>NC_091715.1:48575000-49825000 GCF_041296265.1 Equus caballus
GCCGCGCCTGAACCACAAGTCACCCATGCCTGAACCACACATCAGCCACACCTTAACAAAGCACGTACCATGCCTCAGACACATGTCAGAAACGCCTGAGTCTCCTGTCAGCCACGCCTGAGTGACGTGCCAGCAATGCCCGACCCACATGTGACCAATGCGAGAGCAACGCCCCAGCCATGCATGAGCCTCACCAGAGACATGTGTTAGCCATGTGTGACACACTCATGAGTCATGTGTCAGCCACAGCTGAGTCATGTGTCAACCACACCTGGGTCATGTGTCAGCCGCAACTGAAGCACATGCCAGGCTCGCCGGAATGACCTTTTAGCCACACATGAGTCACGTTTCAGCCACCCCTGAACCACACGCCAGCCACACTGGACTCACGCAGAAGCCACATGTCAAAAACGTCTGAGCCATGTGTCACCAACACTTGAACCAACTGTCACCCATTGCTGCCCCATGTGCCAGCCACACCAGAACCTCCCACCAGCCACAACTGATCCCCATGCCAGCCATGCCTGAACCACGCATCAGGCACACCTGAACAATGTGCAAGCCAAGCCTGAATCACAAGTCAGGCACAACTAAGTCACATGTGAACCACGCCTGAGTGACCAGTCAGCCGCACATCCACCACGGGCAAGACACGCCCGAGTCATGTGTCAGCCGCAGCTGAGTCCGGTGTCAACCACACCTGGGTCACGTGTCAGCCGCAACTGAAGCACATGCCAGGCATGCTGGAATGACCTTTGAGCCACACATGACTCACGTTTCAGCCACTCCTGAACCACATGACAGCCCCGCCTGAGTCACAGGTGAGCCAGGGCTGGAGAACATGCCAGACAAGCAGCTAGAATCACATTTGAATGACACATGAGTCACGTTGCAGCCACACCTGAGCCACACGTCAGCCACGCCTGAGTCACATGTCACCAACACCCAGCATGTTTCACACATGCCTCAGGCACATGTCAGCCACGCCTGAACCACCAGTCACCCATGCCTGAACCACACATCAGCCACACCTGAAGAAAATGCGTGCCATGGCTCAATCACATGTCAGAAACGCCTTAGTCTCGTGTCAGCCACGCCTGAGCCACGTGCCAACAACGCCAGAGCCACATGTGAGCTATGCCAGAGCAACACCCCAGCCATGTGTGAGCCTCACCTGAGACATGTTTTAGCCATGTGTGACAAACTCCTGAATCATGCGTCAGCCACACCTGACCCCGGTCTCAGGAACGCCTGAACTATGTGTGAGCCATGGCTCAGCCATGGCTGAACCACCTGTGAGCCACGCCTGAATCACGGGTGAAACCCTCCTGTACCATAGGAGACCTCCACATGAGTCATGTGTGAGCCACTCCTGAGCTACACCTGAACCATGTGTGAGCCTCCCTGAACCATGCCTGAACCACATGTGACACACTCAAACCACATGTGAGCCACCTGTGAAGCACGCATGTTCAATGCTAGAACCACACATGAGGCACATGGGAGCCACACTTGAAACGTGGCTGAGCCATGTGGGAGACAAGTGCCAGACACGCCTGAGTATGTGGGAGCCATATGTCAGCAACGTCTGAGGCACGGGGGATCCAAACATGAATGACATGTCACCCATATGTGAAGGAAACGTCCGCCGTGCACAGATACTGTGCGAAGAATGCCTGAGTCACGTGTCAGCCATGTGTGAAACATGTGTCAGCAGCACCAGCGTCATGTTTCACACATGCCTGAGTCACAGGTCAGCCACGCCTGAACCACCTGCCACCTACGGGTGAACCATGCACCAGCCACCCCTGAACCACACAAAGGCCACGCATGAACCATGTATGAACCAGACCTGCGTGATGTGTCAGGCATGACTGTGTCCCATCGCCCCCACACCTGAGTCATGTGTCGGCCACGCCTAACTCACGTCTCAGCCGTGCGGAAGTCACGTGCCAGCCAGGCCTGAACCAAGGGCCAGTCACACCTGAACCATGACCTGCTCACACTGGAACCACAGGTCAGATTCACTTGAAGCACGTGTCAGCCACGCTGGCACAACTTGCCTCAACCACGTGCCAGCCATGCCACAGACACATGTGAGCCACACCTGAGCCATGTGTGAGCCATGCATGACAAAAGCCTGAATCATGTGCCAGTCACATGTGAGCCAGTTCTCTGCCACGCCTGCATCACGTGTGAGCCATGGCTGAGCTATGTCTGAACCACGTGTGAGGCATGTCTAAATCACGTGTGAAAGTCTCCTCTAACATATGGGACTGAGACGACTCGTGGGGTAGCCACGCCTGAATTCTGCCTGAACCATGTGTGAGCCACACCTGAACCATGCATGAACCACACGTGAGACACTGTTGAACCACATCTGACCCACATGTGAAACACACGTGTTCGATGCTTTAACCACACATGAACCACAGGGGACCCACACATGAAACACAGCTGTGCCATGCGTGAGCCATGTGCCAGCAGTGACTGAGTATGTGGGAGCCACGTTTCAGCAAGCTGTGAGTCACGTGGGGGCCACACCTGTGCGGCATGTCACACAAGCGTGACCACATGTCTGTCACACATGGATAATGTGCGATGAATGCCTGAGTAACGTGGGAGGCATGCCTGAGTCGTGTGTCAGCCACGCGTGATTCACCTTCCAGCCACACCTGAAACACCTGTCACCCACGTCTGAACCACGTGTCAGCCATGCCTGAGCCATGTGTCAAATGCGACAAACCAAGTGTCAGCCACCCAGGAATCACGTGTCGCTGAGGTCTGAGGGAAGCATCACACACCACTGGAACACGTGTCACACACACCTGAATCACGTGTCACACACTAGACTCACGCGTGAGCTGCATGTCAGCCACTCCTGCACCAGGTGTGAGGCACACCTGAATCAAGTGTCAGCCACAGCTGAGTCACGTGTCAGCCAAGACGGAAGCACATGCCAGGCACATCTGAGTGACTTTTGATCCAAGCATGAGTCACGTTTCAGTCATTCCTGAGCCACGTGTCAAACACGCCTCTGTCACATGTGAGCCATGGCTGAAGCACATGCCAGACAATACAGAGTCACATTTCAGCCACGCAAAAGTCCCATTGTGGCCACCCCTGAGCCACTTGTCAGCCACGTCTGAACCACGTGTCAGCCACAAGTGTAGCACATGTCAGCCATGCCTGAGCCATGTGGCAAGTGCGCCACAACCGTGTGTCAGCCACACCCGAATAACGTGTCACTGATGCCCAAACCACGAATAACCCACCCCTGAAACACGTGTCACACACACCTGAAACACATGTCAGCCAGACCAGAACCACGTGGCAGTCACGCCTGTATCAAATGACAGCCACGCCGGAAGCAAGTTCCTGCCACGCCTGAACCACATGCTAGGCCCACCAGAATCACGTGCCAGTCATGCGTAAATCACATGTGAGCCATGTGCCTACCTTGTGCCAGTGGACCCAGAGCAACGAGCCAGCATCTCTCGACCTTGTTACAGCCTTGCTTGAGCCACATGCCATCTGCCTCCGAACCACGAGGCAGCCACACCTGAACCACACGCCAGTCACACTGGACTCATGCAGAAGGCACATGTCAGTCACGTCTGAGCCATGTGTCACCAACACTTGAACCGCCTGTCACCCATTGCTGCCCCATGTGCCAGCCACACCAGAACCTCCCACCAGCCACAACTGAGCCCCATGACAGCCATGCCTGAACCATGCATCAGGCACAGCTGAAAAATGTGCGAGCCAAGCCTGAATCACAAGTCAGGCACAACTAAGTCACATGTGAACCATGCGTGAGTGACGAGTCAGCCACACCTCCACCAAGGGCAAGACATGCCTGAGTCACGTGTCAGCCACAGCTGAGTCACGTGTAAACCACGCCTGGGTCAAGTGTCAGCCGCAACTGAAGCACTTGCCAGGCACACTGGAATGACCTTTGAGCCACACATGTGTCACGTTTCAGCCACTCGTGAAACAGATGTCAGCCTTACCTGTGTCACATGTGAGCCAGGGCTGAAGAACATGCCACACAAGCAGCCTGAATCACATTGGAATGACGCATGATTCACGTTGCAGCCACACCTGAGCCACATGTCAGCCACGCCTGAGTCACATGTCACCAGCAGAGGGCCTGAATCAGACAGGCCTGGGTCCCATGTCAGCCACGCCTGAAACACGAGTCACCCATGCCTGAACCACACATCAGCCACACCTGAAGAAAATGCGTGCCATGCCTCAGACACATGTCAGAAACGCCTGAGTCTCGTGTCAGCCACGCCTGAGACACGAGACAACAACGCCAGAGCCACGTGTGAGCAATGCTGGAGCAACGCCCCAGCCATGCCTGAGCCTCACCTGAGACATGTGTTAGCCATGTGTGACAAACTCCTGAATCAGGTGCCAGCCACACCTGAGCCCGGTCTCAGGAACGCCTGAACTACGTGTGAGCCATGGCTGAGCCATGGCTGAACCACCTGTGAGCCATGCCTGAATCACGGGTGAAACCCTCCTGTACCATAGGAGACCTCCACATGAGTCATGTGTGAGCCACTCCTGAGCTACACCTGAACCATGTGTGAGCCTCCCTGAACCATGCCTGAACCACATGTGACACACTCAAACCACATGGGAGCCACGTGTGAAGCACGCATGTTCAATGCTAGAACCACACATGAGGCACATGGGAGCCATACTTGAAACGTGGCTGAGCCATGTGGGAGACAAGTGCCAGACACGCCTGAGTATGTGGGAGCCATGTGTCAGCAACGTCTGAGGCACGGGGGGGCCAAACATGAACGACATGTCACCCATATGTGAAGGAAACGTCTGCCGTGCACAGATACTGTGCAAAGAATGCCTGAGTCACGTGTCAGCCATGCGTGAGACATGTGTCAGCTACACTGGCGTCATGTTTCACACATGCCTGAGTCACATGTCAGGCACGCCTGAACCACCTGCCACCCATGCGTGAACCATGCACCAGCCACCGCTGAACCACTCAAAGGCCATGCATGAACCATGTGTGAACCACACCTGCGTGACCTGTCAGGCACGCCTGTCTCCCTGGGCTGCCTCACCTGACTCATGTGTCAGCCACGCCTAACTCACGTCTCAGCCATGCTGAAGTCATGTGCCAGCCAGGCCTGAACCAAGTGCCAGTCACACCTGAACCACGTGCCAGTCACACATGAACCACAGGTCAGCCTCACTTGAAGTACGTGTCAGCCACGCTGGCTCTGCTTGCCTGGCATGCCTGAAAAACGTGCAAAACATGCCACAAACTCATGTGAGCCACGTCTGTGCATCACCACAGCCAGGCATGAGCCACACCTGAGCCATGTGTGAGCCATGTGTGACCAAAGCCTGAATCATGTGCCAGCCACATGTGAGCCAGTCTTCTGGCACGCCTGCATTACGTGTAAGCCATGGCAGAGCTATGCCCCAACCACGTGTGAGCCATGCCTAAATCACCTGTGAAAGTCTCCTCTACCATATGCGACCCACACGAGTCGTGTGTTAGCCACGCCTGAATTCCACCTGACCCATGTGTGAGCCACAACTGTGACATGCATGAACCACATGTGAGACACCTTTGAACCACATCTGACCCACATGTGAAACCCACGTGTTCGATGCTTGAATCACACATGAACCAGAGGGGAGCCACGCATGAAACACAGCTGAGCCATGCGTGAGCCATGTGGCAGCCATGACTGAGTATGTGTGAGCCACGTTTCAGCAACGTGTGAGCCACAGCTATATGGCATGTCACACCCACGTGACCACAGGTCTGCCACACATGGATGAGGTGTGATGAATGCCTGAGTCCCGTCGCAGCCATGCCTGAGTCGTGCGTCAGCCAGGCGTGATTCACGTGCCAGCCACACCTGAAACACTTGTCACCCACGTCTGAACCACGTCTCAGCCACGACTGAGCCATGCGTCAACTGTGACACACCAAGTGTCAGAAACAAAGCAATCACGTGTCACTGAGGTCTGAACGAAGCATCACACACCACTGGAACACGTGTCACACACGCCTGAATCACGTGTCACCCACACTAGACTCACGCATGAGCTGCATGTCAGCCACTCCTGCACCAGGTGGGAGACACGCCTGAGTCAAGTGTCAGCCACAGCTGAGTCACGAGTCAGCCACAACTGAAGCACACACCAGGCACATCTGAATGACGTTGGAGCCAAGCAGGAGTCCCGTTTCAGTCATTCCTGAGCTACCTGTCAACCACGCATGATTCACATGTGAGCCATGGCTGAAGCACATGGCAGACAATCCAGAGTCACATTTCAGCCATGCCAAAGTCCCGCTGTGGCCATCCCTGAGCCACTTGTCAGCCACGTCTGCAGCATGTGTCAGCCACAAGTAAAGCAAATGTCAGCCACGCCTGAGCCAAGTGGCAACCCTGTCACAACCGTGTCTCAGCCACACCCGAATCACGTGTCACCGATGCCCAAACCACGAATCACCCACCCCTGAAACACGTGTCACACACTCCTGAAAGACATGCGAGCCAAACCAGAACCACGTGGCAGTCACACCTGTATCAAACAACATCCACGCCTGAAGCATGTTCCTGCCAAGCCTGAACCACCTGGTAGGCCTACCAGAATCACGTGCCAGTCACACATGAGCCACGCGTGAGCCACGTGCCTACCTTGTGCCAGCGGACCCCGAACAACGAGCCAGCATCTCTCGACCTTGGTACAGCCTTGCTTGAGCCACATGCCATCCGCATCTGAACCACAAGCAAGCCACACCTGAACCACACGTCAGCCACACTGGACTCACTCAGAAGCCACGTGTCACCCACGTGAGCCATGTGTCACCAACACTTGAACCGTCTGTCACCCATTGCTGCCACATGTGCCAGCCTCACCGGAACCTTGCACCAGCCACGCCTGAGCCCCATGCCAGCCATGCCTGAACCATGCATCAGGCACACCTGAACAATGTGTGAGCCAAGCCTGATTCTCAAGGCAGGCACAACTAAGTCACGGGTGAACCATGCCTGAGCAATGAATCAGCCACACCTACACCACGTGCAAGACACGCCTGAGTCATGCATCAGCCACAGCTGAGACACGTGTCCACCACACCTCCGTCACGTGTCAGCCACAACTGAAGAACATGCCAGACAAGCCTGAATGACCTTTGAGCCACACATGTCACGTTTCAGCCACCCCGAACCAGATGTCAGCCTTACCTGTGTCACATGTGAGCCAGGGCTGAAGAACATGCCACACAAGCAGCCTGAATCACGTTGGAATGATGCGTGATTCTCGTTGCAGCCACACCTGAGCCACATGTCAGCCACGCCTGAGTCACATGTCACCAACACTGGGCCTGAATCAGACAGGCCTGGGTCCCATGTCAGCCACGCCTGAAACACCAGTCACCCATGCCTGAACCACACATCAGCCACATCTCAACAAAATGCGTGCCATGCCTCAGACACATGTCAGAAAGGCCTGAGTCTCATGCCAGACACGCCTGAGCCACATGCCAACAACGCCAGAGCCACGTGTGAGCTGTGACGGAGCAACACCCCAGCCATGCCTGAGCCTCACCTGAGACATGTGTTAGCCATGTTTGAAGCACTTCTGAATCTTGTGTCAGCCACACCTGACCCTGGTCTGAGCAACACCTGAACTACGTGTGAGCCATGGCTGAACCACCTGTGAGCCATGCCTGAATCACGGGTGAAACCCTCCTGTAACATAGGAGACCTCCACATGAGTCATGTTTGAGCCACACATGAGCTACAACTGAACCATGTGTGATCCTCCATGAACCGTGTTTGAACAACATGTGACACACTCGAACCACATGGGAGCCACGTGTGAAGCACGCATGTTCAATTCTAGAACCACACATGAGGCACATCGGAGCACGCATGTTCAATGCTTGAACCACATATGAGGCACATGGGAGCCGCACGTGAAACATGGCTGAGCCATTCGGGAGCAACTGCCAGACACGCCTGATATGTGGGAGCCATGTGTCAGCAACGTGTGTGGAACGGGGGGCCACACGTGAATGACATGTCACCCATATGTGAAGCAAACGTCTGCCACGCACGGATACTGTGCAAAGAACGCCTGAGTCACGTGTCAGCCATGCGTGAGACATGTGTCAGCTACACTGGCGTCATGTTTCACACATGCCTGAGTCACATGTCAGGCACGCCTGAACCACCTGCCACCCATGCGTGAACCATGCACCAGCCACCCCTGAACCACACGAAGGCCATGCATGAACCATGTGCAAACCACACCTGCGTGACATGTCAGGCACGCCTGTGTCATGCGGCCACCTCATGAGAGTCATGTGCCAGCCATGACTGAATACTTTGTGTGCCACACCTGACTCACGTCTCAGCCATTCCAAAGGCACGTAACATCCAGGCCTGAAGCAAGTGCCAGTCACACCTGAACCACGTACCAGTCACACTTGAAACACAGGTCAGTCTCACTGGAAGCATGTGTCAGCCACGCTGGCACTGCTTGCCCGGCATGCAGGAAAAACGTGCCATACATGCCACAAACACATGTGAGCCACACCTGAGCAACACCACAGCCATGCATGAGCCACACCTGAGCCATGTGTGAGCCCTGCGTGACAAAAGCCTGAATCATGTGCCATTCACATGTGAGCCAGTTCTCTGGCACACCTGCTTCACGTGTGAGCCATGGCTGAGCTATGCCTGAACCACGTGTGAGCCATGCCTAAATCACATGTGAATGTCTCCTCCCACATATGGGACCCAGATGAGTCGTGGGGTAGCCACGCCTGAATTCTGCCTGAACCATGTGTGAGCCACACCTGAACCATGCATGAACCACACGTGAGACACCCTTGAACCACATCTGACCCGCATGTGAAACACACATGTTCGATGCTGGAAGCACACATGAACCACAGGGGAGCCACACATGAAACACAGCTGAGCCATGCGTGAGCCACGTGCCAGCCATGACTGAGTATGTGGGAGCCACGTTTCAGCAACATGTGAGTCACGTGGGGGCCCGCAAATGTGCGGCATGTCACACACGCGTGACCACATGTCTGCCACACATGGATAATGTGCGATGAATGCCTGAGTCACGTGGGAGCCATGCCTGAGTCGTGTGTCAGGCACGCATGATTCCCGTGCCAGCCACACCTGAAACACCTGTCACCCACGGCTGAACAATGTGTCAGCCATGCCTGAGCCATGTGTCAAACGCGACACACCAAGTGTCAGCCACCCAGAAATCACGTGTCGCTGAGGTCTGAACGAAGCATCACACACCACTGGAACACGTGTCACACACACCTGAATCACGTGTCACACACTAGAGTGATGAGTGTGCTGCATGTCAGCCACTCCTGCACCAGGTGTGAAGCACGCCTGAGTCAAGTGTCAGCCACAGCTGAGTCACATGTCAGCCACAACTGAAGCACATGCCAGGCACATCTGAGTGACTTTTGAGCCAAGCATGAGTCACGTTTCAGTCATTCCTGAGCCACGTGTCAACCACACCTCTGTCACACGTGAGCAATGGCTGAAGCACATGCCAGACAATCCAGAGTCACATTACAGCCACGCAAAAGTCCCGCTGTGGCCACCCCTTAGCCACTTGTTGGCAACGTCTGAACCACGTTTCAGCCACAAGTGTAGCACATGTCAGCCACGCCTGAGCCATGTGGCAACCATGACACAACCGTGTCTCAGCCACACCCGAATCACGTGTCACCGATGCCCAAACCAGGAATCACCCAGCCCTGAAACATGTGTCACACACACCTGAAACACATGTCAGCCAAACCAGAACCACGTGGCAGTCAAGCCTGTATCAAATGACAGCCACGCCGGAAGCAAGTTCCTGCCATGCCTGAACCACATGGCAGGCCCACCATAATCACGTGCCAGTCACGCATGAAACATGTGTGAGCCATGTGCCTACCGTGTGCCAGTGGACCCCAAGCAACGAGTCAGCATCTCTCAACCTTGCAACAGCCTTGCTTGAGCCACATTCTATCCGCATCTGAACCACAAGCCAGCCACACATGAACCACACGTCAGCCACACTGGACTCACGCAGAAGCCACGTGTCAGCCACGTCTGAGCCATGTGTCACCAACACTTCAACCGCCTGTCACCCATTGCTGCCACATGTGCCAGCCACACGGGAACCTTGCACCAGCCACGCCTGAGCCCCATGCAAGCCATGCATGAAGCACGCATCAGGCACACCTGAACAATGTGTGAGCCAAGCCTGATTCTCAAAAGTCAGCCACAACTAAGTCACGTGTGAACCATGCCTGAGCGATGAGTCAGCCACAGCTAAACCACATGCAAGACACGCCTGAGTCACACATCAGCCACAGCTGAGACACGTGTCCATAACGCCTCTGTCACGTGTCAGCGACAACTGAAGCACATGCCAGGCATGCCGGAATGATCTTTGAGACACACATGTGTCACGTTTCAGTCACTCCTGAACCAGATCTCAGCCATGCCTGTGTCACATGTGAGCGAGGGCTGAAGAACATGCCACACAAGCAGCCTGAATCACGTTGGAACGACACGTGATTCACGTTGCTGCCAGACCTGAGCCACATGTCACCAACACTGGGCCTGAATCACACAGTCCTTAGTCCCATGTCAGCCACGCCTGAACCACAAGTCACCCATGCCTGAAACACACATCAGCCACACCTGAACAAAATGCGTACCATGCCTCAGACACATGTCAGAATCGCCTGAGTCTAGTGTCAGCCACGCCTGAGTGACGTGCCAGCAACGCCCGACCCACGTGTGACCAATGCCAGAGCAACGCCCCAGCCATGCGTGAGCCTCACCTGAGACATGTGTTAGCCATGTGTGACACACTCATGAGTCACGTGTCAGCCACAGCTGAGTCATGTGTCAACCATGTCTGGGTCACCTGTCAGCCGCAACTGAAGCACATGCCAGGCTCGCTGCAATGACCTTTTAGCCACACCAGAGTCATGCTTCAGCCACACCTGAACCACACGCCAGCCACAATGGACTCATGCAGAAGCCACATGTCAGAAACGTCTGAGCCATGTGTCACCAACACTTGAACCGCCTGTCACCCATTGCTGCCCCATGTGCCAGCCACACCAGAACCTCGCACCAGCAACACCTGAGTCCCATGCCAGCCATGCCTGAACCACGCATCAGGCACACCTGAACAATGTGCGAGCCAAGCCTGAATCACAAGTCAGGCTCAACTAAGTCACATGTGAACCACGCCTGAGCAACCAGTCAGCTGCACCTCCACCATGGGCAAGACATTCCTGAGTCACGGGTCAGCCACAGCTGAGTCACGTGTCAACCACGCCTGGGTCACGTGTCAGCCACAACTGAAGCACATGCCAGGCACTCTGGAATGACCTTTGAGCCACACAGGAGTCACGTTTCAGCCACTCATGAACCAGGTCAGCCATGCCTGAGTCACAGGTGAGCCAGGGCTGGAGAACATGCCAGACAAGCAGGCTGAATCACGTTTGAATGATGCGTGAGTCACGTTGTAGCCACACCTGAGGCAAACGTCAGCCACTCCTGAGTCACATATCACCAACACCCGGCATGTTTCACACATGCCTCAGGCACATGTCAGCCACGCCTGAACCACCAGTCACCCATGCCTGAGCCACACATCAGCCACACTTGAACAAAATGCATGCCATGCCTCAGACACATGTCAGAAATGCCTGAGTATCGTGTCAGCCACGCCTGAGCCATGTGCCAACAACGCCAGAGCCACTTGTGAGCTATGCCGGAGCAACACTTCAGCCATACGTGAGCCTCACCTGAGACATGTGTTAGGAATGTGTGACAAACTCCTGAACCATGCGTCAGTGACACCTGACCCCTGTCTGAGGAACGCCTGAACTACGTGTGAGCCATGGCTGAGCCATGGCTCAAGCACCTGTGATCCACGCCTGAATCACGGGTGAAACCCTCCTGAACCGTAGGAGCCCTCCACATGAGTCATGTGTGAGCCACACCTGAGCTACACCTGTACCAAGTGTGAGCCTCCCTGAACCATGCCTGAACCACATGTGACACACTCGAACCACATGTGAGCCACGTGTGAAGCACGCATGTTCAATGCTTGAACCACACAAGAGGCACATGGGAACCACACGTGAAATGTGGCTGTGCCATGTGTGAGCCACGTGCCACACACCTGAGTATGTGTGAGCCAGGCTTCAGCAACGTGTGAGTCACGTGGGACCCACACATGAACGGCATGCCACCCACATGTGAAGCAAACGTCTGCCGCACATGGGTACTGTGCGATGAATGCCTGAGTCACGTGTCAGCCATGCCTGCGACATGTGTCTGCCACACCGGCATCATGTTTCACACATGCCTGAGTCACATGTCAGCCACGCCAGAACCACCTGCCACCTACGGGTGAACCATGCACCAGCCACTCCTGAACCACACAAAGGCCACGCATGAACCATGTATGAACCAGACCTGCGTGACGTGTCAGGCATGACTGTGTCCCGTCGCCCCCACACCTGAGTCATGTGTCAGCCACGCGTAACTCACGTCTCAGCTGTGCCGAAGTCACGTGCCAGCCAGGCCTGAACCAAGGGCCAGTCACACCTGAACCATGTCCTGCTCACACTGGAACCACAGGTCAGACTCACTTGAAGCACGTGTCAGCCACGCTGGCACAACTTGCCTCAACCACGTGCCAGCCATGCCACAGACACATGTGAGCCACACCTGAGCCATGTGTGAGCCATGCATGACAAAAGCCTGAATCATGTGCCAGTCACATGTGAGCCAGTTCCCTGGCACGCCTGCATCACGTGTGAGCCATGGCTGAGCTATGCCTGAACCACGTGTGAGCCATGTCTAAATCACGTGTGAAAGTCTCCTCTAACATATGGGACTGAGACGAGTCGTGGGGTAGCCATGTTTCACTCATGCGTCAGCCACGCCTAACTCACGTCTCAGCCATGCTGAAGTCACATGCCAGCCAGGCCTGAACCAAGTCCCAGTCACACCTGAAACACGTACCAGTCATACTTGAAACACAGGTCAGCCTCACTTGAAGCACGTGTCAGCCATGCTGGCACTGCTTGCCTGGCATGCCTGAAAAACGTACCAAACATGCCACAAACTCATGTGAGCCACGTCTGAGCATCACCACAGACAGGCATGAGCCACACCTGAGCCATGTGTGAGCCATGCGTAACAAAAGCCTGAATCATGTGCCAGCCACATGTGAGCCAGTCCTCTGGCACGCCTGCATCACGTGTGAGCCATGGCAGAGCTATGCCTCAACCACGTGTGAGCCATGCCTAAACCACGTGTGACGATCCACACGAGTCATGTGTTAGCCACGCCTGAATTCCACCTGACCCATGTGTGAGCCATACCTGAGCCATGCATGAACCACATGTGAGACACCTTTGAACCACATCTGACCCACATGTGAAACCCACGTGTTCGATGCGGCAGCAAAGTGCCAGACACGCCTGAATATGTGCGAGCCACGTTTCAGCAATGTCTGAGGCACGGGGGGTCCAAACATGAACGACTTGTCACCCATATGTGAAGGAAACGTCTGCCGTGCACGGATACTGTGCGAAGAATGCCTGAGTCACGTGTCAGCCATGCATGAGACATGTGTCTGCCTCACTGGCATCATGTTTCATACAAGCCTGAGTCACATGTCAGGCACGCCTGAACCACCTGCCAACCATGCGTGAACCATGCACCAGCCACCGCTGAACCACACGAAGGCCATGCATGAACCATGTGTGAACCACACCTGCGTGACCTGTCAGGCATGCCTGTGTCATGTGGCCGCCTCACGTGAGTCATGTGTCAGCCATGCCTGAATAACGTGTGTGCCACGCCTGACTCACGTCTCAGCCGTGCCAAATATATGAGCCAACTAGGCGTCAACCAAGTGCCAGTCACACCTGAAACACATGCCAGTCACACTTGAACCACAGGTCAGCCCCTCTTGAAGCACGTGTCAGCCACACTGGCACTGCTAGCCTGGCATCCTTGAAAAACTTGCCAAACATGCCACAAACACATGTGAGCCATGCCTGAGCATCACCACAGCCAGCCGGCCATTTGTGAGCCATGCGAGACCAAAGCCTGAATCATGTGCCAGCCACATGTGAGCCAGTGCTCTGGAACACCTGCATCACGTGTAAGCCATGGCAGAGCTATGTGTCAACCACGTGTGAGCCATGCCTAAATCACGTGTGAATGTCTCCTCTACCATAAACGACGCACACAAGTCGTGTGTTAGCCACGCCTGAATTCCACCTGACCCATGTGTGAGCCACACCTGAACCATGCATGAACCACATGTGAGACACCCTTGAACCACATCTGACCCACATGTGAAACACACGTGATCGATGCTTGAACCACACATGAGCCACAAGGGAGCCACTGATGAAACACAGCTGAGCTAGGCGTGAGCAATGTGGCAGCCATGACTGAGTATGTGGGAGCCACGTTTCAGCAACATGTGAGCCACACCTGTGCGGCATGTCACACGCGTGACCACATGTCTGCCACACATGGATAATGTGGGATGAATGCCTGAGTCACATGTGAGCCATGCCTGAGTCGTGTGTCAGCCACCCGTGATTCACGTGGCAGCCACATCTGAAACACCTGTCACCCACGGCTGAACCACGTGTCTGCCACAAATGAGCCATGTGTCAACTGTGACACACCAAGTTTCAGCCACACAGTAATCACGTGTCACTGAGGTCTGAAGGAAGCATCACACACCACTGGAACACGTGTCACACACACCTGAATCACGTGTCACCCACACTGCACTCACGCATGAGTTGCATGTCAGCCACTCCTGCACCAGGTGGGAGACACACCTGAGTCAAGTGTCAGCCACAGTTGAATCACGTGTCAGCCACAACTGAAGCACATGCCAGGCACATCTGAATGACATTGGAGCCAAGCAGGAGTCCCGTTTCAGTCATTCCTGAGCCACGGGTCAACCACGCCTGAGTCACATGTGAGCCATGGCTGAAGCACATGCCAGATAATCCAGAGTCACATTTCTGCCACGCAAAAGTCCCGCTGTGGCCACCCCTGAGCCACTTGTCAGCCACTTCTGCAGCATGTGTCAGCCACAAGTGAAGCACATGTCAGCCACACCTGAGCCTCGTGGCAACCGCGCCACAACTGTGTCTCAGCCACACCCGAATCACGTCTCACCGATGCTGAAAAACGAATCACCCAGCCCTGAAACACGTGTCACACACACCTGAAACACATGCCAGCCAAACCAGAACCACGTGCCAGTCATGCCTGTATCAAACGATAGCCACACCTGAAGCAAGTTCCTGCCACGCCTGAACCACATGGTAGCCCCACTGGAATCACATGCCATTTGCGCGTGAACCACGTGTGAGCCATGTGCCTACCTTGTGCCAGCAGACACTGAGCAACGAGCCAGCATCTCTCGACCTTGGTATAGCCTTGCTTGAGGCACATGCCATCCGTGTTGTTGAAGGGTGCCTCACATGTGGTTCATGCATGGTTCAGGTGTGGCTCACACATGGTTGAGGTGTAAATCAGGCATGGCTCACACATGATTCCCGTGCAGATCAGCCATGGCTCACATGTGGTGCAGGCATGCCACAGAACTGAGGCACATGCGGCTGACCCACGATTCAGGCATTTGTCACGTATGGCTCACCCAGGGCTAAGGTGTGGCTCATTCATGTCTGCGGTGCTGCCCAGGTGTGGCTCACACTTGTTTGTGGCATAGTTGGCACATGGTTCTTGCATGCAGGCAAGTGGATCCAGCCTGGCTGACACGTGCTTCAAGTGAGGCTGGTGTGTGGTTCAAGTGTTTTGGGCACTTGCTTCAGGAGTGGCTGGCACGTGACTTTGGCATGGCCGAGATGTGACACAGGCGTGGCTCACACGGTTTTCAGGCATGGCTGACACATGACAATGGTGAGGGAGCCACGTGACATTGGCGTGCCTGACCCATCACGCTGGTGTGCTTCACACCTGGTTCATGCCTGGTCTTCACGTTCCTCGGGGTGGCTGGTGCGTGGTTCACACATGGGTGTGAGGTGTTTCAGGTGTGGCTGACACATGATGCAGGCATGGCTGACACGTGACTCAGGCATTCATCGCACGTTATCTATGCATGGCAGACGTGTGTTTCATGCAAGGGTTACATGTTATTCATGTGTGGCTCACACGTGACTCACTCGTTGCTGACACACGGCTCCTGCCTACTGAGATGTGGCTGGCACGTGGCTCACCATGGCCCAGCCATGTTTCCGTTGTTGCTCCCATGTTGTTCACGTGTGGTTCAAGCATTGAACATGTGTGCTTCACACGCGGTTCCCATGTGGTTCAAATGTGTCACATCTGGTTCATTCATGGCTCAGGTGTGGCTCACAAATGGTTCAGGCATAACCCAGGTGTGGCTCACACATGGCACATGTGGATGTCACATAAGTTTCAGGAGTGTTTCACCCGTGATTCAGGCGTGCCTCCCAAGTGGTGCAGGCATGGCTCAGCCATGTCTCACATGTAGCTCAGGTGAGCCTCAGCCCGTGGTCAGGTGTGGCTGACACATGATTCAGGAGTTTGTCACATATTGCTAACACGTTTCTCAGGTGAGGCTCAGGCATGGCTGGCACGTGGCTCCAGCATTGCTCAGCGGTGGCTCTGGCACAGTTGGCACTTGGCTCAGTCATGGCTAACACATGACTCAGGTGTTTCTGACATGTGTTTCAGCAATGTGATTCAGGTGTGTCTGACACGGCTTCCAGTGGTGTGTGATGCTTCGCTCAGGCCGCAGTGACACGTGATTGCTGTGTTTCTGACACCTGGTGTGTCGCAGTTGACACATGGCTCAGGTGTGGCTGACCGGTGGTCCAGATGTGGGTGACAGGTGATCCAGCTGTGGCTGCCACTTTACTCATTCAGGGCTGACACATGAGGCAGGCATGGCTGACATGTGACTCAGGCATTCATTGCACATTATCCATGCATAGCAGGCATGTGGACACACATGGGACATGTCATACAGGTGTGGCTTCCACCTTGCTAAAACCTGCTCACCACATACTCTGTCATGGCTGGCACGTGGCTCATGCATACCTCAGCTGTGTTTCATGTGTGGCTCAACTGTGGTTCATGTGTGGTTCAAGCATTGAACATGTGTGCCTCCCATGTGGTTGAGCTGTGGTTCAAGATGTGGTTCAGATGTGGTTGAAGGGTGCCTCACGTGTGGTTCATGCATGGTTCAGGTGTGGCTCACATATGGTTCAGGTGTAATTCAGGCATGGCTCACACATGGTTCAGGTGCAGCTCAGCCATGGCTCACACGTGATGCAGGCATGCCACAGATCTTGGTCACATGCGGCTCACCCACGATTCAGGCGTTTGTCATGCATGGCACACACATGGCTCAGGTCTGGCTCATGCATGGCTGTGGTGCTGCTCAGGCCTGGCTCACACTTGTATGTGGCATGGTAGGAACGTGGTTTAGGCATGGCAGGCAAGTGGCTCCAGCGTGGCTGACACGTGCTTCAAGTGAGGTTGGCGTGTGATTCAAGTGTGACGGGCACTTGCTTCAGGAATGGCTGGCACGTGACTTTGGCATGGCTGAGATGTGACTCAGGCATGGCTCAGACGTTTTTCAGGCATGGCTGACACATGACTCAGGTGAGGCAGCCACTTGACACAGGCTTTCCTGACACGTCACACAGTTGTGCTTCGCACCTGGTTCATGCACGGCCTTCATGTGGCTAACGGGTGGCTGGTGTGTGGTTCACGCTTGTGTGCAAGGTGTTTCAGGTGTGGCAGACACATGACGCAGGTATGGCTGACACATGACTCAGGCATTCATCGCACATTCTACATGCATGACACACATGTGTGTCATGCATGGGTTGCATGTCAATCATGTGTGGCTCACATGTGACACACTCGTTGCTGACACTTGGCTCCCGCCTACTGAGATGTGGCTGGCACATGGCTCACGTGTGGCCCAGCCATGTTTCCGGTGTGGCTCCCATGTGGTTCACGTGTGGTTCAAGCATTGAACATGTGTGCTTCACACGTGGTTCCCATGTGATTCAAATGTGTCACATATTGTTCAGTCATGGTGCAGGTGTGGCTCACAAATGGCTCAGGTGTAACCCAGGTGTGCCTCACACATGGCTCATGTGGGTTTCACATATGGTCCAGGAGTGTTTCACCCATGATTCAGGCGTGGCTCCCACGTGGTGCAGGCATCGCTCCTCCATGGCTAACATGTAGTTCAGACGAGCCTCAGACCGTGGTCAGGTGTGGCTGACACATGATTCCGGAGTCCTCCTGTAGTCTTTGACATCATGTGTAACATGCCACGTGCTATCTCGGACTTCTTGTGTAACACATACACTGGTGTCTCTGGTTTCATGTGTCACACTACCTGTGAATTCTGATATTGTGTGTCACATGTGACCTGTCTTTTCTGACTTCGTGTGTCACACTCCCTGTGGTGTATCTGACTTCCTGTGTAACACTTCCCATTTTGTCTCTAGCTCCATGTGTAACACTTACCCTGGCATCTCTGACTTGGTAATTAACAATCCACTATGCGTCTCTGACTTCATCTAACACTCCCCTGCCATCTCTTTCTTCCTGTGTAATTCCCAACATGACTTCTATGAATTCGTGTATCACACTCCCAAAGTCATCTCTGACTTCATGCATAACTTTCCCCTTGTCATCTGTGACATTGTGTGTCACAATCCCCCTGGCTTCTCTGAATTTGTGTGTAGCACTCCATCTGGAGTCTCTTTGTGTGTGAAAATTCCCCTTGCATCTTGGTCTTCCTGTGTAATGTTCACCCTGGTGTCCTTGACTTTGTGCATAACACCCCCGATTGGCATCTCTGACTTCATGTGTCACACACTCCATGTTGTCTCGGACTTCCTGTGTAACACTACCCCTGATGTTTCTGTCTTCGTGTGTCAATCACCCCCTGGCATCTCAGCCATCATTTGTAACAATCCAACTTGTGTTTCTGAGTTTGTGTTAAACATTCCCACTTGCATCTCTGATGTTGTCTGTACATCTCCAACTGGTGTCTCGGATTTCATGTGTCACCACTGCCCTAGTGTCTGTCACTTCATATGTCACACTCCCCCTGGCATTTGTGACTTCATGTGACAAACTGCTCCTGGAATTTGTGACCTCGTGTTTCACACTCCCACTTGCGTCTCTGACTTCGTGTGAAACACTCTTCCTGGCATCTGAGTTCGTGTGCAACACTTCACCTGGTATCCTTGACTTCCTGTATCACAATACCCCTGGTGTGTCTGACTTCATGTGTAACACACCCCATGACATCTCTGACTTTTTGTGTCACACTCTCCCTTGTTTCTCTGAGTATGCTCATCACACTTCCCCTGCAATCTATAACTTCGTGTGTCACACTCACAAGGGCATCTAAGACTTCGTGTATAACACCATCCCAGCACCTCTGACTTCATGTGTCACACTTCCTCTGGTGTCTCTGATTTCGTGTGTCATACTCCCTCTGGCATCTCTGACGTCATGTGCAACACACTCCCTGGTGTCTCTGACTTCCTGTGTAACATTGCCTCTCGTGTTTCTGACTTCATGTGTCACACTCCCCCTGATGTCACAGACATTGTGTGTAACACTCCCTATGCCATCTCAGAGTTTGCGTGTAACACTTTCCTTGGTGTCTGTGACATCGTGTGTAACACTCCATGTGGCATCCATGACTTCATGTGTCATTGTCCCTCTGGAGTCTCTCATTTCATGTGTAACAATCTATGTGGTGTTTTGGCCTTTGAGTGTAATACTGCCTCATTGCCTCTTAGACTTCTTGTGTAACACTCACCCTGGCAGCTCTGATTTTGTGTCTCAAACACCTCCTTGCATTTCTGACTTCAAGTGTAACAGTCATATTTGTGTACCTGTGTTCGTGTGTGACACTGCCCCTGGCAACTCTGACTATTTTTGTCACAATCCTCATAGTGTCTCTGACTTTATGTTTCACACTTCACCTCTGCTCTTGATTGGGTGTGTCACATTCCCGTGGCATCTGTGAATTTTTGTTTCACAGTCTGCTTGTAGTCTCTGAATTCATGCATAACAGTCTTCATGTCATCTCTGTCTTTGTGTGTCAAATTCCATCTGGCGTCTCTGATTTGGTGTGTAACACTCTAAGTGAAACCTCTGACCTCGAGTGTCACACTCTCCCTGGCATCTCAGACTTCTTGTGGTACACAACCCCTGGTGTCTCTGACTTCATCTGTAATGCTCCACATGGTCTTTCTGCTTTTGAGGGTAATACTCCCCCCGTGGTGTCTCATGATTCTTGTATAACACTCACTGGATTCTCTCATTTCCTATGTCAGACTCTTTGCCGGTGTCTCTGAATCTGAGTGTAATACTCAATATGACATCTCTGACATCATGTGTCACACTTCCCCTTGCGTCCCTGACTTCGAGTGTAACATTCACTGTTGCTTCTCTGACTTCATATGTCACTCACCCAATATCGTCTCTGAATTAGTGTGTCACTCTCTCCACGGTTTCTTTGAATTCTTGTGTAACCCTCCCCCTGGTGTCTTTACCTTTGTGTGTAATACTCCCCTGGTGTCTTTGATTTTGTTTGTAGGACTCCCCTTGGTGTCTCTGACTTTGTGTTTAACACACCACATGTAGTCTCAAACATCGTGTGACACACTCACTGTCATGTCTCTGACTTTATGTGTCACACTCATCCTGGTGTCTCTGACATTGTGCAAACAATCTCCATGGCTTCACTGACTTGGTGTGTAACACTAGCCCAGGCGTCACTGACTTGGTGTTTAACACTCCCTGTGGTGTCTCAGACATCGTGTGTCACAGTCCCCCTGGAGGCTCTGAGATCATGTGTAACACTCCGTGTGCCCTCTCTGACTTCTTGTGTAATACATCCATGGGCATCTCTGACTTAGTCTTTCACATTTCACTTGTGCTCTCTGATTTTGTGTGTCCCACTCCCCATGGCATCTGTAACTTCGTGTTTCACACTCACCATGTTGTCTCAGACTTTGTGCACAACGCTCCCCCTGTTGTCTCTGACATTGTGTGTCACACTGCACCTTGGGTCTCTGGCTTCATTTGTCACACTTCCCCAGCAATTCGTACTTCATGTGTACCACAGCAGCATGTGGTGTTTCTGACTCCGTGTCTAACACTCCCCCTGGTGTCTCTGACTTCATGTATAACACTCCACATGGCATCTCGGACTTCATGTGGTACACAACCCCTGGTGTCTCGGACTTCTTGTGTAACACCCAACCTGGACTTTCTTCCTTCGAGTGTAACACTCTCCCATGGACTCTCAGACTTCTTTTGTAAGACTCTCACTGGCCTCTCTGGTTTTATGTATCACAGTATCCCTGACATCTTTGGCTTCAATCTTAATACTCACCGTGGTGTCTCTGACTTTTTGAGTTACAATCAGCCTGGCATCTCTGACTTCATGTGTAACACTACATTTTGCATCTCTGACTTTGTGTAACACTTGGCCTGCAGTGTCTGACTTCATGTGTATCTTTCAAAGTGGAGTCTCTGACTTTGTGTGTAAGTCTCCTACATGGCATCTCTGAATTCATGTATCACACTCCCCATATCCTTTTTGACTTCGTGTGTCACAATCCCCTTAGAGTCTCTGACTTCCTGTGTAACACTCCCCCTGGTGTCTGTGACATCATGCATAACACTCGTTCTGACGTCTCTGACTTCATGTGTAACACTCCCCCTTGGCACCCCTGAATTCATGCATAACACTCCCCCAGGCATCAATGACCTCGTGTATGACACTCCCACTGGTGACTCTGACTTCGTTTGTCACAGTCCCCGTGGAGTCTATGACATCATGTGTAACACTCCACGTGCCCTCTATGCCTTCCTGTATAACAATCACCATGGTGTTCACTAGCTCCGTATGTAACACTTTCCCTGTTGTCTCTGACTTCCTGTGTCACACTCCACGTGGTTTCTCTGACTTTGTGTGTCACTAACCCCTTGGTGTCTTTGATTTCATGTGAAACATTCCCCCTGTCTTCTCTAATTTTGTGTATGACACTCTAACTCGTTTCTCTGACTATGTATGTAACACTCCCAATGTCATCTCTGACTTGATGTGTAACAGTCCCCCTGCTGTCTCTGACTCTGTGTATAACACTTCTCTGTGGTGTCTCTGACTTCAAGCGTCACACTCCCTCTGATGTCTCTCACCTTGTGTTTAACACTCCACCTATCGTCTCTGACTTCTTGTGTAACTCTCTCCCTGGCTTCTCTGACTTCCTATGTCACACTCCCCATGTCGTGTATTACTTCGTGTGTAACACTGCATGTGGTGTCTCTGACTCCATGTGTAACATCCCCAGTGGTGTCTCTGAATTCATGTGCAATACTCCCGACTGTGTCTGTGAATTCATGCTTAACATTTCGTATCATGTCAGTTACATCATCTGTAACACTCCCCATGGCCTCTTTGACTGTGTGTAACTCTCCCCATGGCATCTCTGACTGCATGTGTCAGACCTCCCTAGGGGTCTGTGACTTGGTATATCATCCACCAGCTGTCGTCTCTGACTTCATTTCTTACTCTACTCCTGGTTTCTTTGACTTTGTAACACTCCCCTTGTGGTTTCTGATTCATGTGTCACACACTCCATGTCATCTCTGAATTCATGTGTCATTCTTTCCCTGGTGTTTGTGAATTTGTGTGTCACACTTCCCCTGGTGTCTGTGACTTCATTTGTAACTCTCCCCTTGGTGACTCTGAGCTTGTGTTTAACTCTCTACCTCTAGTCTCTGACTTCCTGTGTTATACTCCCCTTCATGTCTTTGATTTCGTGCATCACATTCACCTTGCCGTATATAACTTCATATGTAACCCTCCCACAGGCGTCCCTGACTTCATGTGTAACACTCCCTCATGTGTCTCTGACATCATCTGTAACATTCCATGTGGCGTCTCTGACTTCCTGCGTAACACTCCATCTGGCATCCCTGGCTTCCTGTATCACATGACTCCTGTTGTTTCTGACATAGTGTGCAACACACCCAGTGCCAACTCTTACTTCGTGTGTCACACTCCCCATTTGACTCTTAGTTTACACATCACACTCCTCCTGTTGTCTCTGACATCGTTAGCACCCTGCACATTGGGTCTCTGACTTGTATGCCATGCTCTCCCTGTTATCTCTGACTTTGTGCATAACACCTCCCATGCCATCTCTGGCTTCATGTGTAACATGGCATCTCTGACTTTGAGTGTAACACCCACTGTGGGGTCTCTGACATCATGTGTCACACTTCTCCTTGCATCTCTGACTTTTGGAGTATCACTCACCAGGGCACCTCTGACTTCCTGTGTCACACTTCTGGTGTCTCTGACTTCGTGTGTGACACTGACCATGACATCTCTGACTTAATCTGTCACACATACCATTTTGTCTCTGACTTCCTGTGTATAACTATCCCTAGTGTTTCTGAGTTCCTTGTAACACTACCTGAGTTGTTTCAGACTTCCTGTGTCACACAACCCCTGGCACCTCTGGTTTCGTTTGTAACAATCTACCTTGTGTCTCTGAGTTTGTTTGTAACCCTCCCACTGGCATCTCTGATGTCATGTGTAAAAGTCCACCTGTCAGCTGTGACTTAGTATGTCACACTACCCCTGGCATCTTTGACTTCATGTGTCACACTCCAGATGGAATCAGTGACATGTTGTGTCACTTAACCTGGTGTATCTGACTTCATGTGTAACCCTCCCCTTGGCATCTCTGAAATAATGTCACACTCTGTCTGTCATCCCTGACTTCCTGTATCATGATACTGCTGGCATGAATGACTTTGTGTGTTAACTCAACCAGTGGCATATATGATTATGTGGGTCATACTCCCATTTGTGTCTCTGAGTATGTGCATCACACTCCCCTGCTGTCTATAACTTCATGTGTAACACTCCCAATGGCATCTCTGCCTCCATACATAACACTCCCACTGGCATCTGTGATTTTGTGTATCACACACCCCCTGGTATCTGTGACTTTTGTGTTTCACATTCTCCATGTTGTCTCTTGGTCTGTAACACTCCCCATGATATCGTTGTTTTCATGCATGACACACACCTGGTGCCTCTATAACTTTGTGTGTCACTCTCCCCCTGTCATCTCTGAATTCGTGTATCACTAACCACACTGGTCTCTTCGATTTCATGTGTAACACACTCAGTCACATCTATGACTTGGTGCATCAGAAATCCCCTGTCATCTCTGATTTTGTGTGCCACAATGTACCTGGTGTCTCTGATTCTGTGTGTAACACTCCTGCTGTCAGCTCTGATTGTGTGTGTAACACTTCTGCATGGTGTCCCTAACTTTATGTGTCATGCTCCCTGTGGTGTCTCTAACCTTGCGTGTAACACTGCACCTGTCATCTCTGATTTCCTGTACAACACTCCCTGTGGCGTCACTGACACCCTGTGTAACACCATCCTGGTGTCTCTGACTTCCTGAATCAGACTCCCCCTGGTGTCTCTGACTTCATGTGTCACACTGCGCCTGGTGTCTTGGACTTCATGTGTAACACTCCACTTGCATCTCTGCCTTCATGTGTTATATGTTGCCTGGCATCTCCAACTGTGTGTGTAATAATCACTAAAGCATTTTTGATGTAATTTGTAACACTCCGTCAGTGTCTATGACTTCCTGTGTATTACCACATCTGGTGTCTCTGACTCGGTGTGTAACAAACCCCCTGGCGCCTCTGACTTCATGTGTAGCAAGCCAAGTAACCTTTCTGCATTTGTGTGTAACACTCCCCCATGTCTTCTTTGACATTGAGTGTAAAACTTGCCCAGGTGTCTCTGATTCATTTGTAACACTCCCTCTGTCGTCTGTGACTTCATCTGTAACACTCCACCTGTCATGTGTGACATTTGTAAAACACCACGTCGCATCTCTGACTTCATGTGTAACAAACCAAGTCACCTTTCTGCCTTCATGTGTAACACGCCCTCATGGAATCTCTTTGAGTGTGAGACTCCCCGTGGCATCTCTCACTTCATGTGTCATGCCCCAGATGTTGTCTCTGACCTCGTGTGTCACACTCCCAATGTTTTTTGTGTCATTGTGCAATACAATACCTGTCATCACTGACATCATGTGTCACTCTCCCAATTCTGTCTGTGACATCGTGTGTAACACTCTCCCTGTCATCTTTGACATCATGTGTAACACTACACGTGGCATCTCTGACTTCACATGTCACCTTCCCCTGGCCCCTTTGACATCATGTGTCACAATCCCCAGAGCATCTCTGACTTTGTGTGTCACACTCCCTCTGGCATCTCTGCCTTCGTATGTGACACTCCCCATTATGTCTCTGACTTCCTGTTTCACCATCCACAAGGGCTCCCTGACTTCGTGTATCACAATCCCCCTGGCGTCTCTGACTTCATGTTTCACATTCTACATTGTGTCTGCCTTTGTCTGCCACACGCTGCCTCACATCTGGGACTGTGGGTGTAACACTGACCATGGCATCTCTGACTTCCTGTCTAAGAAGCAATGTGATGTTTCTGAATTTGAGTGTAACACTCCCCTGTGGCATCCTTACTTCGAGTGTAACGTTCCTCACGGAGTCTCTGACTGTGTGTAGCACTCACCCTGGTGTCTCTGATCCATGTGTAACATACCCCATGTAGTCTGTGACTTCATGAATAACACTCCACATTTAGTCTCTGACATTGTGTGTAACACTCCCCCTTGTGTTTCTGGCTTCATGTGTAAGACTCCCCATGGCACCTCAGACTTCATCTGTCATACCCCAAATGTCTCTAACTTTGTGCATCTCACTCCCAATATTGTCTGTCTCATCGTGTGATAA
This sequence comes from Equus caballus, assembly GCF_041296265.1. Classification (NCBI taxonomy): domain Eukaryota; kingdom Metazoa; phylum Chordata; class Mammalia; order Perissodactyla; family Equidae; genus Equus; species Equus caballus. Next base: position 48,601,013 of record NC_091715.1, read on the forward strand.
AATAACCCTGTCATCATTGACATCCTGTGTAACACTATTCCTGGTGTGTTTGACTTCGTGGGTAACACTCCTCCTTGGCATCTGTAAATTAGTGTGTCACACTCCCCCTGTTATCTGTGACTTTGTGTGTCATTCTCCCACTGGTGTCTCTGAATTTTTGTGGAACAATCCCCCTGTCATCTCTGATTTTGTATGTGACACTCCCCCTGGCATCTCAGACTTTGTATATAGCACTTCCCATGGCATCTCTACTTTCATGTGTCACACTACCCCTGGCGTTTTGGACTTCGTGTATGACATTCCCAATGTCTTCTCTGACTTTGTATGTGACACTCACCATTTCATCTCTGAATTTGTTTGTCACACGTCCCTTGGTGTCTCTGACTTCATGTGCAACACTCCTCTGCCATCTCTGATTTCATGTATTCCACCCAACATGGTGTCTCTGACTTCGTGCATAACTCTCCTAGGTGATGTCTCTGAATTCGTGTATCACAGTCCACATGTCATCTCTGACTTCGTGTGAAACACTCCTACAGTTGTCTCTGACTTCATGTTTAACACTCCACCTGTAGGTTCTGACATTGTGTGTCACACTACCGCTTGTGTTTCTGATATCAAGCAACACACTCACCCTGCTGTCTATAACTTCATATGTAACACTCATATTGGTGTTTTGGGATTCGTGTATAACACTCCACATGGCATCTCTGACTTCAAGTGTCACATTCCCCCTGGAGTGTCTGACTTCATGAATAATACTCCCCTGTGTTTCTCTGACATGGAGTCTCTCACTCCCCATGGCCTCTCTGACATCATATGTAACACTCAACCTGATGTCTCCCACTTTGTAACATTCACTGTGGCATCTCTGACATTGTATGTCAAAATCTGTCTAGCATCTCTAAATTTGTATGTCACACTCCCCTTGGTGTCTCTGATTTTGTGTGCCTCTAAATCCGTGTGTCAAACATCCTGTGGCATCACTGACTTCATGTTTATTACACAAAAAGTTATAGATGGCAGAGGGAGTTTGACACATGATGTCTGAGGATCCACAGTGAATGTTACCCACAAAGTCAGAGATGCCAGGTGTAGTGTTATGTATAATGCCATAGACACCAGGGAGAGTGTGATACATGAAGTCAGTCATGCCACATGGAGTGTTACACACAAAGTCAGAGATGCCAGGGAGACTGTTACACACAATGTCAGAGACATCCAGGGGATTGATATGGCTGATGTCAGAGACACTGGGGTGAGTATGACATGACGTCAGAGATTCCATGTGTACTGTTATGCACAAAGTCAGAGAAAGATATTTCACTGGTACACATGAAATAAGAGATTCCTGGAGAAGTGTTACAAATGAAGTCAAAAATACTAAAGGGATTGTTACACAGGAAGCCAGAGATGCATTGTGGAATGTTACATACGAAGTCAGAGACTAAAGGTCAGATGTGACACAGGAAGTCAGAAATTCACTGGAGAATGTTACGCAATGTCAGAGATGTTTGGGGGATTGTTACACACGAAGTTATAGAAGATAGGGTGAGTGTGATGCATGAAGTCAGAGACAGGGTAAGGAGTGTGACACACGAAGTCAGAACCTACAGGTGCAGTGTTAAACACAAAGTCAGAGATGCCAGGGGGAATCTGACAAAGTCAAAGACACGAGGGGAAGTGTTACACATGAAGTTAAAGACACCAGGTGGAGTGTTACATAAGAATTAAAAGACACTGGGGTGAGATTGATACACGAATTCAGAGACGACATGGCAGGGTGTGATGCATAAAGTCAGAGAAGACAGAGGAAGTGTGAAACACAAAGTCACAGACACCATTTTGAGTGACACACACCAAGTCAGAGACAAGAAGGGGACTGTGACATGAAGTCAGGGACGCCAGGGGAAGTTTTACACATGTAGACAAAGACAACAGGGAAAGAGTGACACAAAAATTCAGAGACAGTATGGGGTGTTATAACACAGGAAGTCAGAGATGCCATGGGTGAGTGTTACATAAGAAGTTAAAACACTGGGGAAGTGTTACACACAAAGACAGTGACACCACGGGAGTGTGACACATTAAGTCTGAGATGCAACTGGACTGTGACACACAATGTCAGAGACGCCACAGTCAATATTACACACGGTCTTGCCACATCAGGCATTGTGTGAAATATGAAATAGTAGATGTCAGAGGCAGTGTTATACACTTGGTGTCACTGACACCAAGGGAAATGTTATGCATGAATTCACAGATACCAAGAGGAGTATTACTCACAAATTCAGAGACACCACGTGCAGTGTTACCCATGAAGTCATAGATGAAATGGGATGTGTGGCACACTATGTCAGAGACGTGAGTGGGAGAGTTACACAAAAAGTCAGAGATGACGGGGGAATGTAACACACAACATCAGAGACACCACAGGGAGTGTGACACAGGAATTCACAGATGTCATGGGGAAGTGTTACACACGAAGTCATAGATGACAGGTGGTGTGTTATGCATGAAGTCAGAGACATGAGAGGGAGTGTGACACATGGAGTCACTGATGCCAGAGGGAATGTTACAGACCAAGTTGGAGCACAAAGATGTTGTGACACACTAATTCAGAGATGCCACTGGCACTGTGACACAAAGAGTCAGAGAGGTTAGGGCCAGTGTTACACAAGAAGTCAGTGAGACCCTGGAGGATCTTGCACCCAAAGTCAGAGACACCATGGAGGTTATTACATGCAAAGTCAGAGATGCCAGGGTGAGTGTTACACAGGATGTCAGAGACACCAAGGAGTGAGTGACACATGCATTCAGAGATGACCTGTCAAATGTGGCACACAAAGTCAGAGATGCCACAGGGAGAGTTACAAATGACATCAGAGGTGCCAGAGAGATTGTTATGCATGAAGTCAGAGAGATAATGGGCACTTATGCACAAAGAGACACCATGCAGTGTGTTACACACAAAGTCATAAACGACATGGGGACTTTTACATATGAAGTCAGATATGCCACGTGTTAGTGTCAGGTATGAAGTAAACAAAACCAGGGAGAGTGTCACACAGGACGTCAGAGAGACCAGTGGGAGTGTTAAGCACAAAGTCTGAGACCATAGGGGTTATATTATGCAGGAACTCAGAGACATCTGGGGATGTGTTAGACACGAGGTCTGTTATGCAAGTGGGAGTGTTCCACATGATGTCAGAGACAACAGGGAGAGTATTACCCAAGAAGTCAGAGATGCAATGGGGAGTGTGATACATGAAGTGAGGGGTGCCAGGTGGAGTGTGACACATGAAGTCAGAGATGCCAAGGGAAGTGTTAGAGAAAAAGTCAGATTCCAAGTGGAGTGTTACACATGAACTAAGACTTCAGGTGGATTGTGACAGACGATGTCTGAGACACCAGAGTGTGTGACAAATGAAGTCAGATATGCCAGGGGTACTGGTATACAGGAAGTCAGAGACACCAGTGTATTTATGACCTAAGAACTCAGATGCCACAGGGAGTGTGACAAAGTCAGAGATGCTGGGAGAAGTATGAGACACAAAGTCAGATGTGCCACGTGGAGTGTTATACACAAAATCAGAGATGCCAGGAGGAGTGTCACACATGAAGTTATAGAGGCCAGGCATATTGTGACACACGAAGTCAGAAACACAATGGTGAGTGTTACACTTGAAGTCAGAGATGCCAGAGGGAGTTTGACACATGAAATCAGAACCATCGTGGCGAGTGTTACACAAGAAGTCTGATGTGCCATGAGGGAGTGTTAGAATCAAAGGCAGAACCACCATGCTCTGTTACACATGAAGTCAGAGATGCCAGGGGGAGTGTACCAGACTAAGTTAGAGAAGCCACGTGGAGTGTGATGCAAGATGACCAAGATGACATAGAGGTGTGTTACACATGAAGGCAGAGAAGGCGGGGGAGTGTTACACTCAACATCACTGAAGCTACATGGAGTGTTACACACAAAGTCAGAGACAACAGGGAGAGTGTTACACGTGAAGTCAGGGATGCCATGTGGAATGTTACACATGAAGTCAGAGACACCAGTGAGATTGTTACACAGGAAATCTCAGACTCCACGTTGTAGTTTTCCACACAATGATAGGAATGCCACGTGGAGTATTACACATGAAGTCAGAGACACCAGGGTGTATGGTACACATGAAGTTAGAGATGCCACATGAAGTGTTACACATGAAGCCAGAGACACCAGGGGTGTTACACATGAAGTCAGAGATGCCATGTGGGGTGTTACAGAAGAAGACTTAGGTGCAAAGGGGGAATGTTACACACAAAGTCAGAAGCAAAAGGAGGATTGTTAAACACAAAGTCGAAGATGCCAGGGGCTGTATGATGCACAAAGTCAGCAATGGCAGGTCAAGATGACCCACGAAGTCAGATGCCATGGGGAATGTTAACACAATGTCAGAGATGTGTTATACATGAAGTCAGAAATGCCAGTGGGAGAGCTACACATGAAGTTATAGATGGCAGAGGGTTTGACAAATGACCTCAGAAACACAAGAGGGAGTGCTACACACGAATTCAGATATGCTACCAGGTGTGTTATAAGAAGACATCAGATATGCCAGAGGGTTGTGATACATGAAGTCAGAGACCTCAAGCAGAGTTTGACACACTATGTCAGAGACACCATGGGGAAGTGTTAACCAGGGAGTCGGAGACATGAGGGTGAGTGTCACACTCAAAGTCAAAGATACCATGAGTACTGTTACACACAGAGTCAGAAACACCAGGTAGAGTGTGACACACGAAGTCAGAGATGACAAGTTGATTGGGACAAAAGAAGTCAGAGACATGAGGGGAAGTGTTACAAAGTCAGAGATGCCATGTAGAATGTTACAAACTAATTGAGAACAAAAGGGGGAGTGAGGCACACGAAATCTGTGACACTATGAGAGTATGACATATGAAGTAAGAGACATGAGAGGGAGTGCTACACAAGCACTCAGAGACCCAATGGGAGTGTTATATGAAGTCAGAAAGGCCACATGGAGTATTGCACACAAAGTCAGAGACACCAGGGAGACTGTGATACAGAGTCAGAGATGATAGGGGAAGTGTTACACATGAAATCACAGACACCAGAGGGAGTGTTTTACACAAAGTCAGATGTGCCACGGGGTGTGTTACACACAAAGTGAGAGACAACAGAGTGGAGTTTTATGAATGAAGTCAAAGACACCAGGGGGAGTTTTACATATGAACTCAGTGACTCCATGGGGTTATTTACAAATCAATTTACAGACACCGGGGGGAGTGTCATGCACAAAGTCTGAGACGACTGAGGGAGTGTTACACAAGTAGTTAGAGATGATAGGGAGAGTATTACACACAAAGTTAGAGACACAAGGGAGAGAGTTATACATGAATTCACATACAAAGGGGGAGTGTGATGCACAATGTCAGAGATGCCACAGGGATTGTGATTCACAAAGTCAAAGATGCCATGGGTGTGAGTCACACACTAATTCAGAGACGACACGTTGAGTGTTACACATGAACACGGAGATGGCAGCAGCAGTGTTACTCATGAAGCCAGAGACGCCAAGGGGAGTATTACACATGAAGACAGAGACACCAGAGGGGGTTATTACACACGAAGGGAGAAATGTCACTTGGAGTGTTACACAAAATGTCAGAGGTGCCAGTAGGAGTGTTACACATGTAGTCATATACTATAGGGTGAGTGTTACACATGCAAGCAAAGATGGCAGGGAGAGTGTGACATACGAAGTCAGAGAGGCCACATGGAGTGTTAAACATGATGTCAGGACTCCAGGGGAACTGTGGCACATGATGTCAGAGATGCCAGGGCATGTGTTACACATGAAGCCAATAATGCCTGGGGGAGGGTTACACATGACATCAGAGATGCCACAGGGGAATGAAACACAGGAAGTCACAGAAGTCAGTGGGATTATTACTCAAGAAGTCAGAGAAACCAAGGGAGTGTTACGGAGGAAGACAGAGATGCCGTGGGGAGTTATAGACATGAAGTCAGAGAGGCTACGTGGAGGGTTTCACACGAACTGAGTTATGCCAGAAGGAATATTACAAACGAATTTAGAGACACAAGGAGGTGTTTGGTGAATGATGTCAGAGATACCATGGGGAGGGTGTCACAAGATATCAGAGAAAACAGGAAGACTTTTACACACTAAACCAGAGAAGCCATGGGGCAGTGTGACAAATGAAGTCAGAGATTCCAGGGGCAGTGTTACAAAGTCAAAGAAATCACAGGTAGAGTGGCAAATGAAGTCAGAGACAAGAGGTGGTGCGTGACTTATGAAGTCAGAGGCCACAGGTAGAGTGACTCACGAAGTCACCAACACAAGGGGGATTGTTATTCACAAATTGAGAGATGCAATGGTGGAGTATTACACACAAAGTGAAACACGCCAAGGGGACTGTTACACATGAAGTCAGAGAGACAAGGGGGAGTGTTATGCACAAAGTCAGAGACTCCAGGGTGTCCGTGAAACACGAAGACAGAGACGCCATGGGAAGTGTGACACAAAAAGTCAGAAATGGCACATGAACTGTTACACATGACATGAGTTACACCAGGGGGTTTGTTACACATGGAGTCAGAGATGGCAGGGGGAGTGTGACACATCAATTTAGAGAGGTCAAAGGTGAGAGTTACACACGAAGTCAGAGTTGCCAGGTGAAATGTTACAAATGAAGTCAAAGAAACTAGGGGTAGACTGACACATGAAGTCAGAGATGACAGAGTTTTGTGACACGAAGTCAGAGATGAGGGTGACATGGGACACAAGAAGTCAGAGATAACAGGGGAAGTGTTAATCACGAAGTCAGAGACACCATGTAGACTGTTTCACAGGAATTCAGAACACAGGGCTAGTGTGACATAAGAAATTCATGATGTGAGTGGGAGCATGAAACACAAAGCAAGAGACGAAATGTGGAGTGTTACACTCAAAGTCAGAGATGCCAGGGGGAATTTGACAGACGAAATCAGAACTGCCAGGGTGATTGTCACACAAGAAGTCCGAGAGGCCACACAGGAGTGTTAGACTCGAAGGCAAAAATGCCATGTGGAGTGTAACACATGAAGTCAAAGACAACACAGTGAGTGTATCACAAAGACTGAGAGGTCACATGGAACGTTACACATGATGTCACAGACCTTAGGAGGAGCATTACAAAAGACGTCAGAGACGTCAGGGGGAGTGTTACATGGAGAGTCAGAGACGCCAGGTATAGTATGACACACAAAAATCAGAGGCAGCAGGGGCATTGTGAATTATGAAGTAAGAGACGAGAGGGGGAGTGTTGCACATGAAGATGTCGACGAAAAGAATCCATAACTAATCTATAAATGAAAATTTGGGTGAGTTTATTCTGAGCTTAAATCTGAGGATTATAACCCGGGGCCTTTCTTCCCGAAGGAAGAAAGGGCACCAAAGAAGTGGGGTGCACAGACTGGTTATATACCCCCAGAGAGGATGTTTCACATAGGATTGAAATGTCCTTTTTACAATAGTCGCGAGACTGCTCTGTCGGCACAGCTATTGATGGACACAGCAGGTAGGTCGGCTGTCTCAGTGAACACAGCAGGGTGGCAGTCTGTTGTCTCCAGCTGAGTGGTCGCAGGTGAGCTGGGTGGTCAAAGGTGAGTGCAGCAATCAGTTCCTAGCCTCAGGAAAGATGCTTATCCCTAAGGAAATGCTAATGTGGGGGGAAGTTGCACCTTTATCTCAAGGGCCTTTGTTCTGGCCATAGGAAATGTCTAAGTAGATATGTAATGCGTGCTCAATAGCCAGAGTCAGGCCCTTTTGGAAAAAACAAAGTCAGGCTGAATTAGGTTTATACCAAATGGCTTGCTCATATACTCCAATATATCCTATTGCTTGCCATTTTTATTTGTCACGTCTATAACTTCATATGTAGCACTCCCACCGGCATCTGTGACAGTGTATAACTTTCACCCTGGCTTCTCTGACTTCATGTATAATATTCCTGGTGGCATCTATGACTTCGTGTGTCACACTCCCTGTGGCATCTCAGACATCATGCAAATCACTCTCCTTGGCATCACTGACTTCATGTGTAACACATCCCCGTGGTGTCTCTGACTTCATTTCAACACTACCCCAGGCATCACTGACTTCGTGTGTAACACTCACACTGGCATCTCTGACTTCATGTTTCACAGTCCCCATGGCATCTCTCACATCATGTGGTAAACTACATGTGCCCTCTCTAACTTCATTTGTAACACACCTCCTGGCATCTCTGGTTCCACATGTTACCCTTCCCCAGGTGTCTCTGACTTTGTGTGTAACATTCTATTGCTATCTCTGAGTTCATGTGTAACACCCAATTTGGTGTCTCTGAATTCATGTGTAACTCTCTTAGGTGGCATCTGTAAATTCCTGTATCACAATCCTCCTTTTGTCTCTGACTTCATGTGTAACTCTCCAACTGGCATCTCTGTGTTCTTGTATCACACTCCCACTGGCATCTCTGACTTTGCTTTTCACAGTCTCCCTAGTGTCTCTAACATAAGGTGTATCTCTCCATGTGGCTTCCCCGACTTCATGTGTAACACTTCTCCTGTTGTCTCTGTCTTCATTTGTAACACACTACTTGGCATCTCTGATTATGTGTGTAAGCAACCACTGCTGCCTTTGATTTCATGTGTAACACACAACACGATGTGTCTGACCTCGTGCATAACTCTCCTATATGGTGTTTCTGAATTCTTGTATCACACTCCCTATGTCATCTCTCAATTTGTGTGTAACACTCCCCTTGTCTTCTCTGAGTTCGTGCATCACACACCCACTTGTGTCTGACTTCATGCATCAAAATCCCTATGGCATCAAGGACGTCTGGTATAACAGTTCCACTTGTGTCTCTGAGTTTGTGTGTAACACTCCACCTGGCGTTTCTGCCTTCATGTGTCACACTCCCCCATGTCATCTTACATTTCATGCATATCACACTCCCATGGTGTCTCTGACTTCATTTGTCACATACCCCATGTTGTCTCTAAATTCCTGTGTCCCTCTCTCCCTGGTGTCTTTGAATTCTTGTGTAAAACTCCCCCTGCTGTCTCTGTCATCTTGTTTCACACTAACCTTTGCCTCTTTCTTCATGTGTCACACTCCCCATGGCATTTATGACTTTGTCACACAAACTATGGTGTCTCTGACTTCCTGTGCAACACTACCCTAAGTGTTTCTGACTTCCTGTGTCACACTTCCACTGGTGTCTGAGACATTGTACATGTGCATAGCACACCCCTTTGCATCTCTGACAAAGTGTGACACACTCCACATTGCATCTCTGACTTTGTGTGTCACACTCAACCTGGTGTATCTGCCTTCATGTGCAACATTCTACATGGTGTCTTGGTATTTGTGTGTCACATTCCCCCTAGCATCCCTGACTTCCTGTATCACACTCTCCCTGGCATGTATGACTTCATGTGTAACTCACCCCATGGAGTCTAAGACATCGTGCGTCAACTTCCCATTTGTATCTCTGAGTATGTGCCTCACACTCCCCCCGCCATCTATAACTTCGTGTGTAACAGTCCCAATGCCATCTCTGGCTTCCTGTATAACACTCCTACTGGCATCTGTTACCTCGTGTTTCACACTTTCCCTGTCATCTCTGTCTTGGTGACGAGTACTCCCCCTGGTATCATTGTTTTCACGCATAAAACACCCCCGTGGCCTCTGTAGCTTCATGTATCACAATCCCCATATCTTTAAATTTGTGTGTCACTAAAACCCTCAGGTGTTTGACTTTGACAAATAAAAATGGCAAGCAATAGGATATATTGGAGTATATGAGCAAGCCATTTGGTATAAACCTAATTCAGCCTGACTTTGTTTTTTCCAAAAGGGCCTGACTCTGGCTATTGAGCACGCATTACATATCTACTTAGACATTTCCTATGGCCAGAACAAAGGCCCTTGAGATAAAGGTGCAACTTCCCCCCACATTAGCATTTCCTTAGGGATAAGCATCTTTCCTGAGGCTAGGAACTGATTGCTGCACTCACCTTTGACCACCCAGCTCACCTGCGACCACTCAGCTGGAGACAACAGACTGCCACCCTGCTGTGTTCACTGAGACAGCCGACCTACCTGCTGTGTCCATCAATAGCTGTGCCGACAGAGCAGTCTCGCGACTATTGTAAAAAGGACACTTCAATCCTATGTGAAACATCCTCTCTGGGGGTATATAACCAGTCTGTGCACCCCACTTCTTTGGTGCCCTTTCTTCCTTCGGGAAGAAAGGCCCCGGGTTATAATCCTCAGATTTAAGCTCAGAATAAACTCACCCAAATTTTCATTTATAGATTAGTTATGGATTCTTTTCATCAACAGTTCTTGGTGTAGTAGCGGCAGGATTTCAGAGAAACCCACTGGAGGCCACCTGGAATCTACACTGAACTGTCATTCGGTACCAATAAGGGCCCATTGAGCCCCCTAATCACTGCATTCTTCAGGTGGCCCTGGTGAGTTCTCCTGAAACCCGGACCTCCTTACTTTAAGTTGACGGTCCAAGAGTTTATATGAGCTGGGTAAGTTCTTAAGACTAGAGGTTTTGAGGGGTACCGGTACATTTCCTAGGTGGAGAAAAACCTAGAGAGAATTCCTAAGCTGTGGGAGCTTAGAGGAGCTTGGAGTGAGCTGGGTTGGTTGTCCTTTTAATTTGGCTTTGAATTGGAAAGAATTGTGTTTATAAGGTCTGAACAAACTGCTTGATAGAGAAATGAGAGACTGAATGTGTTCAGCTCCGAAGAAAAGGGACACTTGCTCCTCCCGGCCTTTACCAAAAGGTGCCCTTAGGTGACTAAGGACCTCAGTGGGAGTGTCAGAGGATCAATCCTCACAATGTGCAGCGGTCCCATAGGGAACTCCACTCTCATTCACGGTAATTAATTACAGGCTCGTCCAGGGATACGCACATAAGGGCTGGTCACCCACGCTTCCAAGCCCTACAGTGGTTTTAGACTGCCAGAGGAAAAACCGAGGCATGTAAGAGAGTGTTTACGATCTTTCTATAGGGAGTAACACTCACAAGCAGAACACTTCTGACCCACTACACTGTCCTTAGAAGTTGTTCAGACTTTATTTAAAAAAAAAAACGCAGACAAGCAAAAAGAAAATGGGAAAACCGTGCTTTTAAAGCCGGCCAGCTCCCAGATGGACGACCTACCAATGGAACTCCAGCTGGTTTCCTGTATGGAAACAATGCTTGCAAGTATCTAAGAAAATAGGAAGGACTAACTAAGAATGACTTAAGTGGCCAAAGTGGGGAACGTTCGATATCTGAAAGCTACTGTATTTGCGCACACAACTAGAAAGAGCTGGTTCTAAAACTAAAGCAAAAGAATGGGAAGCTTATTATGATTGTCATTTAGAGTCTTCAAAATGTAATAATGATAAAGGGAATTCTTTACAGGAGACTAACTGTACATTGGCAGAGACTGTATCTGAAAAAAAAAAAGGATAAGAAGTCAGAAACCGTCCCAGCTCGCTTATCCCTTCCATCTCCTCTGCAGCTGCCTTTGGAATCTCAGAGCTCATCTCCTTCTTCTTTTCTAAAGAGCTCTATTCCGTTGACTTAAAGTAAGCACTTACAAAAGATTTTTCTGAATAGAACTAACCCAAATGTCTTCATCTCTCTTAGAGTTACAATGGCCATTTTCATCTCCTTTTGAGCTTTGCAACCGGGAAACAAAGAAATCTTTAAAGAGTCAAAGTCTCCACCCCTGGGAGCCCCAACTTTGGGTTTCTGGGCCTGATCACCCCAGCAACCCTAAGTGGGGTGCCCTCTCTTGACAGTTGACTCATTGAGTATTTTAGTAACCTACTGAGTCAGTTATAAGGGTAGGAGACCTGTGACTTATTCTGTGAACTGTCCTGCTGGGGTTGTGTGCCCAGCATAGGAACTGTTGTGTGACTCTTATCTTAATAACCCTCTGGAAGAGGCCATGAGGGCGAGGTCTGATCTCTTCTCTTCTTTTCTATATAGTGTGTTTTCTATATAGTGTCTTTCTATATAGTGTGTTTTGCTCATCATCTCTTCTGTTGTCAACAAGTCAAGGTTAAGTTCAGGCTGGACCTGACCAGAACCTGGACCTTCTGTAAAATCCAAAACTTGAGGAGTTTCTCTGTGTCTTTGTGATGCAGTTGGACAGGTAGACCAACCTGGAATGTAATTTGAGTTACAACCCAGGTTCTGGGAAATCAATAGCAACTGTCCTTAGAAAATCCTTGCAAGACTGGAAATACAGCTCTAGAGGCAGTTCAGATTCCACCCAGTTCCTTTATCTCGAAAAGGATTATCATCTTGCCTCTCCAGGAACTACTACCTAGCCCATCACTAATTCCTAAGACTGAAGAAAAAAAAGGGGGTGAGGAAAAAACAGCTTCCAAATTCTTTTTGGTAACAATCTTGAGTTCTGCTAAGTTAAGTGATAAAAATCTGAGTATCTGGGTAATTTTTGGATTGGATAGAACAAACGTTGCTAAACGTCTAAGTTTATCTGCTTTTGGTTTTTATTGCAGAGATGCTAAAAGTCTTTGGGTCTTTTACTGTAAAGTGATGTGTTCCTAGAAATTATGAACTGTTTAGAATGCTGATATAAAAGACAATTCATAATTGCTTACCTTTTGTCTGTTAATGGTTAAAAGTTCTAATTAACATATATAATTAAAACTACTGGGAATTAATAAGGAAAATAGCTCTGTATTCAAGGAAAGTTAAAATGTGTGTTTTCAGTAAAGAAGGTATAAAGAATGGAAATATTTTTGTTTGTTCGGTTAAGAAAAATAAATTTGTCCTAATGTACTAGAAAGGGAAAAAGGAAAGAAAGCATGGGACAAATTCTGAAGGCAAAAAGAAAGTTATAGAAGGTTTGTGAAAGAAATTCTGAAAAGAGTTTTGTACCTGGTCAAGTTGGTTATGATTGAAATGAATCTAATTAAGTTAATGGGTTTTAAAATGAAAAAAAGGTAAACTGGTACAAAAATTAGAATTTGGCTCTCTCTTAAAAGGATAATTTTCTTAAACTCTTAGTCTGCTCTTGATAAAGAGATTATAAAAGGTTTTTCCTTCTGAGTAAGTTTACAAAAGATCTATGTTTTGTTGTATCTATGTTTGTGTTTCCTAGGTGCAAAAGACAGAGGTCTCTCTATTATGGCTTTTTTTGCTGTTGATACCTAAGCATTGTTTCACAGTGAGCATTGTTTAAATAAGTGTTTTAAAAACCTTTTGATATTTTTGACAAGCTTTTCTCTCAAAAAAAATTATTCAAGTCCTAAATAAAGGTTTTCCTTTGACCTGAATGAAGGAAGAGAATTTCTCTGAGGATTTTCAGAGGGCCCCTGAGACTTCACAGAGAAAATTTGATCTCTCTTTCTATAAGGTGGAAGATTCTAAACTAATTAGGCTTATTTGGTCTGTTAAATTACATTGGAAGCATTGTCAGATAAGTGATGATAATCTTTCTTAGTTGGTATTATGTGGGTAAATGTTATTGATATAAGTGTTTTGAAAATTATGTAACATTCCTAAAATTCTGATCTGTCCTGGTTATCAGTCATAATTCTAATTATTAGTTTAAGGTGTTGTATATCACAGGAATAATAAGTTTCTTTGTCAATTGCCATTTTTAAGTCTTCTGTTGTTTACAGTCAGTTGTTTTACTCTGATGCTTTTTGCTTTTGCAAATATGTCTCATCTTCAGAGGGATTCATGGAAAGGACTCTGACACTTACTCTGGAATACAGGTTTCTGAAAAACTTTCAGATCATAGAACTGAACTGGGTAAGAAATTACAGAAATCTAATGGAAAAACTGATGACCTCATAAAACTGCTAACAGAAGATTAAGACCAAGAACCGGTTATACAGGACTGAATGAATTGAGGATGATTATAATTTGTTTTTTTACAACTTTTGTTTGAAATATTGTTTTTGATGTTTTGCTTTGTTTTCTCAGATTCAAGAAACTCTATTTCCTCTTTTCTCTTGTGCTAACTAACTATGACTTAGCAATTTGGTGAAGTTATACCTTTGTGAGCAAAACTGAAATATTTATCTTTTTCTCCCTACCTGATCCCTCCAGAATTTGGAAACTCTTTGTGAGTGAGTATGGTTATTTCATGGCTATATAGTTATTTGCATAAGTTCAATAAGAATCTGTTCTCCTTATAACAGGACATTTGTTATCTTACCAAAGCTTTGACTGGAATGTCATGTTTGACAGAAACATACGGACTCAGATATGACAATACTGCCTTTGAGGAATAAGGTTGACTTTCTGGGAATAAATCCACTTGGAAATATGGGCCTGGTACCTTGCTTTACAGAGTGATTCCAGCAATGTTACCTGGTAAATAAAGAAGCTTGTTTATGTGGCAGGAGCAGTGAACCTCGAAATATTTTGGGGAATCTCAAGAAAGGAGAGAAATTCACCCAAATCTAAGGTATTGCAGGCAAGGCCTGATGGCACAAATCCTTGGCTTGGCTTTTCTGGCCTTGAGAAGTCTTTAAAGTTCAATCTGAGATTCCTCATAAAAAAATTTCCAGCAAAAGGAGATTTAAGAGCCTATATGATCAATTGCTGTTCTTGCTGCACTTATGTAAATAATGGGCCAAGTTTCTTGAAACTAAACTTATTTTGGCAAACCAATTAGTCTTAACTTGACTATCTTTGGTAAAAATGAGGGTGATTTTAGAGAGAAGAATTACGTTTCAGGAAAAAACTATAATGCACATTTGTAAATATCAGATCCTAGTTCTGTTAATTGTCTTTGAGGCTTTTTCTACCTGTGAGCTGGACTGGATCCTGAATTCTTCTACTGAAATATCTGGTTACCAACCTCCAAACTAATGTTTTCAATTTTTACCTCATTTTCATCTGGAATCATTGAGAATTGAACATGCTCTTTTTCCTGAAACCTTGCAAACTGAAGCCGAACGACTTGATAGTAACTTAAGAGAGATTCCTATCTGTTGCTGGGTAAGCTGTAAGCCACTCAAAAAGATACCTGAATGACCGATGACATCATCAGAGACCTTTCAAGCTGCAAAAAGATGCTTTGACTCTGACATCTAGAAGTCTTCTTGACTGTCTGCCCGCTGGACGCAGGAACTAATTTATAATTTGCTCCAACCATTAACCTTGTTACCTTGTTTCCAACATCACAAGCGAGAGAAGACCACGACTGCATTCTATTGTTTAATTTGGTTTACAAATGAGTCTTACTTAAATGATAAGTGAGGATGTTACACTGTCTAGCCTCAAGAATGCCTGCTACTTTCTGTTAACTCTGCTAACCCAGTAAAAGATTTCCTTCTACAGGCTCAAGAAATTGCCACAGAACAAGAGAAACAAGTATGGCAGTCAAAAGGGGGAATTTTTGACACCCCCTCTCAGATGTGGTTCGAGCCCAATAAGAAACCCACTCCATGGGTCACAAGGCCACTTTCCCTTCCTAAGGGACCCTTTGAGGTATGACAATTGGACATTGTCCAAATGCCACCATCTCAAGGATAAATATGTTTTGTAGTGATCTGCATGTTCTCACATTGTTTTGAGGCCTTTCCTTGCAAAAGAGCAACGGCTTTAACAGTAGGTAAATTACTGAGAGAGAGAATAATTCCTGTTTTGGGAATTCCTACTGAGTTACATAGTGACTGGGGATCTCAAGTCTGTTTGTAATGTTTGGCCAATATTGCAGCATTTCCACCACGCTTACCATCCTTGATCCTCGGGACTGGTAAAACTAATGGCACAACTAGAACTTAATTGGCAAGCTTTCAGAAGCATTTACTCTCTCACGGCCAAAAGCTCTTGTGCTAGTGCTCCTTAATCTTAGATCTATACTTTTTGTAAACATCGGCTGTCTCATTTTGAAATAATAATAAAACAGCCTATGCAATTGGATGAAGAAATATATGAACCAGCTTTGCTTAAGGGATGTATTACATTGTTTTCATGGTCTTATTATGGTGCTTAAAAGAAATGAAAGATTTGTAGCTGATTCTTTCACAGAGAAGTCCCAGAACTTAAGGATCATGGACTGTAACCTGAAGAATTTATTTATTGAAAGAGACATCAAATGAGACTCTTTGCAGCCCTGTTGAAAAGGACCAAACCAGGAGGAGAAGACGACAACATCTGTTGTAGACAGCTGTCCCAGACTCCGGACGAGGCCTATATTCCCAACCTTATATCTCCTCATTTAAACATTTGTTATGCTTAAACTGTATACCTATTTTATAATTTGTTTGAAATGCTATCATACTTAAAGTGATTAATTTGGAATAGACTGGTCTTGAAGGCCAGGAATTTATCGAGTGACTCCTAATGGAACTCAATGGTTATGTGGAACAAAGCTTTGACCTTGGCTACTGCCTGGATGGCTAAAACACTTCACCCTGAGTTTCCTTTAGAAGCAGGGAAGGAGTCAGGCTGAGTTAAAACCTGTTGCCGATCTACCTCTCTTTAAGGCCAGATGGGCCTGTTCAGTGTTCCACTGGTATGGCTATATTTGCAGGTATATTTGCTCCTTCTTTGGAGCTAAAAGATGGCATTATTTCATATGGAATCTCTGACTAAATTTACTCAAGAAGCCCTTAATGATAGTCAAGCAGGAATAGCCTTATTAAATACTGGAATGTCTTTAATGAGAAGGGCTGTCCTTCAAAACAGAATAGCTTTAGATATTCTTACTGCATCCCAAGGTGGTACATATACAATCATTCAGACTGGATGCTGTGCTTTTATACGTGATGAGTCTTCCAATGTGTCATCTCTGCTAAAGCACATGAAGAAGCAGGTGGATGCCTTATGTGATCCGACACCCAGTTTTGAGTTGTTCGGTTGGCTCCCTTCCGGTATCAGTTCCCTTTTCCGACCCAGATTGGAATTCCTATTTCTGCTACTTCTTGGAATTCTTGTACTAGCCATAATATTCAGACTAATTGATGTCTTCTTTACTCAGTGTTGTAAGAGTAGCATACAAACTAGAGTAATGATTGCTCGACGGCTTGAGATGGTTGATCTGTCTTATAACCCTGGACAAATTTCCTTTTCTGATATGGACTATGACTAAGAATTCATTTCAGACTAATCCTTTTAAAAATTCTGAGTTATTATCATTACTGTACTTGTTCTATAATCATATACAATGTAAATGTGAAGTGTCATAAAAAGCACATATACAATGTTTGCGCAACAATCTAAAATTAATTGGAAATTACATGACATATGAAAAGCTTCCTCTGTTAATATATATATAACTCTATGCTTGTCCACTATTTCCCCCAACGTGGACGACTAGGCAAATAAATGAAATAAAAGCCTAGCACCGAGGAACATGATGGACCCAGGGCAGGCAGCAACCACCCTGGAACTGAGGGACAATATTTTGATCATCAATGCTTTCTATCGAAAGATTAGAGATCAAAAGGGGAAAATGACAAATAAAAATGGCAAGCAATAGGATATATTGGAGTATACGAGGAAGCCATTTGGTATAAACCTAATTCGGCCTGACTTTGTTTTTTCCAAAAGGGCCTGACTGTGGCTATTGAGCACGCATTGCATATCTGCTTAGACATTTCTTATGGCCAGAACAAAGGCCCTTGAGATAAAGGTGCAACTTCCCCCCACATTGGCATTTCCTTAGGGATAAGCATCTTTCCTTAGGCTAGGAACTGATTGCTGCACTCACCTTTGACCACCCAGCTCACCTGTGACCACTCAGCTGAAGACAACAGACTGCCACCCTGCTGTGTTCACTGAGACGGCCGACCTACCTGCTGTGTCCATTAATCGCTATGCTGACAGAGCAGTCTCGCGACTATTGTAAAAGGGACATTTCAATCCTATGTGAAACATCCTCTCTGGAGGTATATAACCAGCCTGTGCACCCCACTTCTTTGGTGCCCTTTCTTCCTTTGAGAAGAAAGGCCCCAGGTTATAATCCTCAGATTTAAGCTCAGAATAAACTCACCCAAATTTTCATTATAGATTGGTTATGGATTATTTTCGTCAACACTGCAAACATGAGATATTCTACAGAGAGGGCTCTCCTACAATGGATGATATATTCTGTCCCAGCTGGAGAGCAAAGATTTACAAATCTGAAAAGAAGACTGGCCTTAACAGCTATGGCAAACTGAGTTAGACAATATCTCCTCTCTTTGCGTGAGACACCCTCTCATTATGTGAAGCACAAAGTTTGAAAAGTCACTTTTCAGCATGATCTTTACCAGATGAAGGCAAGAGATTTTCTACACAGAGGAGTCTGCTGCCATGATTGTAGAGATATTCTGTGCTAGGTGTAGAGAATAGATTGAAAAAGGAAGACTGGCCTTAAGAGCTGTGGCAAACAACTTTCAATAATGGCTCCTTCCTGTCTCTGTGGAAGAGAACCTATCAGTATGCCCTGAACTGAAAAGAAGTTTGAAAAGTCAATTTCAAAATGATATACACTAGCTGCAAACAAGAGATTTTGAACCCAGACCTTTCTCCTGCCTCGGATGGTGCAGATAGTCTGTCCTAGCTGTAGAGAAAAGATTGGAAAATTTGAAAGGAAGGCTTTCCTTAAGAACTATAGCAAACTGCATTCAGTAAGGCCTCCTCTCACTCTAAGTTGGAAATATACTCTCAGTACGCCTGACCTTCAAAGTTTGTAAAGTCACTTTTCAAAATATCCTTAGTAGCTGCAAACCAGAGGTCTCTTCTGCAATGGATGATGTAGATATTCTGTCTTAGCTGGGGAGTAAAGATTTAAAAATCAGAAAAGAACACTGGCCTCAAGAGCTATGGCAAACTGGGTTAAGTAAGGCCTCCTTCTCATTCTTTGCCACAGATGCCCTGTCATTAGCCCTGAACTGCAAAGTTTGAAAAGTCAATTTTAAGATGATATACACCAGCTGCAAGCAAGGCACTTTCAACCCACAGGTCTCTCCTGCCATGGATTTTGTATATATTCTGTCCTAGCTGCTGAGCACAGAGTTAAAAATCTGAGAATACTGGTTTTAACAGCTATGGCAAACTGTGTTCAGTAACACCTCCTCTCTTTCTCTGCATGAGATACCCTCTTGGTGTGTGAACTGCAAAGTTAGGTGATCCTAAGCTGCTTGAAGCAGGTGTTTTAGTCTTGTTTCTTTCATGGACTAGATTTCATACACGCTTGTCTCTGTCGTAAACTCTAGAAACGATTCAAGGAAGAAGTTCCTTACTGATGTGGATTAAGGCTGCCCCAGGTAGAGAAGCCCGAGGTGACCTGGCCTACATGCCAAACTATATGACCCGGTGGATTTTTATGGTATGAATTAGGGTTGCCCCAGGGAGAAAAGCCCAGGGCATCCTCACCTACATACTGATCTATATGACCAGATTCGTATCCAAAGTTATATGACCGCACAATAACCAGACCCCATCTGCACTGAAATCATTTAATGACTTTTTACATCATCTTTTCTTTTTCCAGTAAAAATAAGTCACATACCCATGTCTTATAAGTTTAGCCCTAACCCTCAACTCGGGGCAGCAGCAGGAGCTCTGACTGCCCACGCGTCCTGTCCCCATGCAGCAGCGGCAGCAGCTCTTCAATGCACATGGGTCCTGTCCCCATGCCTGCAGCTCTTCACTGCCCATGGGTCGTCCTGTACCCATGCAGCAGCTCTTTACTACCCATGGGTCCTGTCCCCATGCTATTCCATATTATTCTCTAAATAAAAGAGCACTACTGCCAGACCTTGAGAGTCCAAGAAATCTTTCTTTCGACTCTTCGACTCACCATCCCCACATCACTTACCACCTCATGTCAAACTGCATTCAGCAGGGGCATATTGCTTTCTATGCTAAAGAGACCCTGTCAGTAAACTGTGACCTGCAAAGTTTGAAAAGTTGGTTTTCAAGATGATCTTTACCAGCTGCAAGAAAGAGATTTTCCACAGAGAGATCTCTCTTGCCAGGGATGGTATAGATATTCTGTCCTAGCTGAAGAGAAAAGATTTTAACATTTGAAAGGAAGTCTTTCCTTAACATCTATGGCAAACTGCTTTCAGTAATGCCTCATCTCTTCCTATGCGGGAGGGTCCCTGTCAGTATGACGTGAACTGCAAAGTTTGAAAAGTCATCTTTCTAGATGATCCTAAGGAGCTCAAAGCAAGAACTTTACCCTCTTCTTTCATGGACTGGATATCACAGATGTTCTGTCTCTGCTATAAAATGTAAAAACTGAAGCAAGGAGGATGTTCCTTACCACCTACTGTCAAATTGCATTCATCAGGGACTTATTTCTTTTTATGACAGAGAGACTCTGTCAGTATGCCCTGAACTGCCAAGCTAGAAAAGTCCAATTCAAGAGATCCTTGGGAGCTGTAAGCAAGCGTTTTAGGTCACACTCTTCTCTCATGCATTGGATGTCATAGATATTTTGACCCTGTTTTAAGTCTGAAAATGCTTCAAAGAAGATCTTCCTTATTTCCAAAGGTTAAGCTGGGTTCAACGAGACCTTTCTTTCTATGAGACAGAGTCTGTGTCAGTAAGCTGTGAACTGCCCTTTTGAAAAGGCAATTTCAAGATTATCTTTACCATCTGCAAGCAGGAGTTATTCTACACAGAGGTCTCTCCTGTCACGGATGGTACAGACATCCTGTCCTAGCTAGACAGGAAAGATTTAAAAATATGAAAGGAAATCTTTCCATTAGAGGAATGGCAAACTGTGTTCAGTAATGCCTTCTCTCTTTCTATGTGGGAGAGACCCTTTCAGTATGCCGTGAACTGCAAAGTTAGAAAAGTCACTTTTCTAGATGATCTTAAGCTGCTAAAAGTGAGAGTTTTAGTCCACCCTCTTCTTTCAAGGACTGGATGTCATAGATATCTTGTCACTGCTGTAAAGTCCAATGTCGCTGCATGGAAGATGTTCCTTTCCACCTAATGCGATGCTGCATTCAGTGAGGCCACCTTTCTATGTGAAAGAGACCCTGTCTGGGCGAAGTGAACTGCAAAGTTTGGAAACTCACTTTTCAAGATGGTCCTAAAGAGCTACAAGCAAGAGTTTTTGACTGCAGTGTTTTCTCATTGAATGGATGTTACAGATAGTCTGTCCTGGCTGTAGGGAAAAGGTTTTAAAACTCAAAAGGAAGATGTTCCTCACCTGCTGTTGGCAAGCTGTGTTCAGCAAAGCCTTCTTTCTTTCTCTGTGAGTCAGAGACTGTCAGTTTGCCATGACCTGCAAAAATTGAAGTCACTTTTCAGGATGATCCTAAAAATCTACCAACATCACATGTTCTCCACACTCTTCTTTCCTTGAACAGATATCATAGATATTCTGTCCCGGCTATAGGGAAAAGTTTTAAAAGTCTGAACAGATGATGTTCCTTAATGGCCACTGGCACACTGAGTTCTGTCTGAGTGTTCCTTCTTTATATGTAAATAAAAGCCTCTATGATACCATGAATTGTAATATTTGAGAAGTCACTCACCAAGATGATCCTAAAGAACTAGAAACAATAGTTTTTCTCCAGTGTCCTTTCATTGGAAGGATGTTGTAGATATTCTGTCCTAGCTGTAAAGTTTTAAAAATCTGAAAGGAATAGCTTCCTTAACAGCTATAGGCAAGCCGTGTTCAGTGAGATCCTCTTTCTTTCTATGTGAGAGAGACCCTGTCAGTATGCCAGGAACTGGAAAGAATTAAAAGTAACTTCAAGAGGACCTCAAATAGCTAGAAGCAAGACTTTTTCTCTATGCTCTTCCTTTACTGAATGGATTTCATAGCTATTTTGTCAGTGCTGTAAAGTCTTAAAAGGCTGAAAGGATCATGTACTTAAGAGCTACTGGTAAGCTGCATTCAGCAATGCCTTGATTTCTTCTAGGTGAGAGAGACTCTGTCAGGCTGTGAACTGCAAAATTTGAAAAGTCACTTTTCAAGATAATGCTAATGGCAATTAGCAAACATTTTTCTCGAGTTCTCTCACTGAATGGATGTTATAGATATTCTCTCATGGCTGTAGGGAAAACTTTTAAATTTCAGACAGGAAGTCATTCCATGACAGTTACTGGCAAGCTGAGTTCAGCCTGAGTATTTGTTCCTTATTTGTGAGTGAAAACCTGCCTCATGCCATGAACTGTAAAGTTGGAAAGGTCACTTCTGAAGATCCTAAACAACTGGAAGCAAGCATTTTTCCCCACATTGTTTTTTAATTGATAGTATATTATAGCTACTCTGTCCTAGCTTTAGAGAAATGTTTATAAGGGATGAAACAATAAAGAATATGTAGTATATGCTCACAATGGAATACTACTTGGCCATAAAAAATGATAAACTCTGGCCATTTGTGACAAGATGACTGGATCATGATGGTATTATGCTAAGTGAAGTAAGTTGTAGTGAGAAAGTCAAATAACATATGATCTCATTCACAAATAGAAGATGAAAAACACGACAAATAAATACAAAGAGACAGATTGGATTGGTGGTTACCAGAGGGGATGGAGGGAGGGAACAGAGTGAAAAGTTTGATTAGGGACATGTGTATGGTGATGGATTGTAGTTAGTCTTTGGGTGGTGAAAATGATGTTATCCACACAGAAATAAAAAAGTAACAATGTAGACCTGAAGTTTATATAATGTCGTAAACCGTTACCCTAGTAAATATATATAAATGAATAAATAAACAAAAAGGAAATGAATACAGTAAAGTTGCAAGGGAGGAAACCAACATACGGAAACCTGCAGTGTCTCTATACGCTAACAAGGAAGTAGCAGAAAGAGATATTAAGAATTGAATCACATATACAATTGCAATGAAAAGAATCAAATACCTGGGAAAGAAACTTAACCAAAGAAGTGAAAGATCTTGGCACTGAAAATGATAAAATATTGTTCAAAGAAATAGAAGAAGACATAAAAAAATGGAAAGCTATTCTATGCTCTAGAATTGGAAGAATTAACATAGTTAAAACATCCGTATATCCTAAAGCAATCTACAGATTCAATGCAATCCCCATCAAAGTTCCAATGACACTACTCACAGAAATAGAACAAAGAATACTAAAATTTACATGGCACAACAAAAGACCCCAAGGAGCCAAAGGGATCCTGAGAGAAAAGAACAAAGCTGGAGGTATCACACTCCCTGAATTCAAAGTATACTACAAAGTTATAGTAAACCATACAGCATGGTACTGGCACAAAAGCAGACACACAGACCAAAGAAATAGAATTGAGACCCAGAAATAAGCCCACACATCTATGGACAGCTAGTTTTTGACAAGGGAGCAAAGAACATACAACAGACAAGGGAAAGTCTCTTCAACAAATGGTGTTGGGAAAACTGGACAGCCACATACAAGAGAATGAAAGTAGACCAGTATCTTACACCACACCCAAAAATTAACTCAACATGTATTAAAGACTTGAATCTAATACCAATCAGCCCTAGACCATTAACCTACAAGAGGAAAACATTGACACTATGCTCTTCGACATGGGTCTTAGCAGTATATTTTCAAGTACCATGCCTGACTGGGCAAGGGAAGCAATAGAAAAAAATCAATAAATGGGACTATATCAAACTAAAAAGCTTCTGCACAGCAAAGGGAACCATCAATAAAATGAAAAGACAACATAACAATGGGGAGAATATATTTGCAAATAATATATCTGATAAGCAGTTACTATCCAAAATATATAAAGAACTCAAATATGATAAGCAAAAAATTAAAGACCCGATGTAAAAAAATTGGCAAAAGAGGGGCAGGCCCAGTGCCACAGTGGTTAAGTTGGCACATTTCACCTCAGTCGCCTGGGGTTTGCCAGCTAGGATCCTGGGTGCAGACATATGCACCACTCGTCAAGCCACACTGTGGCAGGCGTCTCACATATAAAGTAGAGGAAGATGGGAACAGATGTTTGCTCAGGGCCAGTATCTCTCAGCAAAAAGAGGAGGATTGGCAGTAGATGTTAGCTCAGGGCTAATCTTCCTCAAAAACAAAAATAAAAATGGTCAAAAGACAGTTCTCCACAGAAGGCCAATGGGCACATCAAAAGATGTCCAACATTGCCAATTGTCAGGGAAATGCAAATGAAAACAATAATGAGATATCACCTCACACCCATCAGAATAGCTATAATTAACAAGAAATGAAATAAGTGTTGGAGAGGATGTGGAAAAAAGGGAACTCTCATACACAGCTGCTGGGATTGCAAACTGGAGAAGCCATTATGGGAAACAGTATGGAGATTCCTAAAAAAATTAAGCATAGTACTACAGTACGATCCAGCAATTGCACTGCTAGGTATTTATGCAAAGAACATGAAAACATTAATATGTAAATATATATGCACCCCTATGTTCATGATAGCATCATTGAGCATAGCCGAAACTTGGAAGCAAACTGGGTGCCCATGAAGGAATGAATGGATAAAGAAGATGTGGTGTACATACACAATGGAATACCACCTAAGAAAATTTATCATTGTTTATTTGACAGTACTTCCCATGTAGTTTGACATACCAAATAAGCCCAATTAGTTTAGAATCTTCCACCTTATAGGAAGATAGAGCAAATACCTCTGTGAAGTCCCAGGGGCTCTCTGAATATCCCCAGAGAAATTCTCTTCCTTCATCCAGGTCAAAGGAAAGCCTTTATTCAGTATTTGAATATTTTTGATGAGAAGCTTGTCAAAAAAACCAAAAGACTTTAAAACACTTGTTCAAACAATGCTCACTGTCAGACAATGCTCAGGTATCCATTTAAAGTGACAACAGAAACAATCAAAAATCTTAAGAGTGACCTCAGTCATTATTTTAACAGAACAGATTTGTCTTACTCAAAGGAACACCTTTTATAACCTCTTTATCAAAAGCAGACCAAAAGTTCAAGAAAATTATCCTTCGAGAAAACCAAATTTTAATTTCTGTACCAGTTTACTTTTTCATATTAAAACTCATTCACTTAATTGGATTTACTTTAATCTTAGCCAACTTGACCAGGCATAAAACTCCTTTCAGAATTTCTCCTTCACAAACCTTCTACAACTTTCTTTTTGCCCTCAGAATATGTCCCAAAGTCTTTCTTTTTTCCTTTCTAGTGCATTAGGACAAATTTATCTTTCTTAACCCATCAAACAAAAATACTTCCATTCTTTATACCCTCTTTACTGGAAACATACATTTTAACTTTCCTTGAATACAGAGCTGTTTTCCTTATTAATTTCCAGTAGATTTAATTATATAGGTTAATAACTTTTAACCCTTAACAGACCATAGTAAACACTAAAAGGTAAGCAATTATGAATTGTCTTTTATACTGGCATTCTAAACACTTCATAATTTCTAGAAACATGCCACTTCACAATAAAACACAAGGCATACTTTTTAATAGACCCAAATGCTTTTAGCCTCTTTACAATAAGAAGCCAAAAGTAAATAACTTAGGTACGTTTAGCAATAATGTTTCAGTGTTCTATTCAATCCAAAAAATGACCCAGATTCTCAGATTTTTATCATTCAACTTAACTTGGAAAAACTCAAGATTGTTACCAAAAAGAATTTCGAAGGTGATTTTTTTTCAAGTATACAGACCATAAAACAGTTATTGTACCCACTTTTATCTATTTAAACCATTTGTTTCCAACACTTATGTTCAGATTACCTACGAAAACCTCATGAGACATTAGACAAAACTGGTCATCATTTAAACCTATTATTTTGCTGACAAATTTAACAGACAACATGAACTTATTTGACTAGTAAACCCAGGCTGCATGCCTGCATTCATATGCAAATACAGACAACTCTGACAAGACTATTTTCAATCAAGCCAACAAACTTAAACAAGCTTTCATTTACCAAAGGTTAATTCACATCACGTTAATTTGAAAGACATTGGATTAATTTCTACTACATTTAGAATTTATGTAAGCACTTACTTTAAGCCAATTAAACAGAGCTCTTGATTTCTCAGAAACGGGGTTGTAGCTCAAATTACATTCCAGGTTGATCTACCTGTCCAACTGCATCACAAAGGCACAGAGAAACCCCTCAAATTTTCTCCCAGATGGAGTTAGAATGCATCCGCAGGGTGGGTCTCTGGGGATGCTTAGGGGCCTTCCCCGTGGCAGTAAAGCCAGTGTGTCTGACTGACAGCAGCTGGAGAAAGGGTGCAGACGCCAATTGCGGGTGTTGACATAGTTATAAGATTTAGTCAAGTCTCGCTCAGCCTGGACACTTTGTCTCCAAGCCAGCACAGTTGAGGTAGGGAAGCAGGAGACAAAGGCCTGGAACTGGCTGGAGGCCGGGGCTCCCAGCGCCATGGTTGAGAGTTAAATCCCTGGCAAAAGACTTAGTTTTTCAATTTTACAGAAAGTCAAGGTTCTGCTCAGGTCCAGCGTGAACTTAAACTTGACCTGGTGACAACAAAGGAGGTGATGAACGAAACAGACAAAGAAAGGAAAAGAAAAGATCAGACCTCGCCCTCATGGCCTCTTCCAGAGGGTTATCAAGATAAGAGTCACACAACAGTTCCCGTGCTGGGGCACACTACCCTAGCACGACAGTTCACAGAATAAATCACAGGTGTATACCCTCATAACTGACTCAGTAGGTGACTAAAATACTCAATCAGTCAACCGTCAAGAGAGTGCACCTCACTTAGGCTTGCTGGGGTGATCAGGCCCAAAAACCCAAAGTTGGGGCTCCCAGGGGTGGAGCCTTTGACTCTTTAAAGATTTCTTTGTTTCCTGGTTGCAAAGCTCAAAAGGAGGCGAAAATGGCCATTGTAACTCCAAGAGAGATGAAAGAAATGGGTCCATTACCTTGAAAAATCCCCCCTCCATCCTCGAAAAAGAGAAAGGCACAAGGAAAAAGGGCACTTACCAGAACTCGAGCTCACAAGCCGATGAAGCAAGTTCCCCGTATGGGCCACCAGAAATGATGTGGGGTTGGTGAGCCAGGAGTCGAAAGAAAGATTTCTTGGATTCTTAAGATCTGGCAGTAGTGCTCTTTTATTTAGAGAATAGAATAGCATGGGGACAGGACCCATGGGCAGTCAGAGCTTCTGCTGCCCCAAGTTGAGGGTTAGAGCTAAATTTGAGGCATATGTATGTGAGTTATCTCTTTACAAGACAAAGAATATGCAAAAAAGTTAAAATGGTATCAGTGCCCGTAGGGTCCGGCCATTTGGCGGTCCCACAACTTTTAGATAAGAATCAAACCGGATTGAGTAAATGGCAGAAGTCACCACTTGAATATTATCCTCAGCTAAAGACAAAGGAGGATTTGGGGGGTGTCAGTTACATAAGGTTGTCAGACAGTAAACTACTTAAGTCCTTGCCTCTGGCATTGATTAGGAGTTTCTAGAGATAAGGCCATCCCCCTTCTTCCTGGCACAGAGAGGGAGGCATCTTTACAGATAGAGGTTTCCCTTAGAAATGTAAATGTTTCCCAACACAGGGACAAGAAAATTCTACTCCTCAGAGTCCGCTTCTCATCTGTAGTTTTCAAATTAACCAGGCTAAAAATCCTCATCATAAACCATTTTAAAATTAACCAGCCTAAAAATCCTCATCACTACCACACCCACAGGACTAAATCCCCATGTTCCCAGGTCTGGATTTGAGACCACGGACGTTACTGGGGAACACTCCTCTTGATGTGGATTAAGGCTGCCCCAGGTAGAGAAGCCAGAGGTGACCTGGCCTACATGCCGAACTATATGACCTGGTGGATTTTTATGGTATGAATTAGGGCTTCCCCAGGGAGAGAAGCCCAAGGCATCCTCACCTACATGCCGATCTATATGACCATATTCATATCTAGGTTATACAACTGCACAGTAGCAGGAGCTCTGACTGCCCATGGGTCCTGTCCCCATGCCTGCAGCTCTTCACTGCCCATGGGTCCTGCCCCCATGCAGCAGCGGCAGCAGCTCTTCACTGCCCATGGGTCCTGTCCCCAGGCAGCAGCTCTTTACTGCCCATGGGTCCTGTCCCCATGCTGTTCCGTACTATTCTCTAAATCAAAGAGCACCACTGCCAGACCTTGAGAGTCCAAGAAATCTTTGTTTTGACTCTTCAGCTCGCCATCCCCACATCAATAGGGCCATGGGGCTCCCCAGTTGGCTCTAGGAGCCTTGGGTGACCTTGGCAGTAGGAGGAGAACATGTTAAAATTTTTGCTCGATACTGGAGCCACATTCTCGGTGCTGAATACCAAAAAGAGAAACCTTTCAAAAAGAAAAAGATGTAGCATCAAAGGAGTATCAGGCAAAGGAGATGATGTGGATTAAGTCTGCCCCAGGTAGCAAAGCCCAAGGTGACCTGGCCTACATGCCAAACTATATGACCCGGTGGATTTTTTTATGGTATGAATTAGGGCTGCCCCAGGGAGAGAAGCCCAGGGCATCCTCACCTACATACTGATCTATATGGACAGATTCGTATCTAAAGTTATATGACCGCACAATAACCAGACCCCATCTGCACTGAAATCATTTAATGACTTTTCACATCATCTTTTCTTTTTCCAGTAAAAATAAGTCATGTACCCATGCCTTATAAAATTAGCCTCAACCCTCAACTCAGGGCAGCAGCAGCTCCTCCTGCCCGTGGGCCCTGTCCCCACGCAGCAGCTCCGACTGCCCATAGGTCCTGTCCCCATGCTGGCAGCAGCAGCTCTGACTGCCCATGGATCCTGTCCCCATGCTATTCCACACTATTCTCTAAATAAAAGAGCACTACTGCCAGATCTTGAGAGTCCAATAAATCTTTCTTTCGACTCCTCGGCTCACCAACCCCGCATCAGAGAGACCAAAAGTTTTCTGGAGCCCCTTGACCTATGAAACAGGATACAAAATACTTAAGTGTTTCTTTCTGTATGTACCAGAATGCCCTGTTCCCCCTCTAGGGAGGGACAGGCTAGCTAAGTTAGGGGCCTCAATAAGCTGGGAAAAAGATAAAGTAGAGATCCAAGACCCAAAAAGGGGGAGTTGAGCTTATGTCCCTATTACAGGATACACCAGCACCTGAGAAGGAAGAGATTCCCCTAAATGTTTTAAGTTGAGCTAACTCAGAATTATAGGCACAAGGACAGGTGGAGTGAGCAGCCAGTGCCATATCAGTAAAGGTAAAACTGAAGCAGGTAGATTGCTGGCCCCGGGTCAAACAATACCCCTCGAAGCCAGAAGCCATAAAGATGAATCTTTCTTATAATCAATACGTTTTTAGAATTGGGGAATGTAGATTTGTTCAAGACTGTAGTGCTGTCAATGCTGTACAGTACTGGATTTATAATAATAAACATCTTCATTTTGTTTCTGGCACAGAACTCCAAAAACTTTTGTAATTTCCCATATAAGAGCCATAGAGGCATATTTTGTTATAATAATTACTTTAGTCCTCAGTTCCTGAAATAACTCCAGAGCAATAAAGGGGAAAGAGGTGTCTTTTGTTATTCCTAACAAGGCCCTTTCAACCACACCTGCATTTATGCTAATAAGATGACATTTGGAAAACCCCTAAGGGTGAGGACTGGTGTGTGGGAAAATAGGGAAACCTATTGTGTGATTCTGGGTTGGAATTTTCAGCCCAATCCCCCTCTCCACAAGTCCAGGGTGAGGAGAGAGGCTGAAGATTGAGTTCCATTGCCAAAGGCCAATGACGTAATCAACTGTGCCTATGTTGGGGGGGGGGTTCCATTAAAACGCAAAGGGATGGGCTTCAGAGAACTACTGGGTTGGTAAACACCCAGGGAGATTTGGGGAGAGTGGCATGCCCAGAGAGGGTCTGGGAGCTCCACATTCCTGCCCCATGTATTTTACGCTATGCATCTCTTCTATCTGGCTGCTAAATAAAATGTTTTTGTGAGCTCTGTGAGCTGCTCTATCAAAGTAATCAAACCCAACGAGGGGTCTGTGGGAACATCTGCTCTGTGGCTGGTTGGTCAGAAGCACAGGTGACAACCTGAACTTGCAATCGGCATCTAAAATGGGAGGCAAAGGGTAATCCTGCGAGACTGAACTCTTAACCTGTGGGATCTGATTCTATCCCCAGGTAGTGTCAAAATTGAGTTAAATGTTAAACTTCTTAGCCAGTAAGGGATATAAAGTGTCTAAAGGGAAGGCACAAATATCTAAAGAGACTGTAAAGTACTCGGGGTTCATTATTTCAAGGGGACAACACAGCCTTCCCCTAGAGAGGAAAATGGTAATATGTCAACTTGCTTCACCAAAAACTTATAGGCAGCTCTGAGGATTTTGGGGATGGCTGGCTTTTGCTGCATTTAGATCCCTAACTTTGGATTAATTGCTAAGCCTCTCTAGGATAAACTACCAGGGCCAGAAATAGACCCCTTTGAATGGGATAAGCTATGTCACCAAACTTTCAATAAGCTTAAAACTTGCTAATGGAAGCACCTACACTGGCCTTACCAGACCTGAGCAAAACATTTGACCTATGTATCTGTGACGGATAGGGAGAAGCTACAGGAGTGCTAACCCAAATGCTGAGAACCCCTAAAAGGGTGGTAGCCTATTACTGTGGTAAAATGATGACTCCCATGCTTGAGAATTGTAGCTGCCACCTGCCTATTAATCAAGAATGCAGAAAAAGTGATGATGGGGCAAACTTTGACTGATGTGGAACCCCCATCAAGTCTCTAGCCTACTAGTGTCCATGAAAATAATCCATAAACAATCTGTAAATGAAAATTTGGGTGAGTTTATTCTGAGCTTAAATCTGGGGATTATAACCCGGGAGAGTCTTTCCACAAAGGAACAGAGCACTCCAAAGAAGTGGGGGTATACAGCGTGGTTATATACCCTCAAAGAGTATGTTTTGTATATGATTGAAATGTCCCTTTTACAATAGCCACGAGGCTGCTCTGTCAGCACAGCGACTGAATGGCAAGCAATAGGATATATTGGAGAATATGAGGAAGCCATTTGATATAAACCTAATTCGGCCTGACCTTGTCTTTCCAAAAGGGCCTGACTGGGGCCATTGAGCATGCATTGTATATCTGCTTTAGAGATTCCCTATGGCAAGAACAAAGGCCCTTCAGGTAAAGGTGCAACTTCCCTCCCCCTCCCAATGTTGGCATCTCCTTAAGGACTAAGTATCTTTCCTTAGGCTAGAAGCTGATTGCTGCGCTCACCTGTGACCACCCAGCTGGAGACAATAGACTTGCCTCCTGCTATGCCCACCAAGATAGCAGACCCACTACCTGCTGTGTCCATCAAGTGCTATGCCGACTGGGCAATCTTGTGACTATTGTGGGAGGGACATTTCAATCATATGTGAAACACCCTCTTTGAGGGTATATAACCGCCCTATGTACCCCCACTTCTTTGGAGTGCTCTGTTCCTTTGTGGAAAGACTCTCCCGGGTTATAATCCTCAGATTTCAGCTCAGAATAAACTCACCCAAATTTTCATTTGCAGATTGGTTATGGATTATTTTCGTCGACAATGGCTTCCTCATATACTCCAATATATCCTATTGCTTGCCATTTTTATTTGTCACTAGAGACTAAAGGACATCTCTGGCTATCCAAGAATAGAATACTACAATATCAAGCTATGCTGTTAGGTTTCCCTCGGATTTCTTAAAACCTTGTCATACCTTAAACCAAGCTACCCTGCTCCCTGATTCCAAGGGGCCTATTACCCATGCTTGCCCAGAAGTGATTGATCAGGTTTACTCTAGCCACAGAGATCTCCAGGGTGAACCATCGCCTAATGCAGAGGAAGTATGATTTGTAGATGGGAGCACCTTCATGGGTAACAGACAAGGAAGAGCAGGTTATGCAGTAGTGTCTCTGCATGCAACCATAGAAGCCAAAGGGCTGACACCGGTCACCTGGGCCCAAAAGGCAGAAATAATTGCATCAATCAGAGCTTTGGAATTGGGAATAGAAAAAACAATAACAATATACACAGGCCCTAAATATGCTTTCTGTGTAATTCATTCTCATGGAGCCATTTGGAAAGAAAGAGGACTTTGTAATGG
The DNA here is from genome assembly GCF_041296265.1 of Equus caballus. Lineage (NCBI taxonomy): Eukaryota > Metazoa > Chordata > Mammalia > Perissodactyla > Equidae > Equus > Equus caballus. Next base: position 48,633,083 of record NC_091715.1, read on the forward strand.
CAGCAGTAAAAGATATCAGACGTGAGCCAGAGATCCTCTGGTGCACAGCCCCAAAGAACTAGTGGTGGCCATTGTAAAGGCCATCAAAGTAGGGAATCAGAGCATATAAAAGAATGATTTGGCAGATGCAGCTGCAAAAAGGGGTGCTATATCAGGAGAGCTTCTCCAATTATAATTAATTCCCACTCTACCCTTCTATGAATTTACACCAGTGTAAATTCCCCTGACGAAGTAAGGGAAACCACTACACAGGGTTACCAGTGGTCCCCAATAGTCATGAGCTGGATGATGAACCCATGAGGGGAGATTTGGGTGCCCAAACAGCTTGGGGGCTCCTTAAGAGTGCTCATGATTCTAGCCATCATGGAAAAGAAACCTTATATACCTATGGCTGACAAAGGTCATAAGCACCCCAGGTATGAAAGAACTTATTGAAAACAATAACTGGACAGTGCATTTATTGCCAGAAGAATAATGCATAGACCAGACCTCCTGTACCTCCCCTGGCCAAAGCAATGCAAATTCAGGGAACTTTAGTGGAGGAAGACTGGCAGGTTGATTTTACTGTTATGTCCATGGCCCCTGGAGGGTACAAATTCCTCTTGGTGTTTGTGGATAAATTTACTGGATGCATTGAAGCCCCTCCTTGTAGGTAAAAAAGTGTGAATGTGGTAATAAAAGTGTTAAAAGAAATTATTGTCCATTTGGTGTCACCTAGATCAATTCAGAGTGACAGCAGGCCAACTTTTATATCAAAAATAACCTCCAAAGTAGCCAGACTTTTGAAAATTAAATGCAGGGCTACATGCTGCAAAGAGACCACAACTTCTGGAAAAACTGAGTACGCCAATCAAACTTTTAAGAAAACATTAGAAAAACTGGGCCAAGAGATGCAGGATAATAGGCTAAATTACTGCTAATAGCCCTCACTCAGATAAGGGCAGTTTCAAAAGGCAAACTGAAGCTTAGCTCCTTGGAAATCACCCATGGGAGGCTGTTCCCTAAAGACTCAGATTCGCTACAAACCCAGACAAAGAGGTTTCCATGGCAATCAAACACATAACCAAACTGAAGCAGGTGGTAGAAGTACTCAATAAATATGGAAACTTCTGACTTCCCTTGTCCATGGAGGTCAAACTCCACCCATATGAGCCAGGAGATTGGGTCTTCCTTAAAACAGTGGGTTGTCCCAAGATGAACTAAATCTTATTTGGGTAGAGTCTTGCTTGGTGTTACTAACCACACACTCTTCCCCAAACTAAGGAGTCGCCCCTTGGATCCACCACACAGGAGTTAAAAAGGCGCCCACGCCTGAACACCAAGAGAGGTCATCACAGACACTTGATGACTCGGAGTTTTCCTGGAAACCCCTCTCTGTTTTGAAACTCTCGTTTTGGTGACACTATACAGATTAGTAATGACTCCCTATTCACCCCAGGCTCTTCCCTGGATCCTAACCAACCACACACCAATTAGGGATGTATGCTTCTAAGGGGGTGGCATGTTCCTGGGAAGCAAGACTAGGTCCATCAGAGAAGGATAGACAACCCAATAACCAGACTATAAAGAGCTGGTGGAATTGGGGGCAAGTATGCCCAGATCCTAAACATATACTAAACACATTGAGGGTATAAAATTACAGATGGTTGTTATGAACAGCTCGGGTCCATACCTGTGGTGAACCACAAACCTATTTGAGAGTAGCTGGAAATTCAGCTCCTCTTCTGGTCCCTATGACAATGCCCATGCTCAGCAGTCACAGAACATGGACCTTCGACCTGTGCCCCTCAAGAACAAGGCGCAGGATAAAACCAGAGGAGGGATTTTTGTCACCGACTAGTTACCCTGAGAAACTCAAGGGTGGGTATGGATATTTTAACTGTTTCTCCAAGTTGTTACTTTTCCTTATGTTTAGGAGATGCAATCACCAAGCTCCCTGAATCAGACCAAGCCTCATCACAAGAGCAATGCCTATGACTTTTGCCTTATTTTTAACGCTAAAATCTCTCCAGGAGGAGCTTAGGCCTTATTACCATAACCTACAGTGTGTGTGGAAGCATGTTTTCAAACTGAGCCTGTGCAAGGAAATACCCATCTCTCCCTTTTAACTATTCATTCCTTATCTGAAATAAATGTCCCTTCTTCCCTTTGTTCAGGGAGACCATGACTTGGGAGATGATTCCTCATAGTCTCCTATTTGCTGCAAATGTACCTTATTTTGTGAGATAACTACTTCTGATGGAGAGCCTGATTTAACTCACCAGGAACAAACCCACATTGGTTTGGTAAAACAGGGAATCCTGAGAATAAAATAACAAAGCTGGAGGTACCACACTCCCTGATTTCAAAATATACTACAAAGCTATAGTAATCAAAACAGCACTGTAGTGGCACAAAAACAGACACACAGATCAATGGAGCAGAATTGAGAGCAAGGTAAATAAACCCACATATCTATGGACAGCTAATTCTTAACTAAGGAGCTAAGAACAGACAATGGACAAAGGAAAGCCTCTTCAATCAATGGTATGGGGAAAACTGGACAGCCAGCTGCAAAAGGATGAAAGGCCATTATCTTACATCATACACAAAAATTAACTCAAAACTGATTAAAGGACTTGAATGTAAGACCTGAAACCATAACACTTCCAGAGGAAAACATAGGCACTATCCTCTTCAACATCAGTCTTAGCAGTGTATTTTCAAATACCATGTCTGACCGGGCAAGGGAAATAAAAGAAAAAATAAACAAATGAGAGTACATCAAATGAAAAAGCTTCTGTACAGCAAAGGAAACCATCAACAAAATGAAAAGTCAACCTGAAAATTGGGAGAAGATATTTTCAAACTCATGCTTATCACATATACGGTATGAGCAGTTAATATCCAAAATATATAAAGAAATCATACATCTCAACAGCAAATAAACTAAAAACCCAACTCAAGCATGGGTAAAAGACATTTCCCCAATGAAGATATACAGATGGCCAGCAAGCACAAGAAAAGATGTTCAACATCACTAATTATCAGCGAAATGCAAATGAAAACTATCATGAGGTATCAACCTACTCCCATCAGAATGGCTATAATTAACAAAAAAGGAAATAAGAAGTATTGGGGAGGATCTGGAGAAAAGGGAACTCTCATATCCAGCTGGTGGGAGTGCAGCCACTATGGAAAACACTATAGAGATTCCTCAAAATTTAAGTATAGTAGTTCAGTATGATCCAGCTAGTCCACTGCTGGGTATTTTTGCAAAGAACATGAAAACATGAGTAGGTAAAGACATATTCACCCTTATGTTCATGGCAGCTTCATTCAGAGTAGCCAAAACTTGGAAACATTTAGGTGCTCATTAAGAGATGAATGGGGAACAGCCCAGTGGCACAGCACTTAAGTTCACAAGTTCTGTTTTGGTGGCCTGGGGTTCACCCGATAGGATCCCAGGTGTTGACATGGCACTGCTTGGCAAGCCATGCTATGGTATGCATCCCACATACAAAGTAGAGGAAGATGTGGATGGATGTTAGTTCAGGGCAAGTCTTCCTAGCAAAAAGAGGAGGATTGGTGGCAGATGTTAGCTCAGGGCTAATCTTCCTCAAAAGAAAAAAAGAGATGAATGGATAAAGAAGATGTGGTATATATACACAATGGAATACTACTCAGTCATGAAAGAGAATAAAATCTGGCAATTTGTGACAACATGGATGGAACGTGAGGGTATTATGCTAAGTGAAATAAGTCACAGTGAGAAACTCAAATACCGTATGATCTCATTCCTATATAGAAGATAAAAATGAGAACAAAGACATAGAGACAGAGATTGGATTGGTGGTTACCAGAGGTTAGGAGGGAGGCAGGAGGGTAAATGGGGTAATTACACACATGGGTATAGTGATTCATTGCAATTAGCCTTTGGGTGGTGAATATGATGTAACCTACACCAAAATTGAAGGATAATCATGTACACTTGAAATTTACATAATGTTATAAACCAATGTTACTGCAACAAATAAATAAATAAATAATAAAGGAATGAATATGATAAAGTTGCAGGATACAAATCAACATGAAGACATATGTTCGGTTTCTATCCAATAACAAGGAATTTGCTGAAAGAGAAATTGCAAATGCAGCCCCATTTACAATTGCAGCAAAAAGAATAAGCCACCTGGGAAGAAACTTCTCCGATGAGGTGAAAGAACTTTGCACTCAAAATGGTAAAACATTGTTGAAACAAATGGAAGACGCAAAGAAATGGAATGATATTCCACGCTCGTGGATTGGAAGAATTAACATAGTTAAAATGTCCATACTTCTTAAAGCCATCTACAGGTTCAATGCAATCCCTACCAAAGTTCCAATGACATTTGTCACGGAAATAGAACAAAGAGTCCTAAAATTTATATGGCACAACAAGAGACCCCAAAGAGCCAAAGGAATCCTGAGAAAAAAGAACAAAGCTGGAGATATCACACTCCCTGATTACAAAATATACTACAGAGCTATAGTAATCAAAACAGCACTGTGCTGGCACAAAAACAGACACACAGATCAATGGAGCAGAATCACGAGGGCAGAAATAAACCCACACATCTATGGACAGCTAGTTTTTGACAAGGGAGCAAAGAACATACAATGGACAAAGGAAAGCCTCTTCAATAAATGGTGTGGGAAAACTGGACAGCCACACGCAAAAGAATGAAAGTAGACCATTGTCTCACACCGTACACAAAAATTAACTTAAAATGGATTATAGACTTGAATGTAAGACCTGAAATCATGAAAATTCTAGGAGAAAATAAAAGCAGTACCGTATTTGACATCGGACTTGGTAGTATATTTTCAAGTACCATGTCTGACCGGGTAAGAGAAACAATAAAAGAAAAAATAAACAGATGGGACTACATCAAACTAAAAAGCTTCTGCACAGCAAAGGAAACCACCAACAAAACAAAAAGACCACCTAACAATCTGTAGAATATATTGGCAAGCCATATATCCAATAAGAGGTTAATATCCAAAATCTATAAAGAGCTCATACATATCAACTAGAAAAAATTGAAAAGCCCAATAAAACAATGGGCAAAAGACATTTCTCCAAAGAAGATATACTCATGGCCAACAGGCACATGAAAAGATGTTCAACATGACTAATTATCAGGGAAATGCAAATGAAAACTACAATGAGATATCACCTCATGCCCGTCAGAATGGCTATAATTAGCAAGACAGGAAATAAGTGTTGGAGAAGATGTGGAGAATAGAGAACTCTCATACACAGCTGGTGGGAGTGCAAATCGGTGCAGCCACTATGGAAAAACTTTGGAGATTCCTCAAAATAATTATGAGTAGAACTACCATACAATCCAGCTATTCCAATGAAGGGTATTTACCCAAAGAAGCTGAAAACATGAACATGTAAATATATATGCGCCCCTATGTTCATGGTAGCATCATTCACAATAGCCAAGACTTTGAAGCAAACAAGGTTCCCATCAAGGGCCAATTGGTAAAGAAGATGTGATATACAACTAGACGGACACACAACTAAAAATGCACAACTATGTACCTGGGGGCTTTGGGGAGAAAAAGGAAAAATAAAATCTTTAAAATAGAAAAAAGGAGATGTGGTGTATATACACAATGGAATACTGTTCACCATAAAAAAGGATGAAATCTGGTCATTTGTGACAACATGGATGGAACTTGAGGGTCCACTGTGCTAAGTGAAATAAGTCATAGTGTGGAAGCCAAATATTGTATGATCTCATTCATAAGTAAAAAACAACAATAAACAAACACATAGAGACAGAGATTGGATTGGTGGTCACCAGAGGGTAAGGAGGGAGGGAGGATGATGAAGGGAGTGATGAGGCACATGTGTATGGCAATGGATTGTAATTGGCCTTTGGGTGGTGAGCATGATATACTCTACACAGAAATCGAAATATACTGGTTTACACCTCCAATTTACATAACGGTGTAAACCAATGTTACCACAATAATGAATGAATGAATGAATAAAACAAATAAATAAATAAATAAATAAGAAATGAATATGGTAAAGTTGTAGGATATAAAGTTAACATGCAGAAATCAGTTGCGTTTTTATACACTAACAGGGAAGTAGCAGAAAGAGAAATTAAGAAATAAATCCCATTTACAATTGAAGCAGAAAGAATAAAATACCTGGGAGGAAACTGAACCAAAGAGGTAAAAGACTTTTATACTGAAAATGATAAAACATTGTTCAAAGAAATAGAAGAAGACACAAAGAAATGGAATGGTATTCCGTGCTCTTGGATTGGGAGAATTAACACAGCTAGAATGTCCATACTCCCTAAAGCAATCTACAGATTCAATGCCATCTCCATCATAGTTCCAATGACACTTGTCACAGAAATAGAACAAACAATCCTAAAATTTATATGGCACAACAAGACTCCAAACAGCCAAGGGAATCCTGAGAACAAAAAGCAAAGCTGGAAGTATCACACTCCCTGACTTGATGTAAGTTGAAGACATTGGAAACATTGGCTGAGCCGGTGGCTGGTGTCTCTGATGAGCTCCTGTGGCTCATCCTTGATCTGGAAGTCACTGACATGCTTCCCATTCTCCCCTACATCCCTAATCCTGCCATCTCCTTCCATGGGTCTCAGGGAAGGGAAAAGCATAAAGCCCCAACATCCACCTCCTCCAACTCTTCCTGGCACTTTTGGCAAATATCAGCCCAATAATGACATTGACCATGGCCAAGCTCCCTGCTGAACACTTTCATTCATGATCACCTCATTTAAATCCCGTAGAAGCCTCCATGAGGTGGATAAAATGATCATTCCTGTTGTTCAGATGGGGCAACTGAGGCTCAGAGAAGTGAAGCAAACAGGCCAAGAAGTGCACATGGGTTTGAATCCAGGTCTCTGAGGGATGGGTGGAGAAACTAGGACATCCACACAGGGGAAGAGGGGGATCATGGGACACAGTGCTATCTTTGCATCTTTCTAAACTTCAGTTCCTTTGTCTTTAACATGGGGATAATTATAATAATACTTTCCACCACGGTAATGGTGAGGGAATGTGTAAGTCACTTCGCAGAAGTGCTCAGTAGGTGTTCATTATTGTCACTGTTATTGCTTCTATTCCCAACTCCAGGAAGCCTTTTCTTTCTGGTCAGGGTCTCTTTCCTAGCCTGGGAGAAGAGACAGCCAGATAACCCCGCACTGCTTGTCCCTAGGTCTCTGGCTGTATAAAGCAGGATCTCAGGAGTTCCCTTGGTCTCTGTCTCTAGTTTGGACTACATGTTGGCCACCATCCAGGCACTGTTCTCCTCCAATCTGGACCACCTCATGGTGAAGCAAGTGCTTTTAGACAACATCCTGAATGCCTCATCCCACTTCCTGGGTGCAACTTAACTGGTGGTTGATGTGCATGTGACAGGTGCAAGATGGGGTCTGGTTTCATGGCTTGAAGAGATAGGGCTGTGAGGAAGGATGGGTTTTCTCAGTAGCAATGTAAAGGGATGGAGGCTCTGGAGGTGAAAGGGAGTCTGTCTAGATACCCATGGAAGTGTGCCATCCAACAGGAGCCAGGAAGACGACATCAAGCAACTGCACCCAAGGGAATGGTTATTATTACACATCAATTTTTCCAACTCAAAACGTGAAGGGTCCTGAGTTGACTTCTTAGACCCCTTATTTATGAGTCAGGTTTCATTCTCATTCATTTATTCAATAAATACTTAAGGGAAGGAAATAGGCACTGATGGTACATTTTGATGATCAATATAATCAAAGAATTTCTAGAGCCTGTGGGAACCTCAAGGAGGGACACACAGCCATGTCTTGAAAAGATTTCTGAGGAAGTGATGAGGAAACAGAGATGTGATGGGGAACAGGACCTAGAAAGGGGGAAGAGATGGGCAGTGGTCCTGCATGTGTCTATAACCTAGAGAGAAAGATCAGGGCATATTTGGGGAAGCTGTTAGAAGTTTGGTGAGGCTGAACCATACAGTTTGACACAGGAGAGGTGACAGTTGAGGCTAAAGATGTGGGCAGGGTCTTTGGGCACTGGAATGGTTCACGGGAGGACACTACACATTCAGAGTCCAGCTTTAGAAAGCTCATCTTCTAGGTGATGTTTGGAGAATGGATTGGGAGGGGGAAGACGACCAGAGGCAGAAAGCCCCATTAGGAACCTAGGTCAGAAAAGGTATGTGACAGATGCCCACTGGGGTGGTCAGCAACTGCACTTGTTGACTATGCCCCCCAAGAGGCCCAATCTCCTCTTCCCCCATCCTAGTGAATTCTCATAATTCTTGGTTGAGAGTTGGACGGGTAGACATATGAATGGGTTCAATGTGGACAGGGAGATGAAGGGTCTTCTGTAGCCCACCCTTAAAAACCCAGCTCAGGTCATGTTGCCAGGAATAAGTGGACCTGTTTGGAATGATGTCTTTGTTAAAATCTTCTCCTGATCGAGGAATTTTATACTTTCTGTTTATTCTAGGAGTAGAGGCACCATTTCATCTACTGACAGACAAGCCAAGAAGCGATCCCAGTCCCCAGCATTTCCAGCTGAATTTCACTGTCACCAACCTACTCTATTCCCAGGACATAACCCAGCCAAGCACCACCAAACACCAATAGAACAAGAGAAGTATTGAGGATGCGGTGAGAATGGAGTTGCTTGGTCACTCTGTTCTCATGGAAGGACTGACCTTTGGGCACTGCGTGGTCAGAGTTTGAATTTTCTTAACAATTCATGAAGACACGTCCTTATTCCTGTTTTACAAATTAAGAAATAGGCACTGAGAGTTTCAATAGCTGGCCCAGGGACACATAGCTAAGTCATAGGCTGGAACAAGACATCCTTTGGTACACATACCTGGTCTAGTGTTCATTGAGACAAGAACAAATAAATGGGGAAGTTCATTCAGTAGCTGAAAACTCTCAGAGGCCACGGAGCCTGGGATTCTGACCTCGGAAATATTGCCCTGTCTTTCAGCTCAACCAGCTCTTCTGAAACAGCAGTGGCAGGAGCTATTTTTCTGACTGTCAAGTTTTAGCATTCACTTGAGTTTCAACTCAGGACCTAATGACTCTGGAAAGTTCTCCTTCTGTAAAAAAAATTCCCATTCCACAGTCTCTCAGTTCCAGCTGTTATGCAAGAGAATCCTTGGAATATAGAACTGTTACCTAAAATCCAGCGTCTTCCTAAACCAGTGAGCCCAACAGGTTTAGAACCTCAAGGAAGCCTGCATAAACTCAGAAGTCATGGAGGTACCTAGTGCTGGGAGCCATGGAATATAGTGTGTAGGAATCATGCCTTGGTCAAGATTCATGGAAGAAGGGGGCCTAGAACCAGTTGACTTAGGATCCAGCAGCCTAACCGTGCTGTTCAGTAGCGTATCCACTAAGCACATGAGGCAATTTAAGTCTTTATACACCTGTTGGGATAGAGTTCGCACACCGTGTGTTCATCTGCTTATCTCTTAGGATTTTCTATATATGATATGTCATCTGCAAAAGGAAATAGTTTTACACCTTCCTTTCCAACCTGGATGCCTTTTATTTCTTTTTCTTACCTAACTGCCCTCATTAGAACCTCTAGTACAATGTGGTTACCACATGAGATGAGGGCAGACATTGCTCTCTTGTCCCTGGTCTTAGGGGGAAATTTTCCGTCTTTCACCATTGAGTATGTTGTTAGCTGTGGGCGTTTCAGGGATGATATTTATCAGGCGGAGAAAATTTCTTTCTATTCCTAATGTGTTGAGTGATTTCTTTTTTCATCCTGAGGGATTTGTATTTTGTGAAACCTATATTCCATGTGTGTATTGAGATTATGTGGTATTTGTCCTTTACTCTATTAATACGGCATATTATGTTAATCAATTTTTCAGATAGAAAAAACTTTCAGCTAAAGGTGAGTGATTAAGACCTTCTCAGGTCTTTTCTGGTTATGCACAGAGCCCTGCACACTTACAGCCTTCTAGATAACCACAAATCCACTGGAGCTTTCCAAAGCCCCCATGGACATTTCATTCCCACAATTTTTCTTTTATGCTTCTGCTCACCTCTTGCCGGCCTCAACTGGTATAGCTCACTCAGGCCTCTGAAATGTAAAACAATTACCACTGATGTTTTTTCTTCGAGTGCTCTGGGGAAAAGCTTTCCTCACTGAGCAAGCTCTGAGTCAACTAAAGGGAAGCCCTGAGAGTGAGGCTTTTACAAGGAGCTACCAGACGGGTCAAATAGTGACAGTTCAGTGGGGATGGGTCTTTTGAGAGTTCCAAATCCATTATGGCTGCTAAGGTGTTGGTTTTCAGAGCTACCATGGTTCTGAGACTGATGGTTTTCAAAGTTATTGAGAATACTGTGAGGGCAGGATGGGAATAGTGCAAGTTATAATGCCACAGAGCTTACTCGCTCCTCCAAGAATCAAGTTTTTCTTAAAAAAAAAAAACAGTCCTCAAATTGCTGTAAGCCTTTGGTTAATTTCTAGACTTCTGAAAATATTGATTTTGACCATTTTGACCAGTCTTTTCTTTTTTTTTTTGTATTTTCAGAAATCCTTTCTCCAACATTTCCCTGCGACTACTTATTTATAAATCAATTACATTAAATTAAAATGCCTGGGAAATTTAGCTCCTTGTTCACGCCCAGTAGGCACATTTTAACTGCTCAATAACAACATAGGACTAATAATGACTGTATTGGGTAGGGCAGACAAATGTTCACATCCTTACGGAAAGTTCTCTTGAACAGGACCTAGAATCAGGGTAGAATTCCAGACATCCTTATGCACCCTTTGTGCCCTTCTAGTTCTGTCCCCACAGTAACCACACTGGGGGACCATCTGTGTAGGTTCTCACCATTGATGAGGAGACCAGACAGAATTGCCATCTGTGAGGAATTCCTGTGACTGACTCAGAATGGTACCCACCTACAGAGCCTTACCCTGGACAAGATCAGTGTCTTTGTGGATGGGAAGCCTCCCTGGTCACTGCGAGAGGAGTAGGCTTCCAACTTCTATACCTGGGGTTGTTCCTGGGAATCTGGAGGACTGGAGCGGAGAGAGCATGGAACCTTCTAAGGCTAGTGGGAGGTGGCATAGGCCCCCAGGCTTTACCCACCATTGAGGGAGAGAAAAGGAGACCCAGTGGAATATAAGATGCCTTCTCCTAGACAGCTCTGTGAGCTCAGGCTAGTCACCTCCCCTCTCTGGACTCTGTTTCCTTATCTCTGCACTGACAGCCACTTGGCCAGTTGGTCAGTGAGGGCCTCTAGCTGTGTGTGAACCAGCATTGACAAGTGTGGCAGGGTGGACCTGTTTCCACATCCATAGGCTGTATAAAAATAGGAATGAGCCTGACTTGGCCCACAGGCTGTAGTTTGCCAAGTCCTGCTCTAGATCAGCACCATGAACTCGAGCTTTCTGCAATGATGGAAATGTTCTATATCTGTGCTGTCCAGTGCAAACTACCTGTGGCTATCGAGTACTTTAAGTTACATTATTGTGACTAGGATTTATGGTTACCGATTTCTAATGGTACTGAGGAGCCAGGTTTTTAATTTTACATAATTAAAATTTATTTTAACTTAAAAAGGCACTTGTTGTAACTCCACATTGGACGACACATTGGCTGGGGAGAGGTTGCACAAGTACAGGGACCTGAAACCCTCCCACCATGCACAACAGGTGCTGTGTGTCCAAGCCCTCCTGGAGTTTATGTTGTAGTTGGTAACAACAATGACAGGTGATTGAAAATTATAAATTATGTGATGGGAACCAATCCATGATTGGGAGTGGTAATCTGAGAAGGTTCCTTGGAGGAAATTACATTATAAGAGAATCCTCAAAAATGAGTATAAAACAACTCAGTAAAGAAGGGGATGAATATTTTTCTATGCAGAGGAGAAAGCTTTTGAGTGAGAATTTACATATTTAGAGAGATCCCATGGGCTTACCAGTTATGATGACCCATTCTCCCCATGACCATCATAAGATGGCCAGGCCGAATTTCAGTTCTCCGTGCCCAGAGGTATAAGTTTGATTCAATTTGTTACTCTCTTGACATGCGATAATGGCCTCGAATATGTAGCAAAATTCCCTGATTTTTCAGAGGTGCGAAATGGGGTTGAAACATCACGATGTCTGCTTGACTTTAATATTTCAATGAGAATATCCATTTTCATTGAAGCAAGGGTGGCAAGTGTTAATAATTTACACATTGGAAGAAATATTGGTTTAATTGGCTAAAATATACATTGTTAAATCTAGGTGATGGATGTTTCTGATATTGTTCTACTTTTCTGTGTTTGAAAAGTTTTATTTAAAAAAGTAAAACACACATGTATTCTCTATTCCATTCACTTCCAGGGTATTCTCCCAACAGAAATGGTGCCTTGACTGAGCATTCTGGTCAACCTCAAGGAAGCCCCAGCCCAGGGTGGGGAGGGAATATCTTGATGCTCTGACCCATAAAAGATAACCATGCAAACAGGGTCTTGGGTGATGATGAAAGTTGGCCAACCCATGTCAAAGAGTGTTGCAACACAGTGAGGGGACAGCAGCAGCCCTGGGGGAATTACAGGAGGTGGCTCACAGGAGCAATTGTCTGCCCACCTCTCCCCTTCTAGACCATCGTTCTCATTTGATTGGCAGGATTCATGGTGCTCATCACATGCCTGATCTGCTGTCTCCTGGTAAGCAAGGAAGTGTTGTTTGTCTTCTTACTATTGGGTTGTAAGAACTCTTTATATACTATAAATACATGTGCTTTGCTAGGAATATGCTTTGCAAATGTTTTCTCCCATTGATCACTTGGTATGCAGAGCTCCTTTAGAGCTTAAATTAATAGTGAAATTATCTACCTGACTCTTAGCGACTCACTCCCACATCCCAGATATTTCCGTCAACCCAAATGGTCATGTGCAAAAATAAATAACTCGGAAAACATATCCACCCCCCACCAATTCCTGATTTCCAGATTTTACTCAAATGCTCATACAATAGATACTCTTTCCTCAAGATTGGCAGTGATGCCAGATCACCACATCCTCATCTTCATTTCTCTTCTCCTATTCCTATCATCCCAGGATTCCATGGGCTATGATCTCAATAATTCCCTTGGAATGATCCAAACTTTCTTCCTGCTCATATTTGTCTTGTAAAACTTCAAACCCCAGAAGATCCTGGTTATCTGCCATGACTTACCTGCTGCTGGTCTTATGTTAAGTGCTAAGAAAAGCACATAACATATGTTGGTACCACTATATATCCAATATCACCTACCTCAACTGGGAATTATCCATAAAGGCTGGAAATTTTACTTTCTTTTTATGTGTCAGTAATTTACTCCTTGATTTTCCACAGAGCCTGTTTTTAATATTCCCCACTTTCCTTATTCCTTCATACATATTCAAAGTCGCTTAACTTTCCTCACATTTCACAGAGAAATTGCTGTCTATAACTCCTTCTCTGTAGTGGTGAACCATTGAGAAAAGGTCATCTATATTATGCGTCTCTGTCCCACCACCTCCTCAGACCCCCCACACTCCATCTGCGCTCACTATTCTATGGGTGATTCCCTTGGTAAGGCCGCACTGACTCCTTTCTTTCTAGACTCAAGAGAAACTTTTCATTATTCATCCTACGTGATCCTTAAATGGAAATCTTTTAAGTATGTTCGCAACAACTTAGAGATGTGAATCTTATGTTACAACTGTGAACGTTATAATATGTCAATACATAGAATATATATCTGAAAAAATTCAAGTTACAAATGGAGATTATGCTACAGCTGGAAGGTGCAAACTGGATTTGTGGAACCAATAAAAACAAAGCCCAGAATCTAAACTCTGTCATTATTAATTTTTATATAGATTGCATGCATGAATGATAATATCATGGTTATAATTGATTAAAATATACTATTAAAATTAGGTTCAGCTGTTTGTTTTTATTTTCTTAAATGTGGCCACTGGAAAGTTTTGATTTTATGTTATAGAGTGTTAACGCTACTATTGGACAGCACCGGTCAAGGCATGAATGAAAATAAAGCACAGAGAAAGTGGCTAGGGGGGCCGGCCCGGTGGTGCAGCGGTTAAGTTCGCACGTTCCGCTTCTTGGCAGCCTGGGGTTCACCAGTTCGGAACCCAGGTGTGGACTTGGCACCGATCTGCAAAAGCCATGCTGTGGTAGTCATCCCATGTATAAAGTAGGGGAAGATGGGCATGGACGTTAGCTCAGGGCCACTCTTCCTCAGTGAAAAGAGGAGGATTGGCAGTAGTTAGCTCAGGGCTAACCTTCCTCAAAAAAAGTGGTTAGGGGACATTTTTCCCAAGAAAAGGACTATACGCTGGCCCACATTGCAAGAGGCAGTAAACACTCTCATTCACACACACACACACACACACACACAAAATGAAACAAATGTCATCCTAGAGTCCCACCACTACTTCTCAAGTGGCATGAGGTTGCACTCCTACATAGTCCTAAATGCACTAATCTCAAGAAAGTAATCAGAAATCAAGATAATTTACCAATTAGGAAGATCTAAAACCAGAGTCTAAGGGTCAAATTTCGTTTTGTGAACTTTCCCTCAATGGCTTCTGTTATTAATTCAATATGCTAGGGAGACTCTTTGAAGGAGAGTTGTTTTAAAACTCACTTTTTCTTTACTATGTAAATATATACAAGATATGTAAAGAATAATTGAATTACACCAGCCAATCAATGAAAAGGAGATGATAGAATACAAACATCACTACTATAAATCACTATTGGATTAGCGAATTGGTCAGGGAACAGATGACATTGGATTAATTTGGACCTCATTAGAATGATTCTGGTTTCATGAACCATCATATTGCAGGTATTATGCTAGGACCTATGAAACAGCCATCCCCCCCCCCACACACAATTTACCTATCAAGGCCCACCAACAGGACCAGTCCTTGCTGACAACTCTCCTGACTCAACCCCTCTGATAACACCTGGAGAGTTTTACAAAAATCCCACCCTGTCACTACATGCTTCTAGCTGCCACAGGCCAGGGAAACATTTCTAGAAGGCTCATGCTCTGTGCATGCCCAGATCTGGGGATGACACTTCTCCTTAGTGTGAAGAAAAGGATCAGAGTGCAGACCCTGTGAGCTGCAGCAATTAGGACAAGGACGGGGGTTTGTGACAGAGAGAAGAAAACCTTTAGAGGGTACCATCACTAGGGTCCAAGAAGCCCCAGTGATTCCTGGATAGAATCAAAGAAGACGCTTAAGGACAGAACACATAGGTTTGGGTGTGATTCTGCTTGGGAATGCCTGTAGGATGACATATGTGACAGTGGTAAAGCATTCAACAGTGTTGTTCATTCTTTTATTCATTGTATGTCATGGAGTGCTTTCTACATACATCCGGGCACTAGTCTCACCCTCTGGAGCTTATGAACAGTGTCAGAAGATTTTTTAAATTTTATTTATAATGCATAGATACAGTGCTTATGATATGCTAGGTGTTCCAAGCATTTTACAGACATTACCTCCTTTAATACTCTCCATGACTTTACAAAGTGGGTACACTTATCATTATTGCCAACTGACAGATGAAGAAACTGAGGCACCAATGACATAGTAATTTGCCCAATACACATATCTAGTAAGTGACTGTGCTGAAATTTGAGCAGGAGATGTTTTCTCCATTTTCTATGCTGCTAATAATGATATTTGCTCTCCAAAGACTTTGCACATTGAAAATATTTGATCAACTTATCCGTTTTCTTGGTATATTCAATAGCCTAGTTTATCTGTTTGAAAAATATAATACCTGCATAGAAACTATTGCACATACACGCCCAAATTACTTCTAACAATATCCCTCGTCCTTGAAAATTAATACAGAGAACACTTCAAAACATTTCTTGCCCAGGCTGGGCGGGCTCTGAGGAAATCCCAGTGTTACTCTAATAAGCCAAGGGCAGGCTAGGAGTTGGGTCTCAGGGGAAAGGTGACCTCAGAAGTTACCACTCAATTACAAAATAGATGGGAAGGTCTCAGCAGTAACTGAATTCAGGGTCTGGTGGAGTTTCAACCTGGTGCTCATTTTCTGGCTTGGGTTTAGGGGCTGGTGCTGCATTACAGGGAGAAGGGATGAGTCACTGTGTTCTTGGGGAAACCAGACCCATGAAAGAGAAGAAATGATGGTTTTCTTTCACAATGGACTCGTAGTGAGAAAAATTGGGCCTGGAAGAGATAATTGTGTGCTTAGTGTGACCAGAAGGAATTGCACCTGCTTCAGCCAAAGCAGACAGCCCTTCCACATGAACACATCTTATCTAAATAAGACCAAGAAGGAGGAAATAATTTAATGCTCTTCTGGAGGTGAGATGTGTGGTGGTAGAGATCTGCCTAGAAGGTTCCAAAAATCCTCACTAAGGTGACATTTGCTGTGGCCAGAATGACAAGGGTAAGCCAGCCCTGCCTTTGCTGGGAAGAGTTAGTGTGTCAGGGCGAAGGCACCTCTGGTGAAGAAACTCACAGGAAGAAGTGAGTTTAACCAGAAGAGGTCAGAAAGGCAGCAGTGTGGCTGGAGGGATCCTGAGAAGAGAGAGCAGGGGAGAAAGGAGGATGACAGGGCCAGATCCTGGGACCTGGTAGACTATTTCCTTTTCCTCTTTGACAACATTGCTCTAAAATCTTGCACCTATAAAGCACAAATATTTAACATCTTATAACTTCTGTGTCCCAGGCTTCAGGCATGGCTTAGCTGGGTGCCTCTGCCTCAAGGTCTCTCTGAAGTAGGGGAAGCAGTTACTATCGAGGCTCAACTGGGGGAGAATTTGCTCCCAAGCTCAACACTCACATGAGTGTTGTCAGAATTCATTTGGACTGACAGTCTGAGTTCCTATCCTTCTGTTGGCTGGGCACTCCCTCAGGTCTCTCCTATGGAGCCTCTACATAGGGCAACTGAAAACATGGGCATTTGCTTTTCCATTTGCAGAGATATGACAGAGAGAGAGAGAGAGATGGAAACAGGGAGAAGGAAAGAGGGAGGGAACTCAAGAAAGCGAGTAAGAAGGAAGTGAGAGAGTCGAAAACTTGGACATGGTGGCCAGCCCCATGGCTGAGTAAGTTCACACACTCCATTTTGGGCCCAGGGTTTTACCAGTTTGGATCCTGGGCACAGACATGGCACCACCCATCAAACGATGCTGAGGCAGCATCCCACATAGCACAACCAGAATGACCTACAACTACAATATACAACTATGTACCAGGAGACTTTTGGAGAATAAGCAAAAAAAAAAAAAAAAGATTGGCAAGAAATGTCAGCTCAGGTGCCAATCTGAAAAAAAACAAAAAACTTGGACATGATCCCATCACCTTGGCTGTATTAAGTTGTTCAGAAGCCAGTAACCAACCACATCATGGTTACACGAGGATATGCACACCAGGAGGCAGGGAGCATTGGGAGCCATTGTGGAGGCTACCCAACACATAGGCCAAAATGAGGCACTTGGGTCCATAAAACAGGGGACCCTGGAAGGTTTAATGCCAGTGGATGAGGTTAGATGAATATCTGAATTTCATCTAATTTCAACACTTTAAAGATGCAGGCCTGAATATGAGGCCTGGAGGGGCAATGAATTTCCCAAGATCACACAGCTGAAACCCAGGCCAGCTTTGAGAGATAGTCCATGGTATATCCCACGCTTTCTTGTAATTAGTTCATCTGTAAGTTTGTGCATCAGACACATGTGACGCTAGCCCACAGGTGTTGTAGATGTCAACTCATATACACCTGACCATGTGCTTAGGTAGTAGTTTTGAGCATCATCACCATTGTGCAGGTTGGGAGAGTGGGGAAGCCCTGAGAGGCACAATGGCTTTTCCAGGACATAGAACTGGTAGAAAAAAAGAGGTCTGAATTCAGTTCTGCCTCCTCAAAGCTGGAGCCCTGGCTTCATCCCCAAGGAGCTGTGGGCAGGGTTGTGATGGAGGTTTGTGTACAGTTATGGAGATGACATGGGCAAGGAGGTTGAGCAGTCAAGAGCCCAGAAGGCTCAATGCCTAAGCACAATGCCTTGGGAGCACAACACAATGTCTGCCTGTTTAGCACTCAGCAGAGTGCTGTCCATTCGAGCATTCAGCACAGTGGCTGGTGAGCACTCAGCATAATGCCTGCATGTTGAGCACTCAGCACTGTGCCTGCCTGTGACAAACAGAAATGGCAAGCAATAGGATATATTGGAGTATATGAGGAAGCCATTTGGTGTAAACCTAATTTGGCCTGACTTTGTTTTTTTTCCAAAAGGGCCTGACCGTGGCTGTTGAGCATGCATTGTATATCTGCTTTAAAACATTTACTATGGCAAGAACAAATGGCCTTAAGATAAAGGTGCAACTCCCCCCCGCATTGGCATTTCCTTAAGGATAAGCATCTTTCCTTAGGCTAGGAACTGATTGCTGTGCTCATCTTTGACCACCCAGCTCACCTGTGACCACCCAGCTCAAGACAGCAGACCTGCCACCCTGCTGTGTTCACCGAGACAGCAGACCTACCTGCTGTTTCCATCAATCGCCGTGCCGACAGAGCAGTCTCACGACTATTGTAAAAGGACATTTCAATTCTATGTGAAATATCCTGTTTGGGGGTATATAACCACTCTGCGCACCCCACTTCTTTGGTGCCCTTTCTTCCTTTGGGAAGAAAGGCCCTATGCCATGGTCCTCACATTTTAGCTCAGAATGAACTCACCCAAATTTTCATTTATAGATTGGTTATGGATTATTTTCGTTGACACCTGTGAGAACTCAGCACTATGCATGGTGCTCACTCAGCCTAGTGCCTTCCTGGTGAGCACTCAGCGCAATGCCTGCATGGTGAGCTCTCAGCACAGTGCCTGGTGAACATTCACAAAGCTCACACCAGGTGAGTGATAAGCACAGTGTCTGCCTGGTGAGCGTTCAGCACAGTAACAACAGGTGAGTACTCAGCATAGTGCCTACATTGTGAGCATTCAGCAGAGAGGCTGGTGAGCAGTCAGCACAATTCCTATCTGGTGAGGACTCAGCATATTGCCTGTCAGGTGAGCACTCAGCACAGTACCTGGTCAGCACTCAGCAGACTACTTGCCTGTGGAGCACTCAGCAAAGTGCTTGGGGAGCACTCAACACAGTGCTTCATGAACACGCAGCACTTCCCATATTTGCATTCCTAGCCCTGGCACCTCCATTCCCAGGTCTCTTTCTCTGAGGCCACCAACGGAGTTCTTCCTCAGGCATCTCTGCTAGACATTTCCTATGAAGGGAAGAGGGAAAGACTTGAAGACACTTTTTCCCTCTCTGACTCAGTACCCCACACTTCTCCACTCCTATCCTATCCCTCCTAGCCCCCAGCATCTAGAGAAAAAAAAATTAACCCTTTTGTCTGGGGCTCTCCAAACAGTGAGATGACCCACATATCTGTGCTGATCCACATGACCCTCAACCAGTGAGCCATTCCATGGGAGAAAATTAAATAGAAGGAGACTAAAATTCCAGTTCTTGTTTCTTGCTTATACCATCACAGTAAGTGATTAAAGGCTTAACTCCTTCATTTTGGGTTTGTTTTTTTAATCAGTCACTCTGTCACCTGGCAGTTCAGCTGTCTCTCTCTCAGCCCAGCTGATCTCCTGACACTAGCTTTATATAATTGTGTTACAAGATTCAGGAGGATAAAAGACAAGTTTAAATGCTCTGGTGGAGGGGCTGGCCCCGTGGCCGAGTGGTTAAGTTCATGCGCTCCACTGCAGGCAGCCCAGTGTTTCGCTGGTTCGTAATCCTGGGTGCAGACATGGCACTGCTCATCAAACCACACTGAGGCAGCATTCCACATGCCACAACTGGAAGGACCCACAGTGAAGAATATACAACTATGTACCGGGGAGCTTAGGGGAGAAAAAGGAAAAAAATAAAATCTTTAAAATAAATTCTGGTGGAGAAGTGGAACATATCTTTAAAAAAGACAAAGTAAATTTGGAGAAATGAAAATAAAAATTCTAAAACTGACAAGTAAAATAATATTAAGAAGTCAATTGATGTGTTTGAAAGTGCACATCTTAGAGACAGCTAAGGAAAAATTAATAAGCAGGATAGATTGTTGGAAAGAAATCCAGAATAAAGTCCAAAGAGGCAAAATTTTGAAGAAGAGAGAGAGAGAGACCATGAGAATGAAATAGAAATAATTCTAAAATGCATTCAGCGATTACCACAGGTTAAAGGGACAAATGGGCAGCAGCAATATTGAACTGAAAATGACTAAACATTTTTTAAACTGATGAATGACTACTCCATAGAGACAATAAGCTCAGTGGATGACAAGCACAACAAAAAACAAATTCCACATCTACAGTGATTATAATAAAATCACAAAAAGGAGAGGAATGAAAAGACAAAGAGAAAACCTGAAAGCAGTCAGGAGGGGGCAAAAACAGGAAGGAGAGGAGGAAATAAGGAAAGAGAGAAAGAACAAATTCAACTGATATCTCATTTTTCAACAGCAAAAATGGGAGCTGGATCACAGTGGGAAAAATAGCTTTAATGTGCTGAAAGAATACAATGACAAACCCAAGAACTGTAAACAAAACGAAAATATCTTTTGAAAAAACTAGAAAACAAAAAACATTTCTGGAAAAACAAAAACTGAAATTTATCATTAACGTATTGCGGGAGAGCACAATTTGCTACCTCAAAATGTGTATTTTTGGCTTGATTATTTTTAAGAACTAAAGACCAAGAAGATCCTTTGACTTTCCCCCTAACTTCCTAAAGGAATTTAAGATAGAAGGCCTGTTCCAGGAAGGAGCTCTCACCATAGATAACTATAGTGTAATATGTATTAGGTGTGGTAGACAGGGAGGAGCCTAGCAAGGCTCATTTGATCAAAACCCTCCTCATGTCCCACAGTCTCCGCCAAACATGGCAAACATTTCTTGACCAAATATGTGCTTTTCCTTCTCTTAGTGAATTGCCTCCCTCCCCTTTGAAGTCTCAAAGCACTACCCACAAAACCCTCGTTTGTCTTTAGCTGTAGTATTTAAGGTATTTAAGATGGTGGCTCCAGACATTTTGGTGAATTACTCAGTTTTCCTGGGCTTCTCCCACGTATACATGTTCTTAACTTTCTTTGATTTTCTCCTGTTGTTCTTTCTCATGTCAATTTAATTCTTAGACCAGCAAAGAAGAACCAAGAAGGAAGAGGAAAATTTCTTGCTCCCCTAAAATATCAAATTAAAAGATAATAGTGAAGGGTACTTTTTGAGAGAAAGGGAGAAAATCTCAGGATGGAGAAGTAGGAACAACTTAGGAACAGCAAAATTAATAAATATGTGGGTAGCTCCAAATAAATAATCTATAAAACAAAGATAATACGTGATAGGCTTCAAATATATATTTTCATATATTACGTTTATAGTTTTATAGCTATATGATAATTTAAGTACACAACAATAATAATCGAGAAGTCAGAAAGAGGTATATGGGATTCTTGCACTCTCTGGGAAGAAGGTATAAATACTAATTAATGTTAGACCTTGATAAACTAGGGTAGCCACTAAGGTAATAGGAAAAATATTTACTCCTCTGAGAAGAGAGAGCACACAGGAACGATAAGGGAGTATTACTAGAGATGCGGTGGAGGAGCAGGAGCAGGAGGAGGGAGAGATAGGGGGAGGGAATCCAGGAGAGAAGGGGTGTCTGGAAATCCAGAGGAAAGTGTTTCAAGAAGGAGGGAGTGTTCAATTGTATAATCTGTGTCAAATGCTGCTGAAAGTTGAGTGAGATGAAAGCAAAAACTTAGCCTTGAATTTAGCAAAATGGAAATCATTGGTGACCTGGAAAAAGCCATTTCAGTGAAGTGGTGTGAAGAAAACTCCTGAATTGGTTCAGGAGAGAACCTGAGGAGAGTCAGCTTGAACGGAGCAGAGAAACAGAATGGGAAATGGAGAGGAATCTGGGGTCAAAGGAGGTCTGCCTGTTTAACACACATTAGGGCATGTTTGTACATGGATGTTGGCAAGGAATCATCCCAGATACAGGAGTATAGCACTCTGAGATGCAGCCTAAAAGGACTTCCCAGCCCAACTTTACTCAAAGTTACCACTTTAGGTCAAGATGGTGGCATAGGCAGACTCTGAACACACCTCCTCCCGTGGACACAACAAATCTACAACTACCCTTGGAAAAATTACTCCTAAGAGAGAACTGAAAACTGGATAAAAAGAACCCCCACAAAAAGGGACAGGGCTGACTGAGGTGGAAGAGGCAGAAATTCCTTTCTGGAGAGAAAAAGACCACCTTCTAGCAGAGATGCTTCACGGCCAACTGGGAGCAGCCTTAACCCTAGCCTCCCCAGGCACCTGCAGCAAGAGCAACACGAACAGAAGGGCGCATATAGCCCACAGAGGGGACACTCCCGGAACATTTGGAACTGGTGATGAGAGGGAAGCAAACTGCTGGACCTCATAAGGCATCTCTTATATAAGCCCACCTCTCCAAGATCAGGAGATGTAGCTGACATACCTGATACATAGATATAAGCACAGAGAAAGAGGCAAAATGAGGAGATAAAGGAATACATTCCAAGTAAGGAAACATGATAAAACCCCAGAAAAAGAACTAAATGAAGCAGAAATAAACTATCTACCTGACAAAGAGTTCAAACAAAGAGTCATAAGGATGCTCATTGATCTTGGGAGAAGAACCCAGTGAGAACATCAACAAAGAATTGGAAAAGATAAAAAAGGATCAATCAGAAATGAAGAATGCAATACCACAAATGAAACCTTCACTAGAGGTACTCAATAGCAGAGTAGATACAGAAGAATGGATCAGCAAGCTGGATGAAAGACTAGAGGAAATCACACAAGCTGAACAGATAAAAGTATAAAAATTCAAAAAGAGTGAGGGCAGCCTAAGGGACCTCTGGGACAACATCTAGCATACTAATATCTGTGTTATACGTGTCCCAGGAGGAGAAGAGAGAGACAAAGGTGCAGAGAATCTGTTTGAAGAAATCATAGCTGAAAACTTTCCTAGCCTAAGGAAGGAAACAGACATCCAAGTACAGGAAGCACAGACAGCACCAAATAAGAGAAACCCAAGGAGGCCCACACCAAGACACGTTATAATTGAAAGGTCAAGAATTAAAGATGAGAGAGAATCCTAAAAGCCACAAGAGAAGGGCAACAAGTTACATACAGAGGAAACCCCATAATGTTATCTGCTGACTTCTCAGCAGAAACTTTACAGGCTAGAAGGGAGCGGCACGATATATTTAAAGTGCTGAAAGGAAAAAAACCTACAGCCAAGAATGTTCTACCCAGCAAGCTGATCACTCAGAATGGAAGGAGAGATAGTTTCCCAGACAAGCAAAAACTAAAGGAGTTTATCACCAAGAAACTAGCTTTACAAGAAATGCTAAAGGGACTTGCTCAAGTGGAAAAGATAAGACCACAAATAGGAATAAGAAAATTAATTTTTAAAACAACAATAAAATCACTGGTAAAGGCAAATATACAATAAATGTAGCAGCTAATATGAAGGTCAAAAGACAAAAGTATTTAAAATTATCTATTTCCATGATAAGAGGGTAATGGATACACATGCAGAAAAAAAGACGTTAGATATGATATCAAAAACAGAAAATGTGGGATGAGGGGAGTAAAAGAGTAGAGCTTTTAGGGCCAGCCCAGTGGTGCAGTGGTTAAGTTCACGTGTTCTGCTTCAGTGGCCCGGGCTTTGCCAGTTCAGATCCCAGGTGTGGACCCATGCACCGCTTGTCAAGCCATGTTGTGGCAGGCGTCCCACATATAAAGTAGAGGAAGATGGGCATGGATGTTAGCTCAGGGCCAGTCTTCCTCAGAAAAAGAGAGGAGGATTGGCAGAAGATGTTAGCTCAGGGCTAATCTTCCTCACACACACACACACACACACACACAAAAAAAAGAGTAGAGCTTTCAGCAAGAGGTCAAATTAAAGAGACCAGCAACTCAATATTGATTTACGATACATGTAGGCTATAATATATGAACCTTGTGGTAATGACAAACCAGAAACCTATAATACACGAATAATTAATAGAAAGGAACCCAAACATAATACTAAAGAAAGCCGTCAAACTATAAGGGAAGAGAGCAAGAGAAGAAAGGAACTGAGAAGAATTACTAAAACACCCAGAAAAAAAAAGCAACAAAATGGCAATAAGTACATTCTTATCAATAGCTACTTTAAATGTCAATGGACTAAATGCTCCAATCGAAAGGCATAGGGTGGCTGATTGGATAAAAACGTCAGTGGATACAGAGGAAATTATTAATAAATGCTATTTTGTATCAAGAAAGAAAACGTACCAGCTCTAAGAGAGAACACTAACACCTTCCCCGTTAGCTCTTTCAAGAACGTGCTTAAGATAAAAGCAGTGCCCATGCCCACAAGTTCCTTTAGCTCATTATCAGAGCACTGCACACTATTTGTTGACCTTCACTGGAAGAATGGCTGCAGTGGACTTGCCGGGATGAGTTCTCTTACATATGAAGGGGGATCAGAACAAAAAGTCTTAGTTGCAAAACGATATATTCTCCTGGTAAGAAAATAGATTCTTCATCATAGTAAATGTGGTGGCCACAAGAACATACCAGCTACAGGGAGCAGAACTGACCAATGGCCCCAGCTGCTGCTCTGAAATCCATCACTTCTTTGTGCTGAGGCCACGCCTTCCACAAGCTCTTCCCAGCCCATTACTGAGCTCAGCAGGGATAGCTTGGCTGCCCTCTTCCTGAAAGATGTGAGCTGCAGGATTCCTCTATTGGTTGACTTTGGTTCAAGGTTTGTACCCCGTTGCCAAACTTTCCTTTCCTCAAGTCAGACCTCCATCACAGTCTGACAGCCCTGCCAGCTTCTCTAACTTCCACCAAAATTTCTCTCTGAAATATTTCCCCGCCAAAATCCTTGTCATCTCTTGGAGGATCCAGATTAACATTGTAAGCAAAACAAGAAAATACTCAGTTTTCAAAAAATTTTTGCATCTATAATAGCATCTATTCCTTATAAATATCCAATACATTACCCAAAAGGGAAATTGTAACCCCCACAGTTTGGATGACGAAACGAGTTAAGTGATTTAGCCAAGGTCAATTACCTTATGTTTTTCAGTAGCTTCTCCATTTCCTAGTCTTCCATGATCAGTGTTCAGAAAAGAACTTTGAGTCTGCTTTCCCTTTTGATTATTATTTCCCTACTATGAACAACAATAACATCTATAATTTACTAAGCAGGCACTGTGTAAGCGCTTTGCATATATTCAACTTTTCATTTAATCCTCACAACAACTCAGGGAGGTAGATACTTCCCCCTTTATATATATGTGAGGAAATGGCTCCCAGAAATTAAGTGACCTGCTCAAGGTCACTCACCTACTAAGCAGAAGGCCTAGGACCAGCTCCTGACTCTAAATCTAGTGCCATTAGCACTTATCCTAACACGTCATATCTGTCAGCATTTTACTAAGTACACCCACATTCATTAGGAAGTGGGATGGGCACCTACCAGCAACTCCCCCTGCAGAGGTCTGGAGATGACAAGAGCCAGGGAAAGGAGCAGGTGGTGATAGGAGGTGACAAGGTACAGGCAAAGGTGAAGATGACTAACCTTCTCCCAACTTCTCCATCTCAGGTTGCAGAAGAGTTGCTCATGGCCACCTGTACTCCAAGGGGCCTTATTTCAAAGAAAGTATGGGGGGAAGTAAGCTTTTATTTAAGAGGTTGCAGCAATTATTTTCGCAAATAATTCTCATAAAAATGTTAGGAGATGGGACCCAGCTCCCTCCCACCTGCCAGCCATGGAATGGGGAAGAAAGTATTAGACACTCAAGGTTCTCCATGGTCCAATCTTTAGCCTCCTCTCCAGCTTCATCTCCCCTCACACTCTGTTTTACTTGATGCTTAAATACAACAGCATCCTTACCGTGCTGTCACATATCTCTGTACATTCAGTCATGTAGCTCACTGTCTAGTTCACCCTTCCTTCCCTTCCCTTGGCGAACTCTTACTCATTTCTCCACATCTCAGCTCAGCTACCATATACTTCAGGAAGTCTTGCTCAACAACCAAATTGAGAACTCCCAGAGGACGCCTCCTCTGTGTTCCCCTATCCTAACCTCAGTGCTTACCTCGCCTCAACATTTCCCTTATTACGTGAGATTATCTCACACTAGAGATACAAACAAAATTATCTCCTTAAAACCTCACTCATACCACGTCACTCTGGCCCATAAAGTGCTTCAAGAGGCATCCTATGGAAGGTAAGAGAACATACAGGCCCCATGCTCTGGCCTTTAAGGCCCTAAATGGCCTGGTCCCTGACCTTCTCTCCAAACTCCTCCTTTGTCCTTGCTTACTGTCATGCCACTGTCTGTTTTCAGATCCATCACGCTGCCAAACCCTCTCATGCCTTAAGACTTATTTCCTCAGCTCTTAGCACAGTTGTTCCTTTTTATTCTCCAGGGCTTTGCTTGAAAGTTGCCTTCTTACAGGCACCTTCCATCTCCACCTCTAGAACTATCATCCTTTCCCACTGTTCCCTATTTCTTTTCTTCACTGCAACCACAGAATTTTATAAGTAAGATATTTATTTACTTATTCATTTATTGTTTTCTTGTTATTTAAATCTCTAATTTAGTGGAAAACACACCCTCAACTCTTCATGCTACTGGAAAGCACAATCCAGGCTTTTTAATCTGTATCCTTCCAGGGTGTTTGGTGCACTGTTACATCCTCAAATTTGCCAAGTAAATGAATGAGCAAGCAAAGTTCAGGAATGACATAAAAAGAGAGGGAATTACAAAATAGCAGAGATTTAAAGAAATTAAATATTAGTGTTAGTTTCCATAATGACTTGCATTGAGGGAACTCTGAGTGCTTTAAAAATATTAATTTACACTCTCTTCACACGAAGAACTCATTATCTCTAACTTACAAGCAAAGAAAGTCAGCCAAATGAAGCGACTTTTCCAAAAGGAATATAATGTGTTAAATAGGGAGCTTGGTCTAAACTCTGAATAGCTTTATTTTATACCCTGCCTTGTTCCCAAAGGATTTTAGATGGCTTTGAAAGACACACACAGTTACACAATTTAACGTGTTCACAAAAACAAAACAAGCCAGTTGCTCAGGAGAAGCACGGCTATTCCTGGTACAAGGTCTGAAAGAAACTTCTTTCTTGGGTCCACACAAAGGGCAGCAAACCCCATCCTCAATCACATCCTCCAGGCAATGAAGCAGTGGGGCTCACGGGGTTGTTTGCGGCACTCCTCAGTGTGGGCTGCGGGCCGATGGCGCGGGGCCAAGGCTCAGATCCACAGAGCAATTCTCCAAGGAACCAGATCAAGACAGCCCAGGTGTGCAATTCTCTGATGGCCTGTCTTAATCCAAAAGGAACATCTGGAGATTCTGGAGGAATCATTTAACAGCACACTCTTCATACGCTGGGCTCTGTGAATTTTACTTTTCACCCAAAAACCTCTAATAAGTACTACCTAACAGTGAAATTGAAAGTGACAAGCATCTGGAACACGGTCAATGTTGTGTAACAATGAAGAGTTCCATCTGATTTATCAGTCAGATGACCTGGGGAAGGGTATATTAGCTAAGGTGTAGGTTAAGCTGTTCTAACAAAGAGACCCCAAAATACAGTGGCCCAGATAAAACCACACTAACATTTTGGGAAAAAACACTGGGAACTTCTGGTCCTGTTGCCTGTGTTAACTAGGCCAAGAGGCCCATGGTGGGTAAGGAGGTCCTGTGGACCCACTGAGTGGGGCCTCAGAGAAGGGGCTTAGGGGGTCACTTACTGGGCTTCTGCGTTTCCTGTCTATAGTGCAGGAATTAGAGCTGTCTGCTGTGATGTTTCCTCCTTTTAATACTATGGCTGGGGCTGTTCTTCTATGAGGCATGACCAAAGTGTAGACCCCTCAGCTGGGAGTTCTCCACTGTGAGGGTTCCAGCAGCCCGACCAGATGGAAGGGATGGAGGGAAAGGTGGCTTTGAAAACGCAAGTTCCACCTACCCGGATCCCAGTATTTCCATCTTAGCCCCTGAACTTTTATCAGCCAGGGAGCTTTTGCTGGGTTTCAAGCTGCCTCAGGAGCCCTCAGGAGCTGGCCTCAGGCGCCATTAATTAAACCCACTTTAGCCCAGCAGCATGGCTGCAGGGTCAGAGCGTGGAGGACGCTGGGAGGAAGGGGAGGGGCGTGGAGGGACGCAGAGAGTGGTGGGCGTGGGGAGGGGTGTGAGGGGAGGGGCGTGGAGGAACGCACAGCGTGATGTGCGTGTGCGTGGCGACGGGCATGATAGAGGAAAGGGTTGATACACCGGTGTTCTCCTAAGCACTACAAGCAGCAGTGACTGCGACTCCTTTCAGCCCTCAGGCCATGGAGCAGCGGGCCTGCCGCTGCAATTTGCTCTTGCCCTGAATCTTTGGGGCGGGGTCTTCAGCCTGCGTGAGGCCTGAAGAGGGTGTTCCTGCCACTGAAGGCATCCAAGTCTTATGGCAGGCACTGCTGTCATGCTCAGACTTCTCAGACTTGGTCTCAGGCTCGGCTGCTGTCTCTATGGGGCAGCTGTGGACTCTTCAGGTGGGGCAGACTCACTTTGGGGGGGTCGGAGCTGGGGTGGGGTGAGCACAGCTCAGCAGGCAGGGGATGAGGGGCGGGGTGGGGGATGGGGTGGAGGGTTCTGTGGCCATCTGGGGGCTCCTGGAGTGACCATATACAATTGAGAGGCTTCTGTTACCTGTTGTCAGATGCATAGGACTAAACTACAATGATAACAGATGCTTGGAGGTCCCAGAGAAAATTGACAATGGAAACCTCACTGTAGGTGGGGCAGGCTAGGGCCATCCTTCTGTACAGAATTATCAGGGACCCTTGGGTTGTGTTTCTGGACCATCTGTCCTTCTACCTTCTAGTGAACACAGGGAATGTGTAGAGATAAGAGACAGAGGCTGCACCTGCCGATCCGTGTTCTCTAAGTCTGTTCCATTCTGCAGAATGGTCAGCATGGCACCATTCAAATAACATACTTATTACTTATGTGTATTGAGTGTTTGATATAAAGGAAGTGCTTTGCAAATTAGCTCATTGGATCTGTCAACATTTGTAAGAGGTTGTTAAACCATTTCACAAAGGAGAAAGGTAAGGTTCCTATAGGGGAAGTGTTTACACATAATCACAGTTGTATGTCACAGGCGATTGATATTGCCTGATATGTGATGAGTCTGTGATTTACTTTAAATTGGTGAGGAGAGTCTAGTTATGTATTCTTAAGTTGACAACCAATAAACTATATTAAACGCGCCAGTCTGTAAATGAGATTTGCCATATTTTTGGGAAATGTCCAGTTTATTTCACATTGCACATCATGTGATATTCCCTTATAATGAAGCTAGTATGTATTAAGGCTGTGTACAGACTGTATATAGGTTTGTAGTTATGCATGAATAACACATTCCAGATCAGCACAGGGAAGCATTTGGCTAGAACCCCAAAGAGGACTTGAGCTTTCTATACCTACAGCCTCATTTCCCCAACTCTATCATGTCAACTTTCTGCCCCTGGACTCTGGTAGAGATGTCCCTGCCTGAACCAGAATGTCCACAATGTTTTAGGAATCAGCGACCTTCATGGATGTGGTTGTGGACTTCACCCAGGAAGAATAGGCCTTGGTGGGCGCATCCCAGAGAAAGCTATACAGAGGTGTGATGCTGGAGAACATCATTCATCTTCTCTCTGTTGTTGAGTCTGTCAATAAGGGCTTATTTACTCAACGAGTATCCAGAGAAGTTTCCACATATCATGCTCCCCTCTCAGCTCTCATTTTTATTCTTCCATAACACAACTACGAGAAGGTAATCTGTTTATTTATTGATTTAGTGACATGTAATTTGTCCCTTCACTAGAATATAGTCTTCTTGACCACAATTTCATGTCTTTGTTGCTGCTCTATTGCCAGCACCCAGAACAGTGCTGAAAACTCAATGGATTTTTTTAAATAACTAAACAATAAGATTAAACAATTCCTAAGTAATTATTCTGTTCTAATCAGCAAACTCAGAGTTTGAGACCACAGTAGAAAAAATAGCAGGCAACATAAACTTAGGTTACTCTGGATTAACTAGAAATATTTAATTCCTCCCTTGTTGAAAACACTGGGAATCTTTACTCTGTGAGCTTGCTCGTGCACATCCACGAGTTCCTCAATGCTTTTGGCTTGGTGTCACGGTGTTCCTCCTGCTCTACTCAAGGACTTACAAGGTTTTCTTCAATGCTCACTTAGTT
Organism: Equus caballus; assembly: GCF_041296265.1. Taxonomy (NCBI): domain Eukaryota; kingdom Metazoa; phylum Chordata; class Mammalia; order Perissodactyla; family Equidae; genus Equus; species Equus caballus. Next base: position 48,663,455 of record NC_091715.1, read on the forward strand.
GTTCATTGAGATACTGTGCTTGACTTGAGGAATATGTATGGTTCTTAAAACACAGTTCAAAATTCAAGTGGCTTTTTGCCATGAACAGGGTGGCAGCTCTGCAAATAAGACACAATTTCCCATTGGAGCAAGGAGAGGAGTTGTGGAGGGAAGAAAGGGGATTCCCATAAGGCCTGAGGCTGGGTAAGCTCCAGGCATGTGTGTTCACTATGAGGAGAAGCCTAGTCAGTGAGGGATCAGGACCTTGGTAATGCCAACTACAGATTTCCTTAAGTCAATGGTCTTTTCAGGAAAGTATGGGAATCCAGTGGGGAAAAATTCTCAATGTTGTCATTATTCCTAGCATTTATCAATGTCTTTTATGTATAGTTTATGTCCTCTTTGGATCGAAAGTTTCATATTGTGAACTTTGCCTTCGTCCCTTCCCCTTGATGATTTCTTCTCTCTTAACCTTACCAAAATCCGTCTTAGTTTTCTCTTCAATCTTGAAAACATTTTGTAATTGACAGTGCCCTAAAACATGTTTCTAGACACTAGTGCATAGCTCCATTTCACATTCTTGCCCTGTGTAAGGGTCAATATTTGCTTTGCATACTGTACAACATTTTGGTTCCCTAATGCCTCTTGAGAAATTTAATTTTTAATTTAGGCAGAAGAAGTAACCTTTCAAACCAAGAAATGGTACCTATACCAGATATCTGCAGGAAGAATCCATCTAACTGCACAGTGATGGTAAGTTTCTTGGGTTGAACCCTGGTCCCCTACTTTAGAGGCCTGGGAATGGGATGATTATTAGCAAAGCACAATAATGGAACTATAATTTGAGTTGGGAGTAATTGCCACCCCAGCAGAAAGTTTTGCATAATTTTAATTTAGGAAAGACATTGACCTGAGCTCAGAGCTATAACCTGAGTTCTTATAAAAGGACAATTGTATAAACATGGCTCAAACACCTAGTCTATGAAACACAATGAAGTTACAAAATTAACCAACTGTACAGTTGAGGTGGTATAAAGAAGAAATCTCTGGGCTGGTCCAGTGGCACAACAGTTAAGTTCACACGTTCTGCTTCAGTGGCCCAGGGTTTGCCAGTTTGGATCCCGGTTGCAGACATGGGACCACATGGCAGGCCATTCTGTGGCAGACGTCCCACATATAAAGGAGAGGATGATGGGCAGAGATGTTAGCTCAAGGTGAGTCTTCCTTAGCAAAAAGAGGAGGATTGGGAGCAGATGTTATCTCAGGGCTAATCTTCCTCAAAAAAAAAAAAGAAGAAGAAGAAATCTCAGTGCATGCAAGAGAGTAACACACCGAGCAAATGTAACTTACATGGGGAAGGTTTTTAACCAGGAACTATGACTGACTGATTAGCGTAGAATTCATACATAGAGAAAAGAACGAATGAACGTCTGTGGGCAGTGTTTTAAATGCCTCTTATCTCCTCCAATAAGCAGAAATCTCACATTGGGGAAGAACCCATTGAATAAAACTAGAGTGAGATGTTTTCACTCACAGGTTAGCAGTGATTTAACATATGTGAAGTCACATGGGCCCAGGAGGCCCACCTCCATAAGCTGTTGGACCAACTGAGGCAGCAAAGCCATGAGGAAACACTGAAGTTTCACCTGGAAAATACCCAAGATATTCTGCAGGACATGAAACATTGGTAGGCAGACCAGATTCAAAAAGACAGAAGGGGATGGCCTTAAATCCATAATTAAGGTCAGATGAAGCCTGCTTAGGAGCCCAGGGGTGTGCCCAGGAAGTTCAAGATGAAAATCTTGCTTCTAACTTCGGAGAATGTTGTGGACTTTGCTGCTCTGTTCTCAGCCAACTCAGGAGGTTCCAGGGAGAATTTTGATCTGAATAGCTTATGGAGGGAGGTTTCAAGGCCATGTAATTTAAACAAGCGCAGTCAAAGAGATGGCTGCAAGTCAAGAAAGCAGGGCTTCTGGAGTGGTGAGAGTCACTAGGACAGATGGGAGAGATGGGGGGATGGGGAGGGTGTGGGTGCACCAACAATGCACTCCTCGGGTCCCCAAGATGCCAGATGTCTGGGAAGCAGCTGCCACAATGGCCTTTACCACTGCAGCCAACGCCAATGCCATTTCCCCAACCACCAAGAACACCACCGCAGTAGGCTGGACAGGGAAGTTAGAAGTAGGTTCCAAGTTCACCACTGTGGTCTCAAATCTGGACCTGGGCATGTTGGGACTTGGTCTGATAGGAGTGGTGGGGCAAGAGGAATTACCCTGAGGCAGGGGCATGAAGATCCCTGAGCTCCTCTCCAAGTGCCATTTGTTGCATTTGCATCTGTTGAGCTGAGGTGGATCCCTGCCCCAGAGGTGAGCAGAGGCAGCCCACTACACATGCCACACCACAGGGGGGCCCCACCCCACCCAATGCATCCCAGGAGGCTGTCGGACACCACCCCCACTGCTGGTGCCCTTGCACCGGCTGCTGCCAAGTTCGTCATCCTCCCTCGGGAGCCCGGCCTGGGCTGGAAGGGGCCCGAATGTGGAGGGGCTGAGACACAGTTTGGGCACACTAGCTGCCTGTCAGCCTCCTGCTCCAACCAGGCTGATGACAACTGCCAGGGTACTTTCAGGTCTCAGGGCCCTTTTCCCCATCTAGACCCCGGACAGAGACTCATCCCAGGGAGCTGGAATGGCCGGCCTCCTTCAGACACAGCAGGCTCCTCCAGAGGATACACCTCTCCCTGTGCCCTGCCACAGTGCACCCAGGGAGATGGCCAGGGGAAGGCCTGCCTTGGACCTTAGTCATGGATTTCTCTCAAGAGTAGAGCTCTGGGCAGCAGGAGGGCATGGCTTTCGTGAGTCCAGAGTGAACGGAGGTGCCTGCCCATGGAAGGGCAGGCCTGCCAATTTCGCCACTATTTCCACAGGGGGCGTGGCATGCCTAGTGTGGCCACACTCCTTTGGCTAGCGTTCCTGAGCCCTGTTGACTTGTCAAACATTTACTGCTCCGTGTTGAAAAGTTCCTTCCTGATGGGAGGCCTTGTTGTTTCAAACAATAAAGGAGGCCCCGGATGATCAGCATGTAGGAGGGATAGCCTTACCCTGCCCCCTGGTCCCTGATGGGCAAAGAGGGGCAGAAAGCTATTTTCAAAGGATGGGAGTGGGACCTGAGCAGAAGGGGAGAAGGGGATGTGAGACACAGTTGTAGAAGTTGGGAACCCCAGTTCATCTGCAGCTGCACCTGGCCACCTCCAGTGGGCTCCCCCACACTTTCAGTGCCACAAGGAACTGTCCCTCAGCAAGCCCGAGGGCCTTTATGAGTCCAGTCACCTTTACTGTGCATGCGTAGATAGAAAGAACGGTTTTCCCTCCATGGAGTGGGGCTTCCAGAGTGCTAACAGTCAATAGGACCCATGGGATTTATCAGTCAGTTGGGGAGGGGCGGGTGCACCCACCATCCTCTCTTCATTTCCCTGAGATCCTAGATCTGGTGAGAGTCACTTGAGGTTTCCGTGAGATTAGTGGAGTTCTCCCTGTGTTGTAGGGGGTCTTGTTGAGGTAATGGTTGCCCTCTGTGATATCAGGTCTCGGTGAGGTCAGTGGGGGGGTCTCTATAATGTCACTGGAGGTTTCTCGGAGGTCATGGGAGTTCTTTGTGTGTTCAGGGAGTTCTCTGTGAAGTCAGGAGACCTCGCTTTGAGGGCAGAGGGTGTCACTATGAGGTCAGTGGAGGTCTCTGGGTGATCAGACAGGTCTCTGTGTGGGCATGGGATGTCTCTGAGTGGTCAGGGGGAGTGTCTAAAGTGTCAGGGAATGTCTCTGTTAGGTCAGCTGAGATCTCTATGTGTCCATGAGGGCAGAAGGGGCGTCTATGAGGTCAGAGGTGGTCTCTGTGAGGTCATGGTGTTATCAAAATCAAAGTGTGTTGAATACTTGTGAGTTAAGTTGGCATGAGCACACTAAAGCTATTTGGGGACATAAATCTTGCCTCATTTGTTTGTCATCCAGCCCTTGACTATTGGGGACCACTGATAATGTTGTGCAGTAGCTTCCCTCACTTCGTCTGTAGTAAGTTCACAGAAGGTGTCAGTTCACACAAGGGCAGTGTGGAAATTATTGGTAACTGGAGAAGCTCTCCTGATGGAGTGGCCATTTTTGCAGATGCAGCTGCCACGTTATGTCCTTTTGTGGAATCTGATTCCTCACTTTGATGGGCTTTACCCTGGATCCCAGCTACTTTCTTGGGGACCTGTACCGCATCTAGCAGTTTAAGCATCTCCGGCCCATGTCCATGGTTCACTCTGGGGCCCTCTGTGGCTGGAGCTCACTTCTGGGCAAGCATGGCTTAAAGACACATTGGAATCAAGGAGAAGGGCAGCAGGGTTTAAGATATGACAGGATTTTAAAGAAATCTGAGGGGAATCTAGCATCATATCTTGATAGTGCAGTATTGTATTTTGGGATAGCTGGAGGCGTCCTCAGTAACTGGTAGACTAGAGAATTGATGTAGGGGTCCAAACCCTCATAGGTAGGCCCATAGCCAATTTTTTGGCTTTCTTGATTAACAGGCAGGTGGCAGCTACAGATCTCAAGCATGGGGACTATCCTTTCACCACGGTGTCTAGCTTACCCCCATTCAAAAGTGTCCACTTATGGTCCCTGTAGTTTATCAGAGAGGCTAATAGCCATGTATCCAATGTTAGGAATCCAAAGAAGGAAAAACCTAGCCATCCCTTTAGACACGTTATACACCTTACTGGCTAAGAAGTTGAACATACTTAAGTCAATTCTGGCTCTACCAGGGGACAGAATCAGATCTGACAGGATTACCATTCACCCTGAACACAATCTAGATGCCAAGTGTAAGTTCAGTTTGTCACCTGTGCTCCTGACCAACCAGCCAGAAGAGCACACGTTCCCACAAAACCCTTCTTGGGTTTGAATGCTCTGATAGGGAGGCTCACAAACTCAGGAAACCTTTCACATATTAAGAGCAGGATGGAAGAGGTGCATAGAGCAAAACATGTGTGGCAGGGAGGAGGAGCTCCCAGAGCCTCTCTGGGTGTGTCACTCTCCCTGAACCTCCTCGTGTTCAACAACGCAAAAGCTGTTTAACGTCCATCCTTTTGGGGTTGAATGGAGACTTCATCACCCAGGCATAGTCGATTCAAACATTGGCTATGGGCAATTCAACAAGAACTTCAGCAAATCTCCCCCACCTCCACGGCTCAAACCAACCACAGGTGTGGGGTGGAGGCGGGGATGGGCGAGAAACTTTGCACCTGCAAATCGCACAATTGGTTTCCCCGGCACCCAGCCCCCACCCTTAGGGCCTTTCCAAGGCTCACCTCGTTAGCATCAACTCAGGTGGCGTTGAAAGGGGCTTGTTAGGAGTAACACCAGACAAACCACTTCACCTTTCTGGCTCTGGACTTATTTGAGGAACTGAGCACTAAAGTAATTCTCGTAACCAAAGATGCCCCATGTGGCGCTCATATGGGCAATTACAGGAGTTTTAGGTGCTCTGTGCCAGAAACGAAGGGAAGACGTTTACTGTTATAGCCCCAGGAGCGCACAGCGTTGACAGCACTAAGGTCTCGAGCAAATCTAGATTCCCCTGTTCTGAAAACTTACTGATCCCGGGAAAGATTCCTCCTTCTGGCTTCTGGCTTCCAGGGGTATATGTTTTACCCAGGGCCAGCCACCTACCTGCTTCCATTTTACCTTTCCTGGCGTGGCACCGCCTGCTCACACCACCCGTCCTTGGGCCCATAGTTCCGAGTTAGCCCTGCTTGAAACGTGTAGGGGAATCTCTTCCTTCTCAGGGGCTGCTGTATCCTGTGAGAGGGCCATCGGCTCACCTCCCCCACTTTTTGGCCCTTGGATCTCGATTTTCTCTTGTTCCCGGCCTGTGGACGCCCCTAACTTACATAGCATGTCCCTCCCTAGAAGGGGGAGGGGAACGGGGCCTTCTGGTACACACAGCGAGGAATCCTTCAGCGGTTTGGACCCTGTTTCACAGGTCCAGGGCTCCAGAAATCTTTTGGTCTCTCTCTTTCCCTATACCTCCTTCAGTTCACACTTTCCTTCAGAAAGGTTTCCCTTGTGGGCATTCAACACCAAGAACATGGCTCCACTAGGGAGCAAAGATTCAGCCTGCTCTCCTCCTTCCTGCCAAGGTCACCAGGGCCTCCCGGAGCCAACCAGGGGTGGGGGGCGGGGGTGTTCGCTCAGCCCCATCACATCCCACCTGTAGTCAAGGGAAACTGCCACGGCTCGGTCTTCTTTGATCCCTTCCCTCCGTGGGGATAGTTCGGACAATCCTGCCACCAACACCCTTCCTGTTGGCAGCCCCACAATGGTTAGCCCCAGCCGTTGTTGGTGGCCTCCTGGCCCCTCGGTGGGGGCCAGGGTTACTCACCCATGGCATATGCCTCCTTTCCCTCAGGTTACCTTGAGGAGACTGGCGGGCCACAGCGAGCAGGGCGGCCTGCCTTTTCATCTTCTTGTCTTCCTTTTCATCCTCAGCTTCAACCTGGTTATTGAGCACCCTCCACGCAGGCCCTCGTAGCTGTGCAGGACTGGTAGCAGGACCGATGGCCAACTTTTGGAGTTTCCCACGGGTGTCTGGAGCACTTCTGAGATCTGAAATACGGATTCAGGATCACTGTACTGCCCCGGGCCTCCAGGTCCCAATTTGTGTATCGCCTGAGGCAGTCCTGCGGCCTCTGGAACGAAGGGGTGGGGAGCGCCCTCCTCAGGGTCCTATTGGACCTCTCTTAATTTAGGCCACGTAATGGGTGGCTGGCTTACTCTTTGCATGGCTTTCAAAAGCAGACCCCAAAAATATCCTCCCTTTCCTCGATGCTCAGGATCATTGGGATTCCACCCTGGCTCAGTCTCTGGCACAGCCCGTCCACCAGGCCTGCGGATGTCCAATCCCGGGTCATCTTCCTTCCCTGCTTGTTCTTCTGGCTTCAAACGGAACGGATGACTTTTCCTCAGGCATGAGGATTGTAGTCGTCAACAGGCTTGGACTATCTGCCCAGGTTGGAACACGAGTGTGGAAGATTCCCTTCGTCGGGCTTATGGACTCCTCTGGGTCAGCGCTCAGTCCTTTCGTGTGTGCCTTCCAATCACACAGGTCAGAGGTGGAAAAGGGGACGTGCACATCAATAAGCGTCCCCTCCCCGTCAGGCACCTGTCTCAGGGGTGGTATCCCAGGTGTGTCACTCGTTCCTAATCTGGCTGTACACTCTGGAAGAGGAGGGGGAAGGCTCTCTGCCTGTGGCAGCGTCCAGGTCCCCGTAGGGGGATGGGGTGGTGGGGGAGAACAGCAAGGGGTTTGGCCCTGTGCCGGCCTCTGGCTCAAGCAGGGGTGAGGTAGGGGGATGAGGTGGCGGTGCCCCAGGGCTCACCAGCTTGCTGGCCTAACGGTGGGGCCAAAGAAGCTGGAGTACGCGAGTGAGGCGGACTCCGAGATGGGCTTTCCTTAGTATTTGCACCCTCCCTCCAGATTCCACCAGCCATGTGACAGTCTGCACATTGGGTTGCCCATCCATCTCTGATGGACCTACTCCTGCTGCCCACAAACGTGCAGCCACCCTGGACGCCTGCCGTGCTGAAGTGGCACGCAGCTGGTTAGGATCCAGGGCGGAGCCTCGGGTGGAGAGGCAGTCACTACTTGTCTGGATAGTGTTGCTGAAGCCAGAGGCTCCAATCGGAGAGTGGTTTTCAAGGAAAACTCGGAGTCCTCAATTGTCTGTGACGATCTCTATGGATGTTCGGGGCTGGGCACCTTTCTATTCCTCTCTTTATTCTTTGGACCCTTGCGTGGTGGATTCAAGGCATGACTCCTTGTGATTTTAGGGAGCAGTGTGTGGTTAGGGACACTGAAACCCGCTTTGATTTTAGTAACACCGTGACCTCACAGAGACCACCTCTGACCTCATAGACGCCCCTTCTGCCCTCATGGACACATAGAGATCTCAGCTGACCTAACAGAGACATTCCCTGACACTTTAGACACTCCCCCTGACCACTCAGAGACATCCCATGCCCACACAGAGACCTGTCTGATCACCCAGAGACCTCCACTGACCTCATAGTGACACCCTCTGCCCTCAAAGCGAGGTCTCCTGACTTCACAGAGAACTCCCTGAACACACAAAGAACTCCCATGACCTCCGAGAAACCTCCAGTGACATTATAGAGACCCCCCCACTGACCTCACCGAGACCTGATATCACAGAGGGCAACCATTACCTCAACAAGACCCCCTACAACACAGGGAGAACTCCACTAATCTCACGGAAACCTCAAGTGACTCTCACCAGATCTAGGATCTCAGGGAAATGAAGAGAGGATGGTGGGTGCACCCGCCCCTCCCCAACTGACTGATAAATCCCATGGGTCCTATTGACTGTTAGCACTCTGGAAGCCCCACTCCATGGAGGGAAAACCGTTCTTTCTATCTACGCATGCACAGTAAAGGTGACTGGACTCATAAAGGCCCTCGGGCTTGCTGAGGGACAGTTCCTTGTGGCACTGAAAGTGTGGGGGAGCCCACTGGAGGTGGCCAGGTGCAGCTGCAGATGAACTGGGGTTCCCAACTTCTACAACTGTGTCTCACATCCCCTTCTCCCCTTCTGCTCAGGTCCCACTCCCATCCTTTGAAAATAGCTTTCTGCCCCTCTTTGCCCATCAGGGACCAGGGGGCAGGGTAAGGCTATCCCTCCTACATGCTGATCATCCGGGGCCTCCTTTATTGTTTGAAACAACAAGGCCTCCCATCAGGAAGGAACTTTTCAACACGGAGCAGTAAATGTTTGACAAGTCAACAGGGCTCAGGAACGCTAGCCAAAGGAGTGTGGCCACACTAGGCATGCCACGCCCCCTGTGGAAATAGTGGCGAAATTGGCAGGCCTGCCCTTCCATGGGCAGGCACCTCCGTTCACTCTGGACTCACGAAAGCCATGCCCTCCTGCTGCCCAGAGCTCTACTCTTGAGAGAAATCCATGACTAAGGTCCAAGGCAGGCCTTCCCCTGGCCATCTCCCTGGGTGCACTGTGGCAGGGCACAGGGAGAGGTGTATCCTCTGGAGGAGCCTGCTGTGTCTGAAGGAGGCCGGCCATTCCAGCTCCCTGGGATGAGTCTCTGTCCGGGGTCTAGATGGGGAAAAGGGCCCTGAGACCTGAAAGTACCCTGGCAGTTGTCATCAGCCTGGTTGGAGCAGGAGGCTGACAGGCAGCTAGTGTGCCCAAACTGTGTCTCAGCCCCTCCACATTCGGGCCCCTTCCAGCCCAGGCCGGGCTCCCGAGGGAGGATGACGAACTTGGCAGCAGCCGGTGCAAGGGCACCAGCAGTGGGGGTGGTGTCCGACAGCCTCCTGGGATGCATTGGGTGGGGTGGGGCCCCCCTGTGGTGTGGCATGTGTAGTGGGCTGCCTCTGCTCACCTCTGGGGCAGGGATCCACCTCAGCTCAACAGATGCAAATGCAACAAATGGCACTTGGAGAGGAGCTCAGGGATCTTCATGCCCCTGCCTCAGGGTAATTCCTCTTGCCCCACCACTCCTATCAGACCAAGTCCCAACATGCCCAGGTCCAGATTTGAGACCACAGTGGTGAACTTGGAACCTACTTCTAACTTCCCTGTCCAGCCTACTGCGGTGGTGTTCTTGGTGGTTGGGGAAATGGCATTGGCGTTGGCTGCAGTGGTAAAGGCCATTGTGGCAGCTGCTTCCCAGACATCTGGCATCTTGGGGACCCGAGGAGTGCATTGTTGGTGCACCCACACCCTCCCCATCCCCCCATCTCTCCCATCTGTCCTAGTGACTCTCACCACTCCAGAAGCCCTGCTTTCTTGACTTGCAGCCATCTCTTTGACTGCGCTTGTTTAAATTACATGGCCTTGAAACCTCCCTCCATAAGCTATTCAGATCAAAATTCTCCCTGGAACCTCCTGAGTTGGCTGAGAACAGAGCAGCAAAGTCCACAACATTCTCCGAAGTTAGAAGCAAGATTTTCATCTTGAACTTCCTGGGCACACCCCTGGGCTCCTAAGCAGGCTTCATCTGACCTTAATTATGGATTTAAGGCCATCCCCTTCTGTCTTTTTGAATCTGGTCTGCCTACCAATGTTTCATGTCCTGCAGAATATCTTGGGTATTTTCCAGGTGAAACTTCAGTGTTTCCTCATGGCTTTGCTGCCTCAGTTGGTCCAACAGCTTATGGAGGTGGGCCTCCTGGGCCCATGTGACTTCACATATGTTAAATCACTGCTAACCTGTGAGTGAAAACATCTCACTCTAGTTTTATTCAATGGGTTCTTCCCCAATGTGAGATTTCTGCTTATTGGAGGAGATAAGAGGCATTTAAAACACTGCCCACAGACGTTCATTCGTTCTTTTCTCTATGTATGAATTCTACGCTAATCAGTCAGTCATAGTTCCTGGTTAAAAACCTTCCCCATGTAAGTTACATTTGCTCGGTGTGTTACTCTCTTGCATGCACTGAGATTTCTTCTTCTTCTTTTTTTTTTTTGAGGAAGATTAGCCCTGAGATAACATCTGCTCCCAATCCTCCTCTTTTTGCTAAGGAAGACTCACCTTGAGCTAACATCTCTGCCCATCATCCTCTCCTTTATATGTGGGACGTCTGCCACAGAATGGCCTGCCATGTGGTCCCATGTCTGCAACCGGGATCCAAACTGGCAAACCCTGGGCCACTGAAGCAGAACGTGTGAACTTAACTGTTGTGCCACTGGACCAGCCCAGAGATTTCTTCTTTATACCACCTCAACTGTACAGTTGGTTAATTTTGTAACTTCATTGTGTTTCATAGACTAGGTGTTTGAGCCATGTTTATACAATTGTCCTTTTATAAGAACTCAGGTTATAGCTCTGAGCTCAGGTCAATGTCTTTCCTAAATTAAAATTATGCAAAACTTTCTGCTGGGGTGGCAATTACTCCCAACTCAAATTATAGTTCCATTATTGTGCTTTGCTAATAATCATCCCATTCCCAGGCCTCTAAAGTAGGGGACCAGGGTTCAACCCAAGAAACTTACCATCACTGTGCAGTTAGATGGATTCTTCCTGCAGATATCTGGTATAGGTACCATTTCTTGGTTTGAAAGGTTACTTCTTCTGCCTAAATTAAAAATTAAATTTCTCAAGAGGCATTAGGGAACCAAAATGTTGTACAGTATGCAAAGCAAATATTGACCCTTACACAGGGCAAGAATGTGAAATGGAGCTATGCACTAGTGTCTAGAAACATGTTTTAGGGCACTGTCAATTACAAAATGTTTTCAAGATTGAAGAGAAAACTAAGACGGATTTTGGTAAGGTTAAGAGAGAAGAAATCATCAAGGGGAAGGGACGAAGGCAAAGTTCACAATATGAAACTTTCGATCCAAAGAGGACATAAACTATACATAAAAGACATTGATAAATGCTAGGAATAATGACAACATTGAGAATTTTTCCCCACTGGATTCCCATACTTTCCTGAAAAGACCATTGACTTAAGGAAATCTGTAGTTGGCATTACCAAGGTCCTGATCCCTCACTGACTAGGCTTCTCCTCATAGTGAACACACATGCCTGGAGCTTACCCAGCCTCAGGCCTTATGGGAATCCCCTTTCTTCCCTCCACAACTCCTCTCCTTGCTCCAATGGGAAATTGTGTCTTATTTGCAGAGCTGCCACCCTGTTCATGGCAAAAAGCCACTTGAATTTTGAACTGTGTTTTAAGAACCATACATATTCCTCAAGTCAAGCACAGTATCTCAATGAACAACTAAGTGAGCATTGAAGAAAACCTTGTAAGTCCTTGAGTAGAGCAGGAGGAACACCGTGACACCAAGCCAAAAGCATTGAGGAACTCGTGGATGTGCACGAGCAAGCTCACAGAGTAAAGATTCCCAGTGTTTTCAACAAGGGAGGAATTAAATATTTCTAGTTAATCCAGAGTAACCTAAGTTTATGTTGCCTGCTATTTTTTCTACTGTGGTCTCAAACTCTGAGTTTGCTGATTAGAACAGAATAATTACTTAGGAATTGTTTAATCTTATTGTTTAGTTATTTAAAAAAATCCATTGAGTTTTCAGCACTGTTCTGGGTGCTGGCAATAGAGCAGCAACAAAGACATGAAATTGTGGTCAAGAAGACTATATTCTAGTGAAGGGACAAATTACATGTCACTAAATCAATAAATAAACAGATTACCTTCTCGTAGTTGTGTTATGGAAGAATAAAAATGAGAGCTGAGAGGGGAGCATGATATGTGGAAACTTCTCTGGATACTCGTTGAGTAAATAAGCCCTTATTGACAGACTCAACAACAGAGAGAAGATGAATGATGTTCTCCAGCATCACACCTCTGTATAGCTTTCTCTGGGATGCGCCCACCAAGGCCTATTCTTCCTGGGTGAAGTCCACAACCACATCCATGAAGGTCGCTGATTCCTAAAACATTGTGGACATTCTGGTTCAGGCAGGGACATCTCTACCAGAGTCCAGGGGCAGAAAGTTGACATGATAGAGTTGGGGAAATGAGGCTGTAGGTATAGAAAGCTCAAGTCCTCTTTGGGGTTCTAGCCAAATGCTTCCCTGTGCTGATCTGGAATGTGTTATTCATGCATAACTACAAACCTATATACAGTCTGTACACAGCCTTAATACATACTAGCTTCATTATAAGGGAATATCACATGATGTGCAATGTGAAATAAACTGGACATTTCCCAAAAATATGGCAAATCTCATTTACAGACTGGCGCGTTTAATATAGTTTATTGGTTGTCAACTTAAGAATACATAACTAGACTCTCCTCACCAATTTAAAGTAAATCACAGACTCATCACATATCAGGCAATATCAATCGCCTGTGACATACAACTGTGATTATGTGTAAACACTTCCCCTATAGGAACCTTACCTTTCTCCTTTGTGAAATGGTTTAACAACCTCTTACAAATGTTGACAGATCCAATGAGCTAATTTGCAAAGCACTTCCTTTATATCAAACACTCAATACACATAAGTAATAAGTATGTTATTTGAATGGTGCCATGCTGACCATTCTGCAGAATGGAACAGACTTAGAGAACACGGATCGGCAGGTGCAGCCTCTGTCTCTTATCTCTACACATTCCCTGTGTTCACTAGAAGGTAGAAGGACAGATGGTCCAGAAACACAACCCAAGGGTCCCTGATAATTCTGTACAGAAGGATGGCCCTAGCCTGCCCCACCTACAGTGAGGTTTCCATTGTCAATTTTCTCTGGGACCTCCAAGCATCTGTTATCATTGTAGTTTAGTCCTATGCATCTGACAACAGGTAACAGAAGCCTCTCAATTGTATATGGTCACTCCAGGAGCCCCCAGATGGCCACAGAACCCTCCACCCCATCCCCCACCCCGCCCCTCATCCCCTGCCTGCTGAGCTGTGCTCACCCCACCCCAGCTCCGACCCCCCCAAAGTGAGTCTGCCCCACCTGAAGAGTCCACAGCTGCCCCATAGAGACAGCAGCCGAGCCTGAGACCAAGTCTGAGAAGTCTGAGCGTGACAGCAGTGCCTGCCATAAGACTTGGATGCCTTCAGTGGCAGGAACACCCTCTTCAGGCCTCACGCAGGCTGAAGACCCCGCCCCAAAGATTCAGGGCAAGAGCAAATTGCAGCGGCAGGCCCGCTGCTCCATGGCCTGAGGGCTGAAAGGAGTCGCAGTCACTGCTGCTTGTAGTGCTTAGGAGAACACCGGTGTATCAACCCTTTCCTCTATCATGCCCGTCGCCACGCACACGCACATCACGCTGTGCGTTCCTCCACGCCCCTCCCCTCACACCCCTCCCCACGCCCACCACTCTCTGCGTCCCTCCACGCCCCTCCCCTTCCTCCCAGCGTCCTCCACGCTCTGACCCTGCAGCCATGCTGCTGGGCTAAAGTGGGTTTAATTAATGGCGCCTGAGGCCAGCTCCTGAGGGCTCCTGAGGCAGCTTGAAACCCAGCAAAAGCTCCCTGGCTGATAAAAGTTCAGGGGCTAAGATGGAAATACTGGGATCCGGGTAGGTGGAACTTGCGTTTTCAAAGCCACCTTTCCCTCCATCCCTTCCATCTGGTCGGGCTGCTGGAACCCTCACAGTGGAGAACTCCCAGCTGAGGGGTCTACACTTTGGTCATGCCTCATAGAAGAACAGCCCCAGCCATAGTATTAAAAGGAGGAAACATCACAGCAGACAGCTCTAATTCCTGCACTATAGACAGGAAACGCAGAAGCCCAGTAAGTGACCCCCTAAGCCCCTTCTCTGAGGCCCCACTCAGTGGGTCCACAGGACCTCCTTACCCACCATGGGCCTCTTGGCCTAGTTAACACAGGCAACAGGACCAGAAGTTCCCAGTGTTTTTTCCCAAAATGTTAGTGTGGTTTTATCTGGGCCACTGTATTTTGGGGTCTCTTTGTTAGAACAGCTTAACCTACACCTTAGCTAATATACCCTTCCCCAGGTCATCTGACTGATAAATCAGATGGAACTCTTCATTGTTACACAATATTGACCGTGTTCCAGATGCTTGTCACTTTCAATTTCACTGTTAGGTAGTACTTATTAGAGGTTTTTGGGTGAAAAGTAAAATTCACAGAGCCCAGCGTATGAAGAGTGTGCTGTTAAATGATTCCTCCAGAATCTCCAGATGTTCCTTTTGGATTAAGACAGGCCATCAGAGAATTGCACACCTGGGCTGTCTTGATCTGGTTCCTTGGAGAATTGCTCTGTGGATCTGAGCCTTGGCCCCGCGCCATCGGCCCGCAGCCCACACTGAGGAGTGCCGCAAACAACCCCGTGAGCCCCACTGCTTCATTGCCTGGAGGATGTGATTGAGGATGGGGTTTGCTGCCCTTTGTGTGGACCCAAGAAAGAAGTTTCTTTCAGACCTTGTACCAGGAATAGCCGTGCTTCTCCTGAGCAACTGGCTTGTTTTGTTTTTGTGAACACGTTAAATTGTGTAACTGTGTGTGTCTTTCAAAGCCATCTAAAATCCTTTGGGAACAAGGCAGGGTATAAAATAAAGCTATTCAGAGTTTAGACCAAGCTCCCTATTTAACACATTATATTCCTTTTGGAAAAGTCGCTTCATTTGGCTGACTTTCTTTGCTTGTAAGTTAGAGATAATGAGTTCTTCGTGTGAAGAGAGTGTAAATTAATATTTTTAAAGCACTCAGAGTTCCCTCAATGCAAGTCATTATGGAAACTAACACTAATATTTAATTTCTTTAAATCTCTGCTATTTTGTAATTCCCTCTCTTTTTATGTCATTCCTGAACTTTGCTTGCTCATTCATTTACTTGGCAAATTTGAGGATGTAACAGTGCACCAAACACCCTGGAAGGATACAGATTAAAAAGCCTGGATTGTGCTTTCCAGTAGCATGAAGAGTTGAGGGTGTGTTTTCCACTAAATTAGAGATTTAAATAACAAGAAAACAATAAATGAATAAGTAAATAAATATCTTACTTATAAAATTCTGTGGTTGCAGTGAAGAAAAGAAATAGGGAACAGTGGGAAAGGATGATAGTTCTAGAGGTGGAGATGGAAGGTGCCTGTAAGAAGGCAACTTTCAAGCAAAGCCCTGGAGAATAAAAAGGAACAACTGTGCTAAGAGCTGAGGAAATAAGTCTTAAGGCATGAGAGGGTTTGGCAGCGTGATGGATCTGAAAACAGACAGTGGCATGACAGTAAGCAAGGACAAAGGAGGAGTTTGGAGAGAAGGTCAGGGACCAGGCCATTTAGGGCCTTAAAGGCCAGAGCATGGGGCCTGTATGTTCTCTTACCTTCCATAGGATGCCTCTTGAAGCACTTTATGGGCCAGAGTGACGTGGTATGAGTGAGGTTTTAAGGAGATAATTTTGTTTGTATCTCTAGTGTGAGATAATCTCACGTAATAAGGGAAATGTTGAGGCGAGGTAAGCACTGAGGTTAGGATAGGGGAACACAGAGGAGGCGTCCTCTGGGAGTTCTCAATTTGGTTGTTGAGCAAGACTTCCTGAAGTATATGGTAGCTGAGCTGAGATGTGGAGAAATGAGTAAGAGTTCGCCAAGGGAAGGGAAGGAAGGGTGAACTAGACAGTGAGCTACATGACTGAATGTACAGAGATATGTGACAGCACGGTAAGGATGCTGTTGTATTTAAGCATCAAGTAAAACAGAGTGTGAGGGGAGATGAAGCTGGAGAGGAGGCTAAAGATTGGACCATGGAGAACCTTGAGTGTCTAATACTTTCTTCCCCATTCCATGGCTGGCAGGTGGGAGGGAGCTGGGTCCCATCTCCTAACATTTTTATGAGAATTATTTGCGAAAATAATTGCTGCAACCTCTTAAATAAAAGCTTACTTCCCCCCATACTTTCTTTGAAATAAGGCCCCTTGGAGTACAGGTGGCCATGAGCAACTCTTCTGCAACCTGAGATGGAGAAGTTGGGAGAAGGTTAGTCATCTTCACCTTTGCCTGTACCTTGTCACCTCCTATCACCGCCTGCTCCTTTCCCTGGCTCTTGTCATCTCCAGACCTCTGCAGGGGGAGTTGCTGGTAGGTGCCCATCCCACTTCCTAATGAATGTGGGTGTACTTAGTAAAATGCTGACAGATATGACGTGTTAGGATAAGTGCTAATGGCACTAGATTTAGAGTCAGGAGCTGGTCCTAGGCCTTCTGCTTAGTAGGTGAGTGACCTTGAGCAGGTCACTTAATTTCTGGGAGCCATTTCCTCACATATATATAAAGGGGGAAGTATCTACCTCCCTGAGTTGTTGTGAGGATTAAATGAAAAGTTGAATATATGCAAAGCGCTTACACAGTGCCTGCTTAGTAAATTATAGATGTTATTGTTGTTCATAGTAGGGAAATAGTAATCAAAAGGGAAAGCAGACTCAAAGTTCTTTTCTGAACACTGATCATGGAAGACTAGGAAATGGAGAAGCTACTGAAAAACATAAGGTAATTGACCTTGGCTAAATCACTTAACTCGTTTCGTCATCCAAACTGTGGGGGTTACAATTTCCCTTTTGGGTAATGTATTGGATATTTATAAGGAATAGATGCTATTATAGATGCAAAAATTTTTTGAAAACTGAGTATTTTCTTGTTTTGCTTACAATGTTAATCTGGATCCTCCAAGAGATGACAAGGATTTTGGCGGGGAAATATTTCAGAGAGAAATTTTGGTGGAAGTTAGAGAAGCTGGCAGGGCTGTCAGACTGTGATGGAGGTCTGACTTGAGGAAAGGAAAGTTTGGCAACGGGGTACAAACCTTGAACCAAAGTCAACCAATAGAGGAATCCTGCAGCTCACATCTTTCAGGAAGAGGGCAGCCAAGCTATCCCTGCTGAGCTCAGTAATGGGCTGGGAAGAGCTTGTGGAAGGCGTGGCCTCAGCACAAAGAAGTGATGGATTTCAGAGCAGCAGCTGGGGCCATTGGTCAGTTCTGCTCCCTGTAGCTGGTATGTTCTTGTGGCCACCACATTTACTATGATGAAGAATCTATTTTCTTACCAGGAGAATATATCGTTTTGCAACTAAGACTTTTTGTTCTGATCCCCCTTCATATGTAAGAGAACTCATCCCGGCAAGTCCACTGCAGCCATTCTTCCAGTGAAGGTCAACAAATAGTGTGCAGTGCTCTGATAATGAGCTAAAGGAACTTGTGGGCATGGGCACTGCTTTTATCTTAAGCACGTTCTTGAAAGAGCTAACGGGGAAGGTGTTAGTGTTCTCTCTTAGAGCTGGTACGTTTTCTTTCTTGATACAAAATAGCATTTATTAATAATTTCCTCTGTATCCACTGACGTTTTTATCCAATCAGCCACCCTATGCCTTTCGATTGGAGCATTTAGTCCATTGACATTTAAAGTAGCTATTGATAAGAATGTACTTATTGCCATTTTGTTGCTTTTTTTTTCTGGGTGTTTTAGTAATTCTTCTCAGTTCCTTTCTTCTCTTGCTCTCTTCCCTTATAGTTTGACGGCTTTCTTTAGTATTATGTTTGGGTTCCTTTCTATTAATTATTCGTGTATTATAGGTTTCTGGTTTGTCATTACCACAAGGTTCATATATTATAGCCTACATGTATCGTAAATCAATATTGAGTTGCTGGTCTCTTTAATTTGACCTCTTGCTGAAAGCTCTACTCTTTTTTTTGTGTGTGTGTGTGTGTGTGTGTGTGAGGAAGATTAGCCCTGAGCTAACATCTTCTGCCAATCCTCCTCTCTTTTTCTGAGGAAGACTGGCCCTGAGCTAACATCCATGCCCATCTTCCTCTACTTTATATGTGGGACGCCTGCCACAACATGGCTTGACAAGCGGTGCATGGGTCCACACCTGGGATCTGAACTGGCAAAGCCCGGGCCACTGAAGCAGAACACGTGAACTTAACCACTGCACCACTGGGCTGGCCCTAAAAGCTCTACTCTTTTACTCCCCTCATCCCACATTTTCTGTTTTTGATATCATATCTAACGTCTTTTTTTCTGCATGTGTATCCATTACCCTCTTATCATGGAAATAGATAATTTTAAATACTTTTGTCTTTTGACCTTCATATTAGCTGCTACATTTATTGTATATTTGCCTTTACCAGTGATTTTATTGTTGTTTTAAAAATTAATTTTCTTATTCCTATTTGTGGTCTTATCTTTTCCACTTGAGCAAGTCCCTTTAGCATTTCTTGTAAAGCTAGTTTCTTGGTGATAAACTCCTTTAGTTTTTGCTTGTCTGGGAAACTATCTCTCCTTCCATTCTGAGTGATCAGCTTGCTGGGTAGAACATTCTTGGCTGTAGGTTTTTTTCCTTTCAGCACTTTAAATATATCGTGCCGCTCCCTTCTAGCCTGTAAAGTTTCTGCTGAGAAGTCAGCAGATAACATTATGGGGTTTCCTCTGTATGTAACTTGTTGCCCTTCTCTTGTGGCTTTTAGGATTCTCTCTCATCTTTAATTCTTGACCTTTCAATTATAACGTGTCTTGGTGTGGGCCTCCTTGGGTTTCTCTTATTTGGTGCTGTCTGTGCTTCCTGTACTTGGATGTCTGTTTCCTTCCTTAGGCTAGGAAAGTTTTCAGCTATGATTTCTTCAAACAGATTCTCTGCACCTTTGTCTCTCTCTTCTCCTCCTGGGACACGTATAACACAGATATTAGTATGCTAGATGTTGTCCCAGAGGTCCCTTAGGCTGCCCTCACTCTTTTTGAATTTTTATACTTTTATCTGTTCAGCTTGTGTGATTTCCTCTAGTCTTTCATCCAGCTTGCTGATCCATTCTTCTGTATCTACTCTGCTATTGAGTACCTCTAGTGAAGGTTTCATTTGTGGTATTGCATTCTTCATTTCTGATTGATCCTTTTTTATCTTTTCCAATTCTTTGTTGATGTTCTCACTGGGTTCTTCTCCCAAGATCAATGAGCATCCTTATGACTCTTTGTTTGAACTCTTTGTCAGGTAGATAGTTTATTTCTGCTTCATTTAGTTCTTTTTCTGGGGTTTTATCATGTTTCCTTACTTGGAATGTATTCCTTTATCTCCTCATTTTGCCTCTTTCTCTGTGCTTATATCTATGTATCAGGTATGTCAGCTACATCTCCTGATCTTGGAGAGGTGGGCTTATATAAGAGATGCCTTATGAGGTCCAGCAGTTTGCTTCCCTCTCATCACCAGTTCCAAATGTTCCGGGAGTGTCCCCTCTGTGGGCTATATGCGCCCTTCTGTTCGTGTTGCTCTTGCTGCAGGTGCCTGGGGAGGCTAGGGTTAAGGCTGCTCCCAGTTGGCCGTGAAGCATCTCTGCTAGAAGGTGGTCTTTTTCTCTCCAGAAAGGAATTTCTGCCTCTTCCACCTCAGTCAGCCCTGTCCCTTTTTGTGGGGGTTCTTTTTATCCAGTTTTCAGTTCTCTCTTAGGAGTAATTTTTCCAAGGGTAGTTGTAGATTTGTTGTGTCCACGGGAGGAGGTGTGTTCAGAGTCTGCCTATGCCACCATCTTGACCTAAAGTGGTAACTTTGAGTAAAGTTGGGCTGGGAAGTCCTTTTAGGCTGCATCTCAGAGTGCTATACTCCTGTATCCGGGATGATTCCTTGCCAACATCCATGTACAAACATGCCCTAATGTGTGTTAAACAGGCAGACCTCCTTTGACCCCAGATTCCTCTCCATTTCCCATTCTGTTTCTCTGCTCCGTTCAAGCTGACTCTCCTCAGGTTCTCTCCTGAACCAATTCAGGAGTTTTCTTCACACCACTTCACTGAAATGGCTTTTTCCAGGTCACCAATGATTTCCATTTTGCTAAATTCAAGGCTAAGTTTTTGCTTTCATCTCACTCAACTTTCAGCAGCATTTGACACAGATTATACAATTGAACACTCCCTCCTTCTTGAAACACTTTCCTCTGGATTTCCAGACACCCCTTCTCTCCTGGATTCCCTCCCCCTATCTCTCCCTCCTCCTGCTCCTGCTCCTCCACCGCATCTCTAGTAATACTCCCTTATCGTTCCTGTGTGCTCTCTCTTCTCAGAGGAGTAAATATTTTTCCTATTACCTTAGTGGCTACCCTAGTTTATCAAGGTCTAACATTAATTAGTATTTATACCTTCTTCCCAGAGAGTGCAAGAATCCCATATACCTCTTTCTGACTTCTCGATTATTATTGTTGTGTACTTAAATTATCATATAGCTATAAAACTACAAACGTAATATATGAAAATATATATTTGAAGCCTATCACGTATTATCTTTGTTTTATAGATTATTTATTTGGAGCTACCCACATATTTATTAATTTTGCTGTTCCTAAGTTGTTCCTACTTCTCCATCCTGAGATTTTCTCCCTTTCTCTCAAAAAATACCCTTCACTATTGTCTTTTAATTTGATATTTTAGGGGAGCAAGAAATTTTCCTCTTCCTTCTTGGTTCTTCTTTGCTGGTCTAAGAATTAAATTGACATGAGAAAGAACAACAGGAGAAAATCAAAGAAAGTTAAGAACATGTATACGTGGGAGAAGCCCAGGAAAACTGAGTAATTCACCAAAATGTCTGGAGCCACCATCTTAAATACCTTAAATACTACAGCTAAAGACAAACGAGGGTTTTGTGGGTAGTGCTTTGAGACTTCAAAGGGGAGGGAGGCAATTCACTAAGAGAAGGAAAAGCACATATTTGGTCAAGAAATGTTTGCCATGTTTGGCGGAGACTGTGGGACATGAGGAGGGTTTTGATCAAATGAGCCTTGCTAGGCTCCTCCCTGTCTACCACACCTAATACATATTACACTATAGTTATCTATGGTGAGAGCTCCTTCCTGGAACAGGCCTTCTATCTTAAATTCCTTTAGGAAGTTAGGGGGAAAGTCAAAGGATCTTCTTGGTCTTTAGTTCTTAAAAATAATCAAGCCAAAAATACACATTTTGAGGTAGCAAATTGTGCTCTCCCGCAATACGTTAATGATAAATTTCAGTTTTTGTTTTTCCAGAAATGTTTTTTGTTTTCTAGTTTTTTCAAAAGATATTTTCGTTTTGTTTACAGTTCTTGGGTTTGTCATTGTATTGTTTCAGCACATTAAAGCTATTTTTCCCACTGTGATCCAGCTCCCATTTTTGCTGTTGAAAAATGAGATATCAGTTGAATTTGTTCTTTCTCTCTTTCCTTATTTCCTCCTCTCCTTCCTGTTTTTGCCCCCTCCTGACTGCTTTCAGGTTTTCTCTTTGTCTTTTCATTCCTCTCCTTTTTGTGATTTTATTATAATCACTGTAGATGTGGAATTTGTTTTTTGTTGTGCTTGTCATCCACTGAGCTTATTGTCTCTATGGAGTAGTCATTCATCAGTTTAAAAAATGTTTAGTCATTTTCAGTTCAATATTGCTGCTGCCCATTTGTCCCTTTAACCTGTGGTAATCGCTGAATGCATTTTAGAATTATTTCTATTTCATTCTCATGGTCTCTCTCTCTCTCTTCTTCAAAATTTTGCCTCTTTGGACTTTATTCTGGATTTCTTTCCAACAATCTATCCTGCTTATTAATTTTTCCTTAGCTGTCTCTAAGATGTGCACTTTCAAACACATCAATTGACTTCTTAATATTATTTTACTTGTCAGTTTTAGAATTTTTATTTTCATTTCTCCAAATTTACTTTGTCTTTTTTAAAGATATGTTCCACTTCTCCACCAGAATTTATTTTAAAGATTTTATTTTTTTCCTTTTTCTCCCCTAAGCTCCCCGGTACATAGTTGTATATTCTTCACTGTGGGTCCTTCCAGTTGTGGCATGTGGAATGCTGCCTCAGTGTGGTTTGATGAGCAGTGCCATGTCTGCACCCAGGATTACGAACCAGCGAAACACTGGGCTGCCTGCAGTGGAGCGCATGAACTTAACCACTCGGCCACGGGACCAGCCCCTCCACCAGAGCATTTAAACTTGTCTTTTATCCTCCTGAATCTTGTAACACAATTATATAAAGCTAGTGTCAGGAGATCAGCTGGGCTGAGAGAGAGACAGCTGAACTGCCAGGTGACAGAGTGACTGATTAAAAAAACAAACCCAAAATGAAGGAGTTAAGCCTTTAATCACTTACTGTGATGGTATAAGCAAGAAACTAGAACTGGAATTTTAGTCTCCTTCTATTTAATTTTCTCCCATGGAATGGCTCACTGGTTGAGGGTCATGTGGATCAGCACAGATATGTGGGTCATCTCACTGTTTGGAGAGCCCCAGACAAAAGGGTTAATTTTTTTTTCTCTAGATGCTGGGGGCTAGGAGGGATAGGATAGGAGTGGAGAAGTGTGGGGTACTGAGTCAGAGAGGGAAAAAGTGTCTTCAAGTCTTTCCCTCTTCCCTTCATAGGAAATGTCTAGCAGAGATGCCTGAGGAAGAACTCCGTTGGTGGCCTCAGAGAAAGAGACCTGGGAATGGAGGTGCCAGGGCTAGGAATGCAAATATGGGAAGTGCTGCGTGTTCATGAAGCACTGTGTTGAGTGCTCCCCAAGCACTTTGCTGAGTGCTCCACAGGCAAGTAGTCTGCTGAGTGCTGACCAGGTACTGTGCTGAGTGCTCACCTGACAGGCAATATGCTGAGTCCTCACCAGATAGGAATTGTGCTGACTGCTCACCAGCCTCTCTGCTGAATGCTCACAATGTAGGCACTATGCTGAGTACTCACCTGTTGTTACTGTGCTGAACGCTCACCAGGCAGACACTGTGCTTATCACTCACCTGGTGTGAGCTTTGTGAATGTTCACCAGGCACTGTGCTGAGAGCTCACCATGCAGGCATTGCGCTGAGTGCTCACCAGGAAGGCACTAGGCTGAGTGAGCACCATGCATAGTGCTGAGTTCTCACAGGTGTCAACGAAAATAATCCATAACCAATCTATAAATGAAAATTTGGGTGAGTTCATTCTGAGCTAAAATGTGAGGACCATGGCATAGGGCCTTTCTTCCCAAAGGAAGAAAGGGCACCAAAGAAGTGGGGTGCGCAGAGTGGTTATATACCCCCAAACAGGATATTTCACATAGAATTGAAATGTCCTTTTACAATAGTCGTGAGACTGCTCTGTCGGCACGGCGATTGATGGAAATAGCAGGTAGGTCTGCTGTCTCGGTGAACACAGCAGGGTGGCAGGTCTGCTGTCTTGAGCTGGGTGGTCACAGGTGAGCTGGGTGGTCAAAGATGAGCACAGCAATCAGTTCCTAGCCTAAGGAAAGATGCTTATCCTTAAGGAAATGCCAATGCGGGGGGGAGTTGCACCTTTATCTTAAGGCCATTTGTTCTTGCCATAGTAAATGTTTTAAAGCAGATATACAATGCATGCTCAACAGCCACGGTCAGGCCCTTTTGGAAAAAAAACAAAGTCAGGCCAAATTAGGTTTACACCAAATGGCTTCCTCATATACTCCAATATATCCTATTGCTTGCCATTTCTGTTTGTCACAGGCAGGCACAGTGCTGAGTGCTCAACATGCAGGCATTATGCTGAGTGCTCACCAGCCACTGTGCTGAATGCTCGAATGGACAGCACTCTGCTGAGTGCTAAACAGGCAGACATTGTGTTGTGCTCCCAAGGCATTGTGCTTAGGCATTGAGCCTTCTGGGCTCTTGACTGCTCAACCTCCTTGCCCATGTCATCTCCATAACTGTACACAAACCTCCATCACAACCCTGCCCACAGCTCCTTGGGGATGAAGCCAGGGCTCCAGCTTTGAGGAGGCAGAACTGAATTCAGACCTCTTTTTTTCTACCAGTTCTATGTCCTGGAAAAGCCATTGTGCCTCTCAGGGCTTCCCCACTCTCCCAACCTGCACAATGGTGATGATGCTCAAAACTACTACCTAAGCACATGGTCAGGTGTATATGAGTTGACATCTACAACACCTGTGGGCTAGCGTCACATGTGTCTGATGCACAAACTTACAGATGAACTAATTACAAGAAAGCGTGGGATATACCATGGACTATCTCTCAAAGCTGGCCTGGGTTTCAGCTGTGTGATCTTGGGAAATTCATTGCCCCTCCAGGCCTCATATTCAGGCCTGCATCTTTAAAGTGTTGAAATTAGATGAAATTCAGATATTCATCTAACCTCATCCACTGGCATTAAACCTTCCAGGGTCCCCTGTTTTATGGACCCAAGTGCCTCATTTTGGCCTATGTGTTGGGTAGCCTCCACAATGGCTCCCAATGCTCCCTGCCTCCTGGTGTGCATATCCTCGTGTAACCATGATGTGGTTGGTTACTGGCTTCTGAACAACTTAATACAGCCAAGGTGATGGGATCATGTCCAAGTTTTTTGTTTTTTTCAGATTGGCACCTGAGCTGACATTTCTTGCCAATCTTTTTTTTTTTTTTTTGCTTATTCTCCAAAAGTCTCCTGGTACATAGTTGTATATTGTAGTTGTAGGTCATTCTGGTTGTGCTATGTGGGATGCTGCCTCAGCATCGTTTGATGGGTGGTGCCATGTCTGTGCCCAGGATCCAAACTGGTAAAACCCTGGGCCCAAAATGGAGTGTGTGAACTTACTCAGCCATGGGGCTGGCCACCATGTCCAAGTTTTCGACTCTCTCACTTCCTTCTTACTCGCTTTCTTGAGTTCCCTCCCTCTTTCCTTCTCCCTGTTTCCATCTCTCTCTCTCTCTCTGTCATATCTCTGCAAATGGAAAAGCAAATGCCCATGTTTTCAGTTGCCCTATGTAGAGGCTCCATAGGAGAGACCTGAGGGAGTGCCCAGCCAACAGAAGGATAGGAACTCAGACTGTCAGTCCAAATGAATTCTGACAACACTCATGTGAGTGTTGAGCTTGGGAGCAAATTCTCCCCCAGTTGAGCCTCGATAGTAACTGCTTCCCCTACTTCAGAGAGACCTTGAGGCAGAGGCACCCAGCTAAGCCATGCCTGAAGCCTGGGACACAGAAGTTATAAGATGTTAAATATTTGTGCTTTATAGGTGCAAGATTTTAGAGCAATGTTGTCAAAGAGGAAAAGGAAATAGTCTACCAGGTCCCAGGATCTGGCCCTGTCATCCTCCTTTCTCCCCTGCTCTCTCTTCTCAGGATCCCTCCAGCCACACTGCTGCCTTTCTGACCTCTTCTGGTTAAACTCACTTCTTCCTGTGAGTTTCTTCACCAGAGGTGCCTTCGCCCTGACACACTAACTCTTCCCAGCAAAGGCAGGGCTGGCTTACCCTTGTCATTCTGGCCACAGCAAATGTCACCTTAGTGAGGATTTTTGGAACCTTCTAGGCAGATCTCTACCACCACACATCTCACCTCGAGAAGAGCATTAAATTATTTCCTCCTTCTTGGTCTTATTTAGATAAGATGTGTTCATGTGGAAGGGCTGTCTGCTTTGGCTGAAGCAGGTGCAATTCCTTCTGGTCACACTAAGCACACAATTATCTCTTCCAGGCCCAATTTTTCTCACTACGAGTCCATTGTGAAAGAAAACCATCATTTCTTCTCTTTCATGGGTCTGGTTTCCCCAAGAACACAGTGACTCATCCCTTCTCCCTGTAATGCAGCACCAGCCCCTAAACCCAAGCCAGAAAATGAGCACCAGGTTGAAACTCCACCAGACCCTGAATTCAGTTACTGCTGAGACCTTCCCATCTATTTTGTAATTGAGTGGTAACTTCTGAGGTCACCTTTCCCCTGAGACCCAACTCCTAGCCTGCCCTTGGCTTATTAGAGTAACACTGGGATTTCCTCAGAGCCCGCCCAGCCTGGGCAAGAAATGTTTTGAAGTGTTCTCTGTATTAATTTTCAAGGACGAGGGATATTGTTAGAAGTAATTTGGGCGTGTATGTGCAATAGTTTCTATGCAGGTATTATATTTTTCAAACAGATAAACTAGGCTATTGAATATACCAAGAAAACGGATAAGTTGATCAAATATTTTCAATGTGCAAAGTCTTTGGAGAGCAAATATCATTATTAGCAGCATAGAAAATGGAGAAAACATCTCCTGCTCAAATTTCAGCACAGTCACTTACTAGATATGTGTATTGGGCAAATTACTATGTCATTGGTGCCTCAGTTTCTTCATCTGTCAGTTGGCAATAATGATAAGTGTACCCACTTTGTAAAGTCATGGAGAGTATTAAAGGAGGTAATGTCTGTAAAATGCTTGGAACACCTAGCATATCATAAGCACTGTATCTATGCATTATAAATAAAATTTAAAAAATCTTCTGACACTGTTCATAAGCTCCAGAGGGTGAGACTAGTGCCCGGATGTATGTAGAAAGCACTCCATGACATACAATGAATAAAAGAATGAACAACACTGTTGAATGCTTTACCACTGTCACATATGTCATCCTACAGGCATTCCCAAGCAGAATCACACCCAAACCTATGTGTTCTGTCCTTAAGCGTCTTCTTTGATTCTATCCAGGAATCACTGGGGCTTCTTGGACCCTAGTGATGGTACCCTCTAAAGGTTTTCTTCTCTCTGTCACAAACCCCCGTCCTTGTCCTAATTGCTGCAGCTCACAGGGTCTGCACTCTGATCCTTTTCTTCACACTAAGGAGAAGTGTCATCCCCAGATCTGGGCATGCACAGAGCATGAGCCTTCTAGAAATGTTTCCCTGGCCTGTGGCAGCTAGAAGCATGTAGTGACAGGGTGGGATTTTTGTAAAACTCTCCAGGTGTTATCAGAGGGGTTGAGTCAGGAGAGTTGTCAGCAAGGACTGGTCCTGTTGGTGGGCCTTGATAGGTAAATTGTGTGTGTGGGGGGGGATGGCTGTTTCATAGGTCCTAGCATAATACCTGCAATATGATGGTTCATGAAACCAGAATCATTCTAATGAGGTCCAAATTAATCCAATGTCATCTGTTCCCTGACCAATTCGCTAATCCAATAGTGATTTATAGTAGTGATGTTTGTATTCTATCATCTCCTTTTCATTGATTGGCTGGTGTAATTCAATTATTCTTTACATATCTTGTATATATTTACATAGTAAAGAAAAAGTGAGTTTTAAAACAACTCTCCTTCAAAGAGTCTCCCTAGCATATTGAATTAATAACAGAAGCCATTGAGGGAAAGTTCACAAAACGAAATTTGACCCTTAGACTCTGGTTTTAGATCTTCCTAATTGGTAAATTATCTTGATTTCTGATTACTTTCTTGAGATTAGTGCATTTAGGACTATGTAGGAGTGCAACCTCATGCCACTTGAGAAGTAGTGGTGGGACTCTAGGATGACATTTGTTTCATTTTGTGTGTGTGTGTGTGTGTGTGTGTGTGAATGAGAGTGTTTACTGCCTCTTGCAATGTGGGCCAGCGTATAGTCCTTTTCTTGGGAAAAATGTCCCCTAACCACTTTTTTTGAGGAAGGTTAGCCCTGAGCTAACTACTGCCAATCCTCCTCTTTTCACTGAGGAAGAGTGGCCCTGAGCTAACGTCCATGCCCATCTTCCCCTACTTTATACATGGGATGACTACCACAGCATGGCTTTTGCAGATCGGTGCCAAGTCCACACCTGGGTTCCGAACTGGTGAACCCCAGGCTGCCAAGAAGCGGAACGTGCGAACTTAACCGCTGCACCACCGGGCCGGCCCCCCTAGCCACTTTCTCTGTGCTTTATTTTCATTCATGCCTTGACCGGTGCTGTCCAATAGTAGCGTTAACACTCTATAACATAAAATCAAAACTTTCCAGTGGCCACATTTAAGAAAATAAAAACAAACAGCTGAACCTAATTTTAATAGTATATTT
Organism: Equus caballus; assembly: GCF_041296265.1. NCBI lineage: Eukaryota > Metazoa > Chordata > Mammalia > Perissodactyla > Equidae > Equus > Equus caballus. The sequence goes on from NC_091715.1 coordinate 48,691,677, forward strand.
TAATCAATTATAACCATGATATTATCATTCATGCATGCAATCTATATAAAAATTAATAATGACAGAGTTTAGATTCTGGGCTTTGTTTTTATTGGTTCCACAAATCCAGTTTGCACCTTCCAGCTGTAGCATAATCTCCATTTGTAACTTGAATTTTTTCAGATATATATTCTATGTATTGACATATTATAACGTTCACAGTTGTAACATAAGATTCACATCTCTAAGTTGTTGCGAACATACTTAAAAGATTTCCATTTAAGGATCACGTAGGATGAATAATGAAAAGTTTCTCTTGAGTCTAGAAAGAAAGGAGTCAGTGCGGCCTTACCAAGGGAATCACCCATAGAATAGTGAGCGCAGATGGAGTGTGGGGGGTCTGAGGAGGTGGTGGGACAGAGACGCATAATATAGATGACCTTTTCTCAATGGTTCACCACTACAGAGAAGGAGTTATAGACAGCAATTTCTCTGTGAAATGTGAGGAAAGTTAAGCGACTTTGAATATGTATGAAGGAATAAGGAAAGTGGGGAATATTAAAAACAGGCTCTGTGGAAAATCAAGGAGTAAATTACTGACACATAAAAAGAAAGTAAAATTTCCAGCCTTTATGGATAATTCCCAGTTGAGGTAGGTGATATTGGATATATAGTGGTACCAACATATGTTATGTGCTTTTCTTAGCACTTAACATAAGACCAGCAGCAGGTAAGTCATGGCAGATAACCAGGATCTTCTGGGGTTTGAAGTTTTACAAGACAAATATGAGCAGGAAGAAAGTTTGGATCATTCCAAGGGAATTATTGAGATCATAGCCCATGGAATCCTGGGATGATAGGAATAGGAGAAGAGAAATGAAGATGAGGATGTGGTGATCTGGCATCACTGCCAATCTTGAGGAAAGAGTATCTATTGTATGAGCATTTGAGTAAAATCTGGAAATCAGGAATTGGTGGGGGGTGGATATGTTTTCCGAGTTATTTATTTTTGCACATGACCATTTGGGTTGACGGAAATATCTGGGATGTGGGAGTGAGTCGCTAAGAGTCAGGTAGATAATTTCACTATTAATTTAAGCTCTAAAGGAGCTCTGCATACCAAGTGATCAATGGGAGAAAACATTTGCAAAGCATATTCCTAGCAAAGCACATGTATTTATAGTATATAAAGAGTTCTTACAACCCAATAGTAAGAAGACAAACAACACTTCCTTGCTTACCAGGAGACAGCAGATCAGGCATGTGATGAGCACCATGAATCCTGCCAATCAAATGAGAACGATGGTCTAGAAGGGGAGAGGTGGGCAGACAATTGCTCCTGTGAGCCACCTCCTGTAATTCCCCCAGGGCTGCTGCTGTCCCCTCACTGTGTTGCAACACTCTTTGACATGGGTTGGCCAACTTTCATCATCACCCAAGACCCTGTTTGCATGGTTATCTTTTATGGGTCAGAGCATCAAGATATTCCCTCCCCACCCTGGGCTGGGGCTTCCTTGAGGTTGACCAGAATGCTCAGTCAAGGCACCATTTCTGTTGGGAGAATACCCTGGAAGTGAATGGAATAGAGAATACATGTGTGTTTTACTTTTTTAAATAAAACTTTTCAAACACAGAAAAGTAGAACAATATCAGAAACATCCATCACCTAGATTTAACAATGTATATTTTAGCCAATTAAACCAATATTTCTTCCAATGTGTAAATTATTAACACTTGCCACCCTTGCTTCAATGAAAATGGATATTCTCATTGAAATATTAAAGTCAAGCAGACATCGTGATGTTTCAACCCCATTTCGCACCTCTGAAAAATCAGGGAATTTTGCTACATATTCGAGGCCATTATCGCATGTCAAGAGAGTAACAAATTGAATCAAACTTATACCTCTGGGCACGGAGAACTGAAATTCGGCCTGGCCATCTTATGATGGTCATGGGGAGAATGGGTCATCATAACTGGTAAGCCCATGGGATCTCTCTAAATATGTAAATTCTCACTCAAAAGCTTTCTCCTCTGCATAGAAAAATATTCATCCCCTTCTTTACTGAGTTGTTTTATACTCATTTTTGAGGATTCTCTTATAATGTAATTTCCTCCAAGGAACCTTCTCAGATTACCACTCCCAATCATGGATTGGTTCCCATCACATAATTTATAATTTTCAATCACCTGTCATTGTTGTTACCAACTACAACATAAACTCCAGGAGGGCTTGGACACACAGCACCTGTTGTGCATGGTGGGAGGGTTTCAGGTCCCTGTACTTGTGCAACCTCTCCCCAGCCAATGTGTCGTCCAATGTGGAGTTACAACAAGTGCCTTTTTAAGTTAAAATAAATTTTAATTATGTAAAATTAAAAACCTGGCTCCTCAGTACCATTAGAAATCGGTAACCATAAATCCTAGTCACAATAATGTAACTTAAAGTACTCGATAGCCACAGGTAGTTTGCACTGGACAGCACAGATATAGAACATTTCCATCATTGCAGAAAGCTCGAGTTCATGGTGCTGATCTAGAGCAGGACTTGGCAAACTACAGCCTGTGGGCCAAGTCAGGCTCATTCCTATTTTTATACAGCCTATGGATGTGGAAACAGGTCCACCCTGCCACACTTGTCAATGCTGGTTCACACACAGCTAGAGGCCCTCACTGACCAACTGGCCAAGTGGCTGTCAGTGCAGAGATAAGGAAACAGAGTCCAGAGAGGGGAGGTGACTAGCCTGAGCTCACAGAGCTGTCTAGGAGAAGGCATCTTATATTCCACTGGGTCTCCTTTTCTCTCCCTCAATGGTGGGTAAAGCCTGGGGGCCTATGCCACCTCCCACTAGCCTTAGAAGGTTCCATGCTCTCTCCGCTCCAGTCCTCCAGATTCCCAGGAACAACCCCAGGTATAGAAGTTGGAAGCCTACTCCTCTCGCAGTGACCAGGGAGGCTTCCCATCCACAAAGACACTGATCTTGTCCAGGGTAAGGCTCTGTAGGTGGGTACCATTCTGAGTCAGTCACAGGAATTCCTCACAGATGGCAATTCTGTCTGGTCTCCTCATCAATGGTGAGAACCTACACAGATGGTCCCCCAGTGTGGTTACTGTGGGGACAGAACTAGAAGGGCACAAAGGGTGCATAAGGATGTCTGGAATTCTACCCTGATTCTAGGTCCTGTTCAAGAGAACTTTCCGTAAGGATGTGAACATTTGTCTGCCCTACCCAATACAGTCATTATTAGTCCTATGTTGTTATTGAGCAGTTAAAATGTGCCTACTGGGCGTGAACAAGGAGCTAAATTTCCCAGGCATTTTAATTTAATGTAATTGATTTATAAATAAGTAGTCGCAGGGAAATGTTGGAGAAAGGATTTCTGAAAATACAAAAAAAAAAAGAAAAGACTGGTCAAAATGGTCAAAATCAATATTTTCAGAAGTCTAGAAATTAACCAAAGGCTTACAGCAATTTGAGGACTGTTTTTTTTTTTTAAGAAAAACTTGATTCTTGGAGGAGCGAGTAAGCTCTGTGGCATTATAACTTGCACTATTCCCATCCTGCCCTCACAGTATTCTCAATAACTTTGAAAACCATCAGTCTCAGAACCATGGTAGCTCTGAAAACCAACACCTTAGCAGCCATAATGGATTTGGAACTCTCAAAAGACCCATCCCCACTGAACTGTCACTATTTGACCCGTCTGGTAGCTCCTTGTAAAAGCCTCACTCTCAGGGCTTCCCTTTAGTTGACTCAGAGCTTGCTCAGTGAGGAAAGCTTTTCCCCAGAGCACTCGAAGAAAAAACATCAGTGGTAATTGTTTTACATTTCAGAGGCCTGAGTGAGCTATACCAGTTGAGGCCGGCAAGAGGTGAGCAGAAGCATAAAAGAAAAATTGTGGGAATGAAATGTCCATGGGGGCTTTGGAAAGCTCCAGTGGATTTGTGGTTATCTAGAAGGCTGTAAGTGTGCAGGGCTCTGTGCATAACCAGAAAAGACCTGAGAAGGTCTTAATCACTCACCTTTAGCTGAAAGTTTTTTCTATCTGAAAAATTGATTAACATAATATGCCGTATTAATAGAGTAAAGGACAAATACCACATAATCTCAATACACACATGGAATATAGGTTTCACAAAATACAAATCCCTCAGGATGAAAAAAGAAATCACTCAACACATTAGGAATAGAAAGAAATTTTCTCCGCCTGATAAATATCATCCCTGAAACGCCCACAGCTAACAACATACTCAATGGTGAAAGACGGAAAATTTCCCCCTAAGACCAGGGACAAGAGAGCAATGTCTGCCCTCATCTCATGTGGTAACCACATTGTACTAGAGGTTCTAATGAGGGCAGTTAGGTAAGAAAAAGAAATAAAAGGCATCCAGGTTGGAAAGGAAGGTGTAAAACTATTTCCTTTTGCAGATGACATATCATATATAGAAAATCCTAAGAGATAAGCAGATGAACACACGGTGTGCGAACTCTATCCCAACAGGTGTATAAAGACTTAAATTGCCTCATGTGCTTAGTGGATACGCTACTGAACAGCACGGTTAGGCTGCTGGATCCTAAGTCAACTGGTTCTAGGCCCCCTTCTTCCATGAATCTTGACCAAGGCATGATTCCTACACACTATATTCCATGGCTCCCAGCACTAGGTACCTCCATGACTTCTGAGTTTATGCAGGCTTCCTTGAGGTTCTAAACCTGTTGGGCTCACTGGTTTAGGAAGACGCTGGATTTTAGGTAACAGTTCTATATTCCAAGGATTCTCTTGCATAACAGCTGGAACTGAGAGACTGTGGAATGGGAATTTTTTTTACAGAAGGAGAACTTTCCAGAGTCATTAGGTCCTGAGTTGAAACTCAAGTGAATGCTAAAACTTGACAGTCAGAAAAATAGCTCCTGCCACTGCTGTTTCAGAAGAGCTGGTTGAGCTGAAAGACAGGGCAATATTTCCGAGGTCAGAATCCCAGGCTCCGTGGCCTCTGAGAGTTTTCAGCTACTGAATGAACTTCCCCATTTATTTGTTCTTGTCTCAATGAACACTAGACCAGGTATGTGTACCAAAGGATGTCTTGTTCCAGCCTATGACTTAGCTATGTGTCCCTGGGCCAGCTATTGAAACTCTCAGTGCCTATTTCTTAATTTGTAAAACAGGAATAAGGACGTGTCTTCATGAATTGTTAAGAAAATTCAAACTCTGACCACGCAGTGCCCAAAGGTCAGTCCTTCCATGAGAACAGAGTGACCAAGCAACTCCATTCTCACCGCATCCTCAATACTTCTCTTGTTCTATTGGTGTTTGGTGGTGCTTGGCTGGGTTATGTCCTGGGAATAGAGTAGGTTGGTGACAGTGAAATTCAGCTGGAAATGCTGGGGACTGGGATCGCTTCTTGGCTTGTCTGTCAGTAGATGAAATGGTGCCTCTACTCCTAGAATAAACAGAAAGTATAAAATTCCTCGATCAGGAGAAGATTTTAACAAAGACATCATTCCAAACAGGTCCACTTATTCCTGGCAACATGACCTGAGCTGGGTTTTTAAGGGTGGGCTACAGAAGACCCTTCATCTCCCTGTCCACATTGAACCCATTCATATGTCTACCCGTCCAACTCTCAACCAAGAATTATGAGAATTCACTAGGATGGGGGAAGAGGAGATTGGGCCTCTTGGGGGGCATAGTCAACAAGTGCAGTTGCTGACCACCCCAGTGGGCATCTGTCACATACCTTTTCTGACCTAGGTTCCTAATGGGGCTTTCTGCCTCTGGTCGTCTTCCCCCTCCCAATCCATTCTCCAAACATCACCTAGAAGATGAGCTTTCTAAAGCTGGACTCTGAATGTGTAGTGTCCTCCCGTGAACCATTCCAGTGCCCAAAGACCCTGCCCACATCTTTAGCCTCAACTGTCACCTCTCCTGTGTCAAACTGTATGGTTCAGCCTCACCAAACTTCTAACAGCTTCCCCAAATATGCCCTGATCTTTCTCTCTAGGTTATAGACACATGCAGGACCACTGCCCATCTCTTCCCCCTTTCTAGGTCCTGTTCCCCATCACATCTCTGTTTCCTCATCACTTCCTCAGAAATCTTTTCAAGACATGGCTGTGTGTCCCTCCTTGAGGTTCCCACAGGCTCTAGAAATTCTTTGATTATATTGATCATCAAAATGTACCATCAGTGCCTATTTCCTTCCCTTAAGTATTTATTGAATAAATGAATGAGAATGAAACCTGACTCATAACTAAGGGGTCTAAGAAGTCAACTCAGGACCCTTCACGTTTTGAGTTGGAAAAATTGATGTGTAATAATAACCATTCCCTTGGGTGCAGTTGCTTGATGTCGTCTTCCTGGCTCCTGTTGGATGGCACACTTCCATGGGTATCTAGACAGACTCCCTTTCACCTCCAGAGCCTCCATCCCTTTACATTGCTACTGAGAAAACCCATCCTTCCTCACAGCCCTATCTCTTCAAGCCATGAAACCAGACCCCATCTTGCACCTGTCACATGCACATCAACCACCAGTTAAGTTGCACCCAGGAAGTGGGATGAGGCATTCAGGATGTTGTCTAAAAGCACTTGCTTCACCATGAGGTGGTCCAGATTGGAGGAGAACAGTGCCTGGATGGTGGCCAACATGTAGTCCAAACTAGAGACAGAGACCAAGGGAACTCCTGAGATCCTGCTTTATACAGCCAGAGACCTAGGGACAAGCAGTGCGGGGTTATCTGGCTGTCTCTTCTCCCAGGCTAGGAAAGAGACCCTGACCAGAAAGAAAAGGCTTCCTGGAGTTGGGAATAGAAGCAATAACAGTGACAATAATGAACACCTACTGAGCACTTCTGCGAAGTGACTTACACATTCCCTCACCATTACCGTGGTGGAAAGTATTATTATAATTATCCCCATGTTAAAGACAAAGGAACTGAAGTTTAGAAAGATGCAAAGATAGCACTGTGTCCCATGATCCCCCTCTTCCCCTGTGTGGATGTCCTAGTTTCTCCACCCATCCCTCAGAGACCTGGATTCAAACCCATGTGCACTTCTTGGCCTGTTTGCTTCACTTCTCTGAGCCTCAGTTGCCCCATCTGAACAACAGGAATGATCATTTTATCCACCTCATGGAGGCTTCTACGGGATTTAAATGAGGTGATCATGAATGAAAGTGTTCAGCAGGGAGCTTGGCCATGGTCAATGTCATTATTGGGCTGATATTTGCCAAAAGTGCCAGGAAGAGTTGGAGGAGGTGGATGTTGGGGCTTTATGCTTTTCCCTTCCCTGAGACCCATGGAAGGAGATGGCAGGATTAGGGATGTAGGGGAGAATGGGAAGCATGTCAGTGACTTCCAGATCAAGGATGAGCCACAGGAGCTCATCAGAGACACCAGCCACCGGCTCAGCCAATGTTTCCAATGTCTTCAACTTACATCAAGTCAGGGAGTGTGATACTTCCAGCTTTGCTTTTTGTTCTCAGGATTCCCTTGGCTGTTTGGAGTCTTGTTGTGCCATATAAATTTTAGGATTGTTTGTTCTATTTCTGTGACAAGTGTCATTGGAACTATGATGGAGATGGCATTGAATCTGTAGATTGCTTTAGGGAGTATGGACATTCTAGCTGTGTTAATTCTCCCAATCCAAGAGCACGGAATACCATTCCATTTCTTTGTGTCTTCTTCTATTTCTTTGAACAATGTTTTATCATTTTCAGTATAAAAGTCTTTTACCTCTTTGGTTCAGTTTCCTCCCAGGTATTTTATTCTTTCTGCTTCAATTGTAAATGGGATTTATTTCTTAATTTCTCTTTCTGCTACTTCCCTGTTAGTGTATAAAAACGCAACTGATTTCTGCATGTTAACTTTATATCCTACAACTTTACCATATTCATTTCTTATTTATTTATTTATTTATTTGTTTTATTCATTCATTCATTCATTATTGTGGTAACATTGGTTTACACCGTTATGTAAATTGGAGGTGTAAACCAGTATATTTCGATTTCTGTGTAGAGTATATCATGCTCACCACCCAAAGGCCAATTACAATCCATTGCCATACACATGTGCCTCATCACTCCCTTCATCATCCTCCCTCCCTCCTTACCCTCTGGTGACCACCAATCCAATCTCTGTCTCTATGTGTTTGTTTATTGTTGTTTTTTACTTATGAATGAGATCATACAATATTTGGCTTCCACACTATGACTTATTTCACTTAGCACAGTGGACCCTCAAGTTCCATCCATGTTGTCACAAATGACCAGATTTCATCCTTTTTTATGGTGAACAGTATTCCATTGTGTATATACACCACATCTCCTTTTTTCTATTTTAAAGATTTTATTTTTCCTTTTTCTCCCCAAAGCCCCCAGGTACATAGTTGTGCATTTTTAGTTGTGTGTCCGTCTAGTTGTATATCACATCTTCTTTACCAATTGGCCCTTGATGGGAACCTTGTTTGCTTCAAAGTCTTGGCTATTGTGAATGATGCTACCATGAACATAGGGGCGCATATATATTTACATGTTCATGTTTTCAGCTTCTTTGGGTAAATACCCTTCATTGGAATAGCTGGATTGTATGGTAGTTCTACTCATAATTATTTTGAGGAATCTCCAAAGTTTTTCCATAGTGGCTGCACCGATTTGCACTCCCACCAGCTGTGTATGAGTGTTCTCTATTCTCCACATCTTCTCCAACACTTATTTCCTGTCTTGCTAATTATAGCCATTCTGACGGGCATGAGGTGATATCTCATTGTAGTTTTCATTTGCATTTCCCTGATAATTAGTCATGTTGAACATCTTTTCATGTGCCTGTTGGCCATGAGTATATCTTCTTTGGAGAAATGTCTTTTGCCCATTGTTTTATTGGGCTTTTCAATTTTTTCTAGTTGATATGTATGAGCTCTTTATAGATTTTGGATATTAACCTCTTATTGGATATATGGCTTGCCAATATATTCTACAGATTGTTAGGTGGTCTTTTTGTTTTGTTGGTGGTTTCCTTTGCTGTGCAGAAGCTTTTTAGTTTGATGTAGTCCCATCTGTTTATTTTTTCTTTTATTGTTTCTCTTACCCGGTCAGACATGGTACTTGAAAATATACTACCAAGTCCGATGTCAAATACGGTACTGCTTTTATTTTCTCCTAGAATTTTCATGATTTCAGGTCTTACATTCAAGTCTATAATCCATTTTAAGTTAATTTTTGTGTACGGTGTGAGACAATGGTCTACTTTCATTCTTTTGCGTGTGGCTGTCCAGTTTTCCCACACCATTTATTGAAGAGGCTTTCCTTTGTCCATTGTATGTTCTTTGCTCCCTTGTCAAAAACTAGCTGTCCATAGATGTGTGGGTTTATTTCTGCCCTCGTGATTCTGCTCCATTGATCTGTGTGTCTGTTTTTGTGCCAGCACAGTGCTGTTTTGATTACTATAGCTCTGTAGTATATTTTGTAATCAGGGAGTGTGATATCTCCAGCTTTGTTCTTTTTTCTCAGGATTCCTTTGGCTCTTTGGGGTCTCTTGTTGTGCCATATAAATTTTAGGACTCTTTGTTCTATTTCCGTGACAAATGTCATTGGAACTTTGGTAGGGATTGCATTGAACCTGTAGATGGCTTTAAGAAGTATGGACATTTTAACTATGTTAATTCTTCCAATCCACGAGCGTGGAATATCATTCCATTTCTTTGCGTCTTCCATTTGTTTCAACAATGTTTTACCATTTTGAGTGCAAAGTTCTTTCACCTCATCGGAGAAGTTTCTTCCCAGGTGGCTTATTCTTTTTGCTGCAATTGTAAATGGGGCTGCATTTGCAATTTCTCTTTCAGCAAATTCCTTGTTATTGGATAGAAACCGAACATATGTCTTCATGTTGATTTGTATCCTGCAACTTTATCATATTCATTCCTTTATTATTTATTTATTTATTTGTTGCAGTAACATTGGTTTATAACATTATGTAAATTTCAAGTGTACATGATTATCCTTCAATTTTGGTGTAGGTTACATCATATTCACCACCCAAAGGCTAATTGCAATGAATCACTATACCCATGTGTGTAATTACCCCATTTACCCTCCTGCCTCCCTCCTAACCTCTGGTAACCACCAATCCAATCTCTGTCTCTATGTCTTTGTTCTCATTTTTATCTTCTATATAGGAATGAGATCATACGGTATTTGAGTTTCTCACTGTGACTTATTTCACTTAGCATAATACCCTCACGTTCCATCCATGTTGTCACAAATTGCCAGATTTTATTCTCTTTCATGACTGAGTAGTATTCCATTGTGTATATATACCACATCTTCTTTATCCATTCATCTCTTTTTTTCTTTTGAGGAAGATTAGCCCTGAGCTAACATCTGCCACCAATCCTCCTCTTTTTGCTAGGAAGACTTGCCCTGAACTAACATCCATCCACATCTTCCTCTACTTTGTATGTGGGATGCATACCATAGCATGGCTTGCCAAGCAGTGCCATGTCAACACCTGGGATCCTATCGGGTGAACCCCAGGCCACCAAAACAGAACTTGTGAACTTAAGTGCTGTGCCACTGGGCTGTTCCCCATTCATCTCTTAATGAGCACCTAAATGTTTCCAAGTTTTGGCTACTCTGAATGAAGCTGCCATGAACATAAGGGTGAATATGTCTTTACCTACTCATGTTTTCATGTTCTTTGCAAAAATACCCAGCAGTGGACTAGCTGGATCATACTGAACTACTATACTTAAATTTTGAGGAATCTCTATAGTGTTTTCCATAGTGGCTGCACTCCCACCAGCTGGATATGAGAGTTCCCTTTTCTCCAGATCCTCCCCAATACTTCTTATTTCCTTTTTTGTTAATTATAGCCATTCTGATGGGAGTAGGTTGATACCTCATGATAGTTTTCATTTGCATTTCCCTGATAATTAGTGATGTTGAACATCTTTTCTTGTGCTTGCTGGCCATCTGTATATCTTCATTGGGGAAATGTCTTTTACCCATGCTTGAGTTGGGTTTTTAGTTTATTTGCTGTTGAGATGTATGATTTCTTTATATATTTTGGATATTAACTGCTCATACCGTATATGTGATAAGCATGAGTTTGAAAATATCTTCTCCCAATATTCAGGTTGACTTTTCATTTTGTTGATGGTTTCCTTTGCTGTACAGAAGCTTTTTCATTTGATGTACTCTCATTTGTTTATTTTTTCTTTTATTTCCCTTGCCCGGTCAGACATGGTATTTGAAAATACACTGCTAAGACCGATGTTGAAGAGGATAGTGCCTATGTTTTCCTCTGGAAGTGTTATGGTTTCAGGTCTTACATTCAAGTCCTTTAATCAGTTTTGAGTTAATTTTTGTGTATGATGTAAGATAATGGCCTTTCATCCTTTTGCAGCTGGCTGTCCAGTTTTCCCCATACCATTGATTGAAGAGGCTTTCCTTTGTCCATTGTCTGTTCTTAGCTCCTTAGTTAAGAATTAGCTGTCCATAGATATGTGGGTTTATTTACCTTGCTCTCAATTCTGCTCCATTGATCTGTGTGTCTGTTTTTGTGCCACTACAGTGCTGTTTTGATTACTATAGCTTTGTAGTATATTTTGAAATCAGGGAGTGTGGTACCTCCAGCTTTGTTATTTTATTCTCAGGATTCCCTGTTTTACCAAACCAATGTGGGTTTGTTCCTGGTGAGTTAAATCAGGCTCTCCATCAGAAGTAGTTATCTCACAAAATAAGGTACATTTGCAGCAAATAGGAGACTATGAGGAATCATCTCCCAAGTCATGGTCTCCCTGAACAAAGGGAAGAAGGGACATTTATTTCAGATAAGGAATGAATAGTTAAAAGGGAGAGATGGGTATTTCCTTGCACAGGCTCAGTTTGAAAACATGCTTCCACACACACTGTAGGTTATGGTAATAAGGCCTAAGCTCCTCCTGGAGAGATTTTAGCGTTAAAAATAAGGCAAAAGTCATAGGCATTGCTCTTGTGATGAGGCTTGGTCTGATTCAGGGAGCTTGGTGATTGCATCTCCTAAACATAAGGAAAAGTAACAACTTGGAGAAACAGTTAAAATATCCATACCCACCCTTGAGTTTCTCAGGGTAACTAGTCGGTGACAAAAATCCCTCCTCTGGTTTTATCCTGCGCCTTGTTCTTGAGGGGCACAGGTCGAAGGTCCATGTTCTGTGACTGCTGAGCATGGGCATTGTCATAGGGACCAGAAGAGGAGCTGAATTTCCAGCTACTCTCAAATAGGTTTGTGGTTCACCACAGGTATGGACCCGAGCTGTTCATAACAACCATCTGTAATTTTATACCCTCAATGTGTTTAGTATATGTTTAGGATCTGGGCATACTTGCCCCCAATTCCACCAGCTCTTTATAGTCTGGTTATTGGGTTGTCTATCCTTCTCTGATGGACCTAGTCTTGCTTCCCAGGAACATGCCACCCCCTTAGAAGCATACATCCCTAATTGGTGTGTGGTTGGTTAGGATCCAGGGAAGAGCCTGGGGTGAATAGGGAGTCATTACTAATCTGTATAGTGTCACCAAAACGAGAGTTTCAAAACAGAGAGGGGTTTCCAGGAAAACTCCGAGTCATCAAGTGTCTGTGATGACCTCTCTTGGTGTTCAGGCGTGGGCGCCTTTTTAACTCCTGTGTGGTGGATCCAAGGGGCGACTCCTTAGTTTGGGGAAGAGTGTGTGGTTAGTAACACCAAGCAAGACTCTACCCAAATAAGATTTAGTTCATCTTGGGACAACCCACTGTTTTAAGGAAGACCCAATCTCCTGGCTCATATGGGTGGAGTTTGACCTCCATGGACAAGGGAAGTCAGAAGTTTCCATATTTATTGAGTACTTCTACCACCTGCTTCAGTTTGGTTATGTGTTTGATTGCCATGGAAACCTCTTTGTCTGGGTTTGTAGCGAATCTGAGTCTTTAGGGAACAGCCTCCCATGGGTGATTTCCAAGGAGCTAAGCTTCAGTTTGCCTTTTGAAACTGCCCTTATCTGAGTGAGGGCTATTAGCAGTAATTTAGCCTATTATCCTGCATCTCTTGGCCCAGTTTTTCTAATGTTTTCTTAAAAGTTTGATTGGCGTACTCAGTTTTTCCAGAAGTTGTGGTCTCTTTGCAGCATGTAGCCCTGCATTTAATTTTCAAAAGTCTGGCTACTTTGGAGGTTATTTTTGATATAAAAGTTGGCCTGCTGTCACTCTGAATTGATCTAGGTGACACCAAATGGACAATAATTTCTTTTAACACTTTTATTACCACATTCACACTTTTTTACCTACAAGGAGGGGCTTCAATGCATCCAGTAAATTTATCCACAAACACCAAGAGGAATTTGTACCCTCCAGGGGCCATGGACATAACAGTAAAATCAACCTGCCAGTCTTCCTCCACTAAAGTTCCCTGAATTTGCATTGCTTTGGCCAGGGGAGGTACAGGAGGTCTGGTCTATGCATTATTCTTCTGGCAATAAATGCACTGTCCAGTTATTGTTTTCAATAAGTTCTTTCATACCTGGGGTGCTTATGACCTTTGTCAGCCATAGGTATATAAGGTTTCTTTTCCATGATGGCTAGAATCATGAGCACTCTTAAGGAGCCCCCAAGCTGTTTGGGCACCCAAATCTCCCCTCATGGGTTCATCATCCAGCTCATGACTATTGGGGACCACTGGTAACCCTGTGTAGTGGTTTCCCTTACTTCGTCAGGGGAATTTACACTGGTGTAAATTCATAGAAGGGTAGAGTGGGAATTAATTATAATTGGAGAAGCTCTCCTGATATAGCACCCCTTTTTGCAGCTGCATCTGCCAAATCATTCTTTTATATGCTCTGATTCCCTACTTTGATGGCCTTTACAATGGCCACCACTAGTTCTTTGGGGCTGTGCACCAGAGGATCTCTGGCTCACGTCTGATATCTTTTACTGCTGCCATTACAAAGTCCTCTTTCTTTCCAAATGGCTCCATGAGAATGAATTACACAGAAAGCATATTTAGGGCCTGTGTATATTGTTATTGTTTTTTCTATTCCCAATTCCAAAGCTCTGATTGATGCAATTATTTCTGCCTTTTGGGCCCAGGTGACCGGTGTCAGCCCTTTGGCTTCTATGGTTGCATGCAGAGACACTACTGCATAACCTGCTCTTCCTTGTCTGTTACCCATGAAGGTGCTCCCATCTACAAATCATACTTCCTCTGCATTAGGCGATGGTTCACCCTGGAGATCTCTGTGGCTAGAGTAAACCTGATCAATCACTTCTGGGCAAGCATGGGTAATAGGCCCCTTGGAATCAGGGAGCAGGGTAGCTTGGTTTAAGGTATGACAAGGTTTTAAGAAATCCGAGGGAAACCTAACAGCATAGCTTGATATTGTAGTATTCTATTCTTGGATAGCCAGAGATGTCCTTTAGTCTCTAGTGACAAATAAAAATGGCAAGCAATAGGATATATTGGAGTATATGAGGAAGCCATTGTCGACGAAAATAATCCATAACCAATCTGCAAATGAAAATTTGGGTGAGTTTATTCTGAGCTGAAATCTGAGGATTATAACCCGGGAGAGTCTTTCCACAAAGGAACAGAGCACTCCAAAGAAGTGGGGGTACATAGGGCGGTTATATACCCTCAAAGAGGGTGTTTCACATATGATTGAAATGTCCCTCCCACAATAGTCACAAGATTGCCCAGTCGGCATAGCACTTGATGGACACAGCAGGTAGTGGGTCTGCTATCTTGGTGGGCATAGCAGGAGGCAAGTCTATTGTCTCCAGCTGGGTGGTCACAGGTGAGCGCAGCAATCAGCTTCTAGCCTAAGGAAAGATACTTAGTCCTTAAGGAGATGCCAACATTGGGAGGGGGAGGGAAGTTGCACCTTTACCTGAAGGGCCTTTGTTCTTGCCAGAGGGAATCTCTAAAGCAGATATACAATGCATGCTCAACGGCCCCAGTCAGGCCCTTTTGGAAAGACAAGGTCAGGCCGAATTAGGTTTATATCAAATGGCTTCCTCATATTCTCCAATATATCCTATTGCTTGCCATTCAGTCGCTGTGCTGACAGAGCAGCCTCGTGGCTATTGTAAAAGGGACATTTCAATCATATACAAAACATACTCTTTGAGGGTATATAACCACGCTGTATACCCCCACTTCTTTGGAGTGCTCTGTTCCTTTGTGGAAAGACTCACCCGGGTTATAATCCCCAGATTTAAGCTCAGAATAAACTCACCCAAATTTTCATTTACAGATTGTTTATGGATTATTTTCATGGACACTAGTAGGCTAGAGACTTGATGGGGGTTCCACATCAGTCAAAGTTTGCCCCATCATCACTTTTTCTGCATTCTTGATTAATAGGCATGTGACTCAGGCATGCGTCATATCTGGTGGAAGGAGTGGCTGACAGGCAGCTCACGCATGAGTCTATTGTGTGACACGTGAGCCAAGTGCCACACACACCTGAGTATGTGGGAGCCACGTGTCAGCAACGTGTGAGTCATGGGGGCGTGTGAGTCATGGGGGCCCACACATGAACGGCATGTCACCCATATGTGAAGCAAAAGTCTGCCGTTCATGGATACTGTGCGAAGAATGCCTGAGTCACGTGTCAGCCATGCATGAGACATGTGTCAGCCACACCGGCGTCATGTTTCACACATGCCTGAGTCACATGTCAGGCATGCCTGAACCACCTGCCACCCATGCATGAACCATGCAGCAGCCACCCCTGAACCACGTGAAGGCCATGCATGAACCATGTGTGAACCACACCTGCGTGACCTGTCAGGCACGCCTTTGTCATGTGGCCGCCTCAACTGAGTCATGTATCAGCCACGTCTGAATAACATGTGTGCCACGCCTGACTCATGTCTCAGCCATGCTGAAGTCACATGCCAGCAAGGCCTGAATCAAGTTCCAGTCACACCTGAACCACATGCTGCTCACACTGGAACCACAGTTCACCCTCACTGGAAGCACGTGTCAGCCACGCTTGCACTGCTTGCCTGGCATGCCTGAAAAAGTGCCAAACATGCCACAAACACATGTAAGCCACGCCTGAGCATCACCATAGCCAGGCATGAGCCACACCTGAGCCATGTGCGAGCCATGCATGACGAAGTCTGAATCATGTGCCAGCCACATGTGAGCCAGTTCTCTGTCACGCCTGCATCAGGTGTGAGCCATGGCTGATGTGAGGCAGTTCTCTGGCACGCCTGCATCACGTGTGAGCCATGGCTGAGCTATGCCTGAACCACGTGTGAGCCATGACTAAATCACGTGTGAAAGTCTCCTCTACCATATTCGACCCACACGGGTCGTGTGTTAGCTATGCCTCAATTCCACCTGAACCATGTGTGAGCCACACCTGAACCATGCATGAACCAAACGTGACACACCCTTGAACAACATCTGACCCACATGTGAAACACACGTGTTGATGCTTAAACCAGACATGAACCACAGGGGAGCCACAAATGAAACACAGCTGAGCCATGTGTGAGCCACGTGGCACCGATGACTGAGTATGTGGGAGCCACGTTTCAGCAATGTGTGAGTCACGTGGGAGACACACCTGTACAGCATGGCACATACGTCTTGCTTCCAGCTCTTTGGGAAGCTCAGAAGAACTCTCTTTCCACAGTGCTCTTACAGCCTACCGGCAACATCTCTTACAAAAGCCTGTGAAATGCAATTTCTTCCCAGCCCAAATCTCGCTGAAGTAGAACTATTCCTCTGCCGTGTGCTACTTTGCCATAGGGGTGTAAGGAGAAAGAACTACCTCGTTTCCACAAGCGGAGACAAGCCACAAAGCGTCTTGCTTCCAGGTCTTTGGAAAGCTAAGAAACAACTCGCTCTCCACAGTGCTCTTACAGCTTACTGGGAACATCTATTTCAAAGGCCTCTGAAATGCAGTTTCTTCCCAGCCCAAATCTCGCTGAAGTAGAATTTCTGCTCTGCCGTGTCCCACATTGCCCTAGAGGTGCAAGGCACAGAGTCCAGCCTGGTTTCCTCAAGGGGAGACAGGCCACAAAGCGTTTTCCTTTCAGCTCTTTGGGAAGCTAAGAAACACCTCGCTCTATACAGTGCTCTTACAGCCTACCAGGAATATCTCTTACAAAGGCCTGTGAAACACAGGTTCTTCCCTGCCCTCATCTTGCTGATGTAGAATTTCGGCTCTGCCATGTCCTACTTTGCCCTAGGGGTGGGAGGGAGAAAGAACTACCTCGTTTACTCAAGGGGAGGCAGGCCACAAAGCGCATTGCTTCCAGCTCTTTGGGAAGCTAAGAAATAACTCACTCTCTACAGGACTCTTACAGCCTACTGGGAACATCACTTACAAAGGCCAGAGAAACGCAATTACTTCCCTGCCCTGATCTCGCTCAAGTAGAATTTCTGCTCTGCCATGTCCTACTTTTCCCTAGGGGTGGAAGGGAGAAACAACTACCTCATTTCCTCAAGGGTAGACAGGCCACAAAGCAACTTGCTTCCAGCTCTTTGGAAAGCTAAGAAAGACCTCACTCTCCACAGTGCTCTTACACCCTACCAGGATCATCTCTTACAAAGGCCTGTGAAACGCAGTTGCTTCCCAGCCCTGATCTCACTGAAGGAGAACTTCTGCTCTGCCGTGTCCTACATTGCCCTCGAGCTGCAAGGGACAAATTCCTGCATTGGTTGCTCAAGGGGACAGAGCTCCCAAAGAGTCTGGCATCCAGCTCTGTAGGAAGCTAAGAAACAATTCGCTCTCCACAGTGCTCTTACGGCCTACCGGCAAGATCTCTTACAAAGGCCTGTGTAACGAAGTTGCTTCCCAGACCTGATCTCGCTGAAGTAGATATTCTGGTCAGCCGTGTCCTACATTGCCCTAGAGCTGCAAGGCACAAAGTCCTGCCTTGTTTGCTCAGCAGGAGACAGGCCCCAAACCGTTTTGCTTCCAGCTCTCTGGGAAGGTAAGAAACAACTCGCTCTGCACAGTGCTCTTCCAGCCTACCGGGAAGATCTCTTACAAAGACCTGTGAAACGCAGGTGCTTCCCAGCCCTGATCTCACTGTAGTAGAACTTCTGCTCTGCCGTGAACTACATTTCCCTAGAGCTGCAACGCACAAAGTCCTGACTTGGTTGCTCAAGGGGAGACAGGCACCAAAGAGACTGGCTTCTAGCTCTCTTGGAAGCTAAGAAACAACTCGCTATCCACAGTGCTCTTACAGCCTACCGGGAACATCTCTTACAGAGGCCTGTGAAACGCAGTTGCTTCCCAGCCCTGATCTCGCTGAAGTAGAACTTCTGCTCAGCCGTGTCCTACATTGCCCTAGAGGTACAAGGCACAAAGTCCTGCCTTGGTTGCTCAAGAGGAGACAGGCCCCAAGGCGTATAGCTTCCAGCTCTCTGGGAAGCTAAGAAACAACTCGCTCTCCACAGTGCTCTTACAGCCTAGGGGGAACATCTCTTACAAAGGGCTGTGAAACGCAGTTTCTTGGTAGGCCTGATTTCGCTGAAGTATAACTTCTGCTTTGCCGTGTCCTCCATTGCCCTAGAACTACAAGGCACAAAGTCCTGCCATGGTCCGCCAAGGGGAGACAGGCCCCTAGGTGTCTGGCTGTGAGCTCTCTGGGTAGCTAAGAAACAACTCGCTCTGCACAGTGCTCTTACAGCCTACCAGGAACATCTCTTACAAAGGCCTGTGAAACACAGTTGCTTCCCAGCCCTGATCTCACTGAAGAAGAAATTCTGCTCTGCTGTGTCCTACATTGCCCTAGAGCTGCAAGGCACAAAGTCCTGCCTTGGTTCATAAAGGGGAGAAGGGCCCCAAGGCTTCTGGCTTCCAGCTCTCTGGGAAGCTAAGAAACAACTCGCTCTGCACAGTGCTCTTACAGCCTACCGGGAACATCTCTTACAAAGGCCTGTGTAACGAATTTGCTTCCCAGCCCTGAACTCGCTGAAGTACAACTTCTGCTTGCCGTGTGCTACATTGCCCTAGAGCTGCAAGGCAAAAAGTCCTGCCTTGGTTGCTCAAGGGGAGACAGGCCACAAAGTGTCTTGCTTCCAGCTCTTTGGGAAGCTAAGAAACAACTGGCTCTGCACAGTGCTCGTACAGCCTACCGGGAACATCTGTTACAAAGGCCTGTGAAATGCAGTTTCTTTGCAGGCCTGATCTGGCTGAAGTAGAACTTCTTCTCTGGTGTGCTACATTGCCCTAGCGATTCAAGGCACAAAGTCCTGCCTTGTTTCCAAAGGGGCAGAGAGGCCCCAAAGCATCTTGCTTCCAGCTCTTTGGGAAGCTAAGAAACAACTCGCTCTGCACAGTGCTCTTACAGCCTACCGGGAACATTTCTTACAAAGGCCAGTGACACGCAGTTTCTTGGCAGGCCTGATCTCGCTGAAGTAGAACTTCTTCTCTGCCATTTACTACATTACCCTAGAGCTGCAAGGCACAAAGTCCTGACTTGCTTGCTCAAAGGGATACAGGCCCCAAAGCGTCTGGCTTCCAACTCTGTGGAGGGTAAGAAAAAACTCACTCTGCACAGTGCTCTTACAGCCTACCGGGAACATCTCTTACAAAGGCCTGTGAAATGCAGTTTCTTGGCAGGCCTTATCTCATTGAAGTAGAACTTCTGCTCCGCCGTGTCCTACATTGCCCTAGAGCTGCAAGGCACGAAGTGCTGCCTTGGTGCACAAGGGGAGACAGGCCCTAAAGCATCTGGCTTCCAGCTCGCTGGGAAGCTAAGAAACAACCCGCTCTCCATGGTGCTCTTAAAGCCTACCAGGAACATGTATTACAAAGACCTGTGAAACGCAGTTGCTTCCCAGCCCAGATCTCGCTGAAGTAGAGTTTCTGCCCTGCCATGTCCTCCATTGTCCAAGAGCTGTAGGGCACAAAGTCCTGCCTTGCTTGCTCAAGGGGAGACAGGCTCGAAGGCGTCTGACTTCCAGCTCTCTGGGAAGCTAAGAAACAACTCGCTCTCCACTGTGCTCTTAGAGCCTACCGGGCACATCTCTTACAAAGGCCTGTGTAGCGCAGTTGCTTCCCATCCCTGTTTTTGCTGAAGTAGAACTTCTGCTCTGCTGTGTCCTCCATTGTCCTAGAGCTGCAAGGCACAAAGTCCTGCCTTGGTTGCTCAAGGGGAGACAGGCCCCAAGGCATTAACTTTCAGCTCTCTGGGAAGCCAAGAAACAACTCGCTCTCCACACTGCTCTTACAGCCTACCGGGAACATGTCTTACACAGACCTGTGAAACGCAGTTGCTTCCCAGCCCTGATCTCGCTGAAGTAGAACTTCTGCTCTGCCGTGTGCTACACTGCCCTAGAGCTGCAAGGCACAAAGTCCTGGCTTGTTTCCAAAGGGGGAGACAGTTCCCAAAGTGTCTTGCTTAGAGCTCTTTGGGAAGCTAAGAAACAACTCCCTCTGCACAGTGCTCTTACAGCCTACCGGCAACTTCTCTTACAAAGGCCTGTGAAATGCAGTTGCTTTCCAACCCTGATCTCACTGGAGTAGAACTTCTGCTCTGCCTTGTCCTACATTGCCCCAGAGCTGCAAGGCACAATGTCCTACCTTGGTACCTCAAGAAGAGACAGGCCCCAAGGGGTCTGGCTTCCTGCTCATTGGGAAGCTAAGAAACAAGTCGCTCTCCACAGTGCTCTTACCGCATACCGGGAACATCTCTTACAGAGGCCTGTGAAACACAGTTGCTTCCCAGCCCTGATCTCGCTGAAGTAGAACTTCTACTCTGCTGCATCCTCCATTGCCCTAGAGCTGCCAGGCACAACGTTCTGCCTTGATTGCTCAAGGGGAGACAGGCCCCAAGGCGTCTGGCTTCCTGATCTATGGGATGCTAAGAAACAACTCACTCACCACAATATCTTACAGCATGCCGTCAAAATCTCTAACAAAGGCCTGTGAAACGCAACTGCTTCCCAGCCATGATCTTGCTGAAGTAGCATTTCTGATCTGCCGTGTCCTACATTGCCCTAGAGCTGCAAGGCACAAAGTCCTGCCTTGGTTCCTAAAGGGTTGACAGGCCCCAAGGCGTCTGGCTTCCAGCTCTTTGGGAAGCTAAGAAACAGGTCGCTCTCCACAATACTCTTACAGTCTACCGGGAACATCTCTTACAAAGACCTGTGATATGCAGTTGCTTCCCAGCCCTGATCTCGCTTAAGTAGAACTTCTGCTCTGCCATGTCCTTCATTGCCCTAGTGCTGCAAGGCACAATGACATGCCTTGTTTCCTCAAGAAGAGACAGGCCCCAAGGGGTCTGGCTTCCAGCTCTCTGGGAAGCTAAGAAGCAACTCGCTCTCAATAGCTCTATTACAGCCTACTGGGAACATCTCTTACAATGGACTGTGAAATGCAGGTGCTTCCCATCCCTGATCTCACTGAAGTAGAACTTCAGCTCTACTGTGTTCTCCATTGCCCTAGAGCTGCAAGGCACAAAGGCCTGCCTTGGTTGCTCAAGGGGAGACAGGCCCTAATGCCTTTGGCTTCCAGCTCCCTGGGCAGCTAAGAAACAACTTACTCACCACAATATCTTACAGCCTGCCGGGAAAATCTCTTACAAAGACCTGTGAAACGCAATTGCTTACCAGCAATGATGTCTCTGAAGTAGACCTTCTGCTTTGCCGTGTCCTACATTGCCCTAGAGCTGAAAGGCACAAAGACCTGACTTGGTTGCTCAAGGGGAGACAGGCCCCAAAGCATCTGGCTTCCAGCTCTCTGGGAAGCTAAGAAACAACTCGCTCTAAAGAGTACTCTTCCATCCTACCTGGAACATCTCTTACAAAGGCCTGTGAAACACAGTTTCCTGGCAGGCCTGATCTCGCTGAAGTAGAACGTCTTCTCTGCCGTGTCCTACATTGACCTAGAGCTGCAAGGCACAAAGTCCTGAGTTGTTTCCTCAGGGCGAGACAGGCCACAAAGCGTCTTGCTTCCAGCTCTTTGGGAAGCTAGGAAACCACTTGCTCTCCACAGTTCTCTTACAGCCTACCGGCATAATCTCTAACAAAGGCCTGTGAAACACAGTTGGTTCCCAGCCCTGATCTCTCTGAAGTAGAACTTCTGCTCTGCCATGTCTTGCTTTACCCTAGAGCTGCAAGGCACAAAGTCTGGCCTTGGTTCCTCAAGGGGAGACAGTCCCCAAAGCGTCTGGATTCCAGCTCTCTGGGAAGCTAAGAAACAAGTCGCTCTGCACAGTGCTCTTACAGCCTACTGGGAACATCTCTTTCAAAGGCCTGCGAAACACAGATGCTTCCCAGCCCTGATCTCGCTGAAGTAGAACTTATGCTCTGCCATGTCCTACAATGACCTACAGATGGAAGGCAAGGAGTCTGGCCTTGGTTGCTGAAGGGGAGACAGGCCCCAAAGCGTCTGGCTTCCGGCTCTCTGGGAAGCTAAGAAACAACTCACTCTCCACAGTGCTCTTAAACCCTACCAGGTACATTCTTACAAAGGCCTGTGAAACGCAGTTGCTTCCCAGCCGTGAGCTCGCTGAAATAGAACTTCTGAACTGCCGTGTGCTACATTGCCCTAGAGCTGCTAGGCACAAAGTCCTGCCTTGTTTCCAAAGAGGGAGACAGGTCCCAAAGCGTCTTACCTCCAGCTCTCTGGGAAGCTAAGTAACAACTAGCTCTGCACAGTGCTCTTACTGCAGACCTGGCGCATCTCTTACAAAGGCCTGTGAAATGCAGTTTCTTGGCAAGCCTGATCTGGCAGAAGTAGAACTTCTTGTCTGCCGTGTGCTACATTGCCCTAGAGGTGCAAGGCACAAAGTCCTGCCTTGTTTCCAAAGGGGGAGATAGGCCTCAAAGCATCTTGCTTCCAGCTCTTTGGGAAGCTAAGAAACAACTCGCTCTGCAGAGTGCTCTTACAGAATACCGGGAACATCTCTTACAAAGGCCTGGGAACTGCTGCTTCATTGCAGGCAGGTCTGGCTGAAGTAGAACTTCTGCGCTGGGTGTGCTGCATTGCCCTAGAGCATAGCACGGCACAAAGTCCTGCCTTGTTTCCAAAGGGGGAGATAGGCCCTAAAGAATCTTGCTTCCAGCTCTTGGGGAAGCGAAGAAACACCTCGCTCTGCACAGTGCTCTTACAGCCTACCGGGAACATCTCTTACAAAGGCCTGGGAAAGGCAGTTTCTTTGCAGGCCTGATCTGGCTGAAGTAGAACTTCTGCTCTGGGTGTGCTACATTGCCCTACAGCTGCAAGGCACAAAGTCCTGCCTTGTTTGCTCTGGAGCACATACGCCTCAAAGCATCTTGCTTCCAGCTCTTTGGGGAGCTAAGAAACAACTCGGTCTGAACAGTGCTCTTATAGCCTACCGGTAAAACCTCTTACATATGCCTGTGAAACGCAGTTTCTTTGCAGGCCAGAACTGGCTGAAGTAGAACTTCTGCTCTGGGTGTGCTACATTGCCCTGTAGCTGCAAGGCACAAAGTCCTGCCTTGTTTGCTGTAGGGCACATAGGCCCAAAAGCATCTTGCTTACAGCTCTTTGGGAAGCTATAAAACAACTCGCTCTGCACAGTGCTCTACAGGCTACTGGGAATATCTCTTACAAAGGCCTGGGAAATGCAGCTTGTTTGCTGGCCTTGTCTGGCTGAAGTAGGACTTATGCTCTCGGTGTGCTACATTGCCCTAGACATGCAAGGCACCTAGTCCTGCGTTGTTTCCAAAGCGGGAGATAGGCCCCAAAAGCATCTTGCTTCCAGCTCTTTGGGAAGTTAAGAAACAACTCACTCTGCACAGTGCTCTTACATTCTACTGGGAACATCTCTTACAAAGGCCTGGGAAACACAGTTTATTTGCAGGCCTGATCTGGCTGACGTAGAACTTCTGCTCTGGGTATGCTACATTGCCCTAGAGCAGCAAGGCACAAAGTCCTGCTTGTTTCCAAAGGGGGAGATAGGCCCCAAAGCATCTTGCTTCCAGCTCTTTGGGAAGCAAAGAAACAACTCGCTCTTCACCGTGCTCTTAGAGCCTACCGGGAAAATCTCTTACAAATGCCTGGGAAACGCAGTTTCTTTGCAGGCCTGAGCTGGCTGAAGTAAAACTTCTGCCCTGGGTGTGCTACATTGCCCTTGAGCTGCAAGGCACAAAGTCCTGCCTTGTTTCCAAAGGGGGATATAGTCCCCAAACTATCTTGCTTCCAGC
Organism: Equus caballus; assembly: GCF_041296265.1. NCBI lineage: Eukaryota > Metazoa > Chordata > Mammalia > Perissodactyla > Equidae > Equus > Equus caballus. The sequence continues at coordinate 48,715,811 of NC_091715.1, forward strand.
TCTTTGGGAAGCTAACAAACAACTCTTTCTGCAGAGTGCTCTTACAGCCTACCGGGAACATCTCGTACAAAGACCTGTGAAACGCAGTTTCTTTGCAGGCCTGAGCTGGCTGAAGTAGAACTTCTGCTCTGGGTGTGCTACATTGCCCTACAGCTGCAAGGCACAAAGTCCTACCTTGTTTGCTCTGGGGGACATACGCCTCAAAGCATCTTACTTCCATTTCTTTGGGAAGCTAATAAACAACTCGTTCTGCACAGTGCTGTTACAGCCTAACGGGAACATCTCTTACAAAGGCCTGGGAAACGCAGTTACTTTGAAGGCCAGATCTGGCTGAAGTAGAACTTCTGTTCTGGGTGTGCCACATTGCCCTAGAGCTACAAGGCACAGACTCCTGCCTTGTTTGGTCAGGGGATATAGTCCCCAAAGCATCTTGCTTCCAGCTCTTTGGGAAGCAAAGAAAGAACTCGCTCTTCACCGTGCTCTTCCAGCCTACCGGGAAAATCTCTTATAATGCCTGGGAAATGCAGTTTCGTTGCACGCGTGAGCTGGCTGAAGTAACTCTTCTGCCCTGGGTGTGCTACACAGCCCAAGAGTTGTAAGGCACAAAGTCCTGCCTTGTTTCAAAAGGGGCAGATGGGCACCAAAGCATCTTTTTTCCAGGTCTTTGGGAAGCTAAGAAACAACTCGCTCTGTACAGTGCTCTGACTGCCTACCGGGACAGTCTCTTACAACGGCCTGTGAAACGCAGTTTCTTTGCAGGCCTGATCTGGCTGAAGTAGAACTTCTGCTCTGGCTGTGCTACATTGCCCTAGAGCTGCAAGGCACAAAGTCCTGCCTTGTTTCCAAAGGGACAGATAGGCCCCAAAGCATCTTGCTTCCAGCTCTTTGGGAAGGTAAGAAATAGCATGCTCTGCACAGTGCTCTTACAGAATACCGTGAACGTATCTTACAAAGGCCTTTGAAACGCAGTTTCTTTGCAGGCCTGATCTGACTGAAGTAGAACTTCTGCTCTGGGCGTGCTACACAGCCCAAGAGCTGCAAGGCACAAAGTCCTGCCTTGTTTCCAAAGGGGCAGATAGGCCCCAAAGCATCTTGCTTCCAGCTCTTTGGGAAGCTAACAAACAACTCGCTCTGCACAGTGCTCTTACAGCCTCCCGGGAACATCTCTTACAACGGCCCGTGAACGCCATTTCTTTGCAGGCCTGATCTGGCTGAAGTAGAACTTCTGCTCTGGGTGTGCTACATTGCCCGAGAGCTGAAAGGCACAACGTGCAGTCTTCTTTCCAAAGGGAGAGTTGGGCACCAAAGTATCTTGCTTCCCGCTCTTTGGGAAGCTAAGAAACAACTCGCTCTGCACAGTGCTCTTACAGCCTACCGGGAACATCTCTTACAAAGGCCTGTGGTACGCATTTTCTTTGCAGGCCTGATCTGGCTGAGGTAGAACTTCTGCTCTGGGTGTGCTACATTGCCCGAGAACTGAAACGCACAACGTGCAGTCTTCTTTCCAAAGGGCGAGTTGGGCCCCAAAGCATCTTGCTTCCAGCTCTTTGGGAAGCTAAGAAACAACTTGCTCTGCACAGTGCTCTTACAGCCTACCGGGAACATCTATTATAAAGGCCTGTGAAATGCAGTTTCTCAGGAACGCCTGAACTACGTGTGAGCCATGGCTCAGCCATGGCTGAACCACCTGTGAGCCACGCCTGAATCACGGGTGAAACCCTCCTGTACCATAGGAGACCTCCACAGGAGTCATGTGTGAGCCACTCCTGAGCTACACCTGAACCATATGTGAGCCTCCCTGAACCATGCCTGAACCCCATGTGACACACTCCAACCACATGTGAGCCACCTGGGAAGCACGCATGTTCAATGCTAGAACCACACATGAGGCACATGGGAGCCACACTTGAAACGTGGCTGAGCCATGTGGGAGACAAGTGCCAGACACGCCTGAGTATGTGGGAGCCATGTGTCAGCAACGTCTGAGGCACGGGGGGGCCAAACATGAACGACATGTCACCCATATGTGAAGGAAACGTCTGCCGTGCACGGATACTGTGCGAAGAATGCCTGAGTCACGTGTCAGCCATGTGTGAAACATGTGTCAGCAGCACCAGCGTCATGTTTCACACATGCCTGAGTCACATGTCAGGCAAGCCTGAACCACTGGCCACCCATGTGTGAACCATGCACCAGCCACTGCTGAACCACACGAAGGCCATGCATGAACCATGAACGAACCACACCTGCATGACGGGTCAGGCACGCCTGTGTCACATGGCCACCTCAACTGAGTCATGTGTCAGCCACACCTGAATAACATGTGTGCCACGCCCGACTCACGTCTCAGCCATGCGGAAGTCACGTGCCAGCCAGGCCTGCACCATGTGCCAGCCAGGCCTGAACCACGTGCCAGTCACACTTGAAACACAGGTCAGCCTCACTTGAAGCACGTGTCAGCCACGCTGGCACTGCTTGCCTGGCATGCCTGAAAAACGTGCCATACATGCCACAAACACATGGGAGCCACGCCTGAGCATCAACACAGCCAGGCATGAGCCACACCTGAGCCATGTGTGACCAAAGCCTGAATCATGTGCCAGCCACATGTGAGCCAGTCTTCTGGCACGCCTGCATTACGTGTAAGCCATGGCAGAGCTATGCCCCAACCACGTGTGAGCCATGCCTAAATCACGTGTGAAAGTCTCCTCTACCATATGCGACCCACACGAGTCGTGGGTTAGCCACGCCTGAATTCCACCTGACCCATGTGTGAGCCACACGTGAAGCATGCATGAACCACATGTGAGACACCCTTGAACCACATCTGACCCACATGTGAAACACACGTGTTCCATGCTTTAACCACACATGAACCACAGGGGAGCCACACATGAAACACAGCTGAGCCATGCATGAGCCACCTCACAGCCATGACTGAGTATTTGGGAGACACGTTTCACCGACATGTGAGTCACATGGGAGCCACACCTGTAGGGCATGTCACACACGCGTGACCACATGTCTGACACACATGGATAATGTGCAATGAATGCCTGAGTCACAGGGGAGCCATGCCTGAGTAGTGTGTCAGCCACACGTGATTCACGTGCCAGCCACTCCTGAAACACCTGTCACCTACGTCTGAACCACGTCTCAGTCACGACTGAGCCATGTGTCAACTGCGAATCACCAAGTGTCAGCCACACAGCAATCACGTGTCACTGAGGTCTGAACTAAGCATCACACACCACTTGAACACGTGTCACACACACCTGAATCACGTGTCACCCACACTACACTCATGCATGAGATGCATATCAGCCACTCCTGCACCAGGTGTTGAGGCACGCCTGAGTCAAGTGTCAGCCACAGCTGAGTCACGAGTCAGCCACAACTGAAGCACACGCCAGGCACATCGGAGTGACTTTTGAGCCAAGCATGAGTCACGTTTCAGTCATTCCTGAGCCACGTGTCAACCACGCCTGTGTCACATGTGAGCCATGGCTGAAGCACATGCCAGACAATCCGGAGTCACATTTCAGCCACGCAAATGTCGCGCTGTGGCCACCCCTGAGCCACTTGTCAGCCACGTCTGAACCACATGTCAGCCACAAGTGTAGCACATGTCAGCCACGCCTGAGCCCTGTGGCAACCGCCCCACAGCCGTGTCTCAACCACACCCGAATCACATGTCACCGATGCCCAAACCACGAATCACCCAGCCCTGAAACACGTGTCACACACACCTGAAACACATGTCAGCCAAACGAGAAGCACTTGGCAGTCACGCCTGTATCAAATGACAGCCACGCCGGAAGCAAGTTCCTGCCACGCCTGAACCACATGGTAGGCCCAACAGAATCACGTGCCCGTCACGCATGAACCATGTGTGAGCCATGTGCCTACCTTGTGCCAGCGGAACGCGAGCAACGATCCAGCATCTCTCGACCTTGGTACAGCCTGGCTTGAGCCACATGCCATCCGCATCTGAACCACAAGCCAGCCACACCTGAACCACACGTCAGACACACTGGACTCATGCAGGAGCCACATGTCAGCCACTTCTGAGCCATGTGTCACCAACACTTGAACCGCCTGCCACCCATTGCTGCCCCATGTGCCAGCCACACCTGAGCCCCATGCCAGCCATGCCTGAACCACGCATCAGGCACACCTGAACAATGTGCGAGCCAAGCCTGAATCACAAGTGAGGCCCAACTAAGTCACATGTGAACCACTCCTGAGCCACGAGTCAGCAGCACCTCCACCACAGGCAAGACACGCCTGAGTCACGTGTCAGCCGCAGCTGAGTCACGCGTCAAACACGCCTGCGTCATGTGTCAGCCGCAACTGAAGCACATGCCAGGCACGTCGGAATGACCTTTGAGCCACACATGACTCCCGTTTCAGCCACTCCTGAACCACATGTCAGCCATGCCTGAGTCACAGGTGAGCCAGGGCTGGAGAACATGCCAGACAAGAAGCCTGAATCACGTTTGAATGTCACGAGAGTCTCATTGCAGCCACACCTGCGCCACACGTCAGCCACGCCTGAGTCACATGTCACCAACACCCGGCATGTTTCACACATGCCTCAGGCACATGTCAGCCACGCCTGAACCACCAGTCACCCATGCCTGAACCACACATCAGCCACACCTGAACAAAATGCGTGCCATGGCTCAATCACATGTCAGAAACGCCTTGGTCTCGTGTCAGCCACGCCTGAGCCACGTGCCAACCACGCCAGAGCCACGTGTGAGCTATGCCGGAGCAACACCCCAGCCACGCGTGAGCCTCACCTGAGACATGTATTAGCCATGTGTGACAAACTCCTGAATCATGCGTCAGCCACACCTGACCCCGGTCTGAGGAACGCCTGAACTACGTGTGAGCCATGGCTCAGCCATGGCTGAACCACCTGTGAGCCACGCCTGAATCACGGGTGAAACCCTCCTGTACCATAGGAGACCTCCACAGGAGTCATGTGTGAGCCACTCCTGAGCTACACCTGAACCATATGTGAGCCTCCCTGAACCATGCCTGAACCACATGTGACACACTCGAACCACATGTGAGCCACCTGGGAAGCACGCATGTTCAATGCTAGAACCACACATGAGGCACATGGGAGCCACACTTGAAACGTGGCTGAGCCATGTGGGAGACAAGTGCCAGACACGCCTGAGTATGTGGGAGCCATGTGTCAGCAACGTCTGAGGCACGGGGGGGCCAAACATGAACGACATGTCACCCATATGTGAAGGAAACGTCTGCCGTGCACGGATACTGTGCGAAGAATGCCTGAGTCACGTGTCAGCCATGTGTGAAACATGTGTCAGCAGCACCAGCGTCATGTTTCACACATGCCTGAGTCACATGTCAGGCAAGCCTGAACCACTGGCCACCCATGTGTGAACCATGCACCAGCCACTGCTGAACCACACGAAGGCCATGCATGAACCATGAACGAACCACACCTGCATGACGGGTCAGGCACGCCTGTGTCACATGGCCACCTCAACTGAGTCATGTGTCAGCCACACCTGAATAACATGTGTGCCACGCCCGACTCACGTCTCAGCCGTGCGGAAGTCACGTGCCAGCCAGGCCTGCACCATGTGCCAGTCACACTTGAAACACAGGTCAGCCTCACTTGAAGCACGTGTCAGCCACGCTGGCACTGCTTGCCTGGCATGCCTGAAAAACGTGCCATACATGCCACAAACACATGGGAGCCACCCCTGAGCATCAACACAGCCAGGCATGAGCCACACCTGAGCCATGTGTGACCAAAGCCTGAATCATGTGCCAGCCACATGTGAGCCAGTCTTCTGGCACGCCTGCATTATGTGTAAGCCATGGCAGAGCTATGCCCCAACCACGTGTGAGCCATGCCTAAATCACGTGTGAAAGTCTCCTCTACCATATGCGACCCACACGAGTAGTGGGTTAGCCACGCCTGAATTCCACCTGACCCATGTGTGAGCCACACGTGAAGCATGCAGGAACCACATGTGAGACACCCTTGAACCACATCTGACCCACATGTGAAACCCACGTGTTCCATGCTTTAACCACACATGAACCACAGGGGATCCACACATGAGACACAGCTCAGCCATGCATGAGCCACCTCACAGCCATGACTGAGTATTTGGGAGACACGTTTCACCGACATGTGAGTCACATGGGAGCCACACCTGTAGGGCATGTCACACACGCGTGACCACATGTCTGACACACATGGATAATGTGCAACGAATGCCTGAGTCACAGGGGAGCCATGCCTGAGTAGTGTGTCAGCCACACGTGATTCACGTGCCAGCCACTCCTGAAACACCTGTCACCTACGTCTGAACCACGTCTCAGTCACGACTGAGCCATGTGTCAACTGCGAATCACCAAGTGTCAGCCACACAGCAATCACGTGTCACTGAGGTCTGAACGAAGCATCACACACCACTTGAACACGTGTCACACACACCTGAATCACGTGTCACCCACACTACACTCATGCATGAGATGCATATCAGACACTCCTGCACCAGGTGTTGAGGCACGCCTGAGTCAAGTGTCAGCCACAGCTGAGTCACGAGTCAGCCACAACTGAAGCACACGCCAGGCACATCGGAGCGACTTTTGAGCCAAGCATGAGTCACGTTTCAGTCATTCCTGAGCCACGTGTCAACCACGCCTGTGTCACATGTGAGCCATGGCTGAAGCACATGCCAGACAATCCGGAGTCACATTTCAGCCACGCAAATGTCGCGCTGTGGCCACCCCTGAGCCACTTGTCAGCCACGTCTGAACCACATGTCAGCCACAAGTGTAGCACATGTCAGCCACGCCTGAGCCCTGTGGCAACCGCCCCACAGCCGTGTCTCAGCCACACCCGAATCACATGTCACCGATGCCCAAACCACGAATCACCCAGCCCTGAAACACGTGTCACACACACCTGAAACACATGTCAGCCAAACGAGAAGCACTTGGCAGTCACGCCTGTATCAAATGACAGCCACGCCGGAAGCAAGTTCCTGCCACGCCTGAACCACATGGTAGGCCCAACAGAATCACGTGCCCGTCACGCATGAACCATGTGTGAGCCATGTGCCTACCTTGTGCCAGCGGAACGCGAGCAACGATCCAGCATCTCTCGACCTTGGTACAGCCTGGCTTGAGCCACATGCCATCCGCATCTGAACCACAAGCCAGACACACCTGAACCACATATCAGACACACTGGACTCATGCAGGAGCCACATGTCAGCCACTTCTGAGCCATGTGTCACCAACACTTGAACCGCCTGCCACCCATTGCTGCCCCATGTGCCAGCCACACCTGAGCCCCATGCCAGCCATGCCTGAACCACGCATCAGGCACACCTGAACAATGTGCGAGCCAAGCCTGAATCACAAGTGAGGCCCAACTAAGTCACATGTGAACCACGCCTGAGCCACGAGTCAGCAGCACCTCCACCACAGGCAAGACACGCCTGAGTCACGTGTCAGCCGCAGCTGAGTCACGCGTCAAACACACCTGCGTCATGTGACAGCCGCAACTGAAGCACATGCCAGGCACGTCGGAATGACATTTGAGCCACACATGACTCCCGTTTCAGCCACTCCTGAACCACATGTCAGCCATGCCTGAGTCACAGGTGAGCCAGGGCTGGAGAACATGCCAGACAAGAAGCCTGAATCACGTTTGAATGTCACGAGAGTCTCATTGCAGCCACACCTGCGCCACACGTCAGCCACGCCTGAGTCACATGTCACCAACACCCGGCATGTTTCACACATGCCTCAGGCACATGTCAGCCACGCCTGAACCACCAGTCACCCATGCCTGAACCACACATCAGCCACACCTGAACAAAATGCGTGCCATGGCTCAATCACATGTCAGAAACGCCTTGGTCTCGTGTCAGCCACGCCTGAGCCACGTGCCAACCACGCCAGAGCCACGTGTGAGCTATGCCGGAGCAACACCCCAGCCACGCGTGAGCCTCACCTGAGACATGTTTTAGCCATGTGTGACAAACTCCTGAATCATGCGTCAGCCACACCTGACCCCGGTCTGAGGAACGCCTGAACTACGTGTGAGCCATGGCTCAGCCATGGCTGAACCACCTGTGAGCCACGCCTGAATCACGGGTGAAACCCTCCTGTACCATAGGAGACCTCCACAGGAGTCATGTGTGAGCCACTCCTGAGCTACACCTGAACCATATGTGAGCCTCCCTGAACCATGCCTGAACCCCATGTGACACACTCCAACCACATGTGAGCCACCTGGGAAGCACGCATGTTCAATGCTAGAACCACACATGAGGCACATGGGAGCCACACTTGAAACGTGGCTGAGCCATGTGGGAGACAAGTGCCAGACACGCCTGAGTATGTGGGAGCCATGTGTCAGCAACGTCTGAGGCACGGGGGGGCCAAACATGAACGACATGTCACCCATATGTGAAGGAAACGTCTGCCGTGCACGGATACTGTGCGAAGAATGCCTGAGTCACGTGTCAGCCATGTGTGAAACATGTGTCAGCAGCACCAGCGTCATGTTTCACACATGCCTGAGTCACATGTCAGGCAAGCCTGAACCAATGGCCACCCATGTGTGAACCATGCACCAGCCACTGCTGAACCACACGAAGGCCATGCATGAACCATGAACGAACCACACCTGCATGACGGGTCAGGCACGCCTGTGTCACATGGCCACCTCAACTGAGTCATGTGTCAGCCACACCTGAATAACATGTGTGCCACGCCCGACTCACGTCTCAGCCGTGCGGAAGTCACGTGCCAGCCAGGCCTGCACCATGTGCCAGCCAGGCCTGAACCACGTGCCAGTCACACTTGAAACACAGGTCAGCCTCACTTGAAGCACGTGTCAGCCACGCTGTCACTGCTTGCCTGGCATGCCTGAAAAACGTGCCATACATGCCACAAACACATGGGAGCCACGCCTGAGCATCAACACAGCCAGGCATGAGCCACACCTGAGCCATGTGTGACGAAAGCCTGAATCATGTGCCAGCCACATGTGAGCCAGTCTTCTGGCACGCCTGCATTACGTGTAAGCCATGGCAGAGCTATGCCCCAACCACGTGTGAGCCATGCCTAAATCACGTGTGAAAGTCTCCTCTACCATATGCGACCCACACGAGTCGTGGGTTAGCCACGCCTGAATTCCACCTGACCCATGTGTGAGCCACACGTTAAGCATGCATGAACCACATGTGAGACACCCTTGAACCACATCTGACCCACATGTGAAACCCACGTGTTCCATGCTTTAACCACACATGAACCACAGGGGAGCCACACATGAAACACAGCTGAGCCATGCATGAGCCACCTCACAGCCATGACTGAGTATTTGGGAGACACGTTTCACTGACATGTGAGTCACATGGGAGCCACACCTGTAGGGCATGTCACACACGCGTGACCACATGTCTGACACACATGGATAATGTGCAATGAATGCCTGAGTCACAGGGGAGCCATGCCTGAGTAGTGTGTCAGCCACACGTGATTCACGTGCCAGCCACTCCTGAAACACCTGTCACCTACGTCTGAACCACGTCTCAGTCACGACTGAGCCATGTGTCAACTGCGAATCACCAAGTGTCAGCCACACAGCAATCACGTGTCACTGAGGTCTGAACGAAGCATCACACACCACTTGAACACGTGTCACACACACCTGAATCACGTGTCACCCACACTACACTCATGCATGAGATGCATATCAGCCACTCCTGCACCAGGTGTTGAGGCACGCCTGAGTCAAGTGTCAGCCACAGCTGAGTCACGAGTCAGCCACAACTGAAGCACACGCCAGGCACATCGGAGTGACTTTTGAGCCAAGCATGAGTCACGTTTCAGTCATTCCTGAGCCACGTGTCAACCACGCCTGTGTCACATGTGAGCCATGGCTGAAGCACATGCCAGACAATCCGGAGTCACATTTCAGCCACGCAAATGTCGCGCTGTGGCCACCCCTGAGCCACTTGTCAGCCACGTCTGAACCACATGTCAGCCACAAGTGTAGCACATGTCAGCCACGCCTGAGCCCTGTGGCAACCGCCCCACAGCCGTGTCTCAGCCACACCCGAATCACATGTCACCGATGCCCAAACCACGAATCACCCAGCCCTGAAACACGTGTCACACACACCTGAAACACATGTCAGCCAAACGAGAAGCACTTGGCAGTCACGCCTGTATCAAATGACAGCCACGCCGGAAGCAAGTTCCTGCCACGCCTGAACCACATGGTAGGCCCAACAGAATCACGTGCCCGTCACGCATGAACCATGTGTGAGCCATGTGCCTACCTTGTGCCAGCGGAACGCGAGCAACGATCCAGCATCTCTCGACCTTGGTACAGCCTGGCTTGAGCCACATGCCATCCGCATCTGAACCACAAGCCAGCCACACCTGAACCACACGTCAGACACACTGGACTCATGCAGGAGCCACATGTCAGCCACTTCTGAGCCATGTGTCACCAACACTTGAACCGCCTGCCACCCATTGCTGCCCCATGTGCCAGCCACACCTGAGCCCCATGCCAGCCATGCCTGAACCACGCATCAGGCACACCTGAACAATGTGCGAGCCAAGCCTGAATCACAAGTGAGGCCCAACTAAGTCACATGTGAACCACGCCTGAGCCACGAGTCAGCAGCACCTCCACCACAGGCAAGACACGCCTGAGTCACGTGTCAGCCGCAGCTGAGTCACGCGTCAAACACGCCTGCGTCATGTGTCAGCCGCAACTGAAGCACATGCCAGGCACGTCGGAATGACCTTTGAGCCACACATGACTCCCGTTTCAGCCACTCCTGAACCACATGTCAGCCATGCCTGAGTCACAGGTGAGCCAGGGCTGGAGAACATGCCAGACAAGAAGCCTGAATCACGTTTGAATGTCACGAGAGTCTCATTGCAGCCACACCTGCGCCACACGTCAGCCACGCCTGAGTCACATGTCACCAACACCCGGCATGTTTCACACATGCCTCAGGCACATGTCAGCCACGCCTGAACCACCAGTCACCCATGCCTGAACCACACATCAGCCACACCTGAACAAAATGCGTGCCATGGCTCAATCACATGTCAGAAACGCCTTGGTCTCGTGTCAGCCACGCCTGAGCCACGTGCCAACCACGCCAGAGCCACGTGTGAGCTATGCCGGAGCAACACCCCAGCCACGCGTGAGCCTCACCTGAGACATGTATTAGCCATGTGTGACAAACTCCTGAATCATGCGTCAGCCACACCTGACCCCGGTCTGAGGAACGCCTGAACTACGTGTGAGCCATGGCTCAGCCATGGCTGAACCACCTGTGAGCCACGCCTGAATCACGGGTGAAACCCTCCTGTACCATAGGAGACCTCCACAGGAGTCATGTGTGAGCCACTCCTGAGCTACACCTGAACCATATGTGAGCCTCCCTGAACCATGCCTGAACCACATGTGACACACTCGAACCACATGTGAGCCACCTGGGAAGCACGCATGTTCAATGCTAGAACCACACATGAGGCACATGGGAGCCACACTTGAAACGTGGCTGAGCCATGTGGGAGACAAGTGCCAGACACACCTGAGTATGTGGGAGCCATGTGTCAGCAACGTCTGAGGCACGGGGGGGCCAAACATGAACGACATGTCACCCATATGTGAAGGAAACGTCTGCCGTGCACGGATACTGTGCGAAGAATGCCTGAGTCACGTGTCAGCCATGTGTGAAACATGTGTCAGCAGCACCAGCGTCATGTTTCACACATGCCTGAGTCACATGTCAGGCAAGCCTGAACCACTGGCCACCCATGTGTGAACCATGCACCAGCCACTGCTGAACCACACGAAGGCCATGCATGAACCATGAACGAACCACACCTGCATGACGGGTCAGGCACGCCTGTGTCACATGGCCACCTCAACTGAGTCATGTGTCAGCCACACCTGAATAACATGTGTGCCACGCCCGACTCACGTCTCAGCCGTGCGGAAGTCACGTGCCAGCCAGGCCTGCACCATGTGCCAGCCAGGCCTGAACCACGTGCCAGTCACACTTGAAACACAGGTCAGCCTCACTTGAAGCACGTGTCAGCCACGCTGGCACTGCTTGCCTGGCATGCCTGAAAAACGTGCCATACATGCCACAAACACATGGGAGCCACCCCTGAGCATCCACACAGCCAGGCATGAGCCACACCTGAGCCATGTGTGACCAAAGCCTGAATCATGTGCCAGCCACATGTGAGCCAGTCTTCTGGCACGCCTGCATTATGTGTAAGCCATGGCAGAGCTATGCCCCAACCACGTGTGAGCCATGCCTAAATCACGTGTGAAAGTCTCCTCTACCATATGCGACCCACACGAGTAGTGGGTTAGCCACGCCTGAATTCCACCTGACCCATGTGTGAGCCACACGTGAAGCATGCAGGAACCACATGTGAGACACCCTTGAACCACATCTGACCCACATGTGAAACCCACGTGTTCCATGCTTTAACCACACATGAACCACAGCGGAGCCACACATGAGACACAGCTCAGCCATGCATGAGCCACCTCACAGCCATGACTGAGTATTTGGGAGACACGTTTCACCGACATGTGAGTCACATGGGAGCCACACCTGTAGGGCATGTCACACACGCGTGACCACATGTCTGACACACATGGATAATGTGCAATGAATGCCTGAGTCACAGGGGAGCCATGCCTGAGTAGTGTGTCAGCCACACGTGATTCACGTGCCAGCCACTCCTGAAACACCTGTCACCTACGTCTGAACCACGTCTCAGTCACGACTGAGCCATGTGTCAACTGCGAATCACCAAGTGTCAGCCACACAGCAATCACGTGTCACTGAGGTCTGAACGAAGCATCACACACCACTTGAACACGTGTCACACACACCTGAATCACGTGTCACCCACACTACACTCATGCATGAGATGCATATCAGCCACTCCTGCACCAGGTGTTGAGGCACGCCTGAGTCAAGTGTCAGCCACAGCTGAGTCACGAGTCAGCCACAACTGAAGCACACGCCAGGCACATCGGAGTGACTTTTGAGCCAAGCATGAGTCACGTTTCAGTCATTCCTGAGCCACGTGTCAACCACGCCTGTGTCACATGTGAGCCATGGCTGAAGCACATGCCAGACAATCCGGAGTCACATTTCAGCCACGCAAATGTCGCGCTGTGGCCACCCCTGAGCCACTTGTCAGCCACGTCTGAACCACATGTCAGCCACAAGTGTAGCACATGTCAGCCACGCCTGAGCCCTGTGGCAACCGCCCCACAGCCGTGTCTCAGCCACACCCGAATCACATGTCACCGATGCCCAAACCACGAATCACCCAGCCCTGAAACACGTGTCACACACACCTGAAACACATGTCAGCCAAACGAGAAGCACTTGGCAGTCACGCCTGTATCAAATGACAGCCACGCCGGAAGCAAGTTCCTGCCACGCCTGAACCACATGGTAGGCCCAACAGAATCACGTGCCCGTCACGCATGAACCATGTGTGAGCCATGTGCCTACCTTGTGCCAGCGGAACGCGAGCAACGATCCAGCATCTCTCGACCTTGGTACAGCCTGGCTTGAGCCACATGCCATCCGCATCTGAACCACAAGCCAGCCACACCTGAACCACACGTCAGACACACTGGACTCATGCAGGAGCCACATGTCAGCCACTTCTGAGCCATGTGTCACCAACACTTGAACCGCCTGCCACCCATTGCTGCCCCATGTGCCAGCCACACCTGAGCCCCATGCCAGCCATGCCTGAACCACGCATCAGGCACACCTGAACAATGTGCGAGCCAAGCCTGAATCACAAGCGAGGCCCAACTAAGTCACATGTGAACCACGCCTGAGCCACGAGTCAGCAGCACCTCCACCACAGGCAAGACACGCCTGAGTCACGTGTCAGCCGCAGCTGAGTCACGCGTCAAACACGCCTGCGTCATGTGTCAGCCGCAACTGAAGCACATGCCAGGCACGCCGGAATGACCTTTGAACCACACATGACTCCCGTTTCAGCCACTCCTGAACCACATGTCAGCCATGCCTGAGTCACAGGTGAGCCAGGGCTGGAGAACATGCCAGACAAGAAGCCTGAATCACGTTTGAATGTCACGAGAGTCTCATTGCAGCCACACCTGCGCCACACGTCAGCCACGCCTGAGTCACATGTCACCAACACCCGGCATGTTTCACACATGCCTCAGGCACATGTCAGCCACGCCTGAACCACCAGTCACCCATGCCTGAACCACACATCAGCCACACCTGAACAAAATGCGTGCCATGGCTCAATCACATGTCAGAAACGCCTTAGTCTCGTGTCAGCCACGCCTGAGCCACGTGCCAACAACGCCAGAGCCACGTGTGAGCTATGCCGGAGCAACACCCCAGCCACGCGTGAGCCTCACCTGAGACATGTTTTAGCCATGTGTGACAAACTCCTGAATCATGCGTCAGCCACACCTGACCCCGGTCTGAGGAACGCCTGAACTACGTGTGAGCCATGGCTCAGCCATGGCTGAACCACCTGTGAGCCACGCCTGAATCACGGGTGAAACCCTCCTGTACCATAGGAGACCTCCACAGGAGTCATGTGTGAGCCACTCCTGAGCTACACCTGAACCATATGTGAGCCTCCCTGAACCATGCCTGAACCCCATGTGACACACTCCAACCACATGTGAGCCACCTGGGAAGCACGCATGTTCAATGCTAGAACCACACATGAGGCACATGGGAGCCACACTTGAAACGTGGCTGAGCCATGTGGGAGACAAGTGCCAGACACGCCTGAGTATGTGGGAGCCATGTGTCAGCAACGTCTGAGGCACGGGGGGGCCAAACATGAACGACATGTCACCCATATGTGAAGGAAACGTCTGCCGTGCACGGATACTGTGCGAAGAATGCCTGAGTCACGTGTCAGCCATGTGTGAAACATGTGTCAGCAGCACCAGCGTCATGTTTCACACATGCCTGAGTCACATGTCAGGCAAGCCTGAACCACTGGCCACCCATGTGTGAACCATGCACCAGCCACTGCTGAACCACACGAAGGCCATGCATGAACCATGAACGAACCACACCTGCATGACGGGTCAGGCACGCCTGTGTCACATGGCCACCTCAACTGAGTCATGTGTCAGCCACACCTGAATAACATGTGTGCCACGCCCGACTCACGTCTCAGCCGTGCGGAAGTCACGTGCCATCCAGGCCTGCACCATGTGCCAGCCAGGCCTGAACCACGTGCCAGTCACACTTGAAACACAGGTCAGCCTCACTTGAAGCACGTGTCAGCCACGCTGGCACGGCTTGCCTGGCATGCCTGAAAAACGTGCCATACATGCCACAAACACATGGGAGCCACGCCTGAGCATCAACACAGCCAGGCATGAGCCACACCTGAGCCATGTGTGACCAAAGCCTGAATCATGTGCCAGCCACATGTGAGCCAGTCTTCTGGCACGCCTGCATTACGTGTAAGCCATGGCAGAGCTATGCCCCAACCACGTGTGAGCCATGCCTAAATCACGTGTGAAAGTCTCCTCTACCATATGCGACCCACACGAGTCGTGGGTTAGCCACGCCTGAATTCCACCTGACCCATGTGTGAGCCACACGTGAAGCATGCATGAACCAAATGTGAGACACCCTTGAACCACATCTGACCCACATGTGAAACCCACGTGTTCCATGCTTTCACCACACATGAACCACAGGGGAGCCACACATGAAACACAGCTGAGCCATGCATGAGCCACCTCACAGCCATGACTGAGTATTTGGGAGACACGTTTCACTGACATGTGAGTCACATGGGAGCCACACCTGTAGGGCATGTCACACACGCGTGACCACATGTCTGACACACATGGATAATGTGCAATGAATGCCTGAGTCACAGGGGAGCCATGCCTGAGTAGTGTGTCAGCCACACGTGATTCACGTGCCAGCCACTCCTGAAACACCTGTCACCTACGTCTGAACCACGTCTCAGTCACGACTGAGCCATGTGTCAACTGCGAATCACCAAGTGTCAGCCACACAGCAATCACGTGTCACTGAGGTCTGAACGAAGCATCACACACCACTTGAACACGTGTCACACACACCTGAATCACGTGTCACCCACACTACACTCATGCATGAGATGCATATCAGCCACTCCTGCACCAGGTGTTGAGGCACGCCTGAGTCAAGTGTCAGCCACAGCTGAGTCACGAGTCAGCCACAACTGAAGCACACGCCAGGCACATCGGAGTGACTTTTGAGCCAAGCATGAGTCACGTTTCAGTCATTCCTGAGCCACGTGTCAACCACGCCTGTGTCACATGTGAGCCATGGCTGAAGCACATGCCAGACAATCCGGAGTCACATTTCAGCCACGCAAATGTCGCGCTGTGGCCACCCCTGAGCCACTTGTCAGCCACGTCTGAACCACATGTCAGCCACAAGTGTAGCACATGTCAGCCACGCCTGAGCCCTGTGGCAACCGCCCCACAGCCGTGTCTCAGCCACACCCGAATCACATGTCACCGATGCCCAAACCACGAATCACCCAGCCCTGAAACACGTGTCACACACACCTGAAACACATGTCAGCCAAACGAGAAGCACTTGGCAGTCACGCCTGTATCAAATGACAGCCACGCCGGAAGCAAGTTCCTGCCACGCCTGAACCACATGGTAGGCCCAACAGAATCACGTGCCCGTCACGCATGAACCATGTGTGAGCCATGTGCCTACCTTGTGCCAGCGGAACGCGAGCAACGATCCAGCATCTCTCGACCTTGGTACAGCCTGGCTTGAGCCACATGCCATCCGCATCTGAACCACAAGCCAGCCACACCTGAACCACACGTCAGACACACTGGACTCATGCAGGAGCCACATGTCAGCCACTTCTGAGCCATGTGTCACCAACACTTGAACCGCCTGCCACCCATTGCTGCCCCATGTGCCAGCCACACCTGAGCCCCATGCCAGCCATGCCTGAACCACGCATCAGGCACACCTGAACAATGTGCGAGCCAAGCCTGAATCACAAGTGAGGCCCAACTAAGTCACATGTGAACCACGCCTGAGCCACGAGTCAGCAGCACCTCCACCACAGGCAAGACACGCCTGAGTCACGTGTCAGCCGCAGCTGAGTCACGTGTCAAACACGCCTGCGTCATGTGTCAGCCGCAACTGAAGCACATGCCAGGCACGCCGGAATGACCTTTGAACCACACATGACTCCCGTTTCAGCCACTCCTGAACCACATGTCAGCCATGCCTGAGTCACAGGTGAGCCAGGGCTGGAGAACATGCCAGACAAGAAGCCTGAATCACGTTTGAATGTCACGAGAGTCTCATTGCAGCCACACCTGCGCCACACGTCAGCCACGCCTGAGTCACATGTCACCAACACCCGGCATGTTTCACACATGCCTCAGGCACATGTCAGCCACGCCTGAACCACCAGTCACCCATGCCTGAACCACACATCAGCCACACCTGAACAAAATGCGTGCCATGGCTCAATCACATGTCAGAAACGCCTTAGTCTCGTGTCAGCCACGCCTGAGCCACGTGCCAACAACGCCAGAGCCACGTGTGAGCTATGCCGGAGCAACACCCCAGCCACGCGTGAGCCTCACCTGAGACATGTTTTAGCCATGTGTGACAAACTCCTGAATCATGCGTCAGCCACACCTGACCCCGGTCTGAGGAACGCCTGAACTACGTGTGAGCCATGGCTCAGCCATGGCTGAACCACCTGTGAGCCACGCCTGAATCACGGGTGAAACCCTCCTGTACCATAGGAGACCTCCACAGGAGTCATGTGTGAGCCACTCCTGAGCTACACCTGAACCATATGTGAGCCTCCCTGAACCATGCCTGAACCCCATGTGACACACTCCAACCACATGTGAGCCACCTGGGAAGCACGCATGTTCAATGCTAGAACCACACATGAGGCACATGGGAGCCACACTTGAAACGTGGCTGAGCCATGTGGGAGACAAGTGCCAGACACGCCTGAGTATGTGGGAGCCATGTGTCAGCAACGTCTGAGGCACGGGGGGGCCAAACATGAACGACATGTCACCCATATGTGAAGGAAACGTCTGCCGTGCACGGATACTGTGCGAAGAATGCCTGAGTCACGTGTCAGCCATGTGTGAAACATGTGTCAGCAGCACCAGCGTCATGTTTCACACATGCCTGAGTCACATGTCAGGCAAGCCTGAACCACTGGCCACCCATGTGTGAACCATGCACCAGCCACTGCTGAACCACACGAAGGCCATGCATGAACCATGAACGAACCACACCTGCATGACGGGTCAGGCACGCCTGTGTCACATGGCCACCTCAACTGAGTCATGTGTCAGCCACACCTGAATAACATGTGTGCCACGCCCGACTCACGTCTCAGCCGTGCGGAAGTCACGTGCCATCCAGGCCTGCACCATGTGCCAGCCAGGCCTGAACCACGTGCCAGTCACACTTGAAACACAGGTCAGCCTCACTTGAAGCACGTGTCAGCCACGCTGGCACGGCTTGCCTGGCATGCCTGAAAAACGTGCCATACATGCCACAAACACATGGGAGCCACGCCTGAGCATCAACACAGCCAGGCATGAGCCACACCTGAGCCATGTGTGACCAAAGCCTGAATCATGTGCCAGCCACATGTGAGCCAGTCTTCTGGCACGCCTGCATTACGTGTAAGCCATGGCAGAGCTATGCCCCAACCACGTGTGAGCCATGCCTAAATCACGTGTGAAAGTCTCCTCTACCATATGCGACCCACACGAGTCGTGGGTTAGCCACGCCTGAATTCCACCTGACCCATGTGTGAGCCACACGTGAAGCATGCATGAACCAAATGTGAGACACCCTTGAACCACATCTGACCCACATGTGAAACCCACGTGTTCCATGCTTTCACCACACATGAACCACAGGGGAGCCACACATGAAACACAGCTGAGCCATGCATGAGCCACCTCACAGCCATGACTGAGTATTTGGGAGACACGTTTCACTGACATGTGAGTCACATGGGAGCCACACCTGTAGGGCATGTCACACACGCGTGACCACATGTCTGACACACATGGATAATGTGCAATGAATGCCTGAGTCACAGGGGAGCCATGCCTGAGTAGTGTGTCAGCCACACGTGATTCACGTGCCAGCCACTCCTGAAACACCTGTCACCTACGTCTGAACCACGTCTCAGTCACGACTGAGCCATGTGTCAACTGCGAATCACCAAGTGTCAGCCACACAGCAATCACGTGTCACTGAGGTCTGAACGAAGCATCACACACCACTTGAACACGTGTCACACACACCTGAATCACGTGTCACCCACACTACACTCATGCATGAGATGCATATCAGCCACTCCTGCACCAGGTGTTGAGGCACGCCTGAGTCAAGTGTCAGCCACAGCTGAGTCACGAGTCAGCCACAACTGAAGCACACGCCAGGCACATCGGAGTGACTTTTGAGCCAAGCATGAGTCACGTTTCAGTCATTCCTGAGCCACGTGTCAACCACGCCTGTGTCACATGTGAGCCATGGCTGAAGCACATGCCAGACAATCCGGAGTCACATTTCAGCCACGCAAATGTCGCGCTGTGGCCACCCCTGAGCCACTTGTCAGCCACGTCTGAACCACATGTCAGCCACAAGTGTAGCACATGTCAGCCACGCCTGAGCCCTGTGGCAACCGCCCCACAGCCGTGTCTCAGCCACACCCGAATCACATGTCACCGATGCCCAAACCACGAATCACCCAGCCCTGAAACACGTGTCACACCCACCTGAAACACATGTCAGCCAAATGAGAAGCACTTGGCAGTCACGCCTGTATCAAATGACAGCCACGCCGGAAGCAAGTTCCTGCCACGCCTGAACCACATGGTAGGCCCAACAGAATCACGTGCCCGTCATGCATGAACCATGTGTGAGCCATGTGCCTACCTTGTGCCAGCGGAACGCGAGCAACGATCCAGCATCTCTCGACCTTGGTACAGCCTGGCTTGAGCCACATGCCATCCGCATCTGAACCACAAGCCAGCCACACCTGAACCACACGTCAGACACACTGGACTCATGCAGGAGCCACATGTCAGCCACTTCTGAGCCATGTGTCACCAACACTTGAACCGCCTGCCACCCATTGCTGCCCCATGTGCCAGCCACACCTGAGCCCCATGCCAGCCATGCCTGAACCACGCATCAGGCACACCTGAACAATGTGCGAGCCAAGCCTGAATCACAAGTGAGGCCCAACTAAGTCACATGTGAACCAGGCCTGAGCCACGAGTCAGCAGCACCTCCGCCACAGGCAAGACACGCCTGAGTCACGTGTCAGCCGCAGCTGAGTCACGCGTCAAACACGCCTGCGTCATGTGTCAGCCGCAACTGAAGCACATGCCAGGCACGCCGGAATGACCTTTGAGCCACACATGACTCCCGTTTCAGCCACTCCTGAACCACATGTCAGCCATGCCTGAGTCACAGGTGAGCCAGGGCTGGAGAACATGCCAGACAAGAAGCCTGAATCACGTTTGAATGTCACGAGAGTCTCATTGCAGCCACACCTGCGCCACACGTCAGCCACGCCTGAGTCACATGTCACCAACACCCGGCATGTTTCACACATGCCTCAGGCACATGTCAGCCACGCCTGAACCACCAGTCACCCATGCCTGAACCACACATCAGCCACACCTGAACAAAATGCGTGCCATGGCTCAATCACATGTCAGAAACGCCTTAGTCTCATGTCAGCCACGCCTGAGCCACGTGCCAACAACGCCAGAGCCACGTGTGAGCTATGCCGGAGCAACACCCCAGCCACGCGTGAGCCTCACCTGAGACATGTTTTAGCCATGTGTGACAAACTCCTGAATCATGCGTCAGCCACACCTGACCCCGGTCTGAGGAACGCCTGAACTACGTGTGAGCCATGGCTCAGCCATGGCTGAACCACCTGTGAGCCACGCCTGAATCACGGGTGAAACCCTCCTGTACCATAGGAGACCTCCACAGGAGTCATGTGTGAGCCACTCCTGAGCTACACCTGAACCATATGTGAGCCTCCCTGAACCATGCCTGAACCCCATGTGACACACTCCAACCACATGTGAGCCACCTGGGAAGCACGCATGTTCAATGCTAGAACCACACATGAGGCACATGGGAGCCACACTTGAAACGTGGCTGAGCCATGTGGGAGACAAGTGCCAGACACGCCTGAGTATGTGGGAGCCATGTGTCAGCAACGTCTGAGGCACGGGGGGGCCAAACATGAACGACATGTCACCCATATGTGAAGGAAACGTCTGCCGTGCACGGATACTGTGCGAAGAATGCCTGAGTCACGTGTCAGCCATGTGTGAAACATGTGTCAGCAGCACCAGCGTCATGTTTCACACAAGCCTGAGTCACATGTCAGGCAAGCCTGAACCACTGGCCACCCATGTGTGAACCATGCACCAGCCACTGCTGAACCACACGAAGGCCATGCATGAACCATGAACGAACCACACCTGCATGACGGGTCAGGCACGCCTGTGTCACATGGCCACCTCAACTGAGTCATGTGTCAGCCACACCTGAATAACATGTGTGCCACGCCCGACTCACGTCTCAGCCGTGCGGAAGTCACGTGCCAGCCAGGCCTGCACCATGTGCCAGCCAGGCCTGAACCACGTGCCAGTCACACTTGAAACACAGGTCAGCCTCACTTGAAGCACGTGTCAGCCACGCTGGCACGGCTTGCCTGGCATGCCTGAAAAACGTGCCATACATGCCACAAACACATGGGAGCCACGCCTGAGCATCAACACAGCCAGGCATGAGCCACACCTGAGCCATGTGTGACCAAAGCCTGAATCATGTGCCAGCCACATGTGAGCCAGTCTTCTGGCACGCCTGCATTACGTGTAAGCCATGGCAGAGCTATGCCCCAACCACGTGTGAGCCATGCCTAAATCACGTGTGAAAGTCTCCTCTACCATATGCGACCCACACGAGTCGTGGGTTAGCCACGCCTGAATTCCACCTGACCCATGTGTGAGCCACACGTGAAGCATGCATGAACCAAATGTGAGACACCCTTGAACCACATCTGACCCACATGTGAAACCCACGTGTTCCATGCTTTCACCACACATGAACCACAGGGGAGCCACACATGAAACACAGCTGAGCCATGCATGAGCCACCTCACAGCCATGACTGAGTATTTGGGAGACACGTTTCACTGACATGTGAGTCACATGGGAGCCACACCTGTAGGGCATGTCACACACGCGTGACCACATGTCTGACACACATGGATAATGTGCAATGAATGCCTGAGTCACAGGGGAGCCATGCCTGAGTAGTGTGTCAGCCACACGTGATTCACGTGCCAGCCACTCCTGAAACACCTGTCACCTACGTCTGAACCACGTCTCAGTCACGACTGAGCCATGTGTCAACTGCGAATCACCAAGTGTCAGCCACACAGCAATCACGTGTCACTGAGGTCTGAACGAAGCATCACACACCACTTGAACACGTGTCACACACACCTGAATCACGTGTCACCCACACTACACTCATGCATGAGATGCATATCAGCCACTCCTGCACCAGGTGTTGAGGCACGCCTGAGTCAAGTGTCAGCCACAGCTGAGTCACGAGTCAGCCACAACTGAAGCACACGCCAGGCACATCGGAGTGACTTTTGAGCCAAGCATGAGTCACGTTTCAGTCATTCCTGAGCCACGTGTCAACCACGCCTGTGTCACATGTGAGCCATGGCTGAAGCACATGCCAGACAATCCGGAGTCACATTTCAGCCACGCAAATGTCGCGCTGTGGCCACCCCTGAGCCACTTGTCAGCCACGTCTGAACCACATGTCAGCCACAAGTGTAGCACATGTCAGCCACGCCTGAGCCCTGTGGCAACCGCCCCACAGCCGTGTCTCAGCCACACCCGAATCACATGTCACCGATGCCCAAACCACGAATCACCCAGCCCTGAAACACGTGTCACACACACCTGAAACACATGTCAGCCAAACGAGAAGCACTTGGCAGTCACGCCTGTATCAAATGACAGCCACGCCGGAAGCAAGTTCCTGCCACGCCTGAACCACATGGTAGGCCCAACAGAATCACGTGCCCGTCACGCATGAACCATGTGTGAGCCATGTGCCTACCTTGTGCCAGCGGAACGCGAGCAACGATCCAGCATCTCTCGACCTTGGTACAGCCTGGCTTGAGCCACATGCCATCCGCATCTGAACCACAAGCCAGCCACACCTGAACCACACGTCAGACACACTGGACTCATGCAGGAGCCACATGTCAGCCACTTCTGAGCCATGTGTCACCAACACTTGAACCGCCTGCCACCCATTGCTGCCCCATGTGCCAGCCACACCTGAGCCCCATGCCAGCCATGCCTGAACCACGCATCAGGCACACCTGAACAATGTGCGAGCCAAGCCTGAATCACAAGTGAGGCCCAACTAAGTCACATGTGAACCACGCCTGAGCCACGAGTCAGCAGCACCTCCACCACAGGCAAGACACGCCTGAGTCACGTGTCAGCCGCAGCTGAGTCACGTGTCAAACACGCCTGCGTCATGTGTCAGCCGCAACTGAAGCACATGCCAGGCACGCCGGAATGACCTTTGAACCACACATGACTCCCGTTTCAGCCACTCCTGAACCACATGTCAGCCATGCCTGAGTCACAGGTGAGCCAGGGCTGGACAACATGCCAGACAAGAAGCCTGAATCACGTTTGAATGTCACGAGAGTCTCATTGCAGCCACACCTGCGCCACACGTCAGCCACGCCTGAGTCACATGTCACCAACACCCGGCATGTTTCACACATGCCTCAGGCACATGTCAGCCACGCCTGAACCACCAGTCACCCATGCCTGAACCACACATCAGCCACACCTGAACAAAATGCGTGCCATGGCTCAATCACATGTCAGAAACGCCTTAGTCTCGTGTCAGCCACGCCTGAGCCACGTGCCAACAACGCCAGAGCCACGTGTGAGCTATGCCGGAGCAACACCCCAGCCACGCGTGAGCCTCACCTGAGACATGTTTTAGCCATGTGTGACAAACTCCTGAATCATGCGTCAGCCACACCTGACCCCGGTCTGAGGAACGCCTGAACTACGTGTGAGCCATGGCTCAGCCATGGCTGAACCACCTGTGAGCCACGCCTGAATCACGGGTGAAACCCTCCTGTACCATAGGAGACCTCCACAGGAGTCATGTGTGAGCCACTCCTGAGCTACACCTGAACCATATGTGAGCCTCCCTGAACCATGCCTGAACCCCATGTGACACACTCCAACCACATGTGAGCCACCTGGGAAGCACGCATGTTCAATGCTAGAACCACACATGAGGCACATGGGAGCCACACTTGAAACGTGGCTGAGCCATGTGGGAGACAAGTGCCAGACACGCCTGAGTATGTGGGAGCCATGTGTCAGCAACGTCTGAGGCACGGGGGGGCCAAACATGAACGACATGTCACCCATATGTGAAGGAAACGTCTGCCGTGCACGGATACTGTGCGAAGAATGCCTGAGTCACGTGTCAGCCATGTGTGAAACATGTGTCAGCAGCACCAGCGTCATGTTTCACACATGCCTGAGTCACATGTCAGGCAAGCCTGAACCACTGGCCACCCATGTGTGAACCATGCACCAGCCACTGCTGAACCACACGAAGGCCATGCATGAACCATGAACGAACCACACCTGCATGACGGGTCAGGCACGCCTGTGTCACATGGCCACCTCAACTGAGTCATGTGTCAGCCACACCTGAATAACATGTGTGCCACGCCCGACTCACGTCTCAGCCGTGCGGAAGTCACGTGCCATCCAGGCCTGCACCATGTGCCAGCCAGGCCTGAACCACGTGCCAGTCACACTTGAAACACAGGTCAGCCTCACTTGAAGCACGTGTCAGCCACGCTGGCACGGCTTGCCTGGCATGCCTGAAAAACGTGCCATACATGCCACAAACACATGGGAGCCACGCCTGAGCATCAACACAGCCAGGCATGAGCCACACCTGAGCCATGTGTGACCAAAGCCTGAATCATGTGCCAGCCACATGTGAGCCAGTCTTCTGGCACGCCTGCATTACGTGTAAGCCATGGCAGAGCTATGCCCCAACCACGTGTGAGCCATGCCTAAATCACGTGTGAAAGTCTCCTCTACCATATGCGACCCACACGAGTCGTGGGTTAGCCACGCCTGAATTCCACCTGACCCATGTGTGAGCCACACGTGAAGCATGCATGAACCAAATGTGAGACACCCTTGAACCACATCTGACCCACATGTGAAACCCACGTGTTCCATGCTTTCACCACACATGAACCACAGGGGAGCCACACATGAAACACAGCTGAGCCATGCATGAGCCACCTCACAGCCATGACTGAGTATTTGGGAGACACGTTTCACTGACATGTGAGTCACATGGGAGCCACACCTGTAGGGCATGTCACACACGCGTGACCACATGTCTGACACACATGGATAATGTGCAATGAATGCCTGAGTCACAGGGGAGCCATGCCTGAGTAGTGTGTCAGCCACACGTGATTCACGTGCCAGCCACTCCTGAAACACCTGTCACCTACGTCTGAACCACGTCTCAGTCACGACTGAGCCATGTGTCAACTGCGAATCACCAAGTGTCAGCCACACAGAAATCACGTGTCACTGAGGTCTGAACGAAGCATCACACACCACTTGAACACGTGTCACACACACCTGAATCACGTGTCACCCACACTACACTCATGCATGAGATGCATATCAGCCACTCCTGCACCAGGTGTTGAGGCACGCCTGAGTCAAGTGTCAGCCACAGCTGAGTCACGAGTCAGCCACAACTGAAGCACACGCCAGGCACATCGGAGTGACTTTTGAGCCAAGCATGAGTCACGTTTCAGTCATTCCTGAGCCACGTGTCAACCACGCCTGTGTCACATGTGAGCCATGGCTGAAGCACATGCCAGACAATCCGGAGTCACATTTCAGCCACGCAAATGTCGCGCTGTGGCCACCCCTGAGCCACTTGTCAGCCACGTCTGAACCACATGTCAGCCACAAGTGTAGCACATGTCAGCCACGCCTGAGCCCTGTGGCAACCGCCCCACAGCCGTGTCTCAGCCACACCCGAATCACATGTCACCGATGCCCAAACCACGAATCACCCAGCCCTGAAACACGTGTCACACCCACCTGAAACACATGTCAGCCAAATGAGAAGCACTTGGCAGTCACGCCTGTATCAAATGACAGCCACGCCGGAAGCAAGTTCCTGCCACGCCTGAACCACATGGTAGGCCCAACAGAATCACGTGCCCGTCATGCATGAACCATGTGTGAGCCATGTGCCTACCTTGTGCCAGCGGAACGCGAGCAACGATCCAGCATCTCTCGACCTTGGTACAGCCTGGCTTGAGCCACATGCCATCCGCATCTGAACCACAAGCCAGCCACACCTGAACCACACGTCAGACACACTGGACTCATGCAGGAGCCACATGTCAGCCACTTCTGAGCCATGTGTCACCAACACTTGAACCGCCTGCCACCCATTGCTGCCCCATGTGCCAGCCACACCTGAGCCCCATGCCAGCCATGCCTGAACCACGCATCAGGCACACCTGAACAATGTGCGAGCCAAGCCTGAATCACAAGTGAGGCCCAACTAAGTCACATGTGAACCAGGCCTGAGCCACGAGTCAGCAGCACCTCCGCCACAGGCAAGACACGCCTGAGTCACGTGTCAGCCGCAGCTGAGTCACGCGTCAAACACGCCTGCGTCATGTGTCAGCCGCAACTGAAGCACATGCCAGGCACGCCGGAATGACCTTTGAGCCACACATGACTCCCGTTTCAGCCACTCCTGAACCACATGTCAGCCATGCCTGAGTCACAGGTGAGCCAGGGCTGGAGAACATGCCAGACAAGAAGCCTGAATCACGTTTGAATGTCACGAGAGTCTCATTGCAGCCACACCTGCGCCACACGTCAGCCACGCCTGAGTCACATGTCACCAACACCCGGCATGTTTCACACATGCCTCAGGCACATGTCAGCCACGCCTGAACCACCAGTCACCCATGCCTGAACCACACATCAGCCACACCTGAACAAAATGCGTGCCATGGCTCAATCACATGTCAGAAACGCCTTAGTCTCATGTCAGCCACGCCTGAGCCACGTGCCAACAACGCCAGAGCCACGTGTGAGCTATGCCGGAGCAACACCCCAGCCACGCGTGAGCCTCACCTGAGACATGTTTTAGCCATGTGTGACAAACTCCTGAATCAT
Organism: Equus caballus; assembly: GCF_041296265.1. Lineage (NCBI taxonomy): Eukaryota > Metazoa > Chordata > Mammalia > Perissodactyla > Equidae > Equus > Equus caballus. The sequence continues at coordinate 48,743,295 of NC_091715.1, forward strand.
GCGTCAGCCACACCTGACCCCGGTCTGAGGAACGCCTGAACTACGTGTGAGCCATGGCTCAGCCATGGCTGAACCACCTGTGAGCCACGCCTGAATCACGGGTGAAACCCTCCTGTACCATAGGAGACCTCCACAGGAGTCATGTGTGAGCCACTCCTGAGCTACACCTGAACCATATGTGAGCCTCCCTGAACCATGCCTGAACCCCATGTGACACACTCCAACCACATGTGAGCCACCTGGGAAGCACGCATGTTCAATGCTAGAACCACACATGAGGCACATGGGAGCCACACTTGAAACGTGGCTGAGCCATGTGGGAGACAAGTGCCAGACACGCCTGAGTATGTGGGAGCCATGTGTCAGCAACGTCTGAGGCACGGGGGGGCCAAACATGAACGACATGTCACCCATATGTGAAGGAAACGTCTGCCGTGCACGGATACTGTGCGAAGAATGCCTGAGTCACGTGTCAGCCATGTGTGAAACATGTGTCAGCAGCACCAGCGTCATGTTTCACACAAGCCTGAGTCACATGTCAGGCAAGCCTGAACCACTGGCCACCCATGTGTGAACCATGCACCAGCCACTGCTGAACCACACGAAGGCCATGCATGAACCATGAACGAACCACACCTGCATGACGGGTCAGGCACGCCTGTGTCACATGGCCACCTCAACTGAGTCATGTGTCAGCCACACCTGAATAACATGTGTGCCACGCCCGACTCACGTCTCAGCCGTGCGGAAGTCACGTGCCAGCCAGGCCTGCACCATGTGCCAGCCAGGCCTGAACCACGTGCCAGTCACACTTGAAACACAGGTCAGCCTCACTTGAAGCACGTGTCAGCCACGCTGGCACTGCTTGCCTGGCATGCCTGAAAAACGTGCCATACATGCCACAAACACATGGGAGCCACGCCTGAGCATCAACACAGCCAGGCATGAGCCACACCTGAGCCATGTGTGACCAAAGCCTGAATCATGTGCCAGCCACATGTGAGCCAGTCTTCTGGCACGCCTGCATTATGTGTAAGCCATGGCAGAGCTATGCCCCAACCACGTGTGAGCCATGCCTAAATCACGTGTGAAAGTCTCCTCTACCATATGCGACCCACACGAGTCGTGGGTTAGCCACACCTGAATTCCACCTGACCCATGTGTGAGCCACACGTGAAGCATGCATGAACCACATGTGAGACACCCTTGAACCACATCTGACCCACATGTGAAACCCACGTGTTCCATGCTTTCACCACACATGAACCACAGGGGAGCCACACATGAAACACAGCTGAGCCATGCATGAGCCACCTCACAGCCATGACTGAGTATTTGGGAGACACGTTTCACCGACATGTGAGTCACATGGGAGCCACACCTGTAGGGCATGTCACACACGCGTGACCACATGTCTGACACACATGGATAATGTGCAATGAATGCCTGAGTCACAGGGGAGCCATGCCTGAGTAGTGTGTCAGCCACACGTGATTCACGTGCCAGCCACTCCTGAAACACCTGTCACCTACGTCTGAACCACGTCTCAGTCACGACTGAGCCATGTGTCAACTGCGAATCACCAAGTGTCAGCCACACAGCAATCACGTGTCACTGAGGTCTGAACGAAGCATCACACACCACTTGAACACGTGTCACACACACCTGAATCACGTGTCACCCACACTACACTCATGCATGAGATGCATATCAGCCACTCCTGCACCAGGTGTTGAGGCACGCCTGAGTCAAGTGTCAGCCACAGCTGAGTCACGAGTCAGCCACAACTGAAGCACACGCCAGGCACATCGGAGTGACTTTTGAGCCAAGCATGAGTCACGTTTCAGTCATTCCTGAGCCACGTGTCAACCACGCCTGTGTCACATGTGAGCCATGGCTGAAGCACATGCCAGACAATCCGGAGTCACATTTCAGCCACGCAAATGTCGCGCTGTGGCCACCCCTGAGCCACTTGTCAGCCACGTCTGAACCACATGTCAGCCACAAGTGTAGCACATGTCAGCCACGCCTGAGCCCTGTGGCAACCGCCCCACAGCCGTGTCTCAGCCACACCCGAATCACATGTCACCGATGCCCAAACCACGAATCACCCAGCCCTGAAACACGTGTCACACACACCTGAAACACATGTCAGCCAAACGAGAAGCACTTGGCAGTCACACCTGTATCAAATGACAGCCACGCCGGAAGCAAGTTCCTGCCACGCCTGAACTACATGGTAGGCCCAACAGAATCACGTGCCCGTCATGCATGAACCATGTGTGAGCCATGTGCCTACCTTGTGCCAGCGGAACGCGAGCAACGATCCAGCATCTCTCGACCTTGGTACAGCCTGGCTTGAGCCACATGCCATCCGCATCTGAACCACAAGCCAGCCACACCTGAACCACACGTCAGACACACTGGACTCATGCAGGAGCCACATGTCAGCCACTTCTGAGCCATGTGTCACCAACACTTGAACCGCCTGCCACCCATTGCTGCCCCATGTGCCAGCCACACCTGAGCCCCATGCCAGCCATGCCTGAACCACGCATCAGGCACACCTGAACAATGTGCGAGCCAAGCCTGAATCACAAGTGAGGCCCAACTAAGTCACATGTGAACCAGGCCTGAGCCACGAGTCAGCAGCACCTCCGCCACAGGCAAGACACGCCTGAGTCACGTGTCAGCCGCAGCTGAGTCACGCGTCAAACACGCCTGCGTCATGTGTCAGCCGCAACTGAAGCACATGCCAGGCACGTCGGAATGACCTTTGAGCCACACATGACTCCCGTTTCAGCCACTCCTGAACCACATGTCAGCCATGCCTGAGTCACAGGTGAGCCAGGGCTGGAGAACATGCCAGACAAGAAGCCTGAATCACGTTTGAATGTCACGAGAGTCTCATTGCAGCCACACCTGCGCCACACGTCAGCCACGCCTGAGTCACATGTCACCAACACCCGGCATGTTTCACACATGCCTCAGGCACATGTCAGCCACGCCTGAACCACCAGTCACCCATGCCTGAACCACACATCAGCCACACCTGAACAAAATGCGTGCCATGGCTCAATCACATGTCAGAAACGCCTTGGTCTCGTGTCAGCCACGCCTGAGACACGTGCCAACCACGCCAGAGCCACGTGTGAGCTATGCCGGAGCAACACCCCAGCCACGCGTGAGCCTCACCTGAGACATGTATTAGCCATGTGTGACAAACTCCTGAATCATGCGTCAGCCACACCTGACCCCGGTCTGAGGAACGCCTGAACTACGTGTGAGCCATGGCTCAGCCATGGCTGAACCACCTGTGAGCCACGCCTGAATCACGGGTGAAACCCTCCTGTACCATAGGAGACCTCCACAGGAGTCATGTGTGAGCCACTCCTGAGCTACACCTGAACCATATGTGAGCCTCCCTGAACCAGGCCTGAACCACATGTGACACACTCGAACCACATGTGAGCCACCTGGGAAGCACGCATGTTCAATGCTAGAACCACACATGAGGCACATGGGAGCCACACTTGAAACGTGGCTGAGCCATGTGGGAGACAAGTGCCAGACACACCTGAGTATGTGGGAGCCATGTGTCAGCAACGTCTGAGGCACGGGGGGGCCAAACATGAACGACATGTCACCCATATGTGAAGGAAACGTCTGCCGTGCACGGATACTGTGCGAAGAATGCCTGAGTCACGTGTCAGCCATGTGTGAAACATGTGTCAGCAGCACCAGCGTCATGTTTCACACATGCCTGAGTCACATGTCAGGCAAGCCTGAACCAAAGGCCACCCATGTGTGAACCATGCACCAGCCACTGCTGAACCACACGAAGACCATGCATGAACCATGAACGAACCACACCTGCATGACGGGTCAGGCACGCCTGTGTCACATGGCCACCTCAACTGAGTCATGTGTCAGCCACACCTGAATAACATGTGTGCCACGCCCGACTCACGTCTCAGCCGTGCGGAAGTCACGTGCCAGCCAGGCCTGCACCATGTGCCAGTCACACTTGAAACACAGGTCAGCCTCACTTGAAGCACGTGTCAGCCACGCTGGCACTGCTTGCCTGGCATGCCTGAAAAACGTGCCATACATGGCACAAACACATGGGAGCCACCCCTGAGCATCAACACAGCCAGGCATGAGCCACACCTGAGCCATGTGTGACCAAAGCCTGAATCATGTGCCAGCCACATGTGAGCCAGTCTTCTGGCACGCCTGCATTACGTGTAAGCCATGGCAGAGCTATGCCCCAACCACGTGTGAGCCATGCCTAAATCACGTGTGAAAGTCTCCTCTACCATATGCGACCCACACGAGTAGTGGGTTAGCCACGCCTGAATTCCACCTGACCCATGTGTGAGCCACACGTGAAGCATGCAGGAACCACATGTGAGACACCCTTGACCCACATCTGACCCACATGTGAAACCCACGTGTTCCATGCTTTAACCACACATGAACCACAGGGGAGCCACACATGAGACACAGCTCAGCCATGCATGAGCCACCTCACAGCCATGACTGAGTATTTGGGAGACACGTTTCACCGACATGTGAGTCACATGGGAGCCACACCTGTAGGGCATGTCACACACGCGTGACCACATGTCTGACACACATGGATAATGTGCAATGAATGCCTGAGTCACAGGGGAGCCATGCCTGAGTAGTGTGTCAGCCACACGTGATTCACGTGCCAGCCACTCCTGAAACACCTGTCACCTATGTCTGAACCACGTCTCAGTCACGACTGAGCCATGTGTCAACTGCGAATCACCAAGTGTCAGCCACACAGCAATCACGTGTCACTGAGTTCTGAACGAAGCATCACACACCACTTGAACACGTGTCACACACACCTGAATCACGTGTCACCCACACTACACTCATGCATGAGATGCATATCAGACACTCCTGCACCAGGTGTTGAGGCACGCCTGAGTCAAGTGTCAGCCACAGCTGAGTCACGAGTCAGCCACAACTGAAGCACACGCCAGGCACATCGGAGTGACTTTTGAGCCAAGCATGAGTCACGTTTCAGTCATTCCTGAGCCACGTGTCAACCACGCCTGTGTCACATGTGAGCCATGGCTGAAGCACATGCCAGACAATCCGGAGTCACATTTCAGCCACGCAAATGTCGCGCTGTGGCCACCCCTGAGCCACTTGTCAGCCACGTCTGAACCACATGTCAGCCACAAGTGTAGCACATGTCAGCCACGCCTGAGCCCTGTGGCAACCGCCCCACAGCCGTGTCTCAGCCACACCCGAATCACATGTCACCGATGCCCAAACCACGAATCACCCAGCCCTGAAACACGTGTCACACACACCTGAAACACATGTCAGCCAAACGAGAAGCACTTGGCAGTCACGCCTGTATCAAATGACAGCCACGCCGGAAGCAAGTTCCTGCCACGCCTGAACCACATGGTAGGCCCAACAGAATCACGTGCCCGTCACGCATGAACCATGTGTGAGCCATGTGCCTACCTTGTGCCAGCGGAACGCGAGCAACGATCCAGCATCTCTCGACCTTGGTACAGCCTGGCTTGAGCCACATGCCATCCGCATCTGAACCACAAGCCAGCCACACCTGAACCACACGTCAGACACACTGGACTCATGCAGGAGACACATGTCAGCCACTTCTGAGCCATGTGTCACCAACACTTGAACCGCCTGCCACCCATTGCTGCCCCATGTGCCAGCCACACCTGAGCCCCATGCCAGCCATGCCTGAACCACGCATCAGGCACACCTGAACAATGTGCGAGCCAAGCCTGAATCACAAGTGAGGCCCAACTAAGTCACATGTGAACCACGCCTGAGCCACGAGTCAGCAGCACCTCCACCACAGGCAAGACACGCCTGAGTCACGTGTCAGCCGCAGCTGAGTCACGCGTCCAACACGCCTGCGTCATGTGTCAGCCGCAACTGAAGCACATGCCAGGCACGCCGGAATGACCTTTGAGCCACACATGACTCCCGTTTCAGCCACTCCTGAACCACATGTCAGCCATGCCTGAGTCACAGGTGAGCCAGGGCTGGAGAACATGCCAGACAAGAAGCCTGAATCACGTTTGAATGTCACGAGAGTCTCATTGCAGCCACACCTGCGCCACACGTCAGCCACGCCTGAGTCACATGTCACCAACACCCGGCATGTTTCACACATGCCTCAGGCACATGTCAGCCACGCCTGAACCACCAGTCACCCATGCCTGAACCACACATCAGCCACACCTGAACAAAATGCGTGCCATGGCTCAATCACATGTCAGAAACGCCTTAGTCTCGTGTCAGCCACGCCTGAGCCACGTGCCAACCACGCCAGAGCCACGTGTGAGCTATGCCGGAGCAACACCCCAGCCACGCCTGAGCCTCACCTGAGACATGTTTTAGCCATGTGTGACAAACTCCTGAATCATGCGTCAGCCACACCTGACCCCGGTCTGAGGAACGCCTGAACTACGTGTGAGCCATGGCTCAGCCATGGCTGAACCACCTGTGAGCCACGCCTGAATCACGGGTGAAACCCTCCTGTACCATAGGAGACCTCCACAGGAGTCATGTGTGAGCCACTCCTGAGCTACACCTGAACCATATGTGAGCCTCCCTGAACCATGCCTGAACCACATGTGACACACTCGAACCACATGTGAGCCACCTGGGAAGCACGCATGTTCAATGCTAGAACCACACATGAGGCACATGGGAGCCACACTTGAAACGTGGCTGAGCCATGTGGGAGACAAGTGCCAGACACGCCTGAGTATGTGGGAGCCATGTGTCAGCAACGTCTGAGGCACGGGGGGGCCAAACATGAACGACATGTCACCCATATGTGAAGGAAACGTCTGCCGTGCACGGATACTGTGCGAAGAATGCCTGAGTCACGTGTCAGCCATGTGTGAAACATGTGTCAGCAGCACCAGCGTCATGTTTCACACATGCCTGAGTCACATGTCAGGCAAGCCTGAACCACTGGCCACCCATGTGTGAACCATGCACCAGCCACTGCTGAACCACACGAAGGCCATGCATGAACCATGAACGAACCACACCTGCATGACGGGTCAGGCACGCCTGTGTCACATGGCCACCTCAACTGAGTCATGTGTCAGCCACACCTGAATAACATGTGTGCCACGCCCGACTCACGTCTCAGCCGTGCGGAAGTCACGTGCCAGCCAGGCCTGAACCACGTGCCAGTCACACTTGAAACACAGGTCAGCCTCACTTGAAGCACGTGTCAGCCACGCTGGCACTGCTTGCCTGGCATGCCTGAAAAACGTGCCATACATGCCACAAACACATGGGAGCCACGCCTGAGCATCAACACAGCCAGGCATGAGCCACACCTGAGCCATGTGTGACCAAAGCCTGAATCATGTGCCAGCCACATGTGAGCCAGTCTTCTGGCACGCCTGCATTACGTGTAAGCCATGGCAGAGCTATGCCCCAACCACGTGTGAGCCATGCCTAAATCACGTGTGAAAGTCTCCTCTACCATATGCGACCCACACGAGTCGTGGGTTAGCCACGCCTGAATTCCACCTGACCCATGTGTGAGCCACACGTGAAGCATGCATGAACCACATGTGAGACACCCTTGAACCACATCTGACCCACATGTGAAACCCACGTGTTCCATGCTTTAACCACACATGAACCACAGGGGAGCCACACATGAAACACAGCTGAGCCATGCATGAGCCACCTCACAGCCATGACTGAGTATTTGGGAGACACGTTTCACTGACATGTGAGTCACATGGGAGCCACACCTGTAGGGCATGTCACACACGCGTGACCACATGTCTGACACACATGGATAATGTGCAATGAATGCCTGAGTCACAGGGGAGCCATGCCTGAGTAGTGTGTCAGCCACACGTGATTCACGTGCCAGCCACTCCTGAAACACCTGTCACCTACGTCTGAACCACGTCTCAGTCACGACTGAGCCATGTGTCAACTGCGAATCACCAAGTGTCAGCCACACAGCAATCACGTGTCACTGAGGTCTGAACGAAGCATCACACACCACTTGAACACGTGTCACACACACCTGAATCACGTGTCACCCACACTACACTCATGCATGAGATGCATATCAGCCACTCCTGCACCAGGTGTTGAGGCACGCCTGAGTCAAGTGTCAGCCACAGCTGAGTCACGAGTCAGCCACAACTGAAGCACACGCCAGGCACATCGGAGTGACTTTTGAGCCAAGCATGAGTCACGTTTCAGTCATTCCTGAGCCACGTGTCAACCACGCCTGTGTCACATGTGAGCCATGGCTGAAGCACATGCCAGACAATCCGGAGTCACATTTCAGCCACGCAAATGTCGCGCTGTGGCCACCCCTGAGCCACTTGTCAGCCACGTCTGAACCACATGTCAGCCACAAGTGTAGCACATGTCAGCCACGCCTGAGCCCTGTGGCAACCGCCCCACAGCCGTGTCTCAGCCACACCCGAATCACATGTCACCGATGCCCAAACCACGAATCACCCAGCCCTGAAACACGTGTCACACACACCTGAAACACATGTCAGCCAAACGAGAAGCACTTGGCAGTCACGCCTGTATCAAATGACAGCCACGCCGGAAGCAAGTTCCTGCCACGCCTGAACCACATGGTAGGCCCAACAGAATCACGTGCCCGTCACGCATGAACCATGTGTGAGCCATGTGCCTACCTTGTGCCAGCGGAACGCGAGCAACGATCCAGCATCTCTCGACCTTGGTACAGCCTGGCTTGAGCCACATGCCATCCGCATCTGAACCACAAGCCAGCCACACCTGAACCACACGTCAGACACACTGGACTCATGCAGGAGCCACATGTCAGCCACTTCTGAGCCATGTGTCACCAACACTTGAACCGCCTGCCACCCATTGCTGCCCCATGTGCCAGCCACACCTGAGCCCCATGCCAGCCATGCCTGAACCACGCATCAGGCACACCTGAACAATGTGCGAGCCAAGCCTGAATCACAAGTGAGGCCCAACTAAGTCACATGTGAACCACGCCTGAGCCACGAGTCAGCAGCACCTCCACCACAGGCAAGACACGCCTGAGTCACGTGTCAGCCGCAGCTGAGTCACGCGTCAAACACGCCTGCGTCATGTGTCAGCCGCAACTGAAGCACATGCCAGGCACGTCGGAATGACCTTTGAGCCACACATGACTCCCGTTTCAGCCACTCCTGAACCACATGTCAGCCATGCCTGAGTCACAGGTGAGCCAGGGCTGGAGAACATGCCAGACAAGAAGCCTGAATCACGTTTGAATGTCACGAGAGTCTCATTGCAGCCACACCTGCGCCACACGTCAGCCACGCCTGAGTCACATGTCACCAACACCCGGCATGTTTCACACATGCCTCAGGCACATGTCAGCCACGCCTGAACCACCAGTCACCCATGCCTGAACCACACATCAGCCACACCTGAACAAAATGCGTGCCATGGCTCAATCACATGTCAGAAACGCCTTGGTCTCGTGTCAGCCACGCCTGAGCCACGTGCCAACCACGCCAGAGCCACGTGTGAGCTATGCCGGAGCAACACCCCAGCCACGCGTGAGCCTCACCTGAGACATGTTTTAGCCATGTGTGACAAACTCCTGAATCATGCGTCAGCCACACCTGACCCCGGTCTGAGGAACGCCTGAACTACGTGTGAGCCATGGCTCAGCCATGGCTGAACCACCTGTGAGCCACGCCTGAATCACGGGTGAAACCCTCCTGTACCATAGGAGACCTCCACAGGAGTCATGTGTGAGCCACTCCTGAGCTACACCTGAACCATATGTGAGCCTCCCTGAACCATGCCTGAACCCCATGTGACACACTCCAACCACATGTGAGCCACCTGGGAAGCACGCATGTTCAATGCTAGAACCACACATGAGGCACATGGGAGCCACACTTGAAACGTGGCTGAGCCATGTGGGAGACAAGTGCCAGACACGCCTGAGTATGTGGGAGCCATGTGTCAGCAACGTCTGAGGCACGGGGGGGCCAAACATGAACGACATGTCACCCATATGTGAAGGAAACGTCTGCCGTGCACGGATACTGTGCGAAGAATGCCTGAGTCACGTGTCAGCCATGTGTGAAACATGTGTCAGCAGCACCAGCGTCATGTTTCACACATGCCTGAGTCACATGTCAGGCAAGCCTGAACCAATGGCCACCCATGTGTGAACCATGCACCAGCCACTGCTGAACCACACGAAGGCCATGCATGAACCATGAACGAACCACACCTGCATGACGGGTCAGGCACGCCTGTGTCACATGGCCACCTCAACTGAGTCATGTGTCAGCCACACCTGAATAACATGTGTGCCACGCCCGACTCACGTCTCAGCCGTGCGGAAGTCACGTGCCAGCCAGGCCTGCACCATGTGCCAGCCAGGCCTGAACCACGTGCCAGTCACACTTGAAACACAGGTCAGCCTCACTTGAAGCACGTGTCAGCCACGCTGGCACTGCTTGCCTGGCATGCCTGAAAAACGTGCCATACATGCCACAAACACATGGGAGCCACGCCTGAGCATCAACACAGCCAGGCATGAGCCACACCTGAGCCATGTGTGACCAAAGCCTGAATCATGTGCCAGCCACATGTGAGCCAGTCTTCTGGCACGCCTGCATTACGTGTAAGCCATGGCAGAGCTATGCCCCAACCACGTGTGAGCCATGCCTAAATCACGTGTGAAAGTCTCCTCTACCATATGCGACCCACACGAGTCGTGGGTTAGCCACGCCTGAATTCCACCTGACCCATGTGTGAGCCACACGTGAAGCATGCATGAACCACATGTGAGACACCCTTGAACCACATCTGACCCACATGTGAAACCCACGTGTTCCATGCTTTAACCACACATGAACCACAGGGGAGCCACACATGAAACACAGCTGAGCCATGCATGAGCCACCTCACAGCCATGACTGAGTATTTGGGAGACACGTTTCACCGACATGTGAGTCACATGGGAGCCACACCTGTAGGGCATGTCACACACGCGTGACCACATGTCTGACACACATGGATAATGTGCAATGAATGCCTGAGTCACAGGGGAGCCATGCCTGAGTAGTGTGTCAGCCACACGTGATTCACGTGCCAGCCACTCCTGAAACACCTGTCACCTACGTCTGAACCACGTCTCAGTCACGACTGAGCCATGTGTCAACTGCGAATCACCAAGTGTCAGCCACACAGCAATCACGTGTCACTGAGGTCTGAACTAAGCATCACACACCACTTGAACACGTGTCACACACACCTGAATCACGTGTCACCCACACTACACTCATGCATGAGATGCATATCAGCCACTCCTGCACCAGGTGTTGAGGCACGCCTGAGTCAAGTGTCAGCCACAGCTGAGTCACGAGTCAGCCACAACTGAAGCACACGCCAGGCACATCGGAGTGACTTTTGAGCCAAGCATGAGTCACGTTTCAGTCATTCCTGAGCCACGTGTCAACCACGCCTGTGTCACATGTGAGCCATGGCTGAAGCACATGCCAGACAATCCGGAGTCACATTTCAGCCACGCAAATGTCGCGCTGTGGCCACCCCTGAGCCACTTGTCAGCCACGTCTGAACCACATGTCAGCCACAAGTGTAGCACATGTCAGCCACGCCTGAGCCCTGTGGCAACTGCCCCACAGCCGTGTCTCAGCCACACCCGAATCACATGTCACCGATGCCCAAACCACGAATCACCCAGCCCTGAAACACGTGTCACACACACCTGAAACACATGTCAGCCAAACGAGAAGCACTTGGCAGTCACGCCTGTATCAAATGACAGCCACGCCGGAAGCAAGTTCCTGCCACGCCTGAACCACATGGTAGGCCCAACAGAATCACGTGCCCGTCACGCATGAACCATGTGTGAGCCATGTGCCTACCTTGTGCCAGCGGAACGCGAGCAACGATCCAGCATCTCTCGACCTTGGTACAGCCTGGCTTGAGCCACATGCCATCCGCATCTGAACCACAAGCCAGCCACACCTGAACCACACGTCAGACACACTGGACTCATGCAGGAGCCACATGTCAGCCACTTCTGAGCCATGTGTCACCAACACTTGAACCGCCTGCCACCCATTGCTGCCCCATGTGCCAGCCACACCTGAGCCCCATGCCAGCCATGCCTGAACCACGCATCAGGCACACCTGAACAATGTGCGAGCCAAGCCTGAATCACAAGTGAGGCCCAACTAAGTCACATGTGAACCACGCCTGAGCCACGAGTCAGCAGCACCTCCACCACAGGCAAGACACGCCTGAGTCACGTGTCAGCCGCAGCTGAGTCACGCGTCAAACACGCCTGCGTCATGTGTCAGCCGCAACTGAAGCACATGCCAGGCACGTCGGAATGACCTTTGAGCCACACATGACTCCCGTTTCAGCCACTCCTGAACCACATGTCAGCCATGCCTGAGTCACAGGTGAGCCAGGGCTGGAGAACATGCCAGACAAGAAGCCTGAATCACGTTTGAATGTCACGAGAGTCTCATTGCAGCCACACCTGCGCCACACGTCAGCCACGCCTGAGTCACATGTCACCAACACCCGGCATGTTTCACACATGCCTCAGGCACATGTCAGCCACGCCTGAACCACCAGTCACCCATGCCTGAACCACACATCAGCCACACCTGAACAAAATGCGTGCCATGGCTCAATCACATGTCAGAAACGCCTTGGTCTCGTGTCAGCCACGCCTGAGCCATGTGCCAACCACGCCAGAGCCACGTGTGAGCTATGCCGGAGCAACACCCCAGCCACGCGTGAGCCTCACCTGAGACATGTATTAGCCATGTGTGACAAACTCCTGAATCATGCGTCAGCCACACCTGACCCCTGTCTGAGGAACGCCTGAACTACGTGTGAGCCATGGCTCAGCCATGGCTGAACCACCTGTGAGCCACGCCTGAATCACGGGTGAAACCCTCCTGTACCATAGGAGACCTCCACAGGAGTCATGTGTGAGCCACTCCTGAGCTACACCTGAACCATATGTGAGCCTCCCTGAACCATGCCTGAACCACATGTGACACACTCGAACCACATGTGAGCCACCTGGGAAGCACGCATGTTCAATGCTAGAACCACACATGAGGCACATGGGAGCCACACTTGAAACGTGGCTGAGCCATGTGGGAGACAAGTGCCAGACACACCTGAGTATGTGGGAGCCATGTGTCAGCAACGTCTGAGGCACGGGGGGGCCAAACATGAACGACATGTCACCCATATGTGAAGGAAACGTCTGCCGTGCACGGATACTGTGCGAAGAATGCCTGAGTCACGTGTCAGCCATGTGTGAAACATGTGTCAGCAGCACCAGCGTCATGTTTCACACATGCCTGAGTCACATGTCAGGCAAGCCTGAACCACTGGCCACCCATGTGTGAACCATGCACCAGCCACTGCTGAACCACACGAAGGCCATGCATGAACCATGAACGAACCACACCTGCATGACGGGTCAGGCACGCCTGTGTCACATGGCCACCTCAACTGAGTCATGTGTCAGCCACACCTGAATAACATGTGTGCCACGCCCGACTCACGTCTCAGCCGTGCGGAAGTCACGTGCCAGCCAGGCCTGCACCATGTGCCAGCCAGGCCTGAACCACGTGCCAGTCACACTTGAAACACAGGTCAGCCTCACTTGAAGCACGTGTCAGCCACGCTGGCACTGCTTGCCTGGCATGCCTGAAAAACGTGCCATACATGCCACAAACACATGGGAGCCACCCCTGAGCATCCACACAGCCAGGCATGAGCCACACCTGAGCCATGTGTGACCAAAGCCTGAATCATGTGCCAGCCACATGTGAGCCAGTCTTCTGGCACGCCTGCATTATGTGTAAGCCATGGCAGAGCTATGCCCCAACCACGTGTGAGCCATGCCTAAATCACGTGTGAAAGTCTCCTCTACCATATGCGACCCACACGAGTAGTGGGTTAGCCACGCCTGAATTCCACCTGACCCATGTGTGAGCCACACGTGAAGCATGCAGGAACCACATGTGAGACACCCTTGAACCACATCTGACCCACATGTGAAACCCACGTGTTCCATGCTTTAACCACACATGAACCACAGCGGAGCCACACATGAGACACAGCTCAGCCATGCATGAGCCACCTCACAGCCATGACTGAGTATTTGGGAGACACGTTTCACCGACATGTGAGTCACATGGGAGCCACACCTGTAGGGCATGTCACACACGCGTGACCACATGTCTGACACACATGGATAATGTGCAATGAATGCCTGAGTCACAGGGGAGCCATGCCTGAGTAGTGTGTCAGCCACACGTGATTCACGTGCCAGCCACTCCTGAAACACCTGTCACCTACGTCTGAACCACGTCTCAGTCACGACTGAGCCATGTGTCAACTGCGAATCACCAAGTGTCAGCCACACAGCAATCACGTGTCACTGAGGTCTGAACGAAGCATCACACACCACTTGAACACGTGTCACACACACCTGAATCACGTGTCACCCACACTACACTCATGCATGAGATGCATATCAGCCACTCCTGCACCAGGTGTTGAGGCACGCCTGAGTCAAGTGTCAGCCACAGCTGAGTCACGAGTCAGCCACAACTGAAGCACACGCCAGGCACATCGGAGTGACTTTTGAGCCAAGCATGAGTCACGTTTCAGTCATTCCTGAGCCACGTGTCAACCACGCCTGTGTCACATGTGAGCCATGGCTGAAGCACATGCCAGACAATCCGGAGTCACATTTCAGCCACGCAAATGTCACGCTGTGGCCACCCCTGAGCCACTTGTCAGCCACGTCTGAACCACATGTCAGCCACAAGTGTAGCACATGTCAGCCACGCCTGAGCCCTGTGGCAACCGCCCCACAGCCGTGTCTCAGCCACACCCGAATCACATGTCACCGATGCCCAAACCACGAATCACCCAGCCCTGAAACACGTGTCACACACACCTGAAACACATGTCAGCCAAACGAGAAGCACTTGGCAGTCACGCCTGTATCAAATGACAGCCACGCCGGAAGCAAGTTCCTGCCACGCCTGAACCACATGGTAGGCCCAACAGAATCACGTGCCCGTCACGCATGAACCATGTGTGAGCCATGTGCCTACCTTGTGCCAGCGGAACGCGAGCAACGATCCAGCATCTCTCGACCTTGGTACAGCCTGGCTTGAGCCACATGCCATCCGCATCTGAACCACAAGCCAGCCACACCTGAACCACACGTCAGACACACTGGACTCATGCAGGAGCCACATGTCAGCCACTTCTGAGCCATGTGTCACCAACACTTGAACCGCCTGCCACCCATTGCTGCCCCATGTGCCAGCCACACCTGAGCCCCATGCCAGCCATGCCTGAACCACGCATCAGGCACACCTGAACAATGTGCGAGCCAAGCCTGAATCACAAGTGAGGCCCAACTAAGTCACATGTGAACCACGCCTGAGCCACGAGTCAGCAGCACCTCCACCACAGGCAAGACACGCCTGAGTCACGTGTCAGCCGCAGCTGAGTCACGCGTCAAACACGCCTGCGTCATGTGTCAGCCGCAACTGAAGCACATGCCAGGCACGTCGGAATGACCTTTGAGCCACACATGACTCCCGTTTCAGCCACTCCTGAACCACATGTCAGCCATGCCTGAGTCACAGGTGAGCCAGGGCTGGAGAACATGCCAGACAAGAAGCCTGAATCACGTTTGAATGTCACGAGAGTCTCATTGCAGCCACACCTGCGCCACACGTCAGCCACGCCTGAGTCACATGTCACCAACACCCGGCATGTTTCACACATGCCTCAGGCACATGTCAGCCACGCCTGAACCACCAGTCACCCATGCCTGAACCACACATCAGCCACACCTGAACAAAATGCGTGCCATGGCTCAATCACATGTCAGAAACGCCTTGGTCTCGTGTCAGCCACGCCTGAGCCACGTGCCAACCACGCCAGAGCCACGTGTGAGCTATGCCGGAGCAACACCCCAGCCACGCGTGAGCCTCACCTGAGACATGTTTTAGCCATGTGTGACAAACTCCTGAATCATGCGTCAGCCACACCTGACCCCGGTCTGAGGAACGCCTGAACTACGTGTGAGCCATGGCTCAGCCATGGCTGAACCACCTGTGAGCCACGCCTGAATCACGGGTGAAACCCTCCTGTACCATAGGAGACCTCCACAGGAGTCATGTGTGAGCCACTCCTGAGCTACACCTGAACCATATGTGAGCCTCCCTGAACCATGCCTGAACCCCATGTGACACACTCCAACCACATGTGAGCCACCTGGGAAGCACGCATGTTCAATGCTAGAACCACACATGAGGCACATGGGAGCCACACTTGAAACGTGGCTGAGCCATGTGGGAGACAAGTGCCAGACACGCCTGAGTATGTGGGAGCCATGTGTCAGCAACGTCTGAGGCACGGGGGGGCCAAACATGAACGACATGTCACCCATATGTGAAGGAAACGTCTGCCGTGCACGGATACTGTGCGAAGAATGCCTGAGTCACGTGTCAGCCATGTGTGAAACATGTGTCAGCAGCACCAGCGTCATGTTTCACACATGCCTGAGTCACATGTCAGGCAAGCCTGAACCAATGGCCACCCATGTGTGAACCATGCACCAGCCACTGCTGAACCACACGAAGGCCATGCATGAACCATGAACGAACCACACCTGCATGACGGGTCAGGCACGCCTGTGTCACATGGCCACCTCAACTGAGTCATGTGTCAGCCACACCTGAATAACATGTGTGCCACGCCCGACTCACGTCTCAGCCGTGCGGAAGTCACGTGCCAGCCAGGCCTGCACCATGTGCCAGCCAGGCCTGAACCACGTGCCAGTCACACTTGAAACACAGGTCAGCCTCACTTGAAGCACGTGTCAGCCACGCTGGCACTGCTTGCCTGGCATGCCTGAAAAACGTGCCATACATGCCACAAACACATGGGAGCCACGCCTGAGCATCAACACAGCCAGGCATGAGCCACACCTGAGCCATGTGTGACCAAAGCCTGAATCATGTGCCAGCCACATGTGAGCCAGTCTTCTGGCACGCCTGCATTACGTGTAAGCCATGGCAGAGCTATGCCCCAACCACGTGTGAGCCATGCCTAAATCACGTGTGAAAGTCTCCTCTACCATATGCGACCCACACGAGTCGTGGGTTAGCCACGCCTGAATTCCACCTGACCCATGTGTGAGCCACACGTGAAGCATGCATGAACCACATGTGAGACACCCTTGAACCACATCTGACCCACATGTGAAACCCACGTGTTCCATGCTTTAACCACACATGAACCACAGGGGAGCCACACATGAAACACAGCTGAGCCATGCATGAGCCACCTCACAGCCATGACTGAGTATTTGGGAGACACGTTTCACCGACATGTGAGTCACATGGGAGCCACACCTGTAGGGCATGTCACACACGCGTGACCACATGTCTGACACACATGGATAATGTGCAATGAATGCCTGAGTCACAGGGGAGCCATGCCTGAGTAGTGTGTCAGCCACACGTGATTCACGTGCCAGCCACTCCTGAAACACCTGTCACCTACGTCTGAACCACGTCTCAGTCACGACTGAGCCATGTGTCAACTGCGAATCACCAAGTGTCAGCCACACAGCAATCACGTGTCACTGAGGTCTGAACTAAGCATCACACACCACTTGAACACGTGTCACACACACCTGAATCACGTGTCACCCACACTACACTCATGCATGAGATGCATATCAGCCACTCCTGCACCAGGTGTTGAGGCACGCCTGAGTCAAGTGTCAGCCACAGCTGAGTCACGAGTCAGCCACAACTGAAGCACACGCCAGGCACATCGGAGTGACTTTTGAGCCAAGCATGAGTCACGTTTCAGTCATTCCTGAGCCACGTGTCAACCACGCCTGTGTCACATGTGAGCCATGGCTGAAGCACATGCCAGACAATCCGGAGTCACATTTCAGCCACGCAAATGTCGCGCTGTGGCCACCCCTGAGCCACTTGTCAGCCACGTCTGAACCACATGTCAGCCACAAGTGTAGCACATGTCAGCCACGCCTGAGCCCTGTGGCAACTGCCCCACAGCCGTGTCTCAGCCACACCCGAATCACATGTCACCGATGCCCAAACCACGAATCACCCAGCCCTGAAACACGTGTCACACACACCTGAAACACATGTCAGCCAAACGAGAAGCACTTGGCAGTCACGCCTGTATCAAATGACAGCCACGCCGGAAGCAAGTTCCTGCCACGCCTGAACCACATGGTAGGCCCAACAGAATCACGTGCCCGTCACGCATGAACCATGTGTGAGCCATGTGCCTACCTTGTGCCAGCGGAACGCGAGCAACGATCCAGCATCTCTCGACCTTGGTACAGCCTGGCTTGAGCCACATGCCATCCGCATCTGAACCACAAGCCAGCCACACCTGAACCACACGTCAGACACACTGGACTCATGCAGGAGCCACATGTCAGCCACTTCTGAGCCATGTGTCACCAACACTTGAACCGCCTGCCACCCATTGCTGCCCCATGTGCCAGCCACACCTGAGCCCCATGCCAGCCATGCCTGAACCACGCATCAGGCACACCTGAACAATGTGCGAGCCAAGCCTGAATCACAAGTGAGGCCCAACTAAGTCACATGTGAACCACGCCTGAGCCACGAGTCAGCAGCACCTCCACCACAGGCAAGACACGCCTGAGTCACGTGTCAGCCGCAGCTGAGTCACGCGTCAAACACGCCTGCGTCATGTGTCAGCCGCAACTGAAGCACATGCCAGGCACGTCGGAATGACCTTTGAGCCACACATGACTCCCGTTTCAGCCACTCCTGAACCACATGTCAGCCATGCCTGAGTCACAGGTGAGCCAGGGCTGGAGAACATGCCAGACAAGAAGCCTGAATCACGTTTGAATGTCACGAGAGTCTCATTGCAGCCACACCTGCGCCACACGTCAGCCACGCCTGAGTCACATGTCACCAACACCCGGCATGTTTCACACATGCCTCAGGCACATGTCAGCCACGCCTGAACCACCAGTCACCCATGCCTGAACCACACATCAGCCACACCTGAACAAAATGCGTGCCATGGCTCAATCACATGTCAGAAACGCCTTGGTCTCGTGTCAGCCACGCCTGAGCCATGTGCCAACCACGCCAGAGCCACGTGTGAGCTATGCCGGAGCAACACCCCAGCCACGCGTGAGCCTCACCTGAGACATGTATTAGCCATGTGTGACAAACTCCTGAATCATGCGTCAGCCACACCTGACCCCTGTCTGAGGAACGCCTGAACTACGTGTGAGCCATGGCTCAGCCATGGCTGAACCACCTGTGAGCCACGCCTGAATCACGGGTGAAACCCTCCTGTACCATAGGAGACCTCCACAGGAGTCATGTGTGAGCCACTCCTGAGCTACACCTGAACCATATGTGAGCCTCCCTGAACCATGCCTGAACCACATGTGACACACTCGAACCACATGTGAGCCACCTGGGAAGCACGCATGTTCAATGCTAGAACCACACATGAGGCACATGGGAGCCACACTTGAAACGTGGCTGAGCCATGTGGGAGACAAGTGCCAGACACACCTGAGTATGTGGGAGCCATGTGTCAGCAACGTCTGAGGCACGGGGGGGCCAAACATGAACGACATGTCACCCATATGTGAAGGAAACGTCTGCCGTGCACGGATACTGTGCGAAGAATGCCTGAGTCACGTGTCAGCCATGTGTGAAACATGTGTCAGCAGCACCAGCGTCATGTTTCACACATGCCTGAGTCACATGTCAGGCAAGCCTGAACCACTGGCCACCCATGTGTGAACCATGCACCAGCCACTGCTGAACCACACGAAGGCCATGCATGAACCATGAACGAACCACACCTGCATGACGGGTCAGGCACGCCTGTGTCACATGGCCACCTCAACTGAGTCATGTGTCAGCCACACCTGAATAACATGTGTGCCACGCCCGACTCACGTCTCAGCCGTGCGGAAGTCACGTGCCAGCCAGGCCTGCACCATGTGCCAGCCAGGCCTGAACCACGTGCCAGTCACACTTGAAACACAGGTCAGCCTCACTTGAAGCACGTGTCAGCCACGCTGGCACTGCTTGCCTGGCATGCCTGAAAAACGTGCCATACATGCCACAAACACATGGGAGCCACCCCTGAGCATCCACACAGCCAGGCATGAGCCACACCTGAGCCATGTGTGACCAAAGCCTGAATCATGTGCCAGCCACATGTGAGCCAGTCTTCTGGCACGCCTGCATTATGTGTAAGCCATGGCAGAGCTATGCCCCAACCACGTGTGAGCCATGCCTAAATCACGTGTGAAAGTCTCCTCTACCATATGCGACCCACACGAGTAGTGGGTTAGCCACGCCTGAATTCCACCTGACCCATGTGTGAGCCACACGTGAAGCATGCAGGAACCACATGTGAGACACCCTTGAACCACATCTGACCCACATGTGAAACCCACGTGTTCCATGCTTTAACCACACATGAACCACAGCGGAGCCACACATGAGACACAGCTCAGCCATGCATGAGCCACCTCACAGCCATGACTGAGTATTTGGGAGACACGTTTCACCGACATGTGAGTCACATGGGAGCCACACCTGTAGGGCATGTCACACACGCGTGACCACATGTCTGACACACATGGATAATGTGCAATGAATGCCTGAGTCACAGGGGAGCCATGCCTGAGTAGTGTGTCAGCCACACGTGATTCACGTGCCAGCCACTCCTGAAACACCTGTCACCTACGTCTGAACCACGTCTCAGTCACGACTGAGCCATGTGTCAACTGCGAATCACCAAGTGTCAGCCACACAGCAATCACGTGTCACTGAGGTCTGAACGAAGCATCACACACCACTTGAACACGTGTCACACACACCTGAATCACGTGTCACCCACACTACACTCATGCATGAGATGCATATCAGCCACTCCTGCACCAGGTGTTGAGGCACGCCTGAGTCAAGTGTCAGCCACAGCTGAGTCACGAGTCAGCCACAACTGAAGCACACGCCAGGCACATCGGAGTGACTTTTGAGCCAAGCATGAGTCACGTTTCAGTCATTCCTGAGCCACGTGTCAACCACGCCTGTGTCACATGTGAGCCATGGCTGAAGCACATGCCAGACAATCCGGAGTCACATTTCAGCCACGCAAATGTCACGCTGTGGCCACCCCTGAGCCACTTGTCAGCCACGTCTGAACCACATGTCAGCCACAAGTGTAGCACATGTCAGCCACGCCTGAGCCCTGTGGCAACCGCCCCACAGCCGTGTCTCAGCCACACCCGAATCACATGTCACCGATGCCCAAACCACGAATCACCCAGCCCTGAAACACGTGTCACACACACCTGAAACACATGTCAGCCAAACGAGAAGCACTTGGCAGTCACGCCTGTATCAAATGACAGCCACGCCGGAAGCAAGTTCCTGCCACGCCTGAACCACATGGTAGGCCCAACAGAATCACGTGCCCGTCACGCATGAACCATGTGTGAGCCATGTGCCTACCTTGTGCCAGCGGAACGCGAGCAACGATCCAGCATCTCTCGACCTTGGTACAGCCTGGCTTGAGCCACATGCCATCCGCATCTGAACCACAAGCCAGCCACACCTGAACCACACGTCAGACACACTGGACTCATGCAGGAGCCACATGTCAGCCACTTCTGAGCCATGTGTCACCAACACTTGAACCGCCTGCCACCCATTGCTGCCCCATGTGCCAGCCACACCTGAGCCCCATGCCAGCCATGCCTGAACCACGCATCAGGCACACCTGAACAATGTGCGAGCCAAGCCTGAATCACAAGTGAGGCCCAACTAAGTCACATGTGAACCACGCCTGAGCCACGAGTCAGCAGCACCTCCACCACAGGCAAGACACGCCTGAGTCACGTGTCAGCCGCAGCTGAGTCACGCGTCAAACACGCCTGCGTCATGTGTCAGCCGCAACTGAAGCACATGCCAGGCACGTCGGAATGACCTTTGAGCCACACATGACTCCCGTTTCAGCCACTCCTGAACCACATGTCAGCCATGCCTGAGTCACAGGTGAGCCAGGGCTGGAGAACATGCCAGACAAGAAGCCTGAATCACGTTTGAATGTCACGAGAGTCTCATTGCAGCCACACCTGCGCCACACGTCAGCCACGCCTGAGTCACATGTCACCAACACCCGGCATGTTTCACACATGCCTCAGGCACATGTCAGCCACGCCTGAACCACCAGTCACCCATGCCTGAACCACACATCAGCCACACCTGAACAAAATGCATGCCATTGCTCAATCACATGTCAGAAACGCCTTAGTCTCATGTCAGCCACGCCTGAGCCACGTGCCAACAACGCCAGAGCCACGTGTGAGCTATGCCGGAGCAACACCCCAGCCACGCGTGAGCCTCACCTGAGACGTGTTTTAGCCATGTGTGACAAACTCCTGAATCATGCGTCAGCCACACCTGACCCCGGTCTGAGGAACGCCTGAACTACGTGTGAGCCATGGCTCAGCCATGGCTGAACCACCTGTGAGCCACGCCTGAATCACGGGTGAAACCCTCCTGTACCATAGGAGACCTCCACAGGAGTCATGTGTGAGCCACTCCTGAGCTACACCTGAACCATATGTGAGCCTCCCTGAACCATGCCTGAACCCCATGTGACACACTCCAACCACATGTGAGCCACCTG
Source organism: Equus caballus (assembly GCF_041296265.1). NCBI lineage: Eukaryota > Metazoa > Chordata > Mammalia > Perissodactyla > Equidae > Equus > Equus caballus. Next base: position 48,766,152 of record NC_091715.1, read on the forward strand.
GGAAGCACGCATGTTCAATGCTAGAACCACACATGAGGCACATGGGAGCCACACTTGAAACGTGGCTGAGCCATGTGGGAGACAAGTGCCAGACACGCCTGAGTATGTGGGAGCCATGTGTCAGCAATGTCTGAGGCACGGGGGGGCCAAACATGAACGACATGTCACCCATATGTGAAGGAAACGTCTGCCGTGCACGGATACTGTGCGAAGAATGCCTGAGTCACGTGTCAGCCATGTGTGAAACATGTGTCAGCAGCACCAGCGTCATGTTTCACACATGCCTGAGTCACATGTCAGGCAAGCCTGAACCAATGGCCACCCATGTGTGAACCATGCACCAGCCACTGCTGCACCACACGAAAGCCATGCATGAACCATGAACGAACCACACCTGCATGACGGGTCAGGCACGCCTGTGTCACATGGCCACCTCAACTGAGTCATGTGTCAGCCACACCTGAATAACATGTGTGCCACGCCCGACTCACGTCTCAGCCGTGCGGAAGTCACGTGCCAGCCAGGCCTGCACCATGTGCCAGCCAGACCTGAACCACGTGCCAGTCACACTTGAAACACAGGTCAGCCTCACTTGAAGCACGTGTCAGCCACGCTGGCACGGCTTGCCTGGCATGCCTGAAAAACGTGCCATACATGCCACAAACACATGGGAGCCACGCCTGAGCATCAACACAGCCAGGCATGAGCCACACCTGAGCCATGTGTGACCAAAGCCTGAATCATGTGCCAGCCACATGTGAGCCAGTCTTCTGGCACGCCTGCATTACGTGTAAGCCATGGCAGAGCTATGCCCCAACCACGTGTGAGCCATGCCTAAATCACGTGTGAAAGTCTCCTCTACCATATGCGACCCACACGAGTCGTGGGTTAGCCACGCCTGAATTCCACCTGACCCATGTGTGAGCCACACGTGAAGCATGCATGAACCAAATGTGAGACACCCTTGAACCACATCTGACCCACATGTGAAACCCACGTGTTCCATGCTTTCACCACACATGAACCACAGGGGAGCCACACATGAGACACAACTCAGCCATGCATGAGCCACCTCACAGCCATGACTGAGTATTTGGGAGACACGTTTCACCGACATGTGAGTCACATGGGAGCCACACCTGTAGGGCATGTCACACACGCGTGACCACATGTCTGACACACATGGATAATGTGCAATGAATGCCTGAGTCACAGGGGAGCCATGCCTGAGTAGTGTGTCAGCCACACGTGATTCACGTGCCAGCCACTCCTGAAACACCTGTCACCTACGTCTGAACCACGTCTCAGTCACGACTGAGCCATGTGTCAACTGCGAATCACCAAGTGTCAGCCACACAGCAATCACGTGTCACTGAGGTCTGAACGAAGCATCACACACCACTTGAACACGTGTCACACACACCTGAATCACGTGTCACCCACACTACACTCATGCATGAGATGCATATCAGCCACTCCTGCACCAGGTGTTGAGGCACGCCTGAGTCAAGTGTCAGCCACAGCTGAGTCACGAGTCAGCCACAACTGAAGCACACGCCAGGCACATCGGAGTGACTTTTGAGCCAAGCATGAGTCACGTTTCAGTCATTCCTGAGCCACGTGTCAACCACGCCTGTGTCACATGTGAGCCATGGCTGAAGCACATGCCAGACAATCCGGAGTCACATTTCAGCCACGCAAATGTCGCGCTGTGGCCACCCCTGAGCCACTTGTCAGCCACGTCTGAACCACATGTCAGCCACAAGTGTAGCACATGTCAGCCACGCCTGAGCCCTGTGGCAACCGCCCCACAGCCGTGTCTCAGCCACACCCGAATCACATGTCACCGATGCCCAAACCACGAATCACCCAGCCCTGAAACACGTGTCACACACACCTGAAACACATGTCAGCCAAACGAGAAGCACTTGGCAGTCACGCCTGTATCAAATGACAGCCACGCCGGAAGCAAGTTCCTGCCACGCCTGAACCACATGGTAGGCCCAACAGAATCACGTGCCCGTCACGCATGAACCATGTGTGAGCCATGTGCCTACCTTGTGCCAGCGGAACGCGAGCAACGATCCAGCATCTCTCGACCTTGGTACAGCCTGGCTTGAGCCACATGCCATCCGCATCTGAACCACAAGCCAGCCACACCTGAACCACACGTCAGACACACTGGACTCATGCAGGAGCCACATGTCAGCCACTTCTGAGCCATGTGTCACCAACACTTGAACCGCCTGCCACCCATTGCTGCCCCATGTGCCAGCCACACCTGAGCCCCATGCCAGCCATGCCTGAACCACGCATCAGGCACACCTGAACAATGTGCGAGCCAAGCCTGAATCACAAGTGAGGCCCAACTAAGTCACATGTGAACCACGCCTGAGCCACGAGTCAGCAGCACCTCCACCACAGGCAAGACACGCCTGAGTCACGTGTCAGCCGCAGCTGAGTCACGCGTCAAACACGCCTGCGTCATGTGTCAGCCGCAACTGAAGCACATGCCAGGCACGCCGGAATGACCTTTGAACCACACATGACTCCCGTTTCAGCCACTCCTGAACCACATGTCAGCCATGCCTGAGTCACAGGTGAGCCAGGGCTGGAGAACATGCCAGACAAGAAGCCTGAATCACGTTTGAATGTCACGAGAGTCTCATTGCAGCCACACCTGCGCCACACGTCAGCCACGCCTGAGTCACATGTCACCAACACCCGGCATGTTTCACACATGCCTCAGGCACATGTCAGCCACGCCTGAACCACCAGTCACCCATGCCTGAACCACACATCAGCCACACCTGAACAAAATGCGTGCCATGGCTCAATCACATGTCAGAAACGCCTTAGTCTCGTGTCAGCCACGCCTGAGCCACGTGCCAACCACGCCAGAGCCACGTGTGAGCTATGCCGGAGCAACACCCCAGCCACGCGTGAGCCTCACCTGAGACATGTTTTAGCCATGTGTGACAAACTCCTGAATCATGCGTCAGCCACACCTGACCCCGGTCTGAGGAACGCCTGAACTACGTGTGAGCCATGGCTCAGCCATGGCTGAACCACCTGTGAGCCACGCCTGAATCACGGGTGAAACCCTCCTGTACCATAGGAGACCTCCACAGGAGTCATGTGTGAGCCACTCCTGAGCTACACCTGAACCATATGTGAGCCTCCCTGAACCATGCCTGAACCCCATGTGACACACTCCAACCACATGTGAGCCACCTGGGAAGCACGCATGTTCAATGCTAGAACCACACATGAGGCACATGGGAGCCACACTTGAAACGTGGCTGAGCCATGTGGGAGACAAGTGCCAGACACGCCTGAGTATGTGGGAGCCATGTGTCAGCAACGTCTGAGGCACGGGGGGGCCAAACATGAACGACATGTCACCCATATGTGAAGGAAACGTCTGCCGTGCACGGATACTGTGCGAAGAATGCCTGAGTCACGTGTCAGCCATGTGTGAAACATGTGTCAGCAGCACCAGCGTCATGTTTCACACATGCCTGAGTCACATGTCAGGCAAGCCTGAACCACTGGCCACCCATGTGTGAACCATGCACCAGCCACTGCTGAACCACACGAAGGCCATGCATGAACCATGAACGAACCACACCTGCATGATGGGTCAGGCACGCCTGTGTCACATGGCCACCTCAACTGAGTCATGTGTCAGCCACACCTGAATAACATGTGTGCCACGCCCGACTCACGTCTCAGCCGTGCGGAAGTCACGTGCCATCCAGGCCTGCACCATGTGCCAGCCAGGCCTGAACCACGTGCCAGTCACACTTGAAACACAGGTCAGCCTCACTTGAAGCACGTGTCAGCCACGCTGGCACGGCTTGCCTGGCATGCCTGAAAAACGTGCCATACATGCCACAAACACATGGGAGCCACGCCTGAGCATCAACACAGCCAGGCATGAGCCACACCTGAGCCATGTGTGACCAAAGCCTGAATCATGTGCCAGCCACATGTGAGCCAGTCTTCTGGCACGCCTGCATTACGTGTAAGCCATGGCAGAGCTATGCCCCAACCACGTGTGAGCCATGCCTAAATCACGTGTGAAAGTCTCCTCTACCATATGCGACCCACACGAGTCGTGGGTTAGCCACGCCTGAATTCCACCTGACCCATGTGTGAGCCACACGTGAAGCATGCATGAACCAAATGTGAGACACCCTTGAACCACATCTGACCCACATGTGAAACCCACGTGTTCCATGCTTTCACCACACATGAACCACAGGGGAGCCACACATGAAACACAGCTGAGCCATGCATGAGCCACCTCACAGCCATGACTGAGTATTTGGGAGACACGTTTCACTGACATGTGAGTCACATGGGAGCCACACCTGTAGGGCATGTCACACACGCGTGACCACATGTCTGACACACATGGATAATGTGCAATGAATGCCTGAGTCACAGGGGAGCCATGCCTGAGTAGTGTGTCAGCCACACGTGATTCACGTGCCAGCCACTCCTGAAACACCTGTCACCTACGTCTGAACCACGTCTCAGTCACGACTGAGCCATGTGTCAACTGCGAATCACCAAGTGTCAGCCACACAGCAATCACGTGTCACTGAGGTCTGAACGAAGCATCACACACCACTTGAACACGTGTCACACACACCTGAATCACGTGTCACCCACACTACACTCATGCATGAGATGCATATCAGCCACTCCTGCACCAGGTGTTGAGGCACGCCTGAGTCAAGTGTCAGCCACAGCTGAGTCACGAGTCAGCCACAACTGAAGCACACGCCAGGCACATCGGAGTGACTTTTGAGCCAAGCATGAGTCACGTTTCAGTCATTCCTGAGCCACGTGTCAACCACGCCTGTGTCACATGTGAGCCATGGCTGAAGCACATGCCAGACAATCCGGAGTCACATTTCAGCCACGCAAATGTCGCGCTGTGGCCACCCCTGAGCCAATTGTCAGCCACGTCTGAACCACATGTCAGCCACAAGTGTAGCACATGTCAGCCACGCCTGAGCCCTGTGGCAACCGCCCCACAGCCGTGTCTCAGCCACACCCGAATCACATGTCACCGATGCCCAAACCACGAATCACCCAGCCCTGAAACACGTGTCACACACACCTGAAACACATGTCAGCCAAATGAGAAGCACTTGGCAGTCACGCCTGTATCAAATGACAGCCACGCCGGAAGCAAGTTCCTGCCACGCCTGAACCACATGGTAGGCCCAACAGAATCACGTGCCCGTCATGCATGAACCATGTGTGAGCCATGTGCCTACCTTGTGCCAGCGGAACGCGAGCAACGATCCAGCATCTCTCGACCTTGGTACAGCCTGGCTTGAGCCACATGCCATCCGCATCTGAACCACAAGCCAGCCACACCTGAACCACACGTCAGACACACTGGACTCATGCAGGAGCCACATGTCAGCCACTTCTGAGCCATGTGTCACCAACACTTGAACCGCCTGCCACCCATTGCTGCCCCATGTGCCAGCCACACCTGAGCCCCATGCCAGCCATGCCTGAACCACGCATCAGGCACACCTGAACAATGTGCGTGCCAAGCCTGAATCACAAGTGAGGCCCAACTAAGTCACATGTGAACCAGGCCTGAGCCACGAGTCAGCAGCACCTCCGCCACAGGCAAGACACGCCTGAGTCACGTGTCAGCCGCAGCTGAGTCACGCGTCAAACACGCCTGCGTCATGTGTCAGCCGCAACTGAAGCACATGCCAGGCACGCCGGAATGACCTTTGAGCCACACATGACTCCCGTTTCAGCCACTCCTGAACCACATGTCAGCCATGCCTGAGTCACAGGTGAGCCAGGGCTGGAGAACATGCCAGACAAGAAGCCTGAATCACGTTTGAATGTCACGAGAGTCTCATTGCAGCCACACCTGCGCCACACGTCAGCCACGCCTGAGTCACATGTCACCAACACCCGGCATGTTTCACACATGCCTCAGGCACATGTCAGCCACGCCTGAACCACCAGTCACCCATGCCTGAACCACACATCAGCCACACCTGAACAAAATGCGTGCCATGGCTCAATCACATGTCAGAAACGCCTTAGTCTCATGTCAGCCACGCCTGAGCCACGTGCCAACAACGCCAGAGCCACGTGTGAGCTATGCCGGAGCAACACCCCAGCCACGCGTGAGCCTCACCTGAGACATGTTTTAGCCATGTGTGACAAACTCCTGAATCATGCGTCAGCCACACCTGACCCCGGTCTGAGGAACGCCTGAACTACGTGTGAGCCATGGCTCAGCCATGGCTGAACCACCTGTGAGCCACGCCTGAATCACGGGTGAAACCCTCCTGTACCATAGGAGACCTCCACAGGAGTCATGTGTGAGCCACTCCTGAGCTACACCTGAACCATATGTGAGCCTCCCTGAACCAGGCCTGAACCACATGTGACACACTCGAACCACATGTGAGCCACCTGGGAAGCACGCATGTTCAATGCTAGAACCACACATGAGGCACATGGGAGCCACACTTGAAACGTGGCTGAGCCATGTGGGAGACAAGTGCCAGACACACCTGAGTATGTGGGAGCCATGTGTCAGCAACGTCTGAGGCACGGGGGGGCCAAACATGAACGACATGTCACCCATATGTGAAGGAAACGTCTGCCGTGCACGGATACTGTGCGAAGAATGCCTGAGTCACGTGTCAGCCATGTGTGAAACATGTGTCAGCAGCACCAGCGTCATGTTTCACACATGCCTGAGTCACATGTCAGGCAAGCCTGAACCACTGGCCACCCATGTGTGAACCATGCACCAGCCACTGCTGAACCACACGAAGGCCATGCATGAACCATGAACGAACCACACCTGCATGACGGGTCAGGCACGCCTGTGTCACATGGCCACCTCAACTGAGTCATGTGTCAGCCACACCTGAATAACATGTGTGCCACGCCCGACTCACGTCTCAGCCGTGCGGAAGTCACGTGCCAGCCAGGCCTGCACCATGTGCCAGCCAGGCCTGAACCACGTGCCAGTCACACTTGAAACACAGGTCAGCCTCACTTGAAGCACGTGTCAGCCACGCTGGCACTGCTTGCCTGGCATGCCTGAAAAACGTGCCATACATGCCACAAACACATGGGAGCCACCCCTGAGCATCCACACAGCCAGGCATGAGCCACACCTGAGCCATGTGTGACCAAAGCCTGAATCATGTGCCAGCCACATGTGAGCCAGTCTTCTGGCACGCCTGCATTATGTGTAAGCCATGGCAGACCTATGCCCCAACCACGTGTGAGCCATGCCTAAATCACGTGTGAAAGTCTCCTCTACCATATGCGACCCACACGAGTAGTGGGTTAGCCACGCCTGAATTCCACCTGACCCATGTGTGAGCCACACGTGAAGCATGCAGGAACCACATGTGAGACACCCTTGAACCACATCTGACCCACATGTGAAACCCACGTGTTCCATGCTTTAACCACACATGAACCACAGCGGAGCCACACATGAGACACAGCTCAGCCATGAATGAGCCACCTCACAGCCATGACTGAGTATTTGGGAGACACGTTTCACCGACATGTGAGTCACATGGGAGCCACACCTGTAGGGCATGTCACACACGCGTGACCACATGTCTGACACACATGGATAATGTGCAATGAATGCCTGAGTCACAGGGGAGCCATGCCTGAGTAGTGTGTCAGCCACACGTGATTCACGTGCCAGCCACTCCTGAAACACCTGTCACCTACGTCTGAACCACGTCTCAGTCACGACTGAGCCATGTGTCAACTGCGAATCACCAAGTGTCAGCCACACAGCAATCACGTGTCACTGAGGTCTGAACGAAGCATCACACACCACTTGAACACGTGTCACACACACCTGAATCACGTGTCACCCACACTACACTCATGCATGAGATGCATATCAGCCACTCCTGCACCAGGTGTTGAGGCACGCCTGAGTCAAGTGTCAGCCACAGCTGAGTCACGAGTCAGCCACAACTGAAGCACACGCCAGGCACATCGGAGTGACTTTTGAGCCAAGCATGAGTCACGTTTCAGTCATTCCTGAGCCACGTGTCAACCACGCCTGTGTCACATGTGAGCCATGGCTGAAGCACATGCCAGACAATCCGGAGTCACATTTCAGCCACGCAAATGTCACGCTGTGGCCACCCCTGAGCCACTTGTCAGCCACGTCTGAACCACATGTCAGCCACAAGTGTAGCACATGTCAGCCACGCCTGAGCCCTGTGGCAACCGCCCCACAGCCGTGTCTCAGCCACACCCGAATCACATGTCACCGATGCCCAAACCACGAATCACCCAGCCCTGAAACACGTGTCACACACACCTGAAACACATGTCAGCCAAACGAGAAGCACTTGGCAGTCATGCCTGTATCAAATGACAGCCACGCCGGAAGCAAGTTCCTGCCACGCCTGAACCACATGGTAGGCCCAACAGAATCACGTGCCCGTCACGCATGAACCATGTGTGAGCCATGTGCCTACCTTGTGCCAGCGGAACGCGAGCAACGATCCAGCATCTCTCGACCTTGGTACAGCCTGGCTTGAGCCACATGCCATCCGCATCTGAACCACAAGCCAGCCACACCTGAACCACACGTCAGACACACTGGACTCATGCAGGAGCCACATGTCAGCCACTTCTGAGCCATGTGTCACCAACACTTGAACCGCCTGCCACCCATTGCTGCCCCATGTGCCAGCCACACCTGAGCCCCATGCCAGCCATGCCTGAACCACGCATCAGGCACACCTGAACAATGTGTGAGCCAAGCCTGAATCACAAGTGAGGCCCAACTAAGTCACATGTGAACCACGCCTGAGCCACGAGTCAGCAGCACCTCCACCACAGGCAAGACACGCCTGAGTCACGTGTCAGCCGCAGCTGAGTCACGCGTCAAACACGCCTGCGTCATGTGTCAGCCGCAACTGAAGCACATGCCAGGCACGTCGGAATGACCTTTGAGCCACACATGACTCCCGTTTCAGCCACTCCTGAACCACATGTCAGCCATGCCTGAGTCACAGGTGAGCCAGGGCTGGAGAACATGCCAGACAAGAAGCCTGAATCACGTTTGAATGTCACGAGAGTCTCATTGCAGCCACACCTGCGCCACACGTCAGCCACGCCTGAGTCACATGTCACCAACACCCGGCATGTTTCACACATGCCTCAGGCACATGTCAGCCACGCCTGAACCACCAGTCACCCATGCCTGAACCACACATCAGCCACACCTGAACAAAATGCATGCCATTGCTCAATCACATGTCAGAAACGCCTTAGTCTCATGTCAGCCACGCCTGAGCCACGTGCCAACAACGCCAGAGCCACGTGTGAGCTATGCCGGAGCAACACCCCAGCCACGCGTGAGCCTCACCTGAGACGTGTTTTAGCCATGTGTGACAAACTCCTGAATCATGCGTCAGCCACACCTGACCCCGGTCTGAGGAACGCCTGAACTACGTGTGAGCCATGGCTCAGCCATGGCTGAACCACCTGTGAGCCACGCCTGAATCACGGGTGAAACCCTCCTGTACCATAGGAGACCTCCACAGGAGTCATGTGTGAGCCACTCCTGAGCTACACCTGAACCATATGTGAGCCTCCCTGAACCATGCCTGAACCCCATGTGACACACTCCAACCACATGTGAGCCACCTGGGAAGCACGCATGTTCAATGCTAGAACCACACATGAGGCACATGGGAGCCACACTTGAAACGTGGCTGAGCCATGTGGGAGACAAGTGCCAGACACGCCTGAGTATGTGGGAGCCATGTGTCAGCAATGTCTGAGGCACGGGGGGGCCAAACATGAACGACATGTCACCCATATGTGAAGGAAACGTCTGCCGTGCACGGATACTGTGCGAAGAATGCCTGAGTCACGTGTCAGCCATGTGTGAAACATGTGTCAGCAGCACCAGCGTCATGTTTCACACATGCCTGAGTCACATGTCAGGCAAGCCTGAACCAATGGCCACCCATGTGTGAACCATGCACCAGCCACTGCTGAACCACACGAAAGCCATGCATGAACCATGAACGAACCACACCTGCATGACGGGTCAGGCACGCCTGTGTCACATGGCCACCTCAACTGAGTCATGTGTCAGCCACACCTGAATAACATGTGTGCCACGCCCGACTCACGTCTCAGCCGTGCGGAAGTCACGTGCCAGCCAGGCCTGCACCATGTGCCAGCCAGACCTGAACCACGTGCCAGTCACACTTGAAACACAGGTCAGCCTCACTTGAAGCACGTGTCAGCCACGCTGGCACGGCTTGCCTGGCATGCCTGAAAAACGTGCCATACATGCCACAAACACATGGGAGCCACGCCTGAGCATCAACACAGCCAGGCATGAGCCACACCTGAGCCATGTGTGACCAAAGCCTGAATCATGTGCCAGCCACATGTGAGCCAGTCTTCTGGCACGCCTGCATTACGTGTAAGCCATGGCAGAGCTATGCCCCAACCACGTGTGAGCCATGCCTAAATCACGTGTGAAAGTCTCCTCTACCATATGCGACCCACACGAGTCGTGGGTTAGCCACGCCTGAATTCCACCTGACCCATGTGTGAGCCACACGTGAAGCATGCATGAACCAAATGTGAGACACCCTTGAACCACATCTGACCCACATGTGAAACCCACGTGTTCCATGCTTTCACCACACATGAACCACAGGGGAGCCACACATGAGACACAACTCAGCCATGCATGAGCCACCTCACAGCCATGACTGAGTATTTGGGAGACACGTTTCACCGACATGTGAGTCACATGGGAGCCACACCTGTAGGGCATGTCACACACGCGTGACCACATGTCTGACACACATGGATAATGTGCAATGAATGCCTGAGTCACAGGGGAGCCATGCCTGAGTAGTGTGTCAGCCACACGTGATTCACGTGCCAGCCACTCCTGAAACACCTGTCACCTACGTCTGAACCACGTCTCAGTCACGACTGAGCCATGTGTCAACTGCGAATCACCAAGTGTCAGCCACACAGCAATCACGTGTCACTGAGGTCTGAACGAAGCATCACACACCACTTGAACACGTGTCACACACACCTGAATCACGTGTCACCCACACTACACTCATGCATGAGATGCATATCAGCCACTCCTGCACCAGGTGTTGAGGCACGCCTGAGTCAAGTGTCAGCCACAGCTGAGTCACGAGTCAGCCACAACTGAAGCACACGCCAGGCACATCGGAGTGACTTTTGAGCCAAGCATGAGTCACGTTTCAGTCATTCCTGAGCCACGTGTCAACCACGCCTGTGTCACATGTGAGCCATGGCTGAAGCACATGCCAGACAATCCGGAGTCACATTTCAGCCACGCAAATGTCGCGCTGTGGCCACCCCTGAGCCACTTGTCAGCCACGTCTGAACCACATGTCAGCCACAAGTGTAGCACATGTCAGCCACGCCTGAGCCCTGTGGCAACCGCCCCACAGCCGTGTCTCAGCCACACCCGAATCACATGTCACCGATGCCCAAACCACGAATCACCCAGCCCTGAAACACGTGTCACACACACCTGAAACACATGTCAGCCAAACGAGAAGCACTTGGCAGTCACGCCTGTATCAAATGACAGCCACGCCGGAAGCAAGTTCCTGCCACGCCTGAACCACATGGTAGGCCCAACAGAATCACGTGCCCGTCACGCATGAACCATGTGTGAGCCATGTGCCTACCTTGTGCCAGCGGAACGCGAGCAACGATCCAGCATCTCTCGACCTTGGTACAGCCTGGCTTGAGCCACATGCCATCCGCATCTGAACCACAAGCCAGCCACACCTGAACCACACGTCAGACACACTGGACTCATGCAGGAGCCACATGTCAGCCACTTCTGAGCCATGTGTCACCAACACTTGAACCGCCTGCCACCCATTGCTGCCCCATGTGCCAGCCACACCTGAGCCCCATGCCAGCCATGCCTGAACCACGCATCAGGCACACCTGAACAATGTGCGAGCCAAGCCTGAATCACAAGTGAGGCCCAACTAAGTCACATGTGAACCACGCCTGAGCCACGAGTCAGCAGCACCTCCACCACAGGCAAGACACGCCTGAGTCACATGTCAGCCGCAGCTGAGTCACGCGTCAAACACGCCTGCGTCATGTGTCAGCCGCAACTGAAGCACATGCCAGGCACGCCGGAATGACCTTTGAACCACACATGACTCCCGTTTCAGCCACTCCTGAACCACATGTCAGCCATGCCTGAGTCACAGGTGAGCCAGGGCTGGAGAACATGCCAGACAAGAAGCCTGAATCACGTTTGAATGTCACGAGAGTCTCATTGCAGCCACACCTGCGCCACACGTCAGCCACGCCTGAGTCACATGTCACCAACACCCGGCATGTTTCACACATGCCTCAGGCACATGTCAGCCACGCCTGAACCACCAGTCACCCATGCCTGAACCACACATCAGCCACACCTGAACAAAATGCGTGCCATGGCTCAATCACATGTCAGAAACGCCTTAGTCTCGTGTCAGCCACGCCTGAGCCACGTGCCAACAACGCCAGAGCCACGTGTGAGCTATGCCGGAGCAACACCCCAGCCACGCGTGAGCCTCACCTGAGACATGTTTTAGCCATGTGTGACAAACTCCTGAATCATGCGTCAGCCACACCTGACCCCGGTCTGAGGAACGCCTGAACTACGTGTGAGCCATGGCTCAGCCATGGCTGAACCACCTGTGAGCCACGCCTGAATCACGGGTGAAACCCTCCTGTACCATAGGAGACCTCCACAGGAGTCATGTGTGAGCCACTCCTGAGCTACACCTGAACCATATGTGAGCCTCCCTGAACCATGCCTGAACCCCATGTGACACACTCCAACCACATGTGAGCCACCTGGGAAGCACGCATGTTCAATGCTAGAACCACACATGAGGCACATGGGAGCCACACTTGAAACGTGGCTGAGCCATGTGGGAGACAAGTGCCAGACACGCCTGAGTATGTGGGAGCCATGTGTCAGCAACGTCTGAGGCACGGGGGGGCCAAACATGAACGACATGTCACCCATATGTGAAGGAAACGTCTGCCGTGCACGGATACTGTGCGAAGAATGCCTGAGTCACGTGTCAGCCATGTGTGAAACATGTGTCAGCAGCACCAGCGTCATGTTTCACACATGCCTGAGTCACATGTCAGGCAAGCCTGAACCACTGGCCACCCATGTGTGAACCATGCACCAGCCACTGCTGAACCACACGAAGGCCATGCATGAACCATGAACGAACCACACCTGCATGATGGGTCAGGCACGCCTGTGTCACATGGCCACCTCAACTGAGTCATGTGTCAGCCACACCTGAATAACATGTGTGCCACGCCCGACTCACGTCTCAGCCGTGCGGAAGTCACGTGCCATCCAGGCCTGCACCATGTGCCAGCCAGGCCTGAACCACGTGCCAGTCACACTTGAAACACAGGTCAGCCTCACTTGAAGCACGTGTCAGCCACGCTGGCACGGCTTGCCTGGCATGCCTGAAAAACGTGCCATACATGCCACAAACACATGGGAGCCACGCCTGAGCATCAACACAGCCAGGCATGAGCCACACCTGAGCCATGTGTGACCAAAGCCTGAATCATGTGCCAGCCACATGTGAGCCAGTCTTCTGGCACGCCTGCATTACGTGTAAGCCATGGCAGAGCTATGCCCCAACCACGTGTGAGCCATGCCTAAATCACGTGTGAAAGTCTCCTCTACCATATGCGACCCACACGAGTCGTGGGTTAGCCACGCCTGAATTCCACCTGACCCATGTGTGAGCCACACGTGAAGCATGCATGAACCAAATGTGAGACACCCTTGAACCACATCTGACCCACATGTGAAACCCACGTGTTCCATGCTTTCACCACACATGAACCACAGGGGAGCCACACATGAAACACAGCTGAGCCATGCATGAGCCACCTCACAGCCATGACTGAGTATTTGGGAGACACGTTTCACCGACATGTGAGTCACATGGGAGCCACACCTGTAGGGCATGTCACACACGCGTGACCACATGTCTGACACACATGGATAATGTGCAATGAATGCCTGAGTCACAGGGGAGCCATGCCTGAGTAGTGTGTCAGCCACACGTGATTCACGTGCCAGCCACTCCTGAAACACCTGTCACCTACGTCTGAACCACGTCTCAGTCACGACTGAGCCATGTGTCAACTGCGAATCACCAAGTGTCAGCCACACAGCAATCACGTGTCAGTGAGGTCTGAACGAAGCATCACACACCACTTGAACACGTGTCACACACACCTGAATCACGTGTCACCCACACTACACTCATGCATGAGATGCATATCAGCCACTCCTGCACCAGGTGTTGAGGCACGCCTGAGTCAAGTGTCAGCCACAGCTGAGTCACGAGTCAGCCACAACTGAAGCACACGCCAGGCACATCGGAGTGACTTTTGAGCCAAGCATGAGTCACGTTTCAGTCATTCCTGAGCCACGTGTCAACCACGCCTGTGTCACATGTGAGCCATGGCTGAAGCACATGCCAGACAATCCGGAGTCACATTTCAGCCACGCAAATGTCGCGCTGTGGCCACCCCTGAGCCAATTGTCAGCCACGTCTGAACCACATGTCAGCCACAAGTGTAGCACATGTCAGCCACGCCTGAGCCCTGTGGCAACCGCCCCACAGCCGTGTCTCAGCCACACCCGAATCACATGTCACCGATGCCCAAACCACGAATCACCCAGCCCTGAAACACGTGTCACACCCACCTGAAACACATGTCAGCCAAATGAGAAGCACTTGGCAGTCACGCCTGTATCAAATGACAGCCACGCCGGAAGCAAGTTCCTGCCACGCCTGAACCACATGGTAGGCCCAACAGAATCACGTGCCCGTCATGCATGAACCATGTGTGAGCCATGTGCCTACCTTGTGCCAGCGGAACGCGAGCAACGATCCAGCATCTCTCGACCTTGGTACAGCCTGGCTTGAGCCACATGCCATCCGCATCTGAACCACAAGCCAGCCACACCTGAACCACACGTCAGACACACTGGACTCATGCAGGAGCCACATGTCAGCCACTTCTGAGCCATGTGTCACCAACACTTGAACCGCCTGCCACCCATTGCTGCCCCATGTGCCAGCCACACCTGAGCCCCATGCCAGCCATGCCTGAACCACGCATCAGGCACACCTGAACAATGTGCGTGCCAAGCCTGAATCACAAGTGAGGCCCAACTAAGTCACATGTGAACCAGGCCTGAGCCACGAGTCAGCAGCACCTCCGCCACAGGCAAGACACGCCTGAGTCACGTGTCAGCCGCAGCTGAGTCACGCGTCAAACACGCCTGCGTCATGTGTCAGCCGCAACTGAAGCACATGCCAGGCACGCCGGAATGACCTTTGAGCCACACATGACTCCCGTTTCAGCCACTCCTGAACCACATGTCAGCCATGCCTGAGTCACAGGTGAGCCAGGGCTGGAGAACATGCCAGACAAGAAGCCTGAATCACGTTTGAATGTCACGAGAGTCTCATTGCAGCCACACCTGCGCCACACGTCAGCCACGCCTGAGTCACATGTCACCAACACCCGGCATGTTTCACACATGCCTCAGGCACATGTCAGCCACGCCTGAACCACCAGTCACCCATGCCTGAACCACACATCAGCCACACCTGAACAAAATGCGTGCCATGGCTCAATCACATGTCAGAAACGCCTTAGTCTCATGTCAGCCACGCCTGAGCCACGTGCCAACAACGCCAGAGCCACGTGTGAGCTATGCCGGAGCAACACCCCAGCCACGCGTGAGCCTCACCTGAGACATGTTTTAGCCATGTGTGACAAACTCCTGAATCATGCGTCAGCCACACCTGACCCCGGTCTGAGGAACGCCTGAACTACGTGTGAGCCATGGCTCAGCCATGGCTGAACCACCTGTGAGCCACGCCTGAATCACGGGTGAAACCCTCCTGTACCATAGGAGACCTCCACAGGAGTCATGTGTGAGCCACTCCTGAGCTACACCTGAACCATATGTGAGCCTCCCTGAACCATGCCTGAACCCCATGTGACACACTCCAACCACATGTGAGCCACCTGGGAAGCACGCATGTTCAATGCTAGAACCACACATGAGGCACATGGGAGCCACACTTGAAACGTGGCTGAGCCATGTGGGAGACAAGTGCCAGACACGCCTGAGTATGTGGGAGCCATGTGTCAGCAACGTCTGAGGCACGGGGGGGCCAAACATGAACGACATGTCACCCATATGTGAAGGAAACGTCTGCCGTGCACGGATACTGTGCGAAGAATGCCTGAGTCACGTGTCAGCCATGTGTGAAACATGTGTCAGCAGCACCAGCGTCATGTTTCACACATGCCTGAGTCACATGTCAGGCAAGCCTGAACCACTGGCCACCCATGTGTGAACCATGCACCAGCCACTGCTGAACCACACGAAGGCCATGCATGAACCATGAACGAACCACACCTGCATGACGGGTCAGGCACGCCTGTGTCACATGGCCACCTCAACTGAGTCATGTGTCAGCCACACCTGAATAACATGTGTGCCACGCCCGACTCACGTCTCAGCCGTGCGGAAGTCACGTGCCAGCCAGGCCTGCACCATGTGCCAGCCAGGCCTGAACCACGTGCCAGTCACACTTGAAACACAGGTCAGCCTCACTTGAAGCACGTGTCAGCCACGCTGGCACTGCTTGCCTGGCATGCCTGAAAAACGTGCCATACATGCCACAAACACATGGGAGCCACGCCTGAGCATCAACACAGCCAGGCATGAGCCACACCTGAGCCATGTGTGACCAAAGCCTGAATCATGTGCCAGCCACATGTGAGCCAGTCTTCTGGCACGCCTGCATTATGTGTAAGCCATGGCAGAGCTATGCCCCAACCACGTGTGAGCCATGCCTAAATCACGTGTGAAAGTCTCCTCTACCATATGCGACCCACACGAGTCGTGGGTTAGCCACGCCTGAATTCCACCTGACCCATGTGTGAGCCACACGTGAAGCATGCATGAACCACATGTGAGACACCCTTGAACCACATCTGACCCACATGTGAAACCCACGTGTTCCATGCTTTCACCACACATGAACCACAGGGGAGCCACACATGAAACACAGCTGAGCCATGCATGAGCCACCTCACAGCCATGACTGAGTATTTGGGAGACACGTTTCACCGACATGTGAGTCACATGGGAGCCACACCTGTAGGGCATGTCACACACGCGTGACCACATGTCTGACACACATGGATAATGTGCAATGAATGCCTGAGTCACAGGGGAGCCATGCCTGAGTAGTGTGTCAGCCACACGTGATTCACGTGCCAGCCACTCCTGAAACACCTGTCACCTACGTCTGAACCACGTCTCAGTCACGACTGAGCCATGTGTCAACTGCGAATCACCAAGTGTCAGCCACACAGCAATCACGTGTCACTGAGGTCTGAACGAAGCATCACACACCACTTGAACACGTGTCACACACACCTGAATCACGTGTCACCCACACTACACTCATGCATGAGATGCATATCAGCCACTCCTGCACCAGGTGTTGAGGCACGCCTGAGTCAAGTGTCAGCCACAGCTGAGTCACGAGTCAGCCACAACTGAAGCACACGCCAGGCACATCGGAGTGACTTTTGAGCCAAGCATGAGTCACGTTTCAGTCATTCCTGAGCCACGTGTCAACCACGCCTGTGTCACATGTGAGCCATGGCTGAAGCACATGCCAGACAATCCGGAGTCACATTTCAGCCACGCAAATGTCGCGCTGTGGCCACCCCTGAGCCACTTGTCAGCCACGTCTGAACCACATGTCAGCCACAAGTGTAGCACATGTCAGCCACGCCTGAGCCCTGTGGCAACCGCCCCACAGCCGTGTCTCAGCCACACCCGAATCACATGTCACCGATGCCCAAACCACGAATCACCCAGCCCTGAAACACGTGTCACACACACCTGAAACACATGTCAGCCAAACGAGAAGCACTTGGCAGTCACGCCTGTATCAAATGACAGCCACGCCGGAAGCAAGTTCCTGCCACGCCTGAACCACATGGTAGGCCCAACAGAATCACGTGCCCGTCACGCATGAACCATGTGTGAGCCATGTGCCTACCTTGTGCCAGCGGAACGCGAGCAACGATCCAGCATCTCTCGACCTTGGTACAGCCTGGCTTGAGCCACATGCCATCCGCATCTGAACCACAAGCCAGCCACACCTGAACCACACGTCAGGCACACTGGACTCATGCAGGAGCCACATGTCAGCCACTTCTGAGCCATGTGTCACCAACACTTGAACCGCCTGCCACCCATTGCTGCCCCATGTGCCAGCCACACCTGAGCCCCATGCCAGCCATGCCTGAACCACGCATCAGGCACACCTGAACAATGTGCGAGCCAAGCCTGAATCACAAGTGAGGCCCAACTAAGTCACATGTGAACCACGCCTGAGCCACGAGTCAGCAGCACCTCCACCACAGGCAAGACACGCCTGAGTCACGTGTCAGCCGCAGCTGAGTCACGCGTCCAACACGCCTGCGTCATGTGTCAGCCGCAACTGAAGCACATGCCAGGCACGTCGGAATGACCTTTGAGCCACACATGACTCCCGTTTCAGCCACTCCTGAACCACATGTCAGCCATGCCTGAGTCACAGGTGAGCCAGGGCTGGAGAACATGCCAGACAAGAAGCCTGAATCACGTTTGAATGTCACGAGAGTCTCATTGCAGCCACACCTGCGCCACACGTCAGCCACGCCTGAGTCACATGTCACCAACACCCGGCATGTTTCACACATGCCTCAGGCACATGTCAGCCACGCCTGAACCACCAGTCACCCATGCCTGAACCACACATCAGCCACACCTGAACAAAATGCGTGCCATGGCTCAATCACATGTCAGAAAAGCCTTGGTCTCGTGTCAGCCACGCCTGAGCCACGTGCCAACCACGCCAGAGCCACGTGTGAGCTATGCCGGAGCAACACCCCAGCCACGCGTGAGCCTCACCTGAGACATGTATTAGCCATGTGTGACAAACTCCTGAATCATGCGTCAGCCACACCTGACCCCGGTCTGAGGAACGCCTGAACTACGTGTGAGCCATGGCTCAGCCATGGCTGAACCACCTGTGAGCCACGCCTGAATCACGGGTGAAACCCTCCTGTACCATAGGAGACCTCCACAGGAGTCATGTGTGAGCCAC
The DNA here is from genome assembly GCF_041296265.1 of Equus caballus. Taxonomy (NCBI): domain Eukaryota; kingdom Metazoa; phylum Chordata; class Mammalia; order Perissodactyla; family Equidae; genus Equus; species Equus caballus. The sequence continues at coordinate 48,785,486 of NC_091715.1, forward strand.
TCCTGAGCTACACCTGAACCATATGTGAGCCTCCCTGAACCAGGCCTGAACCACATGTGACACACTCGAACCACATGTGAGCCACCTGGGAAGCACGCATGTTCAATGCTAGAACCACACATGAGGCACATGGGAGCCACACTTGAAACGTGGCTGAGCCATGTGGGAGACAAGTGCCAGACACACCTGAGTATGTGGGAGCCATGTGTCAGCAACGTCTGAGGCACGGGGGGGCCAAACATGAACGACATGTCACCCATATGTGAAGGAAACGTCTGCCGTGCACGGATACTGTGCGAAGAATGCCTGAGTCACGTGTCAGCCATGTGTGAAACATGTGTCAGCAGCACCAGCGTCATGTTTCACACATGCCTGAGTCACATGTCAGGCAAGCCTGAACCAAAGGCCACCCATGTGTGAACCATGCACCAGCCACTGCTGAACCACACGAAGGCCATGCATGAACCATGAACGAACCACACCTGCATGACGGGTCAGGCACGCCTGTGTCACATGGCCACCTCAACTGAGTCATGTGTCAGCCACACCTGAATAACATGTGTGCCACGCCCGACTCACGTCTCAGCCGTGCGGAAGTCACGTGCCAGCCAGGCCTGCACCATGTGCCAGTCACACTTGAAACACAGGTCAGCCTCACTTGAAGCACGTGTCAGCCACGCTGGCACTGCTTGCCTGGCATGCCTGAAAAACGTGCCATACATGCCACAAACACATGGGAGCCACCCCTGAGCATCAACACAGCCAGGCATGAGCCACACCTGAGCCATGTGTGACCAAAGCCTGAATCATGTGCCAGCCACATGTGAGCCAGTCTTCTGGCACGCCTGCATTACGTGTAAGCCATGGCAGAGCTATGCCCCAACCACGTGTGAGCCATGCCTAAATCACGTGTGAAAGTCTCCTCTACCATATGCGACCCACACGAGTAGTGGGTTAGCCACGCCTGAATTCCACCTGACCCATGTGTGAGCCACACGTGAAGCATGCAGGAACCACATGTGAGACACCCTTGAACCACATCTGACCCACATGTGAAACCCACGTGTTCCATGCTTTAACCACACATGAACCACAGGGGAGCCACACATGAGACACAGCTCAGCCATGCATGAGCCACCTCACAGCCATGACTGAGTATTTGGGAGACACGTTTCACCGACATGTGAGTCACATGGGAGCCACACCTGTAGGGCATGTCACACACGCGTGACCACATGTCTGACACACATGGATAATGTGCAATGAATGCCTGAGTCACAGGGGAGCCATGCCTGAGTAGTGTGTCAGCCACACGTGATTCACGTGCCAGCCACTCCTGAAACACCTGTCACCTATGTCTGAACCACGTCTCAGTCACGACTGAGCCATGTGTCAACTGCGAATCACCAAGTGTCAGCCACACAGCAATCACGTGTCACTGAGTTCTGAACGAAGCATCACACACCACTTGAACACGTGTCACACACACCTGAATCACGTGTCACCCACACTACACTCATGCATGAGATGCATATCAGACACTCCTGCACCAGGTGTTGAGGCACGCCTGAGTCAAGTGTCAGCCACAGCTGAGTCACGAGTCAGCCACAACTGAAGCACACGCCAGGCACATCGGAGTGACTTTTGAGCCAAGCATGAGTCACGTTTCAGTCATTCCTGAGCCACGTGTCAACCACGCCTGTGTCACATGTGAGCCATGGCTGAAGCACATGCCAGACAATCCGGAGTCACATTTCAGCCACGCAAATGTCGCGCTGTGGCCACCCCTGAGCCACTTGTCAGCCACGTCTGAACCACATGTCAGCCACAAGTGTAGCACATGTCAGCCACGCCTGAGCCCTGTGGCAACCGCCCCACAGCCGTGTCTCAGCCACACCCGAATCACATGTCACCGATGCCCAAACCACGAATCACCCAGCCCTGAAACACGTGTCACACACACCTGAAACACATGTCAGCCAAACGAGAAGCACTTGGCAGTCACGCCTGTATCAAATGACAGCCACGCCGGAAGCAAGTTCCTGCCACGCCTGAACCACATGGTAGGCCCAACAGAATCACGTGCCCGTCACGCATGAACCATGTGTGAGCCATGTGCCTACCTTGTGCCAGCGGAACGCGAGCAACGATCCAGCATCTCTCGACCTTGGTACAGCCTGGCTTGAGCCACATGCCATCCGCATCTGAACCACAAGCCAGCCACACCTGAACCACACGTCAGACACACTGGACTCATGCAGGAGACACATGTCAGCCACTTCTGAGCCATGTGTCACCAACACTTGAACCGCCTGCCACCCATTGCTGCCCCATGTGCCAGCCACACCTGAGCCCCATGCCAGCCATGCCTGAACCACGCATCAGGCACACCTGAACAATGTGCGAACCAAGCCTGAATCACAAGTGAGGCCCAACTAAGTCACATGTGAACCACGCCTGAACCACGAGTCAGCAGCACCTCCACCACAGGCAAGACACGCCTGAGTCACGTGTCAGCCGCAGCTGAGTCACGCGTCCAACACGCCTGCGTCATGTGTCAGCCGCAACTGAAGCACATGCCAGGCACGCCGGAATGACCTTTGAGCCACACATGACTCCCGTTTCAGCCACTCCTGAATCACATGTCAGCCATGCCTGAGTCACAGGTGAGCCAGGGCTGGAGAACATGCCAGACAAGAAGCCTGAATCACGTTTGAATGTCACGAGAGTCTCATTGCAGCCACACCTGCGCCACACGTCAGCCACGCCTGAGTCACATGTCACCAACACCCGGCATGTTTCACACATGCCTCAGGCACATGTCAGCCACGCCTGAACCACCAGTCACCCATGCCTGAACCACACATCAGCCACACCTGAACAAAATGCGTGCCATGGCTCAATCACATGTCAGAAACGCCTTAGTCTCGTGTCAGCCACGCCTGAGCCACGTGCCAACCACGCCAGAGCCACGTGTGAGCTATGCCGGAGCAACACCCCAGCCACGCGTGAGCCTCACCTGAGACATGTTTTAGCCATGTGTGACAAACTCCTGAATCATGCGTCAGCCACACCTGACCCCGGTCTGAGGAACGCCTGAACTACGTGTGAGCCATGGCTCAGCCATGGCTGAACCACCTGTGAGCCACGCCTGAATCACGGGTGAAACCCTCCTGTACCATAGGAGACCTCCACAGGAGTCATGTGTGAGCCACTCCTGAGCTACACCTGAACCATATGTGAGCCTCCCTGAACCATGCCTGAACCACATGTGACACACTCGAACCACATGTGAGCCACCTGGGAAGCACGCATGTTCAATGCTAGAACCACACATGAGGCACATGGGAGCCACACTTGAAACGTGGCTGAGCCATGTGGGAGACAAGTGCCAGACACGCCTGAGTATGTGGGAGCCATGTGTCAGCAACGTCTGAGGCACGGGGGGGCCAAACATGAACGACATGTCACCCATATGTGAAGGAAACGTCTGCCGTGCACGGATACTGTGCGAAGAATGCCTGAGTCACGTGTCAGCCATGTGTGAAACATGTGTCAGCAGCACCAGCGTCATGTTTCACACATGCCTGAGTCACATGTCAGGCAAGCCTGAACCACTGGCCACCCATGTGTGAACCATGCACCAGCCACTGCTGAACCACACGAAGGCCATGCATGAACCATGAACGAACCACACCTGCATGACGGGTCAGGCACGCCTGTGTCACATGGCCACCTCAACTGAGTCATGTGTCAGCCACACCTGAATAACATGTGTGCCACGCCCGACTCACGTCTCAGCCGTGCGGAAGTCACGTGCCAGCCAGGCCTGAACCACGTGCCAGTCACACTTGAAACACAGGTCAGCCTCACTTGAAGCACGTGTCAGCCACGCTGGCACTGCTTGCCTGGCATGCCTGAAAAACGTGCCATACATGCCACAAACACATGGGAGCCACGCCTGAGCATCAACACAGCCAGGCATGAGCCACACCTGAGCCATGTGTGACCAAAGCCTGAATCATGTGCCAGCCACATGTGAGCCAGTCTTCTGGCACGCCTGCATTACGTGTAAGCCATGGCAGAGCTATGCCCCAACCACGTGTGAGCCATGCCTAAATCACGTGTGAAAGTCTCCTCTACCATATGCGACCCACACGAGTCGTGGGTTAGCCACGCCTGAATTCCACCTGACCCATGTGTGAGCCACACGTGAAGCATGCATGAACCACATGTGAGACACCCTTGAACCACATCTGACCCACATGTGAAACCCACGTGTTCCATGCTTTCACCACACATGAACCACAGGGGAGCCACACATGAAACACAGCTCAGCCATGCATGAGCCACCTCACAGCCATGACTGAGTATTTGGGAGACACGTTTCACCGACATGTGAGTCACATGGGAGCCACACCTGTAGGGCATGTCACACACGCGTGACCACATGTCTGACACACATGGATAATGTGCAATGAATGCCTGAGTCACAGGGGAGCCATGCCTGAGTAGTGTGTCAGCCACACGTGATTCACGTGCCAGCCACTCCTGAAACACCTGTCACCTACGTCTGAACCACGTCTCAGTCACGACTGAGCCATGTGTCAACTGCGAATCACCAAGTGTCAGCCACACAGCAATCACGTGTCACTGAGGTCTGAACGAAGCATCACACACCACTTGAACACGTGTCACACACACCTGAATCACGTGTCACCCACACTACACTCATGCATGAGATGCATATCAGCCACTCCTGCACCAGGTGTTGAGGCACGCCTGAGTCAAGTGTCAGCCACAGCTGAGTCACGAGTCAGCCACAACTGAAGCACACGCCAGGCACATCGGAGTGACTTTTGAGCCAAGCATGAGTCACGTTTCAGTCATTCCTGAGCCACGTGTCAACCACGCCTGTGTCACATGTGAGCCATGGCTGAAGCACATGCCAGACAATCCGGAGTCACATTTCAGCCACGCAAATGTCGCGCTGTGGCCACCCCTGAGCCACTTGTCAGCCACGTCTGAACCACATGTCAGCCACAAGTGTAGCACATGTCAGCCACGCCTGAGCCCTGTGGCAACCGCCCCACAGCCGTGTCTCAGCCACACCCGAATCACATGTCACCGATGCCCAAACCACGAATCACCCAGCCCTGAAACACGTGTCACACACACCTGAAACACATGTCAGCCAAACGAGAAGCACTTGGCAGTCACGCCTGTATCAAATGACAGCCACGCCGGAAGCAAGTTCCTGCCACGCCTGAACCACATGGTAGGCCCAACAGAATCACGTGCCCGTCACGCATGAACCATGTGTGAGCCATGTGCCTACCTTGTGCCAGCGGAACGCGAGCAACGATCCAGCATCTCTCGACCTTGGTACAGCCTGGCTTGAGCCACATGCCATCCGCATCTGAACCACAAGCCAGCCACACCTGAACCACACGTCAGACACACTGGACTCATGCAGGAGACACATGTCAGCCACTTCTGAGCCATGTGTCACCAACACTTGAACCGCCTGCCACCCATTGCTGCCCCATGTGCCAGCCACACCTGAGCCCCATGCCAGCCATGCCTGAACCACGCATCAGGCACACCTGAACAATGTGCGAGCCAAGCCTGAATCACAAGTGAGGCCCAACTAAGTCACATGTGAACCACGCCTGAGCCACGAGTCAGCAGCACCTCCACCACAGGCAAGACACGCCTGAGTCACGTGTCAGCCGCAGCTGAGTCACGCGTCAAACACGCCTGCGTCATGTGTCAGCCGCAACTGAAGCACATGCCAGGCACGTCGGAATGACCTTTGAGCCACACATGACTCCCGTTTCAGCCACTCCTGAACCACATGTCAGCCATGCCTGAGTCACAGGTGAGCCAGGGCTGGAGAACATGCCAGACAAGAAGCCTGAATCACGTTTGAATGTCACGAGAGTCTCATTGCAGCCACACCTGCGCCACACGTCAGCCACGCCTGAGTCACATGTCACCAACACCCGGCATGTTTCACACATGCCTCAGGCACATGTCAGCCACGCCTGAACCACCAGTCACCCATGCCTGAACCACACATCAGCCACACCTGAACAAAATGCATGCCATGGCTCAATCACATGTCAGAAACGCCTTAGTCTCGTGTCAGCCACGCCTGAGCCACGTGCCAACCACGCCAGAGCCACGTGTGAGCTATGCCGGAGCAACACCCCAGCCACGCGTGAGCCTCACCTGAGACATGTATTAGCCATGTGTGACAAACTCCTGAATCATGCGTCAGCCACACCTGACCCCGGTCTGAGGAACGCCTGAACTACGTGTGAGCCATGGCTCAGCCATGGCTGAACCACCTGTGAGCCACGCCTGAATCACGGGTGAAACCCTCCTGTACCATAGGAGACCTCCACAGGAGTCATGTGTGAGCCACTCCTGAGCTACACCTGAACCATATGTGAGCCTCCCTGAACCATGCCTGAACCACATGTGACACACTCGAACCACATGTGAGCCACCTGGGAAGCACGCATGTTCAATGCTAGAACCACACATGAGGCACATGGGAGCCACACTTGAAACGTGGCTGAGCCATGTGGGAGACAAGTGCCAGACACGCCTGAGTATGTGGGAGCCATGTGTCAGCAACGTCTGAGGCACGGGGGGGCCAAACATGAACGACATGTCACCCATATGTGAAGGAAACGTCTGCCGTGCACGGATACTGTGCGAAGAATGCCTGAGTCACGTGTCAGCCATGTGTGAAACATGTGTCAGCAGCACCAGCGTCATGTTTCACACATGCCTGAGTCACATGTCAGGCAAGCCTGAACCACTGGCCACCCATGTGTGAACCATGCACCAGCCACTGCTGAACCACACGAAGGCCATGCATGAACCATGAACGAACCACACCTGCATGACGGGTCAGGCACGCCTGTGTCACATGGCCACCTCAACTGAGTCATGTGTCAGCCACACCTGAATAACATGTGTGCCACGCCCGACTCACGTCTCAGCCGTGCGGAAGTCACGTGCCAGCCAGGCCTGCACCATGTGCCAGCCAGGCCTGAACCACGTGCCAGTCACACTTGAAACACAGGTCAGCCTCACTTGAAGCACGTGTCAGCCACGCTGGCACTGCTTGCCTGGCATGCCTGAAAAACGTGCCATACATGCCACAAACACATGGGAGCCACGCCTGAGCATCAACACAGCCAGGCATGAGCCACACCTGAGCCATGTGTGACCAAAGCCTGAATCATGTGCCAGCCACATGTGAGCCAGTCTTCTGGCACGCCTGCATTACGTGTAAGCCATGGCAGAGCTATGCCCCAACCACGTGTGAGCCATGCCTAAATCACGTGTGAAAGTCTCCTCTACCATATGCGACCCACACGAGTCGTGGGTTAGCCACGCCTGAATTCCACCTGACCCATGTGTGAGCCACACGTGAAGCATGCAGGAACCACATGTGAGACACCCTTGAACCAAATCTGACCCACATGTCAAACCCACGTGTTCCATGCTTTAACCACACATGAACCACAGGGGAGCCACACATGAAGCACAGCTGAGCCATGCATGAGCCACCTCACAGCCATGACTGAGTATTTGGGAGACACGTTTCACCGACATGTGAGTCACATGGGAGCCACAACTGTAGGGCATGTCACACACGCGTGACCACATGTCTGACACACATGGATAATGTGCAATGAATGCCTGAGTCACAGGGGAGCCATGCCTGAGTAGTGTGTCAGCCACACGTGATTCACGTGCCAGCCACTCCTGAAACACCTGTCACCTACGTCTGAACCACGTCTCAGTCACGACTGAGCCATGTGTCAACTGCGAATCACCAAGTGTCAGCCACACAGCAATCACGTGTCACTGAGTTCTGAACGAAGCATCACACACCACTTGAACACGTGTCACACACACCTGAATCACGTGTCACCCACACTACACTCATGCATGAGATGCATATCAGACACTCCTGCACCAGGTGTTGAGGCACGCCTGAGTCAAGTGTCAGCCACAGCTGAGTCACGAGTCAGCCACAACTGAAGCACACGCCAGGCACATCGGAGTGACTTTTGAGCCAAGCATGAGTCACGTTTCAGTCATTCCTGAGCCACGTGTCAACCACGCCTGTGTCACATGTGAGCCATGGCTGAAGCACATGCCAGACAATCCGGAGTCACATTTCAGCCACGCAAATGTCGCGCTGTGGCCACCCCTGAGCCACTTGTCAGCCACGTCTGAACCACATGTCAGCCACAAGTGTAGCACATGTCAGCCACGCCTGAGCCCTGTGGCAACCGCCCCACAGCCGTGTCTCAGCCACACCCGAATCACATGTCACCGATGCCCAAACCACGAATCACCCAGCCCTGAAACACGTGTCACACACACCTGAAACACATGTCAGCCAAACGAGAAGCACTTGGCAGTCACGCCTGTATCAAATGACAGCCACGCCGGAAGCAAGTTCCTGCCACGCCTGAACCACATGGTAGGCCCAACAGAATCACGTGCCCGTCACGCATGAACCATGTGTGAGCCATGTGCCTACCTTGTGCCAGCGGAACGCGAGCAACGATCCAGCATCTCTCGACCTTGGTACAGCCTGGCTTGAGCCACATGCCATCCGCATCTGAACCACAAGCCAGCCACACCTGAACCACACGTCAGACACACTGGACTCATGCAGGAGCCACATGTCAGCCACTTCTGAGCCATGTGTCACCAACACTTGAACCGCCTGCCACCCATTGCTGCCCCATGTGCCAGCCACACCTGAGCCCCATGCCAGCCATGCCTGAACCACGCATCAGGCACACCTGAACAATGTGCGAGCCAAGCCTGAATCACAAGTGAGGCCCAACTAAGTCACATGTGAACCACGCCTGAACCACGAGTCAGCAGCACCTCCACCACAGGCAAGACACGCCTGAGTCACGTGTCAGCCGCAGCTGAGTCACGCGTCCAACACGCCTGCGTCATGTGTCAGCCGCAACTGAAGCACATGCCAGGCACGCCGGAATGACCTTTGAGCCACACATGACTCCCGTTTCAGCCACTCCTGAACCACATGTCAGCCATGCCTGAGTCACAGGTGAGCCAGGGCTGGAGAACATGCCAGACAAGAAGCCTGAATCACGTTTGAATGTCACGAGAGTCTCATTGCAGCCACACCTGCGCCACACGTCAGCCACGACTGAGTCACATGTCACCAACACCCGGCATGTTTCACACATGCCTCAGGCACATGTCAGCCACGCCTGAACCACCAGTCACCCATGCCTGAACCACACATCAGCCACACCTGAACAAAATGCGTGCCATGGCTCAATCACATGTCAGAAACGCCTTAGTCTCGTGTCAGCCACGCCTGAGCCACGTGCCAACCACGCCAGAGCCACGTGTGAGCTATGCCGGAGCAACACCCCAGCCACGCGTGAGCCTCACCTGAGACATGTATTAGCCATGTGTGACAAACTCCTGAATCATGCGTCAGCCACACCTGACCCCGGTCTGAGGAACGCCTGAACTACGTGTGAGCCATGGCTCAGCCATGGCTGAACCACCTGTGAGCCACGCCTGAATCACGGGTGAAACCCTCCTGTACCATAGGAGACCTCCACAGGAGTCATGTGTGAGCCACTCCTGAGCTACACCTGAACCATATGTGAGCCTCCCTGAACCATGCCTGAACCCCATGTGACACACTCCAACCACATGTGAGCCACCTGGGAAGCACGCATGTTCAATGCTAGAACCACACATGAGGCACATGGGAGCCACACTTGAAACGTGGCTGAGCCATGTGGGAGACAAGTGCCAGACACGCCTGAGTATGTGGGAGCCATGTGTCAGCAACGTCTGAGGCACGGGGGGGCCAAACATGAACGACATGTCACCCATATGTGAAGGAAACGTCTGCCGTGCACGGATACTGTGCGAAGAATGCCTGAGTCACGTGTCAGCCATGTGTGAAACATGTGTCAGCAGCACCAGCGTCATGTTTCACACATGCCTGAGTCACATGTCAGGCAAGCCTGAACCAATGGCCACCCATGTGTGAACCATGCACCAGCCACTGCTGAACCACACGAAGGCCATGCATGAACCATGAACGAACCACACCTGCATGACGGGTCAGGCATGCCTGTGTCACATGGCCACCTCAACTGAGTCATGTGTCAGCCACACCTGAATAACATGTGTGCCACGCCCGACTCACGTCTCAGCCGTGCGGAAGTCACGTGCCAGCCAGGCCTGCACCATGTGCCAGCCAGGCCTGAACCACGTGCCAGTCACACTTGAAACACAGGTCAGCCTCACTTGAAGCACGTGTCAGCCACGCTGGCACTGCTTGCCTGGCATGCCTGAAAAACGTGCCATACATGCCACAAACACATGGGAGCCACGCCTGAGCATCAACACAGCCAGGCATGAGCCACACCTGAGCCATGTGTGACCAAAGCCTGAATCATGTGCCAGCCACATGTGAGCCAGTCTTCTGGCACGCCTGCATTACGTGTAAGCCATGGCAGAGCTATGCCCCAACCACGTGTGAGCCATGCCTAAATCACGTGTGAAAGTCTCCTCTACCATATGCGACCCACACGAGTCGTGGGTTAGCCACGCCTGAATTCCACCTGACCCATGTGTGAGCCACACGTGAAGCATGCATGAACCACATGTGAGACACCCTTGAACCACATCTGACCCACATGTGAAACCCACGTGTTCCATGCTTTAACCACACATGAACCACAGGGGAGCCACACATGAAACACAGCTGAGCCATGCATGAGCCACCTCACAGCCATGACTGAGTATTTGGGAGACACGTTTCACCGACATGTGAGTCACATGGGAGCCACACCTGTAGGGCATGTCACACACGCGTGACCACATGTCTGACACACATGGATAATGTGCAATGAATGCCTGAGTCACAGGGGAGCCATGCCTGAGTAGTGTGTCAGCCACACGTGATTCACGTGCCAGCCACTCCTGAAACACCTGTCACCTATGTCTGAACCACGTCTCAGTCACGACTGAGCCATGTGTCAACTGCGAATCACCAAGTGTCAGCCACACAGCAATCACGCGTCACTGAGGTCTGAACGAAGCATCACACACCACTTGAACACGTGTCACACACACCTGAATCACGTGTCACCCACACTACACTCATGCATGAGATGCATATCAGCCACTCCTGCACCAGGTGTTGAGGCACGCCTGAGTCAAGTGTCAGCCACAGCTGAGTCACGAGTCAGCCACAACTGAAGCACACGCCAGGCACATCGGAGTGACTTTTGAGCCAAGCATGAGTCACGTTTCAGTCATTCCTGAGCCACGTGTCAACCACGCCTGTGTCACATGTGAGCCATGGCTGAAGCACATGCCAGACAATCCGGAGTCACATTTCAGCCACGCAAATGTCGCGCTGTGGCCACCCCTGAGCCACTTGTCAGCCACGTCTGAACCACATGTCAGCCACAAGTGTAGCACATGTCAGCCACGCCTGAGCCCTGTGGCAACCGCCCCACAGCCGTGTCTCAGCCACACCCGAATCACATGTCACCGATGCCCAAACCACGAATCACCCAGCCCTGAAACACGTGTCACACACACCTGAAACACATGTCAGCCAAACGAGAAGCACTTGGCAGTCACGCCTGTATCAAATGACAGCCACGCCGGAAGCAAGTTCCTGCCACGCCTGAACCACATGGTAGGCCCAACAGAATCACGTGCCCGTCACGCATGAACCATGTGTGAGCCATGTGCCTACCTTGTGCCAGCGGAACGCGAGCAACGATCCAGCATCTCTCGACCTTGGTACAGCCTGGCTTGAGCCACATGCCATCCGCATCTGAACCACAAGCCAGCCACACCTGAACCACACGTCAGACACACTGGACTCATGCAGGAGACACATGTCAGCCACTTCTGAGCCATGTGTCACCAACACTTGAACCGCCTGCCACCCATTGCTGCCCCATGTGCCAGCCACACCTGAGCCCCATGCCAGCCATGCCTGAACCACGCATCAGGCACACCTGAACAATGTGCGAACCAAGCCTGAATCACAAGTGAGGCCCAACTAAGTCACATGTGAACCACGCCTGAACCACGAGTCAGCAGCACCTCCACCACAGGCAAGACACGCCTGAGTCACGTGTCAGCCGCAGCTGAGTCACGCGTCCAACACGCCTGCGTCATGTGTCAGCCGCAACTGAAGCACATGCCAGGCACGCCGGAATGACCTTTGAGCCACACATGACTCCCGTTTCAGCCACTCCTGAATCACATGTCAGCCATGCCTGAGTCACAGGTGAGCCAGGGCTGGAGAACATGCCAGACAAGAAGCCTGAATCACGTTTGAATGTCACGAGAGTCTCATTGCAGCCACACCTGCGCCACACGTCAGCCACGCCTGAGTCACATGTCACCAACACCCGGCATGTTTCACACATGCCTCAGGCACATGTCAGCCACGCCTGAACCACCAGTCACCCATGCCTGAACCACACATCAGCCACACCTGAACAAAATGCGTGCCATGGCTCAATCACATGTCAGAAACGCCTTAGTCTCGTGTCAGCCACGCCTGAGCCACGTGCCAACCACGCCAGAGCCACGTGTGAGCTATGCCGGAGCAACACCCCAGCCACGCGTGAGCCTCACCTGAGACATGTTTTAGCCATGTGTGACAAACTCCTGAATCATGCGTCAGCCACACCTGACCCCGGTCTGAGGAACGCCTGAACTACGTGTGAGCCATGGCTCAGCCATGGCTGAACCACCTGTGAGCCACGCCTGAATCACGGGTGAAACCCTCCTGTACCATAGGAGACCTCCACAGGAGTCATGTGTGAGCCACTCCTGAGCTACACCTGAACCATATGTGAGCCTCCCTGAACCATGCCTGAACCACATGTGACACACTCGAACCACATGTGAGCCACCTGGGAAGCACGCATGTTCAATGCTAGAACCACACATGAGGCACATGGGAGCCACACTTGAAACGTGGCTGAGCCATGTGGGAGACAAGTGCCAGACACGCCTGAGTATGTGGGAGCCATGTGTCAGCAACGTCTGAGGCACGGGGGGGCCAAACATGAACGACATGTCACCCATATGTGAAGGAAACGTCTGCCGTGCACGGATACTGTGCGAAGAATGCCTGAGTCACGTGTCAGCCATGTGTGAAACATGTGTCAGCAGCACCAGCGTCATGTTTCACACATGCCTGAGTCACATGTCAGGCAAGCCTGAACCACTGGCCACCCATGTGTGAACCATGCACCAGCCACTGCTGAACCACACGAAGGCCATGCATGAACCATGAACGAACCACACCTGCATGACGGGTCAGGCACGCCTGTGTCACATGGCCACCTCAACTGAGTCATGTGTCAGCCACACCTGAATAACATGTGTGCCACGCCCGACTCACGTCTCAGCCGTGCGGAAGTCACGTGCCAGCCAGGCCTGAACCACGTGCCAGTCACACTTGAAACACAGGTCAGCCTCACTTGAAGCACGTGTCAGCCACGCTGGCACTGCTTGCCTGGCATGCCTGAAAAACGTGCCATACATGCCACAAACACATGGGAGCCACGCCTGAGCATCAACACAGCCAGGCATGAGCCACACCTGAGCCATGTGTGACCAAAGCCTGAATCATGTGCCAGCCACATGTGAGCCAGTCTTCTGGCACGCCTGCATTACGTGTAAGCCATGGCAGAGCTATGCCCCAACCACGTGTGAGCCATGCCTAAATCACGTGTGAAAGTCTCCTCTACCATATGCGACCCACACGAGTTGTGGGTTAGCCACGCCTGAATTCCACCTGACCCATGTGTGAGCCACACGTGAAGCATGCATGAACCACATGTGAGACACCCTTGAACCACATCTGACCCACATGTGAAACCCACGTGTTCCATGCTTTAACCACACATGAACCACAGGGGAGCCACACATGAAACACAGCTCAGCCATGCATGAGCCACCTCACAGCCATGACTGAGTATTTGGGAGACACGTTTCACCGACATGTGAGTCACATGGGAGCCACACCTGTAGGGCATGTCACACACGCGTGACCACATGTCTGACACACATGGATAATGTGCAATGAATGCCTGAGTCACAGGGGAGCCATGCCTGAGTAGTGTGTCAGCCACACGTGATTCACGTGCCAGCCACTCCTGAAACACCTGTCACCTACGTCTGAACCACGTCTCAGTCACGACTGAGCCATGTGTCAACTGCGAATCACCAAGTGTCAGCCACACAGCAATCACGTGTCACTGAGGTCTGAACGAAGCATCACACACCACTTGAACACGTGTCACACACACCTGAATCACGTGTCACCCACACTACACTCATGCATGAGATGCATATCAGCCACTCCTGCACCAGGTGTTGAGGCACGCCTGAGTCAAGTGTCAGCCACAGCTGAGTCACGAGTCAGCCACAACTGAAGCACACGCCAGGCACATCGGAGTGACTTTTGAGCCAAGCATGAGTCACGTTTCAGTCATTCCTGAGCCACGTGTCAACCACGCCTGTGTCACATGTGAGCCATGGCTGAAGCACATGCCAGACAATCCGGAGTCACATTTCAGCCACGCAAATGTCGCGCTGTGGCCACCCCTGAGCCACTTGTCAGCCACGTCTGAACCACATGTCAGCCACAAGTGTAGCACATGTCAGCCACGCCTGAGCCCTGTGGCAACCGCCCCACAGCCGTGTCTCAGCCACACCCGAATCACATGTCACCGATGCCCAAACCACGAATCACCCAGCCCTGAAACACGTGTCACACACACCTGAAACACATGTCAGCCAAACGAGAAGCACTTGGCAGTCACGCCTGTATCAAATGACAGCCACGCCGGAAGCAAGTTCCTGCCACGCCTGAACCACATGGTAGGCCCAACAGAATCACGTGCCCGTCACGCATGAACCATGTGTGAGCCATGTGCCTACCTTGTGCCAGCGGAACGCGAGCAACGATCCAGCATCTCTCGACCTTGGTACAGCCTGGCTTGAGCCACATGCCATCCGCATCTGAACCACAAGCCAGCCACACCTGAACCACACGTCAGACACACTGGACTCATGCAGGAGCCACATGTCAGCCACTTCTGAGCCATGTGTCACCAACACTTGAACCGCCTGCCACCCATTGCTGCCCCATGTGCCAGCCACACCTGAGCCCCATGCCAGCCATGCCTGAACCACGCATCAGGCACACCTGAACAATGTGCGAGCCAAGCCTGAATCACAAGTGAGGCCCAACTAAGTCACATGTGAACCACGCCTGAGCCACGAGTCAGCAGCACCTCCACCACAGGCAAGACACGCCTGAGTCACGTGTCAGCCGCAGCTGAGTCACGCGTCCAACACGCCTGCGTCATGTGTCAGCCGCAACTGAAGCACATGCCAGGCACGTCGGAATGACCTTTGAGCCACACATGACTCCCGTTTCAGCCACTCCTGAACCACATGTCAGCCATGCCTGAGTCACAGGTGAGCCAGGGCTGGAGAACATGCCAGACAAGAAGCCTGAATCAGGTTTAATGTCACGAGAGTCTCATTGCAGCCACACCTGCGCCACACGTCAGCCACGCCTGAGTCACATGTCACCAACACCCGGCATGTTTCACACATGCCTCAGGCACATGTCAGCCACGCCTGAACCACCAGTCACCCATGCCTGAACCACACATCAGCCACACCTGAACAAAATGCGTGCCATGGCTCAATCACATGTCAGAAACGCCTTAGTCTCGTGTCAGCCACGCCTGAGCCACGTGCCAACCACGCCAGAGCCACGTGTGAGCTATGCCGGAGCAACACCCCAGCCACGCGTGAGCCTCACCTGAGACATGTATTAGCCATGTGTGACAAACTCCTGAATCATGCGTCAGCCACACCTGACCCTGGTCTGAGGAACGCCTGAACTACGTGTGAGCCATGGCTCAGCCATGGCTGAACCACCTGTGAGCCACGCCTGAATCACGGGTGAAACCCTCCTGTACCATAGGAGACCTCCACAGGAGTCATGTGTGAGCCACTCCTGAGCTACACCTGAACCATATGTGAGCCTCCCTGAACCATGCCTGAACCCCATGTGACACACTCGAACCACATGTGAGCCACCTGGGAAGCACGCATGTTCAATGCTAGAACCACACATGAGGCACATGGGAGCCACACTTGAAACGTGGCTGAGCCATGTGGGAGACAAGTGCCAGACACGCCTGAGTATGTGGGAGCCATGTGTCAGCAACGTCTGAGGCACGGGGGGGCCAAACATGAACGACATGTCACCCATATGTGAAGGAAACGTCTGCCGTGCACGGATACTGTGCGAAGAATGCCTGAGTCACGTGTCAGCCATGTGTGAAACATGTGTCAGCAGCACCAGCGTCATGTTTCACACATGCCTGAGTCACATGTCAGGCAAGCCTGAACCAATGGCCACCCATGTGTGAACCATGCACCAGCCACTGCTGAACCACACGAAGGCCATGCATGAACCATGAACGAACCACACCTGCATGACGGGTCAGGCATGCCTGTGTCACATGGCCACCTCAACTGAGTCATGTGTCAGCCACACCTGAATAACATGTGTGCCACGCCCGACTCACGTCTCAGCCGTGCGGAAGTCACGTGCCAGCCAGGCCTGCACCATGTGCCAGCCAGGCCTGAACCACGTGCCAGTCACACTTGAAACACAGGTCAGCCTCACTTGAAGCACGTGTCAGCCACGCTGGCACTGCTTGCCTGGCATGCCTGAAAAACGTGCCATACATGCCACAAACACATGGGAGCCACGCCTGAGCATCAACACAGCCAGGCATGAGCCACACCTGAGCCATGTGTGACCAAAGCCTGAATCATGTGCCAGCCACATGTGAGCCAGTCTTCTGGCACGCCTGCATTACGTGTAAGCCATGGCAGAGCTATGCCCCAACCACGTGTGAGCCATGCCTAAATCACGTGTGAAAGTCTCCTCTACCATATGCGACCCACACGAGTCGTGGGTTAGCCACGCCTGAATTCCACCTGACCCATGTGTGAGCCACACGTGAAGCATGCATGAACCACATGTGAGACACCCTTGAACCACATCTGACCCACATGTGAAACCCACGTGTTCCATGCTTTAACCACACATGAACCACAGGGGAGCCACACATGAAACACAGCTGAGCCATGCATGAGCCACCTCACAGCCATGACTGAGTATTTGGGAGACACGTTTCACCGACATGTGAGTCACATGGGAGCCACACCTGTAGGGCATGTCACACACGCGTGACCACATGTCTGACACACATGGATAATGTGCAATGAATGCCTGAATCACAGGGGAGCCATGCCTGAGTAGTGTGTCAGCCACACGTGATTCACGTGCCAGCCACTCCTGAAACACCTGTCACCTACGTCTGAACCACGTCTCAGTCACGACTGAGCAATGTGTCAACTGCGAATCAGCAAGTGTCAGCCACACAGCAATCACGTGTCACTGAGGTCTGAACGAAGCATCACACACCACTTGAACACGTGTCACACACACCTGAATCACGTGTCACCCACACTACACTCATGCATGAGATGCATATCAGCCACTCCTGCACCAGGTGTTGAGGCACGCCTGAGTCAAGTGTCAGCCACAGCTGAGTCACGAGTCAGCCACAACTGAAGCACACGCCAGGCACATCGGAGTGACTTTTGAGCCAAGCATGAGTCACGTTTCAGTCATTCCTGAGCCACGTGTCAACCACGCCTGTGTCACATGTGAGCCATGGCTGAAGCACATGCCAGACAATCCGGAGTCACATTTCAGCCACGCAAATGTCGCGCTGTGGCCACCCCTGAGCCACTTGTCAGCCACGTCTGAACCACATGTCAGCCACAAGTGTAGCACATGTCAGCCACGCCTGAGCCCTGTGGCAACCGCCCCACAGCCGTGTCTCAGCCACACCCGAATCACATGTCACCGATGCCCAAACCACGAATCACCCAGCCCTGAAACACGTGTCACACACACCTGAAACACATGTCAGCCAAACGAGAAGCACTTGGCAGTCACGCCTGTATCAAATGACAGCCACGCCGGAAGCAAGTTCCTGCCACGCCTGAACTACATGGTAGGCCCAACAGAATCACGTGCCCGTCACGCATGAACCATGTGTGAGCCATGTGCCTACCTTGTGCCAGCGGAACGCGAGCAACGATCCAGCATCTCTCGACCTTGGTACAGCCTGGCTTGAGCCACATGCCATCCGCATCTGAACCACAAGCCAGCCACACCTGAACCACACGTCAGACACACTGGACTCATGCAGGAGCCACATGTCAGCCACTTCTGAGCCATGTGTCACCAACACTTGAACCGCCTGCCACCCATTGCTGCCCCATGTGCCAGCCACACCTGAGCCCCATGCCAGCCATGCCTGAACCACGCATCAGGCACACCTGAACAATGTGCGAGCCAAGCCTGAATCACAAGTGAGGCCCAACTAAGTCACATGTGAACCACGCCTGAGCCACGAGTCAGCAGCACCTCCGCCACAGGCAAGACACGCCTGAGTCACGTGTCAGCCGCAGCTGAGTCACGCGTCCAACACGCCTGCGTCATGTGTCAGCCGCAACTGAAGCACATGCCAGGCACGCCGGAATGACCTTTGAGCCACACATGACTCCCGTTTCAGCCACTCCTGAACCACATGTCAGCCATGCCTGAGTCACAGGTGAGCCAGGGCTGGAGAACATGCCAGACAAGAAGCCTGAATCACGTTTGAATGTCACGAGAGTCTCATTGCAGCCACACCTGCGCCACACGTCAGCCACGCCTGAGTCACATGTCACCAACACCCGGCATGTTTCACACATGCCTCAGGCACATGTCAGCCACGCCTGAACCACCAGTCACCCATGCCTGAACCACACATCAGCCACACCTGAACAAAATGCGTGCCATGGCTCAATCACATGTCAGAAACGCCTTAGTCTCATGTCAGCCACGCCTGAGCCACGTGCCAACAACGCCAGAGCCACGTGTGAGCTATGCCGGAGCAACACCCCAGCCACGCGTGAGCCTCACCTGAGACATGTTTTAGCCATGTGTGACAAACTCCTGAATCATGCGTCAGCCACACCTGACCCCGGTCTGAGGAACGCCTGAACTACGTGTGAGCCATGGCTCAGCCATGGCTGAACCACCTGTGAGCCACGCCTGAATCACGGGTGAAACCCTCCTGTACCATAGGAGACCTCCACAGGAGTCATGTGTGAGCCACTCCTGAGCTACACCTGAACCATATGTGAGCCTCCCTGAACCATGCCTGAACCACATGTGACACACTCGAACCACATGTGAGCCACCTGGGAAGCACGCATGTTCAATGCTAGAACCACACATGAGGCACATGGGAGCCACACTTGAAACGTGGCTGAGCCATGTGGGAGACAAGTGCCAGACACGCCTGAGTATGTGGGAGCCATGTGTCAGCAACGTCTGAGGCACGGGGGGGCCAAACATGAACGACATGTCACCCATATGTGAAGGAAACGTCTGCCGTGCACGGATACTGTGCGAAGAATGCCTGAGTCACGTGTCAGCCATGTGTGAAACATGTGTCAGCAGCACCAGCGTCATGTTTCACACATGCCTGAGTCACATGTCAGGCAAGCCTGAACCAATGGCCACCCATGTGTGAACCATGCACCAGCCACTGCTGAACCACACGAAGGCCATGCATGAACCATGAACGAACCACACCTGCATGACGGGTCAGGCATGCCTGTGTCACATGGCCACCTCAACTGAGTCATGTGTCAGCCACACCTGAATAACATGTGTGCCACGCCCGACTCACGTCTCAGCCGTGCGGAAGTCACGTGCCAGCCAGGCCTGCACCATGTGCCAGCCAGGCCTGAACCACGTGCCAGTCACACTTGAAACACAGGTCAGCCTCACTTGAAGCACGTGTCAGCCACGCTGGCACTGCTTGCCTGGCATGCCTGAAAAACGTGCCATACATGCCACAAACACATGGGAGCCACGCCTGAGCATCAACACAGCCAGGCATGAGCCACACCTGAGCCATGTGTGACCAAAGCCTGAATCATGTGCCAGCCACATGTGAGCCAGTCTTCTGGCACGCCTGCATTACGTGTAAGCCATGGCAGAGCTATGCCCCAACCACGTGTGAGCCATGCCTAAATCACGTGTGAAAGTCTCCTCTACCATATGCGACCCACACGAGTCGTGGGTTAGCCACGCCTGAATTCCACCTGACCCATGTGTGAGCCACACGTGAAGCATGCATGAACCACATGTGAGACACCCTTGAACCACATCTGACCCACATGTGAAACCCACGTGTTCCATGCTTTAACCACACATGAACCACAGGGGAGCCACACATGAAACACAGCTGAGCCATGCATGAGCCACCTCACAGCCATGACTGAGTATTTGGGAGACACGTTTCACCGACATGTGAGTCACATGGGAGCCACACCTGTAGGGCATGTCACACACGCGTGACCACATGTCTGACACACATGGATAATGTGCAATGAATGCCTGAATCACAGGGGAGCCATGCCTGAGTAGTGTGTCAGCCACACGTGATTCACGTGCCAGCCACTCCTGAAACACCTGTCACCTACGTCTGAACCACGTCTCAGTCACGACTGAGCAATGTGTCAACTGCGAATCAGCAAGTGTCAGCCACACAGCAATCACGTGTCACTGAGGTCTGAACGAAGCATCACACACCACTTGAACACGTGTCACACACACCTGAATCACGTGTCACCCACACTACACTCATGCATGAGATGCATATCAGCCACTCCTGCACCAGGTGTTGAGGCACGCCTGAGTCAAGTGTCAGCCACAGCTGAGTCACGAGTCAGCCACAACTGAAGCACACGCCAGGCACATCGGAGTGACTTTTGAGCCAAGCATGAGTCACGTTTCAGTCATTCCTGAGCCACGTGTCAACCACGCCTGTGTCACATGTGAGCCATGGCTGAAGCACATGCCAGACAATCCGGAGTCACATTTCAGCCACGCAAATGTCGCGCTGTGGCCACCCCTGAGCCACTTGTCAGCCACGTCTGAACCACATGTCAGCCACAAGTGTAGCACATGTCAGCCACGCCTGAGCCCTGTGGCAACCGCCCCACAGCCGTGTCTCAGCCACACCCGAATCACATGTCACCGATGCCCAAACCACGAATCACCCAGCCCTGAAACACGTGTCACACACACCTGAAACACATGTCAGCCAAACGAGAAGCACTTGGCAGTCACGCCTGTATCAAATGACAGCCACGCCGGAAGCAAGTTCCTGCCACGCCTGAACTACATGGTAGGCCCAACAGAATCACGTGCCCGTCACGCATGAACCATGTGTGAGCCATGTGCCTACCTTGTGCCAGCGGAACGCGAGCAACGATCCAGCATCTCTCGACCTTGGTACAGCCTGGCTTGAGCCACATGCCATCCGCATCTGAACCACAAGCCAGCCACACCTGAACCACACGTCAGACACACTGGACTCATGCAGGAGCCACATGTCAGCCACTTCTGAGCCATGTGTCACCAACACTTGAACCGCCTGCCACCCATTGCTGCCCCATGTGCCAGCCACACCTGAGCCCCATGCCAGCCATGCCTGAACCACGCATCAGGCACACCTGAACAATGTGCGAGCCAAGCCTGAATCACAAGTGAGGCCCAACTAAGTCACATGTGAACCACGCCTGAGCCACGAGTCAGCAGCACCTCCGCCACAGGCAAGACACGCCTGAGTCACGTGTCAGCCGCAGCTGAGTCACGCGTCCAACACGCCTGCGTCATGTGTCAGCCGCAACTGAAGCACATGCCAGGCACGCCGGAATGACCTTTGAGCCACACATGACTCCCGTTTCAGCCACTCCTGAACCACATGTCAGCCATGCCTGAGTCACAGGTGAGCCAGGGCTGGAGAACATGCCAGACAAGAAGCCTGAATCACGTTTGAATGTCACGAGAGTCTCATTGCAGCCACACCTGCGCCACACGTCAGCCACGCCTGAGTCACATGTCACCAACACCCGGCATGTTTCACACATGCCTCAGGCACATGTCAGCCACGCCTGAACCACCAGTCACCCATGCCTGAACCACACATCAGCCACACCTGAACAAAATGCGTGCCATGGCTCAATCACATGTCAGAAACGCCTTAGTCTCATGTCAGCCACGCCTGAGCCACGTGCCAACAACGCCAGAGCCACGTGTGAGCTATGCCGGAGCAACACCCCAGCCACGCGTGAGCCTCACCTGAGACATGTTTTAGCCATGTGTGACAAACTCCTGAATCATGCGTCAGCCACACCTGACCCCGGTCTGAGGAACGCCTGAACTACGTGTGAGCCATGGCTCAGCCATGGCTGAACCACCTGTGAGCCACGCCTGAATCACGGGTGAAACCCTCCTGTACCATAGGAGACCTCCACAGGAGTCATGTGTGAGCCACTCCTGAGCTACACCTGAACCATATGTGAGCCTCCCTGAACCATGCCTGAACCACATGTGACACACTCGAACCACATGTGAGCCACCTGGGAAGCACGCATGTTCAATGCTAGAACCACACATGAGGCACATGGGAGCCACACTTGAAACGTGGCTGAGCCATGTGGGAGACAAGTGCCAGACACGCCTGAGTATGTGGGAGCCATGTGTCAGCAACGTCTGAGGCACGGGGGGGCCAAACATGAACGACATGTCACCCATATGTGAAGGAAACGTCTGCCGTGCACGGATACTGTGCGAAGAATGCCTGAGTCACGTGTCAGCCATGTGTGAAACATGTGTCAGCAGCACCAGCGTCATGTTTCACACATGCCTGAGTCACATGTCAGGCAAGCCTGAACCAATGGCCACCCATGTGTGAACCATGCACCAGCCACTGCTGAACCACACGAAGGCCATGCATGAACCATGAACGAACCACACCTGCATGACGGGTCAGGCATGCCTGTGTCACATGGCCACCTCAACTGAGTCATGTGTCAGCCACACCTGAATAACATGTGTGCCACGCCCGACTCACGTCTCAGCCGTGCGGAAGTCACGTGCCAGCCAGGCCTGCACCATGTGCCAGCCAGGCCTGAACCACGTGCCAGTCACACTTGAAACACAGGTCAGCCTCACTTGAAGCACGTGTCAGCCACGCTGGCACTGCTTGCCTGGCATGCCTGAAAAACGTGCCATACATGCCACAAACACATGGGAGCCACGCCTGAGCATCAACACAGCCAGGCATGAGCCACACCTGAGCCATGTGTGACCAAAGCCTGAATCATGTGCCAGCCACATGTGAGCCAGTCTTCTGGCACGCCTGCATTACGTGTAAGCCATGGCAGAGCTATGCCCCAACCACGTGTGAGCCATGCCTAAATCACGTGTGAAAGTCTCCTCTACCATATGCGACCCACACGAGTCGTGGGTTAGCCACGCCTGAATTCCACCTGACCCATGTGTGAGCCACACGTGAAGCATGCATGAACCACATGTGAGACACCCTTGAACCACATCTGACCCACATGTGAAACCCACGTGTTCCATGCTTTAACCACACATGAACCACAGGGGAGCCACACATGAAACACAGCTGAGCCATGCATGAGCCACCTCACAGCCATGACTGAGTATTTGGGAGACACGTTTCACCGACATGTGAGTCACATGGGAGCCACACCTGTAGGGCATGTCACACACGCGTGACCACATGTCTGACACACATGGATAATGTGCAATGAATGCCTGAATCACAGGGGAGCCATGCCTGAGTAGTGTGTCAGCCACACGTGATTCACGTGCCAGCCACTCCTGAAACACCTGTCACCTACGTCTGAACCACGTCTCAGTCACGACTGAGCAATGTGTCAACTGCGAATCAGCAAGTGTCAGCCACACAGCAATCACGTGTCACTGAGGTCTGAACGAAGCATCACACACCACTTGAACACGTGTCACACACACCTGAATCACGTGTCACCCACACTACACTCATGCATGAGATGCATATCAGCCACTCCTGCACCAGGTGTTGAGGCACGCCTGAGTCAAGTGTCAGCCACAGCTGAGTCACGAGTCAGCCACAACTGAAGCACACGCCAGGCACATCGGAGTGACTTTTGAGCCAAGCATGAGTCACGTTTCAGTCATTCCTGAGCCACGTGTCAACCACGCCTGTGTCACATGTGAGCCATGGCTGAAGCACATGCCAGACAATCCGGAGTCACATTTCAGCCACGCAAATGTCGCGCTGTGGCCACCCCTGAGCCACTTGTCAGCCACGTCTGAACCACATGTCAGCCACAAGTGTAGCACATGTCAGCCACGCCTGAGCCCTGTGGCAACCGCCCCACAGCCGTGTCTCAGCCACACCCGAATCACATGTCACCGATGCCCAAACCACGAATCACCCAGCCCTGAAACACGTGTCACACACACCTGAAACACATGTCAGCCAAACGAGAAGCACTTGGCAGTCACGCCTGTATCAAATGACAGCCACGCCGGAAGCAAGTTCCTGCCACGCCTGAACTACATGGTAGGCCCAACAGAATCACGTGCCCGTCACGCATGAACCATGTGTGAGCCATGTGCCTACCTTGTGCCAGCGGAACGCGAGCAACGATCCAGCATCTCTCGACCTTGGTACAGCCTGGCTTGAGCCACATGCCATCCGCATCTGAACCACAAGCCAGCCACACCTGAACCACACGTCAGACACACTGGACTCATGCAGGAGCCACATGTCAGCCACTTCTGAGCCATGTGTCACCAACACTTGAACCGCCTGCCACCCATTGCTGCCCCATGTGCCAGCCACACCTGAGCCCCATGCCAGCCATGCCTGAACCACGCATCAGGCACACCTGAACAATGTGCGAGCCAAGCCTGAATCACAAGTGAGGCCCAACTAAGTCACATGTGAACCACGCCTGAGCCACGAGTCAGCAGCACCTCCGCCACAGGCAAGACACGCCTGAGTCACGTGTCAGCCGCAGCTGAGTCACGCGTCCAACACGCCTGCGTCATGTGTCAGCCGCAACTGAAGCACATGCCAGGCACGCCGGAATGACCTTTGAGCCACACATGACTCCCGTTTCAGCCACTCCTGAACCACATGTCAGCCATGCCTGAGTCACAGGTGAGCCAGGGCTGGAGAACATGCCAGACAAGAAGCCTGAATCACGTTTGAATGTCACGAGAGTCTCATTGCAGCCACACCTGCGCCACACGTCAGCCACGCCTGAGTCACATGTCACCAACACCCGGCATGTTTCACACATGCCTCAGGCACATGTCAGCCACGCCTGAACCACCAGTCACCCATGCCTGAACCACACATCAGCCACACCTGAACAAAATGCGTGCCATGGCTCAATCACATGTCAGAAACGCCTTAGTCTCATGTCAGCCACGCCTGAGCCACGTGCCAACAACGCCAGAGCCACGTGTGAGCTATGCCGGAGCAACACCCCAGCCACGCGTGAGCCTCACCTGAGACATGTTTTAGCCATGTGTGACAAACTCCTGAATCATGCGTCAGCCACACCTGACCCCGGTCTGAGGAACGCCTGAACTACGTGTGAGCCATGGCTCAGCCATGGCTGAACCACCTGTGAGCCACGCCTGAATCACGGGTGAAACCCTCCTGTACCATAGGAGACCTCCACAGGAGTCATGTGTGAGCCACTCCTGAGCTACACCTGAACCATATGTGAGCCTCCCTGAACCATGCCTGAACCCCATGTGACACACTCCAACCACATGTGAGCCACCTGGGAAGCACGCATGTTCAATGCTAGAACCACACATGAGGCACATGGGAGCCACACTTGAAACGTGGCTGAGCCATGTGGGAGACAAGTGCCAGACACGCCTGAGTATGTGGGAGCCATGTGTCAGCAACGTCTGAGGCACGGGGGGGCCAAACATGAACGACATGTCACCCATATGTGAAGGAAACGTCTGCCGTGCACGGATACTGTGCGAAGAATGCCTGAGTCACGTGTCAGCCATGTGTGAAACATGTGTCAGCAGCACCAGCGTCATGTTTCACACATGCCTGAGTCACATGTCAGGCAAGCCTGAACCACTGGCCACCCATGTGTGAACCATGCACCAGCCACTGCTGAACCACACGAAGGCCATGCATGAACCATGAACGAACCACACCTGCATGACGGGTCAGGCACGCCTGTGTCACATGGCCACCTCAACTGAGTCATGTGTCAGCCACACCTGAATAACATGTGTGCCACGCCCGACTCACGTCTCAGCCGTGCGGAAGTCACGTGCCAGCCAGGCCTGCACCATGTGCCAGCCAGGCCTGAACCACGTGCCAGTCACACTTGAAACACAGGTCAGCCTCACTTGAAGCACGTGTCAGCCACGCTGGCACTGCTTGCCTGGCATGCCTGAAAAACGTGCCATACATGCCACAAACACATGGGAGCCACGCCTGAGCATCAACACAGCCAGGCATGAGCCACACCTGAGCCATGTGTGACCAAAGCCTGAATCATGTGCCAGCCACATGTGAGCCAGTCTTCTGGCACGCCTGCATTACGTGTAAGCCATGGCAGAGCTATGCCCCAACCACGTGTGAGCCATGCCTAAATCACGTGTGAAAGTCTCCTCTACCATATGCGACCCACACGAGTCGTGGGTTAGCCACGCCTGAATTCCACCTGACCCATGTGTGAGCCACACGTGAAGCATGCATGAACCACATGTGAGACACCCTTGAACC
Source organism: Equus caballus (assembly GCF_041296265.1). Taxonomy (NCBI): domain Eukaryota; kingdom Metazoa; phylum Chordata; class Mammalia; order Perissodactyla; family Equidae; genus Equus; species Equus caballus. The sequence continues at coordinate 48,812,374 of NC_091715.1, forward strand.
ACATCTGACCCACATGTGAAACCCACGTGTTCCATGCTTTAACCACACATGAACCACAGGGGAGCCACACATGAAACACAGCTCAGCCATGCATGAGCCACCTCACAGCCATGACTGAGTATTTGGGAGACACGTTTCACCGACATGTGAGTCACATGGGAGCCACACCTGTAGGGCATGTCACACACGCGTGACCACATGTCTGACACACATGGATAATGTGCAATGAATGCCTGAGTCACAGGGGAGCCATGCCTGAGTAGTGTGTCAGCCACACGTGATTCACGTGCCAGCCACTCCTGAAACACCTGTCACCTACGTCTGAACCACGTCTCAGTCGCGAGTGAGCCATGTGTCAACTGCGAATCACCAAGTGTCAGCCACACAGCAATCACGTGTCACTGAGGTCTGAACGAAGCATCACACACCACTTGAACACGTGTCACACACACCTGAATCACGTGTCACCCACACTACACTCATGCATGAGATGCATATCAGCCACTCCTGCACCAGGTGTTGAGGCACGCCTGAGTCAAGTGTCAGCCACAGCTGAGTCACGAGTCAGCCACAACTGAAGCACACGCCAGGCACATCGGAGTGACTTTTGAGCCAAGCATGAGTCACGTTTCAGTCATTCCTGAGCCACGTGTCAACCACGCCTGTGTCACATGTGAGCCATGGCTGAAGCACATGCCAGACAATCCGGAGTCACATTTCAGCCACGCAAATGTCGCGCTGTGGCCACCCCTGAGCCACTTGTCAGCCACGTCTGAACCACATGTCAGCCACAAGTGTAGCACATGTCAGCCACGCCTGAGCCCTGTGGCAACCGCCCCACAGCCGTGTCTCAGCCACACCCGAATCACATGTCACCGATGCCCAAACCACGAATCACCCAGCCCTGAAACACGTGTCACACACACCTGAAACACATGTCAGCCAAACGAGAAGCACTTGGCAGTCACGCCTGTATCAAATGACAGCCACGCCGGAAGCAAGTTCCTGCCACGCCTGAACCACATGGTAGGCCCAACAGAATCACGTGCCCGTCACGCATGAACCATGTGTGAGCCATGTGCCTACCTTGTGCCAGCGGAACGCGAGCAACGATCCAGCATCTCTCGACCTTGGTACAGCCTGGCTTGAGCCACATGCCATCCGCATCTGAACCACAAGCCAGCCACACCTGAACCACACGTCAGACACACTGGACTCATGCAGGAGCCACATGTCAGCCACTTCTGAGCCATGTGTCACCAACACTTGAACCGCCTGCCACCCATTGCTGCCCCATGTGCCAGCCACACCTGAGCCCCATGCCAGCCATGCCTGAACCACGCATCAGGCACACCTGAACAATGTGCGAGCCAAGCCTGAATCACAAGTGAGGCCCAACTAAGTCACATGTGAACCACGCCTGAGCCACGAGTCAGCAGCACCTCCGCCACAGGCAAGACACGCCTGAGTCACGTGTCAGCCGCAGCTGAGTCACGCGTCCAACACACCTGCGTCATGTGTCAGCCGCAACTGAAGCACATGCCAGGCACGCCGGAATGACCTTTGAGCCACACATGACTCCCGTTTCAGCCACTCCTGAACCACATGTCAGCCATGCCTGAGTCACAGGTGAGCCAGGGCTGGAGAACATGCCAGACAAGAAGCCTGAATCACGTTTGAATGTCACGAGAGTCTCATTGCAGCCACACCTGCGCCACACGTCAGCCACGCCTGAGTCACATGTCACCAACACCCGGCATGTTTCACACATGCCTCAGGCACATGTCAGCCACGCCTGAACCACCAGTCACCCATGCCTGAACCACACATCAGCCACACCTGAACAAAATGCGTGCCATGGCTCAATCACATGTCAGAAACGCCTTAGTCTCATGTCAGCCACGCCTGAGCCACGTGCCAACAACGCCAGAGCCACGTGTGAGCTATGCCGGAGCAACACCCCAGCCACGCGTGAGCCTCACCTGAGACATGTTTTAGCCATGTGTGACAAACTCCTGAATCATGCGTCAGCCACACCTGACCCCGGTCTGAGGAACGCCTGAACTACGTGTGAGCCATGGCTCAGCCATGGCTGAACCACCTGTGAGCCACGCCTGAATCACGGGTGAAACCCTCCTGTACCATAGGAGACCTCCACAGGAGTCATGTGTGAGCCACTCCTGAGCTACACCTGAACCATATGTGAGCCTCCCTGAACCATGCCTGAACCCCATGTGACACACTCCAACCACATGTGAGCCACCTGGGAAGCACGCATGTTCAATGCTAGAACCACACATGAGGCACATGGGAGCCACACTTGAAACGTGGCTGAGCCATGTGGGAGACAAGTGCCAGACACGCCTGAGTATGTGGGAGCCATGTGTCAGCAACGTCTGAGGCACGGGGGGGCCAAACATGAACGACATGTCACCCATATGTGAAGGAAACGTCTGCCGTGCACGGATACTGTGCGAAGAATGCCTGAGTCACGTGTCAGCCATGTGTGAAACATGTGTCAGCAGCACCAGCGTCATGTTTCACACATGCCTGAGTCACATGTCAGGCAAGCCTGAACCAATGGCCACCCATGTGTGAACCATGCACCAGCCACTGCTGAACCACACGAAGGCCATGCATGAACCATGAACGAACCACACCTGCATGACGGGTCAGGCATGCCTGTGTCACATGGCCACCTCAACTGAGTCATGTGTCAGCCACACCTGAATAGCATGTGTGCCACGCCCGACTCACGTCTCAGCCGTGCGGAAGTCACGTGCCAGCCAGGCCTGCACCATGTGCCAGCCAGGCCTGAACCACGTGCCAGTCACACTTGAAACACAGGTCAGCCTCACTTGAAGCACGTGTCAGCCACGCTGGCACTGCTTGCCTGGCATGCCTGAAAAACGTGCCATACATGCCACAAACACATGGGAGCCACGCCTGAGCATCAACACAGCCAGGCATGAGCCACACCTGAGCCATGTGTGACGAAAGCCTGAATCATGTGCCAGCCACATGTGAGCCAGTCTTCTGGCACGCCTGCATTACGTGTAAGCCATGGCAGAGCTATGCCCCAACCACGTGTGAGCCATGCCTAAATCACGTGTGAAAGTCTCCTCTACCATATGCGACCCACACGAGTCGTGGGTTAGCCACGCCTGAATTCCACCTGACCCATGTGTGAGCCACACGTGAAGCATGCATGAACCACATGTGAGACACCCTTGAACCACATCTGACCCACATGTGAAACCCACGTGTTCCATGCTTTAACCACACATGAACCACAGGGGAGCCACACATGAAACACAGCTGAGCCATGCATGAGCCACCTCACAGCCATGACTGAGTATTTGGGAGACACGTTTCACCGACATGTGAGTCACATGGGAGCCACACCTGTAGGGCATGTCACACACGCGTGACCACATGTCTGACACACATGGATAATGTGCAATGAATGCCTGAATCACAGGGGAGCCATGCCTGAGTAGTGTGTCAGCCACACGTGATTCACGTGCCAGCCACTCCTGAAACACCTGTCACCTACGTCTGAACCACGTCTCAGTCACGACTGAGCAATGTGTCAACTGCGAATCAGCAAGTGTCAGCCACACAGCAATCACGTGTCACTGAGGTCTGAACGAAGCATCACACACCACTTGAACACGTGTCACACACACCTGAATCACGTGTCACCCACACTACACTCATGCATGAGATGCATATCAGCCACTCCTGCACCAGGTGTTGAGGCACGCCTGAGTCAAGTGTCAGCCACAGCTGAGTCACGAGTCAGCCACAACTGAAGCACACGCCAGGCACATCGGAGTGACTTTTGAGCCAAGCATGAGTCACGTTTCAGTCATTCCTGAGCCACGTGTCAACCACGCCTGTGTCACATGTGAGCCATGGCTGAAGCACATGCCAGACAATCCGGAGTCACATTTCAGCCACGCAAATGTCGCGCTGTGGCCACCCCTGAGCCACTTGTCAGCCACGTCTGAACCACATGTCAGCCACAAGTGTAGCACATGTCAGCCACGCCTGAGCCCTGTGGCAACCGCCCCACAGCCGTGTCTCAGCCACACCCGAATCACATGTCACCGATGCCCAAACCACGAATCACCCAGCCCTGAAACACGTGTCACACACACCTGAAACACATGTCAGCCAAACGAGAAGCACTTGGCAGTCACGCCTGTATCAAATGACAGCCACGCCGGAAGCAAGTTCCTGCCACGCCTGAACTACATGGTAGGCCCAACAGAATCACGTGCCCGTCACGCATGAACCATGTGTGAGCCATGTGCCTACCTTGTGCCAGCGGAACGCGAGCAACGATCCAGCATCTCTCGACCTTGGTACAGCCTGGCTTGAGCCACATGCCATCCGCATCTGAACCACAAGCCAGCCACACCTGAACCACACGTCAGACACACTGGACTCATGCAGGAGCCACATGTCAGCCACTTCTGAGCCATGTGTCACCAACACTTGAACCGCCTGCCACCCATTGCTGCCCCATGTGCCAGCCACACCTGAGCCCCATGCCAGCCATGCCTGAACCACGCATCAGGCACACCTGAACAATGTGCGAGCCAAGCCTGAATCACAAGTGAGGCCCAACTAAGTCACATGTGAACCACGCCTGAGCCACGAGTCAGCAGCACCTCCGCCACAGGCAAGACACGCCTGAGTCACGTGTCAGCCGCAGCTGAGTCACGCGTCCAACACGCCTGCGTCATGTGTCAGCCGCAACTGAAGCACATGCCAGGCACGCCGGAATGACCTTTGAGCCACACATGACTCCCGTTTCAGCCACTCCTGAACCACATGTCAGCCATGCCTGAGTCACAGGTGAGCCAGGGCTGGAGAACATGCCAGACAAGAAGCCTGAATCACGTTTGAATGTCACGAGAGTCTCATTGCAGCCACACCTGCGCCACACGTCAGCCACGCCTGAGTCACATGTCACCAACACCCGGCATGTTTCACACATGCCTCAGGCACATGTCAGCCACGCCTGAACCACCAGTCACCCATGCCTGAACCACACATCAGCCACACCTGAACAAAATGCGTGCCATGGCTCAATCACATGTCAGAAACGCCTTAGTCTCATGTCAGCCACGCCTGAGCCACGTGCCAACAACGCCAGAGCCACGTGTGAGCTATGCCGGAGCAACACCCCAGCCACGCGTGAGCCTCACCTGAGACATGTTTTAGCCATGTGTGACAAACTCCTGAATCATGCGTCAGCCACACCTGACCCCGGTCTGAGGAACGCCTGAACTACGTGTGAGCCATGGCTCAGCCATGGCTGAACCACCTGTGAGCCACGCCTGAATCACGGGTGAAACCCTCCTGTACCATAGGAGACCTCCACAGGAGTCATGTGTGAGCCACTCCTGAGCTACACCTGAACCATATGTGAGCCTCCCTGAACCATGCCTGAACCCCATGTGACACACTCCAACCACATGTGAGCCACCTGGGAAGCACGCATGTTCAATGCTAGAACCACACATGAGGCACATGGGAGCCACACTTGAAACGTGGCTGAGCCATGTGGGAGACAAGTGCCAGACACGCCTGAGTATGTGGGAGCCATGTGTCAGCAACGTCTGAGGCACGGGGGGGCCAAACATGAACGACATGTCACCCATATGTGAAGGAAACGTCTGCCGTGCACGGATACTGTGCGAAGAATGCCTGAGTCACGTGTCAGCCATGTGTGAAACATGTGTCAGCAGCACCAGCGTCATGTTTCACACATGCCTGAGTCACATGTCAGGCAAGCCTGAACCACTGGCCACCCATGTGTGAACCATGCACCAGCCACTGCTGAACCACACGAAGGCCATGCATGAACCATGAACGAACCACACCTGCATGACGGGTCAGGCACGCCTGTGTCACATGGCCACCTCAACTGAGTCATGTGTCAGCCACACCTGAATAACATGTGTGCCACGCCCGACTCACGTCTCAGCCGTGCGGAAGTCACGTGCCAGCCAGGCCTGCACCATGTGCCAGCCAGGCCTGAACCACGTGCCAGTCACACTTGAAACACAGGTCAGCCTCACTTGAAGCACGTGTCAGCCACGCTGGCACTGCTTGCCTGGCATGCCTGAAAAACGTGCCATACATGCCACAAACACATGGGAGCCACGCCTGAGCATCAACACAGCCAGGCATGAGCCACACCTGAGCCATGTGTGACCAAAGCCTGAATCATGTGCCAGCCACATGTGAGCCAGTCTTCTGGCACGCCTGCATTACGTGTAAGCCATGGCAGAGCTATGCCCCAACCACGTGTGAGCCATGCCTAAATCACGTGTGAAAGTCTCCTCTACCATATGCGACCCACACGAGTCGTGGGTTAGCCACGCCTGAATTCCACCTGACCCATGTGTGAGCCACACGTGAAGCATGCATGAACCACATGTGAGACACCCTTGAACCACATCTGACCCACATGTGAAACCCACGTGTTCCATGCTTTAACCACACATGAACCACAGGGGAGCCACACATGAAACACAGCTCAGCCATGCATGAGCCACCTCACAGCCATGACTGAGTATTTGGGAGACACGTTTCACCGACATGTGAGTCACATGGGAGCCACACCTGTAGGGCATGTCACACACGCGTGACCACATGTCTGACACACATGGATAATGTGCAATGAATGCCTGAGTCACAGGGGAGCCATGCCTGAGTAGTGTGTCAGCCACACGTGATTCACGTGCCAGCCACTCCTGAAACACCTGTCACCTACGTCTGAACCACGTCTCAGTCGCGAGTGAGCCATGTGTCAACTGCGAATCACCAAGTGTCAGCCACACAGCAATCACGTGTCACTGAGGTCTGAACGAAGCATCACACACCACTTGAACACGTGTCACACACACCTGAATCACGTGTCACCCACACTACACTCATGCATGAGATGCATATCAGCCACTCCTGCACCAGGTGTTGAGGCACGCCTGAGTCAAGTGTCAGCCACAGCTGAGTCACGAGTCAGCCACAACTGAAGCACACGCCAGGCACATCGGAGTGACTTTTGAGCCAAGCATGAGTCACGTTTCAGTCATTCCTGAGCCACGTGTCAACCACGCCTGTGTCACATGTGAGCCATGGCTGAAGCACATGCCAGACAATCCGGAGTCACATTTCAGCCACGCAAATGTCGCGCTGTGGCCACCCCTGAGCCACTTGTCAGCCACGTCTGAACCACATGTCAGCCACAAGTGTAGCACATGTCAGCCACGCCTGAGCCCTGTGGCAACCGCCCCACAGCCGTGTCTCAGCCACACCCGAATCACATGTCACCGATGCCCAAACCACGAATCACCCAGCCCTGAAACACGTGTCACACACACCTGAAACACATGTCAGCCAAACGAGAAGCACTTGGCAGTCACGCCTGTATCAAATGACAGCCACGCCGGAAGCAAGTTCCTGCCACGCCTGAACCACATGGTAGGCCCAACAGAATCACGTGCCCGTCACGCATGAACCATGTGTGAGCCATGTGCCTACCTTGTGCCAGCGGAACGCGAGCAACGATCCAGCATCTCTCGACCTTGGTACAGCCTGGCTTGAGCCACATGCCATCCGCATCTGAACCACAAGCCAGCCACACCTGAACCACACGTCAGACACACTGGACTCATGCAGGAGCCACATGTCAGCCACTTCTGAGCCATGTGTCACCAACACTTGAACCGCCTGCCACCCATTGCTGCCCCATGTGCCAGCCACACCTGAGCCCCATGCCAGCCATGCCTGAACCACGCATCAGGCACACCTGAACAATGTGCGAGCCAAGCCTGAATCACAAGTGAGGCCCAACTAAGTCACATGTGAACCACGCCTGAGCCACGAGTCAGCAGCACCTCCGCCACAGGCAAGACACGCCTGAGTCACGTGTCAGCCGCAGCTGAGTCACGCGTCCAACACACCTGCGTCATGTGTCAGCCGCAACTGAAGCACATGCCAGGCACGCCGGAATGACCTTTGAGCCACACATGACTCCCGTTTCAGCCACTCCTGAACCACATGTCAGCCATGCCTGAGTCACAGGTGAGCCAGGGCTGGAGAACATGCCAGACAAGAAGCCTGAATCACGTTTGAATGTCACGAGAGTCTCATTGCAGCCACACCTGCGCCACACGTCAGCCACGCCTGAGTCACATGTCACCAACACCCGGCATGTTTCACACATGCCTCAGGCACATGTCAGCCACGCCTGAACCACCAGTCACCCATGCCTGAACCACACATCAGCCACACCTGAACAAAATGCGTGCCATGGCTCAATCACATGTCAGAAACGCCTTAGTCTCATGTCAGCCACGCCTGAGCCACGTGCCAACAACGCCAGAGCCACGTGTGAGCTATGCCGGAGCAACACCCCAGCCACGCGTGAGCCTCACCTGAGACATGTTTTAGCCATGTGTGACAAACTCCTGAATCATGCGTCAGCCACACCTGACCCCGGTCTGAGGAACGCCTGAACTACGTGTGAGCCATGGCTCAGCCATGGCTGAACCACCTGTGAGCCACGCCTGAATCACGGGTGAAACCCTCCTGTACCATAGGAGACCTCCACAGGAGTCATGTGTGAGCCACTCCTGAGCTACACCTGAACCATATGTGAGCCTCCCTGAACCATGCCTGAACCCCATGTGACACACTCCAACCACATGTGAGCCACCTGGGAAGCACGCATGTTCAATGCTAGAACCACACATGAGGCACATGGGAGCCACACTTGAAACGTGGCTGAGCCATGTGGGAGACAAGTGCCAGACACGCCTGAGTATGTGGGAGCCATGTGTCAGCAACGTCTGAGGCACGGGGGGGCCAAACATGAACGACATGTCACCCATATGTGAAGGAAACGTCTGCCGTGCACGGATACTGTGCGAAGAATGCCTGAGTCACGTGTCAGCCATGTGTGAAACATGTGTCAGCAGCACCAGCGTCATGTTTCACACATGCCTGAGTCACATGTCAGGCAAGCCTGAACCACTGGCCACCCATGTGTGAACCATGCACCAGCCACTGCTGAACCACACGAAGGCCATGCATGAACCATGAACGAACCACACCTGCATGACGGGTCAGGCATGCCTGTGTCACATGGCCACCTCAACTGAGTCATGTGTCAGCCACACCTGAATAGCATGTGTGCCACGCCCGACTCACGTCTCAGCCGTGCGGAAGTCACGTGCCAGCCAGGCCTGCACCATGTGCCAGCCAGGCCTGAACCACGTGCCAGTCACACTTGAAACACAGGTCAGCCTCACTTGAAGCACGTGTCAGCCACGCTGGCACTGCTTGCCTGGCATGCCTGAAAAACGTGCCATACATGCCACAAACACATGGGAGCCACGCCTGAGCATCAACACAGCCAGGCATGAGCCACACCTGAGCCATGTGTGACGAAAGCCTGAATCATGTGCCAGCCACATGTGAGCCAGTCTTCTGGCACGCCTGCATTACGTGTAAGCCATGGCAGAGCTATGCCCCAACCACGTGTGAGCCATGCCTAAATCACGTGTGAAAGTCTCCTCTACCATATGCGACCCACACGAGTCGTGGGTTAGCCACGCCTGAATTCCACCTGACCCATGTGTGAGCCACACGTGAAGCATGCATGAACCACATGTGAGACACCCTTGAACCACATCTGACCCACATGTGAAACCCACGTGTTCCATGCTTTAACCACACATGAACCACAGGGGAGCCACACATGAAACACAGCTGAGCCATGCATGAGCCACCTCACAGCCATGACTGAGTATTTGGGAGACACGTTTCACCGACATGTGAGTCACATGGGAGCCACACCTGTAGGGCATGTCACACACGCGTGACCACATGTCTGACACACATGGATAATGTGCAATGAATGCCTGAATCACAGGGGAGCCATGCCTGAGTAGTGTGTCAGCCACACGTGATTCACGTGCCAGCCACTCCTGAAACACCTGTCACCTACGTCTGAACCACGTCTCAGTCACGACTGAGCAATGTGTCAACTGCGAATCAGCAAGTGTCAGCCACACAGCAATCACGTGTCACTGAGGTCTGAACGAAGCATCACACACCACTTGAACACGTGTCACACACACCTGAATCACGTGTCACCCACACTACACTCATGCATGAGATGCATATCAGCCACTCCTGCACCAGGTGTTGAGGCACGCCTGAGTCAAGTGTCAGCCACAGCTGAGTCACGAGTCAGCCACAACTGAAGCACACGCCAGGCACATCGGAGTGACTTTTGAGCCAAGCATGAGTCACGTTTCAGTCATTCCTGAGCCACGTGTCAACCACGCCTGTGTCACATGTGAGCCATGGCTGAAGCACATGCCAGACAATCCGGAGTCACATTTCAGCCACGCAAATGTCGCGCTGTGGCCACCCCTGAGCCACTTGTCAGCCACGTCTGAACCACATGTCAGCCACAAGTGTAGCACATGTCAGCCACGCCTGAGCCCTGTGGCAACCGCCCCACAGCCGTGTCTCAGCCACACCCGAATCACATGTCACCGATGCCCAAACCACGAATCACCCAGCCCTGAAACACGTGTCACACACACCTGAAACACATGTCAGCCAAACGAGAAGCACTTGGCAGTCACGCCTGTATCAAATGACAGCCACGCCGGAAGCAAGTTCCTGCCACGCCTGAACCACATGGTAGGCCCAACAGAATCACGTGCCCGTCACGCATGAACCATGTGTGAGCCATGTGCCTACCTTGTGCCAGCGGAACGCGAGCAACGATCCAGCATCTCTCGACCTTGGTACAGCCTGGCTTGAGCCACATGCCATCCGCATCTGAACCACAAGCCAGCCACACCTGAACCACACGTCAGACACACTGGACTCATGCAGGAGACACATGTCAGCCACTTCTGAGCCATGTGTCACCAACACTTGAACCGCCTGCCACCCATTGCTGCCCCATGTGCCAGCCACACCTGAGCCCCATGCCAGCCATGCCTGAACCACGCATCAGGCACACCTGAACAATGTGCGAGCCAAGCCTGAATCACAAGTGAGGCCCAACTAAGTCACATGTGAACCACGCCTGAGCCACGAGTCAGCAGCACCTCCACCACAGGCAAGACACGCCTGAGTCACGTGTCAGCCGCAGCTGAGTCACGCGTCCAACACGCCTGCGTCATGTGTCAGCCGCAACTGAAGCACATGCCAGGCACGTCGGAATGACCTTTGAGCCACACATGACTCCCGTTTCAGCCACTCCTGAACCACATGTCAGCCATGCCTGAGACACAGGTGAGCCAGGGCTGGAGAACATGCCAGACAAGAAGCCTGAATCACGTTTGAATGTCACGAGAGTCTCATTGCAGCCACACCTGCGCCACACGTCAGCCACCCCTGAGTCACATGTCACCAACACCCGGCATGTTTCACACATGCCTCAGGCACATGTCAGCCACGCCTGAACCACCAGTCACCCATGCCTGAACCACACATCAGACACACCTGAACAAAATGCGTGCCATGGCTCAATCACATGTCAGAAACACATTGGTCTCGTGTCAGCCACGCCTGAGCCACGTGCCAACCACGCCAGAGCCACGTGTGAGCTATGCCGGAGCAACACCCCAGCCACGCATGAGCCTCACCTGAGACATGTATTAGCCATGTGTGACAAACTCCTGAATCATGCGTCAGCCACACCTGACCCCGGTCTGAGGAACGCCTGAACTACGTGTGAGCCATGGCTCAGCCATGGCTGAACCACCTGTGAGCCACGCCTGAATCACGGGTGAAACCCTCCTGTACCATAGGAGACCTCCACAGGAGTCATGTGTGAGCCACTCCTGAGCTACACCTGAACCATATGTGAGCCTCCCTGAACCATGCCTGAACCCCATGTGACACACTCCAACCACATGTGAGCCACCTGGGAAGCACGCATGTTCAATGCTAGAACCACACATGAGGCACATGGGAGCCACACTTGAAACGTGGCTGAGCCATGTGGGAGACAAGTGCCAGACACGCCTGAGTATGTGGGAGCCATGTGTCAGCAACGTCTGAGGCACGGGGGGGCCAAACATGAACGACATGTCACCCATATGTGAAGGAAACGTCTGCCGTGCACGGATACTGTGCGAAGAATGCCTGAGTCACGTGTCAGCCATGTGTGAAACATGTGTCAGCAGCACCAGCGTCATGTTTCACACATGCCTGAGTCACATGTCAGGCAAGCCTGAACCACTGGCCACCCATGTGTGAACCATGCACCAGCCACTGCTGAACCACACGAAGGCCATGCATGAACCATGAACGAACCACACCTGCATGACGGGTCAGGCACGCCTGTGTCACATGGCCACCTCAACTGAGTCATGTGTCAGCCACACCTGAATAACATGTGTGCCACGCCCGACTCACGTCTCAGCCGTGCGGAAGTCACGTGCCAGCCAGGCCTGCACCATGTGCCAGCCAGGCCTGAACCACGTGCCAGTCACACTTGAAACACAGGTCAGCCTCACTTGAAGCACGTGTCAGCCACGCTGGCACTGCTTGCCTGGCATGCCTGAAAAACGTGCCATACATGCCACAAACACATGGGAGCCACGCCTGAGCATCAACACAGCCAGGCATGAGCCACACCTGAGCCATGTGTGACCAAAGCCTGAATCATGTGCCAGCCACATGTGAGCCAGTCTTCTGGCACGCCTGCATTACGTGTAAGCCATGGCAGAGCTATGCCCCAACCACGTGTGAGCCATGCCTAAATCACGTGTGAAAGTCTCCTCTACCATATGCGACCCACACGAGTCGTGGGTTAGCCACGCCTGAATTCCACCTGACCCATGTGTGAGCCACACGTGAAGCATGCATGAACCACATGTGAGACACCCTTGAACCACATCTGACCCACATGTGAAACCCACGTGTTCCATGCTTTAACCACACATGAACCACAGGGGAGCCACACATGAAACACAGCTCAGCCATGCATGAGCCACCTCACAGCCATGACTGAGTATTTGGGAGACACGTTTCACCGACATGTGAGTCACATGGGAGCCACACCTGTAGGGCATGTCACACACGCGTGACCACATGTCTGACACACATGGATAATGTGCAATGAATGCCTGAGTCACAGGGGAGCCATGCCTGAGTAGTGTGTCAGCCACACGTGATTCACGTGCCAGCCACTCCTGAAACACCTGTCACCTACGTCTGAACCACGTCTCAGTCACGACTGAGCCATGTGTCAACTGCGAATCACCAAGTGTCAGCCACACAGCAATCACGTGTCACTGAGGTCTGAACGAAGCATCACACACCACTTGAACACGTGTCACACACACCTGAATCACGTGTCACCCACACTACACTCATGCATGAGATGCATATCAGCCACTCCTGCACCAGGTGTTGAGGCACGCCTGAGTCAAGTGTCAGCCACAGCTGAGTCACGAGTCAGCCACAACTGAAGCACACGCCAGGCACATCGGAGTGACTTTTGAGCCAAGCATGAGTCACGTTTCAGTCATTCCTGAGCCACGTGTCAACCACGCCTGTGTCACATGTGAGCCATGGCTGAAGCACATGCCAGACAATCCGGAGTCACATTTCAGCCACGCAAATGTCGCGCTGTGGCCACCCCTGAGCCACTTGTCAGCCACGTCTGAACCACATGTCAGCCACAAGTGTAGCACATGTCAGCCACGCCTGAGCCCTGTGGCAACCGCCCCACAGCCGTGTCTCAGCCACACCCGAATCACATGTCACCGATGCCCAAACCACGAATCACCCAGCCCTGAAACACGTGTCACACACACCTGAAACACATGTCAGCCAAACGAGAAGCACTTGGCAGTCACGCCTGTATCAAATGACAGCCACGCCGGAAGCAAGTTCCTGCCACGCCTGAACCACATGGTAGGCCCAACAGAATCACGTGCCCGTCACGCATGAACCATGTGTGAGCCATGTGCCTACCTTGTGCCAGCGGAACGCGAGCAACGATCCAGCATCTCTCGACCTTGGTACAGCCTGGCTTGAGCCACATGCCATCCGCATCTGAACCACAAGCCAGCCACACCTGAACCACACGTCAGACACACTGGACTCATGCAGGAGCCACATGTCAGCCACTTCTGAGCCATGTGTCACCAACACTTGAACCGCCTGCCACCCATTGCTGCCCCATGTGCCAGCCACACCTGAGCCCCATGCCAGCCATGCCTGAACCACGCATCAGGCACACCTGAACAATGTGCGAGCCAAGCCTGAATCACAAGTCAGGCCCAACTAAGTCACATGTGAACCACGCCTGAACCACGAGTCAGCAGCACCTCCACCACAGGCAAGACACGCCTGAGTCATGTGTCAGCCGCAGCTGAGTCACGCATCCAACACGCCTGCGTCATGTGTCAGCCGCAACTGAAGCACATGCCAGGCACGCCGGAATGACCTTTGAGCCACACATGACTCCCGTTTCAGCAACTCCTGAATCACATGTCAGCCATGCCTGAGTCACAGGTGAGCCAGGGCTGGAGAACATGCCAGACAAGAAGCCTGAATCACGTTTGAATGTCACGAGAGTCTCATTGCAGCCACACCTGCGCCACACGTCAGCCACGACTGAGTCACATGTCACCAACACCCAGCATGTTTCACACATGCCTCAGGCACATGTCAGCCACGCCTGAACCACCACTCACCCATGCCTGAACCACACATCAGCCACACCTGAACAAAATGCGTGCCATGGCTCAATCACATGTCAGAAACGCCTTAGTCTCGTGTCAGCCACGCCTGAGCCACGTGCCAACCACGCCAGAGCCACGTGTGAGCTATGCCGGAGCAACACCCCAGCCACGCATGAGCCTCACCTGAGACATGTTTTAGCCATGTGTGACAAACTCCTGAATCATGCGTCAGCCACACCTGACCCTGGTCTGAGGAACGCCTGAACTACGTGTGAGCCATGGCTCAGCCATGGCTGAACCACCTGTGAGCCACGCCTGAATCACGGGTGAAACCCTCCTGTACCATAGGAGACCTCCACAGGAGTCATGTGTGAGCCACTCCTGAGCTACACCTGAACCATATGTGAGCCTCCCTGAACCATGCCTGAACCACATGTGACACACTCGAACCACATGTGAGCCACCTGGGAAGCACGCATGTTCAATGCTAGAACCACACATGAGGCACATGGGAGCCACACTTGAAACGTGGCTGAGCCATGTGGGAGACAAGTGCCAGACACGCCTGAGTATGTGGGAGCCATGTGTCAGCAACGTCTGAGGCACGGGGGGGCCAAACATGAACGACATGTCACCCATATGTGAAGGAAACGTCTGCCGTGCACGGATACTGTGCGAAGAATGCCTGAGTCACGTGTCAGCCATGTGTGAAACATGTGTCAGCAGCACCAGCGTCATGTTTCACACATGCCTGAGTCACATGTCAGGCAAGCCTGAACCACTGGCCACCCATGTGTGAACCATGCACCAGCCACTGCTGAACCACACGAAGGCCATGCATGAACCATGAACGAACCACACCTGCATGACGGGTCAGGCACGCCTGTGTCACATGGCCACCTCAACTGAGTCATGTGTCAGCCACACCTGAATAACATGTGTGCCACGCCCGACTCACGTCTCAGCCGTGCGGAAGTCACGTGCCAGCCAGGCCTGCACCATGTGCCAGCCAGGCCTGAACCACGTGCCAGTCACACTTGAAACACAGGTCAGCCTCACTTGAAGCACGTGTCAGCCACGCTGGCACTGCTTGCCTGGCATGCCTGAAAAACGTGCCATACATGCCACAAACACATGGGAGCCACGCCTGAGCATCAACACAGCCAGGCATGAGCCACACCTGAGCCATGTGTGACCAAAGCCTGAATCATGTGCCAGCCACATGTGAGCCAGTCTTCTGGCACGCCTGCATTACGTGTAAGCCATGGCAGAGCTATGCCCCAACCACGTGTGAGCCATGCCTAAATCACGTGTGAAAGTCTCCTCTACCATATGCGACCCACACGAGTTGTGGGTTAGCCACGCCTGAATTCCACCTGACCCATGTGTGAGCCACACGTGAAGCATGCATGAACCACATGTGAGACACCCTTGAACCACATCTGACCCACATGTGAAACCCACGTGTTCCATGCTTTAACCACACATGAACCACAGGGGAGCCACACATGAAACACAGCTGAGCCATGCATGAGCCACCTCACAGCCATGACTGAGTATTTGGGAGACACGTTTCACCGACATGTGAGTCACATGGGAGCCACACCTGTAGGGCATGTCACACACGCGTGACCACATGTCTGACACACATGGATAATGTGCAATGAATGCCTGAGTCACAGGGGAGCCATGCCTGAGTAGTGTGTCAGCCACACGTGATTCACGTGCCAGCCACTCCTGAAACACCTGTCACCTACGTCTGAACCACGTCTCAGTCACGACTGAGCCATGTGTCAACTGCGAATCACCAAGTGTCAGCCACACAGCAATCACGTGTCACTGAGGTCTGAACGAAGCATCACACACCACTTGAACACGTGTCACACACACCTGAATCACGTGTCACCCACACTACACTCATGCATGAGATGCATATCAGCCACTCCTGCACCAGGTGTTGAGGCACGCCTGAGTCAAGTGTCAGCCACAGCTGAGTCACGAGTCAGCCACAACTGAAGCACACGCCAGGCACATCGGAGTGACTTTTGAGCCAAGCATGAGTCACGTTTCAGTCATTCCTGAGCCACGTGTCAACCACGCCTGTGTCACATGTGAGCCATGGCTGAAGCACATGCCAGACAATCCGGAGTCACATTTCAGCCACGCAAATGTCGCGCTGTGGCCACCCCTGAGCCACTTGTCAGCCACGTCTGAACCACATGTCAGCCACAAGTGTAGCACATGTCAGCCACGCCTGAGCCCTGTGGCAACCGCCCCACAGCCGTGTCTCAGCCACACCCGAATCACATGTCACCGATGCCCAAACCACGAATCACCCAGCCCTGAAACACGTGTCACACACACCTGAAACACATGTCAGCCAAACGAGAAGCACTTGGCAGTCACGCCTGTATCAAATGACAGCCACGCCGGAAGCAAGTTCCTGCCACGCCTGAACCACATGGTAGGCCCAACAGAATCACGTGCCCGTCACGCATGAACCATGTGTGAGCCATGTGCCTACCTTGTGCCAGCGGAACGCGAGCAACGATCCAGCATCTCTCGACCTTGGTACAGCCTGGCTTGAGCCACATGCCATCCGCATCTGAACCACAAGCCAGCCACACCTGAACCACACGTCAGACACACTGGACTCATGCAGGAGCCACATGTCAGCCACTTCTGAGCCATGTGTCACCAACACTTGAACCGCCTGCCACCCATTGCTGCCCCATGTGCCAGCCACACCTGAGCCCCATGCCAGCCATGCCTGAACCACGCATCAGGCACACCTGAACAATGTGCGAGCCAAGCCTGAATCACAAGTGAGGCCCAACTAAGTCACATGTGAACCACGCCTGAGCCACGAGTCAGCAGCACCTCCACCACAGGCAAGACACGCCTGAGTCACGTGTCAGCCGCAGCTGAGTCGCGCGTCCAACACGCCTGCGTCATGTGTCAGCCGCAACTGAAGCACATGCCAGGCACGTCGGAATGACCTTTGAGCCACACATGACTCCCGTTTCAGCCACTCCTGAACCACATGTCAGCCATGCCTGAGTCACAGGTGAGCCAGGGCTGGAGAACATGCCAGACAAGAAGCCTGAATCACGTTTGAATGTCACGAGAGTCTCATTGCAGCCACACCTGCGCCACACGTCAGCCACGCCTGAGTCACATGTCACCAACACCCGGCATGTTTCACACATGCCTCAGGCACATGTCAGCCACGCCTGAACCACCAGTCACCCATGCCTGAACCACACATCAGCCACACGTGAACAAAATGCATGCCATGGCTCAATCACATGTCAGAAACGCCTTAGTCTCGTGTCAGCCACGCCTGAGCCACGTGCCAACCACGCCAGAGCCACGTGTGAGCTATGCCGGAGCAACACCCCAGCCACGCGTGAGCCTCACCTGAGACATGTATTAGCCATGTGTGACAAACTCCTGAATCATGCGTCAGCCACACCTGACCCTGGTCTGAGGAACGCCTGAACTACGTGTGAGCCATGGCTCAGCCATGGCTGAACCACCTGTGAGCCACGCCTGAATCACGGGTGAAACCCTCCTGTACCATAGGAGACCTCCACAGGAGTCATGTGTGAGCCACTCCTGAGCTACACCTGAACCATATGTGAGCCTCCCTGAACCATGCCTGAACCCCATGTGACACACTCGAACCACATGTGAGCCACCTGGGAAGCACGCATGTTCAATGCTAGAACCACACATGAGGCACATGGGAGCCACACTTGAAACGTGGCTGAGCCATGTGGGAGACAAGTGCCAGACACGCCTGAGTATGTGGGAGCCATGTGTCAGCAACGTCTGAGGCACGGGGGGGCCAAACATGAACGACATGTCACCCATATGTGAAGGAAACGTCTGCCGTGCACGGATACTGTGCGAAGAATGCCTGAGTCACGTGTCAGCCATGTGTGAAACATGTGTCAGCAGCACCAGCGTCATGTTTCACACATGCCTGAGTCACATGTCAGGCAAGCCTGAACCAATGGCCACCCATGTGTGAACCATGCACCAGCCACTGCTGAACCACACGAAGGCCATGCATGAACCATGAACGAACCACACCTGCATGACGGGTCAGGCATGCCTGTGTCACATGGCCACCTCAACTGAGTCATGTGTCAGCCACACCTGAATAACATGTGTGCCACGCCCGACTCACGTCTCAGCCGTGCGGAAGTCACGTGCCAGCCAGGCCTGCACCATGTGCCAGCCAGGCCTGAACCACGTGCCAGTCACACTTGAAACACAGGTCAGCCTCACTTGAAGCACGTGTCAGCCACGCTGGCACTGCTTGCCTGGCATGCCTGAAAAACGTGCCATACATGCCACAAACACATGGGAGCCACGCCTGAGCATCAACACAGCCAGGCATGAGCCACACCTGAGCCATGTGTGACCAAAGCCTGAATCATGTGCCAGCCACATGTGAGCCAGTCTTCTGGCACGCCTGCATTACGTGTAAGCCATGGCAGAGCTATGCCCCAACCACGTGTGAGCCATGCCTAAATCACGTGTGAAAGTCTCCTCTACCATATGCGACCCACACGAGTCGTGGGTTAGCCACGCCTGAATTCCACCTGACCCATGTGTGAGCCACACGTGAAGCATGCATGAACCACATGTGAGACACCCTTGAACCACATCTGACCCACATGTGAAACCCACGTGTTCCATGCTTTAACCACACATGAACCACAGGGGAGCCACACATGAAACACAGCTGAGCCATGCATGAGCCACCTCACAGCCATGACTGAGTATTTGGGAGACACGTTTCACCGACATGTGAGTCACATGGGAGCCACACCTGTAGGGCATGTCACACACGCGTGACCACATGTCTGACACACATGGATAATGTGCAATGAATGCCTGAATCACAGGGGAGCCATGCCTGAGTAGTGTGTCAGCCACACGTGATTCACGTGCCAGCCACTCCTGAAACACCTGTCACCTACGTCTGAACCACGTCTCAGTCACGACTGAGCAATGTGTCAACTGCGAATCAGCAAGTGTCAGCCACACAGCAATCACGTGTCACTGAGGTCTGAACGAAGCATCACACACCACTTGAACACGTGTCACACACACCTGAATCACGTGTCACCCACACTACACTCATGCATGAGATGCATATCAGCCACTCCTGCACCAGGTGTTGAGGCACGCCTGAGTCAAGTGTCAGCCACAGCTGAGTCACGAGTCAGCCACAACTGAAGCACACGCCAGGCACATCGGAGTGACTTTTGAGCCAAGCATGAGTCACGTTTCAGTCATTCCTGAGCCACGTGTCAACCACGCCTGTGTCACATGTGAGCCATGGCTGAAGCACATGCCAGACAATCCGGAGTCACATTTCAGCCACGCAAATGTCGCGCTGTGGCCACCCCTGAGCCACTTGTCAGCCACGTCTGAACCACATGTCAGCCACAAGTGTAGCACATGTCAGCCACGCCTGAGCCCTGTGGCAACCGCCCCACAGCCGTGTCTCAGCCACACCCGAATCACATGTCACCGATGCCCAAACCACGAATCACCCAGCCCTGAAACACGTGTCACACACACCTGAAACACATGTCAGCCAAACGAGAAGCACTTGGCAGTCACGCCTGTATCAAATGACAGCCACGCCGGAAGCAAGTTCCTGCCACGCCTGAACTACATGGTAGGCCCAACAGAATCACGTGCCCGTCACGCATGAACCATGTGTGAGCCATGTGCCTACCTTGTGCCAGCGGAACGCGAGCAACGATCCAGCATCTCTCGACCTTGGTACAGCCTGGCTTGAGCCACATGCCATCCGCATCTGAACCACAAGCCAGCCACACCTGAACCACACGTCAGACACACTGGACTCATGCAGGAGCCACATGTCAGCCACTTCTGAGCCATGTGTCACCAACACTTGAACCGCCTGCCACCCATTGCTGCCCCATGTGCCAGCCACACCTGAGCCCCATGCCAGCCATGCCTGAACCACGCATCAGGCACACCTGAACAATGTGCGAGCCAAGCCTGAATCACAAGTGAGGCCCAACTAAGTCACATGTGAACCACGCCTGAGCCACGAGTCAGCAGCACCTCCGCCACAGGCAAGACACGCCTGAGTCACGTGTCAGCCGCAGCTGAGTCACGCGTCCAACACGCCTGCGTCATGTGTCAGCCGCAACTGAAGCACATGCCAGGCACGCCGGAATGACCTTTGAGCCACACATGACTCCCGTTTCAGCCACTCCTGAACCACATGTCAGCCATGCCTGAGTCACAGGTGAGCCAGGGCTGGAGAACATGCCAGACAAGAAGCCTGAATCACGTTTGAATGTCACGAGAGTCTCATTGCAGCCACACCTGCGCCACACGTCAGCCACGCCTGAGTCACATGTCACCAACACCCGGCATGTTTCACACATGCCTCAGGCACATGTCAGCCACGCCTGAACCACCAGTCACCCATGCCTGAACCACACATCAGCCACACCTGAACAAAATGCGTGCCATGGCTCAATCACATGTCAGAAACGCCTTAGTCTCATGTCAGCCACGCCTGAGCCACGTGCCAACAACGCCAGAGCCACGTGTGAGCTATGCCGGAGCAACACCCCAGCCACGCGTGAGCCTCACCTGAGACATGTTTTAGCCATGTGTGACAAACTCCTGAATCATGCGTCAGCCACACCTGACCCCGGTCTGAGGAACGCCTGAACTACGTGTGAGCCATGGCTCAGCCATGGCTGAACCACCTGTGAGCCACGCCTGAATCACGGGTGAAACCCTCCTGTACCATAGGAGACCTCCACAGGAGTCATGTGTGAGCCACTCCTGAGCTACACCTGAACCATATGTGAGCCTCCCTGAACCATGCCTGAACCACATGTGACACACTCGAACCACATGTGAGCCACCTGGGAAGCACGCATGTTCAATGCTAGAACCACACATGAGGCACATGGGAGCCACACTTGAAACGTGGCTGAGCCATGTGGGAGACAAGTGCCAGACACGCCTGAGTATGTGGGAGCCATGTGTCAGCAACGTCTGAGGCACGGGGGGGCCAAACATGAACGACATGTCACCCATATGTGAAGGAAACGTCTGCCGTGCACGGATACTGTGCGAAGAATGCCTGAGTCACGTGTCAGCCATGTGTGAAACATGTGTCAGCAGCACCAGCGTCATGTTTCACACATGCCTGAGTCACATGTCAGGCAAGCCTGAACCACTGGCCACCCATGTGTGAACCATGCACCAGCCACTGCTGAACCACACGAAGGCCATGCATGAACCATGAACGAACCACACCTGCATGACGGGTCAGGCACGCCTGTGTCACATGGCCACCTCAACTGAGTCATGTGTCAGCCACACCTGAATAACATGTGTGCCACGCCCGACTCACGTCTCAGCCGTGCGGAAGTCACGTGCCAGCCAGGCCTGCACCATGTGCCAGCCAGGCCTGAACCACGTGCCAGTCACACTTGAAACACAGGTCAGCCTCACTTGAAGCACGTGTCAGCCACGCTGGCACTGCTTGCCTGGCATGCCTGAAAAACGTGCCATACATGCCACAAACACATGGGAGCCACGCCTGAGCATCAACACAGCCAGGCATGAGCCACACCTGAGCCATGTGTGACCAAAGCCTGAATCATGTGCCAGCCACATGTGAGCCAGTCTTCTGGCACGCCTGCATTACGTGTAAGCCATGGCAGAGCTATGCCCCAACCACGTGTGAGCCATGCCTAAATCACGTGTGAAAGTCTCCTCTACCATATGCGACCCACACGAGTCGTGGGTTAGCCACGCCTGAATTCCACCTGACCCATGTGTGAGCCACACGTGAAGCATGCATGAACCACATGTGAGACACCCTTGAACCACATCTGACCCACATGTGAAACCCACGTGTTCCATGCTTTAACCACACATGAACCACAGGGGAGCCACACATGAAACACAGCTGAGCCATGCATGAGCCACCTCACAGCCATGACTGAGTATTTGGGAGACACGTTTCACCGACATGTGAGTCACATGGGAGCCACACCTGTAGGGCATGTCACACACGCGTGACCACATGTCTGACACACATGGATAATGTGCAATGAATGCCTGAGTCACAGGGGAGCCATGCCTGAGTAGTGTGTCAGCCACACGTGATTCACGTGCCAGCCACTCCTGAAACACCTGTCACCTACGTCTGAACCACGTCTCAGTCGCGAGTGAGCCATGTGTCAACTGCGAATCACCAAGTGTCAGCCACACAGCAATCACGTGTCACTGAGGTCTGAACGAAGCATCACACACCACTTGAACACGTGTCACACACACCTGAATCACGTGTCACCCACACTACACTCATGCATGAGATGCATATCAGCCACTCCTGCACCAGGTGTTGAGGCACGCCTGAGTCAAGTGTCAGCCACAGCTGAGTCACGAGTCAGCCACAACTGAAGCACACGCCAGGCACATCGGAGTGACTTTTGAGCCAAGCATGAGTCACGTTTCAGTCATTCCTGAGCCACGTGTCAACCACGCCTGTGTCACATGTGAGCCATGGCTGAAGCACATGCCAGACAATCCGGAGTCACATTTCAGCCACGCAAATGTCGCGCTGTGGCCACCCCTGAGCCACTTGTCAGCCACGTCTGAACCACATGTCAGCCACAAGTGTAGCACATGTCAGCCACGCCTGAGCCCTGTGGCAACCGCCCCACAGCCGTGTCTCAGCCACACCCGAATCACATGTCACCGATGCCCAAACCACGAATCACCCAGCCCTGAAACACGTGTCACACACACCTGAAACACATGTCAGCCAAACGAGAAGCACTTGGCAGTCACGCCTGTATCAAATGACAGCCACGCCGGAAGCAAGTTCCTGCCACGCCTGAACCACATGGTAGGCCCAACAGAATCACGTGCCCGTCACGCATGAACCATGTGTGAGCCATGTGCCTACCTTGTGCCAGCGGAACGCGAGCAACGATCCAGCATCTCTCGACCTTGGTACAGCCTGGCTTGAGCCACATGCCATCCGCATCTGAACCACAAGCCAGCCACACCTGAACCACACGTCAGACACACTGGACTCATGCAGGAGCCACATGTCAGCCACTTCTGAGCCATGTGTCACCAACACTTGAACCGCCTGCCACCCATTGCTGCCCCATGTGCCAGCCACACCTGAGCCCCATGCCAGCCATGCCTGAACCACGCATCAGGCACACCTGAACAATGTGCGAGCCAAGCCTGAATCAC
This sequence comes from Equus caballus, assembly GCF_041296265.1. NCBI lineage: Eukaryota > Metazoa > Chordata > Mammalia > Perissodactyla > Equidae > Equus > Equus caballus. Next base: position 48,836,418 of record NC_091715.1, read on the forward strand.
AAGTGAGGCCCAACTAAGTCACATGTGAACCACGCCTGAGCCACGAGTCAGCAGCACCTCCGCCACAGGCAAGACACGCCTGAGTCACGTGTCAGCCGCAGCTGAGTCACGCGTCCAACACACCTGCGTCATGTGTCAGCCGCAACTGAAGCACATGCCAGGCACGCCGGAATGACCTTTGAGCCACACATGACTCCCGTTTCAGCCACTCCTGAACCACATGTCAGCCATGCCTGAGTCACAGGTGAGCCAGGGCTGGAGAACATGCCAGACAAGAAGCCTGAATCACGTTTGAATGTCACGAGAGTCTCATTGCAGCCACACCTGCGCCACACGTCAGCCACGCCTGAGTCACATGTCACCAACACCCGGCATGTTTCACACATGCCTCAGGCACATGTCAGCCACGCCTGAACCACCAGTCACCCATGCCTGAACCACACATCAGCCACACCTGAACAAAATGCGTGCCATGGCTCAATCACATGTCAGAAACGCCTTAGTCTCATGTCAGCCACGCCTGAGCCACGTGCCAACAACGCCAGAGCCACGTGTGAGCTATGCCGGAGCAACACCCCAGCCACGCGTGAGCCTCACCTGAGACATGTTTTAGCCATGTGTGACAAACTCCTGAATCATGCGTCAGCCACACCTGACCCCGGTCTGAGGAACGCCTGAACTACGTGTGAGCCATGGCTCAGCCATGGCTGAACCACCTGTGAGCCACGCCTGAATCACGGGTGAAACCCTCCTGTACCATAGGAGACCTCCACAGGAGTCATGTGTGAGCCACTCCTGAGCTACACCTGAACCATATGTGAGCCTCCCTGAACCATGCCTGAACCCCATGTGACACACTCCAACCACATGTGAGCCACCTGGGAAGCACGCATGTTCAATGCTAGAACCACACATGAGGCACATGGGAGCCACACTTGAAACGTGGCTGAGCCATGTGGGAGACAAGTGCCAGACACGCCTGAGTATGTGGGAGCCATGTGTCAGCAACGTCTGAGGCACGGGGGGGCCAAACATGAACGACATGTCACCCATATGTGAAGGAAACGTCTGCCGTGCACGGATACTGTGCGAAGAATGCCTGAGTCACGTGTCAGCCATGTGTGAAACATGTGTCAGCAGCACCAGCGTCATGTTTCACACATGCCTGAGTCACATGTCAGGCAAGCCTGAACCAATGGCCACCCATGTGTGAACCATGCACCAGCCACTGCTGAACCACACGAAGGCCATGCATGAACCATGAACGAACCACACCTGCATGACGGGTCAGGCATGCCTGTGTCACATGGCCACCTCAACTGAGTCATGTGTCAGCCACACCTGAATAACATGTGTGCCACGCCCGACTCACGTCTCAGCCGTGCGGAAGTCACGTGCCAGCCAGGCCTGCACCATGTGCCAGCCAGGCCTGAACCACGTGCCAGTCACACTTGAAACACAGGTCAGCCTCACTTGAAGCACGTGTCAGCCACGCTGGCACTGCTTGCCTGGCATGCCTGAAAAACGTGCCATACATGCCACAAACACATGGGAGCCACGCCTGAGCATCAACACAGCCAGGCATGAGCCACACCTGAGCCATGTGTGACGAAAGCCTGAATCATGTGCCAGCCACATGTGAGCCAGTCTTCTGGCACGCCTGCATTACGTGTAAGCCATGGCAGAGCTATGCCCCAACCCCGTGTGAGCCATGCCTAAATCATGTGTGAAAGTCTCCTCTACCATATGCGACCCACACGAGTCGTGGGTTAGCCACGCCTGAATTCCACCTGACCCATGTGTGAGCCACACGTGAAGCATGCATGAACCACATGTGAGACACCCTTGAACCACATCTGACCCACATGTGAAACCCACGTGTTCCATGCTTTAACCACACATGAACCACAGGGGAGCCACACATGAAACACAGCTGAGCCATGCATGAGCCACCTCACAGCCATGACTGAGTATTTGGGAGACACGTTTCACCGACATGTGAGTCACATGGGAGCCACACCTGTAGGGCATGTCACACACGCGTGACCACATGTCTGACACACATGGATAATGTGCAATGAATGCCTGAATCACAGGGGAGCCATGCCTGAGTAGTGTGTCAGCCACACGTGATTCACGTGCCAGCCACTCCTGAAACACCTGTCACCTACGTCTGAACCACGTCTCAGTCACGACTGAGCAATGTGTCAACTGCGAATCAGCAAGTGTCAGCCACACAGCAATCACGTGTCACTGAGGTCTGAACGAAGCATCACACACCACTTGAACACGTGTCACACACACCTGAATCACGTGTCACCCACACTACACTCATGCATGAGATGCATATCAGCCACTCCTGCACCAGGTGTTGAGGCACGCCTGAGTCAAGTGTCAGCCACAGCTGAGTCACGAGTCAGCCACAACTGAAGCACACGCCAGGCACATCGGAGTGACTTTTGAGCCAAGCATGAGTCACGTTTCAGTCATTCCTGAGCCACGTGTCAACCACGCCTGTGTCACATGTGAGCCATGGCTGAAGCACATGCCAGACAATCCGGAGTCACATTTCAGCCACGCAAATGTCGCGCTGTGGCCACCCCTGAGCCACTTGTCAGCCACGTCTGAACCACATGTCAGCCACAAGTGTAGCACATGTCAGCCACGCCTGAGCCCTGTGGCAACCGCCCCACAGCCGTGTCTCAGCCACACCCGAATCACATGTCACCGATGCCCAAACCACGAATCACCCAGCCCTGAAACACGTGTCACACACACCTGAAACACATGTCAGCCAAACGAGAAGCACTTGGCAGTCACGCCTGTATCAAATGACAGCCACGCCGGAAGCAAGTTCCTGCCACGCCTGAACTACATGGTAGGCCCAACAGAATCACGTGCCCGTCACGCATGAACCATGTGTGAGCCATGTGCCTACCTTGTGCCAGCGGAACGCGAGCAACGATCCAGCATCTCTCGACCTTGGTACAGCCTGGCTTGAGCCACATGCCATCCGCATCTGAACCACAAGCCAGCCACACCTGAACCACAAGTCAGACACACTGGACTCATGCAGGAGCCACATGTCAGCCACTTCTGAGCCATGTGTCACCAACACTTGAACCGCCTGCCACCCATTGCTGCCCCATGTGCCAGCCACACCTGAGCCCCATGCCAGCCATGCCTGAACCACGCATCAGGCACACCTGAACAATGTGCGAGCCAAGCCTGAATCACAAGTGAGGCCCAACTAAGTCACATGTGAACCACGCCTGAGCCACGAGTCAGCAGCACCTCCACCAGAGGCAAGACACGCCTGAGTCACGTGTCAGCCGCAGCTGAGTCACGCGTCCAACACGCCTGCGTCATGTGTCAGCCGCAACTGAAGCACATGCCAGGCACGCCGGAATGACCTTTGAGCCACACATGACTCCCGTTTCAGCCACTCCTGAACCACATGTCAGCCATGCCTGAGTCACAGGTGAGCCAGGGCTGGAGAACATGCCAGACAAGAAGCCTGAATCACGTTTGAATGTCACGAGAGTCTCATTGCAGCCACACCTGCGCCACACGTCAGCCACGCCTGAGTCACATGTCACCAACACCCGGCATGTTTCACACATGCCTCAGGCACATGTCAGCCACGCCTGAACCACCAGTCACCCATGCCTGAACCACACATCAGCCACACCTGAACAAAATGCGTGCCATGGCTCAATCACATGTCAGAAACGCCTTAGTCTCATGTCAGCCACGCCTGAGCCACGTGCCAACAACGCCAGAGCCACGTGTGAGCTATGCCGGAGCAACACCCCAGCCACGCGTGAGCCTCACCTGAGACATGTTTTAGCCATGTGTGACAAACTCCTGAATCATGCATCAGCCACACCTGACCCCGGTCTGAGGAACGCCTGAACTACGTGTGAGCCATGGCTCAGCCATGGCTGAACCACCTGTGAGCCACGCCTGAATCACGGGTGAAACCCTCCTGTACCATAGGAGACCTCCACAGGAGTCATGTGTGAGCCACTCCTGAGCTACACCTGAACCATATGTGAGCCTCCCTGAACCATGCCTGAACCCCATGTGACACACTCCAACCACATGTGAGCCACCTGGGAAGCACGCATGTTCAATGCTAGAACCACACATGAGGCACATGGGAGCCACACTTGAAACGTGGCTGAGCCATGTGGGAGACAAGTGCCAGACACGCCTGAGTATGTGGGAGCCATGTGTCAGCAACGTCTGAGGCACGGGGGGGCCAAACATGAACGACATGTCACCCATATGTGAAGGAAACGTCTGCCGTGCACGGATACTGTGCGAAGAATGCCTGAGTCACGTGTCAGCCATGTGTGAAACATGTGTCAGCAGCACCAGCGTCATGTTTCACACATGCCTGAGTCACATGTCAGGCAAGCCTGAACCAATGGCCACCCATGTGTGAACCATGCACCAGCCACTGCTGAACCACACGAAGGCCATGCATGAACCATGAACGAACCACACCTGCATGACGGGTCAGGCATGCCTGTGTCACATGGCCACCTCAACTGAGTCATGTGTCAGCCACACCTGAATAGCATGTGTGCCACGCCCGACTCACGTCTCAGCCGTGCGGAAGTCACGTGCCAGCCAGGCCTGCACCATGTGCCAGCCAGGCCTGAACCACGTGCCAGTCACACTTGAAACACAGGTCAGCCTCACTTGAAGCACGTGTCAGCCACGCTGGCACTGCTTGCCTGGCATGCCTGAAAAACGTGCCATACATGCCACAAACACATGGGAGCCACGCCTGAGCATCAACACAGCCAGGCATGAGCCACACCTGAGCCATGTGTGACGAAAGCCTGAATCATGTGCCAGCCACATGTGAGCCAGTCTTCTGGCACGCCTGCATTACGTGTAAGCCATGGCAGAGCTATGCCCCAACCACGTGTGAGCCATGCCTAAATCACGTGTGAAAGTCTCCTCTACCATATGCGACCCACACGAGTCGTGGGTTAGCCACGCCTGAATTCCACCTGACCCATGTGTGAGCCACACGTGAAGCATGCATGAACCACATGTGAGACACCCTTGAACCACATCTGACCCACATGTGAAACCCACGTGTTCCATGCTTTAACCACACATGAACCACAGGGGAGCCACACATGAAACACAGCTGAGCCATGCATGAGCCACCTCACAGCCATGACTGAGTATTTGGGAGACACGTTTCACCGACATGTGAGTCACATGGGAGCCACACCTGTAGGGCATGTCACACACGCGTGACCACATGTCTGACACACATGGATAATGTGCAATGAATGCCTGAATCACAGGGGAGCCATGCCTGAGTAGTGTGTCAGCCACACGTGATTCACGTGCCAGCCACTCCTGAAACACCTGTCACCTACGTCTGAACCACGTCTCAGTCACGACTGAGCAATGTGTCAACTGCGAATCAGCAAGTGTCAGCCACACAGCAATCACGTGTCACTGAGGTCTGAACGAAGCATCACACACCACTTGAACACGTGTCACACACACCTGAATCACGTGTCACCCACACTACACTCATGCATGAGATGCATATCAGCCACTCCTGCACCAGGTGTTGAGGCACGCCTGAGTCAAGTGTCAGCCACAGCTGAGTCACGAGTCAGCCACAACTGAAGCACACGCCAGGCACATCGGAGTGACTTTTGAGCCAAGCATGAGTCACGTTTCAGTCATTCCTGAGCCACGTGTCAACCACGCCTGTGTCACATGTGAGCCATGGCTGAAGCACATGCCAGACAATCCGGAGTCACATTTCAGCCACGCAAATGTCGCGCTGTGGCCACCCCTGAGCCACTTGTCAGCCACGTCTGAACCACATGTCAGCCACAAGTGTAGCACATGTCAGCCACGCCTGAGCCCTGTGGCAACCGCCCCACAGCCGTGTCTCAGCCACACCCGAATCACATGTCACCGATGCCCAAACCACGAATCACCCAGCCCTGAAACACGTGTCACACACACCTGAAACACATGTCAGCCAAACGAGAAGCACTTGGCAGTCACGCCTGTATCAAATGACAGCCACGCCGGAAGCAAGTTCCTGCCACGCCTGAACCACATGGTAGGCCCAACAGAATCACGTGCCCGTCACGCATGAACCATGTGTGAGCCATGTGCCTACCTTGTGCCAGCGGAACGCGAGCAACGATCCAGCATCTCTCGACCTTGGTACAGCCTGGCTTGAGCCACATGCCATCCGCATCTGAACCACAAGCCAGCCACACCTGAACCACACGTCAGACACACTGGACTCATGCAGGAGACACATGTCAGCCACTTCTGAGCCATGTGTCACCAACACTTGAACCGCCTGCCACCCATTGCTGCCCCATGTGCCAGCCACACCTGAGCCCCATGCCAGCCATGCCTGAACCACGCATCAGGCACACCTGAACAATGTGCGAGCCAAGCCTGAATCACAAGTGAGGCCCAACTAAGTCACATGTGAACCACGCCTGAGCCACGAGTCAGCAGCACCTCCACCACAGGCAAGACACGCCTGAGTCACGTGTCAGCCGCAGCTGAGTCACGCGTCCAACACGCCTGCGTCATGTGTCAGCCGCAACTGAAGCACATGCCAGGCACGTCGGAATGACCTTTGAGCCACACATGACTCCCGTTTCAGCCACTCCTGAACCACATGTCAGCCATGCCTGAGACACAGGTGAGCCAGGGCTGGAGAACATGCCAGACAAGAAGCCTGAATCACGTTTGAATGTCACGAGAGTCTCATTGCAGCCACACCTGCGCCACACGTCAGCCACGCCTGAGTCACATGTCACCAACACCCGGCATGTTTCACACATGCCTCAGGCACATGTCAGCCACGCCTGAACCACCAGTCACCCATGCCTGAACCACACATCAGACACACCTGAACAAAATGCGTGCCATGGCTCAATCACATGTCAGAAACACATTGGTCTCGTGTCAGCCACGCCTGAGCAACGTGCCAACCACGCCAGAGCCACGTGTGAGCTATGCCGGAGCAACACCCCAGCCACGCGTGAGCCTCACCTGAGACATGTATTAGCCATGTGTGACAAACTCCTGAATCATGCGTCAGCCACACCTGACCCCGGTCTGAGGAACGCCTGAACTACGTGTGAGCCATGGCTCAGCCATGGCTGAACCACCTGTGAGCCACGCCTGAATCACGGGTGAAACCCTCCTGTACCATAGGAGACCTCCACAGGAGTCATGTGTGAGCCACTCCTGAGCTACACCTGAACCATATGTGAGCCTCCCTGAACCATGCCTGAACCACATGTGACACACTCGAACCACATGTGAGCCACCTGGGAAGCACGCATGTTCAATGCTAGAACCACACATGAGGCACATGGGAGCCACACTTGAAACGTGGCTGAGCCATGTGGGAGACAAGTGCCAGACACGCCTGAGTATGTGGGAGCCATGTGTCAGCAACGTCTGAGGCACGGGGGGGCCAAACATGAACGACATGTCACCCATATGTGAAGGAAACGTCTGCCGTGCACGGATACTGTGCGAAGAATGCCTGAGTCACGTGTCAGCCATGTGTGAAACATGTGTCAGCAGCACCAGCGTCATGTTTCACACATGCCTGAGTCACATGTCAGGCAAGCCTGAACCAAAGGCCACCCATGTGTGAACCATGCACCAGCCACTGCTGAACCACACGAAGGCCATGCATGAACCATGAACGAACCACACCTGCATGACGGGTCAGGCACGCCTGTGTCACATGGCCACCTCAACTGAGTCATGTGTCAGCCACACCTGAATAACATGTGAGCCACGCCCGACTCACGTCTCAGCCGTGCGGAAGTCACGTGCCAGCCAGGCCTGCACCATGTGCCAGTCACACTTGAAACACAGGTCAGCCTCACTTGAAGCACGTGTCAGCCACGCTGGCACTGCTTGCCTGGCATGCCTGAAAAACGTGCCATACATGCCACAAACACATGGGAGCCACCCCTGAGCATCAACACAGCCAGGCATGAGCCACACCTGAGCCATGTGTGACCAAAGCCTGAATCATGTGCCAGCCACATGTGAGCCAGTCTTCTGGCACGCCTGCATTATGTGTAAGCCATGGCAGAGCTATGCCCCAACCACGTGTGAGCCATGCCTAAATCACGTGTGAAAGTCTCCTCTACCATATGCGACCCACACGAGTAGTGGGTTAGCCACGCCTGAATTCCACCTGACCCATGTGTGAGCCACACGTGAAGCATGCAGGAACCACATGTGAGACACCCTTGAACCACATCTGACCCACATGTGAAACCCACGTGTTCCATGCTTTAACCACACATGAACCACAGGGGAGCCACACATGAAACACAGCTGAGCCATGCATGAGCCACCTCACAGCCATGACTGAGTATTTGGGAGACACGTTTCACCGACATGTGAGTCACATGGGAGCCACACCTGTAGGGCATGTCACACACGCGTGACCACATGTCTGACACACATGGATAATGCGCAATGAATGCCTGAGTCACAGGGGAGCCATGCCTGAGTAGTGTGTAAGCCACACGTGATTCACGTGCCAGCCACTCCTGAAACACCTGTCACCTATGTCTGAACCACGTCTCAGTCACGACTGAGCCATGTGTCAACTGCGAATCACCAAGTGTCAGCCACACAGCAATCACGTGTCACTGAAGTCTGAACGAAGCATCACACACCACTTGAACACGTGTCACACACACCTGAATCACGTGTCACCCACACTACACTCATGCATGAGATGCATATCAGCCACTCCTGCACCAGGTGTTGAGGCACGCCTGAGTCAAGTGTCAGCCACAGCTGAGTCACGAGTCAGCCACAACTGAAGCACACGCCAGGCACATCGGAGTGACTTTTGAGCCAAGCATGAGTCACATTTCAGTCATTCCTGAGCCACGTGTCAACCACGCCTGTGTCACATGTGAGCCATGGCTGAAGCACATGCCAGACAATCCGGAGTCACATTTCAGCCACGCAAATGTCGCGCTGTGGCCACCCCTGAGCCACTTGTCAGCCACGTCTGAACCACATGTCAGCCACAAGTGTAGCACATGTCAGCCACGCCTGAGCCCTGTGGCAACCGCCCCACAGCCGTGTCTCAGCCACACCCGAATCACATGTCACCGATGCCCAAACCACGAATCACCCAGCCCTGAAACACGTGTCACACACACCTGAAACACATGTCAGCCAAACGAGAAGCACTTGGCAGTCACGCCTGTATCAAATGACAGCCACGCCGGAAGCAAGTTCCTGCCACGCCTGAACCACATGGTAGGCCCAACAGAATCACGTGCCCGTCACGCATGAACCATGTGTGAGCCATGTGCCTACCTTGTGCCAGCGGAACGCGAGCAACGATCCAGCATCTCTCGACCTTGGTACAGCCTGGCTTGAGCCACATGCCATCCGCATCTGAACCACAAGCCAGCCACACCTGAACCACACGTCAGACACACTGGACTCATGCAGGAGCCACATGTCAGCCACTTCTGAGCCATGTGTCACCAACACTTGAACCGCCTGCCACCCATTGCTGCCCCATGTGCCAGCCACACCTGAGCCCCACGCCAGCCATGCCTGAACCACGCATCAGGCACACCTGAACAATGTGCGAGCCAAGCCTGAATCACAAGTGAGGCCCAACTAAGTCACATGTGAACCACGCCTGAGCCACGAGTCAGCAGCACCTCCACCACAGGCAAGACACGCCTGAGTCACGTGTCAGCCGCAGCTGAGTCACGCGTCCAACACGCCTGCGTCATGTGTCAGCCGCAACTGAAGCACATGCCAGGCACGCCGGAATGACATTTGAGCCACACATGACTCCCGTTTCAGCCACTCCTGAACCACATGTCAGCCATGCCTGAGTCACAGGTGAGCCAGGGCTGGAGAACATGCCAGACAAGAAGCCTGAATCACGTTTGAATGTCACGAGAGTCTCATTGCAGCCACACCTGTGCCACACGTCAGCCACGCCTGAGTCACATGTCACCAACACCCGGCATGTTTCACACATGCCTCAGGCACATGTCAGCCACGCCTGAACCACCAGTCACCCATGCCTGAACCACACATCAGCCACACCTGAACAAAATGCGTGCCATGGCTCAATCACATGTCAGAAACGCCTTGGTCTCGTGTCAGCCACGCCTGAGCCACGTGCCAACCACGCCAGAGCCACGTGTGAGCTATGCCGGAGCAACACCCCAGCCACGCGTGAGCCTCACCTGAGACATGTTTTAGCCATGTGTGACAAACTCCTGAATCATGCGTCAGCCACACCTGACCCCGGTCTGAGGAACGCCTGAACTACGTGTGAGCCATGGCTCAGCCATGGCTGAACCACCTGTGAGCCACGCCTGAATCACGGGTGAAACCCTCCTGTAACATAGGAGACCTCCACAGGAGTCATGTGTGAGCCACTCCTGAGCTACACCTGAACCATATGTGAGCCTCCCTGAACCATGCCTGAACCACATGTGACACACTCGAACCACATGTGAGCCACCTGGGAAGCACGCATGTTCAATGCTAGAACCACACATGAGGCACATGGGAGCCACACTTGAAACTTGGCTGAGCCATGTGGGAGACAAGTGCCAGACACGCCTGAGTATGTGGGAGCCATGTGTCAGCAACGTCTGAGGCACGGGGGGGCCAAACATGAACGACATGTCACCCATATGTGAAGGAAACGTCTGCCGTGCACGGATACTGTGGGAAGAATGCCTGAGTCACGTGTCAGCCATGTGTGAAACATGTGTCAGCAGCACCAGCGTCATGTTTCACACATGCCTGAGTCACATGTCAGGCAAGCCTGAACCACTGGCCACCCATGTGTGAACCATGCACCAGCCACTGCTGAACCACACGAAGGCCATGCATGAACCATGAACGAACCACACCTGCATGACGGGTCAGGGACGCCAGTGTCACATGGCCGCCTCAACTGAGTCATGTGTCAGCCACACCTGAATGAAATGTGTGCCACGCCCGACTCGCGTCTCAGCCGTGCGGAAGTCACGTGCCAGCCAGGCCTGCACCATGTGCCAGCCAGGCCTGAACCACGTGCCAGTCACACTTGAAACACAGGTCAGCCTCACTTGAAGCACGTGTCAGCCACGCTGGCACTGCTTGCCTGGCATGCCTGAAAAACGTGCCATACATGCCACAAACACATGGGAGCCACCCCTGAGCATCAACACAGCCAGGCATGAGCCACACCTGAGCCATGTGTGACCAAAGCCTGAATCATGTGCCAGCCACATGTGAGCCAGTCTTCTGGCACGCCTGCATTACGTGTAAGCCATGGCAGAGCTATGCCCCAACCACGTGTGAGCCATGCCTAAATCACGTGTGAAAGGCTCCTCTACCATATGCGACCCACACGAGTAGTGGGTTAGCCACGCCTGAATTCCACCTGACCCATGTGTGAGCCACACGTGAAGCATGCAGGAACCACATGTGAGACACCCTTGAACCACATCTGACCCACATGTGAAACCCACGTGTTCCATGCTTTAACCACACATGAACCACAGGGGAGCCACACATGAGACACAGCTCAGCCATGCATGAGCCACCTCACAGCCATGACTGAGTATTTGGGAGACACGTTTCACCAACATGTGAGTCACATGGGAGCCACACCTGTAGGGCATGTCACACACGCGTGACCACATGTCTGACACACATGGATAATGTGCAATGAATGCCTGAGTCACAGGGGAGCCATGCCTGAGTAGTGTGTCAGCCACACGTGATTCACGTGCCAGCCACTCCTGAAACACCTGTCACCTATGTCTGAACCACGTCTCAGTCACGACTGAGCCATGTGTCAACTGCGAATCACCAAGTGTCAGCCACACAGCAATCACGTGTCACTGAGGTCTGAACGAAGCATCACACACCACTTGAACACGTGTCACACACACCTGAATCACGTGTCACCCACACTACACTCATGCATGAGATGCATATCAGCCACTCCTGCACCAGGTGTTGAGGCACGCCTGAGTCAAGTGTCAGCCACAGCTGAGTCACGAGTCAGCCACAACTGAAGCACACGCCAGGCACATCGGAGTGACTTTTGAGCCAAGCATGAGTCACGTTTCAGTCATTCCTGAGCCACGTGTCAACCACGCCTGTGTCACATGTGAACCATGGCTGAAGCACATGCCAGACAATCCGGAGTCACATTTCAGCCACGCAAATGTCGCGCTGTGGCCACCCCTGAGCCACTTGTCAGCCACTTCTGAACCACATGTCAGCCACAAGTGTAGCACATGTCAGCCACGCCTGAGCCCTGTGGCAACCGCCCCACAGCCGTGTCTCAGCCACACCCGAATCACATGTCACCGATGCCCAAACCACGAATCACCCAGCCCTGAAACACGTGTCACACACACCTGAAACACATGTCAGCCAAACGAGAAGCACTTGGCAGTCACGCCTGTATCAAATGACAGCCACGCCGGAAGCAAGTTCCTGCCACGCCTGAACCACATGGTAGGCCCAACAGAATCACGTGCCCGTCACGCATGAACCATGTGTGAGCCATGTGCCTACCTTGTGCCAGCGGAACGCGAGCAAAGATCCAGCATCTCTCGACCTTGGTACAGCCTGGCTTGAGCCACATGCCATCCGCATCTGAACCACAAGCCAGCCACACCTGAACCACACGTCAGGCACACTGGACTCATGCAGGAGCCACATGTCAGCCACTTCTGAGCCATGTGTCACCAACACTTGAACCGCCTGCCACCCATTGCTGCCCCATGTGCCAGCCACACCTGAGCCCCATGCCAGCCATGCCTGAACCACGCATCAGGCACACCTGAACAATGTGCGAGCCAAGCCTGAATCACAAGTGAGGCCCAACTAAGTCACATGTGAACCACGCCTGAGCCACGAGTCAGCAGCACCTCCACCACAGGCAAGACACGCCTGAGTCACGTGTCAGCCGCAGCTGAGTCACGCGTCCAACACGCCTGCGTCATGTGTCAGCCGCAACTGAAGCACATGCCAGGCACGCCGGAATGACCTTTGAGCCACACATGACTCCCGTTTCAGCCACTGCTGAACCACATGTCAGCCATGCCTGAGTCACAGGTGAGCCAGGGCTGGAGAACATGCCAGACAAGAAGCCTGAATCACGTTTGAATGTCACGAGAGTCTCATTGCAGCCACACCTGCGCCACACGTCAGCCACGCCTGAGTCACATGTCACCAACACCCGGCATGTTTCACACATGCCTCAGGCACATGTCAGCCACGCCTGAACCACCAGTCACCCATGCCTGAACCACACATCAGCCACACCTGAACAAAATGCGTGCCATGGCTCAATCACATGTCAGAAACGCCTTAGTCTCGTGTCAGCCACGCCTGAGCCACGTGCCAACAACGCCAGAGCCACGTGTGAGCTATGCCGGAGCAACACCCCAGCCACGCGTGAGCCTCACCTGAGACATGTTTTAGCCATGTGTGACAAACTCCTGAATCATGCGTCAGCCACACCTGACCCTGGTCTGAGGAACGCCTGAACTACGTGTGAGCCATGGCTCAGCCATGGCTGAACCACCTGTGAGCCACGCCTGAATCACGGGTGAAACCCTCCTGTACCATAGGAGACCTCCACAGGAGTCATGTGTGAGCCACTCCTGAGCTACACCTGAACCATATGTGAGCCTCCCTGAACCATGCCTGAACCACATGTGACACACTCGAACCACATGTGAGCCACCTGGGAAGCACGCATGTTCAATGCTAGAACCACACATGAGGCACATGGGAGCCACACTTGAAACGTGGCTGAGCCATGTGGGAGACAAGTGCCAGACACGCCTGAGTATGTGGGAGCCATGTGTCAGCAACGTCTGAGGCACGGGGGGGCCAAACATGAACGACATGTCACCCATATGTGAAGGAAACGTCTGCCGTGCACGGATACTGTGGGAAGAATGCCTGAGTCACGTGTCAGCCATGTGTGAAACATGTGTCAGCAGCACCAGCGTCATGTTTCACACATGCCTGAGTCACATGTCAGGCAAGCCTGAACCACTGGCCACCCATGTGTGAACCATGCACCAGCCACTGCTGAACCACACGAAGGCCATGCATGAACCATGAACGAACCACACCTGCATGACGGGTCAGGGACGCCAGTGTCACATGGCCGCCTCAACTGAGTCATGTGTCAGCCACACCTGAATGAAATGTGTGCCACGCCCGACTCGCGTCTCAGCCGTGCGGAAGTCACGTGCCAGCCAGGCCTGCACCATGTGCCAGCCAGGCCTGAACCACGTGCCAGTCACACTTGAAACACAGGTCAGCCTCACTTGAAGCACGTGTCAGCCACGCTGGCACTGCTTGCCTGGCATGCCTGAAAAACGTGCCATACATGCCACAAACACATGGGAGCCACGCCTGAGCATCAACACAGCCAGGCATGAGCCACACCTGAGCCATGTGTGACCAAAGCCTGAATCATGTGCCAGCCACATGTGAGCCAGTCTTCTGGCACGCCTGCATTACGTGTAAGCCATGGCAGAGCTATGCCCCAACCACGTGTGAGCCATGCCTAAATCACGTGTGAAAGTCTCCTCTACCATATGCGAACCACACGAGTCGTGGGTTAGCCACGCCTGAATTCCACCTGACCCATGTGTGAGCCACACGTGAAGCATGCATGAACCACATGTGAGACACCCTTGAACCACATCTGACCCACATGTGAAACCCACGTGTTCCATGCTTTCACCACACATGAACCACAGGGGAGCCACACATGAAACACAGCTGAGCCATGCATGAGCCACCTCACAGCCATGACTGAGTATTTGGGAGACACGTTTCACCAACATGTGAGTCACATGGGAGCCACACCTGTAGGGCATGTCACACACGCGTGACCACATGTCTGACACACATGGATAATGTGCAATGAATGCCTGAGTCACAGGGGAGCCATGCCTGAGTAGTGTGTCAGCCACACGTGATTCACGTGCCAGCCACTCCTGAAACACCTGTCACCTACGTCTGAACCACGTCTCAGTCACGACTGAGCCATGTGTCAACTGCGAATCACCAAGTGTCAGCCACACAGCAATCACGTGTCACTGAGGTCTGAACGAAGCATCACACACCACTTGAACACGTGTCACACACACCTGAATCACGTGTCACCCACACTACACTCATGCATGAGATGCATATCAGCCACTCCTGCACCAGGTGTTGAGGCACGCCTGAGTCAAGTGTCAGCCACAGCTGAGTCACGAGTCAGCCACAACTGAAGCACACGCCAGGCACATCGGAGTGACTTTTGAGCCAAGCATGAGTCACGTTTCAGTCATTCCTGAGCCACGTGTCAACCACGCCTGTGTCACATGTGAGCCATGGCTGAAGCACATGCCAGACAATCCGGAGTCACATTTCAGCCACGCAAATGTCGCGCTGTGGCCACCGCTGAGCCACTTGTCAGCCACGTCTGAACCACATGTCAGCCACAAGTGTAGCACATGTCAGCCACGCCTGAGCACTGCGGCAACTGCCCCACAGCCGTGTCTCAGCCACACCCGAATCACATGTCACCGATGCCCAAACCATGAATCACCCAGCCCTGAAACACGTGTCACACACACCTGAAACACATGTCAGCCAAACGAGAAGCACTTGGCAGTCACGCCTGTATCAAATGACAGCCACGCCGGAAGCAAGTTCCTGCCACGCCTGAACCACATGGTAGGCCCAACAGAATCACGTGCCCGTCACGCATGAACCATGTGTGAGCCATGTGCCTACCTTGTGCCAGCGGAACGCGAGCAACGATCCAGCATCTCTCGACCTTGGTACAGCCTGGCTTGAGCCACATGCCATCCGCATCTGAACCACAAGCCAGCCACACCTGAACCACACGTCAGACACACTGGACTCATGCAGGAGCCACATGTCAGCCACTTCTGAGCCATGTGTCACCAACACTTGAACCGCCTGCCACCCATTGCTGCCCCATGTGCCAGCCACACCTGAGCCCCACGCCAGCCATGCCTGAACCACGCATCAGGCACACCTGAACAATGTGCGAGCCAAGCCTGAATCACAAGTGAGGCCCAACTAAGTCACATGTGAACCACGCCTGAGCCACGAGTCAGCAGCACCTCCACCACAGGCAAGACACGCCTGAGTCACGTGTCAGCCGCAGCTGAGTCACACGTCAAACACGCCTGCGTCATGTGTCAGCCGCAACTGAAGCACATGCCAGGCACGCCGGAATGACCTTTGAGCCACACATGACTCCCGTTTCAGCCACTCCTGAACCACATGTCAGCCATGCCTGAGTCACAGGTGAGCCAGGGCTGGAGAACATGCCAGACAAGAAGCCTGAATCACGTTTGAATGTCACGAGAGTCTCATTGCAGCCACACCTGCGCCACACGTCAGCCACGCCTGAGTCACATGTCACCAACACCCGGCATGTTTCACACATGCCTCAGGCACATGTCAGCCACGCCTGAACCACCAGTCACCCATGCCTGAACCACACATCAGCCACACCTGAACAAAATGCGTGCCATGGCTCAATCACATGTCAGAAACGCCTTGGTCTCGTGTCAGCCACGCCTGAGCCACGTGCCAACCACGCCAGAGCCACGTGTGAGCTATGCCGGAGCAACACCCCAGCCACGCGTGAGCCTCACCTGAGACATGTATTAGCCATGTGTGACAAACTCCTGAATCATGCGTCAGCCACACCTGACCCCGGTCTGAGGAACGCCTGAACTACGTGTGAGCCATGGCTCAGCCATGGCTGAACCACCTGTGAGCCACGCCTGAATCACGGGTGAAACCCTCCTGTAACATAGGAGACCTCCACAGGAGTCATGTGTGAGCCACTCCTGAGCTACACCTGAACCATATGTGAGCCTCCCTGAACCATGCCTGAACCACATGTGACACACTCGAACCACATGTGAGCCACCTGGGAAGCACGCATGTTCAATGCTAGAACCACACATGAGGCACATGGGAGCCACACTTGAAACGTGGCTGAGCCATGTGGGAGACAAGTGCCAGACACACCTGAGTAT
Organism: Equus caballus; assembly: GCF_041296265.1. Classification (NCBI taxonomy): domain Eukaryota; kingdom Metazoa; phylum Chordata; class Mammalia; order Perissodactyla; family Equidae; genus Equus; species Equus caballus. The sequence continues at coordinate 48,853,568 of NC_091715.1, forward strand.
GTGGGAGCCATGTGTCAGCAACGTCTGAGGCACGCGGGGGCCAAACATGAACGACATGTCACCCATATGTGAAGGAAACGTCTGCCATGCACGGATACTGTGCGAAGAATGCCTGAGTCACGTGTCAGCCATGTGTGAAACATGTGTCAGCAGCACCAGCGTCATGTTTCACACATGCCTGAGTCACATATCAGGCAAGCCTGAACCAAAGGCCACCCATGTGTGAACCATGCACCAGCCACTGCTGAACCACACGAAGGCCATGCATGAACCATGAACGAACCACACCTGCATGACGGGTCAGGCACGCCTGTGTCACATGGCCACCTCAACTGAGTCATGTGTCAGCCACACCTGAATAACATGTGTGCCACTCCCGACTCACGTCTCAGCCGTGCGGAAGTCACGTGACAGCCAGGCCTGCACCATGTGCCAGCCAGGCCTGAACCACGTGCCAGTCACACTTGAAACACAGGTCAGCCTCACTTGAAGCACGTGTCAGCCACGCTGGCACTGCTTGCCTGGCATGCCTGAAAAACGTGCCATACATGCCACAAACACATGGGAGCCACGCCTGAGCATCAACACAGCCAGGCATGAGCCACACCTGAGCCATGTGTGACCAAAGCCTGAATCATGTGCCAGCCACATGTGAGCCAGTCTTCTGGCACGCCTGCATTACGTGTAAGCCATGGCAGAGCTATGCCCCAACCACGTGTGAGCCATGCCTAAATCACGTGTGAAAGGCTCCTCTACCATATGCGACCCACACGAGTCGTGGGTTAGCCACGCCTGAATTCCACCTGACCCATGTGTGAGCCACACGTGAAGCATGCAGGAACCACATGTGAGACACCCTTGAACCACATCTGACCCACATGTGAAACCCACGTGTTCCATGCTTTCACCACACATGAACCACAGGGGAGCCACACATGAAACACAGCTGAGCCATGCATGAGCCACCTCACAGCCATGACTGAGTATTTGGGAGACACGTTTCACCGACATGTGAGTCACATGGGAGCCACAACTGTAGGGCATGTCACACACGCGTGACCACATGTCTGACACACATGGATAATGTGCAATGAATGCCTGAGTCACAGGGGAGCCATGCCTGAGTAGTGTGTCAGCCACACGTGATTCACGTGCCAGCCACTCCTGAAACACCTGTCACCTACGTCTGAACCACGTCTCAGTCACGACTGAGCCATGTGTCAACTGCGAATCACCAAGTGTCAGCCACACAGCAATCACGTGTCACTGAGGTCTGAACGAAGCATCACACACCACTTGAACACGTGTCACACACACCTGAATCACGTGTCACCCACACTACACTCATGCATGAGATGCATATCAGCCACTCCTGCACCAGGTGTTGAGGCACGCCTGAGTCAAGTGTCAGCCACAGCTGAGTCACGAGTCAGCCACAACTGAAGCACACGCCAGGCACATCGGAGTGACTTTTGAGCCAAGCATGAGTCACGTTTCAGTCATTCCTGAGCCACGTGTCAACCACGCCTGTGTCACATGTGAGCCATGGCTGAAGCACATGCCAGACAATCCGGAGTCACATTTCAGCCACGCAAATGTCGCGCTGTGGCCACCCCTGAGCCACTTGTCAGCCACGTCTGAACCACATGTCAGCCACAAGTGTAGCACATGTCAGCCACGCCTGAGCCCTGTGGCAACCGCCCCACAGCCGTGTCTCAGCCACACCCGAATCACATGTCACCGATGCCCAAACCACGAATCACCCAGCCCTGAAACACGTGTCACACACACCTGAAACACATGTCAGCCAAACGAGAAGCACTTGGCAGTCACGCCTGTATCAAATGACAGCCACGCCGGAAGCAAGTTCCTGCCACGCCTGAACCACATGGTAGGCCCAACAGAATCACGTGCCCGTCACGCATGAACCATGTGTGAGCCATGTGCCTACCTTGTGCCAGCGGAACGCGAGCAACGATCCAGCATCTCTCGACCTTGGTACAGCCTGGCTTGAGCCACATGCCATCCGCATCTGAACCACAAGCCAGCCACACCTGAACCACACGTCAGACACACTGGACTCATGCAGGAGCCACATGTCAGCCACTTCTGAGCCATGTGTCACCAACACTTGAACCGCCTGCCACCCATTGCTGCCCCATGTGCCAGCCACACCTGAGCCCCACGCCAGCCATGCCTGAACCACGCATCAGGCACACCTGAACAATGTGCGAGCCAAGCCTGAATCACAAGTGAGGCCCAACTAAGTCACATGTGAACCACGCCTGAGCCACGAGTCAGCAGCACCTCCACCACAGGCAAGACACGCCTGAGTCACGTGTCAGCCGCAGCTGAGTCACACGTCAAACACGCCTGCGTCATGTGTCAGCCGCAACTGAAGCACATGCCAGGCACGCCGGAATGACCTTTGAGCCACACATGACTCCCGTTTCAGCCACTCCTGAACCACATGTCAGCCATGCCTGAGTCACAGGTGAGCCAGGGCTGGAGAACATGCCAGACAAGAAGCCTGAATCACGTTTGAATGTCACGAGAGTCTCATTGCAGCCACACCTGCGCCACACGTCAGCCACGCCTGAGTCACATGTCACCAACACCCGGCATGTTTCACACATGCCTCAGGCACATGTCAGCCACGCCTGAACCACCAGTCACCCATGCCTGAACCACACATCAGCCACACCTGAACAAAATGCGTGCCATGGCTCAATCACATGTCAGAAACGCCTTGGTCTCGTGTCAGCCACGCCTGAGCCACGTGCCAACCACGCCAGAGCCACGTGTGAGCTATGCCGGAGCAACACCCCAGCCACGCGTGAGCCTCACCTGAGACATGTATTAGCCATGTGTGACAAACTCCTGAATCATGCGTCAGCCACACCTGACCCCGGTCTGAGGAACGCCTGAACTACGTGTGAGCCATGGCTCAGCCATGGCTGAACCACCTGTGAGCCACGCCTGAATCACGGGTGAAACCCTCCTGTAACATAGGAGACCTCCACAGGAGTCATGTGTGAGCCACTCCTGAGCTACACCTGAACCATATGTGAGCCTCCCTGAACCATGCCTGAACCACATGTGACACACTCGAACCACATGTGAGCCACCTGGGAAGCACGCATGTTCAATGCTAGAACCACACATGAGGCACATGGGAGCCACACTTGAAACGTGGCTGAGCCATGTGGGAGACAAGTGCCAGACACACCTGAGTATGTGGGAGCCATGTGTCAGCAACGATGAGGCACGCGGGGGCCAAACATGAACGACATGTCACCCATATGTGAAGGAAACGTCTGCCGTGCACGGATACTGTGCGAAGAATGCCTGAGTCACGTGTCAGCCATGTGTGAAACATGTGTCAGCAGCACCAGCGTCATGTTTCACACATGCCTGAGTCACATGTCAGGCACGCCTGAACCAAAGGCCACCCATGTGTGAACCATGCACCAGCCACTGCTGAACCACACGAAGGCCATGCATGAACCATGAACGAACCACACCTGCATGACGGGTCAGGCACGCCTGTGTCACATGGCCACCTCAACTGAGTCATGTGTCAGCCACACCTGAATAACATGTGTGCCACGCCCGACTCACGTCTCAGCCGTGCGGAAGTCACGTGACAGCCAGGCCTGCACCATGTGCCAGTCGCACTTGAAACACAGGTCAGCCTCACTTGAAGCACGTGTCAGCCACGCTGGCACTGCTTGCCTGGCATGCCTGAAAAACGTGCCATACATGCCACAAACACATGGGAGCCACGCCTGAGCATCAACACAGCCAGGCATGAGCCACACCTGAGCCATGTGTGACCAAAGCCTGAATCATGTGCCAGCCACATGTGAGCCAGTCTTCTGGCACGCCTGCATTACGTGTAAGCCATGGCAGAGCTATGCCCCAACCACGTGTGAGCCATGCCTAAATCACGTGTGAAAGGCTCCTCTACCATATGCGACCCACACGAGTAGTGGGTTAGCCACGCCTGAATTCCACCTGACCCATGTGTGAGCCACACGTGAAGCATGCATGAACCACATGTGAGACACCCTTGAACCACATCTGACCCACATGTGAAACCCACGTGTTCCATGCTTTAACCACACATGAACCACAGGGGAGCCACACATGAGACACAGCTCAGCCATGCATGAGCCACCTCACAGCCATGACTGAGTATTTGGGAGACACGTTTCACCGACATGTGAGTCACATGGGAGCCACACCTGTAGGGCATGTCACACACGCGTGACCACATGTCTGACACACATGGATAATGTGCAATGAATGCCTGAGTCACAGGGGAGCCATGCCTGAGTAGTGTGTCAGCCACACGTGATTCACGTGCCAGCCACTCCTGAAACACCTGTCACCTATGTCTGAACCACGTCTCAGTCACGACTGAGCCATGTGTCAACTGCGAATCACCAAGTGTCAGCCACACAGCAATCACGTGTCACTGAGGTCTGAACGAAGCATCACACACCACTTGAACACGTGTCACACACACCTGAATCACGTGTCACCCACACTACACTCATGCATGAGATGCATATCAGCCACTCCTGCACCAGGTGTTGAGGCACGCCTGAGTCAAGTGTCAGCCACAGCTGAGTCACGAGTCAGCCACAACTGAAGCACACGCCAGGCACATCGGAGTGACTTTTGAGCCAAGCATGAGTCACGTTTCAGTCATTCCTGAGCCACGTGTCAACCACGCCTGTGTCACATGTGAACCATGGCTGAAGCACATGCCAGACAATCCGGAGTCACATTTCAGCCACGCAAATGTCGCGCTGTGGCCACCCCTGAGCCACTTGTCAGCCACGTCTGAACCACATGTCAGCCACAAGTGTAGCACATGTCAGCCACGCCTGAGCCCTGTGGCAACTGCCCCACAGCCGTGTCTCAGCCACACCCGAATCACATGTCACCGATGCCCAAACCACGAATCACCCAGCCCTGAAACACGTGTCACACACACCTGAAACACATGTCAGCCAAACGAGAAGCACTTGGCAGTCACGCCTGTATCAAATGACAGCCACGCCGGAAGCAAGTTCCTGCCACGCCTGAACCACATGGTAGGCCCAACAGAATCACGTGCCCGTCACGCATGAACCATGTGTGAGCCATGTGCCTACCTTGTGCCAGCGGAACGCGAGCAACGATCCAGCATCTCTCGACCTTGGTACAGCCTGGCTTGAGCCACATGCCATCCGCATCTGAACCACAAGCCAGCCACACCTGAACCACACGTCAGACACACTGGACTCATGCAGGAGCCACATGTCAGCCACTTCTGAGCCATGTGTCACCAACACTTGAACCGCCTGCCACCCATTGCTGCCCCATGTGCCAGCCACACCTGAGCCCCATGCCAGCCATGCCTGAACCACGCATCAGGCACACCTGAACAATGTGCGAGCCAAGCCTGAATCACAAGTGAGGCCCAACTAAGTCACATGTGAACCACGCCTGAGCCACGAGTCAGCAGCACCTCCACCACAGGCAAGACACGCCTGAGTCACGTGTCAGCCGCAGCTGAGTCACGCGTCCAACACGCCTGCGTCATGTGTCAGCCGCAACTGAAGCACATGCCAGGCACGCCGGAATGACCTTTGAGCCACACATGACTCCCGTTTCAGCCACTGCTGAACCACATGTCAGCCATGCCTGAGTCACAGGTGAGCCAGGGCTGGAGAACATGCCAGACAAGAAGCCTGAATCACGTTTGAATGTCACGAGAGTCTCATTGCAGCCACACCTGCGCCACACGTCAGCCACGCCTGAGTCACATGTCACCAACACCCGGCATGTTTCACACATGCCTCAGGCACATGTCAGCCACGCCTGAACCACCAGTCACCCATGCCTGAACCACACATCAGCCACACCTGAACAAAATGCGTGCCATGGCTCAATCACATGTCAGAAACGCCTTAGTCTCGTGTCAGCCACGCCTGAGCCACGTGCCAACCACGCCAGAGCCACGTGTGAGCTATGCCGGAGCAACACCCCAGCCACGCGTGAGCCTCACCTGAGACATGTTTTAGCCATGTGTGACAAACTCCTGAATCATGCGTCAGCCACACCTGACCCCGGTCTGAGGAACGCCTGAACTACGTGTGAGCCATGGCTCAGCCATGGCTGAACCACCTGTGAGCCACGCCTGAATCACGGGTGAAACCCTCCTGTACCATAGGAGACCTCCACAGGAGTCATGTGTGAGCCACTCCTGAGCTACACCTGAACCATATGTGAGCCTCCCTGAACCATGCCTGAACCCCATGTGACACACTCCAACCACATGTGAGCCACCTGGGAAGCACGCATGTTCAATGCTAGAACCACACATGAGGCACATGGGAGCCACACTTGAAACGTGGCTGAGCCATGTGGGAGACAAGTGCCAGACACGCCTGAGTATGTGGGAGCCATGTGTCAGCAACGTCTGAGGCACGGGGGGGCCAAACATGAACGACATGTCACCCATATGTGAAGGAAACGTCTGCCGTGCACGGATACTGTGCGAAGAATGCCTGAGTCACGTGTCAGCCATGTGTGAAACATGTGTCAGCAGCACCAGCGTCATGTTTCACACATGCCTGAGTCACATGTCAGGCAAGCCTGAACCACTGGCCACCCATGTGTGAACCATGCACCAGCCACTGCTGAACCACACGAAGGCCATGCATGAACCATGAACGAACCACACCTGCATGACGGGTCAGGCACGCCTGTGTCACATGGCCACCTCAACTGAGTCATGTGTCAGCCACACCTGAATAACATGTGTGCCACGCCCGACTCACGTCTCAGCCGTGCGGAAGTCACGTGCCAGCCAGGCCTGCACCATGTGCCAGCCAGGCCTGAACCACGTGCCAGTCACACTTGAAACACAGGTCAGCCTCACTTGAAGCACGTGTCAGCCACGCTGGCACGGCTTGCCTGGCATGCCTGAAAAACGTGCCATACATGCCACAAACACATGGGAGCCACGCCTGAGCATCAACACAGCCAGGCATGAGCCACACCTGAGCCATGTGTGACCAAAGCCTGAATCATGTGCCAGCCACATGTGAGCCAGTCTTCTGGCACGCCTGCATTATGTGTAAGCCATGGCAGAGCTATGCCCCAACCACGTGTGAGCCATGCCTAAATCACGTGTGAAAGTCTCCTCTACCATATGCGACCCACACGAGTCGTGGGTTAGCCACGCCTGAATTCCACCTGACCCATGTGTGAGCCACACGTGAAGCATGCATGAACCACATGTGAGACACCCTTGAACCACATCTGACCCACATGTGAAACCCACGTGTTCCATGCTTTCACCACACATGAACCACAGGGGAGCCACACATGAAACACAGCTGAGCCATGCATGAGCCACCTCACAGCCATGACTGAGTATTTGGGAGACACGTTTCACCGACATGTGAGTCACATGGGAGCCACACCTGTAGGGCATGTCACACACGCGTGACCACATGTCTGACACACATGGATAATGTGCAATGAATGCCTGAGTCACAGGGGAGCCATGCCTGAGTAGTGTGTCAGCCACACGTGATTCACGTGCCAGCCACTCCTGAAACACCTGTCACCTACGTCTGAACCACGTCTCAGTGACGACTGAGCCATGTGTCAACTGCGAATCACCAAGTGTCAGCCACACAGCAATCACGTGTCACTGAGGTCTGAACGAAGCATCACACACCACTTGAACACGTGTCACACACACCTGAATCACGTGTCACCCACACTACACTCATGCATGAGATGCATATCAGCCACTCCTGCACCAGGTGTTGAGGCACGCCTGAGTCAAGTGTCAGCCACAGCTGAGTCACGAGTCAGCCACAACTGAAGCACACGCCAGGCACATCGGAGTGACTTTTGAGCCAAGCATGAGTCACGTTTCAGTCATTCCTGAGCCACGTGTCAACCACGCCTGTGTCACATGTGAACCATGGCTGAAGCACATGCCAGACAATCCGGAGTCACATTTCAGCCACGCAAATGTCGCGCTGTGGCCACCCCTGAGCCACTTGTCAGCCACGTCTGAACCACATGTCAGCCACAAGTGTAGCACATGTCAGCCACGCCTGAGCCCTGTGGCAACCGCCCCACAGCCGTGTCTCAGCCACACCCGAATCACATGTCACCGATGCCCAAACCACGAATCACCCAGCCCTGAAACACGTGTCACACACACCTGAAACACATGTCAGCCAAACGAGAAGCACTTGGCAGTCACGCCTGTATCAAATGACAGCCACGCCGGAAGCAAGTTCCTGCCACGCCTGAACCACATGGTAGGCCCAACAGAATCACGTGCCCGTCACGCATGAACCATGTGTGAGCCATGTGCCTACCTTGTGCCAGCGGAACGCGAGCAACGATCCAGCATCTCTCGACCTTGGTACAGCCTGGCTTGAGCCACATGCCATCCGCATCTGAACCACAAGCCAGCCACACCTGAACCACACGTCAGACACACTGGACTCATGCAGGAGCCACATGTCAGCCACTTCTGAGCCATGTGTCACCAACACTTGAACCGCCTGCCACCCATTGCTGCCCCATGTGCCAGCCACACCTGAGCCCCATGCCAGCCATGCCTGAACCACGCATCAGGCACACCTGAACAATGTGCGAGCCAAGCCTGAATCACAAGTGAGGCCCAACTAAGTCACATGTGAACCACGCCTGAGCCACGAGTCAGCAGCACCTCCACCACAGGCAAGACACGCCTGAGTCACGTGTCAGCCGCAGCTGAGTCACGCGTCCAACACGCCTGCGTCATGTGTCAGCCGCAACTGAAGCACATGCCAGGCACGCCGGAATGACCTTTGAGCCACACATGACTCCCGTTTCAGCCACTGCTGAACCACATGTCAGCCATGCCTGAGTCACAGGTGAGCCAGGGCTGGAGAACATGCCAGACAAGAAGCCTGAATCACGTTTGAATGTCACGAGAGTCTCATTGCAGCCACACCTGCGCCACACGTCAGCCACGCCTGAGTCACATGTCACCAACACCCGGCATGTTTCACACATGCCTCAGGCACATGTCAGCCACGCCTGAACCACCAGTCACCCATGCCTGAACCACACATCAGCCACACCTGAACAAAATGCGTGCCATGGCTCAATCACATGTCAGAAACGCCTTAGTCTCGTGTCAGCCACGCCTGAGCCACGTGCCAACAACGCCAGAGCCACGTGTGAGCTATGCCGGAGCAACACCCCAGCCACGCGTGAGCCTCACCTGAGACATGTTTTAGCCATGTGTGACAAACTCCTGAATCATGCGTCAGCCACACCTGACCCCGGTCTGAGGAACGCCTGAACTACGTGTGAGCCATGGCTCAGCCATGGCTGAACCACCTGTGAGCCACGCCTGAATCACGGGTGAAACCCTCCTGTACCATAGGAGACCTCCACAGGAGTCATGTGTGAGCCACTCCTGAGCTACACCTGAACCATATGTGAGCCTCCCTGAACCATGCCTGAACCCCATGTGACACACTCCAACCACATGTGAGCCACCTGGGAAGCACGCATGTTCAATGCTAGAACCACACATGAGGCACATGGGAGCCACACTTGAAACGTGGCTGAGCCATGTGGGAGACAAGTGCCAGACACGCCTGAGTATGTGGGAGCCATGTGTCAGCAACGTCTGAGGCACGGGGGGGCCAAACATGAACGACATGTCACCCATATGTGAAGGAAACGTCTGCCGTGCACGGATACTGTGCGAAGAATGCCTGAGTCACGTGTCAGCCATGTGTGAAACATGTGTCAGCAGCACCAGCGTCATGTTTCACACATGCCTGAGTCACATGTCAGGCAAGCCTGAACCACTGGCCACCCATGTGTGAACCATGCACCAGCCACTGCTGAACCACACGAAGGCCATGCATGAACCATGAAGGAACCACACCTGCATGACGGGTCAGGCACGCCTGTGTCACATGGCCACCTCAACTGAGTCATGTGTCAGCCACACCTGAATAACATGTGTGCCACGCCCGACTCACGTCTCAGCCGTGCGGAAGTCACGTGCCAGCCAGGCCTGCACCATGTGCCAGCCAGGCCTGAACCACGTGCCAGTCACACTTGAAACACAGGTCAGCCTCACTTGAAGCACGTGTCAGCCACGCTGGCACTGCTTGCCTGGCATGCCTGAAAAACGTGCCATACATGCCACAAACACATGGGAGCCACGCCTGAGCATCAACACAGCCAGGCATGAGCCACACCTGAGCCATGTGTGACCAAAGCCTGAATCATGTGCCAGCCACATGTGAGCCAGTCTTCTGGCACGCCTGCATTATGTGTAAGCCATGGCAGAGCTATGCCCCAACCACGTGTGAGCCATGCCTAAATCACGTGTGAAAGTCTCCTCTACCATATGCGACCCACACGAGTCGTGGGTTAGCCACGCCTGAATTCCACCTGACCCATGTGTGAGCCACACGTGAAGCATGCATGAACCACATGTGAGACACCCTTGAACCACATCTCACCCACATGTGAAACCCACGTGTTCCATGCTTTCACCACACATGAACCACAGGGGAGCCACACATGAAACACAGCTGAGCCATGCATGAGCCACCTCACAGCCATGACTGAGTATTTGGGAGACACGTTTCACCGACATGTGAGTCACATGGGAGCCACACCTGTAGGGCATGTCACACACGCGTGACCACATGTCTGACACACATGGATAATGTGCAATGAATGCCTGAGTCACAGGGGAGCCATGCCTGAGTAGTGTGTCAGCCACACGTGATTCACGTGCCAGCCACTCCTGAAACACCTGTCACCTACGTCTGAACCACGTCTCAGTCACGACTGAGCCATGTGTCAACTGCGAATCACCAAGTGTCAGCCACACAGCAATCACGTGTCAGTGAGGTCTGAACGAAGCATCACACACCACTTGAACACGTGTCACACACACCTGAATCACGTGTCACCCACACTACACTCATGCATGAGATGCATATCAGCCACTCCTGCACCAGGTGTTGAGGCACGCCTGAGTCAAGTGTCAGCCACAGCTGAGTCACGAGTCAGCCACAACTGAAGCACACGCCAGGCACATCGGAGTGACTTTTGAGCCAAGCATGAGTCACGTTTCAGTCATTCCTGAGCCACGTGTCAACCACGCCTGTGTCACATGTGAGCCATGGCTGAAGCACATGCCAGACAATCCGGAGTCACATTTCAGCCACGCAAATGTCGCGCTGTGGCCACCCCTGAGCCACTTGTCAGCCACGTCTGAACCACATGTCAGCCACAAGTGTAGCACATGTCAGCCACGCCTGAGCCCTGTGGCAACCGCCCCACAGCCGTGTCTCAGCCACACCCGAATCACATGTCACCGATGCCCAAACCACGAATCACCCAGCCCTGAAACACGTGTCACACACACCTGAAACACATGTCAGCCAAACGAGAAGCACTTGGCAGTCACGCCTGTATCAAATGACAGCCACGCCGGAAGCAAGTTCCTGCCACGCCTGAACCACATGGTAGGCCCAACAGAATCACGTGCCCGTCACGCATGAACCATGTGTGAGCCATGTGCCTACCTTGTGCCAGCGGAACGCGAGCAACGATCCAGCATCTCTCGACCTTGGTACAGCCTGGCTTGAGCCACATGCCATCCGCATCTGAACCACAAGCCAGCCACACCTGAACCACACGTCAGACACACTGGACTCATGCAGGAGCCACATGTCAGCCACTTCTGAGCCATGTGTCACCAACACTTGAACCGCCTGCCACCCATTGCTGCCCCATGTGCCAGCCACACCTGAGCCCCACGCCAGCCATGCCTGAACCACGCATCAGGCACACCTGAACAATGTGCGAGCCAAGCCTGAATCACAAGTGAGGCCCAACTAAGTCACATGTGAACCACGCCTGAGCCACGAGTCAGCAGCACCTCCACCACAGGCAAGACACGCCTGAGTCACGTGTCAGCCGCAGCTGAGTCACGCGTCAAACACGCCTGTGTCATGTGTCAGCCGCAACTGAAGCACATGCCAGGCACGCCGGAATGACCTTTGAGCCACACATGACTCCCGTTTCAGCCACTCCTGAACCACATGTCAGCCATGCCTGAGTCACAGGTGAGCCAGGGCTGGAGAACATGCCAGACAAGAAGACTGAATCACGTTTGAATGTCACGAGAGTCTCATTGCAGCCACACCTGCGCCACACGTCAGCCACGCCTGAGTCACATGTCACCAACACCCGGCATGTTTCACACATGCCTCAGGCACATGTCAGCCACGCCTGAACCACCAGTCACCCATGCCTGAACCACACATCAGCCACACCTGAACAAAATGCGTGCCATGGCTCAATCACATGTCAGAAACGCCTTAGTCTCGTGTCAGCCACGCCTGAGCCACGTGCCAACAACGCCAGAGCCACGTGTGAGCTATGCCGGAGCAACACCCCAGCCACGCGTGAGCCTCACCTGAGACATGTTTTAGCCATGTGTGACAAACTCCTGAATCATGCGTCAGCCACACCTGACCCTGGTCTGAGGAACGCCTGAACTACGTGTGAGCCATGGCTCAGCCATGGCTGAACCACCTGTGAGCCACGCCTGAATCACGGGTGAAACCCTCCTGTACCATAGGAGACCTCCACAGGAGTCATGTGTGAGCCACTCCTGAGCTACACCTGAACCATATGTGAGCCTCCCTGAACCATGCCTGAACCACATGTGACACACTCGAACCACATGTGAGCCACCTGGGAAGCACGCATGTTCAATGCTAGAACCACACATGAGGCACATGGGAGCCACACTTGAAACGTGGCTGAGCCATGTGGGAGACAAGTGCCAGACACGCCTGAGTATGTGGGAGCCATGTGTCAGCAACGTCTGAGGCACGGGGGGGCCAAACATGAACGACATGTCACCCATATGTGAAGGAAACGTCTGCCGTGCACGGATACTGTGCGAAGAATGCCTGAGTCACGTGTCAGCCATGTGTGAAACATGTGTCAGCAGCACCAGCGTCATGTTTCACACATGCCTGAGTCACATGTCAGGCAAGCCTGAACCAATGGCCACCCATGTGTGAACCATGCACCAGCCACTGCTGAACCACACGAAGGCCATGCATGAACCATGAACGAACCACACCTGCATGACGGGTCAGGGACGCCAGTGTCACATGGCCGCCTCAACTGAGTCATGTGTCAGCCACACCTGAATAAAATGTGTGCCACGCCCGACTCGCGTCTCAGCCGTGCGGAAGTCATGTGCCAGCCAGGCCTGCACCATGTGCCAGCCAGGCCTGAACCACGTGCCAGTCACACTTGAAACACAGGTCAGCCTCACTTGAAGCACGTGTCAGCCATGCTGGCACTGCTTGCCTGGCATGCCTGAAAAACGTGCCATACATGCCACAAACACATGGGAGCCACGCCTGAGCATCAACACAGCCAGGCATGAGCCACACCTGAGCCATGTGTGACCAAAGCCTGAATCATGTGCCAGCCACATGTGAGCCAGTCTTCTGGCACGCCTGCATTACGTGTAAGCCATGGCAGAGCTATGCCCCAACCACGTGTGAGCCATGCCTAAATCACGTGTGAAAGTCTCCTCTACCATATGCGACCCACACGAGTCGTGGGTTAGCCACGCCTGAATTCCACCTGACCCATGTGTGAGCCACACGTGAAGCATGCATGAACCACATGTGAGACACCCTTGAACCACATCTGACCCACATGTGAAACCCACGTGTTCCATGCTTTCACCACACATGAACCACAGGGGAGCCACACATGAAACACAGCTGAGCCATGCATGAGCCACCTCACAGCCATGACTGAGTATTTGGGAGACACGTTTCACCGACATGTGAGTCACATGGGAGCCACACCTGTAGGGCATGTCACACACGCGTGACCACATGTCTGACACACATGGATAATGTGCAATGAATGCCTGAGTCACAGGGGAGCCATGCCTGAGTAGTGTGTCAGCCACACGTGATTCACGTGCCAGCCACTCCTGAAACACCTGTCACCTACGTCTGAACCACGTCTCAGTGACGACTGAGCCATGTGTCAACTGCGAATCACCAAGTGTCAGCCACACAGCAATCACGTGTCACTGAGGTCTGAACGAAGCATCACACACCACTTGAACACGTGTCACACACACCTGAATCACGTGTCACCCACACTACACTCATGCATGAGATGCATATCAGCCACTCCTGCACCAGGTGTTGAGGCACGCCTGAGTCAAGTGTCAGCCACAGCTGAGTCACGAGTCAGCCACAACTGAAGCACACGCCAGGCACATCGGAGTGACTTTTGAGCCAAGCATGAGTCACGTTTCAGTCATTCCTGAGCCACGTGTCAACCACGCCTGTGTCACATGTGAACCATGGCTGAAGCACATGCCAGACAATCCGGAGTCACATTTCAGCCACGCAAATGTCGCGCTGTGGCCACCCCTGAGCCACTTGTCAGCCACGTCTGAACCACATGTCAGCCACAAGTGTAGCACATGTCAGCCACGCCTGAGCCCTGTGGCAACCGCCCCACAGCCGTGTCTCAGCCACACCCGAATCACATGTCACCGATGCCCAAACCACGAATCACCCAGCCCTGAAACACGTGTCACACACACCTGAAACACATGTCAGCCAAACGAGAAGCACTTGGCAGTCACGCCTGTATCAAATGACAGCCACGCCGGAAGCAAGTTCCTGCCACGCCTGAACCACATGGTAGGCCCAACAGAATCACGTGCCCGTCACGCATGAACCATGTGTGAGCCATGTGCCTACCTTGTGCCAGCGGAACGCGAGCAACGATCCAGCATCTCTCGACCTTGGTACAGCCTGGCTTGAGCCACATGCCATCCGCATCTGAACCACAAGCCAGCCACACCTGAACCACACGTCAGACACACTGGACTCATGCAGGAGCCACATGTCAGCCACTTCTGAGCCATGTGTCACCAACACTTGAACCGCCTGCCACCCATTGCTGCCCCATGTGCCAGCCACACCTGAGCCCCATGCCAGCCATGCCTGAACCACGCATCAGGCACACCTGAACAATGTGCGAGCCAAGCCTGAATCACAAGTGAGGCCCAACTAAGTCACATGTGAACCACGCCTGAGCCACGAGTCAGCAGCACCTCCACCACAGGCAAGACACGCCTGAGTCACGTGTCAGCCGCAGCTGAGTCACGCGTCCAACACGCCTGCGTCATGTGTCAGCCGCAACTGAAGCACATGCCAGGCACGCCGGAATGACCTTTGAGCCACACATGACTCCCGTTTCAGCCACTGCTGAACCACATGTCAGCCATGCCTGAGTCACAGGTGAGCCAGGGCTGGAGAACATGCCAGACAAGAAGCCTGAATCACGTTTGAATGTCACGAGAGTCTCATTGCAGCCACACCTGCGCCACACGTCAGCCACGCCTGAGTCACATGTCACCAACACCCGGCATGTTTCACACATGCCTCAGGCACATGTCAGCCACGCCTGAACCACCAGTCACCCATGCCTGAACCACACATCAGCCACACCTGAACAAAATGCGTGCCATGGCTCAATCACATGTCAGAAACGCCTTAGTCTCGTGTCAGCCACGCCTGAGCCACGTGCCAACAACGCCAGAGCCACGTGTGAGCTATGCCGGAGCAACACCCCAGCCACGCGTGAGCCTCACCTGAGACATGTTTTAGCCATGTGTGACAAACTCCTGAATCATGCGTCAGCCACACCTGACCCCGGTCTGAGGAACGCCTGAACTACGTGTGAGCCATGGCTCAGCCATGGCTGAACCACCTGTGAGCCACGCCTGAATCACGGGTGAAACCCTCCTGTACCATAGGAGACCTCCACAGGAGTCATGTGTGAGCCACTCCTGAGCTACACCTGAACCATATGTGAGCCTCCCTGAACCATGCCTGAACCCCATGTGACACACTCCAACCACATGTGAGCCACCTGGGAAGCACGCATGTTCAATGCTAGAACCACACATGAGGCACATGGGAGCCACACTTGAAACGTGGCTGAGCCATGTGGGAGACAAGTGCCAGACACGCCTGAGTATGTGGGAGCCATGTGTCAGCAACGTCTGAGGCACGGGGGGGCCAAACATGAACGACATGTCACCCATATGTGAAGGAAACGTCTGCCGTGCACGGATACTGTGCGAAGAATGCCTGAGTCACGTGTCAGCCATGTGTGAAACATGTGTCAGCAGCACCAGCGTCATGTTTCACACATGCCTGAGTCACATGTCAGGCAAGCCTGAACCACTGGCCACCCATGTGTGAACCATGCACCAGCCACTGCTGAACCACACGAAGGCCATGCATGAACCATGAAGGAACCACACCTGCATGACGGGTCAGGCACGCCTGTGTCACATGGCCACCTCAACTGAGTCATGTGTCAGCCACACCTGAATAACATGTGTGCCACGCCCGACTCACGTCTCAGCCGTGCGGAAGTCACGTGCCAGCCAGGCCTGCACCATGTGCCAGCCAGGCCTGAACCACGTGCCAGTCACACTTGAAACACAGGTCAGCCTCACTTGAAGCACGTGTCAGCCACGCTGGCACTGCTTGCCTGGCATGCCTGAAAAACGTGCCATACATGCCACAAACACATGGGAGCCACGCCTGAGCATCAACACAGCCAGGCATGAGCCACACCTGAGCCATGTGTGACCAAAGCCTGAATCATGTGCCAGCCACATGTGAGCCAGTCTTCTGGCACGCCTGCATTATGTGTAAGCCATGGCAGAGCTATGCCCCAACCACGTGTGAGCCATGCCTAAATCACGTGTGAAAGTCTCCTCTACCATATGCGACCCACACGAGTCGTGGGTTAGCCACGCCTGAATTCCACCTGACCCATGTGTGAGCCACACGTGAAGCATGCATGAACCACATGTGAGACACCCTTGAACCACATCTCACCCACATGTGAAACCCACGTGTTCCATGCTTTCACCACACATGAACCACAGGGGAGCCACACATGAAACACAGCTGAGCCATGCATGAGCCACCTCACAGCCATGACTGAGTATTTGGGAGACACGTTTCACCGACATGTGAGTCACATGGGAGCCACACCTGTAGGGCATGTCACACACGCGTGACCACATGTCTGACACACATGGATAATGTGCAATGAATGCCTGAGTCACAGGGGAGCCATGCCTGAGTAGTGTGTCAGCCACACGTGATTCACGTGCCAGCCACTCCTGAAACACCTGTCACCTACGTCTGAACCACGTCTCAGTCACGACTGAGCCATGTGTCAACTGCGAATCACCAAGTGTCAGCCACACAGCAATCACGTGTCAGTGAGGTCTGAACGAAGCATCACACACCACTTGAACACGTGTCACACACACCTGAATCACGTGTCACCCACACTACACTCATGCATGAGATGCATATCAGCCACTCCTGCACCAGGTGTTGAGGCACGCCTGAGTCAAGTGTCAGCCACAGCTGAGTCACGAGTCAGCCACAACTGAAGCACACGCCAGGCACATCGGAGTGACTTTTGAGCCAAGCATGAGTCACGTTTCAGTCATTCCTGAGCCACGTGTCAACCACGCCTGTGTCACATGTGAGCCATGGCTGAAGCACATGCCAGACAATCCGGAGTCACATTTCAGCCACGCAAATGTCGCGCTGTGGCCACCCCTGAGCCACTTGTCAGCCACGTCTGAACCACATGTCAGCCACAAGTGTAGCACATGTCAGCCACGCCTGAGCCCTGTGGCAACCGCCCCACAGCCGTGTCTCAGCCACACCCGAATCACATGTCACCGATGCCCAAACCACGAATCACCCAGCCCTGAAACACGTGTCACACACACCTGAAACACATGTCAGCCAAACGAGAAGCACTTGGCAGTCACGCCTGTATCAAATGACAGCCACGCCGGAAGCAAGTTCCTGCCACGCCTGAACCACATGGTAGGCCCAACAGAATCACGTGCCCGTCACGCATGAACCATGTGTGAGCCATGTGCCTACCTTGTGCCAGCGGAACGCGAGCAACGATCCAGCATCTCTCGACCTTGGTACAGCCTGGCTTGAGCCACATGCCATCCGCATCTGAACCACAAGCCAGCCACACCTGAACCACACGTCAGACACACTGGACTCATGCAGGAGCCACATGTCAGCCACTTCTGAGCCATGTGTCACCAACACTTGAACCGCCTGCCACCCATTGCTGCCCCATGTGCCAGCCACACCTGAGCCCCACGCCAGCCATGCCTGAACCACGCATCAGGCACACCTGAACAATGTGCGAGCCAAGCCTGAATCACAAGTGAGGCCCAACTAAGTCACATGTGAACCACGCCTGAGCCACGAGTCAGCAGCACCTCCACCACAGGCAAGACACGCCTGAGTCACGTGTCAGCCGCAGCTGAGTCACGCGTCAAACACGCCTGTGTCATGTGTCAGCCGCAACTGAAGCACATGCCAGGCACGCCGGAATGACCTTTGAGCCACACATGACTCCCGTTTCAGCCACTCCTGAACCACATGTCAGCCATGCCTGAGTCACAGGTGAGCCAGGGCTGGAGAACATGCCAGACAAGAAGCCTGAATCACGTTTGAATGTCACGAGAGTCTCATTGCAGCCACACCTGCGCCACACGTCAGCCACGCCTGAGTCACATGTCACCAACACCCGGCATGTTTCACACATGCCTCAGGCACATGTCAGCCACGCCTGAACCACCAGTCACCCATGCCTGAACCACACATCAGCCACACCTGAACAAAATGCGTGCCATGGCTCAATCACATGTCAGAAACGCCTTAGTCTCGTGTCAGCCACGCCTGAGCCACGTGCCAACAACGCCAGAGCCACGTGTGAGCTATGCCGGAGCAACACCCCAGCCACGCGTGAGCCTCACCTGAGACATGTTTTAGCCATGTGTGACAAACTCCTGAATCATGCGTCAGCCACACCTGACCCTGGTCTGAGGAACGCCTGAACTACGTGTGAGCCATGGCTCAGCCATGGCTGAACCACCTGTGAGCCACGCCTGAATCACGGGTGAAACCCTCCTGTACCATAGGAGACCTCCACAGGAGTCATGTGTGAGCCACTCCTGAGCTACACCTGAACCATATGTGAGCCTCCCTGAACCATGCCTGAACCACATGTGACACACTCGAACCACATGTGAGCCACCTGGGAAGCACGCATGTTCAATGCTAGAACCACACATGAGGCACATGGGAGCCACACTTGAAACGTGGCTGAGCCATGTGGGAGACAAGTGCCAGACACGCCTGAGTATGTGGGAGCCATGTGTCAGCAACGTCTGAGGCACGGGGGGGCCAAACATGAACGACATGTCACCCATATGTGAAGGAAACGTCTGCCGTGCACGGATACTGTGCGAAGAATGCCTGAGTCACGTGTCAGCCATGTGTGAAACATGTGTCAGCAGCACCAGCGTCATGTTTCACACATGCCTGAGTCACATGTCAGGCAAGCCTGAACCAATGGCCACCCATGTGTGAACCATGCACCAGCCACTGCTGAACCACACGAAGGCCATGCATGAACCATGAACGAACCACACCTGCATGACGGGTCAGGGACGCCAGTGTCACATGGCCGCCTCAACTGAGTCATGTGTCAGCCACACCTGAATAAAATGTGTGCCACGCCCGACTCGCGTCTCAGCCGTGCGGAAGTCATGTGCCAGCCAGGCCTGCACCATGTGCCAGCCAGGCCTGAACCACGTGCCAGTCACACTTGAAACACAGGTCAGCCTCACTTGAAGCACGTGTCAGCCATGCTGGCACTGCTTGCCTGGCATGCCTGAAAAACGTGCCATACATGCCACAAACACATGGGAGCCACGCCTGAGCATCAACACAGCCAGGCATGAGCCACACCTGAGCCATGTGTGACCAAAGCCTGAATCATGTGCCAGCCACATGTGAGCCAGTCTTCTGGCACGCCTGCATTACGTGTAAGCCATGGCAGAGCTATGCCCCAACCACGTGTGAGCCATGCCTAAATCACGTGTGAAAGTCTCCTCTACCATATGCGACCCACACGAGTCGTGGGTTAGCCACGCCTGAATTCCACCTGACCCATGTGTGAGCCACACGTGAAGCATGCATGAACCACATGTGAGACACCCTTGAACCACATCTGACCCACATGTGAAACCCACGTGTTCCATGCTTTCACCACACATGAACCACAGGGGAGCCACACATGAAACACAGCTGAGCCATGCATGAGCCACCTCACAGCCATGACTGAGTATTTGGGAGACACGTTTCACCAACATGTGAGTCACATGGGAGCCACACCTGTAGGGCATGTCACACACGCGTGACCACATGTCTGACACACATGGATAATGTGCAATGAATGCCTGAGTCACAGGGGAGCCATGCCTGAGTAGTGTGTCAGCCACACGTGATTCACGTGCCAGCCACTCCTGAAACACCTGTCACCTACGTCTGAACCACGTCTCAGTCACGACTGAGCCATGTGTCAACTGCGAATCACCAAGTGTCAGCCACACAGCAATCACGCGTCACTGAGGTCTGAACGAAGCATCACACACCACTTGAACACGTGTCACACACACCTGAATCACGTGTCACCCACACTACACTCATGCATGAGATGCATATCAGCCACTCCTGCACCAGGTGTTGAGGCACGCCTGAGTCAAGTGTCAGCCACAGCTGAGTCACGAGTCAGCCACAACTGAAGCACACGCCAGGCACATCGGAGTGACATTTGAGCCAAGCATGAGACACGTTTCAGTCATTCCTGAGCCACGTGTCAACCACGCCTGTGTCACATGTGAGCCATGGCTGAAGCACATGCCAGACAATCCGGAGTCACATTTCAGCCACGCAAATGTCGCGCTGTGGCCACCCCTGAGCCACTTGTCAGCCACGTCTGAACCACATGTCAGCCACAAGTGTAGCACATGTCAGCCACGCCTGAGCCCTGTGGCAACCGCCCCACAGCCGTGTCTCAGCCACACCCGAATCACATGTCACCGATGCCCAAACCACGAATCACCCAGCCCTGAAACACGTGTCACACACACCTGAAACACATGTCAGCCAAACGAGAAGCACTTGGCAGTCACGCCTGTATCAAATGACAGCCACGCCGGAAGCAAGTTCCTGCCACGCCTGAACCACATGGTAGGCCCAACAGAATCACGTGCCCGTCACGCATGAACCATGTGTGAGCCATGTGCCTACCTTGTGCCAGCGGAACACGAGCAACGATCCAGCATCTCTCGACCTTGGTACAGCCTGGCTTGAGCCACATGCCATCCGCATCTGAACCACAAGCCAGCCACACCTGAACCACACGTCAGACACACTGGACTCATGCAGGAGCCACATGTCAGCCACTTCTGAGACATGTGTCACCAACACTTGAACCGCCTGCCACCCATTGCTGCCCCATGTGCCAGCCACACCTGAGCCCCATGCCAGCCATGCCTGAACCACGCATCAGGCACACCTGAACAATGTGCGAGCCAAGCCTGAATCACAAGTGAGGCCCAACTAAGTCACATGTGAACCACGCCTGAGCCACGAGTCAGCAGCACCTCCACCACAGGCAAGACACGCCTGAGTCACGTGTCAGCCGCAGCTGAGTCACGCGTCCAACACGCCTGCGTCATGTGTCAGCCGCAACTGAAGCACATGCCAGGCACGCCGGAATGACCTTTGAGCCACACATGACTCCCGTTTCAGCCACTCCTGAACCACATGTCAGCCATGCCTGAGTCACAGGTGAGCCAGGGCTGGAGAACATGCCAGACAAGAAGCCTGAATCACGTTTGAATGTCACGAGAGTCTCATTGCAGCCACACCTGCGCCACACGTCAGCCACGCCTGAGTCACATGTCACCAACACCCGGCATGTTTCACACATGCCTCAGGCACATGTCAGCCACGCCTGAACCACCAGTCACCCATGCCTGAACCACACATCAGCCACACCTGAACAAAATGCGTGCCATGGCTCAATCACATGTCAGAAACGCCTTAGTCTCGTGTCAGCCACGCCTGAGCCACGTGCCAACCACGCCAGAGCCACGTGTGAGCTATGCCGGAGCAACACCCCAGCCACGCGTGAGCCTCACCTGAGACATGTTTTAGCCATGTGTGACAAACTCCTGAATCATGCGTCAGCCACACCTGACCCCGGTCTGAGGAACGCCTGAACTACGTGTGAGCCATGGCTCAGCCATGGCTGAACCACCTGTGAGCCACGCCTGAATCACGGGTGAAACCCTCCTGTACCATAGGAGACCTCCACAGGAGTCATGTGTGAGCCACTCCTGAGCTACACCTGAACCATATGTGAGCCTCCCTGAACCATGCCTGAACCCCATGTGACACACTCCAACCACATGTGAGCGACCTGGGAAGCACGCATGTTCAATGCTAGAACCACACATGAGGCACATGTGAGCCACACTTGAAACGTGGCTGAGCCATGTGGGAGACAAGTGCCAGACACGCCTGAGTATGTGGGAGCCATGTGTCAGCAACGTCTGAGGCACGGGGGGGCCAAACATGAACGACATGTCACCCATATGTGAAGGAAACGTCTGCCGTGCACGGATACTGTGCGAAGAATGCCTGAGTCACGTGTCAGCCATGTGTGAAACATGTGTCAGCAGCACCAGCGTCATGTTTCACACATGCCTGAGTCACATGTCAGGCAAGCCTGAACCACTGGCCACCCATGTGTGAACCATGCACCAGCCACTGCTGAACCACACGAAGGCCATGCATGAACCATGAACGAACCACACCTGCATGACGGGTCAGGCACGCCTGTGTCACATGGCCACCTCAACTGAGTCATGTGTCAGCCACACCTGAATAACATGTGTGCCACGCCCGACTCACGTCTCAGCCGTGCGGAAGTCACGTGCCAGCCAGGCCTGCACCATGTGCCAGCCAGGCCTGAACCACGTGCCAGTCACACTTGAAACACAGGTCAGCCTCACTTGAAGCACGTGTCAGCCACGCTGGCACGGCTTGCCTGGCATGCCTGAAAAACGTGCCATACATGCCACAAACACATGGGAGCCACGCCTGAGCATCAACACAGCCAGGCATGAGCCACACCTGAGCCATGTGTGACCAAAGCCTGAATCATGTGCCAGCCACATGTGAGCCTGTCTTCTGGCACGTCTGCTTTACGTGTAAGCCATGGCAGAGCTATGCCCCAACCACGTGTGAGCCATGCCTAAATCACGTGTGAAAGTCTCCTCTACCATATGCGACCCACACGAGTCGTGGGTGAGCCACGCCTGAATTCCACATGACCCATGTGTGAGCCACACGTGAAGCATGCATGAACCACATGTGAGACACCCTTGAACCAAATCTGACCCACATGTGAAACCCACGTGTTCCATGCTTTAACCACACATGAACCACAGGGGAGCCACACATGAAGCACAGCTGAGCCATGCATGAGCCACCTCACAGCCATGACTGAGTATTTGGGAGACACGTTTCACCGACATGTGAGTCACATGGGAGCCACACCTTTAGTTCATGCCACATACGCGTGACCACATGTCTGACACACATGGATAATGTGCAATGAATGCCTGAGTCACAGGGGAGCCATGCCTGAGTAGTGTGTCAGCCACACGTGATTCACGTGCCAGCCACTCCTGAAACACCTGTCACCTACGTCTGAACCACGTCTCAGTCACGACTGAGCCATGTGTCAACTGCGAATCACCAAGTGTCAGCCACACAGCAATCACGCGTCACTGAGGTCTGAACGAAGCATCACACACCACTTGAACACGTGTCACACACACCTGAATCACGTGTCACCCACACTACACTCATGCATGAGATGCATATCAGCCACTCCTGCACCAGGTGTTGAGGCACGCCTGAGTCAAGTGTCAGCCACAGCTGAGTCACGAGTCAGCCACAACTGAAGCACACGCCAGGCACATCGGAGTGACATTTGAGCCAAGCATGAGACACGTTTCAGTCATTCCTGAGCCACGTGTCAACCACGCCTGTGTCACATGTGAGCCATGGCTGAAGCACATGCCAGACAATCCGGAGTCACATTTCAGCCACGCAAATGTCGCGCTGTGGCCACCCCTGAGCCACTTGTCAGCCACGTCTGAACCACATGTCAGCCACAAGTGTAGCACATGTCAGCCACGCCTGAGCCCTGTGGCAACCGCCCCACAGCCGTGTCTCAGCCACACCCGAATCACATGTCACCGATGCCCAAACCACGAATCACCCAGCCCTGAAACACGTGTCACACACACCTGAAACACATGTCAGCCAAACGAGAAGCACTTGGCAGTCACGCCTGTATCAAATGACAGCCACGCCGGAAGCAAGTTCCTGCCACGCCTGAACCACATGGTAGGCCCAACAGAATCACGTGCCCGTCACGCATGAACCATGTGTGAGCCATGTGCCTACCTTGTGCCAGCGGAACACGAGCAACGATCCAGCATCTCTCGACCTTGGTACAGCATGGCTTGAGCCACATGCCATCCGCATCTGAACCACAAGCCAGCCACACCTGAACCACACGTCAGACACACTGGACTCATGCAGGAGCCACATGTCAGCCACTTCTGAGACATGTGTCACCAACACTTGAACCGCCTGCCACCCATTGCTGCCCCATGTGCCAGCCACACCTGAGCCCCATGCCAGCCATGCCTGAACCACGCATCAGGCACACCTGAACAATGTGCGAGCCAAGCCTGAATCACAAGTGAGGCCCAACTAAGTCACATGTGAACCACGCCTGAGCCACGAGTCAGCAGCACCTCCACCACAGGCAAGACACGCCTGAGTCACGTGTCAGCCGCAGCTGAGTCACGCGTCCAACACGCCTGCGTCATGTGTCAGCCGCAACTGAAGCACATGCCAGGCACGCCGGAATGACCTTTGAGCCACACATGACTCCCGTTTCAGCCACTCCTGAACCACATGTCAGCCATGCCTGAGTCACAGGTGAGCCAGGGCTGGAGAACATGCCAGACAAGAAGCCTGAATCACGTTTGAATGTCACGAGAGTCTCATTGCAGCCACACCTGCGCCACACGTCAGCCACGCCTGAGTCACATGTCACCAACACCCGGCATGTTTCACACATGCCTCAGGCACATGTCAGCCACGCCTGAACCACCAGTCACCCATGCCTGAACCACACATCAGCCACACCTGAACAAAATGCGTGCCATGGCTCAATCACATGTCAGAAACGCCTTAGTCTCGTGTCAGCCACGCCTGAGCCACGTGCCAACCACGCCAGAGCCACGTGTGAGCTATGCCGGAGCAACACCCCAGCCACGCGTGAGCCTCACCTGAGACATGTTTTAGCCATGTGTGACAAACTCCTGAATCATGCGTCAGCCACACCTGACCCCGGTCTGAGGAACGCCTGAACTACGTGTGAGCCATGGCTCAGCCATGGCTGAACCACCTGTGAGCCACGCCTGAATCACGGGTGAAACCCTCCTGTACCATAGGAGACCTCCACAGGAGTCATGTGTGAGCCACTCCTGAGCTACACCTGAACCATATGTGAGCCTCCCTGAACCATGCCTGAACCCCATGTGACACACTCCAACCACATGTGAGCCACCTGGGAAGCACGCATGTTCAATGCTAGAACCACACATGAGGCACATGGGAGCCACACTTGAAACGTGGCTGAGCCATGTGGGAGACAAGTGCCAGACACGCCTGAGTATTTGGGAGCTATGTGTCAGCAACGTCTGAGGCACGGGGGGGCCAAACATGAACGACATGTCACCCATATGTGAAGGAAACGTCTGCCGTGCACGGATACTGTGCGAAGAATGCCTGAGTCACGTGTCAGCCATGTGTGAAACATGTGTCAGCAGCACCAGCGTCATGTTTCACACATGCCTGAGTCACATGTCAGGCAAGCCTGAACCACTGGCCACCCATGTGTGAACCATGCACCAGCCACTGCTGAACCACACGAAGGCCATGCATGAACCATGAAGGAACCACACCTGCATGACGGGTCAGGCACGCCTGTGTCACATGGCCACCTCAACTGAGTCATGTGTCAGCCACACCTGAATAACATGTGTGCCACGCCCGACTCACGTCTCAGCCGTGCGGAAGTCACGTGCCAGCCAGGCCTGCACCATGTGCCAGCCAGGCCTGAACCACGTGCCAGTCACACTTGAAACACAGGTCAGCCTCACTTGAAGCACGTGTCAGCCACGCTGGCACTGCTTGCCTGGCATGCCTGAAAAACGTGCCATACATGCCACAAACACATGGGAGCCACGCCTGAGCATCAACACAGCCAGGCATGAGCCACACCTGAGCCATGTGTGACCAAAGCCTGAATCATGTGCCAGCCACATGTGAGCCAGTCTTCTGGCACGCCTGCATTATGTGTAAGCCATGGCAGAGCTATGCCCCAACCACGTGTGAGCCATGCCTAAATCACGTGTGAAAGTCTCCTCTACCATATGCGACCCACACGAGTCGTGGGTTAGCCACGCCTGAATTCCACCTGACCCATGTGTGAGCCACACGTGAAGCATGCATGAACCACATGTGAGACACCCTTGAACCACATCTGACCCACATGTGAAACCCACGTGTTCCATGCTTTCACCACACATGAACCACAGGGGAGCCACACATGAAACACAGCTGAGCCATGCATGAGCCACCTCACAGCCATGACTGAGTATTTGGGAGACACGTTTCACCGACATGTGAGTCACATGGGAGCCACACCTGTAGGGCATGTCACACACGCGTGACCACATGTCTGACACACATGGATAATGTGCAATGAATGCCTGAGTCACAGGGGAGCCATGCCTGAGTAGTGTGTCAGCCACACGTGATTCACGTGCCAGCCACTCCTGAAACACCTGTCACCTACGTCTGAACCACGTCTCAGTCACGACTGAGCCATGTGTCAACTGCGAATCACCAAGTGTCAGCCACACAGCAATCACGTGTCAGTGAGGTCTGAACGAAGCATCACACACCACTTGAACACGTGTCACACACACCTGAATCACGTGTCACCCACACTACACTCATGCATGAGATGCATATCAGCCACTCCTGCACCAGGTGTTGAGGCACGCCTGAGTCAAGTGTCAGCCACAGCTGAGTCACGAGTCAGCCACAACTGAAGCACACGCCAGGCACATCGGAGTGACTTTTGAGCCAAGCATGAGTCACGTTTCAGTCATTCCTGAGCCACGTGTCAACCACGCCTGTGTCACATGTGAGCCATGGCTGAAGCACATGCCAGACAATCCGGAGTCACATTTCAGCCACGCAAATGTCGCGCTGTGGCCACCCCTGAGCCACTTGTCAGCCACGTCTGAACCACATGTCAGCCACAAGTGTAGCACATGTCAGCCACGCCTGAGCCCTGTGGCAACCGCCCCACAGCCGTGTCTCAGCCACACCCGAATCACATGTCACCGATGCCCAAACCACGAATCACCCAGCCCTGAAACACGTGTCACACACACCTGAAACACATGTCAGCCAAACGAGAAGCACTTGGCAGTCACGCCTGTATCAAATGACAGCCACGCCGGAAGCAAGTTCCTGCCACGCCTGAACCACATGGTAGGCCCAACAGAATCACGTGCCCGTCACGCATGAACCATGTGTGAGCCATGTGCCTACCTTGTGCCAGCGGAACGCGAGCAACGATCCAGCATCTCTCGACCTTGGTACAGCCTGGCTTGAGCCACATGCCATCCGCATCTGAACCACAAGCCAGCCACACCTGAACCACACGTCAGACACACTGGACTCATGCAGGAGCCACATGTCAGCCACTTCTGAGCCATGTGTCACCAACACTTGAACCGCCTGCCACCCATTGCTGCCCCATGTGCCAGCCACACCTGAGCCCCACGCCAGCCATGCCTGAACCACGCATCAGGCACACCTGAACAATGTGCGAGCCAAGCCTGAATCACAAGTGAGGCCCAACTAAGTCACATGTGAACCACGCCTGAGCCACGAGTCAGCAGCACCTCCACCACAGGCAAGACACGCCTGAGTCACGTGTCAGCCGCAGCTGAGTCACGCGTCCAACACGCCTGCGTCATGTGTCAGCCGCAACTGAAGCACATGCCAGGCACGCCGGAATGACCTTTGAGCCACACATGACTCCCGTTTCAGCCACTCCTGAACCACATGTCAGCCATGCCTGAGTCACAGGTGAGCCAGGGCTGGAGAACATGCCAGACAAGAAGCCTGAATCACGTTTGAATGTCACGAGAGTCTCATTGCAGCCACACCTGCGCCACACGTCAGCCACGCCTGAGTCACATGTCACCAACACCCGGCATGTTTCACACATGCCTCAGGCACATGTCAGCCACGCCTGAACCACCAGTCACCCATGCCTGAACCACACATCAGCCACACCTGAACAAAATGCGTGCCATGGCTCAATCACATGTCAGAAACGCCTTAGTCTCGTGTCAGCCACGCCTGAGCCACGTGCCAACAACGCCAGAGCCACGTGTGAGCTATGCCGGAGCAACACCCCAGCCACGCGTGAGCCTCACCTGAGACATGTTTTAGCCATGTGTGACAAACTCCTGAATCATGCGTCAGCCACACCTGACCCTGGTCTGAGGAACGCCTGAACTACGTGTGAGCCATGGCTCAGCCATGGCTGAACCACCTGTGAGCCACGCCTGAATCACGGGTGAAACCCTCCTGTACCATAGGAGACCTCCACAGGAGTCATGTGTGAGCCACTCCTGAGCTACACCTGAACCATATGTGAGCCTCCCTGAACCATGCCTGAACCACATGTGACACACTCGAACCACATGTGAGCCACCTGGGAAGCACGCATGTTCAATGCTAGAACCACACATGAGGCACATGGGAGCCACACTTGAAACGTGGCTGAGCCATGTGGGAGACAAGTGCCAGACACGCCTGAGTATGTGGGAGCCATGTGTCAGCAACGTCTGAGGCACGGGGGGGCCAAACATGAACGACATGTCACCCATATGTGAAGGAAACGTCTGCCGTGCACGGATACTGTGCGAAGAATGCCTGAGTCACGTGTCAGCCATGTGTGAAACATGTGTCAGCAGCACCAGCGTCATGTTTCACACATGCCTGAGTCACATGTCAGGCAAGCCTGAACCAATGGCCACCCATGTGTGAACCATGCACCAGCCACTGCTGAACCACACGAAGGCCATGCATGAACCATGAACGAACCACACCTGCATGACGGGTCAGGCACGCCTGTGTCACATGGCCGCCTCAACTGAGTCATGTGTCAGCCACACCTGAATAAAATGTGTGCCACGCCCGACTCGCGTCTCAGCCGTGCGGAAGTCACGTGCCAGCCAGGCCTGCACCATGTGCCAGCCAGGCCTGAACCACGTGCCAGTCACACTTGAAACACAGGTCAGCCTCACTTGAAGCACGTGTCAGCCATGCTGGCACTGCTTGCCTGGCATGCCTGAAAAACGTGCCATACATGCCACAAACACATGGGAGCCACGCCTGAGCATCAACACAGCCAGGCATGAGCCACACCTGAGCCATGTGTGACCAAAGCCTGAATCATGTGCCAGCCACATGTGAGCCAGTCTTCTGGCACGCCTGCATTACGTGTAAGCCATGGCAGAGCTATGCCCCAACCACGTGTGAGCCATGCCTAAATCACGTGTGAAAGTCTCCTCTACCATATGCGACCCACACGAGTCGTGGGTTAGCCACGCCTGAATTCCACCTGACCCATGTGTGAGCCACACGTGAAGCATGCATGAACCACATGTGAGACACCCTTGAACCACATCTGACCCACATGTGAAACCCACGTGTTCCATGCTTTCACCACACATGAACCACAGGGGAGCCACACATGAAACACAGCTGAGCCATGCATGAGCCACCTCACAGCCATGACTGAGTATTTGGGAGACACGTTTCACCAACATGTGAGTCACATGGGAGCCACACCTGTAGGGCATGTCACACACGCGTGACCACATGTCTGACACACATGGATAATGTGCAATGAATGCCTGAGTCACAGGGGAGCCATGCCTGAGTAGTGTGTCAGCCACACGTGATTCACGTGCCAGCCACTCCTGAAACACCTGTCACCTACGTCTGAACCACGTCTCAGTCACGACTGAGCCATGTGTCAACTGCGAATCACCAAGTGTCAGCCACACAGCAATCACGCGTCACTGAGGTCTGAACGAAGCATCACACACCACTTGAACACGTGTCACACACACCTGAATCACGTGTCACCCACACTACACTCATGCATGAGATGCATATCAGCCACTCCTGCACCAGGTGTTGAGGCACGCCTGAGTCAAGTGTCAGCCACAGCTGAGTCACGAGTCAGCCACAACTGAAGCACACGCCAGGCACATCGGAGTGACATTTGAGCCAAGCATGAGACACGTTTCAGTCATTCCTGAGCCACGTGTCAACCACGCCTGTGTCACATGTGAGCCATGGCTGAAGCACATGCCAGACAATCCGGAGTCACATTTCAGCCACGCAAATGTCGCGCTGTGGCCACCCCTGAGCCACTTGTCAGCCACGTCTGAACCACATGTCAGCCACAAGTGTAGCACATGTCAGCCACGCCTGAGCCCTGTGGCAACCGCCCCACAGCCGTGTCTCAGCCACACCCGAATCACATGTCACCGATGCCCAAACCACGAATCACCCAGCCCTGAAACACGTGTCACACACACCTGAAACACATGTCAGCCAAACGAGAAGCACTTGGCAGTCACGCCTGTATCAAATGACAGCCACGCCGGAAGCAAGTTCCTGCCACGCCTGAACCACATGGTAGGCCCAACAGAATCACGTGCCCGTCACGCATGAACCATGTGTGAGCCATGTGCCTACCTTGTGCCAGCGGAACACGAGCAACGATCCAGCATCTCTCGACCTTGGTACAGCATGGCTTGAGCCACATGCCATCCGCATCTGAACCACAAGCCAGCCACACCTGAACCACACGTCAGACACACTGGACTCATGCAGGAGCCACATGTCAGCCACTTCTGAGACATGTGTCACCAACACTTGAACCGCCTGCCACCCATTGCTGCCCCATGTGCCAGCCACACCTGAGCCCCATGCCAGCCATGCCTGAACCACGCATCAGGCACACCTGAACAATGTGCGAGCCAAGCCTGAATCACAAGTGAGGCCCAACTAAGTCACATGTGAACCACGCCTGAGCCACGAGTCAGCAGCACCTCCACCACAGGCAAGACACGCCTGAGTCACGTGTCAGCCGCAGCTGAGTCACGCGTCCAACACGCCTGCGTCATGTGTCAGCCGCAACTGAAGCACATGCCAGGCACGCCGGAATGACCTTTGAGCCACACATGACTCCCGTTTCAGCCACTCCTGAACCACATGTCAGCCATGCCTGAGTCACAGGTGAGCCAGGGCTGGAGAACATGCCAGACAAGAAGCCTGAATCACGTTTGAATGTCACGAGAGTCTCATTGCAGCCACACCTGCGCCACACGTCAGCCACGCCTGAGTCACATGTCACCAACACCCGGCATGTTTCACACATGCCTCAGGCACATGTCAGCCACGCCTGAACCACCAGTCACCCATGCCTGAACCACACATCAGCCACACCTGAACAAAATGCGTGCCATGGCTCAATCACATGTCAGAAACGCCTTAGTCTCGTGTCAGCCACGCCTGAGCCACGTGCCAACCACGCCAGAGCCACGTGTGAGCTATGCCGGAGCAACACCCCAGCCACGCGTGAGCCTCACCTGAGACATGTTTTAGCCATGTGTGACAAACTCCTGAATCATGCGTCAGCCACACCTGACCCCGGTCTGAGGAACGCCTGAACTACGTGTGAGCCATGGCTCAGCCATGGCTGAACCACCTGTGAGCCACGCCTGAATCACGGGTGAAACCCTCCTGTACCATAGGAGACCTCCACAGGAGTCATGTGTGAGCCACTCCTGAGCTACACCTGAACCATATGTGAGCCTCCCTGAACCATGCCTGAACCCCATGTGACACACTCCAACCACATGTGAGCCACCTGGGAAGCACGCATGTTCAATGCTAGAACCACACATGAGGCACATGGGAGCCACACTTGAAACGTGGCTGAGCCATGTGGGAGACAAGTGCCAGACACGCCTGAGTATTTGGGAGCTATGTGTCAGCAACGTCTGAGGCACGGGGGGGCCAAACATGAACGACATGTCACCCATATGTGAAGGAAACGTCTGCCGTGCACGGATACTGTGCGAAGAATGCCTGAGTCACGTGTCAGCCATGTGTGAAACATGTGTCAGCAGCACCAGCGTCATGTTTCACACATGCCTGAGTCACATGTCAGGCAAGCCTGAACCACTGGCCACCCATGTGTGAACCATGCACCAGCCACTGCTGAACCACACGAAGGCCATGCATGAACCATGAAGGAACCACACCTGCATGACGGGTCAGGCACGCCTGTGTCACATGGCCACCTCAACTGAGTCATGTGTCAGCCACACCTGAATAACATGTGTGCCACGCCCGACTCACGTCTCAGCCGTGCGGAAGTCACGTGCCAGCCAGGCCTGCACCATGTGCCAGCCAGGCCTGAACCACGTGCCAGTCACACTTGAAACACAGGTCAGCCTCACTTGAAGCACGTGTCAGCCACGCTGGCACTGCTTGCCTGGCATGCCTGAAAAACGTGCCATACATGCCACAAACACATGGGAGCCACGCCTGAGCATCAACACAGCCAGGCATGAGCCACACCTGAGCCATGTGTGACCAAAGCCTGAATCATGTGCCAGCCACATGTGAGCCAGTCTTCTGGCACGCCTGCATTATGTGTAAGCCATGGCAGAGCTATGCCCCAACCACGTGTGAGCCATGCCTAAATCACGTGTGAAAGTCTCCTCTACCATATGCGACCCACACGAGTCGTGGGTTAGCCACGCCTGAATTCCACCTGACCCATGTGTGAGCCACACGTGAAGCATGCATGAACCACATGTGAGACACCCTTGAACCACATCTGACCCACATGTGAAACCCACGTGTTCCATGCTTTCACCACACATGAACCACAGGGGAGCCACACATGAAACACAGCTGAGCCATGCATGAGCCACCTCACAGCCATGACTGAGTATTTGGGAGACACGTTTCACCAACATGTGAGTCACATGGGAGCCACACCTGTAGGGCATGTCACACACGCGTGACCACATGTCTGACACACATGGATAATGTGCAATGAATGCCTGAGTCACAGGGGAGCCATGCCTGAGTAGTGTGTCAGCCACACGTGATTCACGTGCCAGCCACTCCTGAAACACCTGTCACCTACGTCTGAACCACGTCTCAGTCACGACTGAGCCATGTGTCAACTGCGAATCACCAAGTGTCAGCCACACAGCAATCACGCGTCACTGAGGTCTGAACGAAGCATCACACACCACTTGAACACGTGTCACACACACCTGAATCACGTGTCACCCACACTACACTCATGCATGAGATGCATATCAGCCACTCCTGCACCAGGTGTTGAGGCACGCCTGAGTCAAGTGTCAGCCACAGCTGAGTCACGAGTCAGCCACAACTGAAGCACACGCCAGGCACATCGGAGTGACATTTGAGCCAAGCATGAGACACGTTTCAGTCATTCCTGAGCCACGTGTCAACCACGCCTGTGTCACATGTGAGCCATGGCTGAAGCACATGCCAGACAATCCGGAGTCACATTTCAGCCACGCAAATGTCGCGCTGTGGCCACCCCTGAGCCACTTGTCAGCCACGTCTGAACCACATGTCAGCCACAAGTGTAGCACATGTCAGCCACGCCTGAGCCCTGTGGCAACCGCCCCACAGCCGTGTCTCAGCCACACCCGAATCACATGTCACCGATGCCCAAACCACGAATCACCCAGCCCTGAAACACGTGTCACACACACCTGAAACACATGTCAGCCAAACGAGAAGCACTTGGCAGTCACGCCTGTATCAAATGACAGCCACGCCGGAAGCAAGTTCCTGCCACGCCTGAACCACATGGTAGGCCCAACAGAATCACGTGCCCGTCACGCATGAACCATGTGTGAGCCATGTGCCTACCTTGTGCCAGCGGAACACGAGCAACGATCCAGCATCTCTCGACCTTGGTACAGCCTGGCTTGAGCCACATGCCATCCGCATCTGAACCACAAGCCAGCCACACCTGAACCACACGTCAGACACACTGGACTCATGCAGGAGCCACATGTCAGCCACTTCTGAGACATGTGTCACCAACACTTGAACCGCCTGCCACCCATTGCTGCCCCATGTGCCAGCCACACCTGAGCCCCATGCCAGCCATGCCTGAACCACGCATCAGGCACACCTGAACAATGTGCGAGCCAAGCCTGAATCACAAGTGAGGCCCAACTAAGTCACATGTGAACCACGCCTGAGCCACGAGTCAGCAGCACCTCCACCACAGGCAAGACACGCCAGAGTCACGTGTCAGCCGCAGCTGAGTCACGCGTCCAACACGCCTGCGTCATGTGTCAGCCGCAACTGAAGCACATGCCAGGCACGCCGGAATGACCTTTGAGCCACACATGACTCCCGTTTCAGCCACTCCTGAACCACATGTCAGCCATGCCTGAGTCACAGGTGAGCCAGGGCTGGAGAACATGCCAGACAAGAAGCCTGAATCACGTTTGAATGTCACGAGAGTCTCATTGCAGCCACACCTGCGCCACACGTCAGCCACGCCTGAGTCACATGTCACCAACACCCGGCATGTTTCACACATGCCTCAGGCACATGTCAGCCACGCCTGAACCACCAGTCACCCATGCCTGAACCACACATCAGCCACACCTGAACAAAATGCGTGCCATGGCTCAATCACATGTCAGAAACGCCTTAGTCTCGTGTCAGCCACGCCTGAGCCACGTGCCAACCACGCCAGAGCCACGTGTGAGCTATGCCGGAGCAACACCCCAGCCACGCGTGAGCCTCACCTGAGACATGTTTTAGCCATGTGTGACAAACTCCTGAATCATGCGTCAGCCACACCTGACCCCGGTCTGAGGAACGCCTGAACTACGTGTGAGCCATGGCTCAGCCATGGCTGAACCACCTGTGAGCCACGCCTGAATCACGGGTGAAACCCTCCTGTACCATAGGAGACCTCCACAGGAGTCATGTGTGAGCCACTCCTGAGCTACACCTGAACCATATGTGAGCCTCCCTGAACCATGCCTGAACCCCATGTGACACACTCCAACCACATGTGAGCCACCTGGGAAGCACGCATGTTCAATGCTAGAACCACACATGAGGCACATGGGAGCCACACTTGAAACGTGGCTGAGCCATGTGGGAGACAAGTGCCAGACACGCCTGAGTATGTGGGAGCCATGTGTCAGCAACGTCTGAGGCACGGGGGGGCCAAACATGAACGACATGTCACCCATATGTGAAGGAAACGTCTGCCGTGCACGGATACTGTGCGAAGAATGCCTGAGTCACGTGTCAGCCATGTGTGAAACATGTGTCAGCAGCACCAGCGTCATGTTTCACACATGCCTGAGTCACATGTCAGGCAAGCCTGAACCACTGGCCACCCATGTGTGAACCATGCACCAGCCACTGCTGAACCACACGAAGGCCATGCATGAACCATGAACGAACCACACCTGCATGACGGGTCAGGCACGCCTGTGTCACATGGCCACCTCAACTGAGTCATGTGTCAGCCACACCTGAATAACATGTGTGCCACGCCCGACTCACGTCTCAGCCGTGCGGAAGTCACGTGCCATCCAGGCCTGCACCATGTGCCAGCCAGGCCTGAACCACGTGCCAGTCACACTTGAAACACAGGTCAGCCTCACTTGAAGCACGTGTCAGCCACGCTGGCACGGCTTGCCTGGCATGCCTGAAAAACGTGCCATACATGCCACAAACACATGGGAGCCACGCCTGAGCATCAACACAGCCAGGCATGAGCCACACCTGAGCCATGTGTGACCAAAGCCTGAATCATGTGCCAGCCACATGTGAGCCTGTCTTCTGGCACGTCTGCTTTACGTGTAAGCCATGGCAGAGCTATGCCCCAACCACGTGTGAGCCATGCCTAAATCACGTGTGAAAGTCTCCTCTACCATATGCGACCCACACGAGTCGTGGGTTAGCCACGCCTGAATTCCACCTGACCCATGTGTGAGCCACACGTGAAGCATGCATGAACCAAATGTGAGACACCCTTGAACCACATCTGACCCACATGTGAAACCCACGTGTTCCATGCTTTCACCACACATGAACCACAGGGGAGCCACACATGAGACACAACTCAGCCATGCATGAGCCACCTCACAGCCATGACTGAGTATTTGGGAGACACGTTTCACCGACATGTGAGTCACATGGGAGCCACACCTGTAGGGCATGTCACACACGCGTGACCACATGTCTGACACACATGGATAATGTGCAATGAATGCCTGAGTCACAGGGGAGCCATGCCTGAGTAGTGTGTCAGCCACACGTGATTCACGTGCCAGCCACTCCTGAAACACCTGTCACCTACGTCTGAACCACGTCTCAGTCACGACTGAGCCATGTGTCAACTGCGAATCACCAAGTGTCAGCCACACAGCAATCACGTGTCAGTGAGGTCTGAACGAAGCATCACACACCACTTGAACACGTGTCACACAC
Organism: Equus caballus; assembly: GCF_041296265.1. Classification (NCBI taxonomy): domain Eukaryota; kingdom Metazoa; phylum Chordata; class Mammalia; order Perissodactyla; family Equidae; genus Equus; species Equus caballus. Next base: position 48,890,467 of record NC_091715.1, read on the forward strand.
ACCTGAATCACGTGTCACCCACACTACACTCATGCATGAGATGCATATCAGCCACTCCTGCACCAGGTGTTGAGGCACGCCTGAGTCAAGTGTCAGCCACAGCTGAGTCACGAGTCAGCCACAACTGAAGCACACGCCAGGCACATCGGAGTGACTTTTGAGCCAAGCATGAGTCACGTTTCAGTCATTCCTGAGCCACGTGTCAACCACGCCTGTGTCACATGTGAGCCATGGCTGAAGCACATGCCAGACAATCCGGAGTCACATTTCAGCCACGCAAATGTCGCGCTGTGGCCACCCCTGAGCCACTTGTCAGCCACGTCTGAACCACATGTCAGCCACAAGTGTAGCACATGTCAGCCACGCCTGAGCCCTGTGGCAACCGCCCCACAGCCGTGTCTCAGCCACACCCGAATCACATGTCACCGATGCCCAAACCACGAATCACCCAGCCCTGAAACACGTGTCACACACACCTGAAACACATGTCAGCCAAACGAGAAGCACTTGGCAGTCACGCCTGTATCAAATGACAGCCACGCCGGAAGCAAGTTCCTGCCACGCCTGAACCACATGGTAGGCCCAACAGAATCACGTGCCCGTCACGCATGAACCATGTGTGAGCCATGTGCCTACCTTGTGCCAGCGGAACGCGAGCAACGATCCAGCATCTCTCGACCTTGGTACAGCCTGGCTTGAGCCACATGCCATCCGCATCTGAACCACAAGCCAGCCACACCTGAACCACACGTCAGACACACTGGACTCATGCAGGAGCCACATGTCAGCCACTTCTGAGCCATGTGTCACCAACACTTGAACCGCCTGCCACCCATTGCTGCCCCATGTGCCAGCCACACCTGAGCCCCACGCCAGCCATGCCTGAACCACGCATCAGGCACACCTGAACAATGTGCGAGCCAAGCCTGAATCACAAGTGAGGCCCAACTAAGTCACATGTGAACCACGCCTGAGCCACGAGTCAGCAGCACCTCCACCACAGGCAAGACACGCCTGAGTCACGTGTCAGCCGCAGCTGAGTCACGCGTCAAACACGCCTGTGTCATGTGTCAGCCGCAACTGAAGCACATGCCAGGCACGCCGGAATGACCTTTGAGCCACACATGACTCCCGTTTCAGCCACTCCTGAACCACATGTCAGCCATGCCTGAGTCACAGGTGAGCCAGGGCTGGAGAACATGCCAGACAAGAAGCCTGAATCACGTTTGAATGTCACGAGAGTCTCATTGCAGCCACACCTGCGCCACACGTCAGCCACGCCTGAGTCACATGTCACCAACACCCGGCATGTTTCACACATGCCTCAGGCACATGTCAGCCACGCCTGAACCACCAGTCACCCATGCCTGAACCACACATCAGCCACACCTGAACAAAATGCGTGCCATGGCTCAATCACATGTCAGAAACGCCTTAGTCTCGTGTCAGCCACGCCTGAGCCACGTGCCAACCACGCCAGAGCCACGTGTGAGCTATGCCGGAGCAACACCCCAGCCACGCGTGAGCCTCACCTGAGACATGTTTTAGCCATGTGTGACAAACTCCTGAATCATGCGTCAGCCACACCTGACCCTGGTCTGAGGAACGCCTGAACTACGTGTGAGCCATGGCTCAGCCATGGCTGAACCACCTGTGAGCCACGCCTGAATCACGGGTGAAACCCTCCTGTACCATAGGAGACCTCCACAGGAGTCATGTGTGAGCCACTCCTGAGCTACACCTGAACCATATGTGAGCCTCCCTGAACCATGCCTGAACCCCATGTGACACACTCCAACCACATGTGAGCCACCTGGGAAGCACGCATGTTCAATGCTAGAACCACACATGAGGCACATGGGAGCCACACTTGAAACGTGGCTGAGCCATGTGGGAGACAAGTGCCAGACACGCCTGAGTATGTGGGAGCCATGTGTCAGCAACGTCTGAGGCACGGGGGGGCCAAACATGAACGACATGTCACCCATATGTGAAGGAAACGTCTGCCGTGCACGGATACTGTGCGAAGAATGCCTGAGTCACGTGTCAGCCATGTGTGAAACATGTGTCAGCAGCACCAGCGTCATGTTTCACACATGCCTGAGTCACATGTCAGGCAAGCCTGAACCACTGGCCACCCATGTGTGAACCATGCACCAGCCACTGCTGAACCACACGAAGGCCATGCATGAACCATGAACGAACCACACCTGCATGACGGGTCAGGCACGCCTGTGTCACATGGCCACCTCAACTGAGTCATGTGTCAGCCACACCTGAATAACATGTGTGCCACGCCCGACTCACGTCTCAGCCGTGCGGAAGTCACGTGCCATCCAGGCCTGCACCATGTGCCAGCCAGGCCTGAACCACGTGCCAGTCACACTTGAAACACAGGTCAGCCTCACTTGAAGCACGTGTCAGCCACGCTGGCACGGCTTGCCTGGCATGCCTGAAAAACGTGCCATACATGCCACAAACACATGGGAGCCACGCCTGAGCATCAACACAGCCAGGCATGAGCCACACCTGAGCCATGTGTGACCAAAGCCTGAATCATGTGCCAGCCACATGTGAGCCAGTCTTCTGGCACGCCTGCATTATGTGTAAGCCATGGCAGAGCTATGCCCCAACCACGTGTGAGCCATGCCTAAATCACGTGTGAAAGTCTCCTCTACCATATGCGACCCACACGAGTCGTGGGTTAGCCACGCCTGAATTCCACCTGACCCATGTGTGAGCCACACGTGAAGCATGCATGAACCAAATGTGAGACACCCTTGAACCACATCTGACCCACATGTGAAACCCACGTGTTCCATGCTTTCACCACACATGAACCACAGGGGAGCCACACATGAAACACAGCTGAGCCATGCATGAGCCACCTCACAGCCATGACTGAGTATTTGGGAGACACGTTTCACTGACATGTGAGTCACATGGGAGCCACACCTGTAGGGCATGTCACACACGCGTGACCACATGTCTGACACACATGGATAATGTGCAATGAATGCCTGAGTCACAGGGGAGCCATGCCTGAGTAGTGTGTCAGCCACACGTGATTCACGTGCCAGCCACTCCTGAAACACCTGTCACCTACGTCTGAACCACGTCTCAGTCACGACTGAGCCATGTGTCAACTGCGAATCACCAAGTGTCAGCCACACAGCAATCACGTGTCACTGAGGTCTGAACGAAGCATCACACACCACTTGAACACGTGTCACACACACCTGAATCACGTGTCACCCACACTACACTCATGCATGAGATGCATATCAGCCACTCCTGCACCAGGTGTTGAGGCACGCCTGAGTCAAGTGTCAGCCACAGCTGAGTCACGAGTCAGCCACAACTGAAGCACACGCCAGGCACATCGGAGTGACTTTTGAGCCAAGCATGAGTCACGTTTCAGTCATTCCTGAGCCACGTGTCAACCACGCCTGTGTCACATGTGAGCCATGGCTGAAGCACATGCCAGACAATCCGGAGTCACATTTCAGCCACGCAAATGTCGCGCTGTGGCCACCCCTGAGCCACTTGTCAGCCACGTCTGAACCACATGTCAGCCACAAGTGTAGCACATGTCAGCCACGCCTGAGCCCTGTGGCAACCGCCCCACAGCCGTGTCTCAGCCACACCCGAATCACATGTCACCGATGCCCAAACCACGAATCACCCAGCCCTGAAACACGTGTCACACACACCTGAAACACATGTCAGCCAAACGAGAAGCACTTGGCAGTCACGCCTGTATCAAATGACAGCCACGCCGGAAGCAAGTTCCTGCCACGCCTGAACCACATGGTAGGCCCAACAGAATCACGTGCCCGTCACGCATGAACCATGTGTGAGCCATGTGCCTACCTTGTGCCAGCGGAACGCGAGCAACGATCCAGCATCTCTCGACCTTGGTACAGCCTGGCTTGAGCCACATGCCATCCGCATCTGAACCACAAGCCAGCCACACCTGAACCACACGTCAGACACACTGGACTCATGCAGGAGCCACATGTCAGCCACTTCTGAGCCATGTGTCACCAACACTTGAACCGCCTGCCACCCATTGCTGCCCCATGTGCCAGCCACACCTGAGCCCCACGCCAGCCATGCCTGAACCACGCATCAGGCACACCTGAACAATGTGCGAGCCAAGCCTGAATCACAAGTGAGGCCCAACTAAGTCACATGTGAACCACGCCTGAGCCACGAGTCAGCAGCACCTCCACCACAGGCAAGACACGCCTGAGTCACGTGTCAGCCGCAGCTGAGTCACGCGTCAAACACGCCTGTGTCATGTGTCAGCCGCAACTGAAGCACATGCCAGGCACGCCGGAATGACCTTTGAGCCACACATGACTCCCGTTTCAGCCACTCCTGAACCACATGTCAGCCATGCCTGAGTCACAGGTGAGCCAGGGCTGGAGAACATGCCAGACAAGAAGCCTGAATCACGTTTGAATGTCACGAGAGTCTCATTGCAGCCACACCTGCGCCACACGTCAGCCACGCCTGAGTCACATGTCACCAACACCCGGCATGTTTCACACATGCCTCAGGCACATGTCAGCCACGCCTGAACCACCAGTCACCCATGCCTGAACCACACATCAGCCACACCTGAACAAAATGCGTGCCATGGCTCAATCACATGTCAGAAACGCCTTAGTCTCGTGTCAGCCACGCCTGAGCCACGTGCCAACCACGCCAGAGCCACGTGTGAGCTATGCCGGAGCAACACCCCAGCCACGCGTGAGCCTCACCTGAGACATGTTTTAGCCATGTGTGACAAACTCCTGAATCATGCGTCAGCCACACCTGACCCTGGTCTGAGGAACGCCTGAACTACGTGTGAGCCATGGCTCAGCCATGGCTGAACCACCTGTGAGCCACGCCTGAATCACGGGTGAAACCCTCCTGTACCATAGGAGACCTCCACAGGAGTCATGTGTGAGCCACTCCTGAGCTACACCTGAACCATATGTGAGCCTCCCTGAACCATGCCTGAACCCCATGTGACACACTCCAACCACATGTGAGCCACCTGGGAAGCACGCATGTTCAATGCTAGAACCACACATGAGGCACATGGGAGCCACACTTGAAACGTGGCTGAGCCATGTGGGAGACAAGTGCCAGACACGCCTGAGTATGTGGGAGCCATGTGTCAGCAACGTCTGAGGCACGGGGGGGCCAAACATGAACGACATGTCACCCATATGTGAAGGAAACGTCTGCCGTGCACGGATACTGTGCGAAGAATGCCTGAGTCACGTGTCAGCCATGTGTGAAACATGTGTCAGCAGCACCAGCGTCATGTTTCACACATGCCTGAGTCACATGTCAGGCAAGCCTGAACCACTGGCCACCCATGTGTGAACCATGCACCAGCCACTGCTGAACCACACGAAGGCCATGCATGAACCATGAACGAACCACACCTGCATGACGGGTCAGGCACGCCTGTGTCACATGGCCACCTCAACTGAGTCATGTGTCAGCCACACCTGAATAACATGTGTGCCACGCCCGACTCACGTCTCAGCCGTGCGGAAGTCACGTGCCATCCAGGCCTGCACCATGTGCCAGCCAGGCCTGAACCACGTGCCAGTCACACTTGAAACACAGGTCAGCCTCACTTGAAGCACGTGTCAGCCACGCTGGCACGGCTTGCCTGGCATGCCTGAAAAACGTGCCATACATGCCACAAACACATGGGAGCCACGCCTGAGCATCAACACAGCCAGGCATGAGCCACACCTGAGCCATGTGTGACCAAAGCCTGAATCATGTGCCAGCCACATGTGAGCCAGTCTTCTGGCACGCCTGCATTATGTGTAAGCCATGGCAGAGCTATGCCCCAACCACGTGTGAGCCATGCCTAAATCACGTGTGAAAGTCTCCTCTACCATATGCGACCCACACGAGTCGTGGGTTAGCCACGCCTGAATTCCACCTGACCCATGTGTGAGCCACACGTGAAGCATGCATGAACCAAATGTGAGACACCCTTGAACCACATCTGACCCACATGTGAAACCCACGTGTTCCATGCTTTCACCACACATGAACCACAGGGGAGCCACACATGAAACACAGCTGAGCCATGCATGAGCCACCTCACAGCCATGACTGAGTATTTGGGAGACACGTTTCACTGACATGTGAGTCACATGGGAGCCACACCTGTAGGGCATGTCACACACGCGTGACCACATGTCTGACACACATGGATAATGTGCAATGAATGCCTGAGTCACAGGGGAGCCATGCCTGAGTAGTGTGTCAGCCACACGTGATTCACGTGCCAGCCACTCCTGAAACACCTGTCACCTACGTCTGAACCACGTCTCAGTCACGACTGAGCCATGTGTCAACTGCGAATCACCAAGTGTCAGCCACACAGCAATCACGTGTCACTGAGGTCTGAACGAAGCATCACACACCACTTGAACACGTGTCACACACACCTGAATCACGTGTCACCCACACTACACTCATGCATGAGATGCATATCAGCCACTCCTGCACCAGGTGTTGAGGCACGCCTGAGTCAAGTGTCAGCCACAGCTGAGTCACGAGTCAGCCACAACTGAAGCACACGCCAGGCACATCGGAGTGACTTTTGAGCCAAGCATGAGTCACGTTTCAGTCATTCCTGAGCCACGTGTCAACCACGCCTGTGTCACATGTGAGCCATGGCTGAAGCACATGCCAGACAATCCGGAGTCACATTTCAGCCACGCAAATGTCGCGCTGTGGCCACCCCTGAGCCACTTGTCAGCCACGTCTGAACCACATGTCAGCCACAAGTGTAGCACATGTCAGCCACGCCTGAGCCCTGTGGCAACCGCCCCACAGCCGTGTCTCAGCCACACCCGAATCACATGTCACCGATGCCCAAACCACGAATCACCCAGCCCTGAAACACGTGTCACACACACCTGAAACACATGTCAGCCAAACGAGAAGCACTTGGCAGTCACGCCTGTATCAAATGACAGCCACGCCGGAAGCAAGTTCCTGCCACGCCTGAACCACATGGTAGGCCCAACAGAATCACGTGCCCGTCACGCATGAACCATGTGTGAGCCATGTGCCTACCTTGTGCCAGCGGAACGCGAGCAACGATCCAGCATCTCTCGACCTTGGTACAGCCTGGCTTGAGCCACATGCCATCCGCATCTGAACCACAAGCCAGCCACACCTGAACCACACGTCAGACACACTGGACTCATGCAGGAGCCACATGTCAGCCACTTCTGAGCCATGTGTCACCAACACTTGAACCGCCTGCCACCCATTGCTGCCCCATGTGCCAGCCACACCTGAGCCCCATGCCAGCCATGCCTGAACCACGCATCAGGCACACCTGAACAATGTGCGAGCCAAGCCTGAATCACAAGTGAGGCCCAACTAAGTCACATGTGAACCACGCCTGAGCCACGAGTCAGCAGCACCTCCACCACAGGCAAGACACGCCTGAGTCACGTGTCAGCCGCAGCTGAGTCACGTGTCAAACACGCCTGCGTCATGTGTCAGCCGCAACTGAAGCACATGCCAGGCACGCCGGAATGACCTTTGAACCACACATGACTCCCGTTTCAGCCACTCCTGAACCACATGTCAGCCATGCCTGAGTCACAGGTGAGCCAGGGCTGGAGAACATGCCAGACAAGAAGCCTGAATCACGTTTGAATGTCACGAGAGTCTCATTGCAGCCACACCTGCGCCACACGTCAGCCACGCCTGAGTCACATGTCACCAACACCCGGCATGTTTCACACATGCCTCAGGCACATGTCAGCCACGCCTGAACCACCAGTCACCCATGCCTGAACCACACATCAGCCACACCTGAACAAAATGCGTGCCATGGCTCAATCACATGTCAGAAACGCCTTAGTCTCGTGTCAGCCACGCCTGAGCCACGTGCCAACAACGCCAGAGCCACGTGTGAGCTATGCCGGAGCAACACCCCAGCCACGCGTGAGCCTCACCTGAGACATGTTTTAGCCATGTGTGACAAACTCCTGAATCATGCGTCAGCCACACCTGACCCCGGTCTGAGGAACGCCTGAACTACGTGTGAGCCATGGCTCAGCCATGGCTGAACCACCTGTGAGCCACGCCTGAATCACGGGTGAAACCCTCCTGTACCATAGGAGACCTCCACAGGAGTCATGTGTGAGCCACTCCTGAGCTACACCTGAACCATATGTGAGCCTCCCTGAACCATGCCTGAACCCCATGTGACACACTCCAACCACATGTGAGCCACCTGGGAAGCACGCATGTTCAATGCTAGAACCACACATGAGGCACATGGGAGCCACACTTGAAACGTGGCTGAGCCATGTGGGAGACAAGTGCCAGACACGCCTGAGTATGTGGGAGCCATGTGTCAGCAACGTCTGAGGCACGGGGGGGCCAAACATGAACGACATGTCACCCATATGTGAAGGAAACGTCTGCCGTGCACGGATACTGTGCGAAGAATGCCTGAGTCACGTGTCAGCCATGTGTGAAACATGTGTCAGCAGCACCAGCGTCATGTTTCACACATGCCTGAGTCACATGTCAGGCAAGCCTGAACCACTGGCCACCCATGTGTGAACCATGCACCAGCCACTGCTGAACCACACGAAGGCCATGCATGAACCATGAACGAACCACACCTGCATGACGGGTCAGGCACGCCTGTGTCACATGGCCACCTCAACTGAGTCATGTGTCAGCCACACCTGAATAACATGTGTGCCACGCCCGACTCACGTCTCAGCCGTGCGGAAGTCACGTGCCAGCCAGGCCTGCACCATGTGCCAGCCAGGCCTGAACCACGTGCCAGTCACACTTGAAACACAGGTCAGCCTCACTTGAAGCACGTGTCAGCCACGCTGGCACGGCTTGCCTGGCATGCCTGAAAAACGTGCCATACATGCCACAAACACATGGGAGCCACGCCTGAGCATCAACACAGCCAGGCATGAGCCACACCTGAGCCATGTGTGACCAAAGCCTGAATCATGTGCCAGCCACATGTGAGCCAGTCTTCTGGCACGCCTGCATTACGTGTAAGCCATGGCAGAGCTATGCCCCAACCACGTGTGAGCCATGCCTAAATCACGTGTGAAAGTCTCCTCTACCATATGCGACCCACACGAGTCGTGGGTTAGCCACGCCTGAATTCCACCTGACCCATGTGTGAGCCACACGTGAAGCATGCATGAACCACATGTGAGACACCCTTGAACCACATCTGACCCACATGTGAAACCCACGTGTTCCATGCTTTCACCACACATGAACCACAGGGGAGCCACACATGAAACACAGCTGAGCCATGCATGAGCCACCTCACAGCCATGACTGAGTATTTGGGAGACACGTTTCACTGACATGTGAGTCACATGGGAGCCACACCTGTAGGGCATGTCACACACGCGTGACCACATGTCTGACACACATGGATAATGTGCAATGAATGCCTGAGTCACAGGGGAGCCATGCCTGAGTAGTGTGTCAGCCACACGTGATTCACGTGCCAGCCACTCCTGAAACACCTGTCACCTACGTCTGAACCACGTCTCAGTCACGACTGAGCCATGTGTCAACTGCGAATCACCAAGTGTCAGCCACACAGCAATCACGTGTCACTGAGGTCTGAACGAAGCATCACACACCACTTGAACACGTGTCACACACACCTGAATCACGTGTCACCCACACTACACTCATGCATGAGATGCATATCAGCCACTCCTGCACCAGGTGTTGAGGCACGCCTGAGTCAAGTGTCAGCCACAGCTGAGTCACGAGTCAGCCACAACTGAAGCACACGCCAGGCACATCGGAGTGACTTTTGAGCCAAGCATGAGTCACGTTTCAGTCATTCCTGAGCCACGTGTCAACCACGCCTGTGTCACATGTGAGCCATGGCTGAAGCACATGCCAGACAATCCGGAGTCACATTTCAGCCACGCAAATGTCGCGCTGTGGCCACCCCTGAGCCACTTGTCAGCCACGTCTGAACCACATGTCAGCCACAAGTGTAGCACATGTCAGCCACGCCTGAGCCCTGTGGCAACCGCCCCACAGCCGTGTCTCAGCCACACCCGAATCACATGTCACCGATGCCCAAACCACGAATCACCCAGCCCTGAAACACGTGTCACACCCACCTGAAACACATGTCAGCCAAATGAGAAGCACTTGGCAGTCACGCCTGTATCAAATGACAGCCACGCCGGAAGCAAGTTCCTGCCACGCCTGAACCACATGGTAGGCCCAACAGAATCACGTGCCCGTCATGCATGAACCATGTGTGAGCCATGTGCCTACCTTGTGCCAGCGGAACGCGAGCAACGATCCAGCATCTCTCGACCTTGGTACAGCCTGGCTTGAGCCACATGCCATCCGCATCTGAACCACAAGCCAGCCACACCTGAACCACACGTCAGACACACTGGACTCATGCAGGAGCCACATGTCAGCCACTTCTGAGCCATGTGTCACCAACACTTGAACCGCCTGCCACCCATTGCTGCCCCATGTGCCAGCCACACCTGAGCCCCATGCCAGCCATGCCTGAACCACGCATCAGGCACACCTGAACAATGTGCGAGCCAAGCCTGAATCACAAGTGAGGCCCAACTAAGTCACATGTGAACCAGGCCTGAGCCACGAGTCAGCAGCACCTCCGCCACAGGCAAGACACGCCTGAGTCACGTGTCAGCCGCAGCTGAGTCACGCGTCCAACACGCCTGCGTCATGTGTCAGCCGCAACTGAAGCACATGCCAGGCACGCCGGAATGACCTTTGAGCCACACATGACTCCCGTTTCAGCCACTCCTGAACCACATGTCAGCCATGCCTGAGTCACAGGTGAGCCAGGGCTGGAGAACATGCCAGACAAGAAGCCTGAATCACGTTTGAATGTCACGAGAGTCTCATTGCAGCCACACCTGCGCCACACGTCAGCCACGCCTGAGTCACATGTCACCAACACCCGGCATGTTTCACACATGCCTCAGGCACATGTCAGCCACGCCTGAACCACCAGTCACCCATGCCTGAACCACACATCAGCCACACCTGAACAAAATGCGTGCCATGGCTCAATCACATGTCAGAAACGCCTTAGTCTCATGTCAGCCACGCCTGAGCCACGTGCCAACAACGCCAGAGCCACGTGTGAGCTATGCCGGAGCAACACCCCAGCCACGCGTGAGCCTCACCTGAGACATGTTTTAGCCATGTGTGACAAACTCCTGAATCATGCGTCAGCCACACCTGACCCCGGTCTGAGGAACGCCTGAACTACGTGTGAGCCATGGCTCAGCCATGGCTGAACCACCTGTGAGCCACGCCTGAATCACGGGTGAAACCCTCCTGTACCATAGGAGACCTCCACAGGAGTCATGTGTGAGCCACTCCTGAGCTACACCTGAACCATATGTGAGCCTCCCTGAACCATGCCTGAACCCCATGTGACACACTCCAACCACATGTGAGCCACCTGGGAAGCACGCATGTTCAATGCTAGAACCACACATGAGGCACATGGGAGCCACACTTGAAACGTGGCTGAGCCATGTGGGAGACAAGTGCCAGACACGCCTGAGTATGTGGGAGCCATGTGTCAGCAACGTCTGAGGCACGGGGGGGCCAAACATGAACGACATGTCACCCATATGTGAAGGAAACGTCTGCCGTGCACGGATACTGTGCGAAGAATGCCTGAGTCACGTGTCAGCCATGTGTGAAACATGTGTCAGCAGCACCAGCGTCATGTTTCACACAAGCCTGAGTCACATGTCAGGCAAGCCTGAACCACTGGCCACCCATGTGTGAACCATGCACCAGCCACTGCTGAACCACACGAAGGCCATGCATGAACCATGAACGAACCACACCTGCATGACGGGTCAGGCACGCCTGTGTCACATGGCCACCTCAACTGAGTCATGTGTCAGCCACACCTGAATAACATGTGTGCCACGCCCGACTCACGTCTCAGCCGTGCGGAAGTCACGTGCCAGCCAGGCCTGCACCATGTGCCAGCCAGGCCTGAACCACGTGCCAGTCACACTTGAAACACAGGTCAGCCTCACTTGAAGCACGTGTCAGCCACGCTGGCACTGCTTGCCTGGCATGCCTGAAAAACGTGCCATACATGCCACAAACACATGGGAGCCACGCCTGAGCATCAACACAGCCAGGCATGAGCCACACCTGAGCCATGTGTGACCAAAGCCTGAATCATGTGCCAGCCACATGTGAGCCAGTCTTCTGGCACGCCTGCATTATGTGTAAGCCATGGCAGAGCTATGCCCCAACCACGTGTGAGCCATGCCTAAATCACGTGTGAAAGTCTCCTCTACCATATGCGACCCACACGAGTCGTGGGTTAGCCACACCTGAATTCCACCTGACCCATGTGTGAGCCACACGTGAAGCATGCATGAACCACATGTGAGACACCCTTGAACCACATCTGACCCACATGTGAAACCCACGTGTTCCATGCTTTAACCACACATGAACCACAGGGGAGCCACACATGAAACACAGCTGAGCCATGCATGAGCCACCTCACAGCCATGACTGAGTATTTGGGAGACACGTTTCACCGACATGTGAGTCACATGGGAGCCACACCTGTAGGGCATGTCACACACGCGTGACCACATGTCTGACACACATGGATAATGTGCAATGAATGCCTGAGTCACAGGGGAGCCATGCCTGAGTAGTGTGTCAGCCACACGTGATTCACGTGCCAGCCACTCCTGAAACACCTGTCACCTACGTCTGAACCACGTCTCAGTCACGACTGAGCCATGTGTCAACTGCGAATCACCAAGTGTCAGCCACACAGCAATCACGTGTCACTGAGGTCTGAACGAAGCATCACACACCACTTGAACACGTGTCACACACACCTGAATCACGTGTCACCCACACTACACTCATGCATGAGATGCATATCAGCCACTCCTGCACCAGGTGTTGAGGCACGCCTGAGTCAAGTGTCAGCCACAGCTGAGTCACGAGTCAGCCACAACTGAAGCACACGCCAGGCACATCGGAGTGACTTTTGAGCCAAGCATGAGTCACGTTTCAGTCATTCCTGAGCCACGTGTCAACCACGCCTGTGTCACATGTGAGCCATGGCTGAAGCACATGCCAGACAATCCGGAGTCACATTTCAGCCACGCAAATGTCGCGCTGTGGCCACCCCTGAGCCACTTGTCAGCCACGTCTGAACCACATGTCAGCCACAAGTGTAGCACATGTCAGCCACGCCTGAGCCCTGTGGCAACCGCCCCACAGCCGTGTCTCAGCCACACCCGAATCACATGTCACCGATGCCCAAACCACGAATCACCCAGCCCTGAAACACGTGTCACACACACCTGAAACACATGTCAGCCAAACGAGAAGCACTTGGCAGTCACGCCTGTATCAAATGACAGCCACGCCGGAAGCAAGTTCCTGCCACGCCTGAACTACATGGTAGGCCCAACAGAATCACGTGCCCGTCATGCATGAACCATGTGTGAGCCATGTGCCTACCTTGTGCCAGCGGAACGCGAGCAACGATCCAGCATCTCTCGACCTTGGTACAGCCTGGCTTGAGCCACATGCCATCCGCATCTGAACCACAAGCCAGCCACACCTGAACCACACGTCAGACACACTGGACTCATGCAGGAGACACATGTCAGCCACTTCTGAGCCATGTGTCACCAACACTTGAACCGCCTGCCACCCATTGCTGCCCCATGTGCCAGCCACACCTGAGCCCCATGCCAGCCATGCCTGAACCACGCATCAGGCACACCTGAACAATGTGCGAGCCAAGCCTGAATCACAAGTGAGGCCCAACTAAGTCACATGTGAACCAGGCCTGAGCCACGAGTCAGCAGCACCTCCGCCACAGGCAAGACACGCCTGAGTCACGTGTCAGCCGCAGCTGAGTCACGCGTCAAACACGCCTGCGTCATGTGTCAGCCGCAACTGAAGCACATGCCAGGCACGTCGGAATGACCTTTGAGCCACACATGACTCCCGTTTCAGCCACTCCTGAACCACATGTCAGCCATGCCTGAGTCACAGGTGAGCCAGGGCTGGAGAACATGCCAGACAAGAAGCCTGAATCACGTTTGAATGTCACGAGAGTCTCATTGCAGCCACACCTGCGCCACACGTCAGCCACGCCTGAGTCACATGTCACCAACACCCGGCATGTTTCACACATGCCTCAGGCACATGTCAGCCACGCCTGAACCACCAGTCACCCATGCCTGAACCACACATCAGCCACACCTGAACAAAATGCGTGCCATGGCTCAATCACATGTCAGAAACGCCTTGGTCTCGTGTCAGCCACGCCTGAGCCACGTGCCAACCACGCCAGAGCCACGTGTGAGCTATGCCGGAGCAACACCCCAGCCACGCGTGAGCCTCACCTGAGACATGTATTAGCCATGTGTGACAAACTCCTGAATCATGCGTCAGCCACACCTGACCCCGGTCTGAGGAACGCCTGAACTACGTGTGAGCCATGGCTCAGCCATGGCTGAACCACCTGTGAGCCACGCCTGAATCACGGGTGAAACCCTCCTGTACCATAGGAGACCTCCACAGGAGTCATGTGTGAGCCACTCCTGAGCTACACCTGAACCATATGTGAGCCTCCCTGAACCAGGCCTGAACCACATGTGACACACTCGAACCACATGTGAGCCACCTGGGAAGCACGCATGTTCAATGCTAGAACCACACATGAGGCACATGGGAGCCACACTTGAAACGTGGCTGAGCCATGTGGGAGACAAGTGCCAGACACACCTGAGTATGTGGGAGCCATGTGTCAGCAACGTCTGAGGCACGGGGGGGCCAAACATGAACGACATGTCACCCATATGTGAAGGAAACGTCTGCCGTGCACGGATACTGTGCGAAGAATGCCTGAGTCACGTGTCAGCCATGTGTGAAACATGTGTCAGCAGCACCAGCGTCATGTTTCACACATGCCTGAGTCACATGTCAGGCAAGCCTGAACCAAAGGCCACCCATGTGTGAACCATGCACCAGCCACTGCTGAACCACACGAAGGCCATGCATGAACCATGAACGAACCACACCTGCATGACGGGTCAGGCACGCCTGTGTCACATGGCCACCTCAACTGAGTCATGTGTCAGCCACACCTGAATAACATGTGTGCCACGCCCGACTCACGTCTCAGCCGTGCGGAAGTCACGTGCCAGCCAGGCCTGCACCATGTGCCAGTCACACTTGAAACACAGGTCAGCCTCACTTGAAGCACGTGTCAGCCACGCTGGCACTGCTTGCCTGGCATGCCTGAAAAACGTGCCATACATGGCACAAACACATGGGAGCCACCCCTGAGCATCAACACAGCCAGGCATGAGCCACACCTGAGCCATGTGTGACCAAAGCCTGAATCATGTGCCAGCCACATGTGAGCCAGTCTTCTGGCACGCCTGCATTACGTGTAAGCCATGGCAGAGCTATGCCCCAACCACGTGTGAGCCATGCCTAAATCACGTGTGAAAGTCTCCTCTACCATATGCGACCCACACGAGTAGTGGGTTAGCCACGCCTGAATTCCACCTGACCCATGTGTGAGCCACACGTGAAGCATGCAGGAACCACATGTGAGACACCCTTGACCCACATCTGACCCACATGTGAAACCCACGTGTTCCATGCTTTAACCACACATGAACCACAGGGGAGCCACACATGAGACACAGCTCAGCCATGCATGAGCCACCTCACAGCCATGACTGAGTATTTGGGAGACACGTTTCACCGACATGTGAGTCACATGGGAGCCACACCTGTAGGGCATGTCACACACGCGTGACCACATGTCTGACACACATGGATAATGTGCAATGAATGCCTGAGTCACAGGGGAGCCATGCCTGAGTAGTGTGTCAGCCACACGTGATTCACGTGCCAGCCACTCCTGAAACACCTGTCACCTATGTCTGAACCACGTCTCAGTCACGACTGAGCCATGTGTCAACTGCGAATCACCAAGTGTCAGCCACACAGCAATCACGTGTCACTGAGTTCTGAACGAAGCATCACACACCACTTGAACACGTGTCACACACACCTGAATCACGTGTCACCCACACTACACTCATGCATGAGATGCATATCAGACACTCCTGCACCAGGTGTTGAGGCACGCCTGAGTCAAGTGTCAGCCACAGCTGAGTCACGAGTCAGCCACAACTGAAGCACACGCCAGGCACATCGGAGTGACTTTTGAGCCAAGCATGAGTCACGTTTCAGTCATTCCTGAGCCACGTGTCAACCACGCCTGTGTCACATGTGAGCCATGGCTGAAGCACATGCCAGACAATCCGGAGTCACATTTCAGCCACGCAAATGTCGCGCTGTGGCCACCCCTGAGCCACTTGTCAGCCACGTCTGAACCACATGTCAGCCACAAGTGTAGCACATG
The DNA here is from genome assembly GCF_041296265.1 of Equus caballus. NCBI lineage: Eukaryota > Metazoa > Chordata > Mammalia > Perissodactyla > Equidae > Equus > Equus caballus. The sequence goes on from NC_091715.1 coordinate 48,906,986, forward strand.
TCAGCCACGCCTGAGCCCTGTGGCAACCGCCCCACAGCCGTGTCTCAGCCACACCCGAATCACATGTCACCGATGCCCAAACCACGAATCACCCAGCCCTGAAACACGTGTCACACACACCTGAAACACATGTCAGCCAAACGAGAAGCACTTGGCAGTCACGCCTGTATCAAATGACAGCCACGCCGGAAGCAAGTTCCTGCCACGCCTGAACCACATGGTAGGCCCAACAGAATCACGTGCCCGTCACGCATGAACCATGTGTGAGCCATGTGCCTACCTTGTGCCAGCGGAACGCGAGCAACGATCCAGCATCTCTCGACCTTGGTACAGCCTGGCTTGAGCCACATGCCATCCGCATCTGAACCACAAGCCAGCCACACCTGAACCACACGTCAGACACACTGGACTCATGCAGGAGACACATGTCAGCCACTTCTGAGCCATGTGTCACCAACACTTGAACCGCCTGCCACCCATTGCTGCCCCATGTGCCAGCCACACCTGAGCCCCATGCCAGCCATGCCTGAACCACGCATCAGGCACACCTGAACAATGTGCGAGCCAAGCCTGAATCACAAGTGAGGCCCAACTAAGTCACATGTGAACCACGCCTGAGCCACGAGTCAGCAGCACCTCCACCACAGGCAAGACACGCCTGAGTCACGTGTCAGCCGCAGCTGAGTCACGCGTCCAACACGCCTGCGTCATGTGTCAGCCGCAACTGAAGCACATGCCAGGCACGCCGGAATGACCTTTGAGCCACACATGACTCCCGTTTCAGCCACTCCTGAACCACATGTCAGCCATGCCTGAGTCACAGGTGAGCCAGGGCTGGAGAACATGCCAGACAAGAAGCCTGAATCACGTTTGAATGTCACGAGAGTCTCATTGCAGCCACACCTGCGCCACACGTCAGCCACGACTGAGTCACATGTCACCAACACCCGGCATGTTTCACACATGCCTCAGGCACATGTCAGCCACGCCTGAACCACCAGTCACCCATGCCTGAACCACACATCAGCCACACCTGAACAAAATGCGTGCCATGGCTCAATCACATGTCAGAAACGCCTTAGTCTCGTGTCAGCCACGCCTGAGCCACGTGCCAACCACGCCAGAGCCACGTGTGAGCTATGCCGGAGCAACACCCCAGCCACGCCTGAGCCTCACCTGAGACATGTTTTAGCCATGTGTGACAAACTCCTGAATCATGCGTCAGCCACACCTGACCCCGGTCTGAGGAACGCCTGAACTACGTGTGAGCCATGGCTCAGCCATGGCTGAACCACCTGTGAGCCACGCCTGAATCACGGGTGAAACCCTCCTGTACCATAGGAGACCTCCACAGGAGTCATGTGTGAGCCACTCCTGAGCTACACCTGAACCATATGTGAGCCTCCCTGAACCATGCCTGAACCACATGTGACACACTCGAACCACATGTGAGCCACCTGGGAAGCACGCATGTTCAATGCTAGAACCACACATGAGGCACATGGGAGCCACACTTGAAACGTGGCTGAGCCATGTGGGAGACAAGTGCCAGACACGCCTGAGTATGTGGGAGCCATGTGTCAGCAACGTCTGAGGCACGGGGGGGCCAAACATGAACGACATGTCACCCATATGTGAAGGAAACGTCTGCCGTGCACGGATACTGTGCGAAGAATGCCTGAGTCACGTGTCAGCCATGTGTGAAACATGTGTCAGCAGCACCAGCGTCATGTTTCACACATGCCTGAGTCACATGTCAGGCAAGCCTGAACCAATGGCCACCCATGTGTGAACCATGCACCAGCCACTGCTGAACCACACGAAGGCCATGCATGAACCATGAACGAACCACACCTGCATGACGGGTCAGGCACGCCTGTGTCACATGGCCACCTCAACTGAGTCATGTGTCAGCCACACCTGAATAACATGTGTGCCACGCCCGACTCACGTCTCAGCCGTGCGGAAGTCACGTGCCAGCCAGGCCTGCACCATGTGCCAGCCAGGCCTGAACCTCGTGCCAGTCACACTTGAAACACAGGTCAGCCTCACTTGAAGCACGTGTCAGCCACGCTGGCACTGCTTGCCTGGCATGCCTGAAAAACGTGCCATACATGCCACAAACACATGGGAGCCACGCCTGAGCATCAACACAGCCAGGCATGAGCCACACCTGAGCCATGTGTGACCAAAGCCTGAATCATGTGCCAGCCACATGTGAGCCAGTCTTCTGGCACGCCTGCATTACGTGTAAGCCATGGCAGAGCTATGCCCCAACCACGTGTGAGCCATGCCTAAATCACGTGTGAAAGTCTCCTCTACCATATGCGACCCACACGAGTCGTGGGTTAGCCACGCCTGAATTCCACCTGACCCATGTGTGAGCCACACGTGAAGCATGCATGAACCACATGTGAGACACCCTTGAACCACATCTGACCCACATGTGAAACCCACGTGTTCCATGCTTTAACCACACATGAACCACAGGGGAGCCACACATGAAACACAGCTGAGCCATGCATGAGCCACCTCACAGCCATGACTGAGTATTTGGGAGACACGTTTCACTGACATGTGAGTCACATGGGAGCCACACCTGTAGGGCATGTCACACACGCGTGACCACATGTCTGACACACATGGATAATGTGCAATGAATGCCTGAGTCACAGGGGAGCCATGCCTGAGTAGTGTGTCAGCCACACGTGATTCACGTGCCAGCCACTCCTGAAACACCTGTCACCTACGTCTGAACCACGTCTCAGTCACGACTGAGCCATGTGTCAACTGCGAATCACCAAGTGTCAGCCACACAGCAATCACGTGTCACTGAGGTCTGAACGAAGCATCACACACCACTTGAACACGTGTCACACACACCTGAATCACGTGTCACCCACACTACACTCATGCATGAGATGCATATCAGACACTCCTGCACCAGGTGTTGAGGCACGCCTGAGTCAAGTGTCAGCCACAGCTGAGTCACGAGTCAGCCACAACTGAAGCACACGCCAGGCACATCGGAGTGACTTTTGAGCCAAGCATGAGTCACGTTTCAGTCATTCCTGAGCCACGTGTCAACCACGCCTGTGTCACATGTGAGCCATGGCTGAAGCACATGCCAGACAATCCGGAGTCACATTTCAGCCACGCAAATGTCGCGCTGTGGCCACCCCTGAGCCACTTGTCAGCCACGTCTGAACCACATGTCAGCCACAAGTGTAGCACATGTCAGCCACGCCTGAGCCCTGTGGCAACCGCCCCACAGCCGTGTCTCAGCCACACCCGAATCACATGTCACCGATGCCCAAACCACGAATCACCCAGCCCTGAAACACGTGTCACACACACCTGAAACACATGTCAGCCAAACGAGAAGCACTTGGCAGTCACGCCTGTATCAAATGACAGCCACGCCGGAAGCAAGTTCCTGCCACGCCTGAACCACATGGTAGGCCCAACAGAATCACGTGCCCGTCACGCATGAACCATGTGTGAGCCATGTGCCTACCTTGTGCCAGCGGAACGCGAGCAACGATCCAGCATCTCTCGACCTTGGTACAGCCTGGCTTGAGCCACATGCCATCCGCATCTGAACCACAAGCCAGCCACACCTGAACCACACGTCAGACACACTGGACTCATGCAGGAGACACATGTCAGCCACTTCTGAGCCATGTGTCACCAACACTTGAACCGCCTGCCACCCATTGCTGCCCCATGTGCCAGCCACACCTGAGCCCCATGCCAGCCATGCCTGAACCACGCATCAGGCACACCTGAACAATGTGCGAGCCAAGCCTGAATCACAAGTGAGGCCCAACTAAGTCACATGTGAACCACGCCTGAGCCACGAGTCAGCAGCACCTCCACCACAGGCAAGACACGCCTGAGTCACGTGTCAGCCGCAGCTGAGTCACGCGTCCAACACGCCTGCGTCATGTGTCAGCCGCAACTGAAGCACATGCCAGGCACGTCGGAATGACCTTTGAGCCACACATGACTCCCGTTTCAGCCACTCCTGAACCACATGTCAGCCATGCCTGAGTCACAGGTGAGCCAGGGCTGGAGAACATGCCAGACAAGAAGCCTGAATCACGTTTGAATGTCACGAGAGTCTCATTGCAGCCACACCTGCGCCACACGTCACCCACGCCTGAGTCACATGTCACCAACACCCGGCATGTTTCACACATGCCTCAGGCACATGTCAGCCACGCCTGAACCACCAGTCACCCATGCCTGAACCACACATCAGCCACACCTGAACAAAATGCGTGCCATGGCTCAATCACATGTCAGAAACGCCTTGGTCTCGTGTCAGCCACGCCTGAGCCACGTGCCAACCACGCCAGAGCCACGTGTGAGCTATGCCGGAGCAACACCCCAGCCACGCGTGAGCCTCACCTGAGACATGTTTTAGCCATGTGTGACAAACTCCTGAATCATGCGTCAGCCACACCTGACCCCGGTCTGAGGAACGCCTGAACTACGTGTGAGCCATGGCTCAGCCATGGCTGAACCACCTGTGAGCCACGCCTGAATCACGGGTGAAACCCTCCTGTACCATAGGAGACCTCCACAGGAGTCATGTGTGAGCCACTCCTGAGCTACACCTGAACCATATGTGAGCCTCCCTGAACCATGCCTGAACCCCATGTGACACACTCCAACCACATGTGAGCCACCTGGGAAGCACGCATGTTCAATGCTAGAACCACACATGAGGCACATGGGAGCCACACTTGAAACGTGGCTGAGCCATGTGGGAGACAAGTGCCAGACACGCCTGAGTATGTGGGAGCCATGTGTCAGCAACGTCTGAGGCACGGGGGGGCCAAACATGAACGACATGTCACCCATATGTGAAGGAAACGTCTGCCGTGCACGGATACTGTGCGAAGAATGCCTGAGTCACGTGTCAGCCATGTGTGAAACATGTGTCAGCAGCACCAGCGTCATGTTTCACACATGCCTGAGTCACATGTCAGGCAAGCCTGAACCAATGGCCACCCATGTGTGAACCATGCACCAGCCACTGCTGAACCACACGAAGGCCATGCATGAACCATGAACGAACCACACCTGCATGACGGGTCAGGCACGCCTGTGTCACATGGCCACCTCAACTGAGTCATGTGTCAGCCACACCTGAATAACATGTGTGCCACGCCCGACTCACGTCTCAGCCGTGCGGAAGTCACGTGCCAGCCAGGCCTGCACCATGTGCCAGCCAGGCCTGAACCACGTGCCAGTCACACTTGAAACACAGGTCAGCCTCACTTGAAGCACGTGTCAGCCACGCTGGCACTGCTTGCCTGGCATGCCTGAAAAACGTGCCATACATGCCACAAACACATGGGAGCCACGCCTGAGCATCAACACAGCCAGGCATGAGCCACACCTGAGCCATGTGTGACCAAAGCCTGAATCATGTGCCAGCCACATGTGAGCCAGTCTTCTGGCACGCCTGCATTACGTGTAAGCCATGGCAGAGCTATGCCCCAACCACGTGTGAGCCATGCCTAAATCACGTGTGAAAGTCTCCTCTACCATATGCGACCCACACGAGTCGTGGGTTAGCCACGCCTGAATTCCACCTGACCCATGTGTGAGCCACACGTGAAGCATGCATGAACCACATGTGAGACACCCTTGAACCACATCTGACCCACATGTGAAACCCACGTGTTCCATGCTTTAACCACACATGAACCACAGGGGAGCCACACATGAAACACAGCTGAGCCATGCATGAGCCACCTCACAGCCATGACTGAGTATTTGGGAGACACGTTTCACCGACATGTGAGTCACATGGGAGCCACACCTGTAGGGCATGTCACACACGCGTGACCACATGTCTGACACACATGGATAATGTGCAATGAATGCCTGAGTCACAGGGGAGCCATGCCTGAGTAGTGTGTCAGCCACACGTGATTCACGTGCCAGCCACTCCTGAAACACCTGTCACCTACGTCTGAACCACGTCTCAGTCACGACTGAGCCATGTGTCAACTGCGAATCACCAAGTGTCAGCCACACAGCAATCACGTGTCACTGAGGTCTGAACTAAGCATCACACACCACTTGAACACGTGTCACACACACCTGAATCACGTGTCACCCACACTACACTCATGCATGAGATGCATATCAGCCACTCCTGCACCAGGTGTTGAGGCACGCCTGAGTCAAGTGTCAGCCACAGCTGAGTCACGAGTCAGCCACAACTGAAGCACACGCCAGGCACATCGGAGTGACTTTTGAGCCAAGCATGAGTCACGTTTCAGTCATTCCTGAGCCACGTGTCAACCACGCCTGTGTCACATGTGAGCCATGGCTGAAGCACATGCCAGACAATCCGGAGTCACATTTCAGCCACGCAAATGTCGCGCTGTGGCCACCCCTGAGCCACTTGTCAGCCACGTCTGAACCACATGTCAGCCACAAGTGTAGCACATGTCAGCCACGCCTGAGCCCTGTGGCAACCGCCCCACAGCCGTGTCTCAGCCACACCCGAATCACATGTCACCGATGCCCAAACCACGAATCACCCAGCCCTGAAACACGTGTCACACACACCTGAAACACATGTCAGCCAAACGAGAAGCACTTGGCAGTCACGCCTGTATCAAATGACAGCCACGCCGGAAGCAAGTTCCTGCCACGCCTGAACCACATGGTAGGCCCAACAGAATCACGTGCCCGTCACGCATGAACCATGTGTGAGCCATGTGCCTACCTTGTGCCAGCGGAACGCGAGCAACGATCCAGCATCTCTCGACCTTGGTACAGCCTGGCTTGAGCCACATGCCATCCGCATCTGAACCACAAGCCAGCCACACCTGAACCACACGTCAGACACACTGGACTCATGCAGGAGCCACATGTCAGCCACTTCTGAGCCATGTGTCACCAACACTTGAACCGCCTGCCACCCATTGCTGCCCCATGTGCCAGCCACACCTGAGCCCCATGCCAGCCATGCCTGAACCACGCATCAGGCACACCTGAACAATGTGCGAGCCAAGCCTGAATCACAAGTGAGGCCCAACTAAGTCACATGTGAACCACGCCTGAGCCACGAGTCAGCAGCACCTCCACCACAGGCAAGACACGCCTGAGTCACGTGTCAGCCGCAGCTGAGTCACGCGTCAAACACGCCTGCGTCATGTGTCAGCCGCAACTGAAGCACATGCCAGGCACGCCGGAATGACCTTTGAACCACACATGACTCCCGTTTCAGCCACTCCTGAACCACATGTCAGCCATGCCTGAGTCACAGGTGAGCCAGGGCTGGAGAACATGCCAGACAAGAAGCCTGAATCACGTTTGAATGTCACGAGAGTCTCATTGCAGCCACACCTGCGCCACACGTCAGCCACGCCTGAGTCACATGTCACCAACACCCGGCATGTTTCACACATGCCTCAGGCACATGTCAGCCACGCCTGAACCACCAGTCACCCATGCCTGAACCACACATCAGCCACACCTGAACAAAATGCGTGCCATGGCTCAATCACATGTCAGAAACGCCTTAGTCTCGTGTCAGCCACGCCTGAGCCACGTGCCAACAACGCCAGAGCCACGTGTGAGCTATGCCGGAGCAACACCCCAGCCACGCGTGAGCCTCACCTGAGACATGTTTTAGCCATGTGTGACAAACTCCTGAATCATGCGTCAGCCACACCTGACCCCGGTCTGAGGAACGCCTGAACTACGTGTGAGCCATGGCTCAGCCATGGCTGAACCACCTGTGAGCCACGCCTGAATCACGGGTGAAACCCTCCTGTACCATAGGAGACCTCCACAGGAGTCATGTGTGAGCCACTCCTGAGCTACACCTGAACCATATGTGAGCCTCCCTGAACCATGCCTGAACCCCATGTGACACACTCCAACCACATGTGAGCCACCTGGGAAGCACGCATGTTCAATGCTAGAACCACACATGAGGCACATGGGAGCCACACTTGAAACGTGGCTGAGCCATGTGGGAGACAAGTGCCAGACACGCCTGAGTATGTGGGAGCCATGTGTCAGCAACGTCTGAGGCACGGGGGGGCCAAACATGAACGACATGTCACCCATATGTGAAGGAAACGTCTGCCGTGCACGGATACTGTGCGAAGAATGCCTGAGTCACGTGTCAGCCATGTGTGAAACATGTGTCAGCAGCACCAGCGTCATGTTTCACACATGCCTGAGTCACATGTCAGGCAAGCCTGAACCACTGGCCACCCATGTGTGAACCATGCACCAGCCACTGCTGAACCACACGAAGGCCATGCATGAACCATGAACGAACCACACCTGCATGACGGGTCAGGCACGCCTGTGTCACATGGCCACCTCAACTGAGTCATGTGTCAGCCACACCTGAATAACATGTGTGCCACGCCCGACTCACGTCTCAGCCGTGCGGAAGTCACGTGCCAGCCAGGCCTGCACCATGTGCCAGCCAGGCCTGAACCACGTGCCAGTCACACTTGAAACACAGGTCAGCCTCACTTGAAGCACGTGTCAGCCACGCTGGCACTGCTTGCCTGGCATGCCTGAAAAACGTGCCATACATGCCACAAACACATGGGAGCCACCCCTGAGCATCCACACAGCCAGGCATGAGCCACACCTGAGCCATGTGTGACCAAAGCCTGAATCATGTGCCAGCCACATGTGAGCCAGTCTTCTGGCACGCCTGCATTATGTGTAAGCCATGGCAGAGCTATGCCCCAACCACGTGTGAGCCATGCCTAAATCACGTGTGAAAGTCTCCTCTACCATATGCGACCCACACGAGTCGTGGGTTAGCCACGCCTGAATTCCACCTGACCCATGTGTGAGCCACACGTGAAGCATGCAGGAACCACATGTGAGACACCCTTGAACCACATCTGACCCACATGTGAAACCCACGTGTTCCATGCTTTAACCACACATGAACCACAGCGGAGCCACACATGAGACACAGCTCAGCCATGAATGAGCCACCTCACAGCCATGACTGAGTATTTGGGAGACACGTTTCACCGACATGTGAGTCACATGGGAGCCACACCTGTAGGGCATGTCACACACGCGTGACCACATGTCTGACACACATGGATAATGTGCAATGAATGCCTGAGTCACAGGGGAGCCATGCCTGAGTAGTGTGTCAGCCACACGTGATTCACGTGCCAGCCACTCCTGAAACACCTGTCACCTACGTCTGAACCACGTCTCAGTCACGACTGAGCCATGTGTCAACTGCGAATCACCAAGTGTCAGCCACACAGCAATCACGTGTCACTGAGGTCTGAACGAAGCATCACACACCACTTGAACACGTGTCACACACACCTGAATCACGTGTCACCCACACTACACTCATGCATGAGATGCATATCAGCCACTCCTGCACCAGGTGTTGAGGCACGCCTGAGTCAAGTGTCAGCCACAGCTGAGTCACGAGTCAGCCACAACTGAAGCACACGCCAGGCACATCGGAGTGACTTTTGAGCCAAGCATGAGTCACGTTTCAGTCATTCCTGAGCCACGTGTCAACCACGCCTGTGTCACATGTGAGCCATGGCTGAAGCACATGCCAGACAATCCGGAGTCACATTTCAGCCACGCAAATGTCGCGCTGTGGCCACCCCTGAGCCACTTGTCAGCCACGTCTGAACCACATGTCAGCCACAAGTGTAGCACATGTCAGCCACGCCTGAGCCCTGTGGCAACCGCCCCACAGCCGTGTCTCAGCCACACCCGAATCACATGTCACCGATGCCCAAACCACGAATCACCCAGCCCTGAAACACGTGTCACACACACCTGAAACACATGTCAGCCAAACGAGAAGCACTTGGCAGTCACGCCTGTATCAAATGACAGCCACGCCGGAAGCAAGTTCCTGCCACGCCTGAACCACATGGTAGGCCCAACAGAATCACGTGCCCGTCACGCATGAACCATGTGTGAGCCATGTGCCTACCTTGTGCCAGCGGAACGCGAGCAACGATCCAGCATCTCTCGACCTTGGTACAGCCTGGCTTGAGCCACATGCCATCCGCATCTGAACCACAAGCCAGCCACACCTGAACCACACGTCAGACACACTGGACTCATGCAGGAGCCACATGTCAGCCACTTCTGAGCCATGTGTCACCAACACTTGAACCGCCTGCCACCCATTGCTGCCCCATGTGCCAGCCACACCTGAGCCCCATGCCAGCCATGCCTGAACCACGCATCAGGCACACCTGAACAATGTGCGAGCCAAGCCTGAATCACAAGTGAGGCCCAACTAAGTCACATGTGAACCACGCCTGAGCCACGAGTCAGCAGCACCTCCACCACAGGCAAGACACGCCTGAGTCACGTGTCAGCCGCAGCTGAGTCACGCGTCCAACACGCCTGCGTCATGTGTCAGCCGCAACTGAAGCACATGCCAGGCACGCCGGAATGACCTTTGAACCACACATGACTCCCGTTTCAGCCACTCCTGAACCACATGTCAGCCATGCCTGAGTCACAGGTGAGCCAGGGCTGGAGAACATGCCAGACAAGAAGCCTGAATCACGTTTGAATGTCACGAGAGTCTCATTGCAGCCACACCTGCGCCACACGTCAGCCACGCCTGAGTCACATGTCACCAACACCCGGCATGTTTCACACATGCCTCAGGCACATGTCAGCCACGCCTGAACCACCAGTCACCCATGCCTGAACCACACATCAGCCACACCTGAACAAAATGCGTGCCATGGCTCAATCACATGTCAGAAACGCCTTAGTCTCGTGTCAGCCACGCCTGAGCCACGTGCCAACAACGCCAGAGCCACGTGTGAGCTATGCCGGAGCAACACCCCAGCCACGCGTGAGCCTCACCTGAGACATGTTTTAGCCATGTGTGACAAACTCCTGAATCATGCGTCAGCCACACCTGACCCCGGTCTGAGGAACGCCTGAACTACGTGTGAGCCATGGCTCAGCCATGGCTGAACCACCTGTGAGCCACGCCTGAATCACGGGTGAAACCCTCCTGTACCATAGGAGACCTCCACAGGAGTCATGTGTGAGCCACTCCTGAGCTACACCTGAACCATATGTGAGCCTCCCTGAACCATGCCTGAACCCCATGTGACACACTCCAACCACATGTGAGCCACCTGGGAAGCACGCATGTTCAATGCTAGAACCACACATGAGGCACATGGGAGCCACACTTGAAACGTGGCTGAGCCATGTGGGAGACAAGTGCCAGACACGCCTGAGTATGTGGGAGCCATGTGTCAGCAACGTCTGAGGCACGGGGGGGCCAAACATGAACGACATGTCACCCATATGTGAAGGAAACGTCTGCCGTGCACGGATACTGTGCGAAGAATGCCTGAGTCACGTGTCAGCCATGTGTGAAACATGTGTCAGCAGCACCAGCGTCATGTTTCACACATGCCTGAGTCACATGTCAGGCAAGCCTGAACCACTGGCCACCCATGTGTGAACCATGCACCAGCCACTGCTGAACCACACGAAGGCCATGCATGAACCATGAACGAACCACACCTGCATGATGGGTCAGGCACGCCTGTGTCACATGGCCACCTCAACTGAGTCATGTGTCAGCCACACCTGAATAACATGTGTGCCACGCCCGACTCACGTCTCAGCCGTGCGGAAGTCACGTGCCATCCAGGCCTGCACCATGTGCCAGCCAGGCCTGAACCACGTGCCAGTCACACTTGAAACACAGGTCAGCCTCACTTGAAGCACGTGTCAGCCACGCTGGCACGGCTTGCCTGGCATGCCTGAAAAACGTGCCATACATGCCACAAACACATGGGAGCCACGCCTGAGCATCAACACAGCCAGGCATGAGCCACACCTGAGCCATGTGTGACCAAAGCCTGAATCATGTGCCAGCCACATGTGAGCCAGTCTTCTGGCACGCCTGCATTACGTGTAAGCCATGGCAGAGCTATGCCCCAACCACGTGTGAGCCATGCCTAAATCACGTGTGAAAGTCTCCTCTACCATATGCGACCCACACGAGTCGTGGGTTAGCCACGCCTGAATTCCACCTGACCCATGTGTGAGCCACACGTGAAGCATGCATGAACCAAATGTGAGACACCCTTGAACCACATCTGACCCACATGTGAAACCCACGTGTTCCATGCTTTCACCACACATGAACCACAGGGGAGCCACACATGAAACACAGCTGAGCCATGCATGAGCCACCTCACAGCCATGACTGAGTATTTGGGAGACACGTTTCACTGACATGTGAGTCACATGGGAGCCACACCTGTAGGGCATGTCACACACGCGTGACCACATGTCTGACACACATGGATAATGTGCAATGAATGCCTGAGTCACAGGGGAGCCATGCCTGAGTAGTGTGTCAGCCACACGTGATTCACGTGCCAGCCACTCCTGAAACACCTGTCACCTACGTCTGAACCACGTCTCAGTCACGACTGAGCCATGTGTCAACTGCGAATCACCAAGAGTCAGCCACACAGCAATCACGTGTCACTGAGGTCTGAACGAAGCATCACACACCACTTGAACACGTGTCACACACACCTGAATCACGTGTCACCCACACTACACTCATGCATGAGATGCATATCAGCCACTCCTGCACCAGGTGTTGAGGCACGCCTGAGTCAAGTGTCAGCCACAGCTGAGTCACGAGTCAGCCACAACTGAAGCACACGCCAGGCACATCGGAGTGACTTTTGAGCCAAGCATGAGTCACGTTTCAGTCATTCCTGAGCCACGTGTCAACCACGCCTGTGTCACATGTGAGCCATGGCTGAAGCACATGCCAGACAATCCGGAGTCACATTTCAGCCACGCAAATGTCGCGCTGTGGCCACCCCTGAGCCAATTGTCAGCCACGTCTGAACCACATGTCAGCCACAAGTGTAGCACATGTCAGCCACGCCTGAGCCCTGTGGCAACCGCCCCACAGCCGTGTCTCAGCCACACCCGAATCACATGTCACCGATGCCCAAACCACGAATCACCCAGCCCTGAAACACGTGTCACACCCACCTGAAACACATGTCAGCCAAATGAGAAGCACTTGGCAGTCACGCCTGTATCAAATGACAGCCACGCCGGAAGCAAGTTCCTGCCACGCCTGAACCACATGGTAGGCCCAACAGAATCACGTGCCCGTCATGCATGAACCATGTGTGAGCCATGTGCCTACCTTGTGCCAGCGGAACGCGAGCAACGATCCAGCATCTCTCGACCTTGGTACAGCCTGGCTTGAGCCACATGCCATCCGCATCTGAACCACAAGCCAGCCACACCTGAACCACACGTCAGACACACTGGACTCATGCAGGAGCCACATGTCAGCCACTTCTGAGCCATGTGTCACCAACACTTGAACCGCCTGCCACCCATTGCTGCCCCATGTGCCAGCCACACCTGAGCCCCATGCCAGCCATGCCTGAACCACGCATCAGGCACACCTGAACAATGTGCGTGCCAAGCCTGAATCACAAGTGAGGCCCAACTAAGTCACATGTGAACCAGGCCTGAGCCACGAGTCAGCAGCACCTCCGCCACAGGCAAGACACGCCTGAGTCACGTGTCAGCCGCAGCTGAGTCACGCGTCAAACACGCCTGCGTCATGTGTCAGCCGCAACTGAAGCACATGCCAGGCACGCCGGAATGACCTTTGAGCCACACATGACTCCCGTTTCAGCCACTCCTGAACCACATGTCAGCCATGCCTGAGTCACAGGTGAGCCAGGGCTGGAGAACATGCCAGACAAGAAGCCTGAATCACGTTTGAATGTCACGAGAGTCTCATTGCAGCCACACCTGCGCCACACGTCAGCCACGCCTGAGTCACATGTCACCAACACCCGGCATGTTTCACACATGCCTCAGGCACATGTCAGCCACGCCTGAACCACCAGTCACCCATGCCTGAACCACACATCAGCCACACCTGAACAAAATGCGTGCCATGGCTCAATCACATGTCAGAAACGCCTTAGTCTCGTGTCAGCCACGCCTGAGCCACGTGCCAACAACGCCAGAGCCACGTGTGAGCTATGCCGGAGCAACACCCCAGCCACGCGTGAGCCTCACCTGAGACATGTTTTAGCCATGTGTGACAAACTCCTGAATCATGCGTCAGCCACACCTGACCCCGGTCTGAGGAACGCCTGAACTACGTGTGAGCCATGGCTCAGCCATGGCTGAACCACCTGTGAGCCACGCCTGAATCACGGGTGAAACCCTCCTGTACCATAGGAGACCTCCACAGGAGTCATGTGTGAGCCACTCCTGAGCTACACCTGAACCATATGTGAGCCTCCCTGAACCATGCCTGAACCACATGTGACACACTCGAACCACATGTGAGCCACCTGGGAAGCACGCATGTTCAATGCTAGAACCACACATGAGGCACATGGGAGCCACACTTGAAACGTGGCTGAGCCATGTGGGAGACAAGTGCCAGACACACCTGAGTATGTGGGAGCCATGTGTCAGCAACGTCTGAGGCACGGGGGGGCCAAACATGAACGACATGTCACCCATATGTGAAGGAAACGTCTGCCGTGCACGGATACTGTGCGAAGAATGCCTGAGTCACGTGTCAGCCATGTGTGAAACATGTGTCAGCAGCACCAGCGTCATGTTTCACACATGCCTGAGTCACATGTCAGGCAAGCCTGAACCACTGGCCACCCATGTGTGAACCATGCACCAGCCACTGCTGAACCACACGAAGGCCATGCATGAACCATGAACGAACCACACCTGCATGACGGGTCAGGCACGCCTGTGTCACATGGCCACCTCAACTGAGTCATGTGTCAGCCACACCTGAATAACATGTGTGCCACGCCCGACTCACGTCTCAGCCGTGCGGAAGTCACGTGCCAGCCAGGCCTGCACCATGTGCCAGCCAGGCCTGAACCACGTGCCAGTCACACTTGAAACACAGGTCAGCCTCACTTGAAGCACGTGTCAGCCACGCTGGCACTGCTTGCCTGGCATGCCTGAAAAACGTGCCATACATGCCACAAACACATGGGAGCCACCCCTGAGCATCCACACAGCCAGGCATGAGCCACACCTGAGCCATGTGTGACCAAAGCCTGAATCATGTGCCAGCCACATGTGAGCCAGTCTTCTGGCACGCCTGCATTATGTGTAAGCCATGGCAGAGCTATGCCCCAACCACGTGTGAGCCATGCCTAAATCACGTGTGAAAGTCTCCTCTACCATATGCGACCCACACGAGTAGTGGGTTAGCCACGCCTGAATTCCACCTGACCCATGTGTGAGCCACACGTGAAGCATGCAGGAACCACATGTGAGACACCCTTGAACCACATCTGACCCACATGTGAAACCCACGTGTTCCATGCTTTAACCACACATGAACCACAGCGGAGCCACACATGAGACACAGCTCAGCCATGAATGAGCCACCTCACAGCCATGACTGAGTATTTGGGAGACACGTTTCACCGACATGTGAGTCACATGGGAGCCACACCTGTAGGGCATGTCACACACGCGTGACCACATGTCTGACACACATGGATAATGTGCAATGAATGCCTGAGTCACAGGGGAGCCATGCCTGAGTAGTGTGTCAGCCACACGTGATTCACGTGCCAGCCACTCCTGAAACACCTGTCACCTACGTCTGAACCACGTCTCAGTCACGACTGAGCCATGTGTCAACTGCGAATCACCAAGTGTCAGCCACACAGCAATCACGTGTCACTGAGGTCTGAACGAAGCATCACACACCACTTGAACACGTGTCACACACACCTGAATCACGTGTCACCCACACTACACTCATGCATGAGATGCATATCAGCCACTCCTGCACCAGGTGTTGAGGCACGCCTGAGTCAAGTGTCAGCCACAGCTGAGTCACGAGTCAGCCACAACTGAAGCACACGCCAGGCACATCGGAGTGACTTTTGAGCCAAGCATGAGTCACGTTTCAGTCATTCCTGAGCCACGTGTCAACCACGCCTGTGTCACATGTGAGCCATGGCTGAAGCACATGCCAGACAATCCGGAGTCACATTTCAGCCACGCAAATGTCACGCTGTGGCCACCCCTGAGCCACTTGTCAGCCACGTCTGAACCACATGTCAGCCACAAGTGTAGCACATGTCAGCCACGCCTGAGCCCTGTGGCAACCGCCCCACAGCCGTGTCTCAGCCACACCCGAATCACATGTCACCGATGCCCAAACCACGAATCACCCAGCCCTGAAACACGTGTCACACACACCTGAAACACATGTCAGCCAAACGAGAAGCACTTGGCAGTCACGCCTGTATCAAATGACAGCCACGCCGGAAGCAAGTTCCTGCCACGCCTGAACCACATGGTAGGCCCAACAGAATCACGTGCCCGTCACGCATGAACCATGTGTGAGCCATGTGCCTACCTTGTGCCAGCGGAACGCGAGCAACGATCCAGCATCTCTCGACCTTGGTACAGCCTGGCTTGAGCCACATGCCATCCGCATCTGAACCACAAGCCAGCCACACCTGAACCACACGTCAGACACACTGGACTCATGCAGGAGCCACATGTCAGCCACTTCTGAGCCATGTGTCACCAACACTTGAACCGCCTGCCACCCATTGCTGCCCCATGTGCCAGCCACACCTGAGCCCCATGCCAGCCATGCCTGAACCACGCATCAGGCACACCTGAACAATGTGCGAGCCAAGCCTGAATCACAAGTGAGGCCCAACTAAGTCACATGTGAACCACGCCTGAGCCACGAGTCAGCAGCACCTCCACCACAGGCAAGACACGCCTGAGTCACGTGTCAGCCGCAGCTGAGTCACGCGTCAAACACGCCTGCGTCATGTGTCAGCCGCAACTGAAGCACATGCCAGGCACGTCGGAATGACCTTTGAGCCACACATGACTCCCGTTTCAGCCACTCCTGAACCACATGTCAGCCATGCCTGAGTCACAGGTGAGCCAGGGCTGGAGAACATGCCAGACAAGAAGCCTGAATCACGTTTGAATGTCACGAGAGTCTCATTGCAGCCACACCTGCGCCACACGTCAGCCACGCCTGAGTCACATGTCACCAACACCCGGCATGTTTCACACATGCCTCAGGCACATGTCAGCCACGCCTGAACCACCAGTCACCCATGCCTGAACCACACATCAGCCACACCTGAACAAAATGCATGCCATTGCTCAATCACATGTCAGAAACGCCTTAGTCTCATGTCAGCCACGCCTGAGCCACGTGCCAACAACGCCAGAGCCACGTGTGAGCTATGCCGGAGCAACACCCCAGCCACGCGTGAGCCTCACCTGAGACGTGTTTTAGCCATGTGTGACAAACTCCTGAATCATGCGTCAGCCACACCTGACCCCGGTCTGAGGAACGCCTGAACTACGTGTGAGCCATGGCTCAGCCATGGCTGAACCACCTGTGAGCCACGCCTGAATCACGGGTGAAACCCTCCTGTACCATAGGAGACCTCCACAGGAGTCATGTGTGAGCCACTCCTGAGCTACACCTGAACCATATGTGAGCCTCCCTGAACCATGCCTGAACCCCATGTGACACACTCCAACCACATGTGAGCCACCTGGGAAGCACGCATGTTCAATGCTAGAACCACACATGAGGCACATGGGAGCCACACTTGAAACGTGGCTGAGCCATGTGGGAGACAAGTGCCAGACACGCCTGAGTATGTGGGAGCCATGTGTCAGCAATGTCTGAGGCACGGGGGGGCCAAACATGAACGACATGTCACCCATATGTGAAGGAAATGTCTGCCGTGCACGGATACTGTGCGAAGAATGCCTGAGTCACGTGTCAGCCATGTGTGAAACATGTGTCAGCAGCACCAGCGTCATGTTTCACACATGCCTGAGTCACATGTCAGGCAAGCCTGAACCAATGGCCACCCATGTGTGAACCATGCACCAGCCACTGCTGAACCACACGAAAGCCATGCATGAACCATGAACGAACCACACCTGCATGACGGGTCAGGCACGCCTGTGTCACATGGCCACCTCAACTGAGTCATGTGTCAGCCACACCTGAATAACATGTGTGCCACGCCCGACTCACGTCTCAGCCGTGCGGAAGTCACGTGCCAGCCAGGCCTGCACCATGTGCCAGCCAGACCTGAACCACGTGCCAGTCACACTTGAAACACAGGTCAGCCTCACTTGAAGCACGTGTCAGCCACGCTGGCACGGCTTGCCTGGCATGCCTGAAAAACGTGCCATACATGCCACAAACACATGGGAGCCACGCCTGAGCATCAACACAGCCAGGCATGAGCCACACCTGAGCCATGTGTGACCAAAGCCTGAATCATGTGCCAGCCACATGTGAGCCAGTCTTCTGGCACGCCTGCATTACGTGTAAGCCATGGCAGAGCTATGCCCCAACCACGTGTGAGCCATGCCTAAATCACGTGTGAAAGTCTCCTCTACCATATGCGACCCACACGAGTCGTGGGTTAGCCACGCCTGAATTCCACCTGACCCATGTGTGAGCCACACGTGAAGCATGCATGAACCACATGTGAGACACCCTTGAACCACATCTGACCCACATGTGAAACCCACGTGTTCCATGCTTTCACCACACATGAACCACAGGGGAGCCACACATGAGACACAGCTCAGCCATGCATGAGCCACCTCACAGCCATGACTGAGTATTTGGGAGACACGTTTCACCGACATGTGAGTCACATGGGAGCCACACCTGTAGGGCATGTCACACACGCGTGACCACATGTCTGACACACATGGATAATGTGCAATGAATGCCTGAGTCACAGGGGAGCCATGCCTGAGTAGTGTGTCAGCCACACGTGATTCACGTGCCAGCCACTCCTGAAACACCTGTCACCTATGTCTGAACCACGTCTCAGTCACGACTGAGCCATGTGTCAACTGCGAATCACCAAGTGTCAGCCACACAGCAATCACGTGTCACTGAGTTCTGAACGAAGCATCACACACCACTTGAACACGTGTCACACACACCTGAATCACGTGTCACCCACACTACACTCATGCATGAGATGCATATCAGACACTCTTGCACCAGGTGTTGAGGCACGCCTGAGTCAAGTGTCAGCCACAGCTGAGTCACGAGTCAGCCACAACTGAAGCACACGCCAGGCACATCGGAGTGACTTTTGAGCCAAGCATGAGTCACGTTTCAGTCATTCCTGAGCCACGTGTCAACCACGCCTGTGTCACATGTGAGCCATGGCTGAAGCACATGCCAGACAATCCGGAGTCACATTTCAGCCACGCAAATGTCGCGCTGTGGCCACCCCTGAGCCACTTGTCAGCCACGTCTGAACCACATGTCAGCCACAAGTGTAGCACATGTCAGCCACGCCTGAGCCCTGTGGCAACCGCCCCACAGCCGTGTCTCAGCCACACCCGAATCACATGTCACCGATGCCCAAACCACGAATCACCCAGCCCTGAAACACGTGTCACACACACCTGAAACACATGTCAGCCAAACGAGAAGCACTTGGCAGTCACGCCTGTATCAAATGACAGCCACGCCGGAAGCAAGTTCCTGCCACGCCTGAACCACATGGTAGGCCCAACAGAATCACGTGCCCGTCACGCATGAACCATGTGTGAGCCATGTGCCTACCTTGTGCCAGCGGAACGCGAGCAACGATCCAGCATCTCTCGACCTTGGTACAGCCTGGCTTGAGCCACATGCCATCCGCATCTGAACCACAAGCCAGCCACACCTGAACCACACGTCAGACACACTGGACTCATGCAGGAGACACATGTCAGCCACTTCTGAGCCATGTGTCACCAACACTTGAACCGCCTGCCACCCATTGCTGCCCCATGTGCCAGCCACACCTGAGCCCCATGCCAGCCATGCCTGAACCACGCATCAGGCACACCTGAACAATGTGCGAACCAAGCCTGAATCACAAGTGAGGCCCAACTAAGTCACATGTGAACCACGCCTGAACCACGAGTCAGCAGCACCTCCACCACAGGCAAGACACGCCTGAGTCACGTGTCAGCCGCAGCTGAGTCACGCGTCCAACACGCCTGCGTCATGTGTCAGCCGCAACTGAAGCACATGCCAGGCACGCCGGAATGACCTTTGAGCCACACATGACTCCCGTTTCAGCCACTCCTGAACCACATGTCAGCCATGCCTGAGTCACAGGTGAGCCAGGGCTGGAGAACATGCCAGACAAGAAGCCTGAATCACGTTTGAATGTCACGAGAGTCTCATTGCAGCCACACCTGCGCCACACGTCAGCCACGACTGAGTCACATGTCACCAACACCCGGCATGTTTCACACATGCCTCAGGCACATGTCAGCCACGCCTGAACCACCAGTCACCCATGCCTGAACCACACATCAGCCACACCTGAACAAAATGCGTGCCATGGCTCAATCACATGTCAGAAACGCCTTAGTCTCGTGTCAGCCACGCCTGAGCCACGTGCCAACAACGCCAGAGCCACGTGTGAGCTATGCCGGAGCAACACCCCAGCCACGCGTGAGCCTCACCTGAGACATGTTTTAGCCATGTGTGACAAACTCCTGAATCATGCGTCAGCCACACCTGACCCCGGTCTGAGGAACGCCTGAACTACGTGTGAGCCATGGCTCAGCCATGGCTGAACCACCTGTGAGCCACGCCTGAATCACGGGTGAAACCCTCCTGTACCATAGGAGACCTCCACAGGAGTCATGTGTGAGCCACTCCTGAGCTACACCTGAACCATATGTGAGCCTCCCTGAACCATGCCTGAACCACATGTGACACACTCGAACCACATGTGAGCCACCTGGGAAGCACGCATGTTCAATGCTAGAACCACACATGAGGCACATGGGAGCCACACTTGAAACGTGGCTGAGCCATGTGGGAGACAAGTGCCAGACACGCCTGAGTATGTGGGAGCCATGTGTCAGCAACGTCTGAGGCACGGGGGGGCCAAACATGAACGACATGTCACCCATATGTGAAGGAAACGTCTGCCGTGCACGGATACTGTGCGAAGAATGCCTGAGTCACGTGTCAGCCATGTGTGAAACATGTGTCAGCAGCACCAGCGTCATGTTTCACACATGCCTGAGTCACATGTCAGGCAAGCCTGAACCACTGGCCACCCATGTGTGAACCATGCACCAGCCACTGCTGAACCACACGAAGGCCATGCATGAACCATGAACGAACCACACCTGCATGACGGGTCAGGCACGCCTGTGTCACATGGCCACCTCAACTGAGTCATGTGTCAGCCACACCTGAATAACATGTGTGCCACGCCCGACTCACGTCTCAGCCGTGCGGAAGTCACGTGCCAGCCAGGCCTGAACCACGTGCCAGTCACACTTGAAACACAGGTCAGCCTCACTTGAAGCACGTGTCAGCCACGCTGGCACTGCTTGCCTGGCATGCCTGAAAAACGTGCCATACATGCCACAAACACATGGGAGCCACGCCTGAGCATCAACACAGCCAGGCATGAGCCACACCTGAGCCATGTGTGACCAAAGCCTGAATCATGTGCCAGCCACATGTGAGCCAGTCTTCTGGCACGCCTGCATTACGTGTAAGCCATGGCAGAGCTATGCCCCAACCACGTGTGAGCCATGCCTAAATCACGTGTGAAAGTCTCCTCTACCATATGCGACCCACACGAGTCGTGGGTTAGCCACGCCTGAATTCCACCTGACCCATGTGTGAGCCACACGTGAAGCATGCATGAACCACATGTGAGACACCCTTGAACCACATCTGACCCACATGTGAAACCCACGTGTTCCATGCTTTCACCACACATGAACCACAGGGGAGCCACACATGAAACACAGCTGAGCCATGCATGAGCCACCTCACAGCCATGACTGAGTATTTGGGAGACACGTTTCACCGACATGTGAGTCACATGGGAGCCACACCTGTAGGGCATGTCACACACGCGTGACCACATGTCTGACACACATGGATAATGTGCAATGAATGCCTGAGTCACAGGGGAGCCATGCCTGAGTAGTGTGTCAGCCACACGTGATTCACGTGCCAGCCACTCCTGAAACACCTGTCACCTACGTCTGAACCACGTCTCAGTCACGACTGAGCCATGTGTCAACTGCGAATCACCAAGTGTCAGCCACACAGCAATCACGTGTCACTGAGGTCTGAACGAAGCATCACACACCACTTGAACACGTGTCACACACACCTGAATCACGTGTCACCCACACTACACTCATGCATGAGATGCATATCAGCCACTCCTGCACCAGGTGTTGAGGCACGCCTGAGTCAAGTGTCAGCCACAGCTGAGTCACGAGTCAGCCACAACTGAAGCACACGCCAGGCACATCGGAGTGACTTTTGAGCCAAGCATGAGTCACGTTTCAGTCATTCCTGAGCCACGTGTCAACCACGCCTGTGTCACATGTGAGCCATGGCTGAAGCACATGCCAGACAATCCGGAGTCACATTTCAGCCACGCAAATGTCGCGCTGTGGCCACCCCTGAGCCACTTGTCAGCCACGTCTGAACCACATGTCAGCCACAAGTGTAGCACATGTCAGCCACGCCTGAGCCCTGTGGCAACCGCCCCACAGCCGTGTCTCAGCCACACCCGAATCACATGTCACCGATGCCCAAACCACGAATCACCCAGCCCTGAAACACGTGTCACACACACCTGAAACACATGTCAGCCAAACGAGAAGCACTTGGCAGTCACGCCTGTATCAAATGACAGCCACGCCGGAAGCAAGTTCCTGCCACGCCTGAACCACATGGTAGGCCCAACAGAATCACGTGCCCGTCACGCATGAACCATGTGTGAGCCATGTGCCTACCTTGTGCCAGCGGAACGCGAGCAACGATCCAGCATCTCTCGACCTTGGTACAGCCTGGCTTGAGCCACATGCCATCCGCATCTGAACCACAAGCCAGCCACACCTGAACCACACGTCAGACACACTGGACTCATGCAGGAGACACATGTCAGCCACTTCTGAGCCATGTGTCACCAACACTTGAACCGCCTGCCACCCATTGCTGCCCCATGTGCCAGCCACACCTGAGCCCCATGCCAGCCATGCCTGAACCACGCATCAGGCACACCTGAACAATGTGCGAGCCAAGCCTGAATCACAAGTGAGGCCCAACTAAGTCACATGTGAACCACGCCTGAGCCACGAGTCAGCAGCACCTCCACCACAGGCAAGACACGCCTGAGTCACGTGTCAGCCGCAGCTGAGTCACGCGTCAAACACGCCTGCGTCATGTGTCAGCCGCAACTGAAGCACATGCCAGGCACGTCGGAATGACCTTTGAGCCACACATGACTCCCGTTTCAGCCACTCCTGAACCACATGTCAGCCATGCCTGAGTCACAGGTGAGCCAGGGCTGGAGAACATGCCAGACAAGAAGCCTGAATCACGTTTGAATGTCACGAGAGTCTCATTGCAGCCACACCTGCGCCACACGTCAGCCACGCCTGAGTCACATGTCACCAACACCCGGCATGTTTCACACATGCCTCAGGCACATGTCAGCCACGCCTGAACCACCAGTCACCCATGCCTGAACCACACATCAGCCACACCTGAACAAAATGCGTGCCATGGCTCAATCACATGTCAGAAACGCCTTAGTCTCGTGTCAGCCACGCCTGAGCCACGTGCCAACCACGCCAGAGCCACGTGTGAGCTATGCCGGAGCAACACCCCAGCCACGCGTGAGCCTCACCTGAGACATGTATTAGCCATGTGTGACAAACTCCTGAATCATGCGTCAGCCACACCTGACCCCGGTCTGAGGAACGCCTGAACTACGTGTGAGCCATGGCTCAGCCATGGCTGAACCACCTGTGAGCCACGCCTGAATCACGGGTGAAACCCTCCTGTACCATAGGAGACCTCCACAGGAGTCATGTGTGAGCCACTCCTGAGCTACACCTGAACCATATGTGAGCCTCCCTGAACCATGCCTGAACCACATGTGACACACTCGAACCACATGTGAGCCACCTGGGAAGCACGCATGTTCAATGCTAGAACCACACATGAGGCACATGGGAGCCACACTTGAAACGTGGCTGAGCCATGTGGGAGACAAGTGCCAGACACGCCTGAGTATGTGGGAGCCATGTGTCAGCAACGTCTGAGGCACGGGGGGGCCAAACATGAACGACATGTCACCCATATGTGAAGGAAACGTCTGCCGTGCACGGATACTGTGCGAAGAATGCCTGAGTCACGTGTCAGCCATGTGTGAAACATGTGTCAGCAGCACCAGCGTCATGTTTCACACATGCCTGAGTCACATGTCAGGCAAGCCTGAACCACTGGCCACCCATGTGTGAACCATGCACCAGCCACTGCTGAACCACACGAAGGCCATGCATGAACCATGAACGAACCACACCTGCATGACGGGTCAGGCACGCCTGTGTCACATGGCCACCTCAACTGAGTCATGTGTCAGCCACACCTGAATAACATGTGTGCCACGCCCGACTCACGTCTCAGCCGTGCGGAAGTCACGTGCCAGCCAGGCCTGCACCATGTGCCAGCCAGGCCTGAACCACGTGCCAGTCACACTTGAAACACAGGTCAGCCTCACTTGAAGCACGTGTCAGCCACGCTGGCACTGCTTGCCTGGCATGCCTGAAAAACGTGCCATACATGCCACAAACACATGGGAGCCACCCCTGAGCATCAACACAGCCAGGCATGAGCCACACCTGAGCCATGTGTGACCAAAGCCTGAATCATGTGCCAGCCACATGTGAGCCAGTCTTCTGGCACGCCTGCATTACGTGTAAGCCATGGCAGAGCTATGCCCCAACCACGTGTGAGCCATGCCTAAATCACGTGTGAAAGTCTCCTCTACCATATGCGACCCACACGAGTAGTGGGTTAGCCACGCCTGAATTCCACCTGACCCATGTGTGAGCCACACGTGAAGCATGCAGGAACCACATGTGAGACACCCTTGAACCAAATCTGACCCACATGTGAAACCCACGTGTTCCATGCTTTAACCACACATGAACCACAGGGGAGCCACACATGAAGCACAGCTGAGCCATGCATGAGCCACCTCACAGCCATGACTGAGTATTTGGGAGACACGTTTCACCGACATGTGAGTCACATGGGAGCCACACCTGTAGGGCATGTCACACACGCGTGACCACATGTCTGACACACATGGATAATGTGCAATGAATGCCTGAGTCACAGGGGAGCCATGCCTGAGTAGTGTGTCAGCCACACGTGATTCACGTGCCAGCCACTCCTGAAACACCTGTCACCTATGTCTGAACCACGTCTCAGTCACGACTGAGCCATGTGTCAACTGCGAATCACCAAGTGTCAGCCACACAGCAATCACGTGTCACTGAGTTCTGAACGAAGCATCACACACCACTTGAACACGTGTCACACACACCTGAATCACGTGTCACCCACACTACACTCATGCATGAGATGCATATCAGCCACTCCTGCACCAGGTGTTGAGGCACGCCTGAGTCAAGTGTCAGCCACAGCTGAGTCACGAGTCAGCCACAACTGAAGCACACGCCAGGCACATCGGAGTGACTTTTGAGCCAAGCATGAGTCACGTTTCAGTCATTCCTGAGCCACGTGTCAACCACGCCTGTGTCACATGTGAGCCATGGCTGAAGCACATGCCAGACAATCCGGAGTCACATTTCAGCCACGCAAATGTCGCGCTGTGGCCACCCCTGAGCCACTTGTCAGCCACGTCTGAACCACATGTCAGCCACAAGTGTAGCACATGTCAGCCACGCCTGAGCCCTGTGGCAACCGCCCCACAGCCGTGTCTCAGCCACACCCGAATCACATGTCACCGATGCCCAAACCACGAATCACCCAGCCCTGAAACACGTGTCACACACACCTGAAACACATGTCAGCCAAACGAGAAGCACTTGGCAGTCACGCCTGTATCAAATGACAGCCACGCCGGAAGCAAGTTCCTGCCACGCCTGAACCACATGGTAGGCCCAACAGAATCACGTGCCCGTCACGCATGAACCATGTGTGAGCCATGTGCCTACCTTGTGCCAGCGGAACGCGAGCAACGATCCAGCATCTCTCGACCTTGGTACAGCCTGGCTTGAGCCACATGCCATCCGCATCTGAACCACAAGCCAGCCACACCTGAACCACACGTCAGACACACTGGACTCATGCAGGAGCCACATGTCAGCCACTTCTGAGCCATGTGTCACCAACACTTGAACCGCCTGCCACCCATTGCTGCCCCATGTGCCAGCCACACCTGAGCCCCATGCCAGCCATGCCTGAACCACGCATCAGGCACACCTGAACAATGTGCGAGCCAAGCCTGAATCACAAGTGAGGCCCAACTAAGTCACATGTGAACCACGCCTGAACCACGAGTCAGCAGCACCTCCACCACAGGCAAGACACGCCTGAGTCACGTGTCAGCCGCAGCTGAGTCACGCGTCCAACACGCCTGCGTCATGTGTCAGCCGCAACTGAAGCACATGCCAGGCACGCCGGAATGACCTTTGAGCCACACATGACTCCCGTTTCAGCCACTCCTGAACCACATGTCAGCCATGCCTGAGTCACAGGTGAGCCAGGGCTGGAGAACATGCCAGACAAGAAGCCTGAATCACGTTTGAATGTCACGAGAGTCTCATTGCAGCCACACCTGCGCCACACGTCAGCCACGACTGAGTCACATGTCACCAACACCCGGCATGTTTCACACATGCCTCAGGCACATGTCAGCCACGCCTGAACCACCAGTCACCCATGCCTGAACCACACATCAGCCACACCTGAACAAAATGCGTGCCATGGCTCAATCACATGTCAGAAACGCCTTAGTCTCGTGTCAGCCACGCCTGAGCCACGTGCCAACCACGCCAGAGCCACGTGTGAGCTATGCCGGAGCAACACCCCAGCCACGCGTGAGCCTCACCTGAGACATGTATTAGCCATGTGTGACAAACTCCTGAATCATGCGTCAGCCACACCTGACCCCGGTCTGAGGAACGCCTGAACTACGTGTGAGCCATGGCTCAGCCATGGCTGAACCACCTGTGAGCCACGCCTGAATCACGGGTGAAACCCTCCTGTACCATAGGAGACCTCCACAGGAGTCATGTGTGAGCCACTCCTGAGCTACACCTGAACCATATGTGAGCCTCCCTGAACCATGCCTGAACCACATGTGACACACTCGAACCACATGTGAGCCACCTGGGAAGCACGCATGTTCAATGCTAGAACCACACATGAGGCACATGGGAGCCACACTTGAAACGTGGCTGAGCCATGTGGGAGACAAGTGCCAGACACGCCTGAGTATGTGGGAGCCATGTGTCAGCAACGTCTGAGGCACGGGGGGGCCAAACATGAACGACATGTCACCCATATGTGAAGGAAACGTCTGCCGTGCACGGATACTGTGCGAAGAATGCCTGAGTCACGTGTCAGCCATGTGTGAAACATGTGTCAGCAGCACCAGCGTCATGTTTCACACATGCCTGAGTCACATGTCAGGCAAGCCTGAACCAATGGCCACCCATGTGTGAACCATGCACCAGCCACTGCTGAACCACACGAAGGCCATGCATGAACCATGAACGAACCACACCTGCATGACGGGTCAGGCACGCCTGTGTCACATGGCCACCTCAACTGAGTCATGTGTCAGCCACACCTGAATAACATGTGTGCCACGCCCGACTCACGTCTCAGCCGTGCGGAAGTCACGTGCCAGCCAGGCCTGCACCATGTGCCAGCCAGGCCTGAACCACGTGCCAGTCACACTTGAAACACAGGTCAGCCTCACTTGAAGCACGTGTCAGCCACGCTGGCACTGCTTGCCTGGCATGCCTGAAAAACGTGCCATACATGCCACAAACACATGGGAGCCACGCCTGAGCATCAACACAGCCAGGCATGAGCCACACCTGAGCCATGTGTGACCAAAGCCTGAATCATGTGCCAGCCACATGTGAGCCAGTCTTCTGGCACGCCTGCATTACGTGTAAGCCATGGCAGAGCTATGCCCCAACCACGTGTGAGCCATGCCTAAATCACGTGTGAAAGTCTCCTCTACCATATGCGACCCACACGAGTCGTGGGTTAGCCACGCCTGAATTCCACCTGACCCATGTGTGAGCCACACGTGAAGCATGCATGAACCACATGTGAGACACCCTTGAACCACATCTGACCCACATGTGAAACCCACGTGTTCCATGCTTTAACCACACATGAACCACAGGGGAGCCACACATGAAACACAGCTGAGCCATGCATGAGCCACCTCACAGCCATGACTGAGTATTTGGGAGACACGTTTCACCGACATGTGAGTCACATGGGAGCCACACCTGTAGGGCATGTCACACACGCGTGACCACATGTCTGACACACATGGATAATGTGCAATGAATGCCTGAGTCACAGGGGAGCCATGCCTGAGTAGTGTGTCAGCCACACGTGATTCACGTGCCAGCCACTCCTGAAACACCTGTCACCTATGTCTGAACCACGTCTCAGTCACGACTGAGCCATGTGTCAACTGCGAATCACCAAGTGTCAGCCACACAGCAATCACGCGTCACTGAGGTCTGAACGAAGCATCACACACCACTTGAACACGTGTCACACACACCTGAATCACGTGTCACCCACACTACACTCATGCATGAGATGCATATCAGCCACTCCTGCACCAGGTGTTGAGGCACGCCTGAGTCAAGTGTCAGCCACAGCTGAGTCACGAGTCAGCCACAACTGAAGCACACGCCAGGCACATCGGAGTGACTTTTGAGCCAAGCATGAGTCACGTTTCAGTCATTCCTGAGCCACGTGTCAACCACGCCTGTGTCACATGTGAGCCATGGCTGAAGCACATGCCAGACAATCCGGAGTCACATTTCAGCCACGCAAATGTCGCGCTGTGGCCACCCCTGAGCCACTTGTCAGCCACGTCTGAACCACATGTCAGCCACAAGTGTAGCACATGTCAGCCACGCCTGAGCCCTGTGGCAACCGCCCCACAGCCGTGTCTCAGCCACACCCGAATCACATGTCACCGATGCCCAAACCACGAATCACCCAGCCCTGAAACACGTGTCACACACACCTGAAACACATGTCAGCCAAACGAGAAGCACTTGGCAGTCACGCCTGTATCAAATGACAGCCACGCCGGAAGCAAGTTCCTGCCACGCCTGAACCACATGGTAGGCCCAACAGAATCACGTGCCCGTCACGCATGAACCATGTGTGAGCCATGTGCCTACCTTGTGCCAGCGGAACGCGAGCAACGATCCAGCATCTCTCGACCTTGGTACAGCCTGGCTTGAGCCACATGCCATCCGCATCTGAACCACAAGCCAGCCACACCTGAACCACACGTCAGACACACTGGACTCATGCAGGAGCCACATGTCAGCCACTTCTGAGCCATGTGTCACCAACACTTGAACCGCCTGCCACCCATTGCTGCCCCATGTGCCAGCCACACCTGAGCCCCATGCCAGCCATGCCTGAACCACGCATCAGGCACACCTGAACAATGTGCGAGCCAAGCCTGAATCACAAGTCAGGCCCAACTAAGTCACATGTGAACCACGCCTGAACCACGAGTCAGCAGCACCTCCACCACAGGCAAGACACGCCTGAGTCACGTGTCAGCCGCAGCTGAGTCACGCGTCCAACACGCCTGCGTCATGTGTCAGCCGCAACTGAAGCACATGCCAGGCACGCCGGAATGACCTTTGAGCCACACATGACTCCCGTTTCAGCCACTCCTGAACCACATGTCAGCCATGCCTGAGTCACAGGTGAGCCAGGGCTGGAGAACATGCCAGACAAGAAGCCTGAATCACGTTTGAATGTCACGAGAGTCTCATTGCAGCCACACCTGCGCCACACGTCAGCCACGACTGAGTCACATGTCACCAACACCCGGCATGTTTCACACATGCCTCAGGCACATGTCAGCCACGCCTGAACCACCAGTCACCCATGCCTGAACCACACATCAGCCACACCTGAACAAAATGCGTGCCATGGCTCAATCACATGTCAGAAACGCCTTAGTCTCGTGTCAGCCACGCCTGAGCCACGTGCCAACCACGCCAGAGCCACGTGTGAGCTATGCCGGAGCAACACCCCAGCCACGCGTGAGCCTCACCTGAGACATGTATTAGCCATGTGTGACAAACTCCTGAATCATGCGTCAGCCACACCTGACCCCGGTCTGAGGAACGCCTGAACTACGTGTGAGCCATGGCTCAGCCATGGCTGAACCACCTGTGAGCCACGCCTGAATCACGGGTGAAACCCTCCTGTACCATAGGAGACCTCCACAGGAGTCATGTGTGAGCCACTCCTGAGCTACACCTGAACCATATGTGAGCCTCCCTGAACCATGCCTGAACCACATGTGACACACTCCAACCACATGTGAGCCACCTGGGAAGCACGCATGTTCAATGCTAGAACCACACATGAGGCACATGGGAGCCACACTTGAAACGTGGCTGAGCCATGTGGGAGACAAGTGCCAGACACGCCTGAGTATGTGGGAGCCATGTGTCAGCAACGTCTGAGGCACGGGGGGGCCAAACATGAACGACATGTCACCCATATGTGAAGGAAACGTCTGCCGTGCACGGATACTGTGCGAAGAATGCCTGAGTCACGTGTCAGCCATGTGTGAAACATGTGTCAGCAGCACCAGCGTCATGTTTCACACATGCCTGAGTCACATGTCAGGCAAGCCTGAACCAATGGCCACCCATGTGTGAACCATGCACCAGCCACTGCTGAACCACACGAAGGCCATGCATGAACCATGAACGAACCACACCTGCATGACGGGTCAGGCACGCCTGTGTCACATGGCCACCTCAACTGAGTCATGTGTCAGCCACACCTGAATAACATGTGTGCCACGCCCGACTCACGTCTCAGCCGTGCGGAAGTCACGTGCCAGCCAGGCCTGCACCATGTGCCAGCCAGGCCTGAACCACGTGCCAGTCACACTTGAAACACAGGTCAGCCTCACTTGAAGCACGTGTCAGCCACGCTGGCACTGCTTGCCTGGCATGCCTGAAAAACGTGCCATACATGCCACAAACACATGGGAGCCACGCCTGAGCATCAACACAGCCAGGCATGAGCCACACCTGAGCCATGTGTGACCAAAGCCTGAATCATGTGCCAGCCACATGTGAGCCAGTCTTCTGGCACGCCTGCATTACGTGTAAGCCATGGCAGAGCTATGCCCCAACCACGTGTGAGCCATGCCTAAATCACGTGTGAAAGTCTCCTCTACCATATGCGACCCACACGAGTCGTGGGTTAGCCACGCCTGAATTCCACCTGACCCATGTGTGAGCCACACGTGAAGCATGCATGAACCACATGTGAGACACCCTTGAACCACATCTGACCCACATGTGAAACCCACGTGTTCCATGCTTTAACCACACATGAACCACAGGGGAGCCACACATGAAACACAGCTGAGCCATGCATGAGCCACCTCACAGCCATGACTGAGTATTTGGGAGACACGTTTCACCGACATGTGAGTCACATGGGAGCCACACCTGTAGGGCATGTCACACACGCGTGACCACATGTCTGACACACATGGATAATGTGCAATGAATGCCTGAGTCACAGGGGAGCCATGCCTGAGTAGTGTGTCAGCCACACGTGATTCACGTGCCAGCCACTCCTGAAACACCTGTCACCTATGTCTGAACCACGTCTCAGTCACGACTGAGCCATGTGTCAACTGCGAATCACCAAGTGTCAGCCACACAGCAATCACGCGTCACTGAGGTCTGAACGAAGCATCACACACCACTTGAACACGTGTCACACACACCTGAATCACGTGTCACCCACACTACACTCATGCATGAGATGCATATCAGCCACTCCTGCACCAGGTGTTGAGGCACGCCTGAGTCAAGTGTCAGCCACAGCTGAGTCACGAGTCAGCCACAACTGAAGCACACGCCAGGCACATCGGAGTGACTTTTGAGCCAAGCATGAGTCACGTTTCAGTCATTCCTGAGCCACGTGTCAACCACGCCTGTGTCACATGTGAGCCATGGCTGAAGCACATGCCAGACAATCCGGAGTCACATTTCAGCCACGCAAATGTCGCGCTGTGGCCACCCCTGAGCCACTTGTCAGCCACGTCTGAACCACATGTCAGCCACAAGTGTAGCACATGTCAGCCACGCCTGAGCCCTGTGGCAACCGCCCCACAGCCGTGTCTCAGCCACACCCGAATCACATGTCACCGATGCCCAAACCACGAATCACCCAGCCCTGAAACACGTGTCACACACACCTGAAACACATGTCAGCCAAACGAGAAGCACTTGGCAGTCACGCCTGTATCAAATGACAGCCACGCCGGAAGCAAGTTCCTGCCACGCCTGAACCACATGGTAGGCCCAACAGAATCACGTGCCCGTCACGCATGAACCATGTGTGAGCCATGTGCCTACCTTGTGCCAGCGGAACGCGAGCAACGATCCAGCATCTCTCGACCTTGGTACAGCCTGGCTTGAGCCACATGCCATCCGCATCTGAACCACAAGCCAGCCACACCTGAACCACACGTCAGACACACTGGACTCATGCAGGAGCCACATGTCAGCCACTTCTGAGCCATGTGTCACCAACACTTGAACCGCCTGCCACCCATTGCTGCCCCATGTGCCAGCCACACCTGAGCCCCATGCCAGCCATGCCTGAACCACGCATCAGGCACACCTGAACAATGTGCGAGCCAAGCCTGAATCACAAGTCAGGCCCAACTAAGTCACATGTGAACCACGCCTGAGCCACGAGTCAGCAGCACCTCCACCACAGGCAAGACACGCCTGAGTCATGTGTCAGCCGCAGCTGAGTCACGCATCCAACACGCCTGCGTCATGTGTCAGCCGCAACTGAAGCACATGCCAGGCACGCCGGAATGACCTTTGAGCCACACATGACTCCCGTTTCAGCCACTCCTGAATCACATGTCAGCCATGCCTGAGTCACAGGTGAGCCAGGGCTGGAGAACATGCCAGACAAGAAGCCTGAATCACGTTTGAATGTCACGAGAGTCTCATTGCAGCCACACCTGCGCCACACGTCAGCCACGACTGAGTCACATGTCACCAACACCCAGCATGTTTCACACATGCCTCAGGCACATGTCAGCCACGCCTGAACCACCACTCACCCATGCCTGAACCACACATCAGCCACACCTGAACAAAATGCGTGCCATGGCTCAATCACATGTCAGAAACGCCTTAGTCTCGTGTCAGCCACGCCTGAGCCACGTGCCAACCACGCCAGAGCCACGTGTGAGCTATGCCGGAGCAACACCCCAGCCACGCATGAGCCTCACCTGAGACATGTTTTAGCCATGTGTGACAAACTCCTGAATCATGCGTCAGCCACACCTGACCCCGGTCTGAGGAACGCCTGAACTACGTGTGAGCCATGGCTCAGCCATGGCTGAACCACCTGTGAGCCACGCCTGAATCACGGGTGAAACCCTCCTGTACCATAGGAGACCTCCACAGGAGTCATGTGTGAGCCACTCCTGAGCTACACCTGAACCATATGTGAGCCTCCCTGAACCATGCCTGAACCACATGTGACACACTCGAACCACATGTGAGCCACCTGGGAAGCACGCATGTTCAATGCTAGAACCACACATGAGGCACATGGGAGCCACACTTGAAACGTGGCTGAGCCATGTGGGAGACAAGTGCCAGACACGCCTGAGTATGTGGGAGCCATGTGTCAGCAACGTCTGAGGCACGGGGGGGCCAAACATGAACGACATGTCACCCATATGTGAAGGAAACGTCTGCCGTGCACGGATACTGTGCGAAGAATGCCTGAGTCACGTGTCAGCCATGTGTGAAACATGTGTCAGCAGCACCAGCGTCATGTTTCACACATGCCTGAGTCACATGTCAGGCAAGCCTGAACCACTGGCCACCCATGTGTGAACCATGCACCAGCCACTGCTGAACCACACGAAGGCCATGCATGAACCATGAACGAACCACACCTGCATGACGGGTCAGGCACGCCTGTGTCACATGGCCACCTCAACTGAGTCATGTGTCAGCCACACCTGAATAACATGTGTGCCACGCCCGACTCACGTCTCAGCCGTGCGGAAGTCACGTGCCAGCCAGGCCTGCACCATGTGCCAGCCAGGCCTGAACCACGTGCCAGTCACACTTGAAACACAGGTCAGCCTCACTTGAAGCACGTGTCAGCCACGCTGGCACTGCTTGCCTGGCATGCCTGAAAAACGTGCCATACATGCCACAAACACATGGGAGCCACGCCTGAGCATCAACACAGCCAGGCATGAGCCACACCTGAGCCATGTGTGACCAAAGCCTGAATCATGTGCCAGCCACATGTGAGCCAGTCTTCTGGCACGCCTGCATTACGTGTAAGCCATGGCAGAGCTATGCCCCAACCACGTGTGAGCCATGCCTAAATCACGTGTGAAAGTCTCCTCTACCATATGCGACCCACACGAGTTGTGGGTTAGCCACGCCTGAATTCCACCTGACCCATGTGTGAGCCACACGTGAAGCATGCATGAACCACATGTGAGACACCCTTGAACCACATCTGACCCACATGTGAAACCCACGTGTTCCATGCTTTAACCACACATGAACCACAGGGGAGCCACACATGAAACACAGCTGAGCCATGCATGAGCCACCTCACAGCCATGACTGAGTATTTGGGAGACACGTTTCACCGACATGTGAGTCACATGGGAGCCACACCTGTAGGGCATGTCACACACGCGTGACCACATGTCTGACACACATGGATAATGTGCAATGAATGCCTGAGTCACAGGGGAGCCATGCCTGAGTAGTGTGTCAGCCACACGTGATTCACGTGACAGCCACTCCTGTAACACCTGTCACCTACGTCTGAACCACGTCTCAGTCACGACTGAGCCATGTGTCAACTGCGAATCACCAAGTGTCAGCCACACAGCAATCACGTGTCACTGAGGTCTGAACGAAGCATCACACACCACTTGAACACGTGTCACACACACCTGAATCACGTGTCACCCACACTACACTCATGCATGAGATGCATATCAGCCACTCCTGCACCAGGTGTTGAGGCACGCCTGAGTCAAGTGTCAGCCACAGCTGAGTCACGAGTCAGCCACAACTGAAGCACACGCCAGGCACATCGGAGTGACTTTTGAGCCAAGCATGAGTCACGTTTCAGTCATTCCTGAGCCACGTGTCAACCACGCCTGTGTCACATGTGAGCCATGGCTGAAGCACATGCCAGACAATCCGGAGTCACATTTCAGCCACGCAAATGTCGCGCTGTGGCCACCCCTGAGCCACTTGTCAGCCACGTCTGAACCACATGTCAGCCACAAGTGTAGCACATGTCAGCCACGCCTGAGCCCTGTGGCAACCGCCCCACAGCCGTGTCTCAGCCACACCCGAATCACATGTCACCGATGCCCAAACCACGAATCACCCAGCCCTGAAACACGTGTCACACACACCTGAAACACATGTCAGCCAAACGAGAAGCACTTGGCAGTCACGCCTGTATCAAATGACAGCCACGCCGGAAGCAAGTTCCTGCCACGCCTGAACCACATGGTAGGCCCAACAGAATCACGTGCCCGTCACGCATGAACCATGTGTGAGCCATGTGCCTACCTTGTGCCAGCGGAACGCGAGCAACGATCCAGCATCTCTCGACCTTGGTACAGCCTGGCTTGAGCCACATGCCATCCGCATCTGAACCACAAGCCAGCCACACCTGAACCACACGTCAGACACACTGGACTCATGCAGGAGCCACATGTCAGCCACTTCTGAGCCATGTGTCACCAACACTTGAACCGCCTGCCACCCATTGCTGCCCCATGTGCCAGCCACACCTGAGCCCCATGCCAGCCATGCCTGAACCACGCATCAGGCACACCTGAACAATGTGCGAGCCAAGCCTGAATCACAAGTGAGGCCCAACTAAGTCACATGTGAACCACGCCTGAGCCACGAGTCAGCAGCACCTCCACCACAGGCAAGACACGCCTGAGTCACGTGTCAGCCGCAGCTGAGTCACGCGTCCAACACGCCTGCGTCATGTGTCAGCCGCAACTGAAGCACATGCCAGGCACGTCGGAATGACCTTTGAGCCACACATGACTCCCGTTTCAGCCACTCCTGAACCACATGTCAGCCATGCCTGAGTCACAGGTGAGCCAGGGCTGGAGAACATGCCAGACAAGAAGCCTGAATCACGTTTGAATGTCACGAGAGTCTCATTGCAGCCACACCTGCGCCACACGTCAGCCACGCCTGAGTCACATGTCACCAACACCCGGCATGTTTCACACATGCCTCAGGCACATGTCAGCCACGCCTGAACCACCAGTCACCCATGCCTGAACCACACATCAGCCACACCTGAACAAAATGCATGCCATGGCTCAATCACATGTCAGAAACGCCTTAGTCTCGTGTCAGCCACGCCTGAGCCACGTGCCAACCACGCCAGAGCCACGTGTGAGCTATGCCGGAGCAACACCCCAGCCACGCGTGAGCCTCACCTGAGACATGTATTAGCCATGTGTGACAAACTCCTGAATCATGCGTCAGCCACACCTGACCCTGGTCTGAGGAACGCCTGAACTACGTGTGAGCCATGGCTCAGCCATGGCTGAACCACCTGTGAGCCACGCCTGAATCACGGGTGAAACCCTCCTGTACCATAGGAGACCTCCACAGGAGTCATGTGTGAGCCACTCCTGAGCTACACCTGAACCATATGTGAGCCTCCCTGAACCATGCCTGAACCCCATGTGACACACTCGAACCACATGTGAGCCACCTGGGAAGCACGCATGTTCAATGCTAGAACCACACATGAGGCACATGGGAGCCACACTTGAAACGTGGCTGAGCCATGTGGGAGACAAGTGCCAGACACGCCTGAGTATGTGGGAGCCATGTGTCAGCAACGTCTGAGGCACGGGGGGGCCAAACATGAACGACATGTCACCCATATGTGAAGGAAACGTCTGCCGTGCACGGATACTGTGCGAAGAATGCCTGAGTCACGTGTCAGCCATGTGTGAAACATGTGTCAGCAGCACCAGCGTCATGTTTCACACATGCCTGAGTCACATGTCAGGCAAGCCTGAACCACTGGCCACCCATGTGTGAACCATGCACCAGCCACTGCTGAACCACACGAAGGCCATGCATGAACCATGAACGAACCACACCTGCATGACGGGTCAGGCACGCCTGTGTCACATGGCCACCTCAACTGAGTCATGTGTCAGCCACACCTGAATAACATGTGTGCCACGCCCGACTCACGTCTCAGCCGTGCGGAAGTCACGTGCCAGCCAGGCCTGCACCATGTGCCAGCCAGGCCTGAACCACGTGCCAGTCACACTTGAAACACAGGTCAGCCTCACTTGAAGCACGTGTCAGCCACGCTGGCACTGCTTGCCTGGCATGCCTGAAAAACGTGCCATACATGCCACAAACACATGGGAGCCACGCCTGAGCATCAACACAGCCAGGCATGAGCCACACCTGAGCCATGTGTGACCAAAGCCTGAATCATGTGCCAGCCACATGTGAGCCAGTCTTCTGGCACGCCTGCATTACGTGTAAGCCATGGCAGAGCTATGCCCCAACCACGTGTGAGCCATGCCTAAATCACGTGTGAAAGTCTCCTCTACCATATGCGACCCACACGAGTAGTGGGTTAGCCACGCCTGAATTCCACCTGACCCATGTGTGAGCCACACGTGAAGCATGCATGAACCACATGTGAGACACCCTTGAACCACATCTGACCCACATGTGAAACCCACGTGTTCCATGCTTTAACCACACATGAACCACAGGGGAGCCACACATGAAACACAGCTGAGCCATGCATGAGCCACCTCACAGCCATGACTGAGTATTTGGGAGACACGTTTCACCGACATGTGAGTCACATGGGAGCCACACCTGTAGGGCATGTCACACACGCGTGACCACATGTCTGACACACATGGATAATGTGCAATGAATGCCTGAGTCACAGGGGAGCCATGCCTGAGTAGTGTGTCAGCCACACGTGATTCACGTGCCAGCCACTCCTGAAACACCTGTCACCTATGTCTGAACCACGTCTCAGTCACGACTGAGCCATGTGTCAACTGCGAATCACCAAGTGTCAGCCACACAGCAATCACGCGTCACTGAGGTCTGAACGAAGCATCACACACCACTTGAACACGTGTCACACACACCTGAATCACGTGTCACCCACACTACACTCATGCATGAGATGCATATCAGCCACTCCTGCACCAGGTGTTGAGGCACGCCTGAGTCAAGTGTCAGCCACAGCTGAGTCACGAGTCAGCCACAACTGAAGCACACGCCAGGCACATCGGAGTGACTTTTGAGCCAAGCATGAGTCACGTTTCAGTCATTCCTGAGCCACGTGTCAACCACGCCTGTGTCACATGTGAGCCATGGCTGAAGCACATGCCAGACAATCCGGAGTCACATTTCAGCCACGCAAATGTCGCGCTGTGGCCACCCCTGAGCCACTTGTCAGCCACGTCTGAACCACATGTCAGCCACAAGTGTAGCACATGTCAGCCACGCCTGAGCCCTGTGGCAACCGCCCCACAGCCGTGTCTCAGCCACACCCGAATCACATGTCACCGATGCCCAAACCACGAATCACCCAGCCCTGAAACACGTGTCACACACACCTGAAACACATGTCAGCCAAACGAGAAGCACTTGGCAGTCACGCCTGTATCAAATGACAGCCACGCCGGAAGCAAGTTCCTGCCACGCCTGAACCACATGGTAGGCCCAACAGAATCACGTGCCCGTCACGCATGAACCATGTGTGAGCCATGTGCCTACCTTGTGCCAGCGGAACGCGAGCAACGATCCAGCATCTCTCGACCTTGGTACAGCCTGGCTTGAGCCACATGCCATCCGCATCTGAACCACAAGCCAGCCACACCTGAACCACACGTCAGACACACTGGACTCATGCAGGAGCCACATGTCAGCCACTTCTGAGCCATGTGTCACCAACACTTGAACCGCCTGCCACCCATTGCTGCCCCATGTGCCAGCCACACCTGAGCCCCATGCCAGCCATGCCTGAACCACGCATCAGGCACACCTGAACAATGTGCGAGCCAAGCCTGAATCACAAGTCAGGCCCAACTAAGTCACATGTGAACCACGCCTGAACCACGAGTCAGCAGCACCTCCACCACAGGCAAGACACGCCTGAGTCACGTGTCAGCCGCAGCTGAGTCACGCGTCCAACACGCCTGCGTCATGTGTCAGCCGCAACTGAAGCACATGCCAGGCACGCCGGAATGACCTTTGAGCCACACATGACTCCCGTTTCAGCCACTCCTGAACCACATGTCAGCCATGCCTGAGTCACAGGTGAGCCAGGGCTGGAGAACATGCCAGACAAGAAGCCTGAATCACGTTTGAATGTCACGAGAGTCTCATTGCAGCCACACCTGCGCCACACGTCAGCCACGACTGAGTCACATGTCACCAACACCCGGCATGTTTCACACATGCCTCAGGCACATGTCAGCCACGCCTGAACCACCAGTCACCCATGCCTGAACCACACATCAGCCACACCTGAACAAAATGCGTGCCATGGCTCAATCACATGTCAGAAACGCCTTAGTCTCGTGTCAGCCACGCCTGAGCCACGTGCCAACCACGCCAGAGCCACGTGTGAGCTATGCCGGAGCAACACCCCAGCCACGCGTGAGCCTCACCTGAGACATGTATTAGCCATGTGTGACAAACTCCTGAATCATGCGTCAGCCACACCTGACCCCGGTCTGAGGAACGCCTGAACTACGTGTGAGCCATGGCTCAGCCATGGCTGAACCACCTGTGAGCCACGCCTGAATCACGGGTGAAACCCTCCTGTACCATAGGAGACCTCCACAGGAGTCATGTGTGAGCCACTCCTGAGCTACACCTGAACCATATGTGAGCCTCCCTGAACCATGCCTGAACCACATGTGACACACTCCAACCACATGTGAGCCACCTGGGAAGCACGCATGTTCAATGCTAGAACCACACATGAGGCACATGGGAGCCACACTTGAAACGTGGCTGAGCCATGTGGGAGACAAGTGCCAGACACGCCTGAGTATGTGGGAGCCATGTGTCAGCAACGTCTGAGGCACGGGGGGGCCAAACATGAACGACATGTCACCCATATGTGAAGGAAACGTCTGCCGTGCACGGATACTGTGCGAAGAATGCCTGAGTCACGTGTCAGCCATGTGTGAAACATGTGTCAGCAGCACCAGCGTCATGTTTCACACATGCCTGAGTCACATGTCAGGCAAGCCTGAACCAATGGCCACCCATGTGTGAACCATGCACCAGCCACTGCTGAACCACACGAAGGCCATGCATGAACCATGAACGAACCACACCTGCATGACGGGTCAGGCACGCCTGTGTCACATGGCCACCTCAACTGAGTCATGTGTCAGCCACACCTGAATAACATGTGTGCCACGCCCGACTCACGTCTCAGCCGTGCGGAAGTCACGTGCCAGCCAGGCCTGCACCATGTGCCAGCCAGGCCTGAACCACGTGCCAGTCACACTTGAAACACAGGTCAGCCTCACTTGAAGCACGTGTCAGCCACGCTGGCACTGCTTGCCTGGCATGCCTGAAAAACGTGCCATACATGCCACAAACACATGGGAGCCACGCCTGAGCATCAACACAGCCAGGCATGAGCCACACCTGAGCCATGTGTGACCAAAGCCTGAATCATGTGCCAGCCACATGTGAGCCAGTCTTCTGGCACGCCTGCATTACGTGTAAGCCATGGCAGAGCTATGCCCCAACCACGTGTGAGCCATGCCTAAATCACGTGTGAAAGTCTCCTCTACCATATGCGACCCACACGAGTCGTGGGTTAGCCACGCCTGAATTCCACCTGACCCATGTGTGAGCCACACGTGAAGCATGCATGAACCACATGTGAGACACCCTTGAACCACATCTGACCCACATGTGAAACCCACGTGTTCCATGCTTTAACCACACATGAACCACAGGGGAGCCACACATGAAACACAGCTGAGCCATGCATGAGCCACCTCACAGCCATGACTGAGTATTTGGGAGACACGTTTCACCGACATGTGAGTCACATGGGAGCCACACCTGTAGGGCATGTCACACACGCGTGACCACATGTCTGACACACATGGATAATGTGCAATGAATGCCTGAGTCACAGGGGAGCCATGCCTGAGTAGTGTGTCAGCCACACGTGATTCACGTGCCAGCCACTCCTGAAACACCTGTCACCTATGTCTGAACCACGTCTCAGTCACGACTGAGCCATGTGTCAACTGCGAATCACCAAGTGTCAGCCACACAGCAATCACGCGTCACTGAGGTCTGAACGAAGCATCACACACCACTTGAACACGTGTCACACACACCTGAATCACGTGTCACCCACACTACACTCATGCATGAGATGCATATCAGCCACTCCTGCACCAGGTGTTGAGGCACGCCTGAGTCAAGTGTCAGCCACAGCTGAGTCACGAGTCAGCCACAACTGAAGCACACGCCAGGCACATCGGAGTGACTTTTGAGCCAAGCATGAGTCACGTTTCAGTCATTCCTGAGCCACGTGTCAACCACGCCTGTGTCACATGTGAGCCATGGCTGAAGCACATGCCAGACAATCCGGAGTCACATTTCAGCCACGCAAATGTCGCGCTGTGGCCACCCCTGAGCCACTTGTCAGCCACGTCTGAACCACATGTCAGCCACAAGTGTAGCACATGTCAGCCACGCCTGAGCCCTGTGGCAACCGCCCCACAGCCGTGTCTCAGCCACACCCGAATCACATGTCACCGATGCCCAAACCACGAATCACCCAGCCCTGAAACACGTGTCACACACACCTGAAACACATGTCAGCCAAACGAGAAGCACTTGGCAGTCACGCCTGTATCAAATGACAGCCACGCCGGAAGCAAGTTCCTGCCACGCCTGAACCACATGGTAGGCCCAACAGAATCACGTGCCCGTCACGCATGAACCATGTGTGAGCCATGTGCCTACCTTGTGCCAGCGGAACGCGAGCAACGATCCAGCATCTCTCGACCTTGGTACAGCCTGGCTTGAGCCACATGCCATCCGCATCTGAACCACAAGCCAGCCACACCTGAACCACACGTCAGACACACTGGACTCATGCAGGAGCCACATGTCAGCCACTTCTGAGCCATGTGTCACCAACACTTGAACCGCCTGCCACCCATTGCTGCCCCATGTGCCAGCCACACCTGAGCCCCATGCCAGCCATGCCTGAACCACGCATCAGGCACACCTGAACAATGTGCGAGCCAAGCCTGAATCACAAGTGAGGCCCAACTAAGTCACATGTGAACCACGCCTGAGCCACGAGTCAGCAGCACCTCCACCACAGGCAAGACACGCCTGAGTCACGTGTCAGCCGCAGCTGAGTCACGCGTCAAACACGCCTGCGTCATGTGTCAGCCGCAACTGAAGCACATGCCAGGCACGTCGGAATGACCTTTGAGCCACACATGACTCCCGTTTCAGCCACTCCTGAACCACATGTCAGCCATGCCTGAGTCACAGGTGAGCCAGGGCTGGAGAACATGCCAGACAAGAAGCCTGAATCACGTTTGAATGTCACGAGAGTCTCATTGCAGCCACACCTGCGCCACACGTCAGCCACGCCTGAGTCACATGTCACCAACACCCGGCATGTTTCACACATGCCTCAGGCACATGTCAGCCACGCCTGAACCACCAGTCACCCATGCCTGAACCACACATCAGCCACACCTGAACAAAATGCATGCCATGGCTCAATCACATGTCAGAAACGCCTTAGTCTCGTGTCAGCCACGCCTGAGCCACGTGCCAACCACGCCAGAGCCACGTGTGAGCTATGCCGGAGCAACACCCCAGCCACGCGTGAGCCTCACCTGAGACATGTATTAGCCATGTGTGACAAACTCCTGAATCATGCGTCAGCCACACCTGACCCCGGTCTGAGGAACGCCTGAACTACGTGTGAGCCATGGCTCAGCCATGGCTGAACCACCTGTGAGCCACGCCTGAATCACGGGTGAAACCCTCCTGTACCATAGGAGACCTCCACAGGAGTCATGTGTGAGCCACTCCTGAGCTACACCTGAACCATATGTGAGCCTCCCTGAACCATGCCTGAACCACATGTGACACACTCGAACCACATGTGAGCCACCTGGGAAGCACGCATGTTCAATGCTAGAACCACACATGAGGCACATGGGAGCCACACTTGAAACGTGGCTGAGCCATGTGGGAGACAAGTGCCAGACACGCCTGAGTATGTGGGAGCCATGTGTCAGCAACGTCTGAGGCACGGGGGGGCCAAACATGAACGACATGTCACCCATATGTGAAGGAAACGTCTGCCGTGCACGGATACTGTGCGAAGAATGCCTGAGTCACGTGTCAGCCATGTGTGAAACATGTGTCAGCAGCACCAGCGTCATGTTTCACACATGCCTGAGTCACATGTCAGGCAAGCCTGAACCACTGGCCACCCATGTGTGAACCATGCACCAGCCACTGCTGAACCACACGAAGGCCATGCATGAACCATGAACGAACCACACCTGCATGACGGGTCAGGCACGCCTGT
This sequence comes from Equus caballus, assembly GCF_041296265.1. Classification (NCBI taxonomy): domain Eukaryota; kingdom Metazoa; phylum Chordata; class Mammalia; order Perissodactyla; family Equidae; genus Equus; species Equus caballus. The sequence continues at coordinate 48,950,925 of NC_091715.1, forward strand.
GTCACATGGCCACCTCAACTGAGTCATGTGTCAGCCACACCTGAATAACATGTGTGCCACGCCCGACTCACGTCTCAGCCGTGCGGAAGTCACGTGCCAGCCAGGCCTGCACCATGTGCCAGCCAGGCCTGAACCACGTGCCAGTCACACTTGAAACACAGGTCAGCCTCACTTGAAGCACGTGTCAGCCACGCTGGCACTGCTTGCCTGGCATGCCTGAAAAACGTGCCATACATGCCACAAACACATGGGAGCCACGCCTGAGCATCAACACAGCCAGGCATGAGCCACACCTGAGCCATGTGTGACCAAAGCCTGAATCATGTGCCAGCCACATGTGAGCCAGTCTTCTGGCACGCCTGCATTACGTGTAAGCCATGGCAGAGCTATGCCCCAACCACGTGTGAGCCATGCCTAAATCACGTGTGAAAGTCTCCTCTACCATATGCGACCCACACGAGTCGTGGGTTAGCCACGCCTGAATTCCACCTGACCCATGTGTGAGCCACACGTGAAGCATGCATGAACCACATGTGAGACACCCTTGAACCACATCTGACCCACATGTGAAACCCACGTGTTCCATGCTTTAACCACACATGAACCACAGGGGAGCCACACATGAAACACAGCTCAGCCATGCATGAGCCACCTCACAGCCATGACTGAGTATTTGGGAGACACGTTTCACCGACATGTGAGTCACATGGGAGCCACACCTGTAGGGCATGTCACACACGCGTGACCACATGTCTGACACACATGGATAATGTGCAATGAATGCCTGAGTCACAGGGGAGCCATGCCTGAGTAGTGTGTCAGCCACACGTGATTCACGTGCCAGCCACTCCTGAAACACCTGTCACCTACGTCTGAACCACGTCTCAGTCACGACTGAGCCATGTGTCAACTGCGAATCACCAAGTGTCAGCCACACAGCAATCACGTGTCACTGAGGTCTGAACGAAGCATCACACACCACTTGAACACGTGTCACACACACCTGAATCACGTGTCACCCACACTACACTCATGCATGAGATGCATATCAGCCACTCCTGCACCAGGTGTTGAGGCACGCCTGAGTCAAGTGTCAGCCACAGCTGAGTCACGAGTCAGCCACAACTGAAGCACACGCCAGGCACATCGGAGTGACTTTTGAGCCAAGCATGAGTCACGTTTCAGTCATTCCTGAGCCACGTGTCAACCACGCCTGTGTCACATGTGAGCCATGGCTGAAGCACATGCCAGACAATCCGGAGTCACATTTCAGCCACGCAAATGTCGCGCTGTGGCCACCCCTGAGCCACTTGTCAGCCACGTCTGAACCACATGTCAGCCACAAGTGTAGCACATGTCAGCCACGCCTGAGCCCTGTGGCAACCGCCCCACAGCCGTGTCTCAGCCACACCCGAATCACATGTCACCGATGCCCAAACCACGAATCACCCAGCCCTGAAACACGTGTCACACACACCTGAAACACATGTCAGCCAAACGAGAAGCACTTGGCAGTCACGCCTGTATCAAATGACAGCCACGCCGGAAGCAAGTTCCTGCCACGCCTGAACCACATGGTAGGCCCAACAGAATCACGTGCCCGTCACGCATGAACCATGTGTGAGCCATGTGCCTACCTTGTGCCAGCGGAACGCGAGCAACGATCCAGCATCTCTCGACCTTGGTACAGCCTGGCTTGAGCCACATGCCATCCGCATCTGAACCACAAGCCAGCCACACCTGAACCACACGTCAGACACACTGGACTCATGCAGGAGCCACATGTCAGCCACTTCTGAGCCATGTGTCACCAACACTTGAACCGCCTGCCACCCATTGCTGCCCCATGTGCCAGCCACACCTGAGCCCCATGCCAGCCATGCCTGAACCACGCATCAGGCACACCTGAACAATGTGCGAGCCAAGCCTGAATCACAAGTGAGGCCCAACTAAGTCACATGTGAACCACGCCTGAACCACGAGTCAGCAGCACCTCCACCACAGGCAAGACACGCCTGAGTCATGTGTCAGCCGCAGCTGAGTCACGCATCCAACACGCCTGCGTCATGTGTCAGCCGCAACTGAAGCACATGCCAGGCACGCCGGAATGACCTTTGAGCCACACATGACTCCCGTTTCAGCCACTCCTGAATCACATGTCAGCCATGCCTGAGTCACAGGTGAGCCAGGGCTGGAGAACATGCCAGACAAGAAGCCTGAATCACGTTTGAATGTCACGAGAGTCTCATTGCAGCCACACCTGCGCCACACGTCAGCCACGCCTGAGTCACATGTCACCAACACCCAGCATGTTTCACACATGCCTCAGGCACATGTCAGCCACGCCTGAACCACCACTCACCCATGCCTGAACCACACATCAGCCACACCTGAACAAAATGCGTGCCATGGCTCAATCACATGTCAGAAACGCCTTAGTCTCGTGTCAGCCACGCCTGAGCCACGTGCCAACCACGCCAGAGCCACGTGTGAGCTATGCCGGAGCAACACCCCAGCCACGCATGAGCCTCACCTGAGACATGTTTTAGCCATGTGTGACAAACTCCTGAATCATGCGTCAGCCACACCTGACCCCGGTCTGAGGAACGCCTGAACTACGTGTGAGCCATGGCTCAGCCATGGCTGAACCACCTGTGAGCCACGCCTGAATCACGGGTGAAACCCTCCTGTACCATAGGAGACCTCCACAGGAGTCATGTGTGAGCCACTCCTGAGCTACACCTGAACCATATGTGAGCCTCCCTGAACCATGCCTGAACCACATGTGACACACTCGAACCACATGTGAGCCACCTGGGAAGCACGCATGTTCAATGCTAGAACCACACATGAGGCACATGGGAGCCACACTTGAAACGTGGCTGAGCCATGTGGGAGACAAGTGCCAGACACGCCTGAGTATGTGGGAGCCATGTGTCAGCAACGTCTGAGGCACGGGGGGGCCAAACATGAACGACATGTCACCCATATGTGAAGGAAACGTCTGCCGTGCACGGATACTGTGCGAAGAATGCCTGAGTCACGTGTCAGCCATGTGTGAAACATGTGTCAGCAGCACCAGCGTCATGTTTCACACATGCCTGAGTCACATGTCAGGCAAGCCTGAACCACTGGCCACCCATGTGTGAACCATGCACCAGCCACTGCTGAACCACACGAAGGCCATGCATGAACCATGAACGAACCACACCTGCATGACGGGTCAGGCACGCCTGTGTCACATGGCCACCTCAACTGAGTCATGTGTCAGCCACACCTGAATAACATGTGTGCCACGCCCGACTCACGTCTCAGCCGTGCGGAAGTCACGTGCCAGCCAGGCCTGCACCATGTGCCAGCCAGGCCTGAACCACGTGCCAGTCACACTTGAAACACAGGTCAGCCTCACTTGAAGCACGTGTCAGCCACGCTGGCACTTCTTGCCTGGCATGCCTGAAAAACGTGCCATACATGCCACAAACACATGGGAGCCACGCCTGAGCATCAACACAGCCAGGCATGAGCCACACCTGAGCCATGTGTGACCAAAGCCTGAATCATGTGCCAGCCACATGTGAGCCAGTCTTCTGGCACGCCTGCATTACGTGTAAGCCATGGCAGAGCTATGCCCCAACCACGTGTGAGCCATGCCTAAATCACGTGTGAAAGTCTCCTCTACCATATGCGACCCACACGAGTTGTGGGTTAGCCACGCCTGAATTCCACCTGACCCATGTGTGAGCCACACGTGAAGCATGCATGAACCACATGTGAGACACCCTTGAACCACATCTGACCCACATGTGAAACCCACGTGTTCCATGCTTTAACCACACATGAACCACAGGGGAGCCACACATGAAACACAGCTGAGCCATGCATGAGCCACCTCACAGCCATGACTGAGTATTTGGGAGACACGTTTCACCGACATGTGAGTCACATGGGAGCCACACCTGTAGGGCATGTCACACACGCGTGACCACATGTCTGACACACATGGATAATGTGCAATGAATGCCTGAGTCACAGGGGAGCCATGCCTGAGTAGTGTGTCAGCCACACGTGATTCACGTGCCAGCCACTCCTGAAACACCTGTCACCTACGTCTGAACCACGTCTCAGTCACGACTGAGCCATGTGTCAACTGCGAATCACCAAGTGTCAGCCACACAGCAATCACGTGTCACTGAGGTCTGAACGAAGCATCACACACCACTTGAACACGTGTCACACACACCTGAATCACGTGTCACCCACACTACACTCATGCATGAGATGCATATCAGCCACTCCTGCACCAGGTGTTGAGGCACGCCTGAGTCAAGTGTCAGCCACAGCTGAGTCACGAGTCAGCCACAACTGAAGCACACGCCAGGCACATCGGAGTGACTTTTGAGCCAAGCATGAGTCACGTTTCAGTCATTCCTGAGCCACGTGTCAACCACGCCTGTGTCACATGTGAGCCATGGCTGAAGCACATGCCAGACAATCCGGAGTCACATTTCAGCCACGCAAATGTCGCGCTGTGGCCACCCCTGAGCCACTTGTCAGCCACGTCTGAACCACATGTCAGCCACAAGTGTAGCACATGTCAGCCACGCCTGAGCCCTGTGGCAACCGCCCCACAGCCGTGTCTCAGCCACACCCGAATCACATGTCACCGATGCCCAAACCACGAATCACCCAGCCCTGAAACACGTGTCACACACACCTGAAACACATGTCAGCCAAACGAGAAGCACTTGGCAGTCACGCCTGTATCAAATGACAGCCACGCCGGAAGCAAGTTCCTGCCACGCCTGAACCACATGGTAGGCCCAACAGAATCACGTGCCCGTCACGCATGAACCATGTGTGAGCCATGTGCCTACCTTGTGCCAGCGGAACGCGAGCAACGATCCAGCATCTCTCGACCTTGGTACAGCCTGGCTTGAGCCACATGCCATCCGCATCTGAACCACAAGCCAGCCACACCTGAACCACACGTCAGACACACTGGACTCATGCAGGAGCCACATGTCAGCCACTTCTGAGCCATGTGTCACCAACACTTGAACCGCCTGCCACCCATTGCTGCCCCATGTGCCAGCCACACCTGAGCCCCATGCCAGCCATGCCTGAACCACGCATCAGGCACACCTGAACAATGTGCGAGCCAAGCCTGAATCACAAGTGAGGCCCAACTAAGTCACATGTGAACCACGCCTGAGCCACGAGTCAGCAGCACCTCCACCACAGGCAAGACACGCCTGAGTCACGTGTCAGCCGCAGCTGAGTCACGCGTCCAACACGCCTGCGTCATGTGTCAGCCGCAACTGAAGCACATGCCAGGCACGTCGGAATGACCTTTGAGCCACACATGACTCCCGTTTCAGCCACTCCTGAACCACATGTCAGCCATGCCTGAGTCACAGGTGAGCCAGGGCTGGAGAACATGCCAGACAAGAAGCCTGAATCACGTTTGAATGTCACGAGAGTCTCATTGCAGCCACACCTGCGCCACACGTCAGCCACGCCTGAGTCACATGTCACCAACACCCGGCATGTTTCACACATGCCTCAGGCACATGTCAGCCACGCCTGAACCACCAGTCACCCATGCCTGAACCACACATCAGCCACACCTGAACAAAATGCATGCCATGGCTCAATCACATGTCAGAAACGCCTTAGTCTCGTGTCAGCCACGCCTGAGCCACGTGCCAACCACGCCAGAGCCACGTGTGAGCTATGCCGGAGCAACACCCCAGCCACGCGTGAGCCTCACCTGAGACATGTATTAGCCATGTGTGACAAACTCCTGAATCATGCGTCAGCCACACCTGACCCTGGTCTGAGGAACGCCTGAACTACGTGTGAGCCATGGCTCAGCCATGGCTGAACCACCTGTGAGCCACGCCTGAATCACGGGTGAAACCCTCCTGTACCATAGGAGACCTCCACAGGAGTCATGTGTGAGCCACTCCTGAGCTACACCTGAACCATATGTGAGCCTCCCTGAACCATGCCTGAACCCCATGTGACACACTCGAACCACATGTGAGCCACCTGGGAAGCACGCATGTTCAATGCTAGAACCACACATGAGGCACATGGGAGCCACACTTGAAACGTGGCTGAGCCATGTGGGAGACAAGTGCCAGACACGCCTGAGTATGTGGGAGCCATGTGTCAGCAACGTCTGAGGCACGGGGGGGCCAAACATGAACGACATGTCACCCATATGTGAAGGAAACGTCTGCCGTGCACGGATACTGTGCGAAGAATGCCTGAGTCACGTGTCAGCCATGTGTGAAACATGTGTCAGCAGCACCAGCGTCATGTTTCACACATGCCTGAGTCACATGTCAGGCAAGCCTGAACCAATGGCCACCCATGTGTGAACCATGCACCAGCCACTGCTGAACCACACGAAGGCCATGCATGAACCATGAACGAACCACACCTGCATGACGGGTCAGGCATGCCTGTGTCACATGGCCACCTCAACTGAGTCATGTGTCAGCCACACCTGAATAACATGTGTGCCACGCCCGACTCACGTCTCAGCCGTGCGGAAGTCACGTGCCAGCCAGGCCTGCACCATGTGCCAGCCAGGCCTGAACCACGTGCCAGTCACACTTGAAACACAGGTCAGCCTCACTTGAAGCACGTGTCAGCCACGCTGGCACTGCTTGCCTGGCATGCCTGAAAAACGTGCCATACATGCCACAAACACATGGGAGCCACGCCTGAGCATCAACACAGCCAGGCATGAGCCACACCTGAGCCATGTGTGACCAAAGCCTGAATCATGTGCCAGCCACATGTGAGCCAGTCTTCTGGCACGCCTGCATTACGTGTAAGCCATGGCAGAGCTATGCCCCAACCACGTGTGAGCCATGCCTAAATCACGTGTGAAAGTCTCCTCTACCATATGCGACCCACACGAGTCGTGGGTTAGCCACGCCTGAATTCCACCTGACCCATGTGTGAGCCACACGTGAAGCATGCATGAACCACATGTGAGACACCCTTGAACCACATCTGACCCACATGTGAAACCCACGTGTTCCATGCTTTAACCACACATGAACCACAGGGGAGCCACACATGAAACACAGCTGAGCCATGCATGAGCCACCTCACAGCCATGACTGAGTATTTGGGAGACACGTTTCACCGACATGTGAGTCACATGGGAGCCACACCTGTAGGGCATGTCACACACGCGTGACCACATGTCTGACACACATGGATAATGTGCAATGAATGCCTGAATCACAGGGGAGCCATGCCTGAGTAGTGTGTCAGCCACACGTGATTCACGTGCCAGCCACTCCTGAAACACCTGTCACCTACGTCTGAACCACGTCTCAGTCACGACTGAGCAATGTGTCAACTGCGAATCAGCAAGTGTCAGCCACACAGCAATCACGTGTCACTGAGGTCTGAACGAAGCATCACACACCACTTGAACACGTGTCACACACACCTGAATCACGTGTCACCCACACTACACTCATGCATGAGATGCATATCAGCCACTCCTGCACCAGGTGTTGAGGCACGCCTGAGTCAAGTGTCAGCCACAGCTGAGTCACGAGTCAGCCACAACTGAAGCACACGCCAGGCACATCGGAGTGACTTTTGAGCCAAGCATGAGTCACGTTTCAGTCATTCCTGAGCCACGTGTCAACCACGCCTGTGTCACATGTGAGCCATGGCTGAAGCACATGCCAGACAATCCGGAGTCACATTTCAGCCACGCAAATGTCGCGCTGTGGCCACCCCTGAGCCACTTGTCAGCCACGTCTGAACCACATGTCAGCCACAAGTGTAGCACATGTCAGCCACGCCTGAGCCCTGTGGCAACCGCCCCACAGCCGTGTCTCAGCCACACCCGAATCACATGTCACCGATGCCCAAACCACGAATCACCCAGCCCTGAAACACGTGTCACACACACCTGAAACACATGTCAGCCAAACGAGAAGCACTTGGCAGTCACGCCTGTATCAAATGACAGCCACGCCGGAAGCAAGTTCCTGCCACGCCTGAACTACATGGTAGGCCCAACAGAATCACGTGCCCGTCACGCATGAACCATGTGTGAGCCATGTGCCTACCTTGTGCCAGCGGAACGCGAGCAACGATCCAGCATCTCTCGACCTTGGTACAGCCTGGCTTGAGCCACATGCCATCCGCATCTGAACCACAAGCCAGCCACACCTGAACCACACGTCAGACACACTGGACTCATGCAGGAGCCACATGTCAGCCACTTCTGAGCCATGTGTCACCAACACTTGAACCGCCTGCCACCCATTGCTGCCCCATGTGCCAGCCACACCTGAGCCCCATGCCAGCCATGCCTGAACCACGCATCAGGCACACCTGAACAATGTGCGAGCCAAGCCTGAATCACAAGTGAGGCCCAACTAAGTCACATGTGAACCACGCCTGAGCCACGAGTCAGCAGCACCTCCGCCACAGGCAAGACACGCCTGAGTCACGTGTCAGCCGCAGCTGAGTCACGCGTCCAACACGCCTGCGTCATGTGTCAGCCGCAACTGAAGCACATGCCAGGCACGCCGGAATGACCTTTGAGCCACACATGACTCCCGTTTCAGCCACTCCTGAACCACATGTCAGCCATGCCTGAGTCACAGGTGAGCCAGGGCTGGAGAACATGCCAGACAAGAAGCCTGAATCACGTTTGAATGTCACGAGAGTCTCATTGCAGCCACACCTGCGCCACACGTCAGCCACGCCTGAGTCACATGTCACCAACACCCGGCATGTTTCACACATGCCTCAGGCACATGTCAGCCACGCCTGAACCACCAGTCACCCATGCCTGAACCACACATCAGCCACACCTGAACAAAATGCGTGCCATGGCTCAATCACATGTCAGAAACGCCTTAGTCTCATGTCAGCCACGCCTGAGCCACGTGCCAACAACGCCAGAGCCACGTGTGAGCTATGCCGGAGCAACACCCCAGCCACGCGTGAGCCTCACCTGAGACATGTTTTAGCCATGTGTGACAAACTCCTGAATCATGCGTCAGCCACACCTGACCCCGGTCTGAGGAACGCCTGAACTACGTGTGAGCCATGGCTCAGCCATGGCTGAACCACCTGTGAGCCACGCCTGAATCACGGGTGAAACCCTCCTGTACCATAGGAGACCTCCACAGGAGTCATGTGTGAGCCACTCCTGAGCTACACCTGAACCATATGTGAGCCTCCCTGAACCATGCCTGAACCACATGTGACACACTCGAACCACATGTGAGCCACCTGGGAAGCACGCATGTTCAATGCTAGAACCACACATGAGGCACATGGGAGCCACACTTGAAACGTGGCTGAGCCATGTGGGAGACAAGTGCCAGACACGCCTGAGTATGTGGGAGCCATGTGTCAGCAACGTCTGAGGCACGGGGGGGCCAAACATGAACGACATGTCACCCATATGTGAAGGAAACGTCTGCCGTGCACGGATACTGTGCGAAGAATGCCTGAGTCACGTGTCAGCCATGTGTGAAACATGTGTCAGCAGCACCAGCGTCATGTTTCACACATGCCTGAGTCACATGTCAGGCAAGCCTGAACCACTGGCCACCCATGTGTGAACCATGCACCAGCCACTGCTGAACCACACGAAGGCCATGCATGAACCATGAACGAACCACACCTGCATGACGGGTCAGGCACGCCTGTGTCACATGGCCACCTCAACTGAGTCATGTGTCAGCCACACCTGAATAACATGTGTGCCACGCCCGACTCACGTCTCAGCCGTGCGGAAGTCACGTGCCAGCCAGGCCTGCACCATGTGCCAGCCAGGCCTGAACCACGTGCCAGTCACACTTGAAACACAGGTCAGCCTCACTTGAAGCACGTGTCAGCCACGCTGGCACTGCTTGCCTGGCATGCCTGAAAAACGTGCCATACATGCCACAAACACATGGGAGCCACGCCTGAGCATCAACACAGCCAGGCATGAGCCACACCTGAGCCATGTGTGACCAAAGCCTGAATCATGTGCCAGCCACATGTGAGCCAGTCTTCTGGCACGCCTGCATTACGTGTAAGCCATGGCAGAGCTATGCCCCAACCACGTGTGAGCCATGCCTAAATCACGTGTGAAAGTCTCCTCTACCATATGCGACCCACACGAGTCGTGGGTTAGCCACGCCTGAATTCCACCTGACCCATGTGTGAGCCACACGTGAAGCATGCATGAACCACATGTGAGACACCCTTGAACCACATCTGACCCACATGTGAAACCCACGTGTTCCATGCTTTAACCACACATGAACCACAGGGGAGCCACACATGAAACACAGCTGAGCCATGCATGAGCCACCTCACAGCCATGACTGAGTATTTGGGAGACACGTTTCACCGACATGTGAGTCACATGGGAGCCACACCTGTAGGGCATGTCACACACGCGTGACCACATGTCTGACACACATGGATAATGTGCAATGAATGCCTGAGTCACAGGGGAGCCATGCCTGAGTAGTGTGTCAGCCACACGTGATTCACGTGCCAGCCACTCCTGAAACACCTGTCACCTACGTCTGAACCACGTCTCAGTCGCGAGTGAGCCATGTGTCAACTGCGAATCACCAAGTGTCAGCCACACAGCAATCACGTGTCACTGAGGTCTGAACGAAGCATCACACACCACTTGAACACGTGTCACACACACCTGAATCACGTGTCACCCACACTACACTCATGCATGAGATGCATATCAGCCACTCCTGCACCAGGTGTTGAGGCACGCCTGAGTCAAGTGTCAGCCACAGCTGAGTCACGAGTCAGCCACAACTGAAGCACACGCCAGGCACATCGGAGTGACTTTTGAGCCAAGCATGAGTCACGTTTCAGTCATTCCTGAGCCACGTGTCAACCACGCCTGTGTCACATGTGAGCCATGGCTGAAGCACATGCCAGACAATCCGGAGTCACATTTCAGCCACGCAAATGTCGCGCTGTGGCCACCCCTGAGCCACTTGTCAGCCACGTCTGAACCACATGTCAGCCACAAGTGTAGCACATGTCAGCCACGCCTGAGCCCTGTGGCAACCGCCCCACAGCCGTGTCTCAGCCACACCCGAATCACATGTCACCGATGCCCAAACCACGAATCACCCAGCCCTGAAACACGTGTCACACACACCTGAAACACATGTCAGCCAAACGAGAAGCACTTGGCAGTCACGCCTGTATCAAATGACAGCCACGCCGGAAGCAAGTTCCTGCCACGCCTGAACCACATGGTAGGCCCAACAGAATCACGTGCCCGTCACGCATGAACCATGTGTGAGCCATGTGCCTACCTTGTGCCAGCGGAACGCGAGCAACGATCCAGCATCTCTCGACCTTGGTACAGCCTGGCTTGAGCCACATGCCATCCGCATCTGAACCACAAGCCAGCCACACCTGAACCACACGTCAGACACACTGGACTCATGCAGGAGCCACATGTCAGCCACTTCTGAGCCATGTGTCACCAACACTTGAACCGCCTGCCACCCATTGCTGCCCCATGTGCCAGCCACACCTGAGCCCCATGCCAGCCATGCCTGAACCACGCATCAGGCACACCTGAACAATGTGCGAGCCAAGCCTGAATCACAAGTGAGGCCCAACTAAGTCACATGTGAACCACGCCTGAGCCACGAGTCAGCAGCACCTCCGCCACAGGCAAGACACGCCTGAGTCACGTGTCAGCCGCAGCTGAGTCACGCGTCCAACACACCTGCGTCATGTGTCAGCCGCAACTGAAGCACATGCCAGGCACGCCGGAATGACCTTTGAGCCACACATGACTCCCGTTTCAGCCACTCCTGAACCACATGTCAGCCATGCCTGAGTCACAGGTGAGCCAGGGCTGGAGAACATGCCAGACAAGAAGCCTGAATCACGTTTGAATGTCACGAGAGTCTCATTGCAGCCACACCTGCGCCACACGTCAGCCACGCCTGAGTCACATGTCACCAACACCCGGCATGTTTCACACATGCCTCAGGCACATGTCAGCCACGCCTGAACCAGAAGTCACCCATGCCTGAACCACACATCAGCCACACCTGAACAAAATGCGTGCCATGGCTCAATCACATGTCAGAAACGCCTTAGTCTCATGTCAGCCACGCCTGAGCCACGTGCCAACAACGCCAGAGCCACGTGTGAGCTATGCCGGAGCAACACCCCAGCCACGCGTGAGCCTCACCTGAGACATGTTTTAGCCATGTGTGACAAACTCCTGAATCATGCATCAGCCACACCTGACCCCGGTCTGAGGAACGCCTGAACTACGTGTGAGCCATGGCTCAGCCATGGCTGAACCACCTGTGAGCCACGCCTGAATCACGGGTGAAACCCTCCTGTACCATAGGAGACCTCCACAGGAGTCATGTGTGAGCCACTCCTGAGCTACACCTGAACCATATGTGAGCCTCCCTGAACCATGCCTGAACCCCATGTGACACACTCCAACCACATGTGAGCCACCTGGGAAGCACGCATGTTCAATGCTAGAACCACACATGAGGCACATGGGAGCCACACTTGAAACGTGGCTGAGCCATGTGGGAGACAAGTGCCAGACACGCCTGAGTATGTGGGAGCCATGTGTCAGCAACGTCTGAGGCACGGGGGGGCCAAACATGAACGACATGTCACCCATATGTGAAGGAAACGTCTGCCGTGCACGGATACTGTGCGAAGAATGCCTGAGTCACGTGTCAGCCATGTGTGAAACATGTGTCAGCAGCACCAGCGTCATGTTTCACACATGCCTGAGTCACATGTCAGGCAAGCCTGAACCAATGGCCACCCATGTGTGAACCATGCACCAGCCACTGCTGAACCACACGAAGGCCATGCATGAACCATGAACGAACCACACCTGCATGACGGGTCAGGCATGCCTGTGTCACATGGCCACCTCAACTGAGTCATGTGTCAGCCACACCTGAATAGCATGTGTGCCACGCCCGACTCACGTCTCAGCCGTGCGGAAGTCACGTGCCAGCCAGGCCTGCACCATGTGCCAGCCAGGCCTGAACCACGTGCCAGTCACACTTGAAACACAGGTCAGCCTCACTTGAAGCACGTGTCAGCCACGCTGGCACTGCTTGCCTGGCATGCCTGAAAAACGTGCCATACATGCCACAAACACATGGGAGCCACGCCTGAGCATCAACACAGCCAGGCATGAGCCACACCTGAGCCATGTGTGACGAAAGCCTGAATCATGTGCCAGCCACATGTGAGCCAGTCTTCTGGCACGCCTGCATTACGTGTAAGCCATGGCAGAGCTATGCCCCAACCACGTGTGAGCCATGCCTAAATCACGTGTGAAAGTCTCCTCTACCATATGCGACCCACACGAGTCGTGGGTTAGCCACGCCTGAATTCCACCTGACCCATGTGTGAGCCACACGTGAAGCATGCATGAACCACATGTGAGACACCCTTGAACCACATCTGACCCACATGTGAAACCCACGTGTTCCATGCTTTAACCACACATGAACCACAGGGGAGCCACACATGAAACACAGCTGAGCCATGCATGAGCCACCTCACAGCCATGACTGAGTATTTGGGAGACACGTTTCACCGACATGTGAGTCACATGGGAGCCACACCTGTAGGGCATGTCACACACGCGTGACCACATGTCTGACACACATGGATAATGTGCAATGAATGCCTGAATCACAGGGGAGCCATGCCTGAGTAGTGTGTCAGCCACACGTGATTCACGTGCCAGCCACTCCTGAAACACCTGTCACCTACGTCTGAACCACGTCTCAGTCACGACTGAGCAATGTGTCAACTGCGAATCAGCAAGTGTCAGCCACACAGCAATCACGTGTCACTGAGGTCTGAACGAAGCATCACACACCACTTGAACACGTGTCACACACACCTGAATCACGTGTCACCCACACTACACTCATGCATGAGATGCATATCAGCCACTCCTGCACCAGGTGTTGAGGCACGCCTGAGTCAAGTGTCAGCCACAGCTGAGTCACGAGTCAGCCACAACTGAAGCACACGCCAGGCACATCGGAGTGACTTTTGAGCCAAGCATGAGTCACGTTTCAGTCATTCCTGAGCCACGTGTCAACCACGCCTGTGTCACATGTGAGCCATGGCTGAAGCACATGCCAGACAATCCGGAGTCACATTTCAGCCACGCAAATGTCGCGCTGTGGCCACCCCTGAGCCACTTGTCAGCCACGTCTGAACCACATGTCAGCCACAAGTGTAGCACATGTCAGCCACGCCTGAGCCCTGTGGCAACCGCCCCACAGCCGTGTCTCAGCCACACCCGAATCACATGTCACCGATGCCCAAACCACGAATCACCCAGCCCTGAAACACGTGTCACACACACCTGAAACACATGTCAGCCAAACGAGAAGCACTTGGCAGTCACGCCTGTATCAAATGACAGCCACGCCGGAAGCAAGTTCCTGCCACGCCTGAACCACATGGTAGGCCCAACAGAATCACGTGCCCGTCACGCATGAACCATGTGTGAGCCATGTGCCTACCTTGTGCCAGCGGAACGCGAGCAACGATCCAGCATCTCTCGACCTTGGTACAGCCTGGCTTGAGCCACATGCCATCCGCATCTGAACCACAAGCCAGCCACACCTGAACCACACGTCAGACACACTGGACTCATGCAGGAGCCACATGTCAGCCACTTCTGAGCCATGTGTCACCAACACTTGAACCGCCTGCCACCCATTGCTGCCCCATGTGCCAGCCACACCTGAGCCCCATGCCAGCCATGCCTGAACCACGCATCAGGCACACCTGAACAATGTGCGAGCCAAGCCTGAATCACAAGTGAGGCCCAACTAAGTCACATGTGAACCACGCCTGAGCCACGAGTCAGCAGCACCTCCACCACAGGCAAGACACGCCTGAGTCACGTGTCAGCCGCAGCTGAGTCACGCGTCCAACACGCCTGCGTCATGTGTCAGCCGCAACTGAAGCACATGCCAGGCACGTCGGAATGACCTTTGAGCCACACATGACTCCCGTTTCAGCCACTCCTGAACCACATGTCAGCCATGCCTGAGACACAGGTGAGCCAGGGCTGGAGAACATGCCAGACAAGAAGCCTGAATCACGTTTGAATGTCACGAGAGTCTCATTGCAGCCACACCTGCGCCACACGTCAGCCACGCCTGAGTCACATGTCACCAACACCCGGCATGTTTCACACATGCCTCAGGCACATGTCAGCCACGCCTGAACCACCAGTCACCCATGCCTGAACCACACATCAGACACACCTGAACAAAATGCGTGCCATGGCTCAATCACATGTCAGAAACACATTGGTCTCGTGTCAGCCACGCCTGAGCAACGTGCCAACCACGCCAGAGCCACGTGTGAGCTATGCCGGAGCAACACCCCAGCCACGCGTGAGCCTCACCTGAGACATGTATTAGCCATGTGTGACAAACTCCTGAATCATGCGTCAGCCACACCTGACCCCGGTCTGAGGAACGCCTGAACTACGTGTGAGCCATGGCTCAGCCATGGCTGAACCACCTGTGAGCCACGCCTGAATCACGGGTGAAACCCTCCTGTACCATAGGAGACCTCCACAGGAGTCATGTGTGAGCCACTCCTGAGCTACACCTGAACCATATGTGAGCCTCCCTGAACCATGCCTGAACCACATGTGACACACTCGAACCACATGTGAGCCACCTGGGAAGCACGCATGTTCAATGCTAGAACCACACATGAGGCACATGGGAGCCACACTTGAAACGTGGCTGAGCCATGTGGGAGACAAGTGCCAGACACGCCTGAGTATGTGGGAGCCATGTGTCAGCAACATCTGAGGCACGGGGGGGCCAAACATGAACGACATGTCACCCATATGTGAAGGAAACGTCTGCCGTGCACGGATACTGTGCGAAGAATGCCTGAGTCACGTGTCAGCCATGTGTGAAACATGTGTCAGCAGCACCAGCGTCATGTTTCACACATGCCTGAGTCACATGTCAGGCAAGCCTGAACCAAAGGCCACCCATGTGTGAACCATGCACCAGCCACTGCTGAACCACACGAAGGCCATGCATGAACCATGAACGAACCACACCTGCATGACGGGTCAGGCACGCCTGTGTCACATGGCCACCTCAACTGAGTCATGTGTCAGCCACACCTGAATAACATGTGTGCCACGCCCGACTCACGTCTCAGCCGTGCGGAAGTCACGTGACAGCCAGGCCTGCACCATGTGCCAGTCGCACTTGAAACACAGGTCAGCCTCACTTGAAGCACGTGTCAGCCACGCTGGCACTGCTTGCCTGGCATGCCTGAAAAACGTGCCATACATGCCACAAACACATGGGAGCCACCCCTGAGCATCAACACAGCCAGGCATGAGCCACACCTGAGCCATGTGTGACCAAAGCCTGAATCATGTGCCAGCCACATGTGAGCCAGTCTTCTGGCACGCCTGCATTACGTGTAAGCCATGGCAGAGCTATGCCCCAACCACGTGTGAGCCATGCCTAAATCACGTGTGAAAGGCTCCTCTACCATATGCGACCCACACGAGTAGTGGGTTAGCCACGCCTGAATTCCACCTGACCCATGTGTGAGCCACACGTGAAGCATGCAGGAACCACATGTGAGACACCCTTGAACCACATCTGACCCACATGTGAAACCCACGTGTTCCATGCTTTAACCACACATGAACCACAGGGGAGCCACACATGAGACACAGCTCAGCCATGCATGAGCCACCTCACAGCCATGACTGAGTATTTGGGAGACACGTTTCACCGACATGTGAGTCACATGGGAGCCACACCTGTAGGGCATGTCACACACGCGTGACCACATGTCTGACACACATGGATAATGTGCAATGAATGCCTGAGTCACAGGGGAGCCATGCCTGAGTAGTGTGTCAGCCACACGTGATTCACGTGCCAGCCACTCCTGAAACACCTGTCACCTATGTCTGAACCACGTCTCAGTCACGACTGAGCCATGTGTCAACTGCGAATCACCAAGTGTCAGCCACACAGCAATCACGTGTCACTGAGGTCTGAACGAAGCATCACACACCACTTGAACACGTGTCACACACACCTGAATCACGTGTCACCCACACTACACTCATGCATGAGATGCATATCAGCCACTCCTGCACCAGGTGTTGAGGCACGCCTGAGTCAAGTGTCAGCCACAGCTGAGTCACGAGTCAGCCACAACTGAAGCACACGCCAGGCACATCGGAGTGACTTTTGAGCCAAGCATGAGTCACGTTTCAGTCATTCCTGAGCCACGTGTCAACCACGCCTGTGTCACATGTGAACCATGGCTGAAGCACATGCCAGACAATCCGGAGTCACATTTCAGCCACGCAAATGTCGCGCTGTGGCCACCCCTGAGCCACTTGTCAGCCACGTCTGAACCACATGTCAGCCACAAGTGTAGCACATGTCAGCCACGCCTGAGCCCTGTGGCAACTGCCCCACAGCCGTGTCTCAGCCACACCCGAATCACATGTCACCGATGCCCAAACCACGAATCACCCAGCCCTGAAACACGTGTCACACACACCTGAAACACATGTCAGCCAAACGAGAAGCACTTGGCAGTCACGCCTGTATCAAATGACAGCCACGCCGGAAGCAAGTTCCTGCCACGCCTGAACCACATGGTAGGCCCAACAGAATCACGTGCCCGTCACGCATGAACCATGTGTGAGCCATGTGCCTACCTTGTGCCAGCGGAACGCGAGCAACGATCCAGCATCTCTCGACCTTGGTACAGCCTGGCTTGAGCCACATGCCATCCGCATCTGAACCACAAGCCAGCCACACCTGAACCACACGTCAGACACACTGGACTCATGCAGGAGCCACATGTCAGCCACTTCTGAGCCATGTGTCACCAACACTTGAACCGCCTGCCACCCATTGCTGCCCCATGTGCCAGCCACACCTGAGCCCCATGCCAGCCATGCCTGAACCACGCATCAGGCACACCTGAACAATGTGCGAGCCAAGCCTGAATCACAAGTGAGGCCCAACTAAGTCACATGTGAACCACGCCTGAGCCACGAGTCAGCAGCACCTCCACCACAGGCAAGACACGCCTGAGTCACGTGTCAGCCGCAGCTGAGTCACGCGTCAAACACGCCTGCGTCATGTGTCAGCCGCAACTGAAGCACATGCCAGGCACGTCGGAATGACCTTTGAGCCACACATGACTCCCGTTTCAGCCACTCCTGAACCACATGTCAGCCATGCCTGAGTCACAGGTGAGCCAGGGCTGGAGAACATGCCAGACAAGAAGCCTGAATCACGTTTGAATGTCACGAGAGTCTCATTGCAGCCACACCTGCGCCACACGTCAGCCATGCCTGAGTCACATGTCACCAACACCCGGCATGTTTCACACATGCCTCAGGCACATGTCAGCCACGCCTGAACCACCAGTCACCCATGCCTGAACCACACATCAGCCACACCTGAACAAAATGCGTGCCATGGCTCAATCACATGTCAGAAACGCCTTAGTCTCATGTCAGCCACGCCTGAGCCACGTGCCAACAACGCCAGAGCCACGTGTGAGCTATGCCGGAGCAACACCCCAGCCACGCGTGAGCCTCACCTGAGACATGTTTTAGCCATGTGTGACAAACTCCTGAATCATGCATCAGCCACACCTGACCCCGGTCTGAGGAACGCCTGAACTACGTGTGAGCCATGGCTCAGCCATGGCTGAACCACCTGTGAGCCACGCCTGAATCACGGGTGAAACCCTCCTGTACCATAGGAGACCTCCACAGGAGTCATGTGTGAGCCACTCCTGAGCTACACCTGAACCATATGTGAGCCTCCCTGAACCATGCCTGAACCCCATGTGACACACTCCAACCACATGTGAGCCACCTGGGAAGCACGCATGTTCAATGCTAGAACCACACATGAGGCACATGGGAGCCACACTTGAAACGTGGCTGAGCCATGTGGGAGACAAGTGCCAGACACGCCTGAGTATGTGGGAGCCATGTGTCAGCAACGTCTGAGGCACGGGGGGGCCAAACATGAACGACATGTCACCCATATGTGAAGGAAACGTCTGCCGTGCACGGATACTGTGCGAAGAATGCCTGAGTCACGTGTCAGCCATGTGTGAAACATGTGTCAGCAGCACCAGCGTCATGTTTCACACATGCCTGAGTCACATGTCAGGCAAGCCTGAACCAATGGCCACCCATGTGTGAACCATGCACCAGCCACTGCTGAACCACACGAAGGCCATGCATGAACCATGAACGAACCACACCTGCATGACGGGTCAGGCATGCCTGTGTCACATGGCCACCTCAACTGAGTCATGTGTCAGCCACACCTGAATAGCATGTGTGCCACGCCCGACTCACGTCTCAGCCGTGCGGAAGTCACGTGCCAGCCAGGCCTGCACCATGTGCCAGCCAGGCCTGAACCACGTGCCAGTCACACTTGAAACACAGGTCAGCCTCACTTGAAGCACGTGTCAGCCACGCTGGCACTGCTTGCCTGGCATGCCTGAAAAACGTGCCATACATGCCACAAACACATGGGAGCCACGCCTGAGCATCAACACAGCCAGGCATGAGCCACACCTGAGCCATGTGTGACGAAAGCCTGAATCATGTGCCAGCCACATGTGAGCCAGTCTTCTGGCACGCCTGCATTACGTGTAAGCCATGGCAGAGCTATGCCCCAACCACGTGTGAGCCATGCCTAAATCACGTGTGAAAGTCTCCTCTACCATATGCGACCCACACGAGTCGTGGGTTAGCCACGCCTGAATTCCACCTGACCCATGTGTGAGCCACACGTGAAGCATGCATGAACCACATGTGAGACACCCTTGAACCACATCTGACCCACATGTGAAACCCACGTGTTCCATGCTTTAACCACACATGAACCACAGGGGAGCCACACATGAAACACAGCTGAGCCATGCATGAGCCACCTCACAGCCATGACTGAGTATTTGGGAGACACGTTTCACCGACATGTGAGTCACATGGGAGCCACACCTGTAGGGCATGTCACACACGCGTGACCACATGTCTGACACACATGGATAATGTGCAATGAATGCCTGAATCACAGGGGAGCCATGCCTGAGTAGTGTGTCAGCCACACGTGATTCACGTGCCAGCCACTCCTGAAACACCTGTCACCTACGTCTGAACCACGTCTCAGTCACGACTGAGCAATGTGTCAACTGCGAATCAGCAAGTGTCAGCCACACAGCAATCACGTGTCACTGAGGTCTGAACGAAGCATCACACACCACTTGAACACGTGTCACACACACCTGAATCACGTGTCACCCACACTACACTCATGCATGAGATGCATATCAGCCACTCCTGCACCAGGTGTTGAGGCACGCCTGAGTCAAGTGTCAGCCACAGCTGAGTCACGAGTCAGCCACAACTGAAGCACACGCCAGGCACATCGGAGTGACTTTTGAGCCAAGCATGAGTCACGTTTCAGTCATTCCTGAGCCACGTGTCAACCACGCCTGTGTCACATGTGAGCCATGGCTGAAGCACATGCCAGACAATCCGGAGTCACATTTCAGCCACGCAAATGTCGCGCTGTGGCCACCCCTGAGCCACTTGTCAGCCACGTCTGAACCACATGTCAGCCACAAGTGTAGCACATGTCAGCCACGCCTGAGCCCTGTGGCAACCGCCCCACAGCCGTGTCTCAGCCACACCCGAATCACATGTCACCGATGCCCAAACCACGAATCACCCAGCCCTGAAACACGTGTCACACACACCTGAAACACATGTCAGCCAAACGAGAAGCACTTGGCAGTCACGCCTGTATCAAATGACAGCCACGCCGGAAGCAAGTTCCTGCCACGCCTGAACCACATGGTAGGCCCAACAGAATCACGTGCCCGTCACGCATGAACCATGTGTGAGCCATGTGCCTACCTTGTGCCAGCGGAACGCGAGCAACGATCCAGCATCTCTCGACCTTGGTACAGCCTGGCTTGAGCCACATGCCATCCGCATCTGAACCACAAGCCAGCCACACCTGAACCACACGTCAGACACACTGGACTCATGCAGGAGCCACATGTCAGCCACTTCTGAGCCATGTGTCACCAACACTTGAACCGCCTGCCACCCATTGCTGCCCCATGTGCCAGCCACACCTGAGCCCCATGCCAGCCATGCCTGAACCACGCATCAGGCACACCTGAACAATGTGCGAGCCAAGCCTGAATCACAAGTGAGGCCCAACTAAGTCACATGTGAACCACGCCTGAGCCACGAGTCAGCAGCACCTCCACCACAGGCAAGACACGCCTGAGTCACGTGTCAGCCGCAGCTGAGTCACGCGTCCAACACGCCTGCGTCATGTGTCAGCCGCAACTGAAGCACATGCCAGGCACGTCGGAATGACCTTTGAGCCACACATGACTCCCGTTTCAGCCACTCCTGAACCACATGTCAGCCATGCCTGAGACACAGGTGAGCCAGGGCTGGAGAACATGCCAGACAAGAAGCCTGAATCACGTTTGAATGTCACGAGAGTCTCATTGCAGCCACACCTGCGCCACACGTCAGCCACGCCTGAGTCACATGTCACCAACACCCGGCATGTTTCACACATGCCTCAGGCACATGTCAGCCACGCCTGAACCACCAGTCACCCATGCCTGAACCACACATCAGACACACCTGAACAAAATGCGTGCCATGGCTCAATCACATGTCAGAAACACATTGGTCTCGTGTCAGCCACGCCTGAGCAACGTGCCAACCACGCCAGAGCCACGTGTGAGCTATGCCGGAGCAACACCCCAGCCACGCGTGAGCCTCACCTGAGACATGTATTAGCCATGTGTGACAAACTCCTGAATCATGCGTCAGCCACACCTGACCCCGGTCTGAGGAACGCCTGAACTACGTGTGAGCCATGGCTCAGCCATGGCTGAACCACCTGTGAGCCACGCCTGAATCACGGGTGAAACCCTCCTGTACCATAGGAGACCTCCACAGGAGTCATGTGTGAGCCACTCCTGAGCTACACCTGAACCATATGTGAGCCTCCCTGAACCATGCCTGAACCACATGTGACACACTCGAACCACATGTGAGCCACCTGGGAAGCACGCATGTTCAATGCTAGAACCACACATGAGGCACATGGGAGCCACACTTGAAACGTGGCTGAGCCATGTGGGAGACAAGTGCCAGACACGCCTGAGTATGTGGGAGCCATGTGTCAGCAACATCTGAGGCACGGGGGGGCCAAACATGAACGACATGTCACCCATATGTGAAGGAAACGTCTGCCGTGCACGGATACTGTGCGAAGAATGCCTGAGTCACGTGTCAGCCATGTGTGAAACATGTGTCAGCAGCACCAGCGTCATGTTTCACACATGCCTGAGTCACATGTCAGGCAAGCCTGAACCAAAGGCCACCCATGTGTGAACCATGCACCAGCCACTGCTGAACCACACGAAGGCCATGCATGAACCATGAACGAACCACACCTGCATGACGGGTCAGGCACGCCTGTGTCACATGGCCACCTCAACTGAGTCATGTGTCAGCCACACCTGAATAACATGTGTGCCACGCCCGACTCACGTCTCAGCCGTGCGGAAGTCACGTGACAGCCAGGCCTGCACCATGTGCCAGTCGCACTTGAAACACAGGTCAGCCTCACTTGAAGCACGTGTCAGCCACGCTGGCACTGCTTGCCTGGCATGCCTGAAAAACGTGCCATACATGCCACAAACACATGGGAGCCACCCCTGAGCATCAACACAGCCAGGCATGAGCCACACCTGAGCCATGTGTGACCAAAGCCTGAATCATGTGCCAGCCACATGTGAGCCAGTCTTCTGGCACGCCTGCATTACGTGTAAGCCATGGCAGAGCTATGCCCCAACCACGTGTGAGCCATGCCTAAATCACGTGTGAAAGGCTCCTCTACCATATGCGACCCACACGAGTAGTGGGTTAGCCACGCCTGAATTCCACCTGACCCATGTGTGAGCCACACGTGAAGCATGCAGGAACCACATGTGAGACACCCTTGAACCACATCTGACCCACATGTGAAACCCACGTGTTCCATGCTTTAACCACACATGAACCACAGGGGAGCCACACATGAGACACAGCTCAGCCATGCATGAGCCACCTCACAGCCATGACTGAGTATTTGGGAGACACGTTTCACCGACATGTGAGTCACATGGGAGCCACACCTGTAGGGCATGTCACACACGCGTGACCACATGTCTGACACACATGGATAATGTGCAATGAATGCCTGAGTCACAGGGGAGCCATGCCTGAGTAGTGTGTCAGCCACACGTGATTCACGTGCCAGCCACTCCTGAAACACCTGTCACCTATGTCTGAACCACGTCTCAGTCACGACTGAGCCATGTGTCAACTGCGAATCACCAAGTGTCAGCCACACAGCAATCACGTGTCACTGAGGTCTGAACGAAGCATCACACACCACTTGAACACGTGTCACACACACCTGAATCACGTGTCACCCACACTACACTCATGCATGAGATGCATATCAGCCACTCCTGCACCAGGTGTTGAGGCACGCCTGAGTCAAGTGTCAGCCACAGCTGAGTCACGAGTCAGCCACAACTGAAGCACACGCCAGGCACATCGGAGTGACTTTTGAGCCAAGCATGAGTCACGTTTCAGTCATTCCTGAGCCACGTGTCAACCACGCCTGTGTCACATGTGAACCATGGCTGAAGCACATGCCAGACAATCCGGAGTCACATTTCAGCCACGCAAATGTCGCGCTGTGGCCACCCCTGAGCCACTTGTCAGCCACGTCTGAACCACATGTCAGCCACAAGTGTAGCACATGTCAGCCACGCCTGAGCCCTGTGGCAACTGCCCCACAGCCGTGTCTCAGCCACACCCGAATCACATGTCACCGATGCCCAAACCACGAATCACCCAGCCCTGAAACACGTGTCACACACACCTGAAACACATGTCAGCCAAACGAGAAGCACTTGGCAGTCACGCCTGTATCAAATGACAGCCACGCCGGAAGCAAGTTCCTGCCACGCCTGAACCACATGGTAGGCCCAACAGAATCACGTGCCCGTCACGCATGAACCATGTGTGAGCCATGTGCCTACCTTGTGCCAGCGGAACGCGAGCAACGATCCAGCATCTCTCGACCTTGGTACAGCCTGGCTTGAGCCACATGCCATCCGCATCTGAACCACAAGCCAGCCACACCTGAACCACACGTCAGACACACTGGACTCATGCAGGAGCCACATGTCAGCCACTTCTGAGCCATGTGTCACCAACACTTGAACCGCCTGCCACCCATTGCTGCCCCATGTGCCAGCCACACCTGAGCCCCATGCCAGCCATGCCTGAACCACGCATCAGGCACACCTGAACAATGTGCGAGCCAAGCCTGAATCACAAGTGAGGCCCAACTAAGTCACATGTGAACCACGCCTGAGCCACGAGTCAGCAGCACCTCCACCACAGGCAAGACACGCCTGAGTCACGTGTCAGACGCAGCTGAGTCACGCGTCAACCACGCCTGCATCATGTGTCAGCCGCAACTGAAGCACATGCCAGGCACGCCGGAATGACCTTTGAGCCACACATGACTCCCGTTTCAGCCACTCCTGAACCACATGTCAGCCATGCCTGAGTCACAGGTGAGCCAGGGCTGGAGAACATGCCAGACAAGAAGCCTGAATCACGTTTGAATGTCACGAGAGTCTCATTGCAGCCACACCTGCGCCACACGTCAGCCACGCCTGAGTCACATGTCACCAACACCCGGCATGTTTCACACATGCCTCAGGCACATGTCAGCCACGCCTGAACCACCAGTCACCCATGCCTGAACCACACATCAGCCACACCTGAACAAAATGCGTGCCATGGCTCAATCACATGTCAGAAACGCCTTAGTCTCGTGTCAGCCACGCCTGAGCCACGTGCCAACCACGCCAGAGCCACGTGTGAGCTATGCCGGAGCAACACCCCAGCCACGCGTGAGCCTCACCTGAGACATGTTTTAGCCATGTGTGACAAACTCCTGAATCATGCGTCAGCCACACCTGACCCCGGTCTGAGGAACGCCTGAACTACGTGTGAGCCATGGCTCAGCCATGGCTGAACCACCTGTGAGCCACGCCTGAATCACGGGTGAAACCCTCCTGTACCATAGGAGACCTCCACAGGAGTCATGTGTGAGCCACTCCTGAGCTACACCTGAACCATATGTGAGCCTCCCTGAACCATGCCTGAACCCCATGTGACACACTCCAACCACATGTGAGCCACCTGGGAAGCACGCATGTTCAATGCTAGAACCACACATGAGGCACATGGGAGCCACACTTGAAACGTGGCTGAGCCATGTGGGAGACAAGTGCCAGACACGCCTGAGTATGTGGGAGCCATGTGTCAGCAACGTCTGAGGCACGGGGGGGCCAAACATGAACGACATGTCACCCATATGTGAAGGAAACGTCTGCCGTGCACGGATACTGTGCGAAGAATGCCTGAGTCACGTGTCAGCCATGTGTGAAACATGTGTCAGCAGCACCAGCGTCATGTTTCACACATGCCTGAGTCACATGTCAGGCAAGCCTGAACCACTGGCCACCCATGTGTGAACCATGCACCAGCCACTGCTGAACCACACGAAGGCCATGCATGAACCATGAACGAACCACACCTGCATGACGGGTCAGGCACGCCTGTGTCACATGGCCACCTCAACTGAGTCATGTGTCAGCCACACCTGAATAACGTGTGCCATGCCCGACTCACGTCTCAGCCGTGCGGAAGTCACGTGCCAGCCAGGCCTGCACCATGTGCCAGCCAGGCCTGAACCACGTGCCAGTCACACTTGAAACACAGGTCAGCCTCACTTGAAGCACGTGTCAGCCACGCTGGCACTGCTTGCCTGGCATGCCTGAAAAACGTGCCATACATGCCACAAACACATGGGAGCCACGCCTGAGCATCAACACAGCCAGGCATGAGCCACACCTGAGCCATGTGTGACCAAAGCCTGAATCATGTGCCAGCCACATGTGAGCCAGTCTTCTGGCACGCCTGCATTACGTGTAAGCCATGGCAGAGCTATGCCCCAACCACGTGTGAGCCATGCCTAAATCACGTGTGAAAGTCTCCTCTACCATATGCGACCCACACGAGTCGTGGGTTAGCCACGCCTGAATTCCACCTGACCCATGTGTGAGCCACACGTGAAGCATGCATGAACCACATGTGAGACACCCTTGAACCACATCTGACCCACATGTGAAACCCACGTGTTCCATGCTTTCACCACACATGAACCACAGGGGAGCCACACATGAAACACAGCTGAGCCATGCATGAGCCACCTCACAGCCATGACTGAGTATTTGGGAGACACGTTTCACCGACATGTGAGTCACATGGGAGCCACACCTGTAGGGCATGTCACACACGCGTGACCACATGTCTGACACACATGGATAATGTGCAATGAATGCCTGAGTCACAGGGGAGCCATGCCTGAGTAGTGTGTCAGCCACACGTGATTCACGTGCCAGCCACTCCTGAAACACCTGTCACCTACGTCTGAACCACGTCTCAGTGACGACTGAGCCATGTGTCAACTGCGAATCACCAAGTGTCAGCCACACAGCAATCACGTGTCACTGAGGTCTGAACGAAGCATCACACACCACTTGAACACGTGTCACACACACCTGAATCACGTGTCACCCACACTACACTCATGCATGAGATGCATATCAGCCACTCCTGCACCAGGTGTTGAGGCACGCCTGAGTCAAGTGTCAGCCACAGCTGAGTCACGAGTCAGCCACAACTGAAGCACACGCCAGGCACATCGGAGTGACTTTTGAGCCAAGCATGAGTCACGTTTCAGTCATTCCTGAGCCACGTGTCAACCACGCCTGTGTCACATGTGAACCATGGCTGAAGCACATGCCAGACAATCCGGAGTCACATTTCAGCCACGCAAATGTCGCGCTGTGGCCACCCCTGAGCCACTTGTCAGCCACGTCTGAACCACATGTCAGCCACAAGTGTAGCACATGTCAGCCACGCCTGAGCCCTGTGGCAACCGCCCCACAGCCGTGTCTCAGCCACACCCGAATCACATGTCACCGATGCCCAAACCACGAATCACCCAGCCCTGAAACACGTGTCACACACACCTGAAACACATGTCAGCCAAACGAGAAGCACTTGGCAGTCACGCCTGTATCAAATGACAGCCACGCCGGAAGCAAGTTCCTGCCACGCCTGAACCACATGGTAGGCCCAACAGAATCACGTGCCCGTCACGCATGAACCATGTGTGAGCCATGTGCCTACCTTGTGCCAGCGGAACGCGAGCAACGATCCAGCATCTCTCGACCTTGGTACAGCCTGGCTTGAGCCACATGCCATCCGCATCTGAACCACAAGCCAGCCACACCTGAACCACACGTCAGACACACTGGACTCATGCAGGAGCCACATGTCAGCCACTTCTGAGCCATGTGTCACCAACACTTGAACCGCCTGCCACCCATTGCTGCCCCATGTGCCAGCCACACCTGAGCCCCATGCCAGCCATGCCTTAACCACGCATCAGGCACACCTGAACAATGTGCGAGCCAAGCCTGAATCACAAGTGAGGCCCAACTAAGTCACATGTGAACCACGCCTGAGCCACGAGTCAGCAGCACCTCCACCACAGGCAAGACACGCCTGAGTCACGTGTCAGCCGCAGCTGACTCACGCGTCCAACACGCCTGCGTCATGTGTCAGCCGCAACTGAAGCACATGCCAGGCACGCCGGAATGACCTTTGAGCCACACATGACTCCCGTTTCAGCCACTGCTGAACCACATGTCAGCCATGCCTGAGTCACAGGTGAGCCAGGGCTGGAGAACATGCCAGACAAGAAGCCTGAATCACGTTTGAATGTCACGAGAGTCTCATTGCAGCCACACCTGCGCCACACGTCAGCCACGCCTGAGTCACATGTCACCAACACCCGGCATGTTTCACACATGCCTCAGGCACATGTCAGCCACGCCTGAACCACCAGTCACCCATGCCTGAACCACACATCAGCCACACCTGAACAAAATGCGTGCCATGGCTCAATCACATGTCAGAAACGCCTTAGTCTCGTGTCAGCCACGCCTGAGCCACGTGCCAACAACGCCAGAGCCACGTGTGAGCTATGCCGGAGCAACACCCCAGCCACGCGTGAGCCTCACCTGAGACATGTTTTAGCCATGTGTGACAAACTCCTGAATCATGCGTCAGCCACACCTGACCCCGGTCTGAGGAACGCCTGAACTACGTGTGAGCCATGGCTCAGCCATGGCTGAACCACCTGTGAGCCACGCCTGAATCACGGGTGAAACCCTCCTGTACCATAGGAGACCTCCACAGGAGTCATGTGTGAGCCACTCCTGAGCTACACCTGAACCATATGTGAGCCTCCCTGAACCATGCCTGAACCCCATGTGACACACTCCAACCACATGTGAGCCACCTGGGAAGCACGCATGTTCAATGCTAGAACCACACATGAGGCACATGGGAGCCACACTTGAAACGTGGCTGAGCCATGTGGGAGACAAGTGCCAGACACGCCTGAGTATGTGGGAGCCATGTGTCAGCAACGTCTGAGGCACGGGGGGGCCAAACATGAACGACATGTCACCCATATGTGAAGGAAACGTCTGCCGTGCACGGATACTGTGCGAAGAATGCCTGAGTCACGTGTCAGCCATGTGTGAAACATGTGTCAGCAGCACCAGCGTCATGTTTCACACATGCCTGAGTCACATGTCAGGCAAGCCTGAACCACTGGCCACCCATGTGTGAACCATGCACCAGCCACTGCTGAACCACACGAAGGCCATGCATGAACCATGAAGGAACCACACCTGCATGACGGGTCAGGCACGCCTGTGTCACATGGCCACCTCAACTGAGTCATGTGTCAGCCACACCTGAATAACATGTGTGCCACGCCCGACTCACGTCTCAGCCGTGCGGAAGTCACGTGCCAGCCAGGCCTGCACCATGTGCCAGCCAGGCCTGAACCACGTGCCAGTCACACTTGAAACACAGGTCAGCCTCACTTGAAGCACGTGTCAGCCACGCTGGCACTGCTTGCCTGGCATGCCTGAAAAACGTGCCATACATGCCACAAACACATGGGAGCCACGCCTGAGCATCAACACAGCCAGGCATGAGCCACACCTGAGCCATGTGTGACCAAAGCCTGAATCATGTGCCAGCCACATGTGAGCCAGTCTTCTGGCACGCCTGCATTACGTGTAAGCCATGGCAGAGCTATGCCCCAACCACGTGTGAGCCATGCCTAAATCACGTGTGAAAGTCTCCTCTACCATATGCGACCCACACGAGTCGTGGGTTAGCCACGCCTGAATTCCACCTGACCCATGTGTGAGCCACACGTGAAGCATGCATGAACCACATGTGAGACACCCTTGAACCACATCTGACCCACATGTGAAACCCACGTGTTCCATGCTTTCACCACACATGAACCACAGGGGAGCCACACATGAAACACAGCTGAGCCATGCATGAGCCACCTCACAGCCATGACTGAGTATTTGGGAGACACGTTTCACCAACATGTGAGTCACATGGGAGCCACACCTGTAGGGCATGTCACACACGCGTGACCACATGTCTGACACACATGGATAATGTGCAATGAATGCCTGAGTCACAGGGGAGCCATGCCTGAGTAGTGTGTCAGCCACACGTGATTCACGTGCCAGCCACTCCTGAAACACCTGTCACCTACGTCTGAACCACGTCTCAGTCACGACTGAGCCATGTGTCAACTGCGAATCACCAAGTGTCAGCCACACAGCAATCACGCGTCACTGAGGTCTGAACGAAGCATCACACACCACTTGAACACGTGTCACACACACCTGAATCACGTGTCACCCACACTACACTCATGCATGAGATGCATATCAGCCACTCCTGCACCAGGTGTTGAGGCACGCCTGAGTCAAGTGTCAGCCACAGCTGAGTCACGAGTCAGCCACAACTGAAGCACACGCCAGGCACATCGGAGTGACATTTGAGCCAAGCATGAGACACGTTTCAGTCATTCCTGAGCCACGTGTCAACCACGCCTGTGTCACATGTGAGCCATGGCTGAAGCACATGCCAGACAATCCGGAGTCACATTTCAGCCACGCAAATGTCGCGCTGTGGCCACCCCTGAGCCACTTGTCAGCCACGTCTGAACCACATGTCAGCCACAAGTGTAGCACATGTCAGCCACGCCTGAGCCCTGTGGCAACCGCCCCACAGCCGTGTCTCAGCCACACCCGAATCACATGTCACCGATGCCCAAACCACGAATCACCCAGCCCTGAAACACGTGTCACACACACCTGAAACACATGTCAGCCAAACGAGAAGCACTTGGCAGTCACGCCTGTATCAAATGACAGCCACGCCGGAAGCAAGTTCCTGCCACGCCTGAACCACATGGTAGGCCCAACAGAATCACGTGCCCGTCACGCATGAACCATGTGTGAGCCATGTGCCTACCTTGTGCCAGCGGAACACGAGCAACGATCCAGCATCTCTCGACCTTGGTACAGCCTGGCTTGAGCCACATGCCATCCGCATCTGAACCACAAGCCAGCCACACCTGAACCACACGTCAGACACACTGGACTCATGCAGGAGCCACATGTCAGCCACTTCTGAGACATGTGTCACCAACACTTGAACCGCCTGCCACCCATTGCTGCCCCATGTGCCAGCCACACCTGAGCCCCATGCCAGCCATGCCTGAACCACGCATCAGGCACACCTGAACAATGTGCGAGCCAAGCCTGAATCACAAGTGAGGCCCAACTAAGTCACATGTGAACCACGCCTGAGCCACGAGTCAGCAGCACCTCCACCACAGGCAAGACACGCCTGAGTCACGTGTCAGCCGCAGCTGAGTCACGCGTCCAACACGCCTGCGTCATGTGTCAGCCGCAACTGAAGCACATGCCAGGCACGCCGGAATGACCTTTGAGCCACACATGACTCCCGTTTCAGCCACTCCTGAACCACATGTCAGCCATGCCTGAGTCACAGGTGAGCCAGGGCTGGAGAACATGCCAGACAAGAAGCCTGAATCACGTTTGAATGTCACGAGAGTCTCATTGCAGCCACACCTGCGCCACACGTCAGCCACGCCTGAGTCACATGTCACCAACACCCGGCATGTTTCACACATGCCTCAGGCACATGTCAGCCACGCCTGAACCACCAGTCACCCATGCCTGAACCACACATCAGCCACACCTGAACAAAATGCGTGCCATGGCTCAATCACATGTCAGAAACGCCTTAGTCTCGTGTCAGCCACGCCTGAGCCACGTGCCAACCACGCCAGAGCCACGTGTGAGCTATGCCGGAGCAACACCCCAGCCACGCGTGAGCCTCACCTGAGACATGTTTTAGCCATGTGTGACAAACTCCTGAATCATGCGTCAGCCACACCTGACCCCGGTCTGAGGAACGCCTGAACTACGTGTGAGCCATGGCTCAGCCATGGCTGAACCACCTGTGAGCCACGCCTGAATCACGGGTGAAACCCTCCTGTACCATAGGAGACCTCCACAGGAGTCATGTGTGAGCCACTCCTGAGCTACACCTGAACCATATGTGAGCCTCCCTGAACCATGCCTGAACCCCATGTGACACACTCCAACCACATGTGAGCCACCTGGGAAGCACGCATGTTCAATGCTAGAACCACACATGAGGCACATGGGAGCCACACTTGAAACGTGGCTGAGCCATGTGGGAGACAAGTGCCAGACACGCCTGAGTATGTGGGAGCCATGTGTCAGCAACGTCTGAGGCACGGGGGGGCCAAACATGAACGACATGTCACCCATATGTGAAGGAAACGTCTGCCGTGCACGGATACTGTGCGAAGAATGCCTGAGTCACGTGTCAGCCATGTGTGAAACATGTGTCAGCAGCACCAGCGTCATGTTTCACACATGCCTGAGTCACATGTCAGGCAAGCCTGAACCACTGGCCACCCATGTGTGAACCATGCACCAGCCACTGCTGAACCACACGAAGGCCATGCATGAACCATGAACGAACCACACCTGCATGACGGGTCAGGCACGCCTGTGTCACATGGCCACCTCAACTGAGTCATGTGTCAGCCACACCTGAATAACATGTGTGCCACGCCCGACTCACGTCTCAGCCGTGCGGAAGTCACGTGCCATCCAGGCCTGCACCATGTGCCAGCCAGGCCTGAACCACGTGCCAGTCACACTTGAAACACAGGTCAGCCTCACTTGAAGCACGTGTCAGCCACGCTGGCACGGCTTGCCTGGCATGCCTGAAAAACGTGCCATACATGCCACAAACACATGGGAGCCACGCCTGAGCATCAACACAGCCAGGCATGAGCCACACCTGAGCCATGTGTGACCAAAGCCTGAATCATGTGCCAGCCACATGTGAGCCTGTATTCTGGCACGTCTGCTTTACGTGTAAGCCATGGCAGAGCTATGCCCCAACCACGTGTGAGCCATGCCTAAATCACGTGTGAAAGTCTCCTCTACCATATGCGACCCACACGAGTCGTGGGTGAGCCACGCCTGAATTCCACATGACCCATGTGTGAGCCACACGTGAAGCATGCATGAACCACATGTGAGACACCCTTGAACCAAATCTGACCCACATGTGAAACCCACGTGTTCCATGCTTTAACCACACATGAACCACAGGGGAGCCACACATGAAGCACAGCTGAGCCATGCATGAGCCACCTCACAGCCATGACTGAGTATTTGGGAGACACGTTTCACCGACATGTGAGTCACATGGGAGCCACACCTTTAGTTCATGCCACATACGCGTGACCACATGTCTGACACACATGGATAATGTGCAATGAATGCCTGAGTCACAGGGGAGCCATGCCTGAGTAGTGTGTCAGCCACACGTGATTCACGTGCCAGCCACTCCTGAAACACCTGTCACCTACGTCTGAACCACGTCTCAGTCACGACTGAGCCATGTGTCAACTGCGAATCACCAAGTGTCAGCCACACAGCAATCACGCGTCACTGAGGTCTGAACGAAGCATCACACACCACTTGAACACGTGTCACACACACCTGAATCACGTGTCACCCACACTACACTCATGCATGAGATGCATATCAGCCACTCCTGCACCAGGTGTTGAGGCACGCCTGAGTCAAGTGTCAGCCACAGCTGAGTCACGAGTCAGCCACAACTGAAGCACACGCCAGGCACATCGGAGTGACATTTGAGCCAAGCATGAGACACGTTTCAGTCATTCCTGAGCCACGTGTCAACCACGCCTGTGTCACATGTGAGCCATGGCTGAAGCACATGCCAGACAATCCGGAGTCACATTTCAGCCACGCAAATGTCGCGCTGTGGCCACCCCTGAGCCACTTGTCAGCCACGTCTGAACCACATGTCAGCCACAAGTGTAGCACATGTCAGCCACGCCTGAGCCCTGTGGCAACCGCCCCACAGCCGTGTCTCAGCCACACCCGAATCACATGTCACCGATGCCCAAACCACGAATCACCCAGCCCTGAAACACGTGTCACACACACCTGAAACACATGTCAGCCAAACGAGAAGCACTTGGCAGTCACGCCTGTATCAAATGACAGCCACGCCGGAAGCAAGTTCCTGCCACGCCTGAACCACATGGTAGGCCCAACAGAATCACGTGCCCGTCACGCATGAACCATGTGTGAGCCATGTGCCTACCTTGTGCCAGCGGAACACGAGCAACGATCCAGCATCTCTCGACCTTGGTACAGCATGGCTTGAGCCACATGCCATCCGCATCTGAACCACAAGCCAGCCACACCTGAACCACACGTCAGACACACTGGACTCATGCAGGAGCCACATGTCAGCCACTTCTGAGACATGTGTCACCAACACTTGAACCGCCTGCCACCCATTGCTGCCCCATGTGCCAGCCACACCTGAGCCCCATGCCAGCCATGCCTGAACCACGCATCAGGCACACCTGAACAATGTGCGAGCCAAGCCTGAATCACAAGTGAGGCCCAACTAAGTCACATGTGAACCACGCCTGAGCCACGAGTCAGCAGCACCTCCACCACAGGCAAGACACGCCTGAGTCACGTGTCAGCCGCAGCTGAGTCACGCGTCCAACACGCCTGCGTCATGTGTCAGCCGCAACTGAAGCACATGCCAGGCACGCCGGAATGACCTTTGAGCCACACATGACTCCCGTTTCAGCCACTCCTGAACCACATGTCAGCCATGCCTGAGTCACAGGTGAGCCAGGGCTGGAGAACATGCCAGACAAGAAGCCTGAATCACGTTTGAATGTCACGAGAGTCTCATTGCAGCCACACCTGCGCCACACGTCAGCCACGCCTGAGTCACATGTCACCAACACCCGGCATGTTTCACACATGCCTCAGGCACATGTCAGCCACGCCTGAACCACCAGTCACCCATGCCTGAACCACACATCAGCCACACCTGAACAAAATGCGTGCCATGGCTCAATCACATGTCAGAAACGCCTTAGTCTCGTGTCAGCCACGCCTGAGCCACGTGCCAACCACGCCAGAGCCACGTGTGAGCTATGCCGGAGCAACACCCCAGCCACGCGTGAGCCTCACCTGAGACATGTTTTAGCCATGTGTGACAAACTCCTGAATCATGCGTCAGCCACACCTGACCCCGGTCTGAGGAACGCCTGAACTACGTGTGAGCCATGGCTCAGCCATGGCTGAACCACCTGTGAGCCACGCCTGAATCACGGGTGAAACCCTCCTGTACCATAGGAGACCTCCACAGGAGTCATGTGTGAGCCACTCCTGAGCTACACCTGAACCATATGTGAGCCTCCCTGAACCATGCCTGAACCCCATGTGACACACTCCAACCACATGTGAGCCACCTGGGAAGCACGCATGTTCAATGCTAGAACCACACATGAGGCACATGGGAGCCACACTTGAAACGTGGCTGAGCCATGTGGGAGACAAGTGCCAGACACGCCTGAGTATTTGGGAGCCATGTGTCAGCAACGTCTGAGGCACGGGGGGGCCAAACATGAACGACATGTCACCCATATGTGAAGGAAACGTCTGCCGTGCACGGATACTGTGCGAAGAATGCCTGAGTCACGTGTCAGCCATGTGTGAAACATGTGTCAGCAGCACCAGCGTCATGTTTCACACATGCCTGAGTCACATGTCAGGCAAGCCTGAACCACTGGCCACCCATGTGTGAACCATGCACCAGCCACTGCTGAACCACACGAAGGCCATGCATGAACCATGAAGGAACCACACCTGCATGACGGGTCAGGCACGCCTGTGTCACATGGCCACCTCAACTGAGTCATGTGTCAGCCACACCTGAATAACATGTGTGCCACGCCCGACTCACGTCTCAGCCGTGCGGAAGTCACGTGCCAGCCAGGCCTGCACCATGTGCCAGCCAGGCCTGAACCACGTGCCAGTCACACTTGAAACACAGGTCAGCCTCACTTGAAGCACGTGTCAGCCACGCTGGCACTGCTTGCCTGGCATGCCTGAAAAACGTGCCATACATGCCACAAACACATGGGAGCCACGCCTGAGCATCAACACAGCCAGGCATGAGCCACACCTGAGCCATGTGTGACCAAAGCCTGAATCATGTGCCAGCCACATGTGAGCCAGTCTTCTGGCACGCCTGCATTATGTGTAAGCCATGGCAGAGCTATGCCCCAACCACGTGTGAGCCATGCCTAAATCACGTGTGAAAGTCTCCTCTACCATATGCGACCCACACGAGTCGTGGGTTAGCCACGCCTGAATTCCACCTGACCCATGTGTGAGCCACACGTGAAGCATGCATGAACCACATGTGAGACACCCTTGAACCACATCTGACCCACATGTGAAACCCACGTGTTCCATGCTTTCACCACACATGAACCACAGGGGAGCCACACATGAAACACAGCTGAGCCATGCATGAGCCACCTCACAGCCATGACTGAGTATTTGGGAGACACGTTTCACCGACATGTGAGTCACATGGGAGCCACACCTGTAGGGCATGTCACACACGCGTGACCACATGTCTGACACACATGGATAATGTGCAATGAATGCCTGAGTCACAGGGGAGCCATGCCTGAGTAGTGTGTCAGCCACACGTGATTCACGTGCCAGCCACTCCTGAAACACCTGTCACCTACGTCTGAACCACGTCTCAGTCACGACTGAGCCATGTGTCAACTGCGAATCACCAAGTGTCAGCCACACAGCAATCACGTGTCAGTGAGGTCTGAACGAAGCATCACACACCACTTGAACACGTGTCACACACACCTGAATCACGTGTCACCCACACTACACTCATGCATGAGATGCATATCAGCCACTCCTGCACCAGGTGTTGAGGCACGCCTGAGTCAAGTGTCAGCCACAGCTGAGTCACGAGTCAGCCACAACTGAAGCACACGCCAGGCACATCGGAGTGACTTTTGAGCCAAGCATGAGTCACGTTTCAGTCATTCCTGAGCCACGTGTCAACCACGCCTGTGTCACATGTGAGCCATGGCTGAAGCACATGCCAGACAATCCGGAGTCACATTTCAGCCACGCAAATGTCGCGCTGTGGCCACCCCTGAGCCACTTGTCAGCCACGTCTGAACCACATGTCAGCCACAAGTGTAGCACATGTCAGCCACGCCTGAGCCCTGTGGCAACCGCCCCACAGCCGTGTCTCAGCCACACCCGAATCACATGTCACCGATGCCCAAACCACGAATCACCCAGCCCTGAAACACGTGTCACACACACCTGAAACACATGTCAGCCAAACGAGAAGCACTTGGCAGTCACGCCTGTATCAAATGACAGCCACGCCGGAAGCAAGTTCCTGCCACGCCTGAACCACATGGTAGGCCCAACAGAATCACGTGCCCGTCACGCATGAACCATGTGTGAGCCATGTGCCTACCTTGTGCCAGCGGAACGCGAGCAACGATCCAGCATCTCTCGACCTTGGTACAGCCTGGCTTGAGCCACATGCCATCCGCATCTGAACCACAAGCCAGCCACACCTGAACCACACGTCAGACACACTGGACTCATGCAGGAGCCACATGTCAGCCACTTCTGAGCCATGTGTCACCAACACTTGAACCGCCTGCCACCCATTGCTGCCCCATGTGCCAGCCACACCTGAGCCCCACGCCAGCCATGCCTGAACCACGCATCAGGCACACCTGAACAATGTGCGAGCCAAGCCTGAATCACAAGTGAGGCCCAACTAAGTCACATGTGAACCACGCCTGAGCCACGAGTCAGCAGCACCTCCACCACA
Organism: Equus caballus; assembly: GCF_041296265.1. Taxonomy (NCBI): domain Eukaryota; kingdom Metazoa; phylum Chordata; class Mammalia; order Perissodactyla; family Equidae; genus Equus; species Equus caballus. The sequence goes on from NC_091715.1 coordinate 48,988,489, forward strand.
GGCAAGACACGCCTGAGTCACGTGTCAGCCGCAGCTGAGTCACGCGTCAAACACGCCTGTGTCATGTGTCAGCCGCAACTGAAGCACATGCCAGGCACGCCGGAATGACCTTTGAGCCACACATGACTCCCGTTTCAGCCACTCCTGAACCACATGTCAGCCATGCCTGAGTCACAGGTGAGCCAGGGCTGGAGAACATGCCAGACAAGAAGCCTGAATCACGTTTGAATGTCACGAGAGTCTCATTGCAGCCACACCTGCGCCACACGTCAGCCACGCCTGAGTCACATGTCACCAACACCCGGCATGTTTCACACATGCCTCAGGCACATGTCAGCCACGCCTGAACCACCAGTCACCCATGCCTGAACCACACATCAGCCACACCTGAACAAAATGCGTGCCATGGCTCAATCACATGTCAGAAACGCCTTAGTCTCGTGTCAGCCACGCCTGAGCCACGTGCCAACAACGCCAGAGCCACGTGTGAGCTATGCCGGAGCAACACCCCAGCCACGCGTGAGCCTCACCTGAGACATGTTTTAGCCATGTGTGACAAACTCCTGAATCATGCGTCAGCCACACCTGACCCTGGTCTGAGGAACGCCTGAACTACGTGTGAGCCATGGCTCAGCCATGGCTGAACCACCTGTGAGCCACGCCTGAATCACGGGTGAAACCCTCCTGTACCATAGGAGACCTCCACAGGAGTCATGTGTGAGCCACTCCTGAGCTACACCTGAACCATATGTGAGCCTCCCTGAACCATGCCTGAACCACATGTGACACACTCGAACCACATGTGAGCCACCTGGGAAGCACGCATGTTCAATGCTAGAACCACACATGAGGCACATGGGAGCCACACTTGAAACGTGGCTGAGCCATGTGGGAGACAAGTGCCAGACACGCCTGAGTATGTGGGAGCCATGTGTCAGCAACGTCTGAGGCACGGGGGGGCCAAACATGAACGACATGTCACCCATATGTGAAGGAAACGTCTGCCGTGCACGGATACTGTGCGAAGAATGCCTGAGTCACGTGTCAGCCATGTGTGAAACATGTGTCAGCAGCACCAGCGTCATGTTTCACACATGCCTGAGTCACATGTCAGGCAAGCCTGAACCAATGGCCACCCATGTGTGAACCATGCACCAGCCACTGCTGAACCACACGAAGGCCATGCATGAACCATGAACGAACCACACCTGCATGACGGGTCAGGGACGCCAGTGTCACATGGCCGCCTCAACTGAGTCATGTGTCAGCCACACCTGAATAAAATGTGTGCCACGCCCGACTCGCGTCTCAGCCGTGCGGAAGTCACGTGCCAGCCAGGCCTGCACCATGTGCCAGCCAGGCCTGAACCACGTGCCAGTCACACTTGAAACACAGGTCAGCCTCACTTGAAGCACGTGTCAGCCATGCTGGCACTGCTTGCCTGGCATGCCTGAAAAACGTGCCATACATGCCACAAACACATGGGAGCCACGCCTGAGCATCAACACAGCCAGGCATGAGCCACACCTGAGCCATGTGTGACCAAAGCCTGAATCATGTGCCAGCCACATGTGAGCCAGTCTTCTGGCACGCCTGCATTACGTGTAAGCCATGGCAGAGCTATGCCCCAACCACGTGTGAGCCATGCCTAAATCACGTGTGAAAGTCTCCTCTACCATATGCGACCCACACGAGTCGTGGGTTAGCCACGCCTGAATTCCACCTGACCCATGTGTGAGCCACACGTGAAGCATGCATGAACCACATGTGAGACACCCTTGAACCACATCTGACCCACATGTGAAACCCACGTGTTCCATGCTTTCACCACACATGAACCACAGGGGAGCCACACATGAAACACAGCTGAGCCATGCATGAGCCACCTCACAGCCATGACTGAGTATTTGGGAGACACGTTTCACCAACATGTGAGTCACATGGGAGCCACACCTGTAGGGCATGTCACACACGCGTGACCACATGTCTGACACACATGGATAATGTGCAATGAATGCCTGAGTCACAGGGGAGCCATGCCTGAGTAGTGTGTCAGCCACACGTGATTCACGTGCCAGCCACTCCTGAAACACCTGTCACCTACGTCTGAACCACGTCTCAGTCACGACTGAGCCATGTGTCAACTGCGAATCACCAAGTGTCAGCCACACAGCAATCACGTGTCAGTGAGGTCTGAACGAAGCATCACACACCACTTGAACACGTGTCACACACACCTGAATCACGTGTCACCCACACTACACTCATGCATGAGATGCATATCAGCCACTCCTGCACCAGGTGTTGAGGCACGCCTGAGTCAAGTGTCAGCCACAGCTGAGTCACGAGTCAGCCACAACTGAAGCACACGCCAGGCACATCGGAGTGACTTTTGAGCCAAGCATGAGTCACGTTTCAGTCATTCCTGAGCCACGTGTCAACCACGCCTGTGTCACATGTGAGCCATGGCTGAAGCACATGCCAGACAATCCGGAGTCACATTTCAGCCACGCAAATGTCGCGCTGTGGCCACCCCTGAGCCACTTGTCAGCCACGTCTGAACCACATGTCAGCCACAAGTGTAGCACATGTCAGCCACGCCTGAGCCCTGTGGCAACCGCCCCACAGCCGTGTCTCAGCCACACCCGAATCACATGTCACCGATGCCCAAACCACGAATCACCCAGCCCTGAAACACGTGTCACACACACCTGAAACACATGTCAGCCAAACGAGAAGCACTTGGCAGTCACGCCTGTATCAAATGACAGCCACGCCGGAAGCAAGTTCCTGCCACGCCTGAACCACATGGTAGGCCCAACAGAATCACGTGCCCGTCACGCATGAACCATGTGTGAGCCATGTGCCTACCTTGTGCCAGCGGAACGCGAGCAACGATCCAGCATCTCTCGACCTTGGTACAGCCTGGCTTGAGCCACATGCCATCCGCATCTGAACCACAAGCCAGCCACACCTGAACCACACGTCAGACACACTGGACTCATGCAGGAGCCACATGTCAGCCACTTCTGAGCCATGTGTCACCAACACTTGAACCGCCTGCCACCCATTGCTGCCCCATGTGCCAGCCACACCTGAGCCCCACGCCAGCCATGCCTGAACCACGCATCAGGCACACCTGAACAATGTGCGAGCCAAGCCTGAATCACAAGTGAGGCCCAACTAAGTCACATGTGAACCACGCCTGAGCCACGAGTCAGCAGCACCTCCACCACAGGCAAGACACGCCTGAGTCACGTGTCAGCCGCAGCTGAGTCACGCGTCAAACACGCCTGTGTCATGTGTCAGCCGCAACTGAAGCACATGCCAGGCACGCCGGAATGACCTTTGAGCCACACATGACTCCCGTTTCAGCCACTCCTGAACCACATGTCAGCCATGCCTGAGTCACAGGTGAGCCAGGGCTGGAGAACATGCCAGACAAGAAGCCTGAATCACGTTTGAATGTCACGAGAGTCTCATTGCAGCCACACCTGCGCCACACGTCAGCCACGCCTGAGTCACATGTCACCAACACCCGGCATGTTTCACACATGCCTCAGGCACATGTCAGCCACGCCTGAACCACCAGTCACCCATGCCTGAACCACACATCAGCCACACCTGAACAAAATGCGTGCCATGGCTCAATCACATGTCAGAAACGCCTTAGTCTCGTGTCAGCCACGCCTGAGCCACGTGCCAACAACGCCAGAGCCACGTGTGAGCTATGCCGGAGCAACACCCCAGCCACGCGTGAGCCTCACCTGAGACATGTTTTAGCCATGTGTGACAAACTCCTGAATCATGCGTCAGCCACACCTGACCCTGGTCTGAGGAACGCCTGAACTACGTGTGAGCCATGGCTCAGCCATGGCTGAACCACCTGTGAGCCACGCCTGAATCACGGGTGAAACCCTCCTGTACCATAGGAGACCTCCACAGGAGTCATGTGTGAGCCACTCCTGAGCTACACCTGAACCATATGTGAGCCTCCCTGAACCATGCCTGAACCACATGTGACACACTCGAACCACATGTGAGCCACCTGGGAAGCACGCATGTTCAATGCTAGAACCACACATGAGGCACATGGGAGCCACACTTGAAACGTGGCTGAGCCATGTGGGAGACAAGTGCCAGACACGCCTGAGTATGTGGGAGCCATGTGTCAGCAACGTCTGAGGCACGGGGGGGCCAAACATGAACGACATGTCACCCATATGTGAAGGAAACGTCTGCCGTGCACGGATACTGTGCGAAGAATGCCTGAGTCACGTGTCAGCCATGTGTGAAACATGTGTCAGCAGCACCAGCGTCATGTTTCACACATGCCTGAGTCACATGTCAGGCAAGCCTGAACCAATGGCCACCCATGTGTGAACCATGCACCAGCCACTGCTGAACCACACGAAGGCCATGCATGAACCATGAACGAACCACACCTGCATGACGGGTCAGGGACGCCAGTGTCACATGGCCGCCTCAACTGAGTCATGTGTCAGCCACACCTGAATAAAATGTGTGCCACGCCCGACTCGCGTCTCAGCCGTGCGGAAGTCACGTGCCAGCCAGGCCTGCACCATGTGCCAGCCAGGCCTGAACCACGTGCCAGTCACACTTGAAACACAGGTCAGCCTCACTTGAAGCACGTGTCAGCCATGCTGGCACTGCTTGCCTGGCATGCCTGAAAAACGTGCCATACATGCCACAAACACATGGGAGCCACGCCTGAGCATCAACACAGCCAGGCATGAGCCACACCTGAGCCATGTGTGACCAAAGCCTGAATCATGTGCCAGCCACATGTGAGCCAGTCTTCTGGCACGCCTGCATTACGTGTAAGCCATGGCAGAGCTATGCCCCAACCACGTGTGAGCCATGCCTAAATCACGTGTGAAAGTCTCCTCTACCATATGCGACCCACACGAGTCGTGGGTTAGCCACGCCTGAATTCCACCTGACCCATGTGTGAGCCACACGTGAAGCATGCATGAACCACATGTGAGACACCCTTGAACCACATCTGACCCACATGTGAAACCCACGTGTTCCATGCTTTCACCACACATGAACCACAGGGGAGCCACACATGAAACACAGCTGAGCCATGCATGAGCCACCTCACAGCCATGACTGAGTATTTGGGAGACACGTTTCACCAACATGTGAGTCACATGGGAGCCACACCTGTAGGGCATGTCACACACGCGTGACCACATGTCTGACACACATGGATAATGTGCAATGAATGCCTGAGTCACAGGGGAGCCATGCCTGAGTAGTGTGTCAGCCACATGTGATTCACGTGCCAGCCACTCCTGAAACACCTGTCACCTACGTCTGAACCACGTCTCAGTCACGACTGAGCCATGTGTCAACTGCGAATCACCAAGTGTCAGCCACACAGCAATCACGCGTCACTGAGGTCTGAACGAAGCATCACACACCACTTGAACACGTGTCACACACACCTGAATCACGTGTCACCCACACTACACTCATGCATGAGATGCATATCAGCCACTCCTGCACCAGGTGTTGAGGCACGCCTGAGTCAAGTGTCAGCCACAGCTGAGTCACGAGTCAGCCACAACTGAAGCACACGCCAGGCACATCGGAGTGACATTTGAGCCAAGCATGAGACACGTTTCAGTCATTCCTGAGCCACGTGTCAACCACGCCTGTGTCACATGTGAGCCATGGCTGAAGCACATGCCAGACAATCCGGAGTCACATTTCAGCCACGCAAATGTCGCGCTGTGGCCACCCCTGAGCCACTTGTCAGCCACGTCTGAACCACATGTCAGCCACAAGTGTAGCACATGTCAGCCACGCCTGAGCCCTGTGGCAACCGCCCCACAGCCGTGTCTCAGCCACACCCGAATCACATGTCACCGATGCCCAAACCACGAATCACCCAGCCCTGAAACACGTGTCACACACACCTGAAACACATGTCAGCCAAACGAGAAGCACTTGGCAGTCACGCCTGTATCAAATGACAGCCACGCCGGAAGCAAGTTCCTGCCACGCCTGAACCACATGGTAGGCCCAACAGAATCACGTGCCCGTCACGCATGAACCATGTGTGAGCCATGTGCCTACCTTGTGCCAGCGGAACACGAGCAACGATCCAGCATCTCTCGACCTTGGTACAGCCTGGCTTGAGCCACATGCCATCCGCATCTGAACCACAAGCCAGCCACACCTGAACCACACGTCAGACACACTGGACTCATGCAGGAGCCACATGTCAGCCACTTCTGAGACATGTGTCACCAACACTTGAACCGCCTGCCACCCATTGCTGCCCCATGTGCCAGCCACACCTGAGCCCCATGCCAGCCATGCCTGAACCACGCATCAGGCACACCTGAACAATGTGCGAGCCAAGCCTGAATCACAAGTGAGGCCCAACTAAGTCACATGTGAACCACGCCTGAGCCACGAGTCAGCAGCACCTCCACCACAGGCAAGACACGCCTGAGTCACGTGTCAGCCGCAGCTGAGTCACGCGTCCAACACGCCTGCGTCATGTGTCAGCCGCAACTGAAGCACATGCCAGGCACGCCGGAATGACCTTTGAGCCACACATGACTCCCGTTTCAGCCACTCCTGAACCACATGTCAGCCATGCCTGAGTCACAGGTGAGCCAGGGCTGGAGAACATGCCAGACAAGAAGCCTGAATCACGTTTGAATGTCACGAGAGTCTCATTGCAGCCACACCTGCGCCACACGTCAGCCACGCCTGAGTCACATGTCACCAACACCCGGCATGTTTCACACATGCCTCAGGCACATGTCAGCCACGCCTGAACCACCAGTCACCCATGCCTGAACCACACATCAGCCACACCTGAACAAAATGCGTGCCATGGCTCAATCACATGTCAGAAACGCCTTAGTCTCGTGTCAGCCACGCCTGAGCCACGTGCCAACCACGCCAGAGCCACGTGTGAGCTATGCCGGAGCAACACCCCAGCCACGCGTGAGCCTCACCTGAGACATGTTTTAGCCATGTGTGACAAACTCCTGAATCATGCGTCAGCCACACCTGACCCCGGTCTGAGGAACGCCTGAACTACGTGTGAGCCATGGCTCAGCCATGGCTGAACCACCTGTGAGCCACGCCTGAATCACGGGTGAAACCCTCCTGTACCATAGGAGACCTCCACAGGAGTCATGTGTGAGCCACTCCTGAGCTACACCTGAACCATATGTGAGCCTCCCTGAACCATGCCTGAACCCCATGTGACACACTCCAACCACATGTGAGCCACCTGGGAAGCACGCATGTTCAATGCTAGAACCACACATGAGGCACATGGGAGCCACACTTGAAACGTGGCTGAGCCATGTGGGAGACAAGTGCCAGACACGCCTGAGTATGTGGGAGCCATGTGTCAGCAACGTCTGAGGCACGGGGGGGCCAAACATGAACGACATGTCACCCATATGTGAAGGAAACGTCTGCCGTGCACGGATACTGTGCGAAGAATGCCTGAGTCACGTGTCAGCCATGTGTGAAACATGTGTCAGCAGCACCAGCGTCATGTTTCACACATGCCTGAGTCACATGTCAGGCAAGCCTGAACCACTGGCCACCCATGTGTGAACCATGCACCAGCCACTGCTGAACCACACGAAGGCCATGCATGAACCATGAACGAACCACACCTGCATGACGGGTCAGGCACGCCTGTGTCACATGGCCACCTCAACTGAGTCATGTGTCAGCCACACCTGAATAACATGTGTGCCACGCCCGACTCACGTCTCAGCCGTGCGGAAGTCACGTGCCATCCAGGCCTGCACCATGTGCCAGCCAGGCCTGAACCACGTGCCAGTCACACTTGAAACACAGGTCAGCCTCACTTGAAGCACGTGTCAGCCACGCTGGCACGGCTTGCCTGGCATGCCTGAAAAACGTGCCATACATGCCACAAACACATGGGAGCCACGCCTGAGCATCAACACAGCCAGGCATGAGCCACACCTGAGCCATGTGTGACCAAAGCCTGAATCATGTGCCAGCCACATGTGAGCCTGTCTTCTGGCACGTCTGCTTTACGTGTAAGCCATGGCAGAGCTATGCCCCAACCACGTGTGAGCCATGCCTAAATCACGTGTGAAAGTCTCCTCTACCATATGCGACCCACACGAGTCGTGGGTTAGCCACGCCTGAATTCCACCTGACCCATGTGTGAGCCACACGTGAAGCATGCATGAACCAAATGTGAGACACCCTTGAACCACATCTGACCCACATGTGAAACCCACGTGTTCCATGCTTTCACCACACATGAACCACAGGGGAGCCACACATGAGACACAACTCAGCCATGCATGAGCCACCTCACAGCCATGACTGAGTATTTGGGAGACACGTTTCACCGACATGTGAGTCACATGGGAGCCACACCTGTAGGGCATGTCACACACGCGTGACCACATGTCTGACACACATGGATAATGTGCAATGAATGCCTGAGTCACAGGGGAGCCATGCCTGAGTAGTGTGTCAGCCACACGTGATTCACGTGCCAGCCACTCCTGAAACACCTGTCACCTACGTCTGAACCACGTCTCAGTCACGACTGAGCCATGTGTCAACTGCGAATCACCAAGTGTCAGCCACACAGCAATCACGTGTCAGTGAGGTCTGAACGAAGCATCACACACCACTTGAACACGTGTCACACACACCTGAATCACGTGTCACCCACACTACACTCATGCATGAGATGCATATCAGCCACTCCTGCACCAGGTGTTGAGGCACGCCTGAGTCAAGTGTCAGCCACAGCTGAGTCACGAGTCAGCCACAACTGAAGCACACGCCAGGCACATCGGAGTGACTTTTGAGCCAAGCATGAGTCACGTTTCAGTCATTCCTGAGCCACGTGTCAACCACGCCTGTGTCACATGTGAGCCATGGCTGAAGCACATGCCAGACAATCCGGAGTCACATTTCAGCCACGCAAATGTCGCGCTGTGGCCACCCCTGAGCCACTTGTCAGCCACGTCTGAACCACATGTCAGCCACAAGTGTAGCACATGTCAGCCACGCCTGAGCCCTGTGGCAACCGCCCCACAGCCGTGTCTCAGCCACACCCGAATCACATGTCACCGATGCCCAAACCACGAATCACCCAGCCCTGAAACACGTGTCACACACACCTGAAACACATGTCAGCCAAACGAGAAGCACTTGGCAGTCACGCCTGTATCAAATGACAGCCACGCCGGAAGCAAGTTCCTGCCACGCCTGAACCACATGGTAGGCCCAACAGAATCACGTGTCCGTCACGCATGAACCATGTGTGAGCCATGTGCCTACCTTGTGCCAGCGGAACGCGAGCAACGATCCAGCATCTCTCGACCTTGGTACAGCCTGGCTTGAGCCACATGCCATCCGCATCTGAACCACAAGCCAGCCACACCTGAACCACACGTCAGACACACTGGACTCATGCAGGAGCCACATGTCAGCCACTTCTGAGCCATGTGTCACCAACACTTGAACCGCCTGCCACCCATTGCTGCCCCATGTGCCAGCCACACCTGAGCCCCACGCCAGCCATGCCTGAACCACGCATCAGGCACACCTGAACAATGTGCGAGCCAAGCCTGAATCACAAGTGAGGCCCAACTAAGTCACATGTGAACCACGCCTGAGCCACGAGTCAGCAGCACCTCCACCACAGGCAAGACACGCCTGAGTCACGTGTCAGCCGCAGCTGAGTCACGCGTCAAACACGCCTGTGTCATGTGTCAGCCGCAACTGAAGCACATGCCAGGCACGCCGGAATGACCTTTGAGCCACACATGACTCCCGTTTCAGCCACTCCTGAACCACATGTCAGCCATGCCTGAGTCACAGGTGAGCCAGGGCTGGAGAACATGCCAGACAAGAAGCCTGAATCACGTTTGAATGTCACGAGAGTCTCATTGCAGCCACACCTGCGCCACACGTCAGCCACGCCTGAGTCACATGTCACCAACACCCGGCATGTTTCACACATGCCTCAGGCACATGTCAGCCACGCCTGAACCACCAGTCACCCATGCCTGAACCACACATCAGCCACACCTGAACAAAATGCGTGCCATGGCTCAATCACATGTCAGAAACGCCTTAGTCTCGTGTCAGCCACGCCTGAGCCACGTGCCAACCACGCCAGAGCCACGTGTGAGCTATGCCGGAGCAACACCCCAGCCACGCGTGAGCCTCACCTGAGACATGTTTTAGCCATGTGTGACAAACTCCTGAATCATGCGTCAGCCACACCTGACCCTGGTCTGAGGAACGCCTGAACTACGTGTGAGCCATGGCTCAGCCATGGCTGAACCACCTGTGAGCCACGCCTGAATCACGGGTGAAACCCTCCTGTACCATAGGAGACCTCCACAGGAGTCATGTGTGAGCCACTCCTGAGCTACACCTGAACCATATGTGAGCCTCCCTGAACCATGCCTGAACCACATGTGACACACTCGAACCACATGTGAGCCACCTGGGAAGCACGCATGTTCAATGCTAGAACCACACATGAGGCACATGGGAGCCACACTTGAAACGTGGCTGAGCCATGTGGGAGACAAGTGCCAGACACGCCTGAGTATGTGGGAGCCATGTGTCAGCAACGTCTGAGGCACGGGGGGGCCAAACATGAACGACATGTCACCCATATGTGAAGGAAACGTCTGCCGTGCACGGATACTGTGCGAAGAATGCCTGAGTCACGTGTCAGCCATGTGTGAAACATGTGTCAGCAGCACCAGCGTCATGTTTCACACATGCCTGAGTCACATGTCAGGCAAGCCTGAACCAATGGCCACCCATGTGTGAACCATGCACCAGCCACTGCTGAACCACACGAAGGCCATGCATGAACCATGAACGAACCACACCTGCATGACGGGTCAGGGACGCCAGTGTCACATGGCCGCCTCAACTGAGTCATGTGTCAGCCACACCTGAATAAAATGTGTGCCACGCCCGACTCGCGTCTCAGCCGTGCGGAAGTCACGTGCCAGCCAGGCCTGCACCATGTGCCAGCCAGGCCTGAACCACGTGCCAGTCACACTTGAAACACAGGTCAGCCTCACTTGAAGCACGTGTCAGCCATGCTGGCACTGCTTGCCTGGCATGCCTGAAAAACGTGCCATACATGCCACAAACACATGGGAGCCACGCCTGAGCATCAACACAGCCAGGCATGAGCCACACCTGAGCCATGTGTGACCAAAGCCTGAATCATGTGCCAGCCACATGTGAGCCAGTCTTCTGGCACGCCTGCATTACGTGTAAGCCATGGCAGAGCTATGCCCCAACCACGTGTGAGCCATGCCTAAATCACGTGTGAAAGTCTCCTCTACCATATGCGACCCACACGAGTCGTGGGTTAGCCACGCCTGAATTCCACCTGACCCATGTGTGAGCCACACGTGAAGCATGCATGAACCACATGTGAGACACCCTTGAACCACATCTGACCCACATGTGAAACCCACGTGTTCCATGCTTTCACCACACATGAACCACAGGGGAGCCACACATGAAACACAGCTGAGCCATGCATGAGCCACCTCACAGCCATGACTGAGTATTTGGGAGACACGTTTCACCAACATGTGAGTCACATGGGAGCCACACCTGTAGGGCATGTCACACACGCGTGACCACATGTCTGACACACATGGATAATGTGCAATGAATGCCTGAGTCACAGGGGAGCCATGCCTGAGTAGTGTGTCAGCCACACGAGATTCACGTGCCAGCCACTCCTGAAACACCTGTCACCTACGTCTGAACCACGTCTCAGTCACGACTGAGCCATGTGTCAACTGCGAATCACCAAGTGTCAGCCACACAGCAATCACGCGTCACTGAGGTCTGAACGAAGCATCACACACCACTTGAACACGTGTCACACACACCTGAATCACGTGTCACCCACACTACACTCATGCATGAGATGCATATCAGCCACTCCTGCACCAGGTGTTGAGGCACGCCTGAGTCAAGTGTCAGCCACAGCTGAGTCACGAGTCAGCCACAACTGAAGCACACGCCAGGCACATCGGAGTGACATTTGAGCCAAGCATGAGACACGTTTCAGTCATTCCTGAGCCACGTGTCAACCACGCCTGTGTCACATGTGAGCCATGGCTGAAGCACATGCCAGACAATCCGGAGTCACATTTCAGCCACGCAAATGTCGCGCTGTGGCCACCCCTGAGCCACTTGTCAGCCACGTCTGAACCACATGTCAGCCACAAGTGTAGCACATGTCAGCCACGCCTGAGCCCTGTGGCAACCGCCCCACAGCCGTGTCTCAGCCACACCCGAATCACATGTCACCGATGCCCAAACCACGAATCACCCAGCCCTGAAACACGTGTCACACACACCTGAAACACATGTCAGCCAAACGAGAAGCACTTGGCAGTCACGCCTGTATCAAATGACAGCCACGCCGGAAGCAAGTTCCTGCCACGCCTGAACCACATGGTAGGCCCAACAGAATCACGTGCCCGTCACGCATGAACCATGTGTGAGCCATGTGCCTACCTTGTGCCAGCGGAACACGAGCAACGATCCAGCATCTCTCGACCTTGGTACAGCCTGGCTTGAGCCACATGCCATCCGCATCTGAACCACAAGCCAGCCACACCTGAACCACACGTCAGACACACTGGACTCATGCAGGAGCCACATGTCAGCCACTTCTGAGCCATGTGTCACCAACACTTGAACCGCCTGCCACCCATTGCTGCCCCATGTGCCAGCCACACCTGAGCCCCATGCCAGCCATGCCTGAACCACGCATCAGGCACACCTGAACAATGTGCGAGCCAAGCCTGAATCACAAGTGAGGCCCAACTAAGTCACATGTGAACCACGCCTGAGCCACGAGTCAGCAGCACCTCCACCACAGGCAAGACACGCCTGAGTCACGTGTCAGCCGCAGCTGAGTCACGCGTCCAACACGCCTGCGTCATGTGTCAGCCGCAACTGAAGCACATGCCAGGCACGCCGGAATGACCTTTGAGCCACACATGACTCCCGTTTCAGCCACTCCTGAACCACATGTCAGCCATGCCTGAGTCACAGGTGAGCCAGGGCTGGAGAACATGCCAGACAAGAAGCCTGAATCACGTTTGAATGTCACGAGAGTCTCATTGCAGCCACACCTGCGCCACACGTCAGCCACGCCTGAGTCACATGTCACCAACACCCGGCATGTTTCACACATGCCTCAGGCACATGTCAGCCACGCCTGAACCACCAGTCACCCATGCCTGAACCACACATCAGCCACACCTGAACAAAATGCGTGCCATGGCTCAATCACATGTCAGAAACGCCTTAGTCTCGTGTCAGCCACGCCTGAGCCACGTGCCAACCACGCCAGAGCCACGTGTGAGCTATGCCGGAGCAACACCCCAGCCACGCGTGAGCCTCACCTGAGACATGTTTTAGCCATGTGTGACAAACTCCTGAATCATGCGTCAGCCACACCTGACCCCGGTCTGAGGAACGCCTGAACTACGTGTGAGCCATGGCTCAGCCATGGCTGAACCACCTGTGAGCCACGCCTGAATCACGGGTGAAACCCTCCTGTACCATAGGAGACCTCCACAGGAGTCATGTGTGAGCCACTCCTGAGCTACACCTGAACCATATGTGAGCCTCCCTGAACCATGCCTGAACCCCATGTGACACACTCCAACCACATGTGAGCCACCTGGGAAGCACGCATGTTCAATGCTAGAACCACACATGAGGCACATGGGAGCCACACTTGAAACGTGGCTGAGCCATGTGGGAGACAAGTGCCAGACACGCCTGAGTATGTGGGAGCCATGTGTCAGCAACGTCTGAGGCACGGGGGGGCCAAACATGAACGACATGTCACCCATATGTGAAGGAAACGTCTGCCGTGCACGGATACTGTGCGAAGAATGCCTGAGTCACGTGTCAGCCATGTGTGAAACATGTGTCAGCAGCACCAGCGTCATGTTTCACACATGCCTGAGTCACATGTCAGGCAAGCCTGAACCACTGGCCACCCATGTGTGAACCATGCACCAGCCACTGCTGAACCACACGAAGGCCATGCATGAACCATGAACGAACCACACCTGCATGACGGGTCAGGCACGCCTGTGTCACATGGCCACCTCAACTGAGTCATGTGTCAGCCACACCTGAATAACATGTGTGCCACGCCCGACTCACGTCTCAGCCGTGCGGAAGTCACGTGCCATCCAGGCCTGCACCATGTGCCAGCCAGGCCTGAACCACGTGCCAGTCACACTTGAAACACAGGTCAGCCTCACTTGAAGCACGTGTCAGCCACGCTGGCACGGCTTGCCTGGCATGCCTGAAAAACGTGCCATACATGCCACAAACACATGGGAGCCACGCCTGAGCATCAACACAGCCAGGCATGAGCCACACCTGAGCCATGTGTGACCAAAGCCTGAATCATGTGCCAGCCACATGTGAGCCTGTCTTCTGGCACGTCTGCTTTACGTGTAAGCCATGGCAGAGCTATGCCCCAACCCCGTGTGAGCCATGCCTAAATCACGTGTGAAAGTCTCCTCTACCATATGCGACCCACACGAGTCGTGGGTGAGCCACGGCTGAATTCCACCTGACCCATGTGTGAGCCACACGTGAAGCATGCATGAACCACATGTGAGACACCCTTGAACCAAATCTGACCCACATGTGAAACCCACGTGTTCCATGCTTTAACCACACATGAACCACAGGGGAGCCACACATGAAGCACAGCTGAGCCATGCATGAGCCACCTCACAGCCATGACTGAGTATTTGGGAGACACGTTTCACCGACATGTGAGTCACATGGGAGCCACACCTTTAGTTCATGCCACATACGCGTGACCACATGTTTGACACACATGGATAATGTGCAATGAATGCCTGAGTCACAGGGGAGCCATGCCTGAGTAGTGTGTCAGCCACACGTGATTCACGTGCCAGCCACTCCTGAAACACCTGTCACCTACGTCTGAACCACGTCTCAGTCACGACTGAGCCATGTGTCAACTGCGAATCACCAAGTGTCAGCCACACAGCAATCACGCGTCACTGAGGTCTGAATGAAGCATCACACACCACTTGAACACGTGTCACACACACCTGAATCACGTGTCACCCACACTACACTCATGCATGAGATGCATATCAGCCACTCCTGCACCAGGTGTTGAGGCACGCCTGAGTCAAGTGTCAGCCACAGCTGAGTCACGAGTCAGCCACAACTGAAGCACACGCCAGGCACATCGGAGTGACATTTGAGCCAAGCATGAGACACGTTTCAGTCATTCCTGAGCCACGTGTCAACCACGCCTGTGTCACATGTGAGCCATGGCTGAAGCACATGCCAGACAATCCGGAGTCACATTTCAGCCACGCAAATGTCGCGCTGTGGCCACCCCTGAGCCACTTGTCAGCCACGTCTGAACCACATGTCAGCCACAAGTGTAGCACATGTCAGCCACGCCTGAGCCCTGTGGCAACCGCCCCACAGCCGTGTCTCAGCCACACCCGAATCACATGTCACCGATGCCCAAACCACGAATCACCCAGCCCTGAAACACGTGTCACACACACCTGAAACACATGTCAGCCAAACGAGAAGCACTTGGCAGTCACGCCTGTATCAAATGACAGCCACGCCGGAAGCAAGTTCCTGCCACGCCTGAACCACATGGTAGGCCCAACAGAATCACGTGCCCGTCACGCATGAACCATGTGTGAGCCATGTGCCTACCTTGTGCCAGCGGAACACGAGCAACGATCCAGCATCTCTCGACCTTGGTACAGCATGGCTTGAGCCACATGCCATCCGCATCTGAACCACAAGCCAGCCACACCTGAACCACACGTCAGACACACTGGACTCATGCAGGAGCCACATGTCAGCCACTTCTGAGACATGTGTCACCAACACTTGAACCGCCTGCCACCCATTGCTGCCCCATGTGCCAGCCACACCTGAGCCCCATGCCAGCCATGCCTGAACCACGCATCAGGCACACCTGAACAATGTGCGAGCCAAGCCTGAATCACAAGTGAGGCCCAACTAAGTCACATGTGAACCACGCCTGAGCCACGAGTCAGCAGCACCTCCACCACAGGCAAGACACGCCTGAGTCACGTGTCAGCCGCAGCTGAGTCACGCGTCCAACACGCCTGCGTCATGTGTCAGCCGCAACTGAAGCACATGCCAGGCACGCCGGAATGACCTTTGAGCCACACATGACTCCCGTTTCAGCCACTCCTGAACCACATGTCAGCCATGCCTGAGTCACAGGTGAGCCAGGGCTGGAGAACATGCCAGACAAGAAGCCTGAATCACGTTTGAATGTCACGAGAGTCTCATTGCAGCCACACCTGCGCCACACGTCAGCCACGCCTGAGTCACATGTCACCAACACCCGGCATGTTTCACACATGCCTCAGGCACATGTCAGCCACGCCTGAACCACCAGTCACCCATGCCTGAACCACACATCAGCCACACCTGAACAAAATGCGTGCCATGGCTCAATCACATGTCAGAAACGCCTTAGTCTCGTGTCAGCCACGCCTGAGCCACGTGCCAACCACGCCAGAGCCACGTGTGAGCTATGCCGGAGCAACACCCCAGCCACGCGTGAGCCTCACCTGAGACATGTTTTAGCCATGTGTGACAAACTCCTGAATCATGCGTCAGCCACACCTGACCCCGGTCTGAGGAACGCCTGAACTACGTGTGAGCCATGGCTGAACCACCTGTGAGCCACGCCTGAATCACGGGTGAAACCCTCCTGTACCATAGGAGACCTCCACAGGAGTCATGTGTGAGCCACTCCTGAGCTACACCTGAACCATATGTGAGCCTCCCTGAACCATGCCTGAACCCCATGTGACACACTCCAACCACATGTGAGCCACCTGGGAAGCACGCATGTTCAATGCTAGAACCACACATGAGGCACATGGGAGCCACACTTGAAACGTGGCTGAGCCATGTGGGAGACAAGTGCCAGACACGCCTGAGTATTTGGGAGCCATGTGTCAGCAACGTCTGAGGCACGGGGGGGCCAAACATGAACGACATGTCACCCATATGTGAAGGAAACGTCTGCCGTGCACGGATACTGTGCGAAGAATGCCTGAGTCACGTGTCAGCCATGTGTGAAACATGTGTCAGCAGCATCAGCGTCATGTTTCACACATGCCTGAGTCACATGTCAGGCAAGCCTGAACCACTGGCCACCCATGTGTGAACCATGCACCAGCCACTGCTGAACCACACGAAGGCCATGCATGAACCATGAACGAACCACACCTGCATGACGGGTCAGGCACGCCTGTGTCACATGGCCACCTCAACTGAGTCATGTGTCAGCCACACCTGAATAACATGTGTGCCACGCCCGACTCACGTCTCAGCCGTGCGGAAGTCACGTGCCATCCAGGCCTGCACCATGTGCCAGCCAGGCCTGAACCACGTGCCAGTCACACTTGAAACACAGGTCAGCCTCACTTGAAGCACGTGTCAGCCACGCTGGCACGGCTTGCCTGGCATGCCTGAAAAACGTGCCATACATGCCACAAACACATGGGAGCCACGCCTGAGCATCAACACAGCCAGGCATGAGCCACACCTGAGCCATGTGTGACCAAAGCCTGAATCATGTGCCAGCCACATGTGAGCCTGTCTTCTGGCACGTCTGCTTTACGTGTAAGCCATGGCAGAGCTATGCCCCAACCACGTGTGAGCCATGCCTAAATCACGTGTGAAAGTCTCCTCTACCATATGCGACCCACACGAGTCGTGGGTGAGCCACGCCTGAATTCCACCTGACCCATGTGTGAGCCACACGTGAAGCATGCATGAACCACATGTGAGACACCCTTGAACCAAATCTGACCCACATGTGAAACCCACGTGTTCCATGCTTTAACCACACATGAACCACAGGGGAGCCACAAATGAAGCACAGCTGAGCCATGCATGAGCCACCTCACAGCCATGACTGAGTATTTGGGAGACACGTTTCACCGACATGTGAGTCACATGGGAGCCACACCTTTAGTTCATGCCACATACGCGTGACCACATGTCTGACACACATGGATAATGTGCAGTGAATGCCTGAGTCACAGGGGAGCCATGCCTGAGTAGTGTGTCAGCCACACGTGATTCACGTGCCAGCCACTCCTGAAACACCTGTCACCTATGTCTGAACCACGTCTCAGTCACGACTGAGCCATGTGTCAACTGCGAATCACCAAGTGTCAGCCACACAGCAATCACGTGTCACTGAGGTCTGAACGAAGCATCACACACCACTTGAACACGTGTCACACACACCTGAATCACGTGTCACCCACACTACACTCATGCATGAGATGCATATCAGCCACTCCTGCACCAGGTGTTGAGGCACGCCTGAGTCAAGTGTCAGCCACAGCTGAGTCACGAGTCAGCCACAACTGAAGCACACGCCAGGCACATCGGAGTGACTTTTGAGCCAAGCATGAGTCACGTTTCAGTCATTCCTGAGCCACGTGTCAACCACGCCTGTGTCACATGTGAGCCATGGCTGAAGCACATGCCAGACAATCCGGAGTCACATTTCAGCCACGCAAATGTCGCGCTGTGGCCACCCCTGAGCCACTTGTCAGCCACGTCTGAACCACATGTCAGCCACAAGTGTAGCACATGTCAGCCACGCCTGAGCCCTGTGGCAACCGCCCCACAGCCGTGTCTCAGCCGCACCCGAATCACATGTCACCGATGCCCAAACCACGAATCACCCAGCCCTGAAACACGTGTCACACACACCTGAAACACATGTCAGCCACACGAGAAGCACTTCTCAGTCACGCCTGTATCAAATGACAGCCACGCCGGAAGCAAGTTCCTGCCACGCCTGAACCACATGGTAGGCCCAAAAGAATCACGTGCCCGTCACGCATGAACCATGTGTGAGCCATGTGCCTACCTTGTGCCAGCGGAACGCGAGCAACGATCCAGCATCTCTCGACCTTGGTACAGCCTGGCTTGAGCCACATGCCATCCGCATCTGAACCACAAGCCAGCCACACCTGAACCACACGTCAGACACACTGGACTCATGCAGGAGCCACATGTCAGCCACTTCTGAGCCATGTGTCACCAACACTTGAACCGCCTGCCACCCATTGCTGCCCCATGTGCCAGCCACACCTGAGCCCCATGCCAGCCATGCCTGAACCACGCATCAGGCACACCTGAACAATGTGCGAGCCAAGCCTGAATCACAAGTGAGGCCCAACTAAGTCACATGTGAACCACGCCTGAGCCACGAGTCAGCAGCACCTCCACCACAGGCAAGACACGCCTGAGTCACGTGTCAGACGCAGCTGAGTCACGCGTCAACCACGCCTGCATCATGTGTCAGCCGCAACTGAAGCACATGCCAGGCACGCCGGAATGACCTTTGAGCCACACATGACTCCCGTTTCAGCCACTCCTGAACCACATGTCAGCCATGCCTGAGTCACAGGTGAGCCAGGGCTGGAGAACATGCCAGACAAGAAGCCTGAATCACGTTTGAATGTCACGAGAGTCTCATTGCAGCCACACCTGCGCCACACGTCAGCCACGCCTGAGTCACATGTCACCAACACCCGGCATGTTTCACACATGCCTCAGGCACATGTCAGCCACGCCTGAACCACCAGTCACCCATGCCTGAACCACACATCAGCCACACCTGAACAAAATGCGTGCCATGGCTCAATCACATGTCAGAAACGCCTTAGTCTCGTGTCAGCCACGCCTGAGCCACGTGCCAACAACGCCAGAGCCACGTGTGAGCTATGCCGGAGCAACACCCCAGCCACGCGTGAGCCTCACCTGAGACATGTTTTAGCCATGTGTGACAAACTCCTGAATCATGCGTCAGCCACACCTGACCCCGGTCTGAGGAACGCCTGAACTACGTGTGAGCCATGGCTCAGCCATGGCTGAACCACCTGTGAGCCACGCCTGAATCACGGGTGAAACCCTCCTGTACCATAGGAGACCTCCACAGGAGTCATGTGTGAGCCACTCCTGAGCTACACCTGAACCATATGTGAGCCTCCCTGAACCATGCCTGAACCACATGTGACACAATCCAACCACATGTGAGCCACCTGGGAAGCACGCATGTTCAATGCTAGAGCCACACATGAGGAACATGGGAGCCACACTTGAAACGTGGCTGAGCCATGTGGGAGACAAGTGCCAGACACGCCTGAGTATGTGGGAGCCATGTGTCAGCAACGTCTGAGGCACGGGGGGGCCAAACATGAATGACATGTCACCCATATGTGAAGGAAACGTCTGCCGTGCACGGATACTGTGCGAAGAATGCCTGAGTCACGTGTCAGCCATGTGTGAAACATGTGTCAGCAGCACCAGCGTCATGTTTCACACATGCCTGAGTCACATGTCAGGAAAGCCTGAACCACTGGCCACCCATGTGTGAACCATGCACCAGCCACTGCTGAACCACACGAAGGCCATGCATGAACCATGAACGAACCACACCTGCATGACGGGTCAGGCACGCCTGTGTCACATGGCCACCTCAACTGAGTCATGTGTCAGCCACACCTGAATAACATGTGTGCCACGCCCGACTCACGTCTCAGCCGTGCGGAAGTCACGTGCAAGCCAGGCCTGCACCACGTGCCAGTCACACTTGAAACACAGGTCAGCCTCACTTGAAGCACGTGTCAGCCACGCTGGCACTGCTTGCCTGGCATGCCTGAAAAACGTGCCATACATGCCACAAACACATGGGAGCCACGCCTGAGCATCAACACAGCCAGGCATGAGCCACACCTGAGCCATGTGTGACCAAAGCCTGAATCATGTGCCAGCCACATGTGAGCCAGTCTTCTGGCACGCCTGCATTATGTGTAAGCCATGGCAGAGCTATGCCCCAACCACGTGTGAGCCATGCCTAAATCACGTGTGAAAGTCTCCTCTACCATATGCGACCCACACGAGTCGTGGGTTAGCCACGCCTGAATTCCACCTGACCCATGTGTGAGCCACACGTGAAGCATGCATGAACCACATGTGAGACACCCTTGAACCACATCTGACCCACATGTGAAACCCACGTGTTCCATGCTTTCACCACACATGAACCACAGGGGAGCCACACATGAAGCACAGCTGAGCCATGCATGAGCCACCTCACAGCCATGACTGAGTATTTGGGAGACACGTTTCACCGACATGTGAGTCACATGGGAGCCACACCATTAGTTCATGCCACATACGCGTGACCACATGTCTGACACACATGGATAATGTGCAATGAATGCCTGAGTCACAGGGGAGCCATGCCTGAGTAGTGTGTCAGCCACACGTGATTCACGTGCCAGCCACTCCTGAAACACCTGTCACCTATGTCTGAACCACGTCTCAGTCACGACTGAGCCATGTGTCAACTGCGAATCACCAAGTGTCAGCCACACAGCAATCACGTGTCACTGAGGTCTGAACGAAGCATCACACACCACTTGAACACGTGTCACACACACCTGAATCACGTGTCACCCACACTACACTCATGCATGAGATGCATATCAGCCACTCCTGCACCAGGTGTTGAGGCACGCCTGAGTCAAGTGTCAGCCACAGCTGAGTCACGAGTCAGCCACAACTGAAGCACACGCCAGGCACATCGGAGTGACATTTGAGCCAAGCATGAGACACGTTTCAGTCATTCCTGAGCCACGTGTCAACCACGCCTGTGTCACATGTGAGCCATGGCTGAAGCACATGCCAGACAATCCGGAGTCACATTTCAGCCACGCAAATGTCGCGCTGTGGCCACCCCTGAGCCACTTGTCAGCCACGTCTGAACCACATGTCAGCCACAAGTGTAGCACATGTCAGCCACGCCTGAGCCCTGTGGCAACCGCCCCACAGCCGTGTCTCAGCCACACCCGAATCACATGTCACCGATGCCCAAACCACGAATCACCCAGCCCTGAAACACGTGTCACACACACCTGAAACACATGTCAGCCAAACGAGAAGCACTTGGCAGTCACGCCTGTATCAAATGACAGCCACGCCGGAAGCAAGTTCCTGCCACGCCTGAACCACATGGTAGGCCCAACAGAATCACGTGCCCGTCACGCATGAACCATGTGTGAGCCATGTGCCTACCTTGTGCCAGCGGAACGCGAGCAACGATCCAGCATCTCTCGACCTTGGTACAGCCTGGCTTGAGCCACATGCCATCCGCATCTGAACCACAAGCCAGCCACACCTGAACCACACGTCAGACACACTGGACTCATGCAGGAGCCACATGTCAGCCACTTCTGAGCCATGTGTCACCAACACTTGGACCGCCTGCCACCCATTGCTGCCCCATGTGCCAGCCACACCTGAGCCCCATGCCAGCCATGCCTGAACCACGCATCAGGCACACCTGAACAATGTGCGAGCCAAGCCTGAATCACAAGTGAGGACCAACTAAGTCACATGTGAACCACGCCTGAGCCACGAGTCAGCAGCACCTCCACCACAGGCAAGACAGGCCTGAGTCACGTGTCAGCCGCAGCTGAGTCACGCGTCAACCACGCCTGCGTCATGTGTCAGCCGCAACTGAAGCACATGCCAGGCACGCCGGAATGACCTTTGAGCCACACATGACTCCCGTTTCAGCCACTCCTGAACCACATGTCAGCCATGCCTGAGTCACAGGTGAGCCAGGGCTGGAGAACATGCCAGACAAGAAGCCTGAATCACGTTTGAATGTCACGAGAGTCTCATTGCAGCCACACCTGCGCCACACGTCAGCCACGCCTGAGTCACATGTCACCAACACCCGGCATGTTTCACACATGCCTCTGGCACATGTCAGCCACGCCTGAACCACCAGACACCCATGCCTGAAGCACACATAAGCCACACCTGAAAAAAATGCGTGCCATGGCTCAATCATTTGTCAGAAATGCCTTAGTCTCGTGTCAGCCACGCCTGAGCCACGTGCCAACAACGCCAGAGCCACGTGTGAGCTATGCCGGAGCAACACCCCAGCCATGCGAGAGCCTCACTAAGACATCTTTTAGCCATGTGTGACAAACTCCTGAATCATGCGTCAGCCACACCTGACCCCGGTCTGAGGAACGCCTGAACTACGTGTGAGCCATGGCTCAGCCATGGCTGAACCACCTGTGAGCCACGCCTGAATCACGGGTGAAACCCTCCTGTACCATAGGAGACCTCCACAGGAGTCATGTGTGAGCCACTCCTGAGCTACACCTGAACCATATGTGAGCCTCCCTGAACCATGCCTGAACCCCATGTGACACACTCGAACCACATGTGAGCCACCTGAGATACACGCATGTTCAATGCTAGAACCACACATGAGGCACATGGGAGCCACACTTGAAACGCGGCTGAGCCATGTGGGAGACAAGTGCCAGACACGCCTGAGTATGTGGGAGCCATGTGTCAGCAACGTCTGAGGCACGGGGGGGCCAAACATGAACGACATGTCACCCATATGTGAAGGAAACGTCTGCCGTGCACGGATACTGTGCGAAGAATGCCTGAGTCACGTGTCAGCCATGTGTGAAACATGTGTCAGCAGCACCAGCGTCATGTTTCACACATGCCTGAGTCATATGTCAGGCAAGCCTGAACCACTGGCCACCCATGTGTGAACCATGCACCAGCCACTGCTGAACCACACGAAGGCCATGCATGAACCATGAACGAACCACACCTGCATGACGGGTCAGGCACGCCTGTGTCACATGGCCACCTCAACTGAGTCATGTGTCAGCCACACCTGAATAACATGTGTGCCACGCCCGACTCGCGTCTCAGCCGTGCGAAAGTCACGTGCCAGCCAGGCCTGCACCATGTGCCAGCCAGGCCTGAACCACGTGCCAGTCACACTTGAAACACAGGTCAGCCTCACTTGAAGCACGTGTCAGCCACGCTGGCACTGCTTGCCTGGCATGCCTGAAAAACGTGCCATACATGCCACAAACACATGGGAGCCACGCCTGAGCATCAACACAGCCAGGCATGAGCCACACCTGAGCCATGTGTGACCAAAGCCTGAATCATGTGCCAGCCACATGTGAGCCAGTCTTCTGGCACGCCTGCAATACGTGTAAGCCATGGCAGAGCTATGCCCCAACCACGTGTGAGCCATGCCTAAATCACGTGTGAAAGTCTCCTCTACCGTATGCGACCCACACGAGTCGTGGGTGAGCCACGCCTGAATTCCACCTGACCCATGTGTGAGCCACACGTGAAGCATGCATGAACCACATGTGAGACACCCTTGAGCCACATCTGACCCACATGTGAAACCCACGTGTTCCATGCTTTAACCACACATGAACCACAGGGGAGCCACACATGAAACACAGCTGAGCCATGCATGAGCCACCTCACAGCCATGACTGAGTATTTGGGAGACACGTTTCACCGACATGTGAGTCACATGGGAGCCACACCTGTAGGGCATGTCACACACGCGTGACCACATGTCTGACACACATGGATAATGTGCAATGAATGCCTGAGTCACAGGGGAGCCATGCCTGAGTAGTGTGTCAGCCACACGTGATTCACGTGCCAGCCACTCCTGAAACACCTGTCACCTATGTCTGAACCACGTCTCAGTCACGACTGAGCCATGTGTCAACTGCGAATCACCAAGTGTCAGCCACACAGCAATCACGTGTCACTGAGGTCTGAACGAAGCATCACACACCACTTGAACACGTGTCACACACACCTGAATCACGTGTCACCCACACTACACTCATGCATGAGATGCATATCAGCCACTCCTGCACCAGGTGTTGAGGCACGCCTGAGTCAAGTGTCAGCCACAGCTGAGTCACGAGTCAGCCACAACTGAAGCAAACGCCAGGCACATCGGAGTGACATTTGAGCCAAGCATGAGACACGTTTCAGTCATTCCTGAGCCACGTGTCAACCACGCCTGTGTCACATGTGAGCCATGGCTGAAGCACATGCCAGACAATCCGGAGTCACATTTCAGCCACGCAAATGTCGCGCTGTGGCCACCCCTGAGCCACTTGTCAGCCACGTCTGAACCACATGTCAGCCACAAGTGTAGCACATGTCAGCCACGCTTGAGCCCTGTGGCAACCGCCCCACAGCCGTGTCTCAGCCACACCCGAATCACATGTCACCGATGCCCAAACCACGAATCACCCAGCCCTGAAACACGTGTCACACACACCTGAAACACATGTCAGCCAAACGAGAAGCACTTGGCAGTCACGCCTGTATCAAATGACAGCCACGCCGGAAGCAAGTTCCTGCCACGCCTGAACCACATGGTAGGCCCAACAGAATCACGTGCCCGTCACGCATGAACCATGTGTGAGCCATGTGCCTACCTTGTGCCAGCGGAACGCGAGCAACGATCCAGCATCTCTCGACCTTGGTACAGCCTGGCTTGAGCCACATGCCATCCGCATCTGAACCACAAGCCAGCCACACCTGAACCACACGTCAGACACACTGGACTCATGCAGGAGCCACATGTCAGCCACTTCTGAGCCATGTGTCACCAACACTTGAACCGCCTGCCACCCATTGCTGCCCCATGTGCCAGCCACACCTGAGCCCCATGCCAGCCATGCCTGAACCACGCATCAGGCACACCTGAACAATGTGCGAGCCAAGCCTGAATCACAAGTGAGGCCCAACTAAGACACATGTGAACCACGCCTGAGCCACGAGTCAGCAGCACCTCCACCACAGGCAAGACACGCCTGAGTCACGTGTCAGACGCAGCTGAGTCACGCGTCAACCACGCCTGCGTCATGTGTCAGCCGCAACTGAAGCACATGCCAGGCACGCCGGAATGACCTTTGAGCCACACATGACTCCCGTTTCAGCCACTCCTGAACCACATGTCAGCCATGCCTGAGTCACAGGTGAGCCAGGGCTGGAGAACATGCCAGACAAGAAGCCTGAATCACGTTTGAATGTCACGAGAGTCTCATTGCAGCCACACCTGCGCCACACGTCAGCCACGCCTGAGTCACATGTCACCAACACCCGGCATGTTTCACACATGCCTCAGGCACATGTCAGCCACGCCTGAACCACCAGTCACCCATGCCTGAACCACACATCAGCCACACCTGAACAAAATGCGTGCCATGGCTCAATCACATGTCAGAAACGCCTTAGTCTCGTGTCAGCCACGCCTGAGCCACGTGCCAACAACGCCAGAGCCACGTGTGAGCTATGCCGGAGCAACACCCCAGCCACGCGTGAGCCTCACCTGAGACATGTTTTAGCCATGTGTGACAAACTCCTGAATCATGCGTCAGCCACACCTGACCCCGGTCTGAGGAACGCCTGAACTACGTGTGAGCCATGGCTCAGCCATGGCTGAACCACCTGTGAGCCACGCCTGAATCACGGGTGAAACCCTCCTGTACCATAGGAGACCTCCACAGGAGTCATGTGTGAGCCACTCCTGAGCTACACCTGAACCATATGTGAGCCTCCCTGAACCATGCCTGAACCACATGTGACACAATCCAACCACATGTGAGCCACCTGGGAAGCACGCATGTTCAATGCTAGAGCCACACATGAGGAACATGGGAGCCACACTTGAAACGTGGCTGAGCCATGTGGGAGACAAGTGCCAGACACGCCTGAGTATGTGGGAGCCATGTGTCAGCAACGTCTGAGGCACGGGGGGGCCAAACATGAATGACATGTCACCCATATGTGAAGGAAACGTCTGCCGTGCACGGATACTGTGCGAAGAATGCCTGAGTCACGTGTCAGCCATGTGTGAAACATGTGTCAGCAGCACCAGCGTCATGTTTCACACATGCCTGAGTCACATGTCAGGAAAGCCTGAACCACTGGCCACCCATGTGTGAACCATGCACCAGCCACTGCTGAACCACACGAAGGCCATGCATGAACCAAGAACGAACCACACCTGCATGACGGGTCAGGCACGCCTGTGTCACATGGCCACCTCAACTGAGTCATGTGTCAGCCACACCTGAATAACATGTGTGCCACGCCCGACTCACGTCTCAGCCGTGCGGAAGTCACGTGCAAGCCAGGCCTGCACCACGTGCCAGTCACACTTGAAACACAGGTCAGCCTCACTTGAAGCACGTGTCAGCCACGCTGGCACTGCTTGCCTGGCATGCCTGAAAAACGTGCCATACATGCCACAAACACATGGGAGCCACGCCTGAGCATCAACACAGCCAGGCATGAGCCACACCTGAGCCATGTGTGACCAAAGCCTGAATCATGTGCCAGCCACATGTGAGCCAGTCTTCTGGCACGCCTGCATTATGTGTAAGCCATGGCAGAGCTATGCCCCAACCACGTGTGAGCCATGCCTAAATCACGTGTGAAAGTCTCCTCTACCATATGCGACCCACACGAGTCGTGGGTTAGCCACGCCTGAATTCCACCTGACCCATGTGTGAGCCACACGTGAAGCATGCATGAACCACATGTGAGACACCCTTGAACCACATCTGACCCACATGTGAAACCCACGTGTTCCATGCTTTCACCACACATGAACCACAGGGGAGCCACACATGAAGCACAGCTGAGCCATGCATGAGCCACCTCACAGCCATGACTGAGTATTTGGGAGACACGTTTCACTGACATGTGAGTCACATGGGAGCCACACCATTAGTTCATGCCACATACGCGTGACCACATGTCTGACACACATGGATAATGTGCAATGAATGCCTGAGTCACAGGGGAGCCATGCCTGAGTAGTGTGTCAGCCACACGTGATTCACGTGCCAGCCACTCCTGAAACACCTGTCACCTATGTCTGAACCACGTCTCAGTCACGACTGAGCCATGTGTCAACTGCGAATCACCAAGTGTCAGCCACACAGCAATCACGTGTCACTGAGGTCTGAACGAAGCATCACACACCACTTGAACACGTGTCACACACACCTGAATCACGTGTCACCCACACTACACTCATGCATGAGATGCATATCAGCCACTCCTGCACCAGGTGTTGACGCACGCCTGAGTCAAGTGTCAGCCACAGCTGAGTCACGAGTCAGCCACAACTGAAGCACACGCCAGGCACATCGGAGTGACATTTGAGCCAAGCATGAGACACGTTTCAGTCATTCCTGAGCCACGTGTCAACCACGCCTGTGTCACATGTGAGCCATGGCTGAAGCACATGCCAGACAATCCGGAGTCACATTTCAGCCACGCAAATGTCGCGCTGTGGCCACCCCTGAGCCACTTGTCAGCCACGTCTGAACCACATGTCAGCCACAAGTGTAGCACATGTCAGCCACGCCTGAGCCCTGTGGCAACCGCCCCACAGCCGTGTCTCAGCCACACCCGAATCACATGTCACCGATGCCCAAACCACGAATCACCCAGCCCTGAAACACGTGTCACACACACCTGAAACACATGTCAGCCAAACGAGAAGCACTTGGCAGTCACGCCTGTATCAAATGACAGCCACGCCGGAAGCAAGTTCCTGCCACGCCTGAACCACATGGTAGGCCCAACAGAATCACGTGCCCGTCACGCATGAACCATGTGTGAGCCATGTGCCTACCTTGTGCCAGCGGAACGCGAGCAACGATCCAGCATCTCTCGACCTTGGTACAGCCTGGCTTGAGCCACATGCCATCCGCATCTGAACCACAAGCCAGCCACACCTGAACCACACGTCAGACACACTGGACTCATGCAGGAGCCACATGTCAGCCACTTCTGAGCCATGTGTCACCAACACTTGGACCGCCTGCCACCCATTGCTGCCCCATGTGCCAGCCACACCTGAGCCCCATGCCAGCCATGCCTGAACCACGCATCAGGCACACCTGAACAATGTGCGAGCCAAGCCTGAATCACAAGTGAGGACCAACTAAGTCACATGTGAACCACGCCTGAGCCACGAGTCAGCAGCACCTCCACCACAGGCAAGACAGGCCTGAGTCACGTGTCAGCCGCAGCTGAGTCACGCGTCAACCACGCCTGCGTCATGTGTCAGCCGCAACTGAAGCACATGCCAGGCACGCCGGAATGACCTTTGAGCCACACATGACTCCCGTTTCAGCCACTCCTGAACCACATGTCAGCCATGCCTGAGTCACAGGTGAGCCAGGGCTGGAGAACATGCCAGACAAGAAGCCTGAATCACGTTTGAATGTCACGAGAGTCTCATTGCAGCCACACCTGCGCCACACGTCAGCCACGCCTGAGTCACATGTCACCAACACCCGGCATGTTTCACACATGCCTCTGGCACATGTCAGCCACGCCTGAACCACCAGACACCCATGCCTGAAGCACACATAAGCCACACCTGAAAAAAATGCGTGCCATGGCTCAATCATTTGTCAGAAATGCCTTAGTCTCGTGTCAGCCACGCCTGAGCCACGTGCCAACAACGCCAGAGCCACGTGTGAGCTATGCCGGAGCAACACCCCAGCCATGCGAGAGCCTCACTAAGACATCTTTTAGCCATGTGTGACAAACTCCTGAATCATGCGTCAGCCACACCTGACCCCGGTCTGAGGAACGCCTGAACTACGTGTGAGCCATGGCTCAGCCATGGCTGAACCACCTGTGAGCCACGCCTGAATCACGGGTGAAACCCTCCTGTACCATAGGAGACCTCCACAGGAGTCATGTGTGAGCCACTCCTGAGCTACACCTGAACCATATGTGAGCCTCCCTGAACCATGCCTGAACCCCATGTGACACACTCGAACCACATGTGAGCCACCTGAGATACACGCATGTTCAATGCTAGAACCACACATGAGGCACATGGGAGCCACACTTGAAACGCGGCTGAGCCATGTGGGAGACAAGTGCCAGACACGCCTGAGTATGTGGGAGCCATGTGTCAGCAACGTCTGAGGCACGGGGGGGCCAAACATGAATGACATGTCACCCATATGTGAAGGAAACGTCTGCCGTGCACGGATACTGTGCGAAGAATGCCTGAGTCACGTGTCAGCCATGTGTGAAACATGTGTCAGCAGCACCAGCGTCATGTTTCACACATGCCTGAGTCATATGTCAGGCAAGCCTGAACCACTGGCCACCCATGTGTGAACCATGCACCAGCCACTGCTGAACCACACGAAGGCCATGCATGAACCATGAACGAACCACACCTGCATGACGGGTCAGGCACGCCTGTGTCACATGGCCACCTCAACTGAGTCATGTGTCAGCCACACCTGAATAACATGTGTGCCACGCCCGACTCGCGTCTCAGCCGTGCGAAAGTCACGTGCCAGCCAGGCCTGCACCATGTGCCAGCCAGGCCTGAACCACGTGCCAGTCACACTTGAAACACAGGTCAGCCTCACTTGAAGCACGTGTCAGCCACGCTGGCACTGCTTGCCTGGCATGCCTGAAAAACGTGCCATACATGCCACAAACACATGGGAGCCACGCCTGAGCATCAACACAGCCAGGCATGAGCCACACCTGAGCCATGTGTGACCAAAGCCTGAATCATGTGCCAGCCACATGTGAGCCAGTCTTCTGGCACGCCTGCAATACGTGTAAGCCATGGCAGAGCTATGCCCCAACCACGTGTGAGCCATGCCTAAATCACGTGTGAAAGTCTCCTCTACCGTATGCGACCCACACGAGTCGTGGGTGAGCCACGCCTGAATTCCACCTGACCCATGTGTGAGCCACACGTGAAGCATGCATGAACCACATGTGAGACACCCTTGAGCCACATCTGACCCACATGTGAAACCCACGTGTTCCATGCTTTAACCACACATGAACCACAGGGGAGCCACACATGAAACACAGCTGAGCCATGCATGAGCCACCTCACAGCCATGACTGAGTATTTGGGAGACACGTTTCACCGACATGTGAGTCACATGGGAGCCACACCTGTAGGGCATGTCACACACGCGTGACCACATGTCTGACACACATGGATAATGTGCAATGAATGCCTGAGTCACAGGGGAGCCATGCCTGAGTAGTGTGTCAGCCACACGTGATTCACGTGCCAGCCACTCCTGAAACACCTGTCACCTATGTCTGAACCACGTCTCAGTCACGACTGAGCCATGTGTCAACTGCGAATCACCAAGTGTCAGCCACACAGCAATCACGTGTCACTGAGGTCTGAACGAAGCATCACACACCACTTGAACACGTGTCACACACACCTGAATCACGTGTCACCCACACTACACTCATGCATGAGATGCATATCAGCCACTCCTGCACCAGGTGTTGAGGCACGCCTGAGTCAAGTGTCAGCCACAGCTGAGTCACGAGTCAGCCACAACTGAAGCAAACGCCAGGCACATCGGAGTGACATTTGAGCCAAGCATGAGACACGTTTCAGTCATTCCTGAGCCACGTGTCAACCACGCCTGTGTCACATGTGAGCCATGGCTGAAGCACATGCCAGACAATCCGGAGTCACATTTCAGCCACGCAAATGTCGCGCTGTGGCCACCCCTGAGCCACTTGTCAGCCACGTCTGAACCACATGTCAGCCACAAGTGTAGCACATGTCAGCCACGCCTGAGCCCTGTGGCAACCGCCCCACAGCCGTGTCTCAGCCACACCCGAATCACATGTCACCGATGCCCAAACCACGAATCACCCAGCCCTGAAACACGTGTCACACACACCTGAAACACATGTCAGCCAAACGAGAAGCACTTGGCAGTCACGCCTGTATCAAATGACAGCCACGCCGGAAGCAAGTTCCTGCCACGCCTGAACCACATGGTAGGCCCAACAGAATCACGTGCCCGTCACGCATGAACCATGTGTGAGCCATGTGCCTACCTTGTGCCAGCGGAACGCGAGCAACGATCCAGCATCTCTCGACCTTGGTACAGCCTGGCTTGAGCCACATGCCATCCGCATCTGAACCACAAGCCAGCCACACCTGAACCACACGTCAGACACACTGGACTCATGCAGGAGCCACATGTCAGCCACTTCTGAGCCATGTGTCACCAACACTTGAACCGCCTGCCACCCATTGCTGCCCCATGTGCCAGCCACACCTGAGCCCCATGCCAGCCATGCCTGAACCACGCATCAGGCACACCTGAACAATGTGCGAGCCAAGCCTGAATCACAAGTGAGGCCCAACTAAGTCACATGTGAACCACGCCTGAGCCACGAGTCAGCAGCACCTCCACCACAGGCAAGACACGCCTGAGTCACGTGTCAGCCGCAGCTGAGTCACGCGTCCAACACGCCTGCGTCATGTGTCAGCCGCAACTGAAGCACATGCCAGGCACGCCGGAATGACCTTTGAGCCACACATGACTCCCGTTTCAGCCACTCCTGAACCACATGTCAGCCATGCCTGAGTCACAGGTGAGCCAGGGCTGGAGAACATGCCAGACAAGAAGCCTGAATCACGTTTGAATGTCACGAGAGTCTCATTGCAGCCACACCTGCGCCACACGTCAGCCACGCCTGAGTCACATGTCACCAACACCCGGCATGTTTCACACATGCCTCAGGCACATGTCAGCCACGCCTGAACCACCAGTCACCCATGCCTGAACCACACATCAGCCACACCTGAACAAAATGCGTGCCATGGCTCAATCACATGTCAGAAACGCCTTAGTCTCGCGTCAGCCACGCCTGAGCCACGGGCCAACAACGCCAGAGCCACGTGTGAGCTATGCCGGAGCAACACCCCAGCCACGCGTGAGCCTCACCTGAGACATGTTTTAGCCATGTGTGACAAACTCCTGAATCATGCGTCAGCCACACCTGACCCCGGTCTGAGGTACGCCTGAACTACGTGTGGGCCATGGCTCAGCCATGGCTGAACCAACCGGGGAGCCACGCCTGAATCACGGGTGAAACCCTCCTGTACCATAGGAGACCTCCACATGAGTCATGTGAGAGCCACTCCTGAGCTACACCTGAACCATATGTGAGCCTCCCTGAACCATGCCTGAACCCCATGTGACACACTCGAACCACATGTGAGCCACCTGGGAAGCACGCATGTTCAATGCTAGAACCACACATGAGGCACATGGGAGCCACACTTGAAACGTGGCTGAGCCATGTGGGAGACAAGTGCCAGACACGCCTGAGTATGTGGGAGCCATGTGTCAGCAACGTCTGAGGCACGGGGGGGCCAAACATGAACGACATGTCACCCATATGTGAAGGAAACGTCTGCCGTGCACGGATACTGTGCGAAGAATGCCTGAGTCACGTGTCAGCCATGTGTGAAACATGTGTCAGCAGCACCAGCGTCATGTTTCACACATGCCTGAGTCACATGTCAGGCAAGCCTGAACCACTGGCCACCCATGTGTGAACCATGCACCAGCCACTGCTGAACCACACGAAGGCCATGCATGAACCATGAACGAACCACACCTGCATGACGGGTCAGGCACGCCTGTGTCACATGGCCACCTCAACTGAGTCATGTGTCAGCCACACCTGAATAACGTGTGCCATGCCCGACTCACGTCTCAGCCGTGCGGAAGTCACGTGCCAGCCAGGCCTGCACCATGTGCCAGCCAGGCCTGAACCACGTGCCAGTCACACTTGAAACACAGGTCAGCCTCACTTGAAGCACGTGTCAGCCACGCTGGCACGGCTTGCCTGGCATGCCTGAAAAACGTGCCATACATGCCAAAAACACATGGGAGCCACGCCTGAGCATCAACACAGCCAGGCATGAGCCACACCTGAGCCATGTGTGACCAAAGCCTGAATCATGTGCCAGCCACATGTGAGCCAGTCTTCTGGCACGCCTGCATTACGTGTAAGCCATGGCAGAGCTATGCCCCAACCACGTGTGAGCCATGCCTAAATCACGTGTGAAAGTCTCCTCTACCGTATGCGACCCACACGAGTCGTGGGTGAGCCACGCCTGAATTCCACCTGACCCATGTGTGAGCCACACGTGAAGCATGCATGAACCACATGTGAGACACCCTTGAACCAAATCTGACCCACATGTGAAACCCACGTGTTCCATGCTTTAACCACACATGAACCACAGGGGAGCCACACATGAAGCACAGCTTAGCCATGCATGAGCCACCTCACAGCCATGACTGAGTATTTGGGAGACACGTTTCACCGACATGTGAGTCACATGGGAGCCACACCTGTAGGGCATGTCACACACGCGTGACCACATGTCTGACACACATGGATAATGTGCAATGAATGCCTGAGTCACAGGGGAGCCATGCCTGAGTAGTGTGTCAGCCACACGTGATTCACGTGCCAGCCACTCCTGAAACACCTGTCACCTATGTCTGAACCACGTCTCAGTCACGACTGAGCCATGTGTCAACTGCGAATCACCAAGTGTCAGCCACACAGCAATCACGTGTCACTGAGGTCTGAACGAAGCATCACACACCACTTGAACACGTGTCACACACACCTGAATCACGTGTCACCCACACTACACTCATGCATGAGATGCATATCAGCCACTCCTGCACCAGGTGTTGAGGCACGCCTGAGTCAAGTGTCAGCCACAGCTGAGTCACGAGTCAGCCACAACTGAAGCAAACGCCAGGCACATCGGAGTGACATTTGAGCCAAGCATGAGACACGTTTCAGTCATTCCTGAGCCACGTGTCAACCACGCCTGTGTCACATGTGAGCCATGGCTGAAGCACATGCCAGACAATCCGGAGTCACATTTCAGCCACGCAAATGTCGCGCTGTGGCCACCCCTGAGCCACTTGTCAGCCACGTCTGAACCACATGTCAGCCACAAGTGTAGCACATGTCAGCCACGCCTGAGCCCTGTGGCAACCGCCCCACAGCCGTGTCTCAGCCACACCCGAATCACATGTCACCGATGCCCAAACCACGAATCACCCAGCCCTGAAACACGTGTCACACACACCTGAAACACATGTCAGCCAAACGAGAAGCACTTGGCAGTCACGCCTGTATCAAATGACAGCCACGCCGGAAGCAAGTTCCTGCCACGCCTGAACCACATGGTAGGCCCAACAGAATCACGTGCCCGTCACGCATGAACCATGTGTGAGCCATGTGCCTACCTTGTGCCAGCGGAACGCGAGCAACGATCCAGCATCTCTCGACCTTGGTACAGCCTGGCTTGAGCCACATGCCATCCGCATCTGAACCACAAGCCAGCCACACCTGAACCACACGTCAGACACACTGGACTCATGCAGGAGCCACATGTCAGCCACTTCTGAGACATGTGTCACCAACACTTGAACCGCCTGCCACCCATTGCTGCCCCATGTGCCAGCCACACCTGAGCCCCATGCCAGCCATGCCTGAACCACGCATCAGGCACACCTGAACAATGTGCGAGCCAAGCCTGAATCACAAGTGAGGCCCAACTAAGTCACATGTGAACCACGCCTGAGCCACGAGTCAGCAGCACCTCCACCACAGGCAAGACACGCCTGAGTCACGTGTCAGCCGCAGCTGAGTCACGCGTCAAACACGCCTGCGTCATGTGTCAGCCGCAACTGAAGCACATGCCAGGCACGCCGGAATGACCTTTGAGCCACACATGACTCCCGTTTCAGCCACTCCTGAACCACATGTCAGCCATGCCTGAGTCACAGGTGAGCCAGGGCTGGAGAACATGCCAGACAAGAAGCCTGAATCACGTTTGAATGTCACGAGAGTCTCATTGCAGCCACACCTGTGACACACGTCAGCCACGCCTGAGTCACATGTCACCAACACCCGGCATGTTTCACACATGCCTCAGGCACATGTCAGCCACGCCTGAACCACCAGTCACCCATGCCTGAACCACACATCAGCCACACCTGAACAAAATGTGTGCCATGGCTCAATCACATGTCAGAAACGCCTTAGTCTCGTGTCAGCCACGCCTGAGCCACGTGCCAACCACGCCAGAGCCACGTGTGAGCTATGCCGGAGCAACACCCCAGGCACGCGTGAGCCTCACCTGAGACATGTTTTAGCCATGTGTGACAAACTCCTGAATCACGCGTCAGCCACACCTGACCCCGGTCTGAGGAACGCCTGAACTACGTGTGAGCCATGGCTCAGCCATGGCTGAACCACCTGTGAGCCACGCCTGAATCACGGGTGAAACCCTCCTGTACCATAGGAGACCTCCACAGGAGTCATGTGTGAGCCACTCCTGAGCTACACCTGAACCATATGTGAGCCTCCCTGAACCATGCCTGAACCACATGTGACACACTCGAACCACATGTGAGCCACCTGGGAAGCACGCATGTTCAATGCTAGAACCACACATGAGGCACATGGGAGCCACACTTGAAACGTGGCTGAGCCATGTGGGAGACAAGTGCCAGACACGCCTGAGTATGTGGGAGCCATGTGTCAGCAACGTCTGAGGCACGGGGGGGCCAAACATGAACGACATGTCACCCATATGTGAAGGAAACGTCTGCCGTGCACGGATACTGTGTGAAGAATGCCTGAGTCACGTGTCAGCCATGTGTGAAACATGTGTCAGCAGCACCAGCGTCATGTTTCACACATGCCTGAGTCACATGTCAGGAAAGCCTGAACCACTGGAAACCCATGTGTGAACCATGCACCAGCCACTGCTGAACCACACGAAGGCCATGCATGAACCATGAACGAACCACACCTGCATGACGGGTCAGGCACGCCTGTGTCACATGGCCACCTCAACTGAGTCATGTGTCAGCCACACCTGAATAACGTGTGCCACGCCCGACTCACGTCTCAGCCGTGCGGAAGTCACGTGCCAGCCAGGCCTGCACCACGTGCCAGTCACACTTGAAACACAGGTCAGCCTCACTTGAAGCACGTGTCAGCCACGCTGGCACTGCTTGCCTGGCATGCCTGAAAAACGTGCCATACATGCCACAAACACATGGGAGCCACGCCTGAGCATCAACACAGCCAGGCATGAGCCACACCTGAGCCATGTGTGACCAAAGCCTGTATCATGTGCCAGCCACATGTGAGCCAGTCTTCTGGCACGCCTGCATTACGTGTAAGCCATGGCAGAGCTATGCCCCAACCACGTGTGAGCCATGCCTAAATCACGTGTGAAAGTCACCTCTACCGTATGCGACCCACACGAGTCGTGGGTTAGCCACGCCTGAATTCCACCTGACCCATGTGTGAGCCACACGTGAAGCATGCATGAACCACATGTGAGACACCCTTGAACCACATCTGACCCACATGTGAAACCCACGTGTTCCATGCTTTAACCACACATGAACCACAGGGGAGCCACACATGAAACACAGCTGAGCCATGCATGAGCCACCTCACAGCCATGACTGAGTATTTGGGAGACACATTTCACCGACATGTGAGTCACATGGGAGCCACACCTGTAGGGCATGTCACACACGCGTGACCACATGTCTGACACACATGGATAATGTGCAATGAATGCCTGAGTCACAGGGGAGCCATGCCTGAGTAGTGTGTCAGCCACACGTGATTCACGTGCCAGCCACTCCTGAAACACCTGTCACCTATGTCTGAACCACGTCTCAGTCACGACTGAGCCATGTGTCAACTGCGAATCACCAAGTGTCAGCCACACAGCAATCACGTGTCACTGAGGTCTGAACGAAGCATCACACACCACTTGAACACGTGTCACACACACCTGAATCACGCGTCACCCACACTACACTCATCCATGAGATGCATATCAGCCACTCCTGCACCAGGTGTTGAGGCACGCCTGAGTCAAGTGTCAGCCACAGCTGAGTCACGAGTCAACCACAACTGAAGCACACGCCAGGCACATCGGAGTGACTTTTGAGCCAAGCATGAGACACGTTTCAGTCATTCCTGAGCCACGTGTCAACCACGCCTGTGTCACATGTGAGCCATGGCTGAAGCACATGCCAGACAATCCGGAGTCACATTTCAGCCACGCAAATGTCGCGCTGTGGCCACCCCTGAGCCACTTGTCAGCCACGTCTGAACCACATGTCAGCCACAAGTGTAGCACATGTCAGCCACGCCTGAGCCCTGTGGCAACCGCCCCACAGCCGTGTCTCAGCCACACCCGAATCACATGTCACCGATGCCCAAACCACGAATCACCCAGCCCTGAAACACGTGTCACACACACCTGAAACACATGTCAGCCACACGAGAAGCACTTCTCAGTCACGCCTGTATCAAATGACAGCCACGCCGGAAGCAAGTTCCTGCCACGCCTGAACCACATGGTAGGCCCAACAGAATCACGTGCCCGTCACGCATGAACCATGTGTGAGCCATGTGCCTACCTTGTGCCAGCGGAACGCGAGCAACGATCCAGCATCTCTCGACCTTGGTACAGCCTGGCTTGAGCCACATGCCATCCGCATCTGAACCACAAGCCAGCCACACCTGAACCACACGTCAGACACACTGGACTCATGCAGGAGCCACATGTCAGCCACTTCTGAGACATGTGTCACCAACACTTGAACCGCCTGCCACCCATTGCTGCCCCATGTGCCAGCCACACCTGAGCCCCATGCCAGCCATGCCTGAACCACGCATCAGGCACACCTGAACAATGTGCGAGCCAAGCCTGAATCACAAGTGAGGCCCAACTAAGTCACATGTGAACCACGCCTGAGCCACGAGTCAGCAGCACCTCCACCACAGGCAAGACACGCCTGAGTCACGTGTCAGCCGCAGCTGAGTCACGCGTCAAACACGCCTGCGTCATGTGTCAGCCGCAACTGAAGCACATGCCAGGCACGCCGGAATGACCTTTGAGCCACACATGACTCCCGTTTCAGCCACTCCTGAACCACATGTCAGCCATGCCTGAGTCACAGGTGAGCCAGGGCTGGAGAACATGCCAGACAAGAAGCCTGAATCACGTTTGAATGTCACGAGAGTCTCATTGCAGCCACACCTGCGCCACACGTCAGCCACGCCTGAGTCACATGTCACCAACACCCGGCATGTTTCACACATGCCTCAGGCACATGTCAGCCACGCCTGAACCACCAGTCACCCATGCCTGAACCACACATCAGCCACACCTGAACAAAATGTGTGCCATGGCTCAATCACATGTCAGAAACGCCTTAGTCTCGTGTCAGCCACGCCTGAGCCACGTGCCAACCACGCCAGAGCCACGTGTGAGCTATGCCGGAGCAACACCCCAGCCACGCGTGAGCCTCACCTGAGACATGTTTTAGCCATGTGTGACAAACTCCTGAATCACGCGTCAGCCACACCTGACCCCGGTCTGAGGAACGCCTGAACTACGTGTGAGCCATGGCTCAGCCATGGCTGAACCACCTGTGAGCCACGCCTGAATCACGGGTGAAACCCTCCTGTACCATAGGAGACCTCCACAGGAGTCATGTGTGAGCCACTCCTGAGCTACACCTGAACCATATGTGAGCCTCCCTGAACCATGCCTGAACCACATGTGACACACTCGAACCACATGTGAGCCACCTGGGAAGCACGCATGTTCAATGCTAGAACCACACATGAGGCACATGGGAGCCACACTTGAAACGTGGCTGAGCCATGTGGGAGACAAGTGCCAGACACGCCTGAGTATGTGGGAGCCATGTGTCAGCAACGTCTGAGGCACGGGGGGGCCAAACATGAACGACATGTCACCCATATGTGAAGGAAACGTCTGCCGTGCACGGATACTGTGTGAAGAATGCCTGAGTCACGTGTCAGCCATGTGTGAAACATGTGTCAGCAGCACCAGCGTCATGTTTCACACATGCCTGAGTCACATGTCAGGAAAGCCTGAACCACTGGAAACCCATGTGTGAACCATGCACCAGCCACTGCTGAACCACACGAAGGCCATGCATGAACCATGAACGAACCACACCTGCATGACGGGTCAGGCACGCCTGTGTCACATGGTCACCTCAACTGAGTCATGTGTCAGCCACACCTGAATAACGTGTGCCACGCCCGACTCACGTCTCAGCCGTGCGGAAGTCACGTGCCAGCCAGGCCTGCACCACGTGCCAGTCACACTTGAAACACAGGTCAGCCTCACTTGAAGCACGTGTCAGCCACGCTGGCACTGCTTGCCTGGCATGCCTGAAAAACCTGCCATACATGCCACAAACACATGGGAGCCACGCCTGAGCATCAACACAGCCAGGCATGAGCCACACCTGAGCCATGTGTGACCAAAGCCTGTATCATGTGCCAGCCACATGTGAGCCAGTCTTCTGGCACGCCTGCATTACGTGTAAGCCATGGCAGAGCTATGCCCCAACCACGTGTGAGCCATGCCTAAATCACGTGTGAAAGTCACCTCTACCGTATGCGACCCACACGAGTCGTGGGTTAGCCATGCCTGAATTCCACCTGACCCATGTGTGAGCCACACGTGAAGCATGCATGAACCACATGTGAGACACCCTTGAACCACATCTGACCCACATGTGAAACCCACGTGTTCCATGCTTTAACCACACATGAACCACAGGGGAGCCACACATGAAACACAGCTGAGCCATGCATGAGCCACCTCACAGCCATGACTGAGTATTTGGGAGACACATTTCACCGACATGTGAGTCACATGGGAGCCACACCTGTAGGGCATGTCACACACGCGTGACCACATGTCTGACACACATGGATAATGTGCAATGAATGCCTGAGTCACAGGGGAGCCATGCCTGAGTAGTGTGTCAGCCACACGTGATTCACGTGCCAGCCACTCCTGAAACACCTGTCACCTATGTCTGAACCACGTCTCAGTCACGACTGAGCCATGTGTCAACTGCGAATCACCAAGTGTCAGCCACACAGCAATCACGTGTCACTGAGGTCTGAACGAAGCATCACACACCACTTGAACACGTGTCACACACACCTGAATCACGCGTCACCCACACTACACTCATCCATGAGATGCATATCAGCCACTCCTGCACCAGGTGTTGAGGCACGCCTGAGTCAAGTGTCAGCCACAGCTGAGTCACGAGTCAACCACAACTGAAGCACACGCCAGGAACATCGGAGTGACTTTTGAGCCAAGCATGAGACACGTTTCAGTCATTCCTGAGCCACGTGTCAACCACGCCTGTGTCACATGTGAGCCATGGCTGAAGCACATGCCAGACAATCCGGAGTCACATTTCAGCCACGCAAATGTCGCGCTGTGGCCACCCCTGAGCCACTTGTCAGCAACGTCTGAACCACATGTCAGCCACAAGTGTAGCACATGTCAGCCACGCCTGAGCCCTGTGGCAACCGCCCCACAGCCGTGTCTCAGCCACACCCGAATCACATGTCACCGATGCCCAAACCACGAATCACCCAGCCCTGAAACACGTGTCACACACACCTGAAACACATGTCAGCCACACGAGAAGCACTTCTCAGTCACGCCTGTATCAAATGACAGCCACGCCGGAAGCAAGTTCCTGCCACGCCTGAACCACATGGTAGGCCCAACAGAATCACGTGCCCGTCACGCATGAACCATGTGTGAGCCATGTGCCTACCTTGTGCCAGCGGAACGCGAGCAACGATCCAGCATCTCTCGACCTTGGTACAGCCTGGCTTGAGCCACATGCCATCCGCATCTGAACCACAAGCCAGCCACACCTGAACCACACGTCAGACACACTGGACTCATGCAGGAGCCACATGTCAGCCACTT
This sequence comes from Equus caballus, assembly GCF_041296265.1. Taxonomy (NCBI): domain Eukaryota; kingdom Metazoa; phylum Chordata; class Mammalia; order Perissodactyla; family Equidae; genus Equus; species Equus caballus. The sequence continues at coordinate 49,030,256 of NC_091715.1, forward strand.
CTGAGCCATGTGTCACCAACACTTGAACCGCCTGCCACCCATTGCTGCCCCATGTGCCAGCCACACCTGAGCCCCATGCCAGCCATGCCTGAACCACGCATCAGGCACACCTGAACAATGTGCCAGCCAAGCCTGAATCACAAGTGAGGCCCAACTAAGTCACATGTGAACCACGCCTGAGCCATGAGTCAGCAGCACCTCCACCACAGGCAAGACACCCCTGAGTCACGTGTCAGCCGCATCTGAGTCACGCGTCCAACACGCCTGCGTCATGTGTCAGCCGCAACTGAAGCACATGCCAGGCACGCCGGAATGACCTTTGAGCCACACATGACTCCCGTTTCAGCCACTCCTGAACCACATGTCAGCCATGCCTGAGTCACAGGTGAGCCAGGGCTGGAGAACATGGCAGACAAGAAGCCTGAATCACGTTTGAATGTCACGAGAGTCTCATTGCAGCCACACCTGCGCCACTCGTCAGCCATGCCTGAGTCACATGTCACCAACACCCGGCATGTTTCACACATGCCTCTGGCACATTTCAGCCACGCCTGAACCACCAGACACCCATGCCTGAAGCACACATCAGCCACACCTGAACAAAATGCGTGCCATGGCTCAATCATTTGTCAGAAATGCCTTAGTCTCGTGTCAGCCACGCCTGAGCCACGTGCCAACAACGCCAGAGCCACGTGTGAGCTATGCCGGAGCAACACCCCAGCCATGCGTGAGCCTCACCTGAGACATGTTTTAGCCATGTGTGACAAACTCCTGAATCATGCGTCAGCCACACCTGACCCCGGTCTGAGGAACGCCTGAACTACGTGTGGGCCATGGCTCAGCCATGGCTGAACCAACCGGGGAGCCACGCCTGAATCACGGGTGAAACCCTCCTGTACCATAGGAGACCTCCACATGAGTCATGTGAGAGCCACTCCTGAGCTACACCTGAACCATATGTGAGCCTCCCTGAACCATGCCTGAACCCCATGTGACACACTCGAACCACATGTGAGCCACCTGGGAAGCACGCATGTTCAATGCTAGAACCACACATGAGGCACATGGGAGCCACACTTGAAACGTGGCTGAGCCATGTGGGAGACAAGTGCCAGACACGCCTGAGTATGTGGGAGCCATGTGTCAGCAACGTCTGAGGCACGGGGGGGCCAAACATGAACGACATGTCACCCATATGTGAAGGAAACGTCTGCCGTGCACGGATACTGTGCGAAGAATGCCTGAGTCACGTGTCAGCCATGTGTGAAACATGTGTCAGCAGCACCAGCGTCATGTTTCACACATGCCTGAGTCACATGTCAGGCAAGCCTGAACCACTGGCCACCCATGTGTGAACCATGCACCAGCCACTGCTGAACCACACGAAGGCCATGCATGAACCATGAACGAACCACACCTGCATGACGGGTCAGGCACGCCTGTGTCACATGGCCACCTCAACTGAGTCATGTGTCAGCCACACCTGAATAACATGTGTGCCACGCCCGACTCACGTCTCAGCCGTGCGGAAGTCACGTGCCAGCCAGGCCTGCACCATGTGCCAGCCAGGCCTGAACCACGTGCCAGTCACACTTGAAACACAGGTCAGCCTCACTTGAAGCACGTGTCAGCCACGCTGGCACGGCTTGCCTGGCATGCCTGAAAAACGTGCCATACATGCCACAAACACATGGGAGCCACGCCTGAGCATCAACACAGCAAGGCATGAGCCACACCTGAGCCATGTGTGACCAAAGCCTGAATCATGTGCCAGCCACATGTGAGCCAGTCTTCTGGCACGCCTGCATTACGTGTAAGCCATGGCAGAGCTATGCCCCAACCACGTGTGAGCCATGCCTAAATCACGTGTGAAAGTCTCCTCTACCGTATGCGACCCACACGAGTCGTGGGTGAGCCACGCCTGAATTCCTCCTGACCCATGTGTGAGCCACACGTGAAGCATGCATGAACCACATGTGAGACACCCTTGAACCAAATCTGACCCACATGTGAAACCCACGTGTTCCATGCTTTAACCACACATGAACCACAGGGGAGCCACACATGAAGCACAGCTGAGCCATGCATGAGCCACCTCACAGCCATGACTGAGTATTTGGGAGACACGTTTCACCGACATGTGAGTCACATGGGAGCCACACCATTAGTTCATGCCACATACGCGTGACCACATGTCTGACACACATGGATAATGTGCAATGAATGCCTGAGTCACAGGGGAGCCATGCCTGAGTAGTGTGTCAGCCACACGTGATTCACGTGCCAGCCACTCCTGAAACACCTGTCACCTATGTCTGAACCACGTCTCAGTCACGACTGAGCCATGTGTCAACTGCGAATCACCAAGTGTCAGCCACACAGCAATCACGTGTCACTGAGGTCTGAACGAAGCATCACACACCACTTGAACACGTGTCACACACACCTGAATCACGTGTCACCCACACTACACTCATGCATGAGATGCATATCAGCCACTCCTGCACCAGGTGTTGAGGCACGCCTGAGTCAAGTGTCAGCCACAGCTGAGTCACGAGTCAGCCACAACTGAAGCACACGCCAGGCACATCGGAGTGACTTTTGAGCCAAGCATGAGTCACGTTTCAGTCATTCCTGAGCCACGTGTCAACCACGCCTGTGTCACATGTGAGCCATGGCTGAAGCACATGCCAGACAATCCGGAGTCACATTTCAGCCACGCAAATGTCGCGCTGTGGCCACCCCTGAGCCACTTGTCAGCCACGTCTGAACCACATGTCAGCCACAAGTGTAGCACATGTCAGCCACGCCTGAGCCCTGTGGCAACCGCCCCACAGCCGTGTCTCAGCCACACCCGAATCACATGTCACTGATGCCCAAACCACGAATCCCCCAGCCCTGAAACACGTGTCACACACACCTGAAACACATGTCAGCCAAACGAGAAGCACTTGGCAGTCACGCCTGTATCAAATGACAGCCACGCCGGAAGCAAGTTCTTGCCACGCCTGAACCACATGGTAGGCCCAACAGAATCACGTGCCCGTCACGCATGAACCATGTGTGAGCCATGTGCCTACCTTGTGCCAGCGGAACGCGAGCAACGATCCAGCATCTCTCGACCTTGGTACAGCCTGGCTTGAGCCACATGCCATCCGCATCTGAACCACAAGCCAGCCACACCTGAACCACACGTCAGACACACTGGACTCATGCAGGAGCCACATGTCAGCCACTTCTGAGACATGTGTCACCAACACTTGGACCGCCTGCCACCCATTGCTGCCCCATGTGCCAGCCACACCTGAGCCCCATGCCAGCCATGCCTGAACCACGCATCAGGCACACCTGAACAATGTGCGAGCCAAGCCTGAATCACAAGTGAGGCCCAACTAAGTCACATGTGAACCACGCCTGAGCCACGAGTCAGCAGCACCTCCACCACAGGCAAGACACGCCTGAGTCACGTGTCAGCCGCAGCTGAGTCACGCGTCAACGACGCCTGCGTCATGTGTCAGCCGCAACTGAAGCACATGCCAGGCACGCCGGAATGACCTTTGAGCCGCACATGACTCCCGTTTCAGCCACTCCTGAACCACATGTCAGCCATGCCTGAGTCACAGGTGAGCCAGGGCTGGAGAACATGCCAGACAAGAAGCCTGAATCACGTTTGAATGTCACGAGAGTCTCATTGCAGCCACACCTGCGCCACACGTCAGCCACGCCTGAGTCACATGTCACCAACACCCGGCATGTTTCACACATGCCTCTGGCACATGTCAGCCACGCCTGAACCACCAGACACCCATGCCTGAAGCACACATAAGCCACACCTGAAAAAAATGCGTGCCATGGCTCAATCATTTGTCAGAAATGCCTTAGTCTCGTGTCAGCCACGCCTGAGCCACGTGCCAACAACGCCAGAGCCACGTGTGAGCTATGCCGGAGCAACACCCCAGCCATGCGAGAGCCTCACCTAAGACATCTTTTAGCCATGTGTGACAAACTCCTGAATCATGCGTCAGCCACACCTGACCCCGGTCTGAGGAACGCCTGAACTACGTGTGAGCCATGGCTCAGCCATGGCTGAACCACCTGTGAGCCACGCCTGAATCACGGGTGAAACCCTCCTGTACCATAGGAGACCTCCACAGGAGTCATGTGTGAGCCACTCCTGAGCTACACCTGAACCATATGTGAGCCTCCCTGAACCATGCCTGAACCCCATGTGACACACTCGAACCACATGTGAGCCACCTGAGAATCACGCATGTTCAATGCTAGAACCACACATGAGGCACATGGGAGCCACACTTGAAACGCGGCTGAGCCATGTGGGAGACAAGTGCCAGACACGCCTGAGTATGTGGGAGCCATGTGTCAGCAACGTCTGAGGCACGGGGGGGCCAAACATGAACGACATGTCACACATATGTGAAGGAAACGTCTGCCGTGCACGGATACTGTGCGAAGAATGCCTGAGTCACGTGTCAGCCATGTGTGAAACATGTGTCAGCAGCACCAGCGTCATGTTTCACACATGCCTGAGTCATATGTCAGGCAAGCCTGAACCACTGGCCACCCATGTGTGAACCATGCACCAGCCACTGCTGAACCACACGAAGGCCATGCATGAACCATGAACGAACCACACCTGCATGACGGGTCAGGCACGCCTGTGTCACATGGCCACCTCAACTGAGTCATGTGTCAGCCACACCTGAATAACATGTGTGCCACGCCCGACTCGTGTCTCAGCCGTGCGAAAGTCACGTGCCAGCCAGGCCTGCACCATGTGCCAGCCAGGCCTGAACCACGTGCCAGTCACACTTGAAACACAGGTCAGCCTCACTTGAAGCACGTGTCAGCCACGCTGGCACTGCTTGCCTGGCATGCCTGAAAAACGTGCCATAAATGCAACAAACACATGGGAGCCACGCCTGAGCATCAACACAGCCAGGCATGAGCCACACCTGAGCCATGTGTGACCAAAGCCTGAATCATGTGCCAGCCACATGTGAGCCAGTCTTCTGGCACGCCTGCAATACGTGTAAGCCATGGCAGAGCTATGCCCCAACCACGTGTGAGCCATGCCTAAATCACGTGTGAAAGTCTCCTCTACCGTATGCGACCCACACGAGTCGTGGGTGAGCCACGCCTGAATTCCACCTGACCCATGTGTGAGCCACACGTGAAGCATGCATGAACCACATGTGAGACACCCTTGAGCCACATCTGACCCACATGTGAAACCCACGTGTTCCATGCTTTAACCACACATGAACCACAGGGGAGCCACACATGAAACACAGCTGAGCCATGCATGAGCCACCTCACAGCCATGACTGAGTATTTGGGAGACACGTTTCACCGACATGTGAGTCACATGGGAGCCACACCTGTAGGGCATGTCACACACGCGTGACCACATGTCTGACACACATGGATAATGTGCAATGAATGCCTGAGTCACAGGGGAGCCATGCCTGAGTAGTGTGTCAGCCACACGTGATTCACGTGCCAGCCACTCCTGAAACACCTGTCACCTATGTCTGAACCACGTCTCAGTCACGACTGAGCCATGTGTCAACTGCGAATCACCAAGTGTCAGCCACACAGCAATCACGTGTCACTGAGGTCTGAACGAAGCATCACACACCACTTGAACACGTGTCACACACACCTGAATCACGTGTCACCCACACTACACTCATGCATGAGATGCATATCAGCCACTCCTGCACCAGGTGTTGAGGCACGCCTGAGTCAAGTGTCAGCCACAGCTGAGTCACGAGTCAGCCACAACTGAAGCACACGCCAGGCACATCGGAGTGACTTTTGAGCCAAGCATGAGTCACGTTTCAGTCATTCCTGAGCCACGTGTCAACCACGCCTGTGTCACATGTGAGCCATGGCTGAAGCACATGCCAGACAATCTGGAGTCACATTTCAGCCACGCAAATGTCGCGCTGTGGCCACCCCTGAGCCACTTGTCAGCCACGTCTGAACCACATGTCAGCCACAAGTGTAGCACATGTCAGCCACGCCTGAGCCCTGTGGCAACCGCCCCACAGCCGTGTCTCAGCCACACCAGAATCACATGTCACCGATGCCCAAACCACGAATCACCCAGCCCTGAAACACGTGTCACACACACCTGAAACACATGTCAGCCAAACGAGAAGCACTTGGCAGTCACGCCTGTATCAAATGACAGCCAAGCCGGAAGCAAGTTCCTGCCACGCCTGAACCACATGGTAGGCCCAACAGAATCACGTGCCCGTCACACATGAACCATGTGTGAGCCATGTGCCTACCTTGTGCCAGCGGAACGCGAGCAACGATCCAGCATCTCTCGACATTGGTACAGCCTGGCTTGAGCCACATGCCATCCGCATCTGAACCACAAGCCAGCCACACCTGAACCACACGTCAGACACACTGGACTCATGCAGGAGCCACATGTCAGCCACTTCTGAGCCATGTGTCACCAACACTTGGACCGCCTGCCACCCATTGCTGCCCAATGTGCCAGCCACACGTGAGCCCCACGCCAGCCATGCCTGAACCACGCATCAGGCACACCTGAACAATGTGCGAGCCAAGCCTGAATCACAAGTGAGGCCCAACTAAGTCACATGTGAACCACGCCTGAGCCACGAGTCAGCAGCACCTCCACCACAGGCAAGACACGCCTGAGTCACGTGTCAGCCGCAGCTGAGTCACGCGTCCAACACGCCTGCGTCATGTGTCAGCCGCAACTGAAGCACATGCCAGGCACGCCGGAATGACCTTTGAGCCACACATGACTCCCGTTTCAGCCACTCCTGAACCACATGTCAGCCATGCCTGAGTCACATGTGAGCCAGGGCTGGAGAACATGCCAGACAAGAAGCCTGAATCACGTTTGAATGTCACGAGAGTCTCATTGCAGCCACACCTGCGCCACACGTCAGCCACGCCTGAGTCACATGTCACCAACACCCGGCATGTTTCACACATGCCTCAGGGACATGTCAGCCACGCCTGAACCACCAGTCACCCATGCCTGAACCACACATCAGCCACACCTGAACAAAATGCGTGCCACGGCTCAATCACATGTCAGAAACGCCTTAGTCTCGTGTCAGCCACGCCTGAGCCACGGGCCAACAACGACAGAGCCACGTGTGAGCTATGCCGGAGCAACACCCCAGCCACGCGTGAGCCTCACCTGAGACATGTTTTAGCCATGTGTGACAAACTCCTGAATCATGCGTCAGCCACACCTGACCCCGGTCTGAGGAACGCCTGAACTACATGTGAGCCATGGCTCAGCCATGGCTGAACCACCTGTGAGCCACGCCTGAATCACGGGTGAAACCCTCCTGTACCATAGGAGACCTCCACAGGAGTCATGTGTGAGCCACTCCTGAGCTACACCTGAACCATATGTGAGCCTCCCTGAACCATGCCTGAACCCCATGTGACACACTCGAACCACATGTGAGCCACCTGGGAAGCACGCATGTTCAATGCTAGAACCACACATGAGGCACATGGGAGCCACACTTGAAACGTGGCTGAGCCATGTGGGAGACAAGTGCCAGACACGCCTGAGTATGTGGGAGCCATGTGTCAGCAACGTCTGAGGCACGGGGGGGCCAAACATGAACGACATGTCACACATATGTGAAGGAAACGTCTGCCGTGCACGGATACTGTGCGAAGAATGCCTGAGTCACGTGTCAGCCATGTGTGAAACATGTGTCAGCAGCACCAGCGTCATGTTTCACACATGCCTGAGTCACATGTCAGGCAAGCCTGAACCAATGGCCACCCATGTGTGAACCATGCACCAGCCACTGCTGAACCACACGAAGGCCATGCATGAACCATGAACGAACCACACCTGCATGACGGGTCAGGCACGCCTGTGTCACATGGCCACCTCAACTGAGTCATGTGTCAGCCACACCTGAATAACATGTGTGCCACTCCCGACTCACGTCTCAGCCGTGCGGAAGTCACGTGCCAGCCAGGCCTGCACCATGTGCCAGCTAGGCCTGAACCACGTGCCAGTCACACTTGAAACACAGGTCAGCCTCACTTGAAGCACGTGTCAGCCACGCTGGCACTGCTTGCCTGGCATTCCTGAAAAACGTGCCATACATGCCACAAACACATGGAGCCACGCCTGAGGATCAACACAGCCAGGCATGAGCCACACCTGAGCCATGTGTGACCAAAGCCTGTATCATGTGCCAGCCACATGTGAGCCAGTCTTCTGGCACGCCTGCATTACGTGTAAGCCATGGCAGAGCTATGCCCCAACCACGTGTGAGCCATGCCTAAATCACGTGTGAAAGTCTCCTCTACCGTATGCGACCCACACGAGTCGTGGGTTAGCCACGCCTGAATTCCACCTGACCCATGTGTGAGCCACATGTGAAGCATGCATGAACCACATGTGAGACACCCTTGAACCACATCTGACCCACATGTGAAACCCACGTGTTCCATGCTTTAACCACACATGAACCACAGGGGAGCCACACATGAAACACAGCTCAGCCATGCATGAGCCACCTCACAGCCATGACTGAGTATTTGGGAGACACGTTTCACCGACATGTGAGTCACATGGGAGCCAAACCTGTAGGGCATGTCACACACGCGTGACCACATGTCTGACACACATGGATAATGTGCAATGAATGCCTGAGTCACAGGGGAGCCATGCCTGAGTAGTGTGTCAGCCACACGTGATTCACGTGCCAGCCACTCCTGAAACACCTGTCACCTATGTCTGAACCACGTCTCAGTCACGACTGAGCCATGTGTCAACTGCGAATCACCAAGTGTCAGCCACACAGCAATCACGTGTCACTGAGGTCTGAACGAAGCATCACACACCACTTGAACACGTGTCACACACACCTGAATCACGTGTCACCCACACTACACTCATGCATGAGATGCATATCAGCCACTCCTGCACCAGGTGTTGAGGCACGCCTGAGTCAAGTGTCAGCCACAGCTGAGTCACGAGTCAACCACAACTGAAGCACACGCCAGGCACATCGGAGTGACTTTTGAGCCAAGCATGAGTCACGTTTCAGTCATTCCTGAGCCACGTGTCAACCACGCCTGTGTCACATGTGAGCCATGGCTGAAGCACATGCCAGACAATCCGGAGTCACATTTCAGCCACGCAAATGTCGCGCTGTGGCCACCCCTGAGCCACTTGTCAGCCACGTCTGAACCACATGTCAGCCACAAGTGTAGCACATGTCAGCCACGCCTGAGCCCTGTGGCAACCGCCCCACAGCCGTGTCTCAGCCACACCCGAATCACATGTCACCGATGCCCAAACCACGAATCACCCAGCCCTGAAACACGTGTCACACACACCTGAAACACATGTCAGCCAAACGAGAAGCACTTGGCAGTCACGCCTGTATCAAATGACAGCCACGCCGGAAGCAAGTTCCTGCCACGCCTGAACCACATGGTAGGCCCAACAGAATCACGTGCCCGTCACGCATGAACCATGTGTGAGCCATGTGCCTACCTTGTGCCAGCGGAACGCGAGCAACGATCCAGCATCTCTCGACCTTGGTACAGCATGGCTTGAGCCACATGCCATCCGCATCTGAACCACAAGCCAGCCACACCTGAACCACACGTCAGACACACTGGACTCATGCAGGAGCCACATGTCAGCCACTTCTGAGCCATGTGTCACCAACACTTGAACCGCCTGCCACCCATTGCTGCCCCATGTGCCAGCCACACCTGAGCCCCATGCCAGCCATGCCTGAACCACGCATCAGGCACACCTGAACAATGTGCGAGCCAAGCCTGAATCACAAGTGAGGCCCAACTAAGTCACATGTGAACCACGCCTGAGCCACGAGTCAGCAGCACCTCCACCACAGGCAAGACACGCCTGAGTCACGTGTCAGCCGCAGCTGAGTCACGCGTCAAACACGCCTGCGTCATGTGTCAGCCGCAACTGAAGCACATGCCAGGCACGCCGGAATGACCTTTGAGCCACACATGACTCCCGTTTCAGCCACTCCTGAACCACATGTCAGCCATGCCTGAGTCACAGGTGAGCCAGGGCTGGAGAACATGCCAGACAAGAAGCCTGAATCACGTTTGAATGTCACGAGAGTCTCATTGCAGCCACACCTGCGCCACACGTCAGCCACGCCTGAGTCACATGTCACCAACACCCGGCATGTTTCACACATGCCTCAGGCACATGTCAGCCACGCCTGAACCACCAGTCACCCATGCCTGAACCACACATCAGCCACACCTGAACAAAATGCGTGCCATGGCTCAATCACATGTCAGAAACGCCTTAGTCTCGTGTCAGCCACGCCTGAGCCACGTGCCAACCACGCCAGAGCCACGTGTGAGCTATGCCGGAGCAACACCCCAGCCACGCGTGAGCCTCACCTGAGACATGTTTTAGCCATGTGTGACAAACTCCTGAATCACGCGTCAGCCACACCTGACCCCGGTCTGAGGAACGCCTGAACTACGTGTGAGCCATGGCTCAGCCATGGCTGAACCACCTGTGAGCCACGCCTGAATCACGGGTGAAACCCTCCTGTACCATAGGAGACCTCCACAGGAGTCATGTGTGAGCCACTCCTGAGCTACACCTGAACCATATGTGAGCCTCCCTGAACCATGCCTGAACCACATGTGACACACTCGAACCACATGTGAGCCACCTGGGAAGCACGCATGTTCAATGCTAGAACCACACATGAGGCACATGGGAGCCACACTTGAAACGTGGCTGAGCCATGTGGGAGACAAGTGCCAGACACGCCTGAGTATGTGGGAGCCATGTGTCAGCAACGTCTGAGGCACGGGGGGGCCAAACATGAACGACATGTCACCCATATGTGAAGGAAACGTCTGCCGTGCACGGATACTGTGCGAAGAATGCCTGAGTCACGTGTCAGCCATGTGTGAAACATGTGTCAGCAGCACCAGCGTCATGTTTCACACATGCCTGAGTCACATGTCAGGAAAGCCTGAACCACTGGAAACCCATGTGTGAACCATGCACCAGCCACTGCTGAACCACACGAAGGCCATGCATGAACCATGAACGAACCACACCTGCATGACGGGTCAGGCACGCCTGTGTCACATGGCCACCTCAACTGAGTCATGTGTCAGCCACACCTGAATAACGTGTGCCACGCCCGACTCACGTCTCAGCCGTGCGGAAGTCACGTGCCAGCCAGGCCTGCACCACGTGCCAGTCACACTTGAAACACAGGTCAGCCTCACTTGAAGCACGTGTCAGCCACGCTGGCACTGCTTGCCTGGCATGCCTGAAAAACGTGCCATACATGCCACAAACACATGGGAGCCACGCCTGAGCATCAACACAGCCAGGCATGAGCCTCACCTGAGCCATGTGTGACCAAAGCCTGTATCATGTGCCAGCCACATGTGAGCCAGTCTTCTGGCACGCCTGCATTACGTGTAAGCCATGGCAGAGCTATGCCCCAACCACGTGTGAGCCATGCCTAAATCACGTGTGAAAGTCACCTCTACCGTATGCGACCCACACGAGTCGTGGGTTAGCCACGCCTGAATTCCACCTGACCCATGTGTGAGCCACACGTGAAGCATGCATGAACCACATGTGAGACACCCTTGAACCACATCTGACCCACATGTGAAACCCACGTGTTCCATGCTTTAACCACACATGAACCACAGGGGAGCCACACATGAAACACAGCTGAGCCATGCATGAGCCACCTCACAGCCATGACTGAGTATTTGGGAGACACATTTCACCGACATGTGAGTCACATGGGAGCCACACCTGTAGGGCATGTCACACACGCGTGACCACATGTCTGACACACATGGATAATGTGCAATGAATGCCTGAGTCACAGGGGAGCCATGCCTGAGTAGTGTGTCAGCCACACGTGATTCACGTGCCAGCCACTCCTGAAACACCTGTCACCTATGTCTGAACCACGTCTCAGTCACGACTGAGCCATGTGTCAACTGCGAATCACCAAGTGTCAGCCACACAGCAATCACGTGTCACTGAGGTCTGAACGAAGCATCACACACCACTTGAACACGTGTCACACACACCTGAATCACGCGTCACCCACACTACACTCATCCATGAGATGCATATCAGCCACTCCTGCACCAGGTGTTGAGGCACGCCTGAGTCAAGTGTCAGCCACAGCTGAGTCACGAGTCAACCACAACTGAAGCACACGCCAGGCACATCGGAGTGACTTTTGAGCCAAGCATGAGACACGTTTCAGTCATTCCTGAGCCACGTGTCAACCACGCCTGTGTCACATGTGAGCCATGGCTGAAGCACATGCCAGACAATCCGGAGTCACATTTCAGCCACGCAAATGTCGCGCTGTGGCCACCCCTGAGCCACTTGTCAGCCACGTCTGAACCACATGTCAGCCACAAGTGTAGCACATGTCAGCCACGCCTGAGCCCTGTGGCAACCGCCCCACAGCCGTGTCTCAGCCACACCCGAATCACATGTCACCGATGCCCAAACCACGAATCACCCAGCCCTGAAACACGTGTCACACACACCTGAAACACATGTCAGCCACACGAGAAGCACTTCTCAGTCACGCCTGTATCAAATGACAGCCACGCCGGAAGCAAGTTCCTGCCACGCCTGAACCACATGGTAGGCCCAACAGAATCACGTGCCCGTCACGCATGAACCATGTGTGAGCCATGTGCCTACCTTGTGCCAGCGGAACGCGAGCAACGATCCAGCATCTCTCGACCTTGGTACAGCCTGGCTTGAGCCACATGCCATCCGCATCTGAACCACAAGCCAGCCACACCTGAACCACACGTCAGACACACTGGACTCATGCAGGAGCCACATGTCAGCCACTTCTGAGCCATGTGTCACCAACACTTGAACCGCCTGCCACCCATTGCTGCCCCATGTGCCAGCCACACCTGAGCCCCATGCCAGCCATGCCTGAACCACGCATCAGGCACACCTGAACAATGTGTGAGCCAAGCCTGAATCACAAGTGAGGCCCAACTAAGTCACATGTGAACCACGCCTGAGCCACGAGTCAGCAGCACCTCCACCACAGGCAAGACACGCCTGAGTCACGTGTCAGCCGCAGCTGAGTCACGCGTCAAACACGCCTGCGTCATGTGTCAGCCGCAACTGAAGCACATGCCAGGCACGTCGGAATGACCTTTGAGCCACACATGACTCCCGTTTCAGCCACTCCTGAACCACATGTCAGCCATGCCTGAGTCACAGGTGAGCCAGGGCTGGAGAACATGCCAGACAAGAAGCCTGAATCACGTTTGAATGTCACGAGAGTCTCATTGCAGCCACACCTGCGCCACACGTCAGCCACGCCTGAGTCACATGTCACCAACACCCGGCATGTTTCACACATGCCTCAGGCACATGTCAGCCACGCCTGAACCACCAGTCACCCATGCCTGAACCACACATCAGCCACACCTGAACAAAATGCATGCCATTGCTCAATCACATGTCAGAAACACCTTAGTCTCGTGTCAGCCACGCCTGAGCCACGTGCCAACCACGCCAGAGCCACGTGTGAGCTATGCCGGAGCAACACCCCAGCCACGCGTGAGCCTCACCTGAGACATGTTTTAGCCATGTGTGACAAACTCCTGAATCATGCGTCAGCCACACCTGACCCCGGTCTGAGGAACGCCTGAACTACGTGTGAGCCATGGCTCAGCCATGGCTGAACCACCTGTGAGCCACGCCTGAATCACGGGTGAAACCCTCCTGTACCATAGGAGACCTCCACAGGAGTCATGTGTGAGCCACTCCTGAGCTACACCTGAACCATATGTGAGCCTCCCTGAACCATGCCTGAACCACATGTGACACAATCCAACCACATGTGAGCCACCTGGGAAGCACGCATGTTCAATGCTAGAACCACACATGAGGCACATGGGAGCCACACTTGAAACGTGGCTGAGCCATGTGGGAGACAAGTGCCAGACACGCCTGAGTATGTGGGAGCCATGTGTCAGCAACGTCTGAGGCACGGGGGGGCCAAACATGAACGACATGTCACCCATATGTGAAGGAAACGTCTGCCGTGCACGGATACTGTGCGAAGAATGCCTGAGTCACGTGTCAGCCATGTGTGAAACATGTGTCAGCAGCACCAGCGTCATGTTTCACACATGCCTGAGTCACATGTCAGGCAAGCCTGAACCACTGGCCACCCATGTGTGAACCATGCACCAGCCACTGCTGAACCACACGAAGGCCATGCATGAACCATGAACGAACCACACCTGCATGACGGGTCAGGCACGCCTGTGTCACATGGCCACCTCAACTGAGTCATGTGTCAGCCACACCTGAATAACATGTGTGCCACCCCCGACTCACGTCTCAGCCGTGCGGAAGTCACGTGCAAGCCAGGCCTGCACCACGTGCCAGTCACACTTGAAACACAGGTCAGCCTCACTTGAAGCACGTGTCAGCCACGCTGGCACTGCTTGCCTGGCATGCCTGAAAAACGTGCCATACATGCCACAAACACATGGGAGCCACGCCTGAGCATCAACACAGCCAGGCGTGAGCCACACCTGAGCCATGTGTGACCAAAGCCTGTATCATGTGCCAGCCACATGTGAGCCAGTCTTCTGGCACGCCTGCATTACGTGAAAGCCATGGCAGAGCTATGCCCCAACCACGTGTGAGCCATGCCTAAATCACGTGTGAAAGTCACCTCTACCGTATGCGACCCACACGAGTCGTGGGTTAGCCACGCCTGAATTCCACCTGACCCATGTGTGAGCCACACGTGAAGCATGCATGAACCACATGTGAGACACCCTTGAACCACATCTGACCCACATGTGAAACCCACGTGTTCCATGCTTTAACCACACATGAACCACAGGGGAGCCACACATGAAACACAGCTGAGCCATGCATGAGCCACCTCACAGCCATGACTGAGTATTTGGGAGACACATTTCACCGACATGTGAGTCACATGGGAGCCACACCTGTAGGGCATGTCACACACGCGTGACCACATGTCTGACACACATGGATAATGTGCAATGAATGCCTGAGTCACAGGGGAGCCATGCCTGAGTAGTGTGTCAGCCACACGTGATTCACGTGCCAGCCACTCCTGAAACACCTGTCACCTATGTCTGAACCACGTCTCAGTCACGACTGAGCCATGTGTCAACTGCGAATCACCAAGTGTCAGCCACACAGCAATCACGTGTCACTGAGGTCTGAACGAAGCATCACACACCACTTGAACACGTGTCACACACACCTGAATCACGCGTCACCCACACTACACTCATCCATGAGATGCATATCAGCCACTCCTGCACCAGGTGTTGAGGCACGCCTGAGTCAAGTGTCAGCCACAGCTGAGTCACGAGTCAACCACAACTGAAGCACACGCCAGGCACATCAGAGTGACTTTTGAGCCAAGCATGAGACACGTTTCAGTCATTCCTGAGCCACGTGTCAACCACGCCTGTGTCACATGTGAGCCATGGCTGAAGCACATGCCAGACAATCCGGAGTCACATTTCAGCCACGCAAATGTCGCGCTGTGGCCACCCCTGAGCCACTTGTCAGCCACGTCTGAACCACATGTCAGCCACAAGTGTAGCACATGTCAGCCACGCCTGAGCCCTGTGGCAACCGCCCCACAGCCGTGTCTCAGCCACACCCGAATCACATGTCACCGATGCCCAAACCACGAATCACCCAGCCCTGAAACACGTGTCACACACACCTGAAACACATGTCAGCCAAACGAGAAGCACTTCTCAGTCACGCCTGTATCAAATGACAGCCACGCCGGAAGCAAGTTCCTGCCACGCCTGAACCACATGGTAGGCCCAACAGAATCACGTGCCCGTCACGCATGAACCATGTGTGAGCCATGTGCCTACCTTGTGCCAGCGGAACGCGAGCAACGATCCAGCATCTCTCGACCTTGGTACAGCCTGGCTTGAGCCACATGCCATCCGCATCTGAACCACAAGCCAGCCACACCTGAACCACACGTCAGACACACTGGACTCATGCAGGAGCCACATGTCAGCCACTTCTGAGCCATGTGTCACCAACACTTGAACCGCCTGCCACCCATTGCTGCCCCATGTGCCAGCCACACCTGAGCCCCATGCCAGCCATGCCTGAACCACGCATCAGGCACACCTGAACAATGTGCGAGCCAAGCCTGAATCACAAGTGAGGCCCAACTAAGTCACATGTGAACCACGCCTGAGCCACGAGTCAGCAGCACCTCCACCACAGGCAAGACACGCCTGAGTCACGTGTCAGACGCAGCTGAGTCACGCGTCAACCACGCCTGCATCATGTGTCAGCCGCAACTGAAGCACATGCCAGGCACGCCGGAATGACCTTTGAGCCACACATGACTCCCGTTTCAGCCACTCCTGAACCACATGTCAGCCATGCCTGAGTCACAGGTGAGCCAGGGCTGGAGAACATGCCAGACAAGAAGCCTGAATCACGTTTGAATGTCACGAGAGTCTCATTGCAGCCACACCTGCGCCACACGTCAGCCACGCCTGAGTCACATGTCACCAACACCCGGCATGTTTCACACATGCCTCAGGCACATGTCAGCCACGCCTGAACCACCAGTCACCCATGCCTGAACCACACATCAGCCACACCTGAACAAAATGCGTGCCATGGCTCAATCACATGTCAGAAACGCCTTAGTCTCGTGTCAGCCACGCCTGAGCCACGTGCCAACCACGCCAGAGCCACGTGTGAGCTATGCCGGAGCAACACCCCAGCCACGCGTGAGCCTCACCTGAGACATGTTTTAGCCATGTGTGACAAACTCCTGAATCATGCGTCAGCCACACCTGACCCCGGTCTGAGGAACGCCTGAACTACGTGTGAGCCATGGCTCAGCCATGGCTGAACCACCTGTGAGCCACGCCTGAATCACGGGTGAAACCCTCCTGTACCATAGGAGACCTCCACAGGAGTCATGTGTGAGCCACTCCTGAGCTACACCTGAACCATATGTGAGCCTCCCTGAACCATGCCTGAACCACATGTGACACAATCCAACCACATGTGAGCCACCTGGGAAGCACGCATGTTCAATGCTAGAACCACACATGAGGCACATGGGAGCCACACTTGAAACGTGGCTGAGCCATGTGGGAGACAAGTGCCAGACACGCCTGAGTATGTGGGAGCCATGTGTCAGCAACGTCTGAGGCACGGGGGGGCCAAACATGAACGACATGTCACCCATATGTGAAGGAAACGTCTGCCGTGCACGGATACTGTGCGAAGAATGCCTGAGTCACGTGTCAGCCATGTGTGAAACATGTGTCAGCAGCACCAGCGTCATGTTTCACACATGCCTGAGTCACATGTCAGGCAAGCCTGAACCACTGGCCACCCATGTGTGAACCATGCACCAGCCACTGCTGAACCACACGAAGGCCATGCATGAACCATGAACGAACCACACCTGCATGACGGGTCAGGCACGCCTGTGTCACATGGCCACCTCAACTGAGTCATGTGTCAGCCACACCTGAATAACGTGTGCCATGCCCGACTCACGTCTCAGCCGTGCGGAAGTCACGTGCAAGCCAGGCCTGCACCACGTGCCAGTCACACTTGAAACACAGGTCAGCCTCACTTGAAGCACGTGTCAGCCACGCTGGCACTGCTTGCCTGGCATGCCTGAAAAACGTGCCATACATGCCACAAACACATGGGAGCCACCCCTGAGCATCAACACAGCCAGGCATGAGCCACACCTGAGCCATGTGTGACCAAAGCCTGAATCATGTGCCAGCCACATGTGAGCCAGTCTTCTGGCACGCCTGCATTATGTGTAAGCCATGGCAGAGCTATGCCCCAACCACGTGTGAGCCATGCCTAAATCACGTGTGAAAGTCTCCTCTACCATATGCGACCCTCACGAGTCGTGGGTTAGCCACGCCTGAATTCCACCTGACCCATGTGTGAGCCACACGTGAAGCATGCATGAACCACATGTGAGACACCCTTGAACCACATCTGACCCACATGTGAAACCCACGTGTTCCATGCTTTCACCACACATGAACCACAGGGGAGCCACACATGAAACACAGCTGAGCCATGCATGAGCCACCTCACAGCCATGACTGAGTATTTGGGAGACACGTTTCACCGACATGTGAGTCACATGGGAGCCACACCTGTAGGGCATGTCACACACGCGTGACCACATGTCTGACACACATGGATAATGTGCAATGAATGCCTGAGTCACAGGGGAGCCATGCCTGAGTAGTGTGTCAGCCACACGTGATTCACGTGCCAGCCACTCCTGAAATACCTGTCACCTACGTCTGAACCACGTCTCAGTCACGACTGAGCCATGTGTCAACTGCGAATCACCAAGTGTCAGCCACACAGCAATCACGTGTCAGTGAGGTCTGAACGAAGCATCACACACCACTTGAACACGTGTCACACACACCTGAATCACGTGTCACCCACACTACACTCATGCATGAGATGCATATCAGCCACTCCTGCACCAGGTGTTGAGGCACGCCTGAGTCAAGTGTCAGCCACAGCTGAGTCACGAGTCAGCCACAACTGAAGCACACGCCAGGCACATCGGAGTGACTTTTGAGCCAAGCATGAGTCACGTTTCAGTCATTCCTGAGCCACGTGTCAACCACGCCTGTGTCACATGTGAGCCATGGCTGAAGCACATGCCAGACAATCCGGAGTCACATTTCAGCCACGCAAATGTCGCGCTGTGGCCACCCCTGAGCCACTTGTCAGCCACGTCTGAACCACATGTCAGCCACAAGTGTAGCACATGTCAGCCACGCCTGAGCCCTGTGGCAACCGCCCCACAGCCGTGTCTCAGCCACACCCGAATCACATGTCACCGATGCCCAAACCACGAATCACCCAGCCCTGAAACACGTGTCACACACACCTGAAACACATGTCAGCCAAACGAGAAGCACTTGGCAGTCACGCCTGTATCAAATGACAGCCACGCCGGAAGCAAGTTCCTGCCACGCCTGAACCACATGGTAGGCCCAACAGAATCACGTGCCCGTCACACATGAACCATGTGTGAGCCATGTGCCTACCTTGTGCCAGCGGAACGCGAGCAACGATCCAGCATCTCTCGACCTTGGTACAGCCTGGCTTGAGCCACATGCCATCCGCATCTGAACCACAAGCCAGCCACACCTGAACCACACGTCAGACACACTGGACTCATGCAGGAGCCACATGTCAGCCACTTCTGAGCCATGTGTCACCAACACTTGAACCGCCTGCCATCGATTGCTGCCTGATGTGCCATCCACACCTGAGCCCCATGCCAGCCATGCCTGAACCACGCATCAGGCACACCTGAACAATGTGCCAGCCAAGCCTGAATCACAAGTGAGGCCCAACTAATTCACATGTGAACCACGCCTGAGCCATGAGTCAGCAGCACCTCCACCACAGGCAAGACACCCCTGAGTCACGTGTCAGCCGCAGCTGAGTCACGCGTCCAACACGCCTGCGTCATGTGTCAGCCGCAACTGAAGCACATGCCAGGCACGCCGGAATGACCTTTGAGCCACACATGACTCCCGTTTCAGCCACTCCTGAACCACATGTCAGCCATGCCTGAGTCACAGGTGAGCCAGGGCTGGAGAACATGGCAGACAAGAAGCCTGAATCACGTTTGAATGTCACGAGAGTCTCATTGCAGCCACACCTGCGCCACACGTCAGCCACGCCTGAGTCACATGTCACCAACACCCGGCATGTTTCACACATGCCTCTGGCACATGTCAGCCACGCCTGAACCACCAGACACCCATGCCTGAAGCACACATCAGCCACACCTGAACAAAATGCGTGCCATGGCTCAATCATTTGTCAGAAATGCCTTAGTCTCGTGTCAGCCACGCCTGAGCCACATGCCAACAACGCCAGAGCCACGTGTGAGCTATGCCGGAGCAACACCCCAGCCATGCGTGAGCCTCACCTGAGACATGTTTTAGCCATGTGTGACAAACTCCTGAATCATGCGTCAGCCACACCTGACCCCGGTCTGAGGAACGCCTGAACTACGTGTGGGCCATGGCTCAGCCATGGCTGAACCAACCGGGGAGCCACGCCTGAATCACTGGTGAAACCCTCCTGTACCATAGGAGACCTCCACATGAGTCATGTGAGAGCCACTCCTGAGCTACACCTGAACCATATGTGAGCCTCCCTGAACCATGCCTGAACCCCATGTGACACACTCAAACCACATGTGAGCCACCTGGGAAGCACGCATGTTCAATGCTAGAACCACACATGAGGCACATGGGAGCCACACTTGAAACGTGGCTGAGCCATGTGGGAGACAAGTGCCAGACACGCCTGAGTATGTGGGAGCCATGTGTCAGCAACGTCTGAGGCACGGGGGGGCCAAACATGAACGACATGTCACCCATATGTGAAGGAAACGTCTGCCGTGCACGGATACTGTGCGAAGAATGCCTGAGTCACGTGTCAGCCATGTGTGAAACATGTGTCAGCAGCACCAGCGTCATGTTTCACACATGCCTGAGTCACATGTCAGGCAAGCCTGAACCACTGGCCACCCATGTGTGAACCATGCACCAGCCACTGCTGAACCACACGAAGGCCATGCATGAACCATGAACGAACCACACCTGCATGACGGGTCAGGCACGCCTGTGTCACATGGCCACCTCAACTGAGTCATGTGTCAGCCACACCTGAATAACATGTGTGCCACGCCCGACTCACGTCTCAGCCGTGCGGAAGTCACGTGCCAGCCAGGCCTGCACCATGTGCCAGCCAGGCCTGAACCACGTGCCAGTCACACTTGAAACACAGGTCAGCCTCACTTGAAGCACGTGTCAGCCACGCTGGCACGGCTTGCCTGGCATGCCTGAAAAACGTGCCATACATGCCACAAACACATGGGAGCCACGCCTGAGCATCAACACAGCCAGGCATGAGCCACACCTGAGCCATGTGTGACCAAAGCCTGAATCATGTGCCAGTCACATGTGAGCCAGTCTTCTGGCACGCCTGCATTACGTGTAAGCCATGGCAGAGCTATGCCCCAACCACGTGTGAGCCATGCCTAAATCACGTGTGAAAGTCTCCTCTACCGTATGCGACCCACACGAGTCGTGGGTGAGCCACGCCTGAATTCCTCCTGACCCATGTGTGAGCCACACGTGAAGCATGCATGAACCACATGTGAGACACCCTTGAACCAAATCTGACCCACATGTGAAACCCACGTGTTCCATGCTTTAACCACACATGAACCACAGGGGAGCCACACATGAAGCACAGCTGAGCCATGCATGAGCCACCTCACAGCCATGACTGAGTATTTGGGAGACACGTTTCACCGACATGTGAATCACATGGAAGCCACACCTGTAGGGCATGTCACACACGCGTGACCACATGTCTGACACACATGGATAATGTGCAATGAATGCCTGAGTCACAGGGGAGCCATGCCTGAGTAGTGTGTCAGCCACACGTGATTCACGTGCCAGCCACTCCTGAAACACCTGTCACCTATGTCTGAACCACGTCTCAGTCACGACTGAGCCATGTGTCAACTGCGAATCACCAAGTGTCAGCCACACAGCAATCACGTGTCACTGAGGTCTGAACGAAGCATCACACACCACTTGAACACGTGTCACACACACCTGAATCACGTGTCACCCACACTACACTCATGCATGAGATGCATATCAGCCACTCCTGCACCAGGTGTTGAGGCACGCCTGAGTCAAGTGTCAGCCACAGCTGAGTCACGAGTCAGCCACAACTGAAGCACACGCCAGGCACATCGGAGTGACATTTGAGCCAAGCATGAGACACGTTTCAGTCATTCCTGAGCCACGTGTCAACCACGCCTGTGTCACATGTGAGCCATGGCTGAAGCACATGCCAGACAATCCGGAGTCACATTTCAGCCATGCAAATGTCGCGCTGTGGCCACCCCTGAGCCACTTGTCAGCCACGTCTGAACCACATGTCAGCCACAAGTGTAGCACATGTCAGCCACGCCTGAGCCCTGTGGCAACCGCCCCACAGCCGTGTCTCAGCCACACCCGAATCACATGTCACCGATGCCCAAACCACGAATCACCCAGCCCTGAAACACGTGTCACACACACCTGAAACACATGTCAGCCAAACGAGAAGCACTTGGCAGTCACGCCTGTATCAAATGACAGCCACGACGGAAGCAAGTTCCTGCCACGCCTGAACCACATGGTAGGCCCAACAGAATCACGTGCCCGTCACGCATGAACCATGTGTGAGCCATGTGCCTACCTTGTGCCAGCGGAACGCGAGCAACGATCCAGCATCTCTCGACCTTGGTACAGCCTGGCTTGAGCCACATGCCATCCGCATCTGAACCACAAGCCAGCCACACCTGAACCACACGTCAGACACACTGGACTCATGCAGGAGCCACATGTCAGCCACTTCTGAGACATGTGTCACCAACACGTGGACCGCCTGCCACCCATTGCTGCCCCATGTGCCAGCCACACCTGAGCCCCATGCCAGCCATGCCTGAACCACGCATCAGGCACACCTGAACAATGTGCGAGCCAAGCCTGAATCACAAGTGAGGCCCAACTAAGTCACATGTGAACCACGCCTGAGCCACGAGTCAGCAGCACCTCCACCACAGGCAAGACAGGCCTGAGTCACGTGTCAGCCGCAGCTGAGTCACGCGTCAACCACGCCTGCGTCATGTGTCAGCCGCAACTGAAGCACATGCCAGGCACGCCGGAATGACCTTTGAGCCGCACATGACTCCCGTTTCAGCCACTCCTGAACCACATGTCAGCCATGCCTGAGTCACAGGTGAGCCAGGGCTGGAGAACATGGCAGACAAGAAGCCTGAATCACGTTTGAATGTCACGAGAGTCTCATTGCAGCCACACCTGCGCCACACGTCAGCCACGCCTGAGTCACATGTCACCAACACCCGGCATGTTTCACACATGCCTCTGGCACATGTCAGCCACGCCTGAACCACCAGACACCCATGCCTGAAGCACACATAAGCCACACCTGAAAAAAATGCGTGCCATGGCTCAATCATTTGTCAGAAATGCCTTAGTCTCGTGTCAGCCACGCCTGAGCCACGTGCCAACAACGCCAGAGCCACGTGTGAGCTATGCCGGAGCAACACCCCAGCCATGCGAGAGCCTCACCTAAGACATCTTTTAGCCATGTGTGACAAACTCCTGAATCATGCGTCAGCCACACCTGACCCCGGTCTGAGGAACGCCTGAACTACGTGTGAGCCATGGCTCAGCCATGGCTGAACCACCTGTGAGCCACGCCTGAATCACGGGTGAAACCCTCCTGTACCATAGGAGACCTCCACATGAGTCATGTGTGAGCCACTCCTGAGCTACACCTGAACCATATGTGAGCCTCCCTGAACCATGCCTGAACCCCATGTGACACACTCGAACCACATGTGAGCCACCTGAGATACACGCATGTTCAATGCTAGAACCACACATGAGGCACATGGGAGCCACACTTGAAACGCGGCTGAGCCATGTGGGAGACAAGTGCCAGACACGCCTGAGTATGTGGGAGCCATGTGTCAGCAACGTCTGAGGCACGGGGGGGCCAAACATGAACGACATGTCACCCATATGTGAAGGAAATGTCTGCCGTGCACGGATACTGTGCGAAGAATGCCTGAGTCACGTGTCAGCCATGTGTGAAACATGTGTCAGCAGCACCAGCGTCATGTTTCACACATGCCTGAGTCATATGTCAGGCAAGCCTGAACCACTGGCCACCCATGTGTGAACCATGCACCAGCCACTGCTGAACCACACGAAGGCCATGCATGAACCATGAACGAACCACACCTGCATGACGGGTCAGGCACGCCTGTGTCACATGGCCACCTCAACTGAGTCATGTGTCAGCCACACCTGAATAACATGTGTGCCACGCCCGACTCGCGTCTCAGCCGTGCGAAAGTCACGTGCCAGCCAGGCCTGCACCATGTGCCGGCCAGGCCTGAACCACGTGCCAGTCACACTTGAAACACAGGTCAGCCTCACTTGAAGCACGTGTCAGCCACGCTGGCACTGCTTGCCTGGCATGCCTGAAAAACGTGCCATAAATGCAACAAACACATGGGAGCCACGCCTGAGCATCAACACAGCCAGGCATGAGCCACACCTGAGCCATGTGTGACCAAAGCCTGAATCATGTGCCAGCCACATGTGAGCCAGTCTTCTGGCACGCCTGCAATACGTGTAAGCCATGGCAGAGCTATGCCCCAACCACGTGTGAGCCATGCCTAAATCACGTGTGAAAGTCTCCTCTACCGTATGCGACCCACACGAGTCGTGGGTGAGCCACGCCTGAATTCCACCTGACCCATGTTTGAGCCACACGTGAAGCATGCATGAACCACATGTGAGACACCCTTGAGCCACATCTGACCCACATGTGAAACCCACGTGTTCCATGCTTTAACCACACATGAACCACAGGGGAGCCACACATGAAACACAGCTGAGCCATGCATGAGCCACCTCACAGCCATGACTGAGTATTTGGGAGACACATTTCACCGACATGTGAGTCACATGGGAGCCACACCTGTAGGGCATGTCACACACGCGTGACCACATGTCTGACACACATGGATAATGTGCAATGAATGCCTGAGTCACAGGGGAGCCATGCCTGAGTAGTGTGTCAGCCACACGTGATTCACGTGCCAGCCACTCCTGAAACACCTGTCACCTATGTCTGAACCACGTCTCAGTCACGACTGAGCCGTGTGTCAACTGCGAATCACCAAGTGTCAGCCACACAGCAATCACGTGTCACTGAGGTCTGAACGAAGCATCACACACCACTTGAACACGTGTCACACACACCTGAATCACGTGTCACCCACACTACACTCATGCATGAGATGCATATCAGCCACTCCTGCACCAGGTGTTGAGGCACGCCTGAGTCAAGTGTCAGCCACAGCTGAGTCACGAGTCAACCACAACTGAAGCACACGCCAGGCACATCGGAGTGACTTTTGAGCCAAGCATGAGTCACGTTTCAGTCATTCCTGAGCCAGGTGTCAACCACGCCTGTGTCACATGTGAGCCATGGCTGAAGCACATGCCAGACAATCCGGAGTCACATTTCAGCCACGCAAATGTCGCGCTGTGGCCACCCCTGAGCCACTTGTCAGCCACGTCTGAACCACATGTCAGCCACAAGTGTAGCACATGTCAGCCACGCCTGAGCCCTGTGGCAACAGCCCCACAGCCGTGTCTCAGCCACACCCGAATCACATGTCACCGATGCCCAAACCACGAATCACCCAGCTCTGAAACACGTGTCACACACACCTGAAACACATGTCAGCCAAACGAGAAGCACTTGGCAGTCACGCCTGTATCAAATGACAGCCACGCCGGAAGCAAGTTCCTGCCACGCCTGAACCACATGGTAGGCCCAACAGAATCACGTGCCCGTCACGCATGAACCATGTGTGAGCCATGTGCCTACCTTGTGCCAGCGGAACGCGAGCAACGATCCAGCATCTCTCGACCTTGGTACAGCCTGGCTTGAGCCACATGCCATCCGCATCTGAACCACAAGCCAGCCACACCTGAACCACACGTCAGACACACTGGACTCATGCAGGAGCCACATGTCAGCCACTTCTGAGCCATGTGTCACCAACACTTGAACCGCCTGCCACCCATTGCTGCCCCATGTGCCAGCCACACCTGAGCCCCATGCCAGCCATGCCTGAACCACGCATCAGGCACACCTGAACAATGTGCGAGCCAAGCCTGAATCACAAGTGAGGCCCAACTAAGTCACATGTGAACCACGCCTGAGCCACGAGTCAGCAGCACCTCCACCACAGGCAAGACACGCCTGAGTCACGTGTCAGCCGCAGCTGAGTCACGCGTCCAACACGCCTGCGTCATGTGTCAGCCGCAACTGAAGCACATGCCAGGCATGCCGGAATGACCTTTGAGCCACACATGACTCCCGTTTCAGCCACTCCTGAACCACATGTCAGCCATGCCTGAGTCACAGGTGAGCCAGGGCTGGAGAACATGCCAGACAAGAAGCCTGAATCACGTTTGAATGTCACGAGAGTCTCATTGCAGCCACACCTGCGCCACACGTCAGCCACGCCTGAGTCACATGTCACCAACACCCGGCATGTTTCACACATGCCTCTGGCACATGTCAGCCACGCCTGAACCACCAGACACCCATGCCTGAAGCACACATCAGCCACACCTGAACAAAATGCGTGCCATGGCTCAATCATTTGTCAGAAATGCCTTAGTCTCGTGTCAGCCACGCCTGAGGCACGTGCCAACAACGCTAGAGCCACGTGTGAGCTATGCCGGAGCAACACCCCAGCCATGCGTGAGCCTCACCTGAGACATGTTTTAGCCATGTGTGACAAACTCCTGAATCATGCGTCAGCCACACCTTACCCCGGTCTGAGGAATGCCTGAACTACGTGTGGGCCATGGCTCAGCCATGGCTGAACCAACCGGGGAGCCATGCCTGAATCACGGGTGAAACCCTCCTGTACCATAGGAGACCTCCACATGAGTCATGTGTGAGCCACTCCTGAGCTACACCTGAACCATATGTGAGCCTCCCTGAACCATGCCTGAACCCCATGTGACACACTCCAACCACATGTGAGCCACCTGGGAAGCACGCATGTTCAATGCTAGAACCACACATGAGGCACATGGGAGCCACACTTGAAACGTGGCTGAGCCATGTGGGAGACAAGTGCCAGACACGCCTGAGTATGTGGGAGCCATGTGTCAGCAACGTCTGAGGCACGGGGGGGCCAAACATGAACGACATGTCACCCATATGTGAAGGAAACGTCTGCCGTGCACGGATACTGTGCGAAGAATGCCTGAGTCACGTGTCAGCCATGTGTGAAACATGTGTCAGCAGCACCAGCGTCATGTTTCACACATGCCTGAGTCACATGTCAGGCAAGCCTGAACCACTGGCCACCCATGTGTGAACCATGCACCAGCCACTGCTGAACCACACGAAGGCCATGCATGAACCATGAACGAACCACACCTGCATGACGGGTCAGGCACGCCTGTGTCACATGGCCACCTCAACTGAGTCATGTGTCAGCCACACCTGAATAACATGTGTGCCACGCCCGACTCACGTCTCAGCCGTGCGGAAGTCACGTGCCAGCCAGGCCTGCACCATGTGCCAGCCAGGCCTGAACCACGTGCCAGTCACACTTGAAACACAGGTCAGCCTCACTTGAAGCACGTGTCAGCCACGCTGGCACGGCTTGCCTGGCATGCCTGAAAAACGTGCCTTACATGCCAAAAACACATGGGAGCCACGCCTGAGCATCAACACAGCCAGGCATGAGCCACACCTGAGCCATGTGTGACCAAAGCCTGAATCATGTGCCAGCCACATGTGAGCCAGTCTTCTGGCACGCCTGCATTACGTGTAAGCCATGGCAGAGCTATGCCCCAACCACGTGTGAGCCATGCCTAAATCACGTGTGAAAGTCTCCTCTACCGTATGCGACCCACACGAGTCGTGGGTTAGCCACGCCTGAATTCCACCTGACCCATGTGTGAGCCACACGTGAAGCATGCATGAACCCCATGTGAGACACCCTTGAACCACATCTGACCCACATGTGAAACCCACGTGTTCCATGCTTTAACCACACATGAACCACAGGGGAGCCACACATGAAACACAGCTGAGCCATGCATGAGCCACCTCACAGCCATGACTGAGTATTTGGGAGACACGTTTCACCGACATGTGAGTCACATGGGAGCCACACCTGTAGGGCATGTCACACACGCGTGACCACATGTCTGACACACATGGATAATGTGCAATGAATGCCTGAGTCACAGGGGAGCCATGCCTGAGTAGTGTGTCAGCCACACGTGATTCACGTGCCAGCCAATCCTGAAACACCTGTCACCTATGTCTGAACCACGTCTCAGTCACGACTGAGCCGTGTGTCAACTGCGAATCACCAAGTGTCAGCCACACAGCAATCACGTGTCACTGAGGTCTGAACGAAGCATCACACACCACTTGAACACGTGTCACACACACCTGAATCACGTGTCACCCACACTACACTCATGCATGAGATGCATATCAGCCACTCCTGCACCAGGTGTTGAGGCACGCCTGAGTCAAGTGTCAGCCACAGCTGAGTCACGAGTCAGCCACAACTGAAGCACACGCCAGGCACATCGGAGTGACTTTTGAGCCAAGCATGAGTCACGTTTCAGTCATTCCTGAGCCACGTGTCAACCACGCCTGTGTCACATGTGAGCCATGGCTGAAGCACATGCCAGACAATCCGGAGTCACATTTCAGCCACGCAAATGTCGCGCTGTGGCCACCCCTGAGCCACTTGTCAGCCACGTCTGAACCACATGTCAGCCACAAGTGTAGCACATGTCAGCCACGCCTGAGCCCTGTGGCAACCGCCCCACAGCCGTGTCTCAGCCACACCCGAATCACATGTCACCGATGCCCAAACCATGAATCACCCAGCCCTGAAACACGTGTCACACACACCTGAAACACATGTCAGCCAAACGAGAAGCACTTGGCAGTCACACCTGTATCAAACGACAGCCACGCCGGAAGCAAGTTCCTGCCACGCCTGAACCACATGGTAGGCCCAACAGAATCACGTGCCCGTCACGCATGAACCATGTGTGAGCCATGTGCCTACCTTGTGCCAGCGGAACGCGAGCAACGATCCAGCATCTCTCGACCTTGGTACAGCCTGGCTTGAGCCACATGCCATCCGCATCTGAACCACAAGCCAGCCACACCTGAACCACACGTCAGGCACACTGGACTCATGCAGGAGCCACATGTCAGCCACTTCTGAGCCATGTGTCACCAACACTTGAACCGCCTGCCACCCATTGCTGCCCCATGTGCCAGCCACACCTGAGCCCCATGCCAGCCATGCCTGAACCACGCATCAGGCACACCTGAACAATGTGCGAGCCAAGCCTGAATCACAAGTGAGGCCCAACTAAGTCACATGTGAACCACGCCTGAGCCACGAGTCAGCAGCACCTCCACCACAGGCAAGACACGCCTGAGTCACGTGTCAGCCGCAGCTGAGTCACGCGTCCAACACGCCTGCGTCATGTGTCAGCCGCAACTGAAGCGCATGCCAGGCACGCCGGAATGACCTTTGAGCCACACATGACTCCCGTTTCAGCCACTCCTGAACCACATGTCAGCCATGCCTGAGTCACAGGTGAGCCAGGGCTGGAGAACATGCCAGACAAGAAGCCTGAATCACGTTTGAATGTCACGAGAGTCTCATTGCAGCCACACCTGCGCCACACGTCAGCCACGCCTGAGTCACATGTCACCAACACCCGGCATGTTTCACACATGCCTCAGGGACATGTCAGCCACGCCTGAACCACCAGTCACCCATGCCTGAACCACACATCAGCCACACCTGAACAAAATGCGTGCCATGGCTCAATCACATGTCAGAAACGCCTTAGTCTCGTGTCAGCCACGCCTGAGCCACGTGCCAACAACGCCAGAGCCACGTGTGAGCTATGCCGGAGCAACACCCCAGCCACGCGTGAGCCTCACCTGAGACATGTTTTAGCCATGTGTGACAAACTCCTGAATCACGCGTCAGCCACACCTGACCCCGGTCTGAGGAACGCCTGAACTACGTGTGAGCCATGGCTCAGCCATGGCTGAACCACCTGTGAGCCACGCCTGAATCACGGGTGAAACCCTCCTGTACCATAGGAGACCTCCACAGGAGTCATGTGTGAGCCACTCCTGAGCTACACCTGAACCATATGTGAGCCTCCCTGAACCATGCCTGAACCACATGTGACACACTCGAACCACATGTGAGCCACCTGGGAAGCACGCATGTTCAATGCTAGAACCACACATGAGGCACATGGGAGCCACACTTGAAACGTGGCTGAGCCATGTGGGAGACAAGTGCCAGACACGCCTGAGTATGTGGGAGCCATGTGTCAGCAACGTCTGAGGCACGGGGGTGCCAAACATGAACGACATGTCACCCATATGTGAAGGAAACGTCTGCCGTGCACGGATACTGTGCGAAGAATGCCTGAGTCACGTGTCAGCCATGTGTGAAACATGTGTCAGCAGCACCAGCGTCATGTTTCACACATGCCTGAGTCACATGTCAGGCAAGCCTGAACCACTGGCCACCTATGTGTGAACCATGCACCAGCCACTGCTGAACCACACGAAGGCCATGCATGAACCATGAACGAACCACACCTGCATGACGGGTCAGGCACGCCTGTGTCACATGGCCACCTCAACTGAGTCATGTGTCAGCCACACCTGAATAACATGTGTGCCACGCCCGACTCACGTCTCAGCCGTGCGGAAGTCACGTGCCAGCCAGGCCTGCACCATGTGCCAGCCAGGCCTGAACCACGTGCCAGTCACACTTGAAACACAGGTCAGCCTCACTTGAAGCACGTGTCAGCCACGCTGGCACGGCTTGCCTGGCATGCCTGAAAAACGTGCCATACATGCCAAAAACACATGGGAGCCACGCCTGAGCATCAACACAGCCAGGCATGAGCCACACCTGAGCCATGTGTGACCAAAGCCTGAATCATGTGCCAGCCACATGTGAGCCAGTCTTCTGGCACGCCTGCATTACGTGTAAGCCATGGCAGAGCTATGCCCCAACCACGTGTGAGCCATGCCTAAATCACGTGTGAAAGTCTCCTCTACCGTATGCGACCCACACGAGTCGTGGGTTAGCCACGCCTGAATTCCACCTGACCCATGTGTGAGCCACACGTGAAGCATGCATGAACCCCATGTGAGACACCCTTGAACCACATCTGACCCACATGTGAAACCCACGTGTTCCATGCTTTAACCACACATGAACCACAGGGGAGCCACACATGAAACACAGCTGAGCCATGCATGAGCCACCTCACAGCCATGACTGAGTATTTGGGAGACACGTTTCACCGACATGTGAGTCACATGGGAGCCACACCTGTAGGGCATGTCACACACGCGTGACCACATGTCTGACACACATGGATAATGTGCAATGAATGCCTGAGTCACAGGGGAGCCATGCCTGAGTAGTGTGTCAGCCACACGTGATTCACGTGCCAGCCAATCCTGAAACACCTGTCACCTATGTCTGAACCACGTCTCAGTCACGACTGAGCCGTGTGTCAACTGCGAATCACCAAGTGTCAGCCACACAGCAATCACGTGTCACTGAGGTCTGAACGAAGCATCACACACCACTTGAACACGTGTCACACACACCTGAATCACGTGTCACCCACACTACACTCATGCATGAGATGCATATCAGCCACTCCTGCACCAGGTGTTGAGGCACGCCTGAGTCAAGTGTCAGCCACAGCTGAGTCACGAGTCAGCCACAACTGAAGCACACGCCAGGCACATCGGAGTGACTTTTGAGCCAAGCATGAGTCACGTTTCAGTCATTCCTGAGCCACGTGTCAACCACGCCTGTGTCACATGTGAGCCATGGCTGAAGCACATGCCAGACAATCCGGAGTCACATTTCAGCCACGCAAATGTCGCGCTGTGGCCACCCCTGAGCCACTTGTCGGCCACGTCTGAACCACATGTCAGCCACAAGTGTAGCACATGTCAGCCACGCCTGAGCCCTGTGGCAACCGCCCCACAGCCGTGTCTCAGCCACACCCGAATCACATGTCACCGATGCCCAAACCACGAATCACCCAGCCCTGAAACACGTGTCACACACACCTGAAACACATGTCAGCCAAACGAGAAGCACTTGGCAGTCACGCCTGTATCAAATGACAGCCACGCCGGAAGCAAGTTCCTGCCACGCCTGAACCACATGGTAGGCCCAACAGAATCACGTGCCCGTCACGCATGAACCATGTGTGAGCCATGTGCCTACCTTGTGCCAGCGGAACACGAGCAATGATCCAGCATCTCTCGACCTTGGTACAGCCTGGCTTGAGCCACATGCCATCCGCATCTGAACCACAAGCCAGCCACACCTGAACCACACGTCAGGCACACTGGACTCATGCAGGAGCCACATGTCAGCCACTTCTGAGCCATGTGTCACCAACACTTGAACCGCCTGCCACCCATTGCTGCCCCATGTGCCAGCCACACCTGAGCCCCATGCCAGCCATGCCTGAACCACGCATCAGGCACACCTGAACAATGTGCGAGCCAAGCCTGAATCACAAGTGAGGCCCAACTAAGTCACATGTGAACCACGCCTGAGCCACGAGTCAGCAGCACCTCCACCACAGGCAAGACACGCCTGAGTCACGTGTCAGCCGCAGCTGAGTCACGCGTCCAACACGCCTGCGTCATGTGTCAGCCGCAACTGAAGCGCATGCCAGGCACGCCGGAATGACCTTTGAGCCACACATGACTCCCGTTTCAGCCACTCCTGAACCACATGTCAGCCATGCCTGAGTCACAGGTGAGCCAGGGCTGGAGAACATGCCAGACAAGAAGCCTGAATCACGTTTGAATGTCACGAGAGTCTCATTGCAGCCACACCTGCGCCACACGTCAGCCACGCCTGAGTCACATGTCACCAACACCTGGCATGTTTCACACATGCCTCAGGGACATGTCAGCCACGCCTGAACCACCAGTCACCCATGCCTGAACCACACATCAGCCACACCTGAACAAAATGCGTGCCATGGCTCAATCACATGTCAGAAACGCCTTAGTCTCGTGTCAGCCACGCCTGAGCCACGTGCCAACAACGCCAGAGCCACGTGTGAGCTATGCCGGAGCAACACCCCAGCCACGCGTGAGCCTCACCTGAGACATGTTTTAGCCATGTGTGACAAACTCCTGAATCACGCATCAGCCACACCTGACCCCGGTCTGAGGAACGCCTGAACTACGTGTGAGCCATGGCTCAGCCATGGCTGAACCACCTGTGAGCCACGCCTGAGTCACGGGTGAAACCCTCCTGTACCATAGGAGACCTCCACAGGAGTCATGTGTGAGCCACTCCTGAGCTACACCTGAACCATATGTGAGCCTCCCTGAACCATGCCTGAACCACATGTGACACACTCCAACCACATGTGAGCCACCTGGGAAGCACGCATGTTCAATGCTAGAACCACACATGAGGCACATGGGAGCCACACTTGAAACGTGGCTGAGCCATGTGGGAGACAAGTGCCAGACACGCCTGAGTATGTGGGAGCCATGTGTCAGCAACGTCTGAGGCACGGGGGGGCCAAACCTGAACGACATGTCACCCATATGTGAAGGAAACGTCTGCCGTGCTCGGATACTCTGCGAAGAATGCCTGAGTCACGTGTCAGCCATGTGTGAAACATGTGTCAGCAGCACCAGCGTCATGTTTCACACATGCCTGAGTCACATGTCAGGCAAGCCTGAACCACTGGCCACCCATGTGTGAACCATGCACCAGCCACTGCTGAACCACACGAAGGCCATGCATGAACCATGAACGAACCACACCTGCATGACGGGTCAGGCACGCCTGTGTCACATGGCCACCTCAACTGAGTCATGTGTCAGCCACACCTGAATAACATGTGTGCCACGCCCGACTCACGTCTCAGCCGTGCGGAAGTCACGTGCCAGCCAGGCCTGCACCATGTGCCAGCCAGGCCTGAACCACGTGCCAGTCACACTTGAAACACAGGTCAGCCTCACTTGAAGCACGTGTCAGCCACGCTGGCACGGCTTGCCTGGCATGCCTGAAAAACGTGCCATACATGCCAAAAACACATGGGAGCCACGCCTGAGCATCAACACAGCCAGGCATGAGCCACACCTGAGCCATGTGTGACCAAAGCCTGAATCATGTGCCAGCCACATGTGAGCCAGTCTTCTGGCACGCCTGCATTACGTGTAAGCCATGGCAGAGCTATGCCCCAACCACGTGTGAGCCATGCCTAAATCACGTGTGAAAGTCTCCTCTACCGTATGCGACCCACACGAGTCGTGGGTTAGCCACGCCTGAATTCCACCTGACCCATGTGTGAGCCACACGTGAAGCATGCATGAACCCCATGTGAGACACCCTTGAACCACATCTGACCCACATGTGAAACCCACGTGTTCCATGCTTTAACCACACATGAACCACAGGGGAGCCACACATGAAACACAGCTGAGCCATGCATGAGCCACCTCACAGCCATGACTGAGTATTTGGGAGACACGTTTCACCGACATGTGAGTCACATGGGAGCCACACCTGTAGGGCATGTCACACACGCGTGACCACATGTCTGACACACATGGATAATGTGCAATGAATGCCTGAGTCACAGGGGAGCCATGCCTGAGTAGTGTGTCAGCCACACGTGATTCACGTGCCAGCCAATCCTGAAACACCTGTCACCTATGTCTGAACCACGTCTCAGTCACGACTGAGCCGTGTGTCAACTGCGAATCACCAAGTGTCAGCCACACAGCAATCACGTGTCACTGAGGTCTGAACGAAGCATCACACACCACTTGAACACGTGTCACACACACCTGAATCACGTGTCACCCACACTACACTCATGCATGAGATGCATATCAGCCACTCCTGCACCAGGTGTTGAGGCACGCCTGAGTCAAGTGTCAGCCACAGCTGAGTCACGAGTCAGCCACAACTGAAGCACACGCCAGGCACATCGGAGTGACTTTTGAGCCAAGCATGAGTCACGTTTCAGTCATTCCTGAGCCACGTGTCAACCACGCCTGTGTCACATGTGAGCCATGGCTGAAGCACATGCCAGACAATCCGGAGTCACATTTCAGCCACGCAAATGTCGCGCTGTGGCCACCCCTGAGCCACTTGTCAGCCACGTCTGAACCACATGTCAGCCACAAGTGTAGCACATGTCAGCCACGCCTGAGCCCTGTGGCAACCGCCCCACAGCCGTGTCTCAGCCACACCCGAATCACATGTCACCGATGCCCAAACCACGAATCACCCAGCCCTGAAACACGTGTCACACACACCTGAAACACATGTCAGCCAAACGAGAAGCACTTGGCAGTCACGCCTGTATCAAACGACAGCCACGCCGGAAGCAAGTTCCTGCCACGCCTGAACCACATGGTAGGCCCAACAGAATCACGTGCCCGTCACGCATGAACCATGTGTGAGCCATGTGCCTACCTTGTGCCAGCGGAACACGAGCAATGATCCAGCATCTCTCGACCTTGGTACAGCCTGGCTTGAGCCACATGCCATCCGCATCTGAACCACAAGCCAGCCACACCTGAACCACACGTCAGGCACACTGGACTCATGCAGGAGCCACATGTCAGCCACTTCTGAGCCATGTGTCACCAACACTTGAACCGCCTGCCACCCATTGCTGCCCCATGTGCCAGCCACACCTGAGCCCCATGCCAGCCATGCCTGAACCACGCATCAGGCACACCTGAACAATGTGCGAGCCAAGCCTGAATCACAAGTGAGGCCCAACTAAGTCACATGTGAACCACGCCTGAGCCACGAGTCAGCAGCACCTCCACCACAGGCAAGACACGCCTGAGTCACGTGTCAGCCGCAGCTGAGTCACGCGTCCAACACGCCTGCGTCATGTGTCAGCCGCAACTGAAGCGCATGCCAGGCACGCCGGAATGACCTTTGAGCCACACATGACTCCCGTTTCAGCCACTCCTGAACCACATGTCAGCCATGCCTGAGTCACAGGTGAGCCAGGGCTGGAGAACATGCCAGACAAGAAGCCTGAATCACGTTTGAATGTCACGAGAGTCTCATTGCAGCCACAACTGCGCCACACGTCAGCCACGCCTGAGTCACATGTCACCAACACCTGGCATGTTTCACACATGCCTCAGGGACATGTCAGCCACGCCTGAACCACCAGTCACCCATGCCTGAACCACACATCAGCCACACCTGAACAAAATGCGTGCCATGGCTCAATCACATGTCAGAAACGCCTTAGTCTCGTGTCAGCCACGCCTGAGCCACGTGCCAACAACGCCAGAGCCACGTGTGAGCTATGCCGGAGCAACACCCCAGCCACGCGTGAGCCTCACCTGAGACATGTTTTAGCCATGTGTGACAAACTCCTGAATCACGCATCAGCCACACCTGACCCCGGTCTGAGGAACGCCTGAACTACGTGTGAGCCATGGCTCAGCCATGGCTGAACCACCTGTGAGCCACGCCTGAGTCACGGGTGAAACCCTCCTGTACCATAGGAGACCTCCACAGGAGTCATGTGTGAGCCACTCCTGAGCTACACCTGAACCATATGTGAGCCTCCCTGAACCATGCCTGAACCACATGTGACACACTCCAACCACATGTGAGCCACCTGGGAAGCACGCATGTTCAATGCTAGAACCACACATGAGGCACATGGGAGCCACACTTGAAACGTGGCTGAGCCATGTGGGAGACAAGTGCCAGACACGCCTGAGTATGTGGGAGCCATGTGTCAGCAACGTCTGAGGCACGGGGGGGCCAAACATGAACGACATGTCACCCATATGTGAAGGAAACGTCTGCCGTGCTCGGATACTCTGCGAAGAATGCCTGAGTCACGTGTCAGCCATGTGTGAAACATGTGTCAGCAGCACCAGCGTCATGTTTCACACATGCCTGAGTCACATGTCAGGCAAGCCTGAACCACTGGCCACCCATGTGTGAACCATGCACCAGCCACTGCTGAACCACACGAAGGCCATGCATGAACCATGAACGAACCACACCTGCATGACGGGTCAGGCACGCCTGTGTCACATGGCCACCTCAACTGAGTCATGTGTCAGCCACACCTGAATAACATGTGTGCCACGCCCGACTCACGTCTCAGCCGTGCGGAAGTCACGTGCCAGCCAGGCCTGCACCATGTGCCAGCCAGGCCTGAACCACGTGCCAGTCACACTTGAAACACAGGTCAGCCTCACTTGAAGCACGTGTCAGCCACGCTGGCACGGCTTGCCTGGCATGCCTGAAAAACGTGCCATACATGCCACAAACACATGGGAGCCACGCCTGAGCATCAACACAGCCAGGCATGAGCCACACCTGAGCCATGTGTGACCAAAGCCTGAATCATGTGCCAGCCACATGTGAGCCAGTCTTCTGGCACGCCTGCATTACGTGTAAGCCATGGCAGAGCTATGCCCCAACCACGTGTGAGCCATGCCTAAATCACTTGTGAAAGTCTCCTCTACCATATGCGACCCACACGAGTCGTGGGTTAGCCACGCCTGAATTCCACCTGACCCATGTGTGAGCCACACGTGAAGCATGCATGAACCCCATGTGAGACACCCTTGAACCACATCTGACCCACATGTGAAACCCACGTGTTCCATGCTTTAACCACACATGAACCACAGGGGAGC
The DNA here is from genome assembly GCF_041296265.1 of Equus caballus. Taxonomy (NCBI): domain Eukaryota; kingdom Metazoa; phylum Chordata; class Mammalia; order Perissodactyla; family Equidae; genus Equus; species Equus caballus. Next base: position 49,067,853 of record NC_091715.1, read on the forward strand.
CACACATGAAACACAGCTGAGCCATGCATGAGCCACCTCACAGCCATGACTGAGTATTTGGGAGACACGTTTCACCGACATGTGAGTCACATGGGAGCCACACCTGTAGGGCATGTCACACACGCGTGACCACATGTCTGACACACATGGATAATGTGCAATGAATGCCTGAGTCACAGGGGAGCCATGCCTGAGTAGTGTGTCAGCCACACGTGATTCACGTGCCAGCCACTCCTGAAACACCTGTCACCTATGTCTGAACCACGTCTCAGTCACGACTGAGCCGTGTGTCAACTGCGAATCACCAAGTGTCAGCCACACAGCAATCACGTGTCACTGAGGTCTGAACGAAGCATCACACACCACTTGAACACGTGTCACACACACCTGAATCACGTGTCACCCACACTACACTCATGCATGAGATGCATATCAGCCACTCCTGCACCAGGTGTTGAGGCACGCCTGAGTCAAGTGTCAGCCACAGCTGAGTCACGAGTCAGCCACAACTGAAGCACACGCCAGGCACATCGGAGTGACTTTTGAGCCAAGCATGAGTCACGTTTCAGTCATTCCTGAGCCACGTGTCAACCACGCCTGTGTCACATGTGAGCCATGGCTGAAGCACATGCCAGACAATCCGGAGTCACATTTCAGCCACGCAAATGTCGCGCTGTGGCCACCCCTGAGCCACTTGTCAGCCACGTCTGAACCACATGTCAGCCACAAGTGTAGCACATGTCAGCCACGCCTGAGCCCTGTGGCAACCGCCCCACAGCCGTGTCTCAGCCACACCCGAATCACATGTCACCGATGCCCAAACCACGAATCACCCAGCCCTGAAACACGTGTCACACACACCTGAAACACATGTCAGCCAAACGAGAAGCACTTGGCAGTCACGCCTGTATCAAACGACAGCCACGCCGGAAGCAAGTTCCTGCCACGCCTGAACCACATGGTAGGCCCAACAGAATCACGTGCCCGTCACGCATGAACCATGTGTGAGCCATGTGCCTACCTTGTGCCAGCGGAACGCGAGCAACGATCCAGCATCTCTCGACCTTGGTACAGCCTGGCTTGAGCCACATGCCATCCGCATCTGAACCACAAGCCAGCCACACCTGAACCACACGTCAGACACACTGGACTCATGCAGGAGCCACATGTCAGCCACTTCTGAGCCATGTGTCACCAACACTTGGACCGCCTGCCACCCATTGCTGCCCCATGTGCCAGCCACACCTGAGCCCCATGCCAGCCATGCCTGAACCACGCATCAGGCACACCTGAACAATGTGCGAGCCAAGCCTGAATCACAAGTGAGGCCCAACTAAGTCACATGTGAACCACGCCTGAGCCACGAGTCAGCAGCACCTCCACCACAGGCAAGACACGCCTGAGTCACGTGTCAGCCGCAGCTGAGTCACGCGTCCAACACGCCTGCGTCATGTGTCAGCCGCAACTGAAGCGCATGCCAGGCACGCCGGAATGACCTTTGAGCCACACATGACTCCCGTTTCAGCCACTCCTGAACCACATGTCAGCCATGCCTGAGTCACAGGTGAGCCAGGGCTGGAGAACATGCCAGACAAGAAGCCTGAATCACGTTTGAATGTCACGAGAGTCTCATTGCAGCCACACCTGCGCCACACGTCAGCCACGCCTGAGTCACATGTCACCAACACCCGGCATGTTTCACACATGCCTCAGGGACATGTCAGCCACGCCTGAACCACCAGTCACCCATGCCTGAACCACACATCAGCCACACCTGAACAAAATGCGTGCCATGGCTCAATCACATGTCAGAAACGCCTTAGTCTCGTGTCAGCCACGCCTGAGCCACGTGCCAACCACGCCAGAGCCACGTGTGAGCTATGCCGGAGCAACACCCCAGCCACGCGTGAGCCTCACCTGAGACATGTTTTAGCCATGTGTGACAAACTCCTGAATCACGCGTCAGCCACACCTGACCCCGGTCTGAGGAACGCCTGAACTACGTGTGAGCCATGGCTCAGCCATGGCTGAACCACCTGTGAGCCACGCCTGAATCACGGGTGAAACCCTCCTGTACCATAGGAGACCTCCACAGGAGTCATGTGTGAGCCACTCCTGAGCTACACCTGAACCATATGTGAGCCTCCCTGAACCATGCCTGAACCACATGTGACACACTCGAACCACATGTGAGCCACCTGGGAAGCACGCATGTTCAATGCTAGAACCACACATGAGGCACATGGGAGCCACACTTGAAACGTGGCTGAGCCATGTGGGAGACAAGTGCCAGACACGCCTGAGTATGTGGGAGCCATGTGTCAGCAACGTCTGAGGCACGGGGGTGCCAAACATGAACGACATGTCACCCATATGTGAAGGAAACGTCTGCCGTGCACGGATACTGTGCGAAGAATGCCTGAGTCACGTGTCAGCCATGTGTGAAACATGTGTCAGCAGCACCAGCGTCATGTTTCACACATGCCTGAGTCACATGTCAGGCAAGCCTGAACCACTGGCCACCCATGTGTGAACCATGCACCAGCCACTGCTGAACCACACGAAGGCCATGCATGAACCATGAACGAACCACACCTGCATGACGGGTCAGGCACGCCTGTGTCACATGGCCACCTCAACTGAGTCATGTGTCAGCCACACCTGAATAACATGTGTGCCACGCCCGACTCACGTCTCAGCCGTGCGGAAGTCACGTGCCAGCCAGGCCTGCACCATGTGCCAGCCAGGCCTGAACCACGTGCCAGTCACACTTGAAACACAGGTCAGCCTCACTTGAAGCACGTGTCAGCCACGCTGGCACGGCTTGCCTGGCATGCCTGAAAATCGTGCCATACATGCCACAAACACATGGGAGCCACGCCTGAGCATCAACACAGCCAGGCATGAGCCACACCTGAGCCATGTGTGACCAAAGCCTGAATCATGTGCCAGCCACATGTGAGCCAGTCTTCTGGCACGCCTGCATTACGTGTAATCCGTGGCAGAGCTATGCCCCAACCACGTGTGAGCCATGCCTAAATCACGTGTGAAAGTCTCCTCTACCATATGCGACCCACACGAGTCGTGGGTTAGCCACGCCTGAATTCCACCTGACCCATGTGTGAGCCACACGTGAAGCATGCATGAACCCCATGTGAGACACCCTTGAACCACATCTGACCCACATGTGAAACCCACGTGTTCCATGCTTTAACCACACATGAACCACAGGGGAGCCACACATGAAACACAGCTGAGCCATGCATGAGCCACCTCACAGCCATGACTGAGTATTTGGGAGACACGTTTCACCGACATGTGAGTCACATGGGAGCCACACCTGTAGGGCATGTCACACACGCGTGACCACATGTCTGACACACATGGATAATGTGCAATGAATGCCTGAGTCACAGGGGAGCCATGCCTGAGTAGTGTGTCAGCCACACGTGATTCACGTGCCAGCCACTCCTGAAACACCTGTCACCTATGTCTGAACCACGTCTCAGTCACGACTGAGCCGTGTGTCAACTGCGAATCACCAAGTGTCAGCCACACAGCAATCACGTGTCACTGAGGTCTGAACGAAGCATCACACACCACTTGAACACGTGTCACACACACCTGAATCACGTGTCACCCACACTACACTCATGCATGAGATGCATATCAGCCACTCCTGCACCAGGTGTTGAGGCACGCCTGAGTCAAGTGTCAGCCACAGCTGAGTCACGAGTCAGCCACAACTGAAGCACACGCCAGGCACATCAGAGTGACTTTTGAGCCAAGCATGAGTCACGTTTCAGTCATTCCTGAGCCACGTGTCAACCACGCCTGTGTCACATGTGAGCCATGGCTGAAGCACATGCCAGACAATCCGGAGTCACATTTCAGCCACGCAAATGTCGCGCTGTGGCCACCCCTGAGCCACTTGTCAGCCACGTCTGAACCACATGTCAGCCACAAGTGTAGCACATGTCAGCCACGCCTGAGCCCTGTGGCAACCGCCCCACAGCCGTGTCTCAGCCACACCCGAATCACATGTCACCGATGCCCAAACCACGAATCACCCAGCCCTGAAACACGTGTCACACACACCTGAAACACATGTCAGCCAAACGAGAAGCACTTGGCAGTCACGCCTGTATCAAACGACAGCCACGCCGGAAGCAAGTTCCTGCCACGCCTGAACCACATGGTAGGCCCAACAGAATCACGTGCCCGTCACGCATGAACCATGTGTGAGCCATGTGCCTACCTTGTGCCAGCGGAACGCGAGCAACGATCCAGCATCTCTCGACCTTGGTACAGCCTGGCTTGAGCCACATGCCATCCGCATCTGAACCACAAGCCAGCCACACCTGAACCACACGTCAGGCACACTGGACTCATGCAGGAGCCACATGTCAGCCACTTCTGAGCCATGTGTCACCAACACTTGAACCGCCTGCCACCCATTGCTGCCCCATGTGCCAGCCACACCTGAGCCCCATGCCAGCCATGCCTGAACCACGCATCAGGCACACCTGAACAATGTGCGAGCCAAGCCTGAATCACAAGTGAGGCCCAACTAAGTCACATGTGAACCACGCCTGAGCCACGAGTCAGCAGCACCTCCACCACAGGCAAGACACGCCTGAGTCACGTGTCAGCCGCAGCTGAGTCACGCGTCCAACACGCCTGCGTCATGTGTCAGCCGCAACTGAAGCGCATGCAGGGCACGCCGGAATGACCTTTGAGCCACACATGACTCCCGTTTCAGCCACTCCTGAACCACATGTCAGCCATGCCTGAGTCACAGGTGAGCCAGGGCTGGAGAACATGCCAGACAAGAAGCCTGAATCACGTTTGAATGTCACGAGAGTCTCATTGCAGCCACACCTGCGCCACACGTCAGCCACGCCTGAGTCACATGTCACCAACACCCGGCATGTTTCACACATGCCTCAGGCACATGTCAGCCACGCCTGAACCACCAGTCACCCATGCCTGAACCACACATCAGCCACACCTGAACAAAATGCGTGCCATGGCTCAATCACATGTCAGAAACGCCTTAGTCTCGTGTCAGCCACGCCTGAGCCACGTGCCAACCACGCCAGAGCCACGTGTGAGCTATGCCGGAGCAACACCCCAGCCACGCGTGAGCCTCACCTGAGACATGTTTTAGCCATGTGTGACAAACTCCTGAATCACGCGTCAGCCACACCTGACCCCGGTCTGAGGAACGCCTGAACTACGTGTGAGCCATGGCTCAGCCATGGCTGAACCACCTGTGAGCCACGCCTGAATCACGGGTGAAACCCTCCTGTACCATAGGAGACCTCCACAGGAGTCATGTGTGAGCCACTCCTGAGCTACACCTGAACCATATGTGAGCCTCCCTGAACCATGCCTGAACCACATGTGACACACTCGAACCACATGTGAGCCACCTGGGAAGCACGCATGTTCAATGCTAGAACCACACATGAGGCACATGGGAGCCACACTTGAAACGTGGCTGAGCCATGTGGGAGACAAGTGCCAGACACGCCTGAGTATGTGGGAGCCATGTGTCAGCAACGTCTGAGGCACGGGGGTGCCAAACATGAACGACATGTCACCCATATGTGAAGGAAACGTCTGCCGTGCACGGATACTGTGCGAAGAATGCCTGAGTCACGTGTCAGCCATGTGTGAAACATGTGTCAGCAGCACCAGCGTCATGTTTCACACATGCCTGAGTCACATGTCAGGCAAGCCTGAACCACTGGCCACCCATGTGTGAACCATGCACCAGCCACTGCTGAACCACACGAAGGCCATGCATGAACCATGAACGAACCACACCTGCATGACGGGTCAGGCACGCCTGTGTCACATGGCCACCTCAACTGAGTCATGTGTCAGCCACACCTGAATAACATGTGTGCCACGCCCGACTCACGTCTCAGCCGTGCGGAAGTCACGTGCCAGCCAGGCCTGCACCATGTGCCAGCCAGGCCTGAACCACGTGCCAGTCACACTTGAAACACAGGTCAGCCTCACTTGAAGCACGTGTCAGCCACGCTGGCACGGCTTGCCTGGCATGCCTGAAAATCGTGCCATACATGCCACAAACACATGGGAGCCACGCCTGAGCATCAACACAGCCAGGCATGAGCCACACCTGAGCCATGTGTGACCAAAGCCTGAATCATGTGCCAGCCACATGTGAGCCAGTCTTCTGGCACGCCTGCATTACGTGTAAGCCGTGGCAGAGCTATGCCCCAACCACGTGTGAGCCATGCCTAAATCACGTGTGAAAGTCTCCTCTACCATATGCGACCCACACGAGTCGTGGGTTAGCCACGCCTGAATTCCACCTGACCCATGTGTGAGCCACACGTGAAGCATGCATGAACCCCATGTGAGACACCCTTGAACCACATCTGACCCACATGTGAAACCCACGTGTTCCATGCTTTAACCACACATGAACCACAGGGGAGCCACACATGAAACACAGCTGAGCCATGCATGAGCCACCTCACAGCCATGACTGAGTATTTGGGAGACACGTTTCACCGACATGTGAGTCACATGGGAGCCACACCTGTAGGGCATGTCACACACGCGTGACCACATGTCTGACACACATGGATAATGTGCAATGAATGCCTGAGTCACAGGGGAGCCATGCCTGAGTAGTGTGTCAGCCACACGTGATTCACGTGCCAGCCACTCCTGAAACACCTGTCACCTATGTCTGAACCACGTCTCAGTCACGAATGAGCCGTGTGTCAACTGCGAATCACCAAGTGTCAGCCACACAGCAATCACGTGTCACTGAGGTCTGAACGAAGCATCACACACCACTTGAACACGTGTCACACACACCTGAATCACGTGTCACCCACACTACACTCATGCATGAGATGCATATCAGCCACTCCTGCACCAGGTGTTGAGGCACGCCTGAGTCAAGTGTCAGCCACAGCTGAGTCACGAGTCAGCCACAACTGAAGCACACGCCAGGCACATCGGAGTGACTTTTGAGCCAAGCATGAGTCACGTTTCAGTCATTCCTGAGCCACGTGTCAACCACGCCTGTGTCACATGTGAGCCATGGCTGAAGCACATGCCAGACAATCCGGAGTCACATTTCAGCCACGCAAATGTCGCGCTGTGGCCACCCCTGAGCCACTTGTCAGCCACGTCTGAACCACATGTCAGCCACAAGTGTAGCACATGTCAGCCACGCCTGAGCCCTGTGGCAACCGCCCCACAGCCGTGTCTCAGCCACACCCGAATCACATGTCACCGATGCCCAAACCACGAATCACCCAGCCCTGAAACACGTGTCACACACACCTGAAACACATGTCAGCCAAACGAGAAGCACTTGGCAGTCACGCCTGTATCAAATGACAGCCACGCCGGAAGCAAGTTCCTGCCACGCCTGAACCACATGGTAGGCCCAACAGAATCACGTGCCCGTCACGCATGAACCATGTGTGAGCCATGTGCCTACCTTGTGCCAGCGGAACGCGAGCAACGATCCAGCATCTCTCGACCTTGGTACAGCCTGGCTTGAGCCACATGCCATCCGCATCTGAACCACAAGCCAGCCACACCTGAACCACACGTCAGGCACACTGGACTCATGCAGGAGCCACATGTCAGCCACTTCTGAGCCATGTGTCACCAACACTTGAACCGCCTGCCACCCATTGCTGCCCCATGTGCCAGCCACACCTGAGCCCCATGCCAGCCATGCCTGAACCACGCATCAGGCACACCTGAACAATGTGCGAGCCAAGCCTGAATCACAAGTGAGGCCCAACTAAGTCACATGTGAACCACGCCTGAGCCACGAGTCAGCAGCACCTCCACCACAGGCAAGACACGCCTGAGTCACGTGTCAGCCGCAGCTGAGTCACGCGTCCAACACGCCTGCGTCATGTGTCAGCCGCAACTGAAGCGCATGCCAGGCACGCCGGAATGACCTTTGAGCCACACATGACTCCCGTTTCAGCCACTCCTGAACCACATGTCAGCCATGCCTGAGTCACAGGTGAGCCAGGGCTGGAGAACATGCCAGACAAGAAGCCTGAATCACGTTTGAATGTCACGAGAGTCTCATTGCAGCCACACCTGCGCCACACGTCAGCCACGCCTGAGTCACATGTCACTAACACCCGGCATGTTTCACACATGCCTCAGGGACATGTCAGCCACGCCTGAACCACCAGTCACCCATGCCTGAACCACACATCAGCCACACCTGAACAAAATGCGTGCCATGGCTCAATCACATGTCAGAAACGCCTTAGTCTCGTGTCAGCCACGCCTGAGCCACGTGCCAACAACGCCAGAGCCACGTGTGAGCTATGCCGGAGCAACACCCCAGCCACGCGTGAGCCTCACCTGAGACATGTTTTAGCCATGTGTGACAAACTCCTGAATCACGCGTCAGCCACACCTGACCCCGGTCTGAGGAACGCCTGAACTACGTGTGAGCCATGGCTCAGCCATGGCTGAACCACCTGTGAGCCACGCCTGAATCACGGGTGAAACCCTCCTGTACCATAGGAGACCTCCACAGGAGTCATGTGTGAGCCACTCCTGAGCTACACCTGAACCATATGTGAGCCTCCCTGAACCATGCCTGAACCACATGTGACACACTCGAACCACATGTGAGCCACCTGGGAAGCACGCATGTTCAATGCTAGAACCACACATGAGGCACATGGGAGCCACACTTGAAACGTGGCTGAGCCATGTGGGAGACAAGTGCCAGACACGCCTGAGTATGTGGGAGCCATGTGTCAGCAACGTCTGAGGCACGGGGGGGCCAAACATGAACGACATGTCACCCATATGTGAAGGAAACGTCTGCCGTGCACGGATACTGTGCGAAGAATGCCTGAGTCACGTGTCAGCCATGTGTGAAACATGTGTCAGCAGCACCAGCGTCATGTTTCACACATGCCTGAGTCACATGTCAGGCAAGCCTGAACCACTGGCCACCTATGTGTGAACCATGCACCAGCCACTGCTGAACCACACGAAGGCCATGCATGAACCATGAACGAACCACACCTGCATGACGGGTCAGGCACGCCTGTGTCACATGGCCACCTCAACTGAGTCATGTGTCAGCCACACCTGAATAACATGTGTGCCACGCCCGACTCACGTCTCAGCCGTGCGGAAGTCACGTGCCAGCCAGGCCTGCACCATGTGCCAGCCAGGCCTGAACCACGTGCCAGTCACACTTGAAACACAGGTCAGCCTCACTTGAAGCACGTGTCAGCCACGCTGGCACGGCTTGCCTGGCATGCCTGAAAAACGTGCCATACATGCCACAAACACATGGGAGCCACGCCTGAGCATCAACACAGCCAGGCATGAGCCACACCTGAGCCATGTGTGACCAAAGCCTGAATCATGTGCCAGCCACATGTGAGCCAGTCTTCTGGCACGCCTGCATTACGTGTAAGCCATGGCAGAGCTATGCCCCAACCACGTGTGAGCCATGCCTAAATCACGTGTGAAAGTCTCCTCTACCGTATGCGACCCACACGAGTCGTGGGTTAGCCACGCCTGAATTCCACCTGACCCATGTGTGAGCCACACGTGAAGCATGCATGAACCCCATGTGAGACACCCTTGAACCACATCTGACCCACATGTGAAACCCACGTGTTCCATGCTTTAACCACACATGAACCACAGGGGAGCCACACATGAAACACAGCTGAGCCATGCATGAGCCACCTCACAGCCATGACTGAGTATTTGGGAGACACGTTTCACCGACATGTGAGTCACATGGGAGCCACACCTGTAGGGCATGTCACACACGCGTGACCACATGTCTGACACACATGGATAATGTGCAATGAATGCCTGAGTCACAGGGGAGCCATGCCTGAGTAGTGTGTCAGCCACACGTGATTCACGTGCCAGCCACTCCTGAAACACCTGTCACCTATGTCTGAACCACGTCTCAGTCACGACTGAGCCGTGTGTCAACTGCGAATCACCAAGTGTCAGCCACACAGCAATCACGTGTCACTGAGGTCTGAACGAAGCATCACACACCACTTGAACACGTGTCACACACACCTGAATCACGTGTCACCCACACTACACTCATGCATGAGATGCATATCAGCCACTCCTGCACCAGGTGTTGAGGCACGCCTGAGTCAAGTGTCAGCCACAGCTGAGTCACGAGTCAGCCACAACTGAAGCACACGCCAGGCACATCGGAGTGACTTTTGAGCCAAGCATGAGTCACGTTTCAGTCATTCCTGAGCCACGTGTCAACCACGCCTGTGTCACATGTGAGCCATGGCTGAAGCACATGCCAGACAATCCGGAGTCACATTTCAGCCACGCAAATGTCGCGCTGTGGCCACCCCTGAGCCACTTGTCAGCCACGTCTGAACCACATGTCAGCCACAAGTGTAGCACATGTCAGCCACGCCTGAGCCCTGTGGCAACCGCCCCACAGCCGTGTCTCAGCCACACCCGAATCACATGTCACCGATGCCCAAACCACGAATCACCCAGCCCTGAAACACGTGTCACACACACCTGAAACACATGTCAGCCAAACGAGAAGCACTTGGCAGTCACGCCTGTATCAAATGACAGCCACGCCGGAAGCAAGTTCCTGCCACGCCTGAACCACATGGTAGGCCCAACAGAATCACGTGCCCGTCACGCATGAACCATGTGTGAGCCATGTGCCTACCTTGTGCCAGCGGAACGCGAGCAACGATCCAGCATCTCTCGACCTTGGTACAGCCTGGCTTGAGCCACATGCCATCCGCATCTGAACCACAAGCCAGCCACACCTGAACCACACGTCAGGCACACTGGACTCATGCAGGAGCCACATGTCAGCCACTTCTGAGCCATGTGTCACCAACACTTGAACCGCCTGCCACCCATTGCTGCCCCATGTGCCAGCCACACCTGAGCCCCATGCCAGCCATTCCTGAACCACGCATCAGGCACAGCTGAACAATGTGCGAGCCAAGCCTGAATCACAAGTGAGGCCCAACTAAGTCACATGTGAACCACGCCTGAGCCACGAGTCAGCAGCACCTCCACCACAGGCAAGACACGCCTGAGTCACGTGTCAGCCGCAGCTGAGTCACGCGTCCAACACGCCTGCGTCATGTGTCAGCCGCAACTGAAGCGCATGCCAGGCACGCCGGAATGACCTTTGAGCCACACATGACTCCCGTTTCAGCCACTCCTGAACCACATGTCAGCCATGCCTGAGTCACAGGTGAGCCAGGGCTGGAGAACATGCCAGACAAGAAGACTGAATCACGTTTGAATGTCACGAGAGTCTCATTGCAGCCACACCTGCGCCACACGTCAGCCACGCCTGAGTCACATGTCACCAACACCCGGCATGTTTCACACATGCCTCAGGGACATGTCAGCCACGCCTGAACCACCAGTCACCCATGCCTGAACCACACATCAGCCACACCTGAACAAAATGCGTGCCATGGCTCAATCACATGTCAGAAACGCCTTAGTCTCGTGTCAGCCACGCCTGAGCCACGTGCCAACAACGCCAGAGCCACGTGTGAGCTATGCCGGAGCAACACCCCAGCCACGCGTGAGCCTCACCTGAGACATGTTTTAGCCATGTGTGACAAACTCCTGAATCACGCGTCAGCCACACCTGACCCCGGTCTGAGGAACGCCTGAACTACGTGTGAGCCATGGCTCAGCCATGGCTGAACCACCTGTGAGCCACGCCTGAATCACGGGTGAAACCCTCCTGTACCATAGGAGACCTCCACAGGAGTCATGTGTGAGCCACTCCTGAGCTACACCTGAACCATATGTGAGCCTCCCTGAACCATGCCTGAACCACATGTGACACACTCGAACCACATGTGAGCCACCTGGGAAGCACGCATGTTCAATGCTAGAACCACACATGAGGCACATGGGAGCCACACTTGAAACGTGGCTGAGCCATGTGGGAGACAAGTGCCAGACACGCCTGAGTATGTGGGAGCCATGTGTCAGCAACGTCTGAGGCACGGGGGGGCCAAACATGAACGACATGTCACCCATATGTGAAGGAAACGTCTGCCGTGCACGGATACTGTGCGAAGAATGCCTGAGTCACGTGTCAGCCATGTGTGAAACATGTGTCAGCAGCACCAGCGTCATGTTTCACACATGCCTGAGTCACATGTCAGGCAAGCCTGAACCACTGGCCACCCATGTGTGAACCATGCACCAGCCACTGCTGAACCACACGAAGGCCATGCATGAACCATGAACGAACCACACCTGCATGACGGGTCAGGCACGCCTGTGTCACATGGCCACCTCAACTGAGTCATGTGTCAGCCACACCTGAATAACATGTGTGCCACGCCCGACTCACGTCTCAGCCGTGCGGAAGTCACGTGCCAGCCAGGCCTGCACCATGTGCCAGCCAGGCCTGAACCACGTGCCAGTCACACTTGAAACACAGGTCAGCCTCACTTGAAGCACGTGTCAGCCACGCTGGCACGGCTTGCCTGGCATGCCTGAAAAACGTGCCATACATGCCACAAACACATGGGAGCCACGCCTGAGCATCAACACAGCCAGGCATGAGCCACACCTGAGCCATGTGTGACCAAAGCCTGAATCATGTGCCAGCCACATGTGAGCCAGTCTTCTGGCACGCCTGCATTACGTGTAAGCCATGGCAGAGCTATGCCCCAACCACGTGTGAGCCATGCCTAAATCACTTGTGAAAGTCTCCTCTACCATATGCGACCCACACGAGTCGTGGGTTAGCCACGCCTGAATTCCACCAGACCCATGTGTGAGCCACACGTGAAGCATGCATGAACCCCATGTGAGACACCCTTGAACCACATCTGACCCACATGTGAAACCCACGTGTTCCATGCTTTAACCACACATGAACCACAGGGGAGCCACACATGAAACACAGCTGAGCCATGCATGAGCCACCTCACAGCCATGACTGAGTATTTGGGAGACACGTTTCACCGACATGTGAGTCACATGGGAGCCACACCTGTAGGGCATGTCACACACGCGTGACCACATGTCTGACACACATGGATAATGTGCAATGAATGCCTGAGTCACAGGGGAGCCATGCCTGAGTAGTGTGTCAGCCACACGTGATTCACGTGCCAGCCACTCCTGAAACACCTGTCACCTATGTCTGAACCACGTCTCAGTCACGAATGAGCCGTGTGTCAACTGCGAATCACCAAGTGTCAGCCACACAGCAATCACGTGTCACTGAGGTCTGAACGAAGCATCACACACCACTTGAACACGTGTCACACACACCTGAATCACGTGTCACCCACACTACACTCATGCATGAGATGCATATCAGCCACTCCTGCACCAGGTGTTGAGGCACGCCTGAGTCAAGTGTCAGCCACAGCTGAGCCACGAGTCAGCCACAACTGAAGCACACGCCAGGCACATCGGAGTGACTTTTGAGCCAAGCATGAGTCACGTTTCAGTCATTCCTGAGCCACGTGTCAACCACGCCTGTGTCACATGTGAGCCATGGCTGAAGCACATGCCAGACAATCCGGAGTCACATTTCAGCCACGCAAATGTCGCGCTGTGGCCACCCCTGAGCCACTTGTCAGCCACGTCTGAACCACATGTCAGCCACAAGTGTAGCACATGTCAGCCACGCCTGAGCCCTGTGGCAACCGCCCCACAGCCGTGTCTCAGCCACACCCGAATCACATGTCACCGATGCCCAAACCACGAATCACCCAGCCCTGAAACACGTGTCACACACACCTGAAACACATGTCAGCCAAACGAGAAGCACTTGGCAGTCACGCCTGTATCAAACGACAGCCACGCCGGAAGCAAGTTCCTGCCACGCCTGAACCACATGGTAGGCCCAACAGAATCACGTGCCCGTCACGCATGAACCATGTGTGAGCCATGTGCCTACCTTGTGCCAGCGGAACGCGAGCAACGATCCAGCATCTCTCGACCTTGGTACAGCCTGGCTTGAGCCACATGCCATCCGCATCTGAACCACAAGCCAGCCACACCTGAACCACACGTCAGGCACACTGGACTCATGCAGGAGCCACATGTCAGCCACTTCTGAGCCATGTGTCACCAACACTTGAACCGCCTGCCACCCATTGCTGCCCCATGTGCCAGCCACACCTGAGCCCCATGCCAGCCATGCCTGAACCACGCATCAGGCACAGCTGAACAATGTGCGAGCCAAGCCTGAATCACAAGTGAGGCCCAACTAAGTCACATGTGAACCACGCCTGAGCCACGAGTCAGCAGCACCTCCACCACAGGCAAGACACGCCTGAGTCACGTGTCAGCCGCAGCTGAGTCACGCGTCCAACACGCCTGCGTCATGTGTCAGCCGCAACTGAAGCGCATGCCAGGCACGCCGGAATGACCTTTGAGCCACACATGACTCCCGTTTCAGCCACTCCTGAACCACATGTCAGCCATGCCTGAGTCACAGGTGAGCCAGGGCTGGAGAACATGCCAGACAAGAAGACTGAATCACGTTTGAATGTCACGAGAGTCTCATTGCAGCCACACCTGCGCCACACGTCAGCCACGCCTGAGTCACATGTCACCAACACCCGGCATGTTTCACACATGCCTCAGGGACATGTCAGCCACGCCTGAACCACCAGTCACCCATGCCTGAACCACACATCAGCCACACCTGAACAAAATGCGTGCCATGGCTCAATCACATGTCAGAAACGCCTTAGTCTCGTGTCAGCCACGCCTGAGCCACGTGCCAACAACGCCAGAGCCACGTGTGAGCTATGCCGGAGCAACACCCCAGCCACGCGTGAGCCTCACCTGAGACATGTTTTAGCCATGTGTGACAAACTCCTGAATCACGCGTCAGCCACACCTGACCCCGGTCTGAGGAACGCCTGAACTACGTGTGAGCCATGGCTCAGCCATGGCTGAACCACCTGTGAGCCACGCCTGAATCACGGGTGAAACCCTCCTGTACCATAGGAGACCTCCACAGGAGTCATGTGTGAGCCACTCCTGAGCTACACCTGAACCATATGTGAGCCTCCCTGAACCATGCCTGAACCACATGTGACACACTCGAACCACATGTGAGCCACCTGGGAAGCACGCATGTTCAATGCTAGAACCACACATGAGGCACATGGGAGCCACACTTGAAACGTGGCTGAGCCATGTGGGAGACAAGTGCCAGACACGCCTGAGTATGTGGGAGCCATGTGTCAGCAACGTCTGAGGCACGGGGGTGCCAAACATGAACGACATGTCACCCATATGTGAAGGAAACGTCTGCCGTGCACGGATACTGTGCGAAGAATGCCTGAGTCACGTGTCAGCCATGTGTGAAACATGTGTCAGCAGCACCAGCGTCATGTTTCACACATGCCTGAGTCACATGTCAGGCAAGCCTGAACCACTGGCCACCCATGTGTGAACCATGCACCAGCCACTGCTGAACCACACGAAGGCCATGCATGAACCATGAACGAACCACACCTGCATGACGGGTCAGGCACGCCTGTGTCACATGGCCACCTCAACTGAGTCATGTGTCAGCCACACCTGAATAACATGTGTGCCACGCCCGACTCACGTCTCAGCCGTGCGGAAGTCACGTGCCAGCCAGGCCTGCACCATGTGCCAGCCAGGCCTGAACCACGTGCCAGTCACACTTGAAACACAGGTCAGCCTCACTTGAAGCACGTGTCAGCCACGCTGGCACGGCTTGCCTGGCATGCCTGAAAATCGTGCCATACATGCCACAAACACATGGGAGCCACGCCTGAGCATCAACACAGCCAGGCATGAGCCACACCTGAGCCATGTGTGACCAAAGCCTGAATCATGTGCCAGCCACATGTGAGCCAGTCTTCTGGCACGCCTGCATTACGTGTAAGCCGTGGCAGAGCTATGCCCCAACCACGTGTGAGCCATGCCTAAATCACGTGTGAAAGTCTCCTCTACCATATGCGACCCACACGAGTCGTGGGTTAGCCACGCCTGAATTCCACCTGACCCATGTGTGAGCCACACGTGAAGCATGCATGAACCCCATGTGAGACACCCTTGAACCACATCTGACCCACATGTGAAACCCACGTGTTCCATGCTTTAACCACACATGAACCACAGGGGAGCCACACATGAAACACAGCTGAGCCATGCATGAGCCACCTCACAGCCATGACTGAGTATTTGGGAGACACGTTTCACTGACATGTGAGTCACATGGGAGCCACACCTGTAGGGCATGTCACACACGCGTGACCACATGTCTGACACACATGGATAATGTGCAATGAATGCCTGAGTCACAGGGGAGCCATGCCTGAGTAGTGTGTCAGCCACACGTGATTCACGTGCCAGCCACTCCTGAAACACCTGTCACCTATGTCTGAACCACGTCTCAGTCACGAATGAGCCGTGTGTCAACTGCGAATCACCAAGTGTCAGCCACACAGCAATCACGTGTCACTGAGGTCTGAACGAAGCATCACACACCACTTGAACACGTGTCACACACACCTGAATCACGTGTCACCCACACTACACTCATGCATGAGATGCATATCAGCCACTCCTGCACCAGGTGTTGAGGCACGCCTGAGTCAAGTGTCAGCCACAGCTGAGTCACGAGTCAGCCACAACTGAAGCACACGCCAGGCACATCAGAGTGACTTTTGAGCCAAGCATGAGTCACGTTTCAGTCATTCCTGAGCCACGTGTCAACCACGCCTGTGTCACATGTGAGCCATGGCTGAAGCACATGCCAGACAATCCGGAGTCACATTTCAGCCACGCAAATGTCGCGCTGTGGCCACCCCTGAGCCACTTGTCAGCCACGTCTGAACCACATGTCAGCCACAAGTGTAGCACATGTCAGCCACGCCTGAGCCCTGTGGCAACCGCCCCACAGCCGTGTCTCAGCCACACCCGAATCACATGTCACCGATGCCCAAACCACGAATCACCCAGCCCTGAAACACGTGTCACACACACCTGAAACACATGTCAGCCAAACGAGAAGCACTTGGCAGTCACGCCTGTATCAAACGACAGCCACGCCGGAAGCAAGTTCCTGCCACGCCTGAACCACATGGTAGGCCCAACAGAATCACGTGCCCGTCACGCATGAACCATGTGTGAGCCATGTGCCTACCTTGTGCCAGCGGAACGCGAGCAACGATCCAGCATCTCTCGACCTTGGTACAGCCTGGCTTGAGCCACATGCCATCCGCATCTGAACCACAAGCCAGCCACACCTGAACCACACGTCAGGCACACTGGACTCATGCAGGAGCCACATGTCAGCCACTTCTGAGCCATGTGTCACCAACACTTGAACCGCCTGCCACCCATTGCTGCCCCATGTGCCAGCCACACCTGAGCCCCATGCCAGCCATGCCTGAACCACGCATCAGGCACACCTGAACAATGTGCGAGCCAAGCCTGAATCACAAGTGAGGCCCAACTAAGTCACATGTGAACCACGCCTGAGCCACGAGTCAGCAGCACCTCCACCACAGGCAAGACACGCCTGAGTCACGTGTCAGCCGCAGCTGAGTCACGCGTCCAACACGCCTGCGTCATGTGTCAGCCGCAACTGAAGCGCATGCCAGGCACGCCGGAATGACCTTTGAGCCACACATGACTCCCGTTTCAGCCACTCCTGAACCACATGTCAGCCATGCCTGAGTCACAGGTGAGCCAGGGCTGGAGAACATGCCAGACAAGAAGCCTGAATCACGTTTGAATGTCACGAGAGTCTCATTGCAGCCACACCTGCGCCACACGTCAGCCACGCCTGAGTCACATGTCACCAACACCCGGCATGTTTCACACATGCCTCAGGGACATGTCAGCCACGCCTGAACCACCAGTCACCCATGCCTGAACCACACATCAGCCACACCTGAACAAAATGCGTGCCATGGCTCAATCACATGTCAGAAACGCCTTAGTCTCGTGTCAGCCACGCCTGAGCCACGTGCCAACCACGCCAGAGCCACGTGTGAGCTATGCCGGAGCAACACCCCAGCCACGCGTGAGCCTCACCTGAGACATGTTTTAGCCATGTGTGACAAACTCCTGAATCACGCGTCAGCCACACCTGACCCCGGTCTGAGGAACGCCTGAACTACGTGTGAGCCATGGCTCAGCCATGGCTGAACCACCTGTGAGCCACGCCTGAATCACGGGTGAAACCCTCCTGTACCATAGGAGACCTCCACAGGAGTCATGTGTGAGCCACTCCTGAGCTACACCTGAACCATATGTGAGCCTCCCTGAACCATGCCTGAACCACATGTGACACACTCGAACCACATGTGAGCCACCTGGGAAGCACGCATGTTCAATGCTAGAACCACACATGAGGCACATGGGAGCCACACTTGAAACGTGGCTGAGCCATGTGGGAGACAAGTGCCAGACACGCCTGAGTATGTGGGAGCCATGTGTCAGCAACGTCTGAGGCACGGGGGTGCCAAACATGAACGACATGTCACCCATATGTGAAGGAAACGTCTGCCGTGCACGGATACTGTGCGAAGAATGCCTGAGTCACGTGTCAGCCATGTGTGAAACATGTGTCAGCAGCACCAGCGTCATGTTTCACACATGCCTGAGTCACATGTCAGGCAAGCCTGAACCACTGGCCACCCATGTGTGAACCATGCACCAGCCACTGCTGAACCACACGAAGGCCATGCATGAACCATGAACGAACCACACCTGCATGACGGGTCAGGCACGCCTGTGTCACATGGCCACCTCAACTGAGTCATGTGTCAGCCACACCTGAATAACATGTGTGCCACGCCCGACTCACGTCTCAGCCGTGCGGAAGTCACGTGCCAGCCAGGCCTGCACCATGTGCCAGCCAGGCCTGAACCACGTGCCAGTCACACTTGAAACACAGGTCAGCCTCACTTGAAGCACGTGTCAGCCACGCTGGCACGGCTTGCCTGGCATGCCTGAAAATCGTGCCATACATGCCACAAACACATGGGAGCCACGCCTGAGCATCAACACAGCCAGGCATGAGCCACACCTGAGCCATGTGTGACCAAAGCCTGAATCATGTGCCAGCCACATGTGAGCCAGTCTTCTGGCACGCCTGCATTACGTGTAAGCCGTGGCAGAGCTATGCCCCAACCACGTGTGAGCCATGCCTAAATCACGTGTGAAAGTCTCCTCTACCATATGCGACCCACACGAGTCGTGGGTTAGCCACGCCTGAATTCCACCTGACCCATGTGTGAGCCACACGTGAAGCATGCATGAACCCCATGTGAGACACCCTTGAACCACATCTGACCCACATGTGAAACCCACGTGTTCCATGCTTTAACCACACATGAACCACAGGGGAGCCACACATGAAACACAGCTGAGCCATGCATGAGCCACCTCACAGCCATGACTGAGTATTTGGGAGACACGTTTCACCGACATGTGAGTCACATGGGAGCCACACCTGTAGGGCATGTCACACACGCGTGACCACATGTCTGACACACATGGATAATGTGCAATGAATGCCTGAGTCACAGGGGAGCCATGCCTGAGTAGTGTGTCAGCCACACGTGATTCACGTGCCAGCCACTCCTGAAACACCTGTCACCTATGTCTGAACCACGTCTCAGTCACGAATGAGCCGTGTGTCAACTGCGAATCACCAAGTGTCAGCCACACAGCAATCACGTGTCACTGAGGTCTGAACGAAGCATCACACACCACTTGAACACGTGTCACACACACCTGAATCACGTGTCACCCACACTACACTCATGCATGAGATGCATATCAGCCACTCCTGCACCAGGTGTTGAGGCACGCCTGAGTCAAGTGTCAGCCACAGCTGAGTCACGAGTCAGCCACAACTGAAGCACACGCCAGGCACATCGGAGTGACTTTTGAGCCAAGCATGAGTCACGTTTCAGTCATTCCTGAGCCACGTGTCAACCACGCCTGTGTCACATGTGAGCCATGGCTGAAGCACATGCCAGACAATCCGGAGTCACATTTCAGCCACGCAAATGTCGCGCTGTGGCCACCCCTGAGCCACTTGTCAGCCACGTCTGAACCACATGTCAGCCACAAGTGTAGCACATGTCAGCCACGCCTGAGCCCTGTGGCAACCGCCCCACAGCCGTGTCTCAGCCACACCCGAATCACATGTCACCGATGCCCAAACCACGAATCACCCAGCCCTGAAACACGTGTCACACACACCTGAAACACATGTCAGCCAAACGAGAAGCACTTGGCAGTCACGCCTGTATCAAATGACAGCCACGCCGGAAGCAAGTTCCTGCCACGCCTGAACCACATGGTAGGCCCAACAGAATCACGTGCCCGTCACGCATGAACCATGTGTGAGCCATGTGCCTACCTTGTGCCAGCGGAACGCGAGCAACGATCCAGCATCTCTCGACCTTGGTACAGCCTGGCTTGAGCCACATGCCATCCGCATCTGAACCACAAGCCAGCCACACCTGAACCACACGTCAGGCACACTGGACTCATGCAGGAGCCACATGTCAGCCACTTCTGAGCCATGTGTCACCAACACTTGAACCGCCTGCCACCCATTGCTGCCCCATGTGCCAGCCACACCTGAGCCCCATGCCAGCCATGCCTGAACCACGCATCAGGCACACCTGAACAATGTGCGAGCCAAGCCTGAATCACAAGTGAGGCCCAACTAAGTCACATGTGAACCACGCCTGAGCCACGAGTCAGCAGCACCTCCACCACAGGCAAGACACGCCTGAGTCACGTGTCAGCCGCAGCTGAGTCACGCGTCCAACACGCCTGCGTCATGTGTCAGCCGCAACTGAAGCGCATGCCAGGCACGCCGGAATGACCTTTGAGCCACACATGACTCCCGTTTCAGCCACTCCTGAACCACATGTCAGCCATGCCTGAGTCACAGGTGAGCCAGGGCTGGAGAACATGCCAGACAAGAAGCCTGAATCACGTTTGAATGTCACGAGAGTCTCATTGCAGCCACACCTGCGCCACACGTCAGCCACGCCTGAGTCACATGTCACTAACACCCGGCATGTTTCACACATGCCTCAGGGACATGTCAGCCACGCCTGAACCACCAGTCACCCATGCCTGAACCACACATCAGCCACACCTGAACAAAATGCGTGCCATGGCTCAATCACATGTCAGAAACGCCTTAGTCTCGTGTCAGCCACGCCTGAGCCACGTGCCAACAACGCCAGAGCCACGTGTGAGCTATGCCGGAGCAACACCCCAGCCACGCGTGAGCCTCACCTGAGACATGTTTTAGCCATGTGTGACAAACTCCTGAATCACGCGTCAGCCACACCTGACCCCGGTCTGAGGAACGCCTGAACTACGTGTGAGCCATGGCTCAGCCATGGCTGAACCACCTGTGAGCCACGCCTGAATCACGGGTGAAACCCTCCTGTACCATAGGAGACCTCCACAGGAGTCATGTGTGAGCCACTCCTGAGCTACACCTGAACCATATGTGAGCCTCCCTGAACCATGCCTGAACCACATGTGACACACTCGAACCACATGTGAGCCACCTGGGAAGCACGCATGTTCAATGCTAGAACCACACATGAGGCACATGGGAGCCACACTTGAAACGTGGCTGAGCCATGTGGGAGACAAGTGCCAGACACGCCTGAGTATGTGGGAGCCATGTGTCAGCAACGTCTGAGGCACGGGGGGGCCAAACATGAACGACATGTCACCCATATGTGAAGGAAACGTCTGCCGTGCACGGATACTGTGCGAAGAATGCCTGAGTCACGTGTCAGCCATGTGTGAAACATGTGTCAGCAGCACCAGCGTCATGTTTCACACATGCCTGAGTCACATGTCAGGCAAGCCTGAACCACTGGCCACCTATGTGTGAACCATGCACCAGCCACTGCTGAACCACACGAAGGCCATGCATGAACCATGAACGAACCACACCTGCATGACGGGTCAGGCACGCCTGTGTCACATGGCCACCTCAACTGAGTCATGTGTCAGCCACACCTGAATAACATGTGTGCCACGCCCGACTCACGTCTCAGCCGTGCGGAAGTCACGTGCCAGCCAGGCCTGCACCATGTGCCAGCCAGGCCTGAACCACGTGCCAGTCACACTTGAAACACAGGTCAGCCTCACTTGAAGCACGTGTCAGCCACGCTGGCACGGCTTGCCTGGCATGCCTGAAAAACGTGCCATACATGCCACAAACACATGGGAGCCACGCCTGAGCATCAACACAGCCAGGCATGAGCCACACCTGAGCCATGTGTGACCAAAGCCTGAATCATGTGCCAGCCACATGTGAGCCAGTCTTCTGGCACGCCTGCATTACGTGTAAGCCATGGCAGAGCTATGCCCCAACCACGTGTGAGCCATGCCTAAATCACGTGTGAAAGTCTCCTCTACCGTATGCGACCCACACGAGTCGTGGGTTAGCCACGCCTGAATTCCACCTGACCCATGTGTGAGCCACACGTGAAGCATGCATGAACCCCATGTGAGACACCCTTGAACCACATCTGACCCACATGTGAAACCCACGTGTTCCATGCTTTAACCACACATGAACCACAGGGGAGCCACACATGAAACACAGCTGAGCCATGCATGAGCCACCTCACAGCCATGACTGAGTATTTGGGAGACACGTTTCACCGACATGTGAGTCACATGGGAGCCACACCTGTAGGGCATGTCACACACGCGTGACCACATGTCTGACACACATGGATAATGTGCAATGAATGCCTGAGTCACAGGGGAGCCATGCCTGAGTAGTGTGTCAGCCACACGTGATTCACGTGCCAGCCACTCCTGAAACACCTGTCACCTATGTCTGAACCACGTCTCAGTCACGACTGAGCCGTGTGTCAACTGCGAATCACCAAGTGTCAGCCACACAGCAATCACGTGTCACTGAGGTCTGAACGAAGCATCACACACCACTTGAACACGTGTCACACACACCTGAATCACGTGTCACCCACACTACACTCATGCATGAGATGCATATCAGCCACTCCTGCACCAGGTGTTGAGGCACGCCTGAGTCAAGTGTCAGCCACAGCTGAGTCACGAGTCAGCCACAACTGAAGCACACGCCAGGCACATCGGAGTGACTTTTGAGCCAAGCATGAGTCACGTTTCAGTCATTCCTGAGCCACGTGTCAACCACGCCTGTGTCACATGTGAGCCATGGCTGAAGCACATGCCAGACAATCCGGAGTCACATTTCAGCCACGCAAATGTCGCGCTGTGGCCACCCCTGAGCCACTTGTCAGCCACGTCTGAACCACATGTCAGCCACAAGTGTAGCACATGTCAGCCACGCCTGAGCCCTGTGGCAACCGCCCCACAGCCGTGTCTCAGCCACACCCGAATCACATGTCACCGATGCCCAAACCACGAATCACCCAGCCCTGAAACACGTGTCACACACACCTGAAACACATGTCAGCCAAACGAGAAGCACTTGGCAGTCACGCCTGTATCAAATGACAGCCACGCCGGAAGCAAGTTCCTGCCACGCCTGAACCACATGGTAGGCCCAACAGAATCACGTGCCCGTCACGCATGAACCATGTGTGAGCCATGTGCCTACCTTGTGCCAGCGGAACGCGAGCAACGATCCAGCATCTCTCGACCTTGGTACAGCCTGGCTTGAGCCACATGCCATCCGCATCTGAACCACAAGCCAGCCACACCTGAACCACACGTCAGGCACACTGGACTCATGCAGGAGCCACATGTCAGCCACTTCTGAGCCATGTGTCACCAACACTTGAACCGCCTGCCACCCATTGCTGCCCCATGTGCCAGCCACACCTGAGCCCCATGCCAGCCATTCCTGAACCACGCATCAGGCACAGCTGAACAATGTGCGAGCCAAGCCTGAATCACAAGTGAGGCCCAACTAAGTCACATGTGAACCACGCCTGAGCCACGAGTCAGCAGCACCTCCACCACAGGCAAGACACGCCTGAGTCACGTGTCAGCCGCAGCTGAGTCACGCGTCCAACACGCCTGCGTCATGTGTCAGCCGCAACTGAAGCGCATGCCAGGCACGCCGGAATGACCTTTGAGCCACACATGACTCCCGTTTCAGCCACTCCTGAACCACATGTCAGCCATGCCTGAGTCACAGGTGAGCCAGGGCTGGAGAACATGCCAGACAAGAAGACTGAATCACGTTTGAATGTCACGAGAGTCTCATTGCAGCCACACCTGCGCCACACGTCAGCCACGCCTGAGTCACATGTCACCAACACCCGGCATGTTTCACACATGCCTCAGGGACATGTCAGCCACGCCTGAACCACCAGTCACCCATGCCTGAACCACACATCAGCCACACCTGAACAAAATGCGTGCCATGGCTCAATCACATGTCAGAAACGCCTTAGTCTCGTGTCAGCCACGCCTGAGCCACGTGCCAACAACGCCAGAGCCACGTGTGAGCTATGCCGGAGCAACACCCCAGCCACGCGTGAGCCTCACCTGAGACATGTTTTAGCCATGTGTGACAAACTCCTGAATCACGCGTCAGCCACACCTGACCCCGGTCTGAGGAACGCCTGAACTACGTGTGAGCCATGGCTCAGCCATGGCTGAACCACCTGTGAGCCACGCCTGAATCACGGGTGAAACCCTCCTGTACCATAGGAGACCTCCACAGGAGTCATGTGTGAGCCACTCCTGAGCTACACCTGAACCATATGTGAGCCTCCCTGAACCATGCCTGAACCACATGTGACACACTCGAACCACATGTGAGCCACCTGGGAAGCACGCATGTTCAATGCTAGAACCACACATGAGGCACATGGGAGCCACACTTGAAACGTGGCTGAGCCATGTGGGAGACAAGTGCCAGACACGCCTGAGTATGTGGGAGCCATGTGTCAGCAACGTCTGAGGCACGGGGGGGCCAAACATGAACGACATGTCACCCATATGTGAAGGAAACGTCTGCCGTGCACGGATACTGTGCGAAGAATGCCTGAGTCACGTGTCAGCCATGTGTGAAACATGTGTCAGCAGCACCAGCGTCATGTTTCACACATGCCTGAGTCACATGTCAGGCAAGCCTGAACCACTGGCCACCCATGTGTGAACCATGCACCAGCCACTGCTGAACCACACGAAGGCCATGCATGAACCATGAACGAACCACACCTGCATGACGGGTCAGGCACGCCTGTGTCACATGGCCACCTCAACTGAGTCATGTGTCAGCCACACCTGAATAACATGTGTGCCACGCCCGACTCACGTCTCAGCCGTGCAGAAGTCACGTGCCAGCCAGGCCTGCACCATGTGCCAGCCAGGCCTGAACCACGTGCCAGTCACACTTGAAACACAGGTCAGCCTCACTTGAAGCACGTGTCAGCCACGCTGGCACGGCTTGCCTGGCATGCCTGAAAAACGTGCCATACATGCCACAAACACATGGGAGCCACGCCTGAGCATCAACACAGCCAGGCATGAGCCACACCTGAGCCATGTGTGACCAAAGCCTGAATCATGTGCCAGCCACATGTGAGCCAGTCTTCTGGCACGCCTGCATTACGTGTAAGCCATGGCAGAGCTATGCCCCAACCACGTGTGAGCCATGCCTAAATCACTTGTGAAAGTCTCCTCTACCATATGCGACCCACACGAGTCGTGGGTTAGCCACGCCTGAATTCCACCAGACCCATGTGTGAGCCACACGTGAAGCATGCATGAACCCCATGTGAGACACCCTTGAACCACATCTGACCCACATGTGAAACCCACGTGTTCCATGCTTTAACCACACATGAACCACAGGGGAGCCACACATGAAACACAGCTGAGCCATGCATGAGCCACCTCACAGCCATGACTGAGTATTTGGGAGACACGTTTCACCGACATGTGAGTCACATGGGAGCCACACCTGTAGGGCATGTCACACACGCGTGACCACATGTCTGACACACATGGATAATGTGCAATGAATGCCTGAGTCACAGGGGAGCCATGCCTGAGTAGTGTGTCAGCCACACGTGATTCACGTGCCAGCCACTCCTGAAACACCTGTCACCTATGTCTGAACCACGTCTCAGTCACGAATGAGCCGTGTGTCAACTGCGAATCACCAAGTGTCAGCCACACAGCAATCACGTGTCACTGAGGTCTGAACGAAGCATCACACACCACTTGAACACGTGTCACACACACCTGAATCACGTGTCACCCACACTACACTCATGCATGAGATGCATATCAGCCACTCCTGCACCAGGTGTTGAGGCACGCCTGAGTCAAGTGTCAGCCACAGCTGAGCCACGAGTCAGCCACAACTGAAGCACACGCCAGGCACATCGGAGTGACTTTTGAGCCAAGCATGAGTCACGTTTCAGTCATTCCTGAGCCACGTGTCAACCACGCCTGTGTCACATGTGAGCCATGGCTGAAGCACATGCCAGACAATCCGGAGTCACATTTCAGCCACGCAAATGTCGCGCTGTGGCCACCCCTGAGCCACTTGTCAGCCACGTCTGAACCACATGTCAGCCACAAGTGTAGCACATGTCAGCCACGCCTGAGCCCTGTGGCAACCGCCCCACAGCCGTGTCTCAGCCACACCCGAATCACATGTCACCGATGCCCAAACCACGAATCACCCAGCCCTGAAACACGTGTCACACACACCTGAAACACATGTCAGCCAAACGAGAAGCACTTGGCAGTCACGCCTGTATCAAACGACAGCCACGCCGGAAGCAAGTTCCTGCCACGCCTGAACCACATGGTAGGCCCAACAGAATCACGTGCCCGTCACGCATGAACCATGTGTGAGCCATGTGCCTACCTTGTGCCAGCGGAACGCGAGCAACGATCCAGCATCTCTCGACCTTGGTACAGCCTGGCTTGAGCCACATGCCATCCGCATCTGAACCACAAGCCAGCCACACCTGAACCACACGTCAGGCACACTGGACTCATGCAGGAGCCACATGTCAGCCACTTCTGAGCCATGTGTCACCAACACTTGAACCGCCTGCCACCCATTGCTGCCCCATGTGCCAGCCACACCTGAGCCCCATGCCAGCCATGCCTGAACCACGCATCAGGCACAGCTGAACAATGTGCGAGCCAAGCCTGAATCACAAGTGAGGCCCAACTAAGTCACATGTGAACCACGCCTGAGCCACGAGTCAGCAGCACCTCCACCACAGGCAAGACACGCCTGAGTCACGTGTCAGCCGCAGCTGAGTCACGCGTCCAACACGCCTGCGTCATGTGTCAGCCGCAACTGAAGCGCATGCCAGGCACGCCGGAATGACCTTTGAGCCACACATGACTCCCGTTTCAGCCACTCCTGAACCACATGTCAGCCATGCCTGAGTCACAGGTGAGCCAGGGCTGGAGAACATGCCAGACAAGAAGACTGAATCACGTTTGAATGTCACGAGAGTCTCATTGCAGCCACACCTGCGCCACACGTCAGCCACGCCTGAGTCACATGTCACCAACACCCGGCATGTTTCACACATGCCTCAGGGACATGTCAGCCACGCCTGAACCACCAGTCACCCATGCCTGAACCACACATCAGCCACACCTGAACAAAATGCGTGCCATGGCTCAATCACATGTCAGAAACGCCTTAGTCTCGTGTCAGCCACGCCTGAGCCACGTGCCAACAACGCCAGAGCCACGTGTGAGCTATGCCGGAGCAACACCCCAGCCACGCGTGAGCCTCACCTGAGACATGTTTTAGCCATGTGTGACAAACTCCTGAATCACGCGTCAGCCACACCTGACCCCGGTCTGAGGAACGCCTGAACTACGTGTGAGCCATGGCTCAGCCATGGCTGAACCACCTGTGAGCCACGCCTGAATCACGGGTGAAACCCTCCTGTACCATAGGAGACCTCCACAGGAGTCATGTGTGAGCCACTCCTGAGCTACACCTGAACCATATGTGAGCCTCCCTGAACCATGCCTGAACCACATGTGACACACTCGAACCACATGTGAGCCACCTGGGAAGCACGCATGTTCAATGCTAGAACCACACATGAGGCACATGGGAGCCACACTTGAAACGTGGCTGAGCCATGTGGGAGACAAGTGCCAGACACGCCTGAGTATGTGGGAGCCATGTGTCAGCAACGTCTGAGGCACGGGGGGGCCAAACATGAACGACATGTCACCCATATGTGAAGGAAACGTCTGCCGTGCACGGATACTGTGCGAAGAATGCCTGAGTCACGTGTCAGCCATGTGTGAAACATGTGTCAGCAGCACCAGCGTCATGTTTCACACATGCCTGAGTCACATGTCAGGCAAGCCTGAACCACTGGCCACCCATGTGTGAACCATGCACCAGCCACTGCTGAACCACACGAAGGCCATGCATGAACCATGAACGAACCACACCTGCATGACGGGTCAGGCACGCCTGTGTCACATGGCCACCTCAACTGAGTCATGTGTCAGCCACACCTGAATAACATGTGTGCCACGCCCGACTCACGTCTCAGCCGTGCGGAAGTCACGTGCCAGCCAGGCCTGCACCATGTGCCAGCCAGGCCTGAACCACGTGCCAGTCACACTTGAAACACAGGTCAGCCTCACTTGAAGCACGTGTCAGCCACGCTGGCACGGCTTGCCTGGCATGCCTGAAAAACGTGCCATACATGCCACAAACACATGGGAGCCACGCCTGAGCATCAACACAGCCAGGCATGAGCCACACCTGAGCCATGTGTGACCAAAGCCTGAATCATGTGCCAGCCACATGTGAGCCAGTCTTCTGGCACGCCTGCATTACGTGTAAGCCATGGCAGAGCTATGCCCCAACCACGTGTGAGCCATGCCTAAATCACTTGTGAAAGTCTCCTCTACCATATGCGACCCACACGAGTCGTGGGTTAGCCACGCCTGAATTCCACCAGACCCATGTGTGAGCCACACGTGAAGCATGCATGAACCACATGTGAGACACCCTTGAACCACATCTGACCCACATGTGAAACCCACGTGTTCCATGCTTTAACCACACATGAACCACAGGGGAGCCACACATGAAACACAGCTGAGCCATGCATGAGCCACCTCACAGCCATGACTGAGTATTTGGGAGACACGTTTCACCGACATGTGAGTCACATGGGAGCCACACCTGTAGGGCATGTCACACACGCGTGACCACATGTCTGACACACATGGATAATGTGCAATGAATGCCTGAGTCACAGGGGAGCCATGCCTGAGTAGTGTGTCAGCCACACGTGATTCACGTGCCAGCCACTCCTGAAACACCTGTCACCTATGTCTGAACCACGTCTCAGTCACGAATGAGCCGTGTGTCAACTGCGAATCACCAAGTGTCAGCCACACAGCAATCACGTGTCACTGAGGTCTGAACGAAGCATCACACACCACTTGAACACGTGTCACACACACCTGAATCACGTGTCACCCACACTACACTCATGCATGAGATGCATATCAGCCACTCCTGCACCAGGTGTTGAGGCACGCCTGAGTCAAGTGTCAGCCACAGCTGAGCCACGAGTCAGCCACAACTGAAGCACACGCCAGGCACATCGGAGTGACTTTTGAGCCAAGCATGAGTCACGTTTCAGTCATTCCTGAGCCACGTGTCAACCACGCCTGTGTCACATGTGAGCCATGGCTGAAGCACATGCCAGACAATCCGGAGTCACATTTCAGCCACGCAAATGTCGCGCTGTGGCCACCCCTGAGCCACTTGTCAGCCACGTCTGAACCACATGTCAGCCACAAGTGTAGCACATGTCAGCCACGCCTGAGCCCTGTGGCAACCGCCCCACAGCCGTGTCTCAGCCACACCCGAATCACATGTCACCGATGCCCAAACCACGAATCACCCAGCCCTGAAACACGTGTCACACACACCTGAAACACATGTCAGCCAAACGAGAAGCACTTGGCAGTCACGCCTGTATCAAACGACAGCCACGCCGGAAGCAAGTTCCTGCCACGCCTGAACCACATGGTAGGCCCAACAGAATCACGTGCCCGTCACGCATGAACCATGTGTGAGCCATGTGCCTACCTTGTGCCAGCGGAACGCGAGCAACGATCCAGCATCTCTCGACCTTGGTACAGCCTGGCTTGAGCCACATGCCATCCGCATCTGAACCACAAGCCAGCCACACCTGAACCACACGTCAGGCACACTGGACTCATGCAGGAGCCACATGTCAGCCACTTCTGAGCCATGTGTCACCAACACTTGAACCGCCTGCCACCCATTGCTGCCCCATGTGCCAGCCACACCTGAGCCCCATGCCAGCCATGCCTGAACCACGCATCAGGCACACCTGAACAATGTGCGAGCCAAGCCTGAATCACAAGTGAGGCCCAACTAAGTCACATGTGAACCACGCCTGAGCCACGAGTCAGCAGCACCTCCACCACAGGCAAGACACGCCTGAGTCACGTGTCAGCCGCAGCTGAGTCACGCGTCCAACACGCCTGCGTCATGTGTCAGCCGCAACTGAAGCGCATGCCAGGCACGCCGGAATGACCTTTGAGCCACACATGACTCCCGGTTCAGCCACTCCTGAACCACATGTCAGCCATGCCTGAGTCACAGGTGAGCCAGGGCTGGAGAACATGCCAGACAAGAAGCCTGAATCACGTTTGAATGTCACGAGAGTCTCATTGCAGCCACACCTGCGCCACACGTCAGCCACGCCTGAGTCACATGTCACCAACACCCGGCATGTTTCACACATGCCTCAGGGACATGTCAGCCACGCCTGAACCACCAGTCACCCATGCCTGAACCACACATCAGCCACACCTGAACAAAATGCGTGCCATGGCTCAATCACATGTCAGAAACGCCTTAGTCTCGTGTCAGCCACGCCTGAGCCACGTGCCAACCACGCCAGAGCCACGTGTGAGCTATGCCGGAGCAACACCCCAGCCACGCGTGAGCCTCACCTGAGACATGTTTTAGCCATGTGTGACAAACTCCTGAATCACGCGTCAGCCACACCTGACCCCGGTCTGAGGAACGCCTGAACTACGTGTGAGCCATGGCTCAGCCATGGCTGAACCACCTGTGAGCCACGCCTGAATCACGGGTGAAACCCTCCTGTACCATAGGAGACCTCCACAGGAGTCATGTGTGAGCCACTCCTGAGCTACACCTGAACCATATGTGAGCCTCCCTGAACCATGCCTGAACCACATGTGACACACTCGAACCACATGTGAGCCACCTGGGAAGCACGCATGTTCAATGCTAGAACCACACATGAGGCACATGGGAGCCACACTTGAAACGTGGCTGAGCCATGTGGGAGACAAGTGCCAGACACGCCTGAGTATGTGGGAGCCATGTGTCAGCAACGTCTGAGGCACGGGGGGGCCAAACATGAACGACATGTCACCCATATGTGAAGGAAACGTCTGCCGTGCACGGATACTGTGCGAAGAATGCCTGAGTCACGTGTCAGCCATGTGTGAAACATGTGTCAGCAGCACCAGCGTCATGTTTCACACATGCCTGAGTCACATGTCAGGAAAGCCTGAACCACTGGCCACCCATGTGTGAACCATGCACCAGCCACTGCTGAACCACACGAAGGCCATGCATGAACCATGAACGAACCACACCTGCATGACGGGTCAGGCACGCCTGTGTCACATGGCCACCTCAACTGAGTCATGTGTCAGCCACACCTGAATAACATGTGTGCCACGCCCGACTCACGTCTCAGCCGTGCGGAAGTCACGTGCCAGCCAGGCCTGCACCATGTGCCAGTCACACTTGAAACACAGGTCAGCCTCACTTGAAGCACGTGTCAGCCACGCTGGCACTGCTTGCCTGGCATGCCTGAAAAACGTGCCATACATGCCACAAACACATGGGAGCCACCCCTGAGCATCAACACAGCCAGGCATGAGCCACACCTGAGCCATGTGTGACGAAAGCCTGAATCATGTGCCAGCCACATGTGAGCCAGTCTTCTGGCACGCCTGCATTACGTGTAAGCCATGGCAGAGCTATGCCCCAACCACGTGTGAGCCATGCCTAAATCACGTGTGAAAGTCTCCTCTACCGTATGCGACCCACACGAGTCGTGGGTTAGCCACGCCTGAATTCCACCTGACCCATGTGTGAGCCACACGTGAAGCATGCATGAACCACATGTGAGACACCCTTGAACCACATCTGACCGACATGTGAAACCCACGTGTTCCATGCTTTAACCACACATGAACCACAGGGGAGCCACACATGAAACACAGCTCAGCCATGCATGAGCCACCTCACAGCCATGACTGAGTATTTGGGAGACACGTTTCACCGACATGTGAGTCACATGGGAGCCACACCTGTAGGGCATGTCACACACGCGTGACCACAAGTCTGACACACATGGATAATGTGCAATGAATGCCTGAGTCACAGGGGAGCCATGCCTGAGTAGTGTGTCAGCCACACGTGATTCACGTGCCAGCCACTCCTGAAACACCTGTCACCTATGTCTGAACCACGTCTCAGTCACGAATGAGCCGTGTGTCAACTGCGAATCACCAAGTGTCAGCCACACAGCAATCACGTGTCACTGAGGTCTGAACGAAGCATCACACACCACTTGAACACGTGTCACACACACCTGAATCACGTGTCACCCACACTACACTCATGCATGAGATGCATATCAGCCACTCCTGCACCAGGTGTTGAGGCACGCCTGAGTCAAGTGTCAGCCACAGCTGAGCCACGAGTCAGCCACAACTGAAGCACACGCCAGGCACATCGGAGTGACTTTTGAGCCAAGCATGAGTCACGTTTCAGTCATTCCTGAGCCACGTGTCAACCACGCCTGTGTCACATGTGAGCCATGGCTGAAGCACATGCCAGACAATCCGGAGTCACATTTCAGCCACGCAAATGTCGCGCTGTGGCCACCCCTGAGCCACTTGTCAGCCACGTCTGAACCACATGTCAGCCACAAGTGTAGCACATGTCAGCCACGCCTGAGCCCTGTGGCAACCGCCCCACAGCCGTGTCTCAGCCACACCCGAATCACATGTCACCGATGCCCAAACCACGAATCACCCAGCCCTGAAACACGTGTCACACACACCTGAAACACATGTCAGCCAAACGAGAAGCACTTGGCAGTCACGCCTGTATCAAACGACAGCCACGCCGGAAGCAAGTTCCTGCCACGCCTGAACCACATGGTAGGCCCAACAGAATCACGTGCCCGTCACGCATGAACCATGTGTGAGCCATGTGCCTACCTTGTGCCAGCGGAACGCGAGCAACGATCCAGCATCTCTCGACCTTGGTACAGCCTGGCTTGAGCCACATGCCATCCGCATCTGAACCACAAGCCAGCCACACCTGAACCACACGTCAGGCACACTGGACTCATGCAGGAGCCACATGTCAGCCACTTCTGAGCCATGTGTCACCAACACTTGAACCGCCTGCCACCCATTGCTGCCCCATGTGCCAGCCACACCTGAGCCCCATGCCAGCCATGCCTGAACCACGCATCAGGCACACCTGAACAATGTGCGAGCCAAGCCTGAATCACAAGTGAGGCCCAACTAAGTCACATGTGAACCACGCCTGAGCCACGAGTCAGCAGCACCTCCACCACAGGCAAGACACGCCTGAGTCACGTGTCAGCCGCAGCTGAGTCACGCGTCAAACACGCCTGCGTCATGTGTCAGCCGCAACTGAAGCGCATGCCAGGCACGCCGGAATGACCTTTGAGCCACACATGACTCCCGTTTCAGCCACTCCTGAACCACATGTCAGCCATGCCTGAGTCACAGGTGAGCCAGGGCTGGAGAACATGCCAGACAAGAAGCCTGAATCACGTTTGAATGTCACGAGAGTCTCATTGCAGCCACACCTGCGCCACACGTCAGCCACGCCTGAGTCACATGTCACCAACACCCGGCATGTTTCACACATGCCTCAGGCACATGTCAGCCACGCCTGAACCACCAGTCACCCATGCCTGAACCACACATCAGCCACACCTGAACAAAATGCGTGCCATGGCTCAATCACATGTCAGAAACGCCTTAGTCTCGTGTCAGCCACGCCTGAGCCACGTGCCAACAATGCCAGAGCCACGTGTGAGCTATGCCGGAGCAACACCCCAGCCACGCGTGAGCCTCACCTGAGACATGTTTTAGCCATGTGTGACAAACTCCTGAATCACGCGTCAGCCACACCTGACCCCGGTCTGAGGAACGCCTGAACTACGTGTGAGCCATGGCTCAGCCATGGCTGAACCACCTGTGAGCCACGCCTGAATCACGGGTGAAACCCTCCTGTACCATAGGAGACCTCCACAGGAGTCATGTGTGAGCCACTCCTGAGCTACACCTGAACCATATGTGAGCCTCCCTGAACCATGCCTGAACCACATGTGACACACTCGAACCACATGTGAGCCACCTGGGAAGCACGCATGTTCAATGCTAGAACCACACATGAGGCACATGGGAGCCACACTTGAAACGTGGCTGAGCCATGTGGGAGACAAGTGCCAGACACGCCTGAGTATGTGGGAGCCATGTGTCAGCAACGTCTGAGGCACGGGGGGGCCAAACATGAACGACATGTCACCCATATGTGAAGGAAACGTCTGCCGTGCACGGATACTGTGCGAAGAATGCCTGAGTCACGTGTCAGCCATGTGTGAAACATGTGTCAGCAGCACCAGCGTCATGTTTCACACATGCCTGAGTCACATGTCAGGCAAGCCTGAACCACTGGCCACCCATGTGTGAACCATGCACCAGCCACTGCTGAACCACACGAAGGCCATGCATGAACCATGAACGAACCACACCTGCATGACGGGTCAGGCACGCCTGTGTCACATGGCCACCTCAACTGAGTCATGTGTCAGCCACACCTGAATAACATGTGTGCCATGCCCGACTCACGTCTCAGCCGTGCGGAAGTCACGTGCCAGCCAGGCCTGCACCATGTGCCAGCCAGGCCTGAACCACGTGCCAGTCACACTTGAAACACAGGTCAGCCTCACTTGAAGCACGTGTCAGCCACGCTGGCACGGCTTGCCTGGCATGCCTGAAAAACGTGCCATACATGCCACAAACACATGGGAGCCACGCCTGAGCATCAACACAGCCAGGCATGAGCCACACCTGAGCCATGTGTGACCAAAGCCTGAATCATGTGCCAGCCACATGTGAGCCAGTCTTCTGGCACGCCTGCATTACGTGTAAGCCATGGCAGAGCTATGCCCCAACCACGTGTGAGCCATGCCTAAATCACGTGTGAAAGTCTCCTCTACCATATGCGACCCACACGAGTCGTGGGTTAGCCACGCCTGAATTCCACCTGACCCATGTGTGAGCCACACGTGAAGCATGCATGAACCCCATGTGAGACACCCTTGAACCACATCTGACCCACATGTGAAACCCACGTGTTCCATGCTTTCACCACACATGAACCACAGGGGAGCCACACATGAAACACAGCTGAGCCATGCATGAGCCACCTCACAGCCATGACTGAGTATTTGGGAGACACGTTTCACCGACATGTGAGTCACATGGGAGCCACACCTGTAGGGCATGTCACACACGCGTGACCACATGTCTGACACACATGGATAATGTGCAATGAATGCCTGAGTCACAGGGGAGCCATGCCTGAGTAGTGTGTCAGCCACACGTGATTCACGTGCCAGCCACTCCTGAAACACCTGTCACCTACGTCTGAACCACGTCTCAGTCACGACTGAGCCATGTGTCAACTGCGAATCACCAAGTGTCAGCCACACAGCAATCACGTGTCACTGAGGTCTGAACGAAGCATCACACACCACTTGAACACGTGTCACACACACCTGAATCACGTGTCACCCACACTACACTCATGCATGAGATGCATATCAGCCACTCCTGCACCAGGTGTTGAGGCACGCCTGAGTCAAGTGTCAGCCACAGCTGAGTCACGAGTCAGCCACAACTGAAGCACACGCCAGGCACATCGGAGTGACTTTTGAGCCAAGCATGAGTCACGTTTCAGTCATTCCTGAGCCACGTGTCAACCACGCCTGTGTCACATGTGAGCCATGGCTGAAGCACATGCCAGACAATCCGGAGTCACATTTCAGCCACGCAAATGTCGCGCTGTGGCCACCCCTGAGCCACTTGTCAGCCACGTCTGAACCACATGTCAGCCACAAGTGTAGCACATGTCAGCCACGCCTGAGCCCTGTGGCAACCGCCCCACAGCCGTGTCTCAGCCACACCCGAATCACATGTCACCGATGCCCAAACCACGAATCACCCAGCCCTGAAACACGTGTCACACACACCTGAAACACATGTCAGCCAAACGAGAAGCACTTGGCAGTCACGCCTGTATCAAATGACAGCCACGCCGGAAGCAAGTTCCTGCCACGCCTGAACCACATGGTAGGCCCAACAGAATCACGTGCCCGTCACGCATGAACCATGTGTGAGCCATGTGCCTACCTTGTGCCAGCGGAACGCGAGCAACGATCCAGCATCTCTCGACCTTGGTACAGCCTGGCTTGAGCCACATGCCATCCGCATCTGAACCACAAGCCAGCCACACCTGAACCACACGTCAGACACACTGGACTCATGCAGGAGCCACATGTCAGCCACTTCTGAGCCATGTGTCACCAACACTTGAACCGCCTGCCACCCATTGCTGCCCCATGTGCCAGCCACACCTGAGCCCCACGCCAGCCATGCCTGAACCACGCATCAGGCACACCTGAACAATGTGCGAGCCAAGCCTGAATCACAAGTGAGGCCCAACTAAGTCACATGTGAACCACGCCTGAGCCACGAGTCAGCAGCACCTCCACCACAGGCAAGACACGCCTGAGTCACGTGTCAGCCGCAGCTGAGTCACGCGTCAAACACGCCTGCGTCATGTGTCAGCCGCAACTGAAGCACATGCCAGGCACGCCGGAATGACCTTTGAGCCACACATGACTCCCGTTTCAGCCACTCCTGAACCACATGTCAGCCATGCCTGAGTCACAGGTGAGCCAGGGCTGGAGAACATGCCAGACAAGAAGCCTGAATCACGTTTGAATGTCACGAGAGTCTCATTGCAGCCACACCTGCGCCACACGTCAGCCACGCCTGAGTCACATGTCACCAACACCCGGCATGTTTCACACATGCCTCAGGCACATGTCAGCCACGCCTGAACCACCAGTCACCCATGCCTGAACCACACATCAGCCACACCTGAACAAAATGCGTGCCATGGCTCAATCACATGTCAGAAACGCCTTAGTCTCGTGTCAGCCACGCCTGAGCCACGTGCCAACAACGCCAGAGCCACGTGTGAGCTATGCCGGAGCAACACCCCAGCCACGCGTGAGCCTCACCTGAGACATGTTTTAGCCATGTGTGACAAACTCCTGAATCATGCGTCAGCCACACCTGACCCCGGTCTGAGGAACGCCTGAACTACGTGTGAGCCATGGCTCAGCCATGGCTGAACCACCTGTGAGCCACGCCTGAATCACGGGTGAAACCCTCCTGTACCATAGGAGACCTCCACAGGAGTCATGTGTGAGCCACTCCTGAGCTACACCTGAACCATATGTGAGCCTCCCTGAACCATGCCTGAACCCCATGTGACACACTCGAACCACATGTGAGCCACCTGGGAAGCACGCATGTTCAATGCTAGAACCACACATGAGGCACATGGGAGCCACACTTGAAACGTGGCTGAGCCATGTGGGAGACAAGTGCCAGACACGCCTGAGTATGTGGGAGCCATGTGTCAGCAACGTCTGAGGCACGGGGGGGCCAAACATGAACGACATGTCACCCATATGTGAAGGAAACGTCTGCCGTGCACGGATACTGTGCGAAGAATGCCTGAGTCACGTGTCAGCCATGTGTGAAACATGTGTCAGCAGCACCAGCGTCATGTTTCACACATGCCTGAGTCACATGTCAGGCAAGCCTGAACCACTGGCCACCCATGTGTGAACCATGCACCAGCCACTGCTGAACCACACGAAGGCCATGCATGAACCATGAACGAACCACACCTGCATGACGGGTCAGGGACGCCAGTGTCACATGGCCGCCTCAACTGAGTCATGTGTCAGCCACACCTGAATGAAATGTGTGCCACGCCCGACTCGCGTCTCAGCCGTGCGGAAGTCACGTGCCAGCCAGGCCTGCACCATGTGCCAGCCAGGCCTGAACCACGTGCCAGTCACACTTGAAACACAGGTCAGCCTCACTTGAAGCACGTGTCAGCCATGCTGGCACTGCTTGCCTGGCATGCCTGAAAAACGTGCCATACATGCCACAAACACATGGGAGCCACGCCTGAGCATCAACACAGCCAGGCATGAGCCACACCTGAGCCATGTGTGACCAAAGCCTGAATCATGTGCCAGCCACATGTGAGCCAGTCTTCTGGCACGCCTGCATTACGTGTAAGCCATGGCAGAGCTATGCCCCAACCACGTGTGAGCCATGCCTAAATCACGTGTGAAAGTCTCCTCTACCATATGCGACCCACACGAGTCGTGGGTTAGCCACGCCTGAATTCCACCTGACCCATGTGTGAGCCACACGTGAAGCATGCATGAACCCCATGTGAGACACCCTTGAACCACATCTGACCCACATGTGAAACCCACGTGTTCCATGCTTTCACCACACATGAACCACAGGGGAGCCACACATGAAACACAGCTGAGCCATGCATGAGCCACCTCACAGCCATGACTGAGTATTTGGGAGACACATTTCACCGACATGTGAGTCACATGGGAGCCACACCTGTAGGGCATGTCACACACGCGTGACCACATGTCTGACACACATGGATAATGTGCAATGAATGCCTGAGTCACAGGGGAGCCATGCCTGAGTAGTGTGTCAGCCACACGTGATTCACGTGCCAGCCACTCCTGAAACACCTGTCACCTATGTCTGAACCACGTCTCAGTCACGACTGAGCCATGTGTCAACTGCGAATCACCAAGTGTCAGCCACACAGCAATCACGTGTCACTGAGGTCTGAACGAAGCATCACACACCACTTGAACACGTGTCACACACACCTGAATCACGTGTCACCCACACTACACTCATGCATGAGATGCATATCAGCCACTCCTGCACCAGGTGTTGAGGCACGCCTGAGTCAAGTGTCAGCCACAGCTGAGTCACGAGTCAACCACAACTGAAGCACACGCCAGGCACATCGGAGTGACTTTTGAGCCAAGCATGAGTCACGTTTCAGTCATTCCTGAGCCAGGTGTCAACCACGCCTGTGTCACATGTGAGCCATGGCTGAAGCACATGCCAGACAATCCGGAGTCACATTTCAGCCACGCAAATGTCGCGCTGTGGCCACCCCTGAGCCACTTGTCAGCCACGTCTGAACCACATGTCAGCCACAAGTGTAGCACATGTCAGCCACGCCTGAGCCCTGTGGCAACAGCCCCACAGCCGTGTCTCAGCCACACCCGAATCACATGTCACCGATGCCCAAACCACGAATCACCCAGCTCTGAAACACGTGTCACACACACCTGAAACACATGTCAGCCAAACGAGAAGCACTTGGCAGTCACGCCTGTATCAAATGACAGCCACGCCGGAAGCAAGTTCCTGCCACGCCTGAACCACATGGTAGGCCCAACAGAATCACGTGCCCGTCACGCATGAACCATGTGTGAGCCATGTGCCTACCTTGTGCCAGCGGAACGCGAGCAACGATCCAGCATCTCTCGACCTTGGTACAGCCTGGCTTGAGCCACATGCCATCCGCATCTGAACCACAAGCCAGCCACACCTGAACCACACGTCA
Organism: Equus caballus; assembly: GCF_041296265.1. Taxonomy (NCBI): domain Eukaryota; kingdom Metazoa; phylum Chordata; class Mammalia; order Perissodactyla; family Equidae; genus Equus; species Equus caballus. The sequence goes on from NC_091715.1 coordinate 49,107,814, forward strand.
GACACACTGGACTCATGCAGGAGCCACATGTCAGCCACTTCTGAGCCATGTGTCACCAACACTTGAACCGCCTGCCACCCATTGCTGCCCCATGTGCCAGCCACACCTGAGCCCCATGCCAGCCATGCCTGAACCACGCATCAGGCACACCTGAACAATGTGCGAGCCAAGCCTGAATCACAAGTGAGGCCCAACTAAGTCACATGTGAACCACGCCTGAGCCACGAGTCAGCAGCACCTCCACCACAGGCAAGACACGCCTGAGTCACGTGTCAGCCGCAGCTGAGTCACGCGTCCAACACGCCTGCGTCATGTGTCAGCCGCAACTGAAGCACATGCCAGGCATGCCGGAATGACCTTTGAGCCACACATGACTCCCGTTTCAGCCACTCCTGAACCACATGTCAGCCATGCCTGAGTCACAGGTGAGCCAGGGCTGGAGAACATGCCAGACAAGAAGCCTGAATCACGTTTGAATGTCACGAGAGTCTCATTGCAGCCACACCTGCGCCACACGTCAGCCACGCCTGAGTCACATGTCACCAACACCCGGCATGTTTCACACATGCCTCTGGCACATGTCAGCCACGCCTGAACCACCAGACACCCATGCCTGAAGCACACATCAGCCACACCTGAACAAAATGCGTGCCATGGCTCAATCATTTGTCAGAAATGCCTTAGTCTCGTGTCAGCCACGCCTGAGGCACGTGCCAACAACGCTAGAGCCACGTGTGAGCTATGCCGGAGCAACACCCCAGCCATGCGTGAGCCTCACCTGAGACATGTTTTAGCCATGTGTGACAAACTCCTGAATCATGCGTCAGCCACACCTTACCCCGGTCTGAGGAACGCCTGAACTACGTGTGGGCCATGGCTCAGCCATGGCTGAACCAACCGGGGAGCCATGCCGGAATCACGGGTGAAACCCTCCTGTACCATAGGAGACCTCCACAGGAGTCATGTGTGAGCCACTCCTGAGCTACACCTGAACCATATGTGAGCCTCCCTGAACCATGCCTGAACCCCATGTGACACACTCGAACCACATGTGAGCCACCTGGGAAGCACGCATGTTCAATGCTAGAACCACACATGAGGCACATGGGAGCCACACTTGAAACGTGGCTGAGCCATGTGGGAGACAAGTGCCAGACACGCCTGAGTATGTGGGAGCCATGTGTCAGCAACGTCTGAGGCACGGGGGGGCCAAACATGAACGACATGTCACCCATATGTGAAGGAAACGTCTGCCGTGCACGGATACTGTGCGAAGAATGCCTGAGTCACGTGTCAGCCATGTGTGAAACATGTGTCAGCAGCACCAGCGTCATGTTTCACACATGCCTGAGTCACATGTCAGGCAAGCCTGAACCACTGGCCACCCATGTGTGAACCATGCACCAGCCACTGCTGAACCACACGAAGGCCATGCATGAACCATGAACGAACCACACCTGCATGACGGGTCAGGCACGCCTGTGTCACATGGCCACCTCAACTGAGTCATGTGTCAGCCACACCTGAATAACATGTGTGCCACGCCCGACTCACGTCTCAGCCGTGCGGAAGTCACGTGCCAGCCAGGCCTGCACCATGTGCCAGCCAGGCCTGAACCACGTGCCAGTCACACTTGAAACACAGGTCAGCCTCACTTGAAGCACGTGTCAGCCACGCTGGCACGGCTTGCCTGGCATGCCTGAAAAACGTGCCTTACATGCCAAAAACACATGGGAGCCACGCCTGAGCATCAACACAGCCAGGCATGAGCCACACCTGAGCCATGTGTGACCAAAGCCTGAATCATGTGCCAGCCACATGTGAGCCAGTCTTCTGGCACGCCTGCATTACGTGTAAGCCATGGCAGAGCTATGCCCCAACCACGTGTGAGCCATGCCTAAATCACGTGTGAAAGTCTCCTCTACCGTATGCGACCCACACGAGTCGTGGGTTAGCCACGCCTGAATTCCACCTGACCCATGTGTGAGCCACACGTGAAGCATGCATGAACCCCATGTGAGACACCCTTGAACCACATCTGACCCACATGTGAAACCCACGTGTTCCATGCTTTAACCACACATGAACCACAGGGGAGCCACACATGAAACACAGCTGAGCCATGCATGAGCCACCTCACAGCCATGACTGAGTATTTGGGAGACACGTTTCACCGACATGTGAGTCACATGGGAGCCACACCTGTAGGGCATGTCACACACGCGTGACCACATGTCTGACACACATGGATAATGTGCAATGAATGCCTGAGTCACAGGGGAGCCATGCCTGAGTAGTGTGTCAGCCACACGTGATTCACGTGCCAGCCAATCCTGAAACACCTGTCACCTATGTCTGAACCACGTCTCAGTCACGACTGAGCCGTGTGTCAACTGCGAATCACCAAGTGTCAGCCACACAGCAATCACGTGTCACTGAGGTCTGAACGAAGCATCACACACCACTTGAACACGTGTCACACACACCTGAATCACGTGTCACCCACACTACACTCATGCATGAGATGCATATCAGCCACTCCTGCACCAGGTGTTGAGGCACGCCTGAGTCAAGTGTCAGCCACAGCTGAGTCACGAGTCAGCCACAACTGAAGCACACGCCAGGCACATCGGAGTGACTTTTGAGCCAAGCATGAGTCACGTTTCAGTCATTCCTGAGCCACGTGTCAACCACGCCTGTGTCACATGTGAGCCATGGCTGAAGCACATGCCAGACAATCCGGAGTCACATTTCAGCCACGCAAATGTCGCGCTGTGGCCACCCCTGAGCCACTTGTCAGCCACGTCTGAACCACATGTCAGCCACAAGTGTAGCACATGTCAGCCACGCCTGAGCCCTGTGGCAACCGCCCCACAGCCGTGTCTCAGCCACACCCGAATCACATGTCACCGATGCCCAAACCACGAATCACCCAGCCCTGAAACACGTGTCACACACACCTGAAACACATGTCAGCCAAACGAGAAGCACTTGGCAGTCACGCCTGTATCAAATGACAGCCACGCCGGAAGCAAGTTCCTGCCACGCCTGAACCACATGGTAGGCCCAACAGAATCACGTGCCCGTCACGCATGAACCATGTGTGAGCCATGTGCCTACCTTGTGCCAGCGGAACACGAGCAATGATCCAGCATCTCTCGACCTTGGTACAGCCTGGCTTGAGCCACATGCCATCCGCATCTGAACCACAAGCCAGCCACACCTGAACCACACGTCAGGCACACTGGACTCATGCAGGAGCCACATGTCAGCCACTTCTGAGCCATGTGTCACCAACACTTGAACCGCCTGCCACCCATTGCTGCCCCATGTGCCAGCCACACCTGAGCCCCATGCCAGCCATGCCTGAACCACGCATCAGGCACACCTGAACAATGTGCGAGCCAAGCCTGAATCACAAGTGAGGCCCAACTAAGTCACATGTGAACCACGCCTGAGCCACGAGTCAGCAGCACCTCCACCACAGGCAAGACACGCCTGAGTCACGTGTCAGCCGCAGCTGAGTCACGCGTCCAACACGCCTGCGTCATGTGTCAGCCGCAACTGAAGCGCATGCCAGGCACGCCGGAATGACCTTTGAGCCACACATGACTCCCGTTTCAGCCACTCCTGAACCACATGTCAGCCATGCCTGAGTCACAGGTGAGCCAGGGCTGGAGAACATGCCAGACAAGAAGCCTGAATCACGTTTGAATGTCACGAGAGTCTCATTGCAGCCACACCTGCGCCACACGTCAGCCACGCCTGAGTCACATGTCACCAACACCTGGCATGTTTCACACATGCCTCAGGGACATGTCAGCCACGCCTGAACCACCAGTCACCCATGCCTGAACCACACATCAGCCACACCTGAACAAAATGCGTGCCATGGCTCAATCACATGTCAGAAACGCCTTAGTCTCATGTCAGCCACGCCTGAGCCACGTGCCAACAACGCCAGAGCCACGTGTGAGCTATGCCGGAGCAACACCCCAGCCACGCGTGAGCCTCACCTGAGACATGTTTTAGCCATGTGTGACAAACTCCATAATCACGCATCAGCCACACCTGACCCCGGTCTGAGGAACGCCTGAACTACGTGTGAGCCATGGCTCAGCCATGGCTGAACCACCTGTGAGCCACGCCTGAGTCACGGGTGAAACCCTCCTGTACCATAGGAGACCTCCACAGGAGTCATGTGTGAGCCACTCCTGAGCTACACCTGAACCATATGTGAGCCTCCCTGAACCATGCCTGAACCACATGTGACACACTTGAACCACATGTGAGCCACCTGGGAAGCACGCATGTTCAATGCTAGAACCACACATGAGGCACATGGGAGCCACACTTGAAACGTGGCTGAGCCATGTGGGAGACAAGTGCCAGACACGCCTGAGTATGTGGGAGCCATGTGTCAGCAACGTCTGAGGCACGGGGGGGCCAAACATGAACGACATGTCACCCATATGTGAAGGAAACGTCTGCCGTGCTCGGATACTCTGCGAAGAATGCCTGAGTCACGTGTCAGCCATGTGTGAAACATGTGTCAGCAGCACCAGCGTCATGTTTCACACATGCCTGAGTCACATGTCAGGCAAGCCTGAACCACTGGCCACCCATGTGTGAACCATGCACCAGCCACTGCTGAACCACACGAAGGCCATGCATGAACCATGAACGAACCACACCTGCATGACGGGTCAGGCACGCCTGTGTCACATGGCCACCTCAACTGAGTCATGTGTCAGCCACACCTGAATAACATGTGTGCCACGCCCGACTCACGTCTCAGCCGTGCGGAAGTCACGTGCCAGCCAGGCCTGCACCATGTGCCAGCCAGGCCTGAACCACGTGCCAGTCACACTTGAAACACAGGTCAGCCTCACTTGAAGCACGTGTCAGCCACGCTGGCACGGCTTGCCTGGCATGCCTGAAAAACGTGCCATACATGCCACAAACACATGTGAGCCACGCCTGAGCATCAACACAGCCAGGCATGAGCCACACCTGAGCCATGTGTGACCAAAGCCTGAATCATGTGCCAGCCACATGTGAGCCAGTCTTCTGGCACGCCTGCATTACGTGTAAGCCATGGCAGAGCTATGCCCCAACCACGTGTGAGCCATGCCTAAATCACTTGTGAAAGTCTCCTCTACCATATGCGACCCACACGAGTCGTGGGTTAGCCACGCCTGAATTCCACCTGACCCATGTGTGAGCCACACGTGAAGCATGCATGAACCCCATGTGAGACACCCTTGAACCACATCTGACCCACATGTGAAACCCACGTGTTCCATGCTTTAACCACACATGAACCACAGGGGAGCCACACATGAAACACAGCTGAGCCATGCATGAGCCACCTCACAGCCATGACTGAGTATTTGGGAGACACGTTTCACCGACATGTGAGTCACATGGGAGCCACACCTGTAGGGCATGTCACACACGCGTGACCACATGTCTGACACACATGGATAATGTGCAATGAATGCCTGAGTCACAGGGGAGCCATGCCTGAGTAGTGTGTCAGCCACACGTGATTCACGTGCCAGCCAATCCTGAAACACCTGTCACCTATGTCTGAACCACGTCTCAGTCACGACTGAGCCGTGTGTCAACTGCGAATCACCAAGTGTCAGCCACACAGCAATCACGTGTCACTGAGGTCTGAACGAAGCATCACACACCACTTGAACACGTGTCACACACACCTGAATCACGTGTCACCCACACTACACTCATGCATGAGATGCATATCAGCCACTCCTGCACCAGGTGTTGAGGCACGCCTGAGTCAAGTGTCAGCCACAGCTGAGTCACGAGTCAGCCACAACTGAAGCACACGCCAGGCACATCGGAGTGACTTTTGAGCCAAGCATGAGTCACGTTTCAGTCATTCCTGAGCCACGTGTCAACCACGCCTGTGTCACATGTGAGCCATGGCTGAAGCACATGCCAGACAATCCGGAGTCACATTTCAGCCACGCAAATGTCGCGCTGTGGCCACCCCTGAGCCACTTGTCAGCCACGTCTGAACCACATGTCAGCCACAAGTGTAGCACATGTCAGCCACGCCTGAGCCCTGTGGCAACCGCCCCACAGCCGTGTCTCAGCCACACCCGAATCACATGTCACCGATGCCCAAACCATGAATCACCCAGCCCTGAAACACGTGTCACACACACCTGAAACACATGTCAGCCAAACGAGAAGCACTTGGCAGTCACGCCTGTATCAAACGACAGCCACGCCGGAAGCAAGTTCCTGCCACGCCTGAACCACATGGTAGGCCCAACAGAATCACGTGCCCGTCACGCATGAACCATGTGTGAGCCATGTGCCTACCTTGTGCCAGCGGAACGCGAGCAACGATCCAGCATCTCTCGACCTTGGTACAGCCTGGCTTGAGCCACATGCCATCCGCATCTGAACCACAAGCCAGCCACACCTGAACCACACGTCAGGCACACTGGACTCATGCAGGAGCCACATGTCAGCCACTTCTGAGCCATGTGTCACCAACACTTGAACCGCCTGCCACCCATTGCTGCCCCATGTGCCAGCCACACCTGAGCCCCATGCCAGCCATGCCTGAACCACGCATCAGGCACACCTGAACAATGTGCGAGCCAAGCCTGAATCACAAGTGAGGCCCAACTAAGTCACATGTGAACCACGCCTGAGCCACGAGTCAGCAGCACCTCCACCACAGGCAAGACACGCCTGAGTCACGTGTCAGCCGCAGCTGAGTCACGCGTCCAACACGCCTGCGTCATGTGTCAGCCGCAACTGAAGCGCATGCCAGGCACGCCGGAATGACCTTTGAGCCACACATGACTCCCGTTTCAGCCACTCCTGAACCACATGTCAGCCATGCCTGAGTCACAGGTGAGCCAGGGCTGGAGAACATGCCAGACAAGAAGCCTGAATCACGTTTGAATGTCACGAGAGTCTCATTGCAGCCACACCTGCGCCACACGTCAGCCACGCCTGAGTCACATGTCACCAACACCCGGCATGTTTCACACATGCCTCAGGGACATGTCAGCCACGCCTGAACCACCAGTCACCCATGCCTGAACCACACATCAGCCACACCTGAACAAAATGCGTGCCATGGCTCAATCACATGTCAGAAACGCCTTAGTCTCGTGTCAGCCACGCCTGAGCCACGTGCCAACAACGCCAGAGCCACGTGTGAGCTATGCCGGAGCAACACCCCAGCCACGCGTGAGCCTCACCTGAGACATGTTTTAGCCATGTGTGACAAACTCCTGAATCACGCGTCAGCCACACCTGACCCCGGTCTGAGGAACGCCTGAACTACGTGTGAGCCATGGCTCAGCCATGGCTGAACCACCTGTGAGCCACGCCTGAATCACGGGTGAAACCCTCCTGTACCATAGGAGACCTCCACAGGAGTCATGTGTGAGCCACTCCTGAGCTACACCTGAACCATATGTGAGCCTCCCTGAACCATGCCTGAACCACATGTGACACACTCGAACCACATGTGAGCCACCTGGGAAGCACGCATGTTCAATGCTAGAACCACACATGAGGCACATGGGAGCCACACTTGAAACGTGGCTGAGCCATGTGGGAGACAAGTGCCAGACACGCCTGAGTATGTGGGAGCCATGTGTCAGCAACGTCTGAGGCACGGGGGTGCCAAACATGAACGACATGTCACCCATATGTGAAGGAAACGTCTGCCGTGCACGGATACTGTGCGAAGAATGCCTGAGTCACGTGTCAGCCATGTGTGAAACATGTGTCAGCAGCACCAGCGTCATGTTTCACACATGCCTGAGTCACATGTCAGGCAAGCCTGAACCACTGGCCACCTATGTGTGAACCATGCACCAGCCACTGCTGAACCACACGAAGGCCATGCATGAACCATGAACGAACCACACCTGCATGACGGGTCAGGCACGCCTGTGTCACATGGCCACCTCAACTGAGTCATGTGTCAGCCACACCTGAATAACATGTGTGCCACGCCCGACTCACGTCTCAGCCGTGCGGAAGTCACGTGCCAGCCAGGCCTGCACCATGTGCCAGCCAGGCCTGAACCACGTGCCAGTCACACTTGAAACACAGGTCAGCCTCACTTGAAGCACGTGTCAGCCACGCTGGCACGGCTTGCCTGGCATGCCTGAAAAACGTGCCATACATGCCAAAAACACATGGGAGCCACGCCTGAGCATCAACACAGCCAGGCATGAGCCACACCTGAGCCATGTGTGACCAAAGCCTGAATCATGTGCCAGCCACATGTGAGCCAGTCTTCTGGCACGCCTGCATTACGTGTAAGCCATGGCAGAGCTATGCCCCAACCACGTGTGAGCCATGCCTAAATCACGTGTGAAAGTCTCCTCTACCGTATGCGACCCACACGAGTCGTGGGTTAGCCACGCCTGAATTCCACCTGACCCATGTGTGAGCCACACGTGAAGCATGCATGAACCCCATGTGAGACACCCTTGAACCACATCTGACCCACATGTGAAACCCACGTGTTCCATGCTTTAACCACACATGAACCACAGGGGAGCCACACATGAAACACAGCTGAGCCATGCATGAGCCACCTCACAGCCATGACTGAGTATTTGGGAGACACGTTTCACCGACATGTGAGTCACATGGGAGCCACACCTGTAGGGCATGTCACACACGCGTGACCACATGTCTGACACACATGGATAATGTGCAATGAATGCCTGAGTCACAGGGGAGCCATGCCTGAGTAGTGTGTCAGCCACACGTGATTCACGTGCCAGCCAATCCTGAAACACCTGTCACCTATGTCTGAACCACGTCTCAGTCACGACTGAGCCGTGTGTCAACTGCGAATCACCAAGTGTCAGCCACACAGCAATCACGTGTCACTGAGGTCTGAACGAAGCATCACACACCACTTGAACACGTGTCACACACACCTGAATCACGTGTCACCCACACTACACTCATGCATGAGATGCATATCAGCCACTCCTGCACCAGGTGTTGAGGCACGCCTGAGTCAAGTGTCAGCCACAGCTGAGTCACGAGTCAGCCACAACTGAAGCACACGCCAGGCACATCGGAGTGACTTTTGAGCCAAGCATGAGTCACGTTTCAGTCATTCCTGAGCCACGTGTCAACCACGCCTGTGTCACATGTGAGCCATGGCTGAAGCACATGCCAGACAATCCGGAGTCACATTTCAGCCACGCAAATGTCGCGCTGTGGCCACCCCTGAGCCACTTGTCGGCCACGTCTGAACCACATGTCAGCCACAAGTGTAGCACATGTCAGCCACGCCTGAGCCCTGTGGCAACCGCCCCACAGCCGTGTCTCAGCCACACCCGAATCACATGTCACCGATGCCCAAACCACGAATCACCCAGCCCTGAAACACGTGTCACACACACCTGAAACACATGTCAGCCAAACGAGAAGCACTTGGCAGTCACGCCTGTATCAAATGACAGCCACGCCGGAAGCAAGTTCCTGCCACGCCTGAACCACATGGTAGGCCCAACAGAATCACGTGCCCGTCACGCATGAACCATGTGTGAGCCATGTGCCTACCTTGTGCCAGCGGAACACGAGCAATGATCCAGCATCTCTCGACCTTGGTACAGCCTGGCTTGAGCCACATGCCATCCGCATCTGAAACACAAGCCAGCCACACCTGAACCACACGTCAGGCACACTGGACTCATGCAGGAGCCACATGTCAGCCACTTCTGAGCCATGTGTCACCAACACTTGAACCGCCTGCCACCCATTGCTGCCCCATGTGCCAGCCACACCTGAGCCCCATGCCAGCCATGCCTGAACCACGCATCAGGCACACCTGAACAATGTGCGAGCCAAGCCTGAATCACAAGTGAGGCCCAACTAAGTCACATGTGAACCACGCCTGAGCCACGAGTCAGCAGCACCTCCACCACAGGCAAGACACGCCTGAGTCACGTGTCAGCCGCAGCTGAGTCACGCGTCCAACACGCCTGCGTCATGTGTCAGCCGCAACTGAAGCGCATGCCAGGCACGCCGGAATGACCTTTGAGCCACACATGACTCCCGTTTCAGCCACTCCTGAACCACATGTCAGCCATGCCTGAGTCACAGGTGAGCCAGGGCTGGAGAACATGCCAGACAAGAAGCCTGAATCACGTTTGAATGTCACGAGAGTCTCATTGCAGCCACACCTGCGCCACACGTCAGCCACGCCTGAGTCACATGTCACCAACACCTGGCATGTTTCACACATGCCTCAGGGACATGTCAGCCACGCCTGAACCACCAGTCACCCATGCCTGAACCACACATCAGCCACACCTGAACAAAATGCGTGCCATGGCTCAATCACATGTCAGAAACGCCTTAGTCTCGTGTCAGCCACGCCTGAGCCACGTGCCAACAACGCCAGAGCCACGTGTGAGCTATGCCGGAGCAACACCCCAGCCACGCGTGAGCCTCACCTGAGACATGTTTTAGCCATGTGTGACAAACTCCTGAATCACGCATCAGCCACACCTGACCCCGGTCTGAGGAACGCCTGAACTACGTGTGAGCCATGGCTCAGCCATGGCTGAACCACCTGTGAGCCACGCCTGAGTCACGGGTGAAACCCTCCTGTACCATAGGAGACCTCCACAGGAGTCATGTGTGAGCCACTCCTGAGCTACACCTGAACCATATGTGAGCCTCCCTGAACCATGCCTGAACCACATGTGACACACTCCAACCACATGTGAGCCACCTGGGAAGCACGCATGTTCAATGCTAGAACCACACATGAGGCACATGGGAGCCACACTTGAAACGTGGCTGAGCCATGTGGGAGACAAGTGCCAGACACGCCTGAGTATGTGGGAGCCATGTGTCAGCAACGTCTGAGGCACGGGGGGGCCAAACATGAACGACATGTCACCCATATGTGAAGGAAACGTCTGCCGTGCTCGGATACTCTGCGAAGAATGCCTGAGTCACGTGTCAGCCATGTGTGAAACATGTGTCAGCAGCACCAGCGTCATGTTTCACACATGCCTGAGTCACATGTCAGGCAAGCCTGAACCACTGGCCACCCATGTGTGAACCATGCACCAGCCACTGCTGAACCACACGAAGGCCATGCATGAACCATGAACGAACCACACCTGCATGACGGGTCAGGCACGCCTGTGTCACATGGCCACCTCAACTGAGTCATGTGTCAGCCACACCTGAATAACATGTGTGCCACGCCCGACTCACGTCTCAGCCGTGCGGAAGTCACGTGCCAGCCAGGCCTGCACCATGTGCCAGCCAGGCCTGAACCACGTGCCAGTCACACTTGAAACACAGGTCAGCCTCACTTGAAGCACGTGTCAGCCACGCTGGCACGGCTTGCCTGGCATGCCTGAAAAACGTGCCATACATGCCAAAAACACATGGGAGCCACGCCTGAGCATCAACACAGCCAGGCATGAGCCACACCTGAGCCATGTGTGACCAAAGCCTGAATCATGTGCCAGCCACATGTGAGCCAGTCTTCTGGCACGCCTGCATTACGTGTAAGCCATGGCAGAGCTATGCCCCAACCACGTGTGAGCCATGCCTAAATCACGTGTGAAAGTCTCCTCTACCGTATGCGACCCACACGAGTCGTGGGTTAGCCACGCCTGAATTCCACCTGACCCATGTGTGAGCCACACGTGAAGCATGCATGAACCCCATGTGAGACACCCTTGAACCACATCTGACCCACATGTGAAACCCACGTGTTCCATGCTTTAACCACACATGAACCACAGGGGAGCCACACATGAAACACAGCTGAGCCATGCATGAGCCACCTCACAGCCATGACTGAGTATTTGGGAGACACGTTTCACCGACATGTGAGTCACATGGGAGCCACACCTGTAGGGCATGTCACACACGCGTGACCACATGTCTGACACACATGGATAATGTGCAATGAATGCCTGAGTCACAGGGGAGCCATGCCTGAGTAGTGTGTCAGCCACACGTGATTCACGTGCCAGCCAATCCTGAAACACCTGTCACCTATGTCTGAACCACGTCTCAGTCACGACTGAGCCGTGTGTCAACTGCGAATCACCAAGTGTCAGCCACACAGCAATCACGTGTCACTGAGGTCTGAACGAAGCATCACACACCACTTGAACACGTGTCACACACACCTGAATCACGTGTCACCCACACTACACTCATGCATGAGATGCATATCAGCCACTCCTGCACCAGGTGTTGAGGCACGCCTGAGTCAAGTGTCAGCCACAGCTGAGTCACGAGTCAGCCACAACTGAAGCACACGCCAGGCACATCGGAGTGACTTTTGAGCCAAGCATGAGTCACGTTTCAGTCATTCCTGAGCCACGTGTCAACCACGCCTGTGTCACATGTGAGCCATGGCTGAAGCACATGCCAGACAATCCGGAGTCACATTTCAGCCACGCAAATGTCGCGCTGTGGCCACCCCTGAGCCACTTGTCAGCCACGTCTGAACCACATGTCAGCCACAAGTGTAGCACATGTCAGCCACGCCTGAGCCCTGTGGCAACCGCCCCACAGCCGTGTCTCAGCCACACCCGAATCACATGTCACCGATGCCCAAACCACGAATCACCCAGCCCTGAAACACGTGTCACACACACCTGAAACACATGTCAGCCAAACGAGAAGCACTTGGCAGTCACGCCTGTATCAAACGACAGCCACGCCGGAAGCAAGTTCCTGCCACGCCTGAACCACATGGTAGGCCCAACAGAATCACGTGCCCGTCACGCATGAACCATGTGTGAGCCATGTGCCTACCTTGTGCCAGCGGAACGCGAGCAACGATCCAGCATCTCTCGACCTTGGTACAGCCTGGCTTGAGCCACATGCCATCCGCATCTGAACCACAAGCCAGCCACACCTGAACCACACGTCAGGCACACTGGACTCATGCAGGAGCCACATGTCAGCCACTTCTGAGCCATGTGTCACCAACACTTGAACCGCCTGCCACCCATTGCTGCCCCATGTGCCAGCCACACCTGAGCCCCATGCCAGCCATGCCTGAACCACGCATCAGGCACACCTGAACAATGTGCGAGCCAAGCCTGAATCACAAGTGAGGCCCAACTAAGTCACATGTGAACCACGCCTGAGCCACGAGTCAGCAGCACCTCCACCACAGGCAAGACACGCCTGAGTCACGTGTCAGCCGCAGCTGAGTCACGCGTCCAACACGCCTGCGTCATGTGTCAGCCGCAACTGAAGCGCATGCCAGGCACGCCGGAATGACCTTTGAGCCACACATGACTCCCGTTTCAGCCACTCCTGAACCACATGTCAGCCATGCCTGAGTCACAGGTGAGCCAGGGCTGGAGAACATGCCAGACAAGAAGCCTGAATCACGTTTGAATGTCACGAGAGTCTCATTGCAGCCACACCTGCGCCACACGTCAGCCACGCCTGAGTCACATGTCACCAACACCTGGCATGTTTCACACATGCCTCAGGGACATGTCAGCCACGCCTGAACCACCAGTCACCCATGCCTGAACCACACATCAGCCACACCTGAACAAAATGCGTGCCATGGCTCAATCACATGTCAGAAACGCCTTAGTCTCGTGTCAGCCACGCCTGAGCCACGTGCCAACAACGCCAGAGCCACGTGTGAGCTATGCCGGAGCAACACCCCAGCCACGCGTGAGCCTCACCTGAGACATGTTTTAGCCATGTGTGACAAACTCCTGAATCACGCATCAGCCACACCTGACCCCGGTCTGAGGAACGCCTGAACTACGTGTGAGCCATGGCTCAGCCATGGCTGAACCACCTGTGAGCCACGCCTGAGTCACGGGTGAAACCCTCCTGTACCATAGGAGACCTCCACAGGAGTCATGTGTGAGCCACTCCTGAGCTACACCTGAACCATATGTGAGCCTCCCTGAACCATGCCTGAACCACATGTGACACACTCCAACCACATGTGAGCCACCTGGGAAGCACGCATGTTCAATGCTAGAACCACACATGAGGCACATGGGAGCCACACTTGAAACGTGGCTGAGCCATGTGGGAGACAAGTGCCAGACACGCCTGAGTATGTGGGAGCCATGTGTCAGCAACGTCTGAGGCACGGGGGGGCCAAACATGAACGACATGTCACCCATATGTGAAGGAAACGTCTGCCGTGCTCGGATACTCTGCGAAGAATGCCTGAGTCACGTGTCAGCCATGTGTGAAACATGTGTCAGCAGCACCAGCGTCATGTTTCACACATGCCTGAGTCACATGTCAGGCAAGCCTGAACCACTGGCCACCCATGTGTGAACCATGCACCAGCCACTGCTGAACCACACGAAGGCCATGCATGAACCATGAACGAACCACACCTGCATGACGGGTCAGGCACGCCTGTGTCACATGGCCACCTCAACTGAGTCATGTGTCAGCCACACCTGAATAACATGTGTGCCACGCCCGACTCACGTCTCAGCCGTGCGGAAGTCACGTGCCAGCCAGGCCTGCACCATGTGCCAGCCAGGCCTGAACCACGTGCCAGTCACACTTGAAACACAGGTCAGCCTCACTTGAAGCACGTGTCAGCCACGCTGGCACGGCTTGCCTGGCATGCCTGAAAAACGTGCCATACATGCCACAAACACATGGGAGCCACGCCTGAGCATCAACACAGCCAGGCATGAGCCACACCTGAGCCATGTGTGACCAAAGCCTGAATCATGCGCCAGCCACATGTGAGCCAGTCTTCTGGCACGCCTGCATTACGTGTAAGCCATGGCAGAGCTATGCCCCAACCACGTGTGAGCCATGCCTAAATCACTTGTGAAAGTCTCCTCTACCATATGCGACCCACACGAGTCGTGGGTTAGCCACGCCTGAATTCCACCTGACCCATGTGTGAGCCACACGTGAAGCATGCATGAACCCCATGTGAGACACCCTTGAACCACATCTGACCCACATGTGAAACCCACGTGTTCCATGCTTTAACCACACATGAACCACAGGGGAGCCACACATGAAACACAGCTGAGCCATGCATGAGCCACCTCACAGCCATGACTGAGTATTTGGGAGACACGTTTCACCGACATGTGAGTCACATGGGAGCCACACCTGTAGGGCATGTCACACACGCGTGACCACATGTCTGACACACATGGATAATGTGCAATGAATGCCTGAGTCACAGGGGAGCCATGCCTGAGTAGTGTGTCAGCCACACGTGATTCACGTGCCAGCCACTCCTGAAACACCTGTCACCTATGTCTGAACCACGTCTCAGTCACGACTGAGCCGTGTGTCAACTGCGAATCACCAAGTGTCAGCCACACAGCAATCACGTGTCACTGAGGTCTGAACGAAGCATCACACACCACTTGAACACGTGTCACACACACCTGAATCACGTGTCACCCACACTACACTCATGCATGAGATGCATATCAGCCAGTCCTGCACCAGGTGTTGAGGCACGCCTGAGTCAAGTGTCAGCCACAGCTGAGTCACGAGTCAGCCACAACTGAAGCACACGCCAGGCACATCGGAGTGACTTTTGAGCCAAGCATGAGTCACGTTTCAGTCATTCCTGAGCCACGTGTCAACCACGCCTGTGTCACATGTGAGCCATGGCTGAAGCACATGCCAGACAATCCGGAGTCACATTTCAGCCACGCAAATGTCGCGCTGTGGCCACCCCTGAGCCACTTGTCAGCCACGTCTGAACCACATGTCAGCCACAAGTGTAGCACATGTCAGCCACGCCTGAGCCCTGTGGCAACCGCCCCACAGCCGTGTCTCAGCCACACCCGAATCACATGTCACCGATGCCCAAACCACGAATCACCCAGCCCTGAAACACGTGTCACACACACCTGAAACACATGTCAGCCAAACGAGAAGCACTTGGCAGTCACGCCTGTATCAAACGACAGCCACGCCGGAAGCAAGTTCCTGCCACGCCTGAACCACATGGTAGGCCCAACAGAATCACGTGCCCGTCACGCATGAACCATGTGTGAGCCATGTGCCTACCTTGTGCCAGCGGAACGCGAGCAACGATCCAGCATCTCTCGACCTTGGTACAGCCTGGCTTGAGCCACATGCCATCCGCATCTGAACCACAAGCCAGCCACACCTGAACCAGACGTCAGGCACACTGGACTCATGCAGGAGCCACATGTCAGCCACTTCTGAGCCATGTGTCACCAACACTTGAACCGCCTGCCACCCATTGCTGCCCCATGTGCCAGCCACACCTGAGCCCCATGCCAGCCATGCCTGAACCACGCATCAGGCACACCTGAACAATGTGCGAGCCAAGCCTGAATCACAAGTGAGGCCCAACTAAGTCACATGTGAACCACGCCTGAGCCACGAGTCAGCAGCACCTCCACCACAGGCAAGACACGCCTGAGTCACGTGTCAGCCGCAGCTGAGTCACGCGTCAAACACGCCTGCGTCATGTGTCAGCCGCAACTGAAGCGCATGCCAGGCACGCCGGAATGACCTTTGAGCCACACATGACTCCCGTTTCAGCCACTCCTGAACCACATGTCAGCCATGCCTGAGTCACAGGTGAGCCAGGGCTGGAGAACATGCCAGACAAGAAGCCTGAATCACGTTTGAATGTCACGAGAGTCTCATTGCAGCCACACCTGCGCCACACGTCAGCCACGCCTGAGTCACATGTCACCAACACCCGGCATGTTTCACACATGCCTCAGGGACATGTCAGCCACGCCTGAACCACCAGTCACCCATGCCTGAACCACACATCAGCCACACCTGAACAAAATGCGTGCCATGGCTCAATCACATGTCAGAAACGCCTTAGTCTCGTGTCAGCCACGCCTGAGCCACGTGCCAACCACGCCAGAGCCACGTGTGAGCTATGCCGGAGCAACACCCCAGCCACGCGTGAGCCTCACCTGAGACATGTTTTAGCCATGTGTGACAAACTCCTGAATCACGCGTCAGCCACACCTGACCCCGGTCTGAGGAACGCCTGAACTACGTGTGAGCCATGGCTCAGCCATGGCTGAACCACCTGTGAGCCACGCCTGAATCACGGGTGAAACCCTCCTGTACCATAGGAGACCTCCACAGGAGTCATGTGTGAGCCACTCCTGAGCTACACCTGAACCATATGTGAGCCTCCCTGAACCATGCCTGAACCACATGTGACACACTCGAACCACATGTGAGCCACCTGGGAAGCACGCATGTTCAATGCTAGAACCACACATGAGGCACATGGGAGCCACACTTGAAACGTGGCTGAGCCATGTGGGAGACAAGTGCCAGACACGCCTGAGTATGTGGGAGCCATGTGTCAGCAACGTCTGAGGCACGGGGGTGCCAAACATGAACGACATGTCACCCATATGTGAAGGAAACGTCTGCCGTGCACGGATACTGTGCGAAGAATGCCTGAGTCACGTGTCAGCCATGTGTGAAACATGTGTCAGCAGCACCAGCGTCATGTTTCACACATGCCTGAGTCACATGTCAGGCAAGCCTGAACCACTGGCCACCCATGTGTGAACCATGCACCAGCCACTGCTGAACCACACGAAGGCCATGCATGAACCATGAACGAACCACACCTGCATGACGGGTCAGGCACGCCTGTGTCACATGGCCACCTCAACTGAGTCATGTGTCAGCCACACCTGAATAACATGTGTGCCACGCCCGACTCACGTCTCAGCCGTGCGGAAGTCACGTGCCAGCCAGGCCTGCACCATGTGCCAGCCAGGCCTGAACCACGTGCCAGTCACACTTGAAACACAGGTCAGCCTCACTTGAAGCACGTGTCAGCCACGCTGGCACGGCTTGCCTGGCATGCCTGAAAATCGTGCCATACATGCCACAAACACATGGGAGCCACGCCTGAGCATCAACACAGCCAGGCATGAGCCACACCTGAGCCATGTGTGACCAAAGCCTGAATCATGTGCCAGCCACATGTGAGCCAGTCTTCTGGCACGCCTGCATTACGTGTAAGCCGTGGCAGAGCTATGCCCCAACCACGTGTGAGCCATGCCTAAATCACGTGTGAAAGTCTCCTCTACCATATGCGACCCACACGAGTCGTGGGTTAGCCACGCCTGAATTCCACCTGACCCATGTGTGAGCCACACGTGAAGCATGCATGAACCCCATGTGAGACACCCTTGAACCACATCTGACACACATGTGAAACCCACGTGTTCCATGCTTTAACCACACATGAACCACAGGGGAGCCACACATGAAACACAGCTGAGCCATGCATGAGCCACCTCACAGCCATGACTGAGTATTTGGGAGACACGTTTCACCGACATGTGAGTCACATGGGAGCCACACCTGTAGGGCATGTCACACACGCGTGACCACATGTCTGACACACATGGATAATGTGCAATGAATGCCTGAGTCACAGGGGAGCCATGCCTGAGTAGTGTGTCAGCCACACGTGATTCACGTGCCAGCCACTCCTGAAACACCTGTCACCTATGTCTGAACCACGTCTCAGTCACGAATGAGCCGTGTGTCAACTGCGAATCACCAAGTGTCAGCCACACAGCAATCACGTGTCACTGAGGTCTGAACGAAGCATCACACACCACTTGAACACGTGTCACACACACCTGAATCACGTGTCACCCACACTACACTCATGCATGAGATGCATATCAGCCACTCCTGCACCAGGTGTTGAGGCACGCCTGAGTCAAGTGTCAGCCACAGCTGAGTCACGAGTCAGCCACAACTGAAGCACACGCCAGGCACATCGGAGTGACTTTTGAGCCAAGCATGAGTCACGTTTCAGTCATTCCTGAGCCACGTGTCAACCACGCCTGTGTCACATGTGAGCCATGGCTGAAGCACATGCCAGACAATCCGGAGTCACATTTCAGCCACGCAAATGTCGCGCTGTGGCCACCCCTGAGCCACTTGTCAGCCACGTCTGAACCACATGTCAGCCACAAGTGTAGCACATGTCAGCCACGCCTGAGCCCTGTGGCAACCGCCCCACAGCCGTGTCTCAGCCACACCCGAATCACATGTCACCGATGCCCAAACCACGAATCACCCAGCCCTGAAACACGTGTCACACACACCTGAAACACATGTCAGCCAAACGAGAAGCACTTGGCAGTCACGCCTGTATCAAATGACAGCCACGCCGGAAGCAAGTTCCTGCCACGCCTGAACCACATGGTAGGCCCAACAGAATCACGTGCCCGTCACGCATGAACCATGTGTGAGCCATGTGCCTACCTTGTGCCAGCGGAACGCGAGCAACGATCCAGCATCTCTCGACCTTGGTACAGCCTGGCTTGAGCCACATGCCATCCGCATCTGAACCACAAGCCAGCCACACCTGAACCACACGTCAGGCACACTGGACTCATGCAGGAGCCACATGTCAGCCACTTCTGAGCCATGTGTCACCAACACTTGAACCGCCTGCCACCCATTGCTGCCCCATGTGCCAGCCACACCTGAGCCCCATGCCAGCCATGCCTGAACCACGCATCAGGCACACCTGAACAATGTGCGAGCCAAGCCTGAATCACAAGTGAGGCCCAACTAAGTCACATGTGAACCACGCCTGAGCCACGAGTCAGCAGCACCTCCACCACAGGCAAGACACGCCTGAGTCACGTGTCAGCCGCAGCTGAGTCACGCGTCCAACACGCCTGCGTCATGTGTCAGCCGCAACTGAAGCACATGCCAGGCACGCCGGAATGACCTTTGAGCCACACATGACTCCCGTTTCAGCCACTCCTGAACCACATGTCAGCCATGCCTGAGTCACAGGTGAGCCAGGGCTGGAGAACATGCCAGACAAGAAGCCTGAATCACGTTTGAATGTCACGAGAGTCTCATTGCAGCCACACCTGCGCCACACGTCAGCCACGCCTGAGTCACATGTCACTAACACCCGGCATGTTTCACACATGCCTCAGGGACATGTCAGCCACGCCTGAACCACCAGTCACCCATGCCTGAACCACACATCAGCCACACCTGAACAAAATGCGTGCCATGGCTCAATCACATGTCAGAAACGCCTTAGTCTCGTGTCAGCCACGCCTGAGCCACGTGCCAACAACGCCAGAGCCACGTGTGAGCTATGCCGGAGCAACACCCCAGCCACGCGTGAGCCTCACCTGAGACATGTTTTAGCCATGTGTGACAAACTCCTGAATCACGCGTCAGCCACACCTGACCCCGGTCTGAGGAACGCCTGAACTACGTGTGAGCCATGGCTCAGCCATGGCTGAACCACCTGTGAGCCACGCCTGAATCACGGGTGAAACCCTCCTGTACCATAGGAGACCTCCACAGGAGTCATGTGTGAGCCACTCCTGAGCTACACCTGAACCATATGTGAGCCTCCCTGAACCATGCCTGAACCACATGTGACACACTCGAACCACATGTGAGCCACCTGGGAAGCACGCATGTTCAATGCTAGAACCACACATGAGGCACATGGGAGCCACACTTGAAACGTGGCTGAGCCATGTGGGAGACAAGTGCCAGACACGCCTGAGTATGTGGGAGCCATGTGTCAGCAACGTCTGAGGCACGGGGGGGCCAAACATGAACGACATGTCACCCATATGTGAAGGAAACGTCTGCCGTGCACGGATACTGTGCGAAGAATGCCTGAGTCACGTGTCAGCCATGTGTGAAACATGTGTCAGCAGCACCAGCGTCATGTTTCACACATGCCTGAGTCACATGTCAGGCAAGCCTGAACCACTGGCCACCTATGTGTGAACCATGCACCAGCCACTGCTGAACCACACGAAGGCCATGCATGAACCATGAACGAACCACACCTGCATGACGGGTCAGGCACGCCTGTGTCACATGGCCACCTCAACTGAGTCATGTGTCAGCCACACCTGAATAACATGTGTGCCACGCCCGACTCACGTCTCAGCCGTGCGGAAGTCACGTGCCAGCCAGGCCTGCACCATGTGCCAGCCAGGCCTGAACCACGTGCCAGTCACACTTGAAACACAGGTCAGCCTCACTTGAAGCACGTGTCAGCCACGCTGGCACGGCTTGCCTGGCATGCCTGAAAAACGTGCCATACATGCCACAAACACATGGGAGCCACGCCTGAGCATCAACACAGCCAGGCATGAGCCACACCTGAGCCATGTGTGACCAAAGCCTGAATCATGTGCCAGCCACATGTGAGCCAGTCTTCTGGCACGCCTGCATTACGTGTAAGCCATGGCAGAGCTATGCCCCAACCACGTGTGAGCCATGCCTAAATCACGTGTGAAAGTCTCCTCTACCGTATGCGACCCACACGAGTCGTGGGTTAGCCACGCCTGAATTCCACCTGACCCATGTGTGAGCCACACGTGAAGCATGCATGAACCCCATGTGAGACACCCTTGAACCACATCTGACCCACATGTGAAACCCACGTGTTCCATGCTTTAACCACACATGAACCACAGGGGAGCCACACATGAAACACAGCTGAGCCATGCATGAGCCACCTCACAGCCATGACTGAGTATTTGGGAGACACGTTTCACCGACATGTGAGTCACATGGGAGCCACACCTGTAGGGCATGTCACACACGCGTGACCACATGTCTGACACACATGGATAATGTGCAATGAATGCCTGAGTCACAGGGGAGCCATGCCTGAGTAGTGTGTCAGCCACACGTGATTCACGTGCCAGCCACTCCTGAAACACCTGTCACCTATGTCTGAACCACGTCTCAGTCACGACTGAGCCGTGTGTCAACTGCGAATCACCAAGTGTCAGCCACACAGCAATCACGTGTCACTGAGGTCTGAACGAAGCATCACACACCACTTGAACACGTGTCACACACACCTGAATCACGTGTCACCCACACTACACTCATGCATGAGATGCATATCAGCCACTCCTGCACCAGGTGTTGAGGCACGCCTGAGTCAAGTGTCAGCCACAGCTGAGTCACGAGTCAGCCACAACTGAAGCACACGCCAGGCACATCGGAGTGACTTTTGAGCCAAGCATGAGTCACGTTTCAGTCATTCCTGAGCCACGTGTCAACCACGCCTGTGTCACATGTGAGCCATGGCTGAAGCACATGCCAGACAATCCGGAGTCACATTTCAGCCACGCAAATGTCGCGCTGTGGCCACCCCTGAGCCACTTGTCAGCCACGTCTGAACCACATGTCAGCCACAAGTGTAGCACATGTCAGCCACGCCTGAGCCCTGTGGCAACCGCCCCACAGCCGTGTCTCAGCCACACCCGAATCACATGTCACCGATGCCCAAACCACGAATCACCCAGCCCTGAAACACGTGTCACACACACCTGAAACACATGTCAGCCAAACGAGAAGCACTTGGCAGTCACGCCTGTATCAAATGACAGCCACGCCGGAAGCAAGTTCCTGCCACGCCTGAACCACATGGTAGGCCCAACAGAATCACGTGCCCGTCACGCATGAACCATGTGTGAGCCATGTGCCTACCTTGTGCCAGCGGAACGCGAGCAACGATCCAGCATCTCTCGACCTTGGTACAGCCTGGCTTGAGCCACATGCCATCCGCATCTGAACCACAAGCCAGCCACACCTGAACCACACGTCAGGCACACTGGACTCATGCAGGAGCCACATGTCAGCCACTTCTGAGCCATGTGTCACCAACACTTGAACCGCCTGCCACCCATTGCTGCCCCATGTGCCAGCCACACCTGAGCCCCATGCCAGCCATGCCTGAACCACGCATCAGGCACAGCTGAACAATGTGCGAGCCAAGCCTGAATCACAAGTGAGGCCCAACTAAGTCACATGTGAACCACGCCTGAGCCACGAGTCAGCAGCACCTCCACCACAGGCAAGACACGCCTGAGTCACGTGTCAGCCGCAGCTGAGTCACGCGTCCAACACGCCTGCGTCATGTGTCAGCCGCAACTGAAGCGCATGCCAGGCACGCCGGAATGACCTTTGAGCCACACATGACTCCCGTTTCAGCCACTCCTGAACCACATGTCAGCCATGCCTGAGTCACAGGTGAGCCAGGGCTGGAGAACATGCCAGACAAGAAGACTGAATCACGTTTGAATGTCACGAGAGTCTCATTGCAGCCACACCTGCGCCACACGTCAGCCACGCCTGAGTCACATGTCACCAACACCCGGCATGTTTCACACATGCCTCAGGGACATGTCAGCCACGCCTGAACCACCAGTCACCCATGCCTGAACCACACATCAGCCACACCTGAACAAAATGCGTGCCATGGCTCAATCACATGTCAGAAACGCCTTAGTCTCGTGTCAGCCACGCCTGAGCCACGTGCCAACAACGCCAGAGCCACGTGTGAGCTATGCCGGAGCAACACCCCAGCCACGCGTGAGCCTCACCTGAGACATGTTTTAGCCATGTGTGACAAACTCCTGAATCACGCGTCAGCCACACCTGACCCCGGTCTGAGGAACGCCTGAACTACGTGTGAGCCATGGCTCAGCCATGGCTGAACCACCTGTGAGCCACGCCTGAATCACGGGTGAAACCCTCCTGTACCATAGGAGACCTCCACAGGAGTCATGTGTGAGCCACTCCTGAGCTACACCTGAACCATATGTGAGCCTCCCTGAACCATGCCTGAACCACATGTGACACACTCGAACCACATGTGAGCCACCTGGGAAGCACGCATGTTCAATGCTAGAACCACACATGAGGCACATGGGAGCCACACTTGAAACGTGGCTGAGCCATGTGGGAGACAAGTGCCAGACACGCCTGAGTATGTGGGAGCCATGTGTCAGCAACGTCTGAGGCACGGGGGGGCCAAACATGAACGACATGTCACCCATATGTGAAGGAAACGTCTGCCGTGCACGGATACTGTGCGAAGAATGCCTGAGTCACGTGTCAGCCATGTGTGAAACATGTGTCAGCAGCACCAGCGTCATGTTTCACACATGCCTGAGTCACATGTCAGGCAAGCCTGAACCACTGGCCACCCATGTGTGAACCATGCACCAGCCACTGCTGAACCACACGAAGGCCATGCATGAACCATGAACGAACCACACCTGCATGACGGGTCAGGCACGCCTGTGTCACATGGCCACCTCAACTGAGTCATGTGTCAGCCACACCTGAATAACATGTGTGCCACGCCCGACTCACGTCTCAGCCGTGCGGAAGTCACGTGCCAGCCAGGCCTGCACCATGTGCCAGCCAGGCCTGAACCACGTGCCAGTCACACTTGAAACACAGGTCAGCCTCACTTGAAGCACGTGTCAGCCACGCTGGCACGGCTTGCCTGGCATGCCTGAAAAACGTGCCATACATGCCACAAACACATGGGAGCCACGCCTGAGCATCAACACAGCCAGGCATGAGCCACACCTGAGCCATGTGTGACCAAAGCCTGAATCATGTGCCAGCCACATGTGAGCCAGTCTTCTGGCACGCCTGCATTACGTGTAAGCCATGGCAGAGCTATGCCCCAACCACGTGTGAGCCATGCCTAAATCACTTGTGAAAGTCTCCTCTACCATATGCGACCCACACGAGTCGTGGGTTAGCCACGCCTGAATTCCACCAGACCCATGTGTGAGCCACACGTGAAGCATGCATGAACCCCATGTGAGACACCCTTGAACCACATCTGACCCACATGTGAAACCCACGTGTTCCATGCTTTAACCACACATGAACCACAGGGGAGCCACACATGAAACACAGCTGAGCCATGCATGAGCCACCTCACAGCCATGACTGAGTATTTGGGAGACACGTTTCACCGACATGTGAGTCACATGGGAGCCACACCTGTAGGGCATGTCACACACGCGTGACCACATGTCTGACACACATGGATAATGTGCAATGAATGCCTGAGTCACAGGGGAGCCATGCCTGAGTAGTGTGTCAGCCACACGTGATTCACGTGCCAGCCACTCCTGAAACACCTGTCACCTATGTCTGAACCACGTCTCAGTCACGAATGAGCCGTGTGTCAACTGCGAATCACCAAGTGTCAGCCACACAGCAATCACGTGTCACTGAGGTCTGAACGAAGCATCACACACCACTTGAACACGTGTCACACACACCTGAATCACGTGTCACCCACACTACACTCATGCATGAGATGCATATCAGCCACTCCTGCACCAGGTGTTGAGGCACGCCTGAGTCAAGTGTCAGCCACAGCTGAGCCACGAGTCAGCCACAACTGAAGCACACGCCAGGCACATCGGAGTGACTTTTGAGCCAAGCATGAGTCACGTTTCAGTCATTCCTGAGCCACGTGTCAACCACGCCTGTGTCACATGTGAGCCATGGCTGAAGCACATGCCAGACAATCCGGAGTCACATTTCAGCCACGCAAATGTCGCGCTGTGGCCACCCCTGAGCCACTTGTCAGCCACGTCTGAACCACATGTCAGCCACAAGTGTAGCACATGTCAGCCACGCCTGAGCCCTGTGGCAACCGCCCCACAGCCGTGTCTCAGCCACACCCGAATCACATGTCACCGATGCCCAAACCACGAATCACCCAGCCCTGAAACACGTGTCACACACACCTGAAACACATGTCAGCCAAACGAGAAGCACTTGGCAGTCACGCCTGTATCAAACGACAGCCACGCCGGAAGCAAGTTCCTGCCACGCCTGAACCACATGGTAGGCCCAACAGAATCACGTGCCCGTCACGCATGAACCATGTGTGAGCCATGTGCCTACCTTGTGCCAGCGGAACGCGAGCAACGATCCAGCATCTCTCGACCTTGGTACAGCCTGGCTTGAGCCACATGCCATCCGCATCTGAACCACAAGCCAGCCACACCTGAACCACACGTCAGGCACACTGGACTCATGCAGGAGCCACATGTCAGCCACTTCTGAGCCATGTGTCACCAACACTTGAACCGCCTGCCACCCATTGCTGCCCCATGTGCCAGCCACACCTGAGCCCCATGCCAGCCAT
The DNA here is from genome assembly GCF_041296265.1 of Equus caballus. Taxonomy (NCBI): domain Eukaryota; kingdom Metazoa; phylum Chordata; class Mammalia; order Perissodactyla; family Equidae; genus Equus; species Equus caballus. The sequence goes on from NC_091715.1 coordinate 49,133,837, forward strand.
GCCTGAACCACGCATCAGGCACAGCTGAACAATGTGCGAGCCAAGCCTGAATCACAAGTGAGGCCCAACTAAGTCACATGTGAACCACGCCTGAGCCACGAGTCAGCAGCACCTCCACCACAGGCAAGACACGCCTGAGTCACGTGTCAGCCGCAGCTGAGTCACGCGTCCAACACGCCTGCGTCATGTGTCAGCCGCAACTGAAGCGCATGCCAGGCACGCCGGAATGACCTTTGAGCCACACATGACTCCCGTTTCAGCCACTCCTGAACCACATGTCAGCCATGCCTGAGTCACAGGTGAGCCAGGGCTGGAGAACATGCCAGACAAGAAGACTGAATCACGTTTGAATGTCACGAGAGTCTCATTGCAGCCACACCTGCGCCACACGTCAGCCACGCCTGAGTCACATGTCACCAACACCCGGCATGTTTCACACATGCCTCAGGGACATGTCAGCCACGCCTGAACCACCAGTCACCCATGCCTGAACCACACATCAGCCACACCTGAACAAAATGCGTGCCATGGCTCAATCACATGTCAGAAACGCCTTAGTCTCGTGTCAGCCACGCCTGAGCCACGTGCCAACAACGCCAGAGCCACGTGTGAGCTATGCCGGAGCAACACCCCAGCCACGCGTGAGCCTCACCTGAGACATGTTTTAGCCATGTGTGACAAACTCCTGAATCACGCGTCAGCCACACCTGACCCCGGTCTGAGGAACGCCTGAACTACGTGTGAGCCATGGCTCAGCCATGGCTGAACCACCTGTGAGCCACGCCTGAATCACGGGTGAAACCCTCCTGTACCATAGGAGACCTCCACAGGAGTCATGTGTGAGCCACTCCTGAGCTACACCTGAACCATATGTGAGCCTCCCTGAACCATGCCTGAACCACATGTGACACACTCGAACCACATGTGAGCCACCTGGGAAGCACGCATGTTCAATGCTAGAACCACACATGAGGCACATGGGAGCCACACTTGAAACGTGGCTGAGCCATGTGGGAGACAAGTGCCAGACACGCCTGAGTATGTGGGAGCCATGTGTCAGCAACGTCTGAGGCACGGGGGGGCCAAACATGAACGACATGTCACCCATATGTGAAGGAAACGTCTGCCGTGCACGGATACTGTGCGAAGAATGCCTGAGTCACGTGTCAGCCATGTGTGAAACATGTGTCAGCAGCACCAGCGTCATGTTTCACACATGCCTGAGTCACATGTCAGGCAAGCCTGAACCACTGGCCACCCATGTGTGAACCATGCACCAGCCACTGCTGAACCACACGAAGGCCATGCATGAACCATGAACGAACCACACCTGCATGACGGGTCAGGCACGCCTGTGTCACATGGCCACCTCAACTGAGTCATGTGTCAGCCACACCTGAATAACATGTGTGCCACGCCCGACTCACGTCTCAGCCGTGCGGAAGTCACGTGCCAGCCAGGCCTGCACCATGTGCCAGCCAGGCCTGAACCACGTGCCAGTCACACTTGAAACACAGGTCAGCCTCACTTGAAGCACGTGTCAGCCACGCTGGCACGGCTTGCCTGGCATGCCTGAAAAACGTGCCATACATGCCACAAACACATGGGAGCCACGCCTGAGCATCAACACAGCCAGGCATGAGCCACACCTGAGCCATGTGTGACCAAAGCCTGAATCATGTGCCAGCCACATGTGAGCCAGTCTTCTGGCACGCCTGCATTACGTGTAAGCCATGGCAGAGCTATGCCCCAACCACGTGTGAGCCATGCCTAAATCACTTGTGAAAGTCTCCTCTACCATATGCGACCCACACGAGTCGTGGGTTAGCCACGCCTGAATTCCACCAGACCCATGTGTGAGCCACACGTGAAGCATGCATGAACCACATGTGAGACACCCTTGAACCACATCTGACCCACATGTGAAACCCACGTGTTCCATGCTTTAACCACACATGAACCACAGGGGAGCCACACATGAAACACAGCTGAGCCATGCATGAGCCACCTCACAGCCATGACTGAGTATTTGGGAGACACGTTTCACCGACATGTGAGTCACATGGGAGCCACACCTGTAGGGCATGTCACACACGCGTGACCACATGTCTGACACACATGGATAATGTGCAATGAATGCCTGAGTCACAGGGGAGCCATGCCTGAGTAGTGTGTCAGCCACACGTGATTCACGTGCCAGCCACTCCTGAAACACCTGTCACCTATGTCTGAACCACGTCTCAGTCACGAATGAGCCGTGTGTCAACTGCGAATCACCAAGTGTCAGCCACACAGCAATCACGTGTCACTGAGGTCTGAACGAAGCATCACACACCACTTGAACACGTGTCACACACACCTGAATCACGTGTCACCCACACTACACTCATGCATGAGATGCATATCAGCCACTCCTGCACCAGGTGTTGAGGCACGCCTGAGTCAAGTGTCAGCCACAGCTGAGCCACGAGTCAGCCACAACTGAAGCACACGCCAGGCACATCGGAGTGACTTTTGAGCCAAGCATGAGTCACGTTTCAGTCATTCCTGAGCCACGTGTCAACCACGCCTGTGTCACATGTGAGCCATGGCTGAAGCACATGCCAGACAATCCGGAGTCACATTTCAGCCACGCAAATGTCGCGCTGTGGCCACCCCTGAGCCACTTGTCAGCCACGTCTGAACCACATGTCAGCCACAAGTGTAGCACATGTCAGCCACGCCTGAGCCCTGTGGCAACCGCCCCACAGCCGTGTCTCAGCCACACCCGAATCACATGTCACCGATGCCCAAACCACGAATCACCCAGCCCTGAAACACGTGTCACACACACCTGAAACACATGTCAGCCAAACGAGAAGCACTTGGCAGTCACGCCTGTATCAAACGACAGCCACGCCGGAAGCAAGTTCCTGCCACGCCTGAACCACATGGTAGGCCCAACAGAATCACGTGCCCGTCACGCATGAACCATGTGTGAGCCATGTGCCTACCTTGTGCCAGCGGAACGCGAGCAACGATCCAGCATCTCTCGACCTTGGTACAGCCTGGCTTGAGCCACATGCCATCCGCATCTGAACCACAAGCCAGCCACACCTGAACCACACGTCAGGCACACTGGACTCATGCAGGAGCCACATGTCAGCCACTTCTGAGCCATGTGTCACCAACACTTGAACCGCCTGCCACCCATTGCTGCCCCATGTGCCAGCCACACCTGAGCCCCATGCCAGCCATGCCTGAACCACGCATCAGGCACACCTGAACAATGTGCGAGCCAAGCCTGAATCACAAGTGAGGCCCAACTAAGTCACATGTGAACCACGCCTGAGCCACGAGTCAGCAGCACCTCCACCACAGGCAAGACACGCCTGAGTCACGTGTCAGCCGCAGCTGAGTCACGCGTCCAACACGCCTGCGTCATGTGTCAGCCGCAACTGAAGCGCATGCCAGGCACGCCGGAATGACCTTTGAGCCACACATGACTCCCGGTTCAGCCACTCCTGAACCACATGTCAGCCATGCCTGAGTCACAGGTGAGCCAGGGCTGGAGAACATGCCAGACAAGAAGCCTGAATCACGTTTGAATGTCACGAGAGTCTCATTGCAGCCACACCTGCGCCACACGTCAGCCACGCCTGAGTCACATGTCACCAACACCCGGCATGTTTCACACATGCCTCAGGGACATGTCAGCCACGCCTGAACCACCAGTCACCCATGCCTGAACCACACATCAGCCACACCTGAATAAAATGCGTGCCATGGCTCAATCACATGTCAGAAACGCCTTAGTCTCGTGTCAGCCACGCCTGAGCCACGTGCCAACCACGCCAGAGCCACGTGTGAGCTATGCCGGAGCAACACCCCAGCCACGCGTGAGCCTCACCTGAGACATGTTTTAGCCATGTGTGACAAACTCCTGAATCACGCGTCAGCCACACCTGACCCCGGTCTGAGGAACGCCTGAACTACGTGTGAGCCATGGCTCAGCCATGGCTGAACCACCTGTGAGCCACGCCTGAATCACGGGTGAAACCCTCCTGTACCATAGGAGACCTCCACAGGAGTCATGTGTGAGCCACTCCTGAGCTACACCTGAACCATATGTGAGCCTCCCTGAACCATGCCTGAACCACATGTGACACACTCGAACCACATGTGAGCCACCTGGGAAGCACGCATGTTCAATGCTAGAACCACACATGAGGCACATGGGAGCCACACTTGAAACGTGGCTGATCCATGTGGGAGACAAGTGCCAGACACGCCTGAGTATGTGGGAGCCATGTGTCAGCAACGTCTGAGGCACGGGGGGGCCAAACATGAACGACATGTCACCCATATGTGAAGGAAACGTCTGCCGTGCACGGATACTGTGCGAAGAATGCCTGAGTCACGTGTCAGCCATGTGTGAAACATGTGTCAGCAGCACCAGCGTCATGTTTCACACATGCCTGAGTCACATGTCAGGAAAGCCTGAACCACTGGCCACCCATGTGTGAACCATGCACCAGCCACTGCTGAACCACACGAAGGCCATGCATGAACCATGAACGAACCACACCTGCATGACGGGTCAGGCACGCCTGTGTCACATGGCCACCTCAACTGAGTCATGTGTCAGCCACACCTGAATAACATGTGTGCCACGCCCGACTCACGTCTCAGCCGTGCGGAAGTCACGTGCCAGCCAGGCCTGCACCATGTGCCAGTCACACTTGAAACACAGGTCAGCCTCACTTGAAGCACGTGTCAGCCACGCTGGCACTGCTTGCCTGGCATGCCTGAAAAACGTGCCATACATGCCACAAACACATGGGAGCCACCCCTGAGCATCAACACAGCCAGGCATGAGCCACACCTGAGCCATGTGTGACCAAAGCCTGAATCATGTGCCAGCCACATGTGAGCCAGTCTTCTGGCACGCCTGCATTACGTGTAAGCCATGGCAGAGCTATGCCCCAACCACGTGTGAGCCATGCCTAAATCACGTGTGAAAGTCTCCTCTACCGTATGCGACCCACACGAGTCGTGGGTTAGCCACGCCTGAATTCCACCTGACCCATGTGTGAGCCACACGTGAAGCATGCATGAACCACATGTGAGACACCCTTGAACCACATCTGACCGACATGTGAAACCCACGTGTTCCATGCTTTAACCACACATGAACCACAGGGGAGCCACACATGAAACACAGCTCAGCCATGCATGAGCCACCTCACAGCCATGACTGAGTATTTGGGAGACACGTTTCACCGACATGTGAGTCACATGGGAGCCACACCTGTAGGGCATGTCACACACGCGTGACCACAAGTCTGACACACATGGATAATGTGCAATGAATGCCTGAGTCACAGGGGAGCCATGCCTGAGTAGTGTGTCAGCCACACGTGATTCACGTGCCAGCCACTCCTGAAACACCTGTCACCTATGTCTGAACCACGTCTCAGTCACGAATGAGCCGTGTGTCAACTGCGAATCACCAAGTGTCAGCCACACAGCAATCACGTGTCACTGAGGTCTGAACGAAGCATCACACACCACTTGAACACGTGTCACACACACCTGAATCACGTGTCACCCACACTACACTCATGCATGAGATGCATATCAGCCACTCCTGCACCAGGTGTTGAGGCACGCCTGAGTCAAGTGTCAGCCACAGCTGAGTCACGAGTCAGCCACAACTGAAGCACACGCCAGGCACATCGGAGTGACTTTTGAGCCAAGCATGAGTCACGTTTCAGTCATTCCTGAGCCACGTGTCAACCACGCCTGTGTCACATGTGAGCCATGGCTGAAGCACATGCCAGACAATCCGGAGTCACATTTCAGCCACGCAAATGTCGCGCTGTGGCCACCCCTGAGCCACTTGTCAGCCACGTCTGAACCACATGTCAGCCACAAGTGTAGCACATGTCAGCCACGCCTGAGCCCTGTGGCAACCGCCCCACAGCCGTGTCTCAGCCACACCCGAATCACATGTCACCGATGCCCAAACCACGAATCACCCAGCCCTGAAACACGTGTCACACACACCTGAAACACATGTCAGCCAAACGAGAAGCACTTGGCAGTCACGCCTGTATCAAACGACAGCCACGCCGGAAGCAAGTTCCTGCCACGCCTGAACCACATGGTAGGCCCAACAGAATCACGTGCCCGTCACGCATGAACCATGTGTGAGCCATGTGCCTACCTTGTGCCAGCGGAACGCGAGCAACGATCCAGCATCTCTCGACCTTGGTACAGCCTGGCTTGAGCCACATGCCATCCGCATCTGAACCACAAGCCAGCCACACCTGAACCACACGTCAGGCACACTGGACTCATGCAGGAGCCACATGTCAGCCACTTCTGAGCCATGTGTCACCAACACTTGAACCGCCTGCCACCCATTGCTGCCCCATGTGCCAGCCACACCTGAGCCCCATGCCAGCCATGCCTGAACCACGCATCAGGCACACCTGAACAATGTGCGAGCCAAGCCTGAATCACAAGTGAGGCCCAACTAAGTCACATGTGAACCACGCCTGAGCCACGAGTCAGCAGCACCTCCACCACAGGCAAGACACGCCTGAGTCACGTGTCAGCCGCAGCTGAGTCACGCGTCAAACACGCCTGCGTCATGTGTCAGCCGCAACTGAAGCGCATGCCAGGCACGCCGGAATGACCTTTGAGCCACACATGACTCCCGTTTCAGCCACTCCTGAACCACATGTCAGCCATGCCTGAGTCACAGGTGAGCCAGGGCTGGAGAACATGCCAGACAAGAAGCCTGAATCACGTTTGAATGTCACGAGAGTCTCATTGCAGCCACACCTGCGCCACACGTCAGCCACGCCTGAGTCACATGTCACCAACACCCGGCATGTTTCACACATGCCTCAGGGACATGTCAGCCACGCCTGAACCACCAGTCACCCATGCCTGAACCACACATCAGCCACACCTGAACAAAATGCGTGCCATGGCTCAATCACATGTCAGAAACGCCTTAGTCTCGTGTCAGCCACGCCTGAGCCACGTGCCAACAATGCCAGAGCCACGTGTGAGCTATGCCGGAGCAACACCCCAGCCACGCGTGAGCCTCACCTGAGACATGTTTTAGCCATGTGTGACAAACTCCTGAATCACGCGTCAGCCACACCTGACCCCGGTCTGAGGAACGCCTGAACTACGTGTGAGCCATGGCTCAGCCATGGCTGAACCACCTGTGAGCCACGCCTGAATCACGGGTGAAACCCTCCTGTACCATAGGAGACCTCCACAGGAGTCATGTGTGAGCCACTCCTGAGCTACACCTGAACCATATGTGAGCCTCCCTGAACCATGCCTGAACCACATGTGACACACTCGAACCACATGTGAGCCACCTGGGAAGCACGCATGTTCAATGCTAGAACCACACATGAGGCACATGGGAGCCACACTTGAAACGTGGCTGAGCCATGTGGGAGACAAGTGCCAGACACGCCTGAGTATGTGGGAGCCATGTGTCAGCAACGTCTGAGGCACGGGGGGGCCAAACATGAACGACATGTCACCCATATGTGAAGGAAACGTCTGCCGTGCACGGATACTGTGCGAAGAATGCCTGAGTCACGTGTCAGCCATGTGTGAAACATGTGTCAGCAGCACCAGCGTCATGTTTCACACATGCCTGAGTCACATGTCAGGCAAGCCTGAACCACTGGCCACCCATGTGTGAACCATGCACCAGCCACTGCTGAACCACACGAAGGCCATGCATGAACCATGAACGAACCACACCTGCATGACGGGTCAGGCACGCCTGTGTCACATGGCCACCTCAACTGAGTCATGTGTCAGCCACACCTGAATAACATGTGTGCCATGCCCGACTCACGTCTCAGCCGTGCGGAAGTCACGTGCCAGCCAGGCCTGCACCATGTGCCAGCCAGGCCTGAACCACGTGCCAGTCACACTTGAAACACAGGTCAGCCTCACTTGAAGCATGTGTCAGCCACGCTGGCACGGCTTGCCTGGCATGCCTGAAAAACGTGCCATACATGCCACAAACACATGGGAGCCACGCCTGAGCATCAACACAGCCAGGCATGAGCCACACCTGAGCCATGTGTGACCAAAGCCTGAATCATGTGCCAGCCACATGTGAGCCAGTCTTCTGGCACGCCTGCATTACGTGTAAGCCATGGCAGAGCTATGCCTCAACCACGTGTGAGCCATGCCTAAATCACGTGTGAAAGTCTCCTCTACCATATGCGACCCACACGAGTCGTGGGTTAGCCACGCCTGAATTCCACCTGACCCATGTGTGAGCCACACGTGAAGCATGCATGAACCCCATGTGAGACACCCTTGAACCACATCTGACCCACATGTGAAACCCACGTGTTCCATGCTTTCACCACACATGAACCACAGGGGAGCCACACATGAAACACAGCTGAGCCATGCATGAGCCACCTCACAGCCATGACTGAGTATTTGGGAGACACGTTTCACCGACATGTGAGTCACATGGGAGCCACACCTGTAGGGCATGTCACACACGCGTGACCACATGTCTGACACACATGGATAATGTGCAATGAATGCCTGAGTCACAGGGGAGCCATGCCTGAGTAGTGTGTCAGCCACACGTGATTCACGTGCCAGCCACTCCTGAAACACCTGTCACCTACGTCTGAACCACGTCTCAGTCACGACTGAGCCATGTGTCAACTGCGAATCACCAAGTGTCAGCCACACAGCAATCACGTGTCACTGAGGTCTGAACGAAGCATCACACACCACTTGAACACGTGTCACACACACCTGAATCACGTGTCACCCACACTACACTCATGCATGAGATGCATATCAGCCACTCCTGCACCAGGTGTTGAGGCACGCCTGAGTCAAGTGTCAGCCACAGCTGAGTCACGAGTCAGCCACAACTGAAGCACACGCCAGGCACATCGGAGTGACTTTTGAGCCAAGCATGAGACACGTTTCAGTCATTCCTGAGCCACGTGTCAACCACGCCTGTGTCACATGTGAGCCATGGCTGAAGCACATGCCAGACAATCCGGAGTCACATTTCAGCCACGCAAATGTCGCGCTGTGGCCACCCCTGAGCCACTTGTCAGCCACGTCTGAACCACATGTCAGCCACAAGTGTAGCACATGTCAGCCACGCCTGAGCCCTGTGGCAACCGCCCCACAGCCGTGTCTCAGCCACACCCGAATCACATGTCACCGATGCCCAAACCACGAATCACCCAGCCCTGAAACACGTGTCACACACACCTGAAACACATGTCAGCCAAACGAGAAGCACTTGGCAGTCACGCCTGTATCAAATGACAGCCACGCCGGAAGCAAGTTCCTGCCACGCCTGAACCACATGGTAGGCCCAACAGAATCACGTGCCCGTCACGCATGAACCATGTGTGAGCCATGTGCCTACCTTGTGCCAGCGGAACGCGAGCAACGATCCAGCATCTCTCGACCTTGGTACAGCCTGGCTTGAGCCACATGCCATCCGCATCTGAACCACAAGCCAGCCACACCTGAACCACACGTCAGACACACTGGACTCATGCAGGAGCCACATGTCAGCCACTTCTGAGCCATGTGTCACCAACACTTGAACCGCCTGCCACCCATTGCTGCCCCATGTGCCAGCCACACCTGAGCCCCACGCCAGCCATGCCTGAACCACGCATCAGGCACACCTGAACAATGTGCGAGCCAAGCCTGAATCACAAGTGAGGCCCAACTAAGTCACATGTGAACCACGCCTGAGCCACGAGTCAGCAGCACCTCCACCACAGGCAAGACACGCCTGAGTCACGTGTCAGCCGCAGCTGAGTCACGCGTCAAACACGCCTGCGTCATGTGTCAGCCGCAACTGAAGCACATGCCAGGCACGCCGGAATGACCTTTGAGCCACACATGACTCCCGTTTCAGCCACTCCTGAACCACATGTCAGCCATGCCTGAGTCACAGGTGAGCCAGGGCTGGAGAACATGCCAGACAAGAAGCCTGAATCACGTTTGAATGTCACGAGAGTCTCATTGCAGCCACACCTGCGCCACACGTCAGCCACGCCTGAGTCACATGTCACCAACACCCGGCATGTTTCACACATGCCTCAGGCACATGTCAGCCACGCCTGAACCACCAGTCACCCATGCCTGAACCACACATCAGCCACACCTGAACAAAATGCGTGCCATGGCTCAATCACATGTCAGAAACGCCTTAGTCTCGTGTCAGCCACGCCTGAGCCACGTGCCAACAACGCCAGAGCCACGTGTGAGCTATGCCGGAGCAACACCCCAGCCACGCGTGAGCCTCACCTGAGACATGTTTTAGCCATGTGTGACAAACTCCTGAATCATGCGTCAGCCACACCTGACCCCGGTCTGAGGAACGCCTGAACTACGTGTGAGCCATGGCTCAGCCATGGCTGAACCACCTGTGAGCCACGCCTGAATCACGGGTGAAACCCTCCTGTACCATAGGAGACCTCCACAGGAGTCATGTGTGAGCCACTCCTGAGCTACACCTGAACCATATGTGAGCCTCCCTGAACCATGCCTGAACCCCATGTGACACACTCGAACCACATGTGAGCCACCTGGGAAGCACGCATGTTCAATGCTAGAACCACACATGAGGCACATGGGAGCCACACTTGAAACGTGGCTGAGCCATGTGGGAGACAAGTGCCAGACACGCCTGAGTATGTGGGAGCCATGTGTCAGCAACGTCTGAGGCACGGGGGGGCCAAACATGAACGACATGTCACCCATATGTGAAGGAAACGTCTGCCGTGCACGGATACTGTGCGAAGAATGCCTGAGTCACGTGTCAGCCATGTGTGAAACATGTGTCAGCAGCACCAGCGTCATGTTTCACACATGCCTGAGTCACATGTCAGGCAAGCCTGAACCACTGGCCACCCATGTGTGAACCATGCACCAGCCACTGCTGAACCACACGAAGGCCATGCATGAACCATGAACGAACCACACCTGCATGACGGGTCAGGGACGCCAGTGTCACATGGCCGCCTCAACTGAGTCATGTGTCAGCCACACCTGAATGAAATGTGTGCCACGCCGGACTCGCGTCTCAGCCGTGCGGAAGTCACGTGCCAGCCAGGCCTGCACCATGTGCCAGCCAGGCCTGAACCACGTGCCAGTCACACTTGAAACACAGGTCAGCCTCACTTGAAGCACGTGTCAGCCATGCTGGCACTGCTTGCCTGGCATGCCTGAAAAACGTGCCATACATGCCACAAACACATGGGAGCCACGCCTGAGCATCAACACAGCCAGGCATGAGCCACACCTGAGCCATGTGTGACCAAAGCCTGAATCATGTGCCAGCCACATGTGAGCCAGTCTTCTGGCACGCCTGCATTACGTGTAAGCCATGGCAGAGCTATGCCCCAACCACGTGTGAGCCATGCCTAAATCACGTGTGAAAGTCTCCTCTACCATATGCGACCCACACGAGTCGTGGGTTAGCCACGCCTGAATTCCACCTGACCCATGTGTGAGCCACACGTGAAGCATGCATGAACCCCATGTGAGACACCCTTGAACCACATCTGACCCACATGTGAAACCCACGTGTTCCATGCTTTCACCACACATGAACCACAGGGGAGCCACACATGAAACACAGCTGAGCCATGCATGAGCCACCTCACAGCCATGACTGAGTATTTGGGAGACACGTTTCACCGACATGTGAGTCACATGGGAGCCACACCTGTAGGGCATGTCACACACGCGTGACCACATGTCTGACACACATGGATAATGTGCAATGAATGCCTGAGTCACAGGGGAGCCATGCCTGAGTAGTGTGTCAGCCACACGTGATTCACGTGCCAGCCACTCCTGAAACACCTGTCACCTACGTCTGAACCACGTCTCAGTCACGACTGAGCCATGTGTCAACTGCGAATCACCAAGTGTCAGCCACACAGCAATCACGTGTCACTGAGGTCTGAACGAAGCATCACACACCACTTGAACACGTGTCACACACACCTGAATCACGTGTCACCCACACTACACTCATGCATGAGATGCATATCAGCCACTCCTGCACCAGGTGTTGAGGCACGCCTGAGTCAAGTGTCAGCCACAGCTGAGTCACGAGTCAGCCACAACTGAAGCACACGCCAGGCACATCGGAGTGACTTTTGAGCCAAGCATGAGACACGTTTCAGTCATTCCTGAGCCACGTGTCAACCACGCCTGTGTCACATGTGAGCCATGGCTGAAGCACATGCCAGACAATCCGGAGTCACATTTCAGCCACGCAAATGTCGCGCTGTGGCCACCCCTGAGCCACTTGTCAGCCACGTCTGAACCACATGTCAGCCACAAGTGTAGCACATGTCAGCCACGCCTGAGCCCTGTGGCAACCGCCCCACAGCCGTGTCTCAGCCACACCCGAATCACATGTCACCGATGCCCAAACCACGAATCACCCAGCCCTGAAACACGTGTCACACACACCTGAAACACATGTCAGCCAAACGAGAAGCACTTGGCAGTCACGCCTGTATCAAATGACAGCCACGCCGGAAGCAAGTTCCTGCCACGCCTGAACCACATGGTAGGCCCAACAGAATCACGTGCCCGTCACGCATGAACCATGTGTGAGCCATGTGCCTACCTTGTGCCAGCGGAACGCGAGCAACGATCCAGCATCTCTCGACCTTGGTACAGCCTGGCTTGAGCCACATGCCATCCGCATCTGAACCACAAGCCAGCCACACCTGAACCACACGTCAGACACACTGGACTCATGCAGGAGCCACATGTCAGCCACTTCTGAGCCATGTGTCACCAACACTTGAACCGCCTGCCACCCATTGCTGCCCCATGTGCCAGCCACACCTGAGCCCCATGCCAGCCATGCCTGAACCACGCATCAGGCACACCTGAACAATGTGCGAGCCAAGCCTGAATCACAAGTGAGGCCCAACTAAGTCACATGTGAACCACACCTGAGCCACGAGTCAGCAGCACCTCCACCACAGGCAAGACACGCCTGAGTCACGTGTCAGCCGCAGCTGAGTCACGCGTCAAACACGCCTGTGTCATGTGTCAGCCGCAACTGAAGCACATGCCAGGCACGCCGGAATGACCTTTGAGCCACACATGACTCCCGTTTCAGCCACTGCTGAACCACATGTCAGCCATGCCTGAGTCACAGGTGAGCCAGGGCTGGAGAACATGCCAGACAAGAAGCCTGAATCACGTTTGAATGTCACGAGAGTCTCATTGCAGCCACACCTGCGCCACACGTCAGCCACGCCTGAGTCACATGTCACCAACACCCGGCATGTTTCACACATGCCTCAGGCACATGTCAGCCACGCCTGAACCACCAGTCACCCATGCCTGAACCACACATCAGCCACACCTGAACAAAATGCGTGCCATGGCTCAATCACATGTCAGAAACGCCTTAGTCTCGTGTCAGCCACGCCTGAGCCACGTGCCAACAACGCCAGAGCCACGTGTGAGCTATGCCGGAGCAACACCCCAGCCACGCGTGAGCCTCACCTGAGACATGTTTTAGCCATGTGTGACAAACTCCTGAATCATGCGTCAGCCACACCTGACCCTGGTCTGAGGAACGCCTGAACTACGTGTGAGCCATGGCTCAGCCATGGCTGAACCACCTGTGAGCCACGCCTGAATCACGGGTGAAACCCTCCTGTACCATAGGAGACCTCCACAGGAGTCATGTGTGAGCCACTCCTGAGCTACACCTGAACCATATGTGAGCCTCCCTGAACCATGCCTGAACCACATGTGACACACTCGAACCACATGTGAGCCACCTGGGAAGCACGCATGTTCAATGCTAGAACCACACATGAGGCACATGGGAGCCACACTTGAAACTTGGCTGAGCCATGTGGGAGACAAGTGCCAGACACGCCTGAGTATGTGGGAGCCATGTGTCAGCAACGTCTGAGGCACGGGGGGGCCAAACATGAACGACATGTCACCCATATGTGAAGGAAACGTCTGCCGTGCACGGATACTGTGGGAAGAATGCCTGAGTCACGTGTCAGCCATGTGTGAAACATGTGTCAGCAGCACCAGCGTCATGTTTCACACATGCCTGAGTCACATGTCAGGCAAGCCTGAACCACTGGCCACCCATGTGTGAACCATGCACCAGCCACTGCTGAACCACACGAAGGCCATGCATGAACCATGAACGAACCACACCTGCATGACGGGTCAGGGACGCCAGTGTCACATGGCCGCCTCAACTGAGTCATGTGTCAGCCACACCTGAATGAAATGTGTGCCACGCCCGACTCGCGTCTCAGCCGTGCGGAAGTCACGTGCCAGCCAGGCCTGCACCATGTGCCAGCCAGGCCTGAACCACGTGCCAGTCACACTTGAAACACAGGTCAGCCTCACTTGAAGCACGTGTCAGCCATGCTGGCACTGCTTGCCTGGCATGCCTGAAAAACGTGCCATACATGCCACAAACACATGGGAGCCACGCCTGAGCATCAACACAGCCAGGCATGAGCCACACCTGAGCCATGTGTGACCAAAGCCTGAATCATGTGCCAGCCACATGTGAGCCAGTCTTCTGGCACGCCTGCATTACGTGTAAGCCATGGCAGAGCTATGCCCCAACCACGTGTGAGCCATGCCTAAATCACGTGTGAAAGTCTCCTCTACCATATGCGACCCACACGAGTCGTGGGTTAGCCACGCCTGAATTCCACCTGACCCATGTGTGAGCCACACGTGAAGCATGCATGAACCACATGTGAGACACCCTTGAACCACATCTGACCCACATGTGAAACCCACGTGTTCCATGCTTTCACCACACATGAACCACAGGGGAGCCACACATGAAACACAGCTGAGCCATGCATGAGCCACCTCACAGCCATGACTGAGTATTTGGGAGACACGTTTCACCAACATGTGAGTCACATGGGAGCCACACCTGTAGGGCATGTCACACACGCGTGACCACATGTCTGACACACATGGATAATGTGCAATGAATGCCTGAGTCACAGGGGAGCCATGCCTGAGTAGTGTGTCAGCCACACGTGATTCACGTGCCAGCCACTCCTGAAACACCTGTCACCTACGTCTGAACCACGTCTCAGTCACGACTGAGCCATGTGTCAACTGCGAATCACCAAGTGTCAGCCACACAGCAATCACGTGTCACTGAGGTCTGAACGAAGCATCACACACCACTTGAACACGTGTCACACACACCTGAATCACGTGTCACCCACACTACACTCATGCATGAGATGCATATCAGCCACTCCTGCACCAGGTGTTGAGGCACGCCTGAGTCAAGTGTCAGCCACAGCTGAGTCACGAGTCAGCCACAACTGAAGCACACGCCAGGCACATCGGAGTGACTTTTGAGCCAAGCATGAGTCACGTTTCAGTCATTCCTGAGCCACGTGTCAACCACGCCTGTGTCACATGTGAGCCATGGCTGAAGCACATGCCAGACAATCCGGAGTCACATTTCAGCCACGCAAATGTCGCGCTGTGGCCACCCCTGAGCCACTTGTCAGCCACGTCTGAACCACATGTCAGCCACAAGTGTAGCACATGTCAGCCACGCCTGAGCCCTGCGGCAACTGCCCCACAGCCGTGTCTCAGCCACACCCGAATCACATGTCACCGATGCCCAAACCACGAATCACCCAGCCCTGAAACACGTGTCACACACACCTGAAACACATGTCAGCCAAACGAGAAGCACTTGGCAGTCACGCCTGTATCAAATGACAGCCACGCCGGAAGCAAGTTCCTGCCACGCCTGAACCACATGGTAGGCCCAACAGAATCACGTGCCCGTCACGCATGAACCATGTGTGAGCCATGTGCCTACCTTGTGCCAGCGGAACGCGAGCAACGATCCAGCATCTCTCGACCTTGGTACAGCCTGGCTTGAGCCACATGCCATCCGCATCTGAACCACAAGCCAGCCACACCTGAACCACACGTCAGACACACTGGACTCATGCAGGAGCCACATGTCAGCCACTTCTGAGCCATGTGTCACCAACACTTGAACCGCCTGCCACCCATTGCTGCCCCATGTGCCAGCCACACCTGAGCCCCACGCCAGCCATGCCTGAACCACGCATCAGGCACACCTGAACAATGTGCGAGCCAAGCCTGAATCACAAGTGAGGCCCAACTAAGTCACATGTGAACCACGCCTGAGCCACGAGTCAGCAGCACCTCCACCACAGGCAAGACACGCCTGAGTCACGTGTCAGCCGCAGCTGAGTCACACGTCAAACACGCCTGCGTCATGTGTCAGCCGCAACTGAAGCACATGCCAGGCACGCCGGAATGACCTTTGAGCCACACATGACTCCCGTTTCAGCCACTCCTGAACCACATGTCAGCCATGCCTGAGTCACAGGTGAGCCAGGGCTGGAGAACATGCCAGACAAGAAGCCTGAATCACGTTTGAATGTCACGAGAGTCTCATTGCAGCCACACCTGCGCCACACGTCAGCCACGCCTGAGTCACATGTCACCAACACCCGGCATGTTTCACACATGCCTCAGGCACATGTCAGCCACGCCTGAACCACCAGTCACCCATGCCTGAACCACACATCAGCCACACCTGAACAAAATGCGTGCCATGGCTCAATCACATGTCAGAAACGCCTTAGTCTCGTGTCAGCCACGCCTGAGCCACGTGCCAACAACGCCAGAGCCACGTGTGAGCTATGCCGGAGCAACACCCCAGCCACGCGTGAGCCTCACCTGAGACATGTTTTAGCCATGTGTGACAAACTCCTGAATCATGCGTCAGCCACACCTGACCCTGGTCTGAGGAACGCCTGAACTACGTGTGAGCCATGGCTCAGCCATGGCTGAACCACCTGTGAGCCACGCCTGAATCACGGGTGAAACCCTCCTGTACCATAGGAGACCTCCACAGGAGTCATGTGTGAGCCACTCCTGAGCTACACCTGAACCATATGTGAGCCTCCCTGAACCATGCCTGAACCACATGTGACACACTCGAACCACATGTGAGCCACCTGGGAAGCACGCATGTTCAATGCTAGAACCACACATGAGGCACATGGGAGCCACACTTGAAACGTGGCTGAGCCATGTGGGAGACAAGTGCCAGACACGCCTGAGTATGTGGGAGCCATGTGTCAGCAACGTCTGAGGCACGGGGGGGCCAAACATGAACGACATGTCACCCATATGTGAAGGAAACGTCTGCCGTGCACGGATACTGTGGGAAGAATGCCTGAGTCACGTGTCAGCCATGTGTGAAACATGTGTCAGCAGCACCAGCGTCATGTTTCACACATGCCTGAGTCACATGTCAGGCAAGCCTGAACCACTGGCCACCCATGTGTGAACCATGCACCAGCCACTGCTGAACCACACGAAGGCCATGCATGAACCATGAACGAACCACACCTGCATGACGGGTCAGGGACGCCAGTGTCACATGGCCGCCTCAACTGAGTCATGTGTCAGCCACACCTGAATGAAATGTGTGCCACGCCCGACTCACGTCTCAGCCGTGCGGAAGTCACGTGCCAGCCAGGCCTGCACCATGTGCCAGCCAGGCCTGAACCACGTGCCAGTCACACTTGAAACACAGGTCAGCCTCACTTGAAGCACGTGTCAGCCATGCTGGCACTGCTTGCCTGGCATGCCTGAAAAACGTGCCATACATGCCACAAACACATGGGAGCCACGCCTGAGCATCAACACAGCCAGGCATGAGCCACACCTGAGCCATGTGTGACCAAAGCCTGAATCATGTGCCAGCCACATGTGAGCCAGTCTTCTGGCACGCCTGCATTACGTGTAAGCCATGGCAGAGCTATGCCCCAACCACGTGTGAGCCATGCCTAAATCACGTGTGAAAGTCTCCTCTACCATATGCGACCCACACGAGTCGTGGGTTAGCCACGCCTGAATTCCACCTGACCCATGTGTGAGCCACACGTGAAGCATGCATGAACCACATGTGAGACACCCTTGAACCACATCTGACCCACATGTGAAACCCACGTGTTCCATGCTTTCACCACACATGAACCACAGGGGAGCCACACATGAAACACAGCTGAGCCATGCATGAGCCACCTCACAGCCATGACTGAGTATTTGGGAGACACGTTTCACCGACATGTGAGTCACATGGGAGCCACACCTGTAGGGCATGTCACACACGCGTGACCACATGTCTGACACACATGGATAATGTGCAATGAATGCCTGAGTCACAGGGGAGCCATGCCTGAGTAGTGTGTCAGCCACACGTGATTCACGTGCCAGCCACTCCTGAAACACCTGTCACCTACGTCTGAACCACGTCTCAGTCACGACTGAGCCATGTGTCAACTGCGAATCACCAAGTGTCAGCCACACAGCAATCACGTGTCACTGAGGTCTGAACGAAGCATCACACACCACTTGAACACGTGTCACACACACCTGAATCACGTGTCACCCACACTACACTCATGCATGAGATGCATATCAGCCACTCCTGCACCAGGTGTTGAGGCACGCCTGAGTCAAGTGTCAGCCACAGCTGAGTCACGAGTCAGCCACAACTGAAGCACACGCCAGGCACATCGGAGTGACTTTTGAGCCAAGCATGAGTCACGTTTCAGTCATTCCTGAGCCACGTGTCAACCACGCCTGTGTCACATGTGAGCCATGGCTGAAGCACATGCCAGACAATCCGGAGTCACATTTCAGCCACGCAAATGTCGCGCTGTGGCCACCCCTGAGCCACTTGTCAGCCACGTCTGAACCACATGTCAGCCACAAGTGTAGCACATGTCAGCCACGCCTGAGCCCTGTGGCAACCGCCCCACAGCCGTGTCTCAGCCACACCCGAATCACATGTCACCGATGCCCAAACCACGAATCACCCAGCCCTGAAACACGTGTCACACACACCTGAAACACATGTCAGCCAAACGAGAAGCACTTGGCAGTCACGCCTGTATCAAATGACAGCCACGCCGGAAGCAAGTTCCTGCCACGCCTGAACCACATGGTAGGCCCAACAGAATCACGTGCCCGTCACGCATGAACCATGTGTGAGCCATGTGCCTACCTTGTGCCAGCGGAACGCGAGCAACGATCCAGCATCTCTCGACCTTGGTACAGCCTGGCTTGAGCCACATGCCATCCGCATCTGAACCACAAGCCAGCCACACCTGAACCACACGTCAGACACACTGGACTCATGCAGGAGCCACATGTCAGCCACTTCTGAGCCATGTGTCACCAACACTTGAACCGCCTGCCACCCATTGCTGCCCCATGTGCCAGCCACACCTGAGCCCCACGCCAGCCATGCCTGAACCACGCATCAGGCACACCTGAACAATGTGCGAGCCAAGCCTGAATCACAAGTGAGGCCCAACTAAGTCACATGTGAACCACGCCTGAGCCACGAGTCAGCAGCACCTCCACCACAGGCAAGACACGCCTGAGTCACGTGTCAGCCGCAGCTGAGTCACGCGTCAAACACGCCTGCGTCATGTGTCAGCCGCAACTGAAGCACATGCCAGGCACGCCGGAATGACCTTTGAGCCACACATGACTCCCGTTTCAGCCACTCCTGAACCACATGTCAGCCATGCCTGAGTCACAGGTGAGCCAGGGCTGGAGAACATGCCAGACAAGAAGCCTGAATCACGTTTGAATGTCACGAGAGTCTCATTGCAGCCACACCTGCGCCACACGTCAGCCACGCCTGAGTCACATGTCACCAACACCCGGCATGTTTCACACATGCCTCAGGCACATGTCAGCCACGCCTGAACCACCAGTCACCCATGCCTGAACCACACATCAGCCACACCTGAACAAAATGCGTGCCATGGCTCAATCACATGTCAGAAACGCCTTAGTCTCGTGTCAGCCACGCCTGAGCCACGTGCCAACAACGCCAGAGCCACGTGTGAGCTATGCCGGAGCAACACCCCAGCCACGCGTGAGCCTCACCTGAGACATGTTTTAGCCATGTGTGACAAACTCCTGAATCATGCGTCAGCCACACCTGACCCCGGTCTGAGGAACGCCTGAACTACGTGTGAGCCATGGCTCAGCCATGGCTGAACCACCTGTGAGCCACGCCTGAATCACGGGTGAAACCCTCCTGTACCATAGGAGACCTCCACAGGAGTCATGTGTGAGCCACTCCTGAGCTACACCTGAACCATATGTGAGCCTCCCTGAACCATGCCTGAACCCCATGTGACACACTCGAACCACATGTGAGCCACCTGGGAAGCACGCATGTTCAATGCTAGAACCACACATGAGGCACATGGGAGCCACACTTGAAACGTGGCTGAGCCATGTGGGAGACAAGTGCCAGACACGCCTGAGTATGTGGGAGCCATGTGTCAGCAACGTCTGAGGCACGGGGGGGCCAAACATGAACGACATGTCACCCATATGTGAAGGAAACGTCTGCCGTGCACGGATACTGTGCGAAGAATGCCTGAGTCACGTGTCAGCCATGTGTGAAACATATGTCAGCAGCACCAGCGTCATGTTTCACACATGCCTGAGTCACATGTCAGGCAAGCCTGAACCACTGGCCACCCATGTGTGAACCATGCACCAGCCACTGCTGAACCACACGAAGGCCATGCATGAACCATGAACGAACCACACCTGCATGACGGGTCAGGGACGCCAGTGTCACATGGCCGCCTCAACTGAGTCATGTGTCAGCCACACCTGAATGAAATGTGTGCCACGCCCGACTCGCGTCTCAGCCGTGCGGAAGTCACGTGCCAGCCAGGCCTGCACCATGTGCCAGCCAGGCCTGAACCACGTGCCAGTCACACTTGAAACACAGGTCAGCCTCACTTGAAGCACGTGTCAGCCATGCTGGCACTGCTTGCCTGGCATGCCTGAAAAACGTGCCATACATGCCACAAACACATGGGAGCCACGCCTGAGCATCAACACAGCCAGGCATGAGCCACACCTGAGCCATGTGTGACCAAAGCCTGAATCATGTGCCAGCCACATGTGAGCCAGTCTTCTGGCACGCCTGCATTACGTGTAAGCCATGGCAGAGCTATGCCCCAACCACGTGTGAGCCATGCCTAAATCACGTGTGAAAGTCTCCTCTACCATATGCGACCCACACGAGTCGTGGGTTAGCCACGCCTGAATTCCACCTGACCCATGTGTGAGCCACACGTGAAGCATGCATGAACCCCATGTGAGACACCCTTGAACCACATCTGACCCACATGTGAAACCCACGTGTTCCATGCTTTCACCACACATGAACCACAGGGGAGCCACACATGAAACACAGCTGAGCCATGCATGAGCCACCTCACAGCCATGACTGAGTATTTGGGAGACACGTTTCACCGACATGTGAGTCACATGGGAGCCACACCTGTAGGGCATGTCACACACGCGTGACCACATGTCTGACACACATGGATAATGTGCAATGAATGCCTGAGTCACAGGGGAGCCATGCCTGAGTAGTGTGTCAGCCACACGTGATTCACGTGCCAGCCACTCCTGAAACACCTGTCACCTATGTCTGAACCACGTCTCAGTCACGACTGAGCCATGTGTCAACTGCGAATCACCAAGTGTCAGCCACACAGCAATCACGTGTCACTGAGGTCTGAACGAAGCATCACACACCACTTGAACACGTGTCACACACACCTGAATCACGTGTCACCCACACTACACTCATGCATGAGATGCATATCAGCCACTCCTGCACCAGGTGTTGAGGCACGCCTGAGTCAAGTGTCAGCCACAGCTGAGTCACGAGTCAGCCACAACTGAAGCACACGCCAGGCACATCGGAGTGACTTTTGAGCCAAGCATGAGTCACGTTTCAGTCATTCCTGAGCCACGTGTCAACCACGCCTGTGTCACATGTGAGCCATGGCTGAAGCACATGCCAGACAATCCGGAGTCACATTTCAGCCACGCAAATGTCGCGCTGTGGCCACCCCTGAGCCACTTGTCAGCCACGTCTGAACCACATGTCAGCCACAAGTGTAGCACATGTCAGCCACGCCTGAGCCCTGTGGCAACCGCCCCACAGCCGTGTCTCAGCCACACCCGAATCACATGTCACCGATGCCCAAACCACGAATCACCCAGCCCTGAAACACGTGTCACACACACCTGAAACACATGTCAGCCAAACGAGAAGCACTTGGCAGTCACGCCTGTATCAAATGACAGCCACGCCGGAAGCAAGTTCCTGCCACGCCTGAACCACATGGTAGGCCCAACAGAATCACGTGCCCGTCACGCATGAACCATGTGTGAGCCATGTGCCTACCTTGTGCCAGCGGAACGCGAGCAACGATCCAGCATCTCTCGACCTTGGTACAGCCTGGCTTGAGCCACATGCCATCCGCATCTGAACCACAAGCCAGCCACACCTGAACCACACGTCAGACACACTGGACTCATGCAGGAGCCACATGTCAGCCACTTCTGAGCCATGTGTCACCAACACTTGAACCGCCTGCCACCCATTGCTGCCCCATGTGCCAGCCACACCTGAGCCCCACGCCAGCCATGCCTGAACCACGCATCAGGCACACCTGAACAATGTGCGAGCCAAGCCTGAATCACAAGTGAGGCCCAACTAAGTCACATGTGAACCACACCTGAGCCACGAGTCAGCAGCACCTCCACCACAGGCAAGACACGCCTGAGTCACGTGTCAGCCGCAGCTGAGTCACGCGTCAAACACGCCTGTGTCATGTGTCAGCCGCAACTGAAGCACATGCCAGGCACGCCGGAATGACCTTTGAGCCACACATGACTCCCGTTTCAGCCACTGCTGAACCACATGTCAGCCATGCCTGAGTCACAGGTGAGCCAGGGCTGGAGAACATGCCAGACAAGAAGCCTGAATCACGTTTGAATGTCACGAGAGTCTCATTGCAGCCACACCTGCGCCACACGTCAGCCACGCCTGAGTCACATGTCACCAACACCCGGCATGTTTCACACATGCCTCAGGCACATGTCAGCCACGCCTGAACCACCAGTCACCCATGCCTGAACCACACATCAGCCACACCTGAACAAAATGCGTGCCATGGCTCAATCACATGTCAGAAACGCCTTAGTCTCGTGTCAGCCACGCCTGAGCCACGTGCCAACAACGCCAGAGCCACGTGTGAGCTATGCCGGAGCAACACCCCAGCCACGCGTGAGCCTCACCTGAGACATGTTTTAGCCATGTGTGACAAACTCCTGAATCATGCGTCAGCCACACCTGACCCTGGTCTGAGGAACGCCTGAACTACGTGTGAGCCATGGCTCAGCCATGGCTGAACCACCTGTGAGCCACGCCTGAATCACGGGTGAAACCCTCCTGTACCATAGGAGACCTCCACAGGAGTCATGTGTGAGCCACTCCTGAGCTACACCTGAACCATATGTGAGCCTCCCTGAACCATGCCTGAACCACATGTGACACACTCGAACCACATGTGAGCCACCTGGGAAGCACGCATGTTCAATGCTAGAACCACACATGAGGCACATGGGAGCCACACTTGAAACTTGGCTGAGCCATGTGGGAGACAAGTGCCAGACACGCCTGAGTATGTGGGAGCCATGTGTCAGCAACGTCTGAGGCACGGGGGGGCCAAACATGAACGACATGTCACCCATATGTGAAGGAAACGTCTGCCGTGCACGGATACTGTGGGAAGAATGCCTGAGTCACGTGTCAGCCATGTGTGAAACATGTGTCAGCAGCACCAGCGTCATGTTTCACACATGCCTGAGTCACATGTCAGGCAAGCCTGAACCACTGGCCACCCATGTGTGAACCATGCACCAGCCACTGCTGAACCACACGAAGGCCATGCATGAACCATGAACGAACCACACCTGCATGACGGGTCAGGGACGCCAGTGTCACATGGCCGCCTCAACTGAGTCATGTGTCAGCCACACCTGAATGAAATGTGTGCCACGCCCGACTCGCGTCTCAGCCGTGCGGAAGTCACGTGCCAGCCAGGCCTGCACCATGTGCCAGCCAGGCCTGAACCACGTGCCAGTCACACTTGAAACACAGGTCAGCCTCACTTGAAGCACGTGTCAGCCATGCTGGCACTGCTTGCCTGGCATGCCTGAAAAACGTGCCATACATGCCACAAACACATGGGAGCCACGCCTGAGCATCAACACAGCCAGGCATGAGCCACACCTGAGCCATGTGTGACCAAAGCCTGAATCATGTGCCAGCCACATGTGAGCCAGTCTTCTGGCACGCCTGCATTACGTGTAAGCCATGGCAGAGCTATGCCCCAACCACGTGTGAGCCATGCCTAAATCACGTGTGAAAGTCTCCTCTACCATATGCGACCCACACGAGTCGTGGGTTAGCCACGCCTGAATTCCACCTGACCCATGTGTGAGCCACACGTGAAGCATGCATGAACCACATGTGAGACACCCTTGAACCACATCTGACCCACATGTGAAACCCACGTGTTCCATGCTTTCACCACACATGAACCACAGGGGAGCCACACATGAAACACAGCTGAGCCATGCATGAGCCACCTCACAGCCATGACTGAGTATTTGGGAGACACGTTTCACCAACATGTGAGTCACATGGGAGCCACACCTGTAGGGCATGTCACACACGCGTGACCACATGTCTGACACACATGGATAATGTGCAATGAATGCCTGAGTCACAGGGGAGCCATGCCTGAGTAGTGTGTCAGCCACACGTGATTCACGTGCCAGCCACTCCTGAAACACCTGTCACCTACGTCTGAACCACGTCTCAGTCACGACTGAGCCATGTGTCAACTGCGAATCACCAAGTGTCAGCCACACAGCAATCACGTGTCACTGAGGTCTGAACGAAGCATCACACACCACTTGAACACGTGTCACACACACCTGAATCACGTGTCACCCACACTACACTCATGCATGAGATGCATATCAGCCACTCCTGCACCAGGTGTTGAGGCACGCCTGAGTCAAGTGTCAGCCACAGCTGAGTCACGAGTCAGCCACAACTGAAGCACACGCCAGGCACATCGGAGTGACTTTTGAGCCAAGCATGAGTCACGTTTCAGTCATTCCTGAGCCACGTGTCAACCACGCCTGTGTCACATGTGAGCCATGGCTGAAGCACATGCCAGACAATCCGGAGTCACATTTCAGCCACGCAAATGTCGCGCTGTGGCCACCCCTGAGCCACTTGTCAGCCACGTCTGAACCACATATCAGCCACAAGTGTAGCACATGTCAGCCACGCCTGAGCCCTGCGGCAACTGCCCCACAGCCGTGTCTCAGCCACACCCGAATCACATGTCACCGATGCCCAAACCACGAATCACCCAGCCCTGAAACACGTGTCACACACACCTGAAACACATGTCAGCCAAACGAGAAGCACTTGGCAGTCACGCCTGTATCAAATGACAGCCACGCCGGAAGCAAGTTCCTGCCACGCCTGAACCACATGGTAGGCCCAACAGAATCACGTGCCCGTCACGCATGAACCATGTGTGAGCCATGTGCCTACCTTGTGCCAGCGGAACGCGAGCAACGATCCAGCATCTCTCGACCTTGGTACAGCCTGGCTTGAGCCACATGCCATCCGCATCTGAACCACAAGCCAGCCACACCTGAACCACACGTCAGGCACACTGGACTCATGCAGGAGCCACATGTCAGCCACTTCTGAGCCATGTGTCACCAACACTTGAACCGCCTGCCACCCATTGCTGCCCCATGTGCCAGCCACACCTGAGCCCCACGCCAGCCATGCCTGAACCACGCATCAGGCACACCTGAACAATGTGCGAGCCAAGCCTGAATCACAAGTGAGGCCCAACTAAGTCACATGTGAACCACGCCTGAGCCACGAGTCAGCAGCACCTCCACCACAGGCAAGACACGCCTGAGTCACGTGTCAGCCGCAGCTGAGTCACACGTCAAACACGCCTGCGTCATGTGTCAGCCGCAACTGAAGCACATGCCAGGCACGCCGGAATGACCTTTGAGCCACACATGACTCCCGTTTCAGCCACTCCTGAACCACATGTCAGCCATGCCTGAGTCACAGGTGAGCCAGGGCTGGAGAACATGCCAGACAAGAAGCCTGAATCACGTTTGAATGTCACGAGAGTCTCATTGCAGCCACACCTGCGCCACACGTCAGCCACGCCTGAGTCACATGTCACCAACACCCGGCATGTTTCACACATGCCTCAGGCACATGTCAGCCACGCCTGAACCACCAGTCACCCATGCCTGAACCACACATCAGCCACACCTGAACAAAATGCGTGCCATGGCTCAATCACATGTCAGAAACGCCTTAGTCTCGTGTCAGCCACGCCTGAGCCACGTGCCAACAACGCCAGAGCCACGTGTGAGCTATGCCGGAGCAACACCCCAGCCACGCGTGAGCCTCACCTGAGACATGTTTTAGCCATGTGTGACAAACTCCTGAATCATGCGTCAGCCACACCTGACCCTGGTCTGAGGAACGCCTGAACTACGTGTGAGCCATGGCTCAGCCATGGCTGAACCACCTGTGAGCCACGCCTGAATCACGGGTGAAACCCTCCTGTACCATAGGAGACCTCCACAGGAGTCATGTGTGAGCCACTCCTGAGCTACACCTGAACCATATGTGAGCCTCCCTGAACCATGCCTGAACCACATGTGACACACTCGAACCACATGTGAGCCACCTGGGAAGCACGCATGTTCAATGCTAGAACCACACATGAGGCACATGGGAGCCACACTTGAAACGTGGCTGAGCCATGTGGGAGACAAGTGCCAGACACGCCTGAGTATGTGGGAGCCATGTGTCAGCAACGTCTGAGGCACGGGGGGGCCAAACATGAACGACATGTCACCCATATGTGAAGGAAACGTCTGCCGTGCACGGATACTGTGGGAAGAATGCCTGAGTCACGTGTCAGCCATGTGTGAAACATGTGTCAGCAGCACCAGCGTCATGTTTCACACATGCCTGAGTCACATGTCAGGCAAGCCTGAACCACTGGCCACCCATGTGTGAACCATGCACCAGCCACTGCTGAACCACACGAAGGCCATGCATGAACCATGAACGAACCACACCTGCATGACGGGTCAGGGACGCCAGTGTCACATGGCCGCCTCAACTGAGTCATGTGTCAGCCACACCTGAATGAAATGTGTGCCACGCCCGACTCGCGTCTCAGCCGTGCGGAAGTCACGTGCCAGCCAGGCCTGCACCATGTGCCAGCCAGGCCTGAACCACGTGCCAGTCACACTTGAAACACAGGTCAGCCTCACTTGAAGCACGTGTCAGCCATGCTGGCACTGCTTGCCTGGCATGCCTGAAAAACGTGCCATACATGCCACAAACACATGGGAGCCACGCCTGAGCATCAACACAGCCAGGCATGAGCCACACCTGAGCCATGTGTGACCAAAGCCTGAATCATGTGCCAGCCACATGTGAGCCAGTCTTCTGGCACGCCTGCATTACGTGTAAGCCATGGCAGAGCTATGCCCCAACCACGTGTGAGCCATGCCTAAATCACGTGTGAAAGTCTCCTCTACCATATGCGACCCACACGAGTCGTGGGTTAGCCACGCCTGAATTCCACCTGACCCATGTGTGAGCCACACGTGAAGCATGCATGAACCACATGTGAGACACCCTTGAACCACATCTGACCCACATGTGAAACCCACGTGTTCCATGCTTTCACCACACATGAACCACAGGGGAGCCACACATGAAACACAGCTGAGCCATGCATGAGCCACCTCACAGCCATGACTGAGTATTTGGGAGACACGTTTCACCGACATGTGAGTCACATGGGAGCCACACCTGTAGGGCATGTCACACACGCGTGACCACATGTCTGACACACATGGATAATGTGCAATGAATGCCTGAGTCACAGGGGAGCCATGCCTGAGTAGTGTGTCAGCCACACGTGATTCACGTGCCAGCCACTCCTGAAACACCTGTCACCTACGTCTGAACCACGTCTCAGTCACGACTGAGCCATGTGTCAACTGCGAATCACCAAGTGTCAGCCACACAGCAATCACGTGTCACTGAGGTCTGAACGAAGCATCACACACCACTTGAACACGTGTCACACACACCTGAATCACGTGTCACCCACACTACACTCATGCATGAGATGCATATCAGCCACTCCTGCACCAGGTGTTGAGGCACGCCTGAGTCAAGTGTCAGCCACAGCTGAGTCACGAGTCAGCCACAACTGAAGCACACGCCAGGCACATCGGAGTGACTTTTGAGCCAAGCATGAGTCACGTTTCAGTCATTCCTGAGCCACGTGTCAACCACGCCTGTGTCACATGTGAGCCATGGCTGAAGCACATGCCAGACAATCCGGAGTCACATTTCAGCCACGCAAATGTCGCGCTGTGGCCACCCCTGAGCCACTTGTCAGCCACGTCTGAACCACATGTCAGCCACAAGTGTAGCACATGTCAGCCACGCCTGAGCCCTGTGGCAACCGCCCCACAGCCGTGTCTCAGCCACACCCGAATCACATGTCACCGATGCCCAAACCACGAATCACCCAGCCCTGAAACACGTGTCACACACACCTGAAACACATGTCAGCCAAACGAGAAGCACTTGGCAGTCACGCCTGTATCAAATGACAGCCACGCCGGAAGCAAGTTCCTGCCACGCCTGAACCACATGGTAGGCCCAACAGAATCACGTGCCCGTCACGCATGAACCATGTGTGAGCCATGTGCCTACCTTGTGCCAGCGGAACGCGAGCAACGATCCAGCATCTCTCGACCTTGGTACAGCCTGGCTTGAGCCACATGCCATCCGCATCTGAACCACAAGCCAGCCACACCTGAACCACACGTCAGACACACTGGACTCATGCAGGAGCCACATGTCAGCCACTTCTGAGCCATGTGTCACCAACACTTGAACCGCCTGCCACCCATTGCTGCCCCATGTGCCAGCCACACCTGAGCCCCACGCCAGCCATGCCTGAACCACGCATCAGGCACACCTGAACAATGTGCGAGCCAAGCCTGAATCACAAGTGAGGCCCAACTAAGTCACATGTGAACCACGCCTGAGCCACGAGTCAGCAGCACCTCCACCACAGGCAAGACACGCCTGAGTCACGTGTCAGCCGCAGCTGAGTCACGCGTCAAACACGCCTGCGTCATGTGTCAGCCGCAACTGAAGCACATGCCAGGCACGCCGGAATGACCTTTGAGCCACACATGACTCCCGTTTCAGCCACTCCTGAACCACATGTCAGCCATGCCTGAGTCACAGGTGAGCCAGGGCTGGAGAACATGCCAGACAAGAAGCCTGAATCACGTTTGAATGTCACGAGAGTCTCATTGCAGCCACACCTGCGCCACACGTCAGCCACGCCTGAGTCACATGTCACCAACACCCGGCATGTTTCACACATGCCTCAGGCACATGTCAGCCACGCCTGAACCACCAGTCACCCATGCCTGAACCACACATCAGCCACACCTGAACAAAATGCGTGCCATGGCTCAATCACATGTCAGAAACGCCTTAGTCTCGTGTCAGCCACGCCTGAGCCACGTGCCAACAACGCCAGAGCCACGTGTGAGCTATGCCGGAGCAACACCCCAGCCACGCATGAGCCTCACCTGAGACATGTTTTAGCCATGTGTGACAAACTCCTGAATCATGCGTCAGCCACACCTGACCCTGGTCTGAGGAACGCCTGAACTACGTGTGAGCCATGGCTCAGCCATGGCTGAACCACCTGTGAGCCACGCCTGAATCACGGGTGAAACCCTCCTGTACCATAGGAGACCTCCACAGGAGTCATGTGTGAGCCACTCCTGAGCTACACCTGAACCATATGTGAGCCTCCCTGAACCATGCCTGAACCACATGTGACACACTCGAACCACATGTGAGCCACCTGGGAAGCACGCATGTTCAATGCTAGAACCACACATGAGGCACATGGGAGCCACACTTGAAACGTGGCTGAGCCATGTGGGAGACAAGTGCCAGACACGCCTGAGTATGTGGGAGCCATGTGTCAGCAACGTCTGAGGCACGGGGGGGCCAAACATGAACGACATGTCACCCATATGTGAAGGAAACGTCTGCCGTGCACGGATACTGTGCGAAGAATGCCTGAGTCACGTGTCAGCCATGTGTGAAACATATGTCAGCAGCACCAGCGTCATGTTTCACACATGCCTGAGTCACATGTCAGGCAAGCCTGAACCACTGGCCACCCATGTGTGAACCATGCACCAGCCACTGCTGAACCACACGAAGGCCATGCATGAACCATGAACGAACCACACCTGCATGACGGGTCAGGGACGCCAGTGTCACATGGCCGCCTCAACTGAGTCATGTGTCAGCCACACCTGAATGAAATGTGTGCCACGGCCGACTCGCGTCTCAGCCGTGCGGAAGTCACGTGCCAGCCAGGCCTGCACCATGTGCCAGCCAGGCCTGAACCACGTGCCAGTCACACTTGAAACACAGGTCAGCCTCACTTGAAGCACGTGTCAGCCACGCTGGCACGGCTTGCCTGGCATGCCTGAAAAACGTGCCATACATGCCACAAACACATGGGAGCCACGCCTGAGCATCAACACAGCCAGGCATGAGCCACACCTGAGCCATGTGTGACCAAAGCCTGAATCATGTGCCAGCCACATGTGAGCCAGTCTTCTGGCACGCCTGCATTACGTGTAAGCCATGGCAGAGCTATGCCCCAACCACGTGTGAGCCATGCCTAAATCACGTGTGAAAGTCTCCTCTACCATATGCGACCCACACGAGTCGTGGGTTAGCCACGCCTGAATTCCACCTGACCCATGTGTGAGCCACACGTGAAGCATGCATGAACCACATGTGAGACACCCTTGAACCACATCTGACCCACATGTGAAACCCACGTGTTCCATGCTTTCACCACACATGAACCACAGGGGAGCCACACATGAAACACAGCTGAGCCATGCATGAGCCACCTCACAGCCATGACTGAGTATTTGGGAGACACGTTTCACCGACATGTGAGTCACATGGGAGCCACACCTGTAGGGCATGTCACACACGCGTGACCACATGTCTGACACACATGGATAATGTGCAATGAATGCCTGAGTCACAGGGGAGCCATGCCTGAGTAGTGTGTCAGCCACACGTGATTCACGTGCCAGCCACTCCTGAAACACCTGTCACCTACGTCTGAACCACGTCTCAGTCACGACTGAGCCATGTGTCAACTGCGAATCACCAAGTGTCAGCCACACAGCAATCACGCGTCACTGAGGTCTGAACGAAGCATCACACACCACTTGAACACGTGTCACACACACCTGAATCACGTGTCACCCACACTACACTCATGCATGAGATGCATATCAGCCACTCCTGCACCAGGTGTTGAGGCACGCCTGAGTCAAGTGTCAGCCACAGCTGAGTCACGAGTCAGCCACAACTGAAGCACACGCCAGGCACATCGGAGTGACATTTGAGCCAAGCATGAGACACGTTTCAGTCATTCCTGAGCCACGTGTCAACCACGCCTGTGTCACATGTGAGCCATGGCTGAAGCACATGCCAGACAATCCGGAGTCACATTTCAGCCACGCAAATGTCGCGCTGTGGCCACCCCTGAGCCACTTGTCAGCCACGTCTGAACCACATGTCAGCCACAAGTGTAGCACATGTCAGCCACGCCTGAGCCCTGTGGCAACCGCCCCACAGCCGTGTCTCAGCCACACCCGAATCACATGTCACCGATGCCCAAACCACGAATCACCCAGCCCTGAAACACGGGTCACACACACCTGAAACACATGTCAGCCAAACGAGAAGCACTTGGCAGTCACGCCTGTATCAAATGACAGCCACGCCGCAAGCAAGTTCCTGCCACGCCTGAACCACATGGTAGGCCCAACAGAATCACGTGCCCGTCACGCATGAACCATGTGTGAGCCATGTGCCTACCTTGTGCCAGCGGAACACGAGCAACGATCCAGCATCTCTCGACCTTGGTACAGCCTGGCTTGAGCCACATGCCATCCGCATCTGAACCACAAGCCAGCCACACCTGAACCACACGTCAGACACACTGGACTCATGCAGGAGCCACATGTCAGCCACTTCTGAGACATGTGTCACCAACACTTGAACCGCCTGCCACCCATTGCTGCCCCATGTGCCAGCCACACCTGAGCCCCATGCCAGCCATGCCTGAACCACGCATCAGGCACACCTGAACAATGTGCGAGCCAAGCCTGAATCACAAGTGAGGCCCAACTAAGTCACATGTGAACCACGCCTGAGCCACGAGTCAGCAGCACCTCCACCACAGGCAAGACACGCCTGAGTCACGTGTCAGCCGCAGCTGAGTCACGCGTCAAACACGCCTGCGTCATGTGTCAGCCGCAACTGAAGCACATGCCAGGCACGCCGGAATGACCTTTGAGCCACACATGACTCCCGTTTCAGCCACTCCTGAACCACATGTCAGCCATGCCTGAGTCACAGGTGAGCCAGGGCTGGAGAACATGCCAGACAAGAAGCCTGAATCACGTTTGAATGTCACGAGAGTCTCATTGCAGCCACACCTGCGCCACACGTCAGCCACGCCTGAGTCACATGTCACCAACACCCGGCATGTTTCACACATGCCTCAGGCACATGTCAGCCACGCCTGAACCACCAGTCACCCATGCCTGAACCACACATCAGCCACACCTGAACAAAATGCGTGCCATGGCTCAATCACATGTCAGAAACGCCTTAGTCTCGTGTCAGCCACGCCTGAGCCACGTGCCAACCACGCCAGAGCCACGTGTGAGCTATGCCGGAGCAACACCCCAGCCACGCGTGAGCCTCACCTGAGACATGTTTTAGCCATGTGTGACAAACTCCTGAATCATGCGTCAGCCACACCTGACCCCGGTCTGAGGAACGCCTGAACTACGTGTGAGCCATGGCTCAGCCATGGCTGAACCACCTGTGAGCCACGCCTGAATCACGGGTGAAACCCTCCTGTACCATAGGAGACCTCCACAGGAGTCATGTGTGAGCCACTCCTGAGCTACACCTGAACCATATGTGAGCCTCCCTGAACCATGCCTGAACCCCATGTGACACACTCGAACCACATGTGAGCCACCTGGGAAGCACGCATGTTCAATGCTAGAACCACACATGAGGCACATGGGAGCCACACTTGAAACGTGGCTGAGCCATGTGGGAGACAAGTGCCAGACACGCCTGAGTATGTGGGAGCCATGTGTCAGCAACGTCTGAGGCACGGGGGGGCCAAACATGAACGACATGTCACCCATATGTGAAGGAAACGTCTGCCGTGCACGGATACTGTGCGAAGAATGCCTGAGTCACGTGTCAGCCATGTGTGAAACATGTGTCAGCAGCACCAGCGTCATGTTTCACACATGCCTGAGTCACATGTCAGGCAAGCCTGAACCACTGGCCACCCATGTGTGAACCATGCACCAGCCACTGCTGAACCACACGAAGGCCATGCATGAACCATGAACGAACCACACCTGCATGACGGGTCAGGCACGCCTGTGTCACATGGCCACCTCAACTGAGTCATGTGTCAGCCACACCTGAATAACATGTGTGCCACGCCCGACTCACGTCTCAGCCGTGCGGAAGTCACGTGCCATCCAGGCCTGCACCATGTGCCAGCCAGGCCTGAACCACGTGCCAGTCACACTTGAAACACAGGTCAGCCTCACTTGAAGCACGTGTCAGCCACGCTGGCACGGCTTGCCTGGCATGCCTGAAAAACGTGCCATACATGCCACAAACACATGGGAGCCACGCCTGAGCATCAACACAGCCAGGCATGAGCCACACCTGAGCCATGTGTGACCAAAGCCTGAATCATGTGCCAGCCACATGTGAGCCTGTCTTCTGGCACGTCTGCTTTACGTGTAAGCCATGGCAGAGCTATGCCCCAACCACGTGTGAGCCATGCCTAAATCACGTGTGAAAGTCTCCTCTACCATATGCGACCCACACGAGTCGTGGGTGAGCCACGCCTGAATTCCACCTGACCCATGTGTGAGCCACACGTGAAGCATGCATGAACCACATGTGAGACACCCTTGAACCAAATCTGACCCACATGTGAAACCCACGTGTTCCATGCTTTAACCACACATGAACCACAGGGGAGCCACACATGAAGCACAGCTGAGCCATGCATGAGCCACCTCACAGCCATGACTGAGTATTTGGGAGACACGTTTCACCGACATGTGAGTCACATGGGAGCCACACCTTTAGTTCATGCCACATACGCGTGACCACATGTCTGACACACATGGATAATGTGCAGTGAATGCCTGAGTCACAGGGGAGCCATGCCTGAGTAGTGTGTCAGCCACACGTGATTCACGTGCCAGCCACTCCTGAAACACCTGTCACCTATGTCTGAACCACGTCTCAGTCACGACTGAGCCATGTGTCAACTGCGAATCACCAAGTGTCAGCCACACAGCAATCACGCGTCACTGAGGTCTGAACGAAGCATCACACACCACTTGAACACGTGTCACACACACCTGAATCACGTGTCACCCACACTACACTCATGCATGAGATGCATATCAGCCACTCCTGCACCAGGTGTTGAGGCACGCCTGAGTCAAGTGTCAGCCACAGCTGAGTCACGAGTCAGCCACAACTGAAGCACACGCCAGGCACATCGGAGTGACATTTGAGCCAAGCATGAGACACGTTTCAGTCATTCCTGAGCCACGTGTCAACCACGCCTGTGTCACATGTGAGCCATGGCTGAAGCACATGCCAGACAATCCGGAGTCACATTTCAGCCACGCAAATGTCGCGCTGTGGCCACCCCTGAGCCACTTGTCAGCCACGTCTGAACCACATGTCAGCCACAAGTGTAGCACATGTCAGCCACGCCTGAGCCCTGTGGCAACCGCCCCACAGCCGTGTCTCAGCCACACCCGAATCACATGTCACCGATGCCCAAACCACGAATCACCCAGCCCTGAAACACGTGTCACACACACCTGAAACACATGTCAGCCAAACGAGAAGCACTTGGCAGTCACGCCTGTATCAAATGACAGCCACGCCGGAAGCAAGTTCCTGCCACGCCTGAACCACATGGTAGGCCCAACAGAATCACGTGCCCGTCACGCATGAACCATGTGTGAGCCATGTGCCTACCTTGTGCCAGCGGAACGCGAGCAACGATCCAGCATCTCTCGACCTTGGTACAGCCTGGCTTGAGCCACATGCCATCCGCATCTGAACCACAAGCCAGCCACACCTGAACCACACGTCAGACACACTGGACTCATGCAGGAGCCACATGTCAGCCACTTCTGAGCCATGTGTCACCAACACTTGAACCGCCTGCCACCCATTGCTGCCCCATGTGCCAGCCACACCTGAGCCCCATGCCAGCCATGCCTGAACCACGCATCAGGCACACCTGAACAATGTGCGAGCCAAGCCTGAATCACAAGTGAGGCCCAACTAAGTCACATGTGAACCACGCCTGAGCCACGAGTCAGCAGCACCTCCACCACAGGCAAGACACGCCTGAGTCACGTGTCAGCCGCAGCTGAGTCACGCGTCAAACACGCCTGCGTCATGTGTCAGCCGCAACTGAAGCACATGCCAGGCACGCCGGAATGACCTTTGAGCCACACATGACTCCCGTTTCAGCCACTCCTGAACCACATGTCAGCCATGCCTGAGTCACAGGTGAGCCAGGGCTGGAGAACATGCCAGACAAGAAGCCTGAATCACGTTTGAATGTCACGAGAGTCTCATTGCAGCCACACCTGCGCCACACGTCAGCCACGCCTGAGTCACATGTCACCAACACCCGGCATGTTTCACACATGCCTCAGGCACATGTCAGCCACGCCTGAACCACCAGTCACCCATGCCTGAACCACACATCAGCCACACCTGAACAAAATGCGTGCCATGGCTCAATCACATGTCAGAAACGCCTTAGTCTCGTGTCAGCCACGCCTGAGCCACGTGCCAACCACGCCAGAGCCACGTGTGAGCTATGCCGGAGCAACACCCCAGCCACGCGTGAGCCTCACCTGAGACATGTTTTAGCCATGTGTGACAAACTCCTGAATCATGCGTCAGCCACACCTGACCCCGGTCTGAGGAACGCCTGAACTACGTGTGAGCCATGGCTCAGCCATGGCTGAACCACCTGTGAGCCACGCCTGAATCACGGGTGAAACCCTCCTGTACCATAGGAGACCTCCACAGGAGTCATGTGTGAGCCACTCCTGAGCTACACCTGAACCATATGTGAGCCTCCCTGAACCATGCCTGAACCCCATGTGACACACTCGAACCACATGTGAGCCACCTGGGAAGCACGCATGTTCAATGCTAGAACCACACATGAGGCACATGGGAGCCACACTTGAAACGTGGCTGAGCCATGTGGGAGACAAGTGCCAGACACGCCTGAGTATGTGGGAGCCATGTGTCAGCAACGTCTGAGGCACGGGGGGGCCAAACATGAACGACATGTCACCCATATGTGAAGGAAACGTCTGCCGTGCACGGATACTGTGCGAAGAATGCCTGAGTCACGTGTCAGCCATGTGTGAAACATGTGTCAGCAGCACCAGCGTCATGTTTCACACATGCCTGAGTCACATGTCAGGCAAGCCTGAACCACTGGCCACCCATGTGTGAACCATGCACCAGCCACTGCTGAACCACACGAAGGCCATGCATGAACCATGAACGAACCACACCTGCATGACGGGTCAGGCACGCCTGTGTCACATGGCCACCTCAACTGAGTCATGTGTCAGCCACACCTGAATAACATGTGTGCCACGCCCGACTCACGTCTCAGCCGTGCGGAAGTCACGTGCCATCCAGGCCTGCACCATGTGCCAGCCAGGCCTGAACCACGTGCCAGTCACACTTGAAACACAGGTCAGCCTCACTTAAAG
Organism: Equus caballus; assembly: GCF_041296265.1. Taxonomy (NCBI): domain Eukaryota; kingdom Metazoa; phylum Chordata; class Mammalia; order Perissodactyla; family Equidae; genus Equus; species Equus caballus. The sequence continues at coordinate 49,170,956 of NC_091715.1, forward strand.
CACGTGTCAGCCACGCTGGCACGGCTTGCCTGGCATGCCTGAAAAACGTGCCATACATGCCACAAACACATGGGAGCCACGCCTGAGCATCAACACAGCCAGGCATGAGCCACACCTGAGCCATGTGTGACCAAAGCCTGAATCATGTGCCAGCCACATGTGAGCCTGTCTTCTGGCACGTCTGCTTTACGTGTAAGCCATGGCAGAGCTATGCCCCAACCACGTGTGAGCCATGCCTAAATCACGTGTGAAAGTCTCCTCTACCATATGCGACCCACACGAGTCGTGGGTGAGCCACGCCTGAATTCCACCTGACCCATGTGTGAGCCACACGTGAAGCATGCATGAACCACATGTGAGACACCCTTGAACCAAATCTGACCCACATGTGAAACCCACGTGTTCCATGCTTTAACCACACATGAACCACAGGGGAGCCACACATGAAGCACAGCTGAGCCATGCATGAGCCACCTCACAGCCATGACTGAGTATTTGGGAGACACGTTTCACCGACATGTGAGTCACATGGGAGCCACACCTTTAGTTCATGCCACATACGCGTGACCACATGTCTGACACACATGGATAATGTGCAGTGAATGCCTGAGTCACAGGGGAGCCATGCCTGAGTAGTGTGTCAGCCACACGTGATTCACGTGCCAGCCACTCCTGAAACACCTGTCACCTATGTCTGAACCACGTCTCAGTCACGACTGAGCCATGTGTCAACTGCGAATCACCAAGTGTCAGCCACACAGCAATCACGCGTCACTGAGGTCTGAACGAAGCATCACACACCACTTGAACACGTGTCACACACACCTGAATCACGTGTCACCCACACTACACTCATGCATGAGATGCATATCAGCCACTCCTGCACCAGGTGTTGAGGCACGCCTGAGTCAAGTGTCAGCCACAGCTGAGTCACGAGTCAGCCACAACTGAAGCACACGCCAGGCACATCGGAGTGACATTTGAGCCAAGCATGAGACACGTTTCAGTCATTCCTGAGCCACGTGTCAACCACGCCTGTGTCACATGTGAGCCATGGCTGAAGCACATGCCAGACAATCCGGAGTCACATTTCAGCCACGCAAATGTCGCGCTGTGGCCACCCCTGAGCCACTTGTCAGCCACGTCTGAACCACATGTCAGCCACAAGTGTAGCACATGTCAGCCACGCCTGAGCCCTGTGGCAACCGCCCCACAGCCGTGTCTCAGCCACACCCGAATCACATGTCACCGATGCCCAAACCACGAATCACCCAGCCCTGAAACACGTGTCACACACACCTGAAACACATGTCAGCCAAACGAGAAGCACTTGGCAGTCACGCCTGTATCAAATGACAGCCACGCCGGAAGCAAGTTCCTGCCACGCCTGAACCACATGGTAGGCCCAACAGAATCACGTGCCCGTCACGCATGAACCATGTGTGAGCCATGTGCCTACCTTGTGCCAGCGGAACGCGAGCAACGATCCAGCATCTCTCGACCTTGGTACAGCCTGGCTTGAGCCACATGCCATCCGCATCTGAACCACAAGCCAGCCACACCTGAACCACACGTCAGACACACTGGACTCATGCAGGAGCCACATGTCAGCCACTTCTGAGCCATGTGTCACCAACACTTGAACCGCCTGCCACCCATTGCTGCCCCATGTGCCAGCCACACCTGAGCCCCATGCCAGCCATGCCTGAACCACGCATCAGGCACACCTGAACAATGTGCGAGCCAAGCCTGAATCACAAGTGAGGCCCAACTAAGTCACATGTGAACCACGCCTGAGCCACGAGTCAGCAGCACCTCCACCACAGGCAAGACACGCCTGAGTCACGTGTCAGCCGCAGCTGAGTCACGCGTCAAACACGCCTGCGTCATGTGTCAGCCGCAACTGAAGCACATGCCAGGCACGCCGGAATGACCTTTGAGCCACACATGACTCCCGTTTCAGCCACTCCTGAACCACATGTCAGCCATGCCTGAGTCACAGGTGAGCCAGGGCTGGAGAACATGCCAGACAAGAAGCCTGAATCACGTTTGAATGTCACGAGAGTCTCATTGCAGCCACACCTGCGCCACACGTCAGCCACGCCTGAGTCACATGTCACCAACACCCGGCATGTTTCACACATGCCTCAGGCACATGTCAGCCACGCCTGAACCACCAGTCACCCATGCCTGAACCACACATCAGCCACACCTGAACAAAATGCGTGCCATGGCTCAATCACATGTCAGAAACGCCTTAGTCTCGTGTCAGCCACGCCTGAGCCACGTGCCAACCACGCCAGAGCCACGTGTGAGCTATGCCGGAGCAACACCCCAGCCACGCGTGAGCCTCACCTGAGACATGTTTTAGCCATGTGTGACAAACTCCTGAATCATGCGTCAGCCACACCTGACCCCGGTCTGAGGAACGCCTGAACTACGTGTGAGCCATGGCTCAGCCATGGCTGAACCACCTGTGAGCCACGCCTGAATCACGGGTGAAACCCTCCTGTACCATAGGAGACCTCCACAGGAGTCATGTGTGAGCCACTCCTGAGCTACACCTGAACCATATGTGAGCCTCCCTGAACCATGCCTGAACCCCATGTGACACACTCGAACCACATGTGAGCCACCTGGGAAGCACGCATGTTCAATGCTAGAACCACACATGAGGCACATGGGAGCCACACTTGAAACGTGGCTGAGCCATGTGGGAGACAAGTGCCAGACACGCCTGAGTATGTGGGAGCCATGTGTCAGCAACGTCTGAGGCACGGGGGGGCCAAACATGAACGACATGTCACCCATATGTGAAGGAAACGTCTGCCGTGCACGGATACTGTGCGAAGAATGCCTGAGTCACGTGTCAGCCATGTGTGAAACATGTGTCAGCAGCACCAGCGTCATGTTTCACACATGCCTGAGTCACATGTCAGGCAAGCCTGAACCACTGGCCACCCATGTGTGAACCATGCACCAGCCACTGCTGAACCACACGAAGGCCATGCATGAACCATGAACGAACCACACCTGCATGACGGGTCAGGCACGCCTGTGTCACATGGCCACCTCAACTGAGTCATGTGTCAGCCACACCTGAATAACATGTGTGCCACGCCCGACTCACGTCTCAGCCGTGCGGAAGTCACGTGCCATCCAGGCCTGCACCATGTGCCAGCCAGGCCTGAACCACGTGCCAGTCACACTTGAAACACAGGTCAGCCTCACTTAAAGCACGTGTCAGCCACGCTGGCACGGCTTGCCTGGCATGCCTGAAAAACGTGCCATACATGCCACAAACACATGGGAGCCACGCCTGAGCATCAACACAGCCAGGCATGAGCCACACCTGAGCCATGTGTGACCAAAGCCTGAATCATGTGCCAGCCACATGTGAGCCTGTCTTCTGGCACGTCTGCTTTACGTGTAAGCCATGGCAGAGCTATGCCCCAACCACGTGTGAGCCATGCCTAAATCACGTGTGAAAGTCTCCTCTACCATATGCGACCCACACGAGTCGTGGGTGAGCCACGCCTGAATTCCACCTGACCCATGTGTGAGCCACACGTGAAGCATGCATGAACCACATGTGAGACACCCTTGAACCAAATCTGACCCACATGTGAAACCCACGTGTTCCATGCTTTAACCACACATGAACCACAGGGGAGCCACACATGAAGCACAGCTGAGCCATGCATGAGCCACCTCACAGCCATGACTGAGTATTTGGGAGACACGTTTCACCGACATGTGAGTCACATGGGAGCCACACCTTTAGTTCATGCCACATACGCGTGACCACATGTCTGACACACATGGATAATGTGCAGTGAATGCCTGAGTCACAGGGGAGCCATGCCTGAGTAGTGTGTCAGCCACACGTGATTCACGTGCCAGCCACTCCTGAAACACCTGTCACCTATGTCTGAACCACGTCTCAGTCACGACTGAGCCATGTGTCAACTGCGAATCACCAAGTGTCAGCCACACAGCAATCACGTGTCACTGAGGTCTGAACGAAGCATCACACACCACTTGAACACGTGTCACACACACCTGAATCACGTGTCACCCACACTACACTCATGCATGAGATGCATATCAGCCACTCCTGCACCAGGTGTTGAGGCACGCCTGAGTCAAGTGTCAGCCACAGCTGAGTCACGAGTCAGCCACAACTGAAGCACACGCCAGGCACATCGGAGTGACATTTGAGCCAAGCATGAGACACGTTTCAGTCATTCCTGAGCCACGTGTCAACCACGCCTGTGTCACATGTGAGCCATGGCTGAAGCACATGCCAGACAATCCGGAGTCACATTTCAGCCACGCAAATGTCGCGCTGTGGCCACCCCTGAGCCACTTGTCAGCCACGTCTGAACCACATGTCAGCCACAAGTGTAGCACATGTCAGCCACGCCTGAGCCCTGTGGCAACCGCCCCACAGCCGTGTCTCAGCCACACCCGAATCACATGTCACCGATGCCCAAACCACGAATCACCCAGCCCTGAAACACGTGTCACACACACCTGAAACACATGTCAGCCAAACGAGAAGCACTTGGCAGTCACGCCTGTATCAAATGACAGCCACGCCGGAAGCAAGTTCCTGCCACGCCTGAACCACATGGTAGGCCCAACAGAATCACGTGCCCGTCACGCATGAACCATGTGTGAGCCATGTGCCTACCTTGTGCCAGCGGAACGCGAGCAACGATCCAGCATCTCTCGACCTTGGTACAGCCTGGCTTGAGCCACATGCCATCCGCATCTGAACCACAAGCCAGCCACACCTGAACCACACGTCAGACACACTGGACTCATGCAGGAGCCACATGTCAGCCACTTCTGAGCCATGTGTCACCAACACTTGAACCGCCTGCCACCCATTGCTGCCCCATGTGCCAGCCACACCTGAGCCCCATGCCAGCCATGCCTGAACCACGCATCAGGCACACCTGAACAATGTGCGAGCCAAGCCTGAATCACAAGTGAGGCCCAACTAAGTCACATGTGAACCACGCCTGAGCCACGAGTCAGCAGCACCTCCACCACAGGCAAGACACGCCTGAGTCACGTGTCAGCCGCAGCTGAGTCACGCGTCAAACACGCCTGCGTCATGTGTCAGCCGCAACTGAAGCACATGCCAGGCATGCCGGAATGACCTTTGAGCCACACATGACTCCCGTTTCAGCCACTCCTGAACCACATGTCAGCCATGCCTGAGTCACAGGTGAGCCAGGGCTGGAGAACATGCCAGACAAGAAGCCTGAATCACGTTTGAATGTCACGAGAGTCTCATTGCAGCCACACCTGCGCCACACGTCAGCCACGCCTGAGTCACATGTCACCAACACCCGGCATGTTTCACACATGCCTCAGGCACATGTCAGCCACGCCTGAACCACCAGTCACCCATGCCTGAACCACACATCAGCCACACCTGAACAAAATGCGTGCCATGGCTCAATCACATGTCAGAAACGCCTTAGTCTCGTGTCAGCCACGCCTGAGCCACGTGCCAACCACGCCAGAGCCACGTGTGAGCTATGCCGGAGCAACACCCCAGCCACGCGTGAGCCTCACCTGAGACATGTTTTAGCCATGTGTGACAAACTCCTGAATCACGCGTCAGCCACACCTGACCCCGGTCTGAGGAACGCCTGAACTACGTGTGAGCCATGGCTCAGCCATGGCTGAACCACCTGTGAGCCACGCCTGAATCACGGGTGAAACCCTCCTGTACCATAGGAGACCTCCACAGGAGTCATGTGTGAGCCACTCCTGAGCTACACCTGAACCATATGTGAGCCTCCCTGAACCATGCCTGAACCACATGTGACACACTCGAACCACATGTGAGCCACCTGGGAAGCACGCATGTTCAATGCTAGAACCACACATGAGGCACATGGGAGCCACACTTGAAACGTGGCTGAGCCATGTGGGAGACAAGTGCCAGACACGCCTGAGTATGTGGGAGCCATGTGTCAGCAACGTCTGAGGCACGGGGGGGCCAAACATGAACGACATGTCACCCATATGTGAAGGAAACGTCTGCCGTGCACGGATACTGTGCGAAGAATGCCTGAGTCACGTGTCAGCCATGTGTGAAACATGTGTCAGCAGCACCAGCGTCATGTTTCACACATGCCTGAGTCACATGTCAGGCAAGCCTGAACCACTGGCCACCCATGTGTGAACCATGCACCAGCCACTGCTGAACCACACGAAGGCCATGCATGAACCATGAACGAACCACACCTGCATGACGGGTCAGGCACGCCTGTGTCACATGGCCACCTCAACTGAGTCATGTGTCAGCCACACCTGAATAACATGTGTGCCACGCCCGACTCACGTCTCAGCCGTGCGGAAGTCACGTGCCATCCAGGCCTGCACCATGTGCCAGCCAGGCCTGAACCACGTGCCAGTCACACTTGAAACACAGGTCAGCCTCACTTGAAGCACGTGTCAGCCACGCTGGCACGGCTTGCCTGGCATGCCTGAAAAACGTGCCATACATGCCACAAACACATGGGAGCCACGCCTGAGCATCAACACAGCCAGGCATGAGCCACACCTGAGCCATGTGTGACCAAAGCCTGAATCATGTGCCAGCCACATGTGAGCCTGTCTTCTGGCACGTCTGCTTTACGTGTAAGCCATGGCAGAGCTATGCCCCAACCACGTGTGAGCCATGCCTAAATCACGTGTGAAAGTCTCCTCTACCATATGCGACCCACACGAGTCGTGGGTGAGCCACGCCTGAATTCCACCTGACCCATGTGTGAGCCACACGTGAAGCATGCATGAACCACATGTGAGACACCCTTGAACCAAATCTGACCCACATGTGAAACCCACGTGTTCCATGCTTTAACCACACATGAACCACAGGGGAGCCACACATGAAGCACAGCTGAGCCATGCATGAGCCACCTCACAGCCATGACTGAGTATTTGGGAGACACATTTCACCGACATGTGAGTCACATGGGAGCCACACCTTTAATTCATGCCACATACGCGTGACCACATGTCTGACACACATGGATAATGTGCAGTGAATGGCTGAGTCACAGGGGAGCCATGCCTGAGTAGTGTGTCAGCCACACGTGATTCACGTGCCAGCCACTCCTGAAACACCTGTCACCTATGTCTGAACCACGTCTCAGTCACGACTGAGCCATGTGTCAACTGCGAATCACCAAGTGTCAGCCACACAGCAATCACGTGTCACTGAGGTCTGAACGAAGCATCACACACCACTTGAACACGTGTCACACACACCTGAATCACGTGTCACCCACACTACACTCATGCATGAGATGCATATCAGCCACTCCTGCACCAGGTGTTGAGGCACGCCTGAGTCAAGTGTCAGCCACAGCTGAGTCACGAGTCAGCCACAACTGAAGCACACGCCAGGCACATCGGAGTGACATTTGAGCCAAGCATGAGACACGTTTCAGTCATTCCTGAGCCACGTGTCAACCACGCCTGTGTCACATGTGAGCCATGGCTGAAGCACATGCCAGACAATCCGGAGTCACATTTCAGCCACGCAAATGTCGCGCTGTGGCCACCCCTGAGCCACTTGTCAGCCACGTCTGAACCACATGTCAGCCACAAGTGTAGCACATGTCAGCCACGCCTGAGCCCTGTGGCAACCGCCCCACAGCCGTGTCTCAGCCACACCCGAATCACATGTCACCGATGCCCAAACCACGAATCACCCAGCCCTGAAACACGTGTCACACACACCTGAAACACATGTCAGCCAAACGAGAAGCACTTGGCAGTCACGCCTGTATCAAATGACAGCCACGCCGGAAGCAAGTTCCTGCCACGCCTGAACCACATGGTAGGCCCAACAGAATCACGTGCCCGTCACGCATGAACCATGTGTGAGCCATGTGCCTACCTTGTGCCAGCGGAACGCGAGCAACGATCCAGCATCTCTCGACCTTGGTACAGCCTGGCTTGAGCCAAATGCCATCCGCATCTGAACCACAAGCCAGCCACACCTGAACCACACGTCAGACACACTGGACTCATGCAGGAGCCACATGTCAGCCACTTCTGAGCCATGTGTCACCAACACTTGAACCGCCTGCCACCCATTGCTGCCCCATGTGCCAGCCACACCTGAGCCCCATGCCAGCCATGCCTGAACCACGCATCAGGCACACCTGAACAATGTGCGAGCCAAGCCTGAATCACAAGTGAGGCCCAACTAAGTCACATGTGAACCACGCCTGAGCCACGAGTCAGCAGCACCTCCACCACAGGCAAGACACGCCTGAGTCACGTGTCAGCCGCAGCTGAGTCACGCGTCAAACACGCCTGCGTCATGTGTCAGCCGCAACTGAAGCACATGCCAGGCACGCCGGAATGACCTTTGAGCCACACATGACTCCCGTTTCAGCCACTCCTGAACCACATGTCAGCCATGCCTGAGTCACAGGTGAGCCAGGGCTGGAGAACATGCCAGACAAGAAGCCTGAATCACGTTTGAATGTCACGAGAGTCTCATTGCAGCCACACCTGCGCCACACGTCAGCCACGCCTGAGTCACATGTCACCAACACCCGGCATGTTTCACACATGCCTCAGGCACATGTCAGCCACGCCTGAACCACCAGTCACCCATGCCTGAACCACACATCAGCCACACCTGAACAAAATGCGTGCCATGGCTCAATCACATGTCAGAAACGCCTTAGTCTCGTGTCAGCCACGCCTGAGCCACGTGCCAACCACGCCAGAGCCACGTGTGAGCTATGCCGGAGCAACACCCCAGCCACGCGTGAGCCTCACCTGAGACATGTTTTAGCCATGTGTGACAAACTCCTGAATCACGCGTCAGCCACACCTGACCCCGGTCTGAGGAACGCCTGAACTACGTGTGAGCCATGGCTCAGCCATGGCTGAACCACCTGTGAGCCACGCCTGAATCACGGGTGAAACCCTCCTGTACCATAGGAGACCTCCACAGGAGTCATGTGTGAGCCACTCCTGAGCTACACCTGAACCATATGTGAGCCTCCCTGAACCATGCCTGAACCCCATGTGACACACTCGAACCACATGTGAGCCACCTGGGAAGCACGCATGTTCAATGCTAGAACCACACATGAGGCACATGGGAGCCACACTTGAAACGTGGCTGAGCCATGTGGGAGACAAGTGCCAGACACGCCTGAGTATGTGGGAGCCATGTGTCAGCAACGTCTGAGGCACGGGGGGGCCAAACATGAACGACATGTCACCCATATGTGAAGGAAACGTCTGCCGTGCACGGATACTGTGCGAAGAATGCCTGAGTCACGTGTCAGCCATGTGTGAAACATGTGTCAGCAGCACCAGCGTCATGTTTCACACATGCCTGAGTCACATGTCAGGCAAGCCTGAACCACTGGCCACCCATGTGTGAACCATGCACCAGCCACTGCTGAACCACACGAAGGCCATGCATGAACCATGAACGAACCACACCTGCATGACGGGTCAGGCACGCCTGTGTCACATGGCCACCTCAACTGAGTCATGTGTCAGCCACACCTGAATAACGTGTGCCACGCCCGACTCACGTCTCAGCCGTGCGGAAGTCACGTGCCAGCCAGGCCTGCACCACGTGCCAGTCACACTTGAAACACAGGTCAGCCTCACTTGAAGCACGTGTCAGCCACGCTGGCACTGCTTGCCTGGCATGCCTGAAAAACCTGCCATACATGCCACAAACACATGGGAGCCACGCCTGAGCATCAACACAGCCAGGCATGAGCCACACCTGAGCCATGTGTGACCAAAGCCTGTATCATGTGCCAGCCACATGTGAGCCAGTCTTCTGGCACGCCTGCATTACGTGTAAGCCATGGCAGAGCTATGCCCCAACCACGTGTGAGCCATGCCTAAATCACGTGTGAAAGTCACCTCTACCGTATGCGACCCACACGAGTCGTGGGTTAGCCACGCCTGAATTCCACCTGACCCATGTGTGAGCCACACGTGAAGCATGCATGAACCACATGTGAGACACCCTTGAACCACATCTGACCCACATGTGAAACCCACGTGTTCCATGCTTTAACCACACATGAACCACAGGGGAGCCACACATGAAACACAGCTGAGCCATGCATGAGCCACCTCACAGCCATGACTGAGTATTTGGGAGACACATTTCACCGACATGTGAGTCACATGGGAGCCACACCTGTAGGGCATGTCACACACGCGTGACCACATGTCTGACACACATGGATAATGTGCAATGAATGCCTGAGTCACAGGGGAGCCATGCCTGAGTAGTGTGTCAGCCACACGTGATTCACGTGCCACCCACTCCTGAAACACCTGTCACCTATGTCTGAACCACGTCTCAGTCACGACTGAGCCATGTGTCAACTGCGAATCACCAAGTGTCAGCCACACAGCAATCGCGTGTCACTGAGGTCTGAACGAAGCATCACACACCACTTGAACACGTGTCACACACACCTGAATCACGCGTCACCCACACTACACTCATGCATGAGATGCATATCAGCCACTCCTGCACCAGGTGTTGAGGCACGCCTGAGTCAAGTGTCAGCCACAGCTGAGTCACGAGTCAGCCACAACTGAAGCACACGCCAGGCACATCAGAGTGACTTTTGAGCCAAGCATGAGTCACGTTTCAGTCATTCCTGAGCCAGGTGTCAACCACGCCTGTGTCACATGTGAGCCATGGCTGAAGCACATGCCAGACAATCCGGAGTCACATTTCAGCCACGCAAATGTCGCGCTGTGGCCACCCCTGAGCCACTTGTCAGCCACGTCTGAACCACATGTCAGCCACAAGTGTAGCACATGTCAGCCACGCCTGAGCCCTGTGGCAACCGCCCCACAGCCGTGTCTCAGCCACACCCGAATCACATGTCACCGATGCCCAAACCACGAATCACCCAGCCCTGAAACACGTGTCACACACACCTGAAACACATGTCAGCCACACGAGAAGCACTTCTCAGTCACGCCTGTATCAAATGACAGCCACGCCGGAAGCAAGTTCCTGCCACGCCTGAACCACATGGTAGGCCCAACAGAATCACGTGCCCGTCACGCATGAACCATGTGTGAGCCATGTGCCTACCTTGTGCCAGCGGAACGCGAGCAACGATCCAGCATCTCTCGACCTTGGTACAGCCTGGCTTGAGCCACATGCCATCCGCATCTGAACCACAAGCCAGCCACACCTGAACCACACGTCAGACACACTGGACTCATGCAGGAGCCACATGTCAGCCACTTCTGAGCCATGTGTCACCAACACTTGAACCGCCTGCCACCCATTGCTGCCCCATGTGCCAGCCACACCTGAGCCCCATGCCAGCCATGCCTGAACCACGCATCAGGCACACCTGAACAATGTGCGAGCCAAGGCTGAATCACAAGTGAGGCCCAACTAAGTCACATGTGAACCACGCCTGACCACGAGTCAGCAGCACCTCCACCACAGGCAAGACACGCCTGAGTCACGTGTCAGCCGCAGCTGAGTCACGCGTCCAACACGCCTGCGTCATGTGTCAGCCGCAACTGAAGCACATGCCAGGCACGCCGGAATGACCTTTGAGCCACACATGACTCCCGTTTCAGCCACTCCTGAACCACATGTCAGCCATGCCTGAGTCACAGGTGAGCCAGGGCTGGAGAACATGCCAGACAAGAAGCCTGAATCACGTTTGAATGTCACGAGAGTCTCATTGCAGCCACACCTGCGCCACACGTCAGCCACGCCTGAGTCACATGTCACCAACACCCGGCATGTTTCACACATGCCTCAGGCACATGTCAGCCACGCCTGAACCACCAGTCACCCATGCCTGAACCACACATCAGCCACACCTGAACAAAATGCGTGCCATGGCTCAATCACATGTCAGAAACGCCTTAGTCTCGTGTCAGCCACGCCTGAGCCACGTGCCAACAACGCCAGAGCCACGTGTGAGCTATGCCGGAGCAACACCCCAGCCACGCGTGAGCCTCACCTGAGACATGTTTTAGCCATGTGTGACAAACTCCTGAATCACGCGTCAGCCACACCTGACCCCGGTCTGAGGAACGCCTGAACTACGTGTGAGCCATGGCTCAGCCATGGCTGAACCACCTGTGAGCCACGCCTGAATCACGGGTGAAACCCTCCTGTACCATAGGAGACCTCCACAGGAGTCATGTGTGAGCCACTCCTGAGCTACACCTGAACCATATGTGAGCCTCCCTGAACCATGCCTGAACCACATGTGACACAATCCAACCACATGTGAGCCACCTGGGAAGCACGCATGTTCAATGCTAGAACCACACATGAGGCACATGGGAGCCACACTTGAAACGTGGCTGAGCCATGTGGGAGACAAGTGCCAGACACGCCTGAGTATGTGGGAGCCATGTGTCAGCAACGTCTGAGGCACGGGGGGGCCAAACATGAACGACATGTCACCCATATGTGAAGGAAACGTCTGCCGTGCACGGATACTGTGCGAAGAATGCCTGAGTCACGTGTCAGCCATGTGTGAAACATGTGTCAGCAGCACCAGCGTCATGTTTCACACATGCCTGAGTCACATGTCAGGCAAGCCTGAACCACTGGCCACCCATGTGTGAACCATGCACCAGCCACTGCTGAACCACACGAAGGCCATGCATGAACCATGAACGAACCACACCTGCATGACGGGTCAGGCACGCCTGTGTCACATGGCCACCTCAACTGAGTCATGTGTCAGCCACACCTGAATAACATGTGTGCCACGCCCGACTCGCGTCTCAGCCATGCGGAAGTCACGTGCCAGCCAGGCCTGCACCATGTGCCAGCCAGGCCTGAACCACGTGCCAGTCACACTTGAAACACAGGTCAGCTTCACTTGAAGCACGTGTCAGCCACGCTGGCACTGCTTGCCTGGCATGCCTGAAAAACGTGCCATACATGCCACAAACACATGGGAGCCACGCCTGAGCATCAACACAGCCAGGCATGAGCCACACCTGAGCCATGTGTGACCAAAGCCTGAATCATGTGCCAGCCACATGTGAGCCAGTCTTCTGGCACGCCTGCATTACGTGTAAGCCATGGCAGAGCTATGCCCCAACCACGTGTGAGCCATGCCTAAATCACGTGTGAAAGTCTCCTCTACCGTATGCGACCCACACGAGTCGTGGTTGAGCCACGCCTGAATTCCTCCTGACCCATGTGTGAGCCACACGTGAAGCATGCATGAACCACATGTGAGACACCCTTGAACCAAATCTGACCCACATGTGAAACCCACGTGTTCCATGCTTTAACCACACATGAACCACAGGGGAGCCACACATGAAGCACAGCTGAGCCATGCATGAGCCACCTCACAGCCATGACTGAGTATTTGGGAGACACGTTTCACCGACATGTGAGTCACATGGGAGCCACACCATTAGTTCATGCCACATACGCGTGACCACATGTCTGACACACATGGATAATGTGCAATGAATGCCTGAGTCACAGGGGAGCCATGCCTGAGTAGTGTGTCAGCCACACGTGATTCACGTGCCAGCCACTCCTGAAACACCTGTCACCTATGTCTGAACCACGTCTCAGTCACGACTGAGCCATGTGTCAACTGCGAATCACCAAGTGTCAGCCACACAGCAATCACGTGTCACTGAGGTCTGAACGAAGCATCACACACCACTTGAACACGTGTCACACACACCTGAATCACGTGTCACCCACACTACACTCATGCATGAGATGCATATCAGCCACTCCTGCAGCAGGTGTTGAGGCACGCCTGAGTCAAGTGTCAGCCACAGCTGAGTCACGAGTCAGCCACAACTGAAGCACACGCCAGGCACATCGGAGTGACATTTGAGCCAAGCATGAGACACGTTTCAGTCATTCCTGAGCCACGTGTCAACCACGCCTGTGTCACATGTGAGCCATGGCTGAAGCACATGCCAGACAATCCGGAGTCACATTTCAGCCACGCAAATGTCGCGCTGTGGCCACCCCTGAGCCACTTGTCAGCCACGTCTGAACCACATGTCAGCCACAAGTGTAGCACATGTCAGCCACGCCTGAGCCCTGTGGCAACCGCCCCACAGCCGTGTCTCAGCCACACCCGAATCACATGTCACCGATGCCCAAACCACGAATCACCCAGCCCTGAAACACGTGTCACACACACCTGAAACACATGTCAGCCAAACGAGAAGCACTTGGCAGTCACGCCTGTATCAAACGACAGCCACGCCGGAAGCAAGTTCCTGCCACGCCTGAACCACATGGTAGGCCCAACAGAATCACGTGCCCGTCACGCATGAACCATGTGTGAGCCATGTGCCTACCTTGTGCCAGCGGAACGCGAGCAACGATCCAGCATCTCTCGACCTTGGTACAGCCTGGCTTGAGCCACATGCCATCCGCATCTGAACCACAAGCCAGCCACACCTGAACCACACGTCAGACACACTGGACTCATGCAGGAGCCACATGTCAGCCACTTCTGAGCCATGTGTCACCAACACTTGGACCGCCTGCCACCCATTGCTGCCCCATGTGCCAGCCACACCTGAGCCCCATGCCAGCCATGCCTGAACCACGCATCAGGCACACCTGAACAATGTGCGAGCCAAGCCTGAATCACAAGTGAGGACCAACTAAGTCACATGTGAACCACGCCTGAGCCACGAGTCAGCAGCACCTCCACCACAGGCAAGACAGGCCTGAGTCACGTGTCAGCCGCAGCTGAGTCACGCGTCAAACACGCCTGCGTCATGTGTCAGCCGCAACTGAAGCACATGCCAGGCACGCCGGAATGACCTTTGAGCCACACATGACTCCCGTTTCAGCCACTCCTGAACCACATGTCAGCCATGCCTGAGTCACAGGTGAGCCAGGGCTGGAGAACATGCCAGACAAGAAGCCTGAATCACGTTTGAATGTCACGAGAGTCTCATTGCAGCCACACCTGCGCCACACGTCAGCCACGCCTGAGTCACATGTCACCAACACCCGGCATGTTTCACACATGCCTCTGGCACATGTCAGCCACGCCTGAACCACCAGACACCCATGCCTGAAGCACACATAAGCCACACCTGAAAAAAATGCGTGCCATGGCTCAATCATTTGTCAGAAATGCCTTAGTCTCGTGTCAGCCACGCCTGAGCCACGTGCCAACAACGCCAGAGCCACGTGTGAGCTATGCCGGAGCAACACCCCAGCCATGCGAGAGCCTCACTAAGACATCTTTTAGCCATGTGTGACAAACTCCTGAATCATGCGTCAGCCACACCTGACCCCGTTCTGAGGAACGCCTGAACTACGTGTGAGCCATGGCTCAGCCATGGCTGAACCACCTGTGAGCCACGCCTGAATCACGGGTGAAACCCTCCTGTACCATAGGAGAGCTCCACAGGAGTCATGTGTGAGCCACTCCTGAGCTACACCTGAACCATATGTGAGCCTCCCTGAACCATGCCTGAACCCCATGTGACACACTCGAACCACATGTGAGCCACCTGAGATACACGCATGTTCAATGCTAGAACCACACATGAGGCACATGGGAGCCACACTTGAACCGCGGCTGAGCCATGTGGGAGACAAGTGCCAGACACGCCTGAGTATGTGGGAGCCATGTGTCAGCAACGTCTGAGGCACGGGGGGGCCAAACATGAACGACATGTCACCCATATGTGAAGGAAATGTCTGCCATGCACGGATACTGTGCGAAGAATGCCTGAGTCACGTGTCAGCCATGTGTGAAACATGTGTCAGCAGCACCAGCGTCATGTTTCACACATGCCTGAGTCATATGTCAGGCAAGCCTGAACCACTGGCCACCCATGTGTGAACCATGCACCAGCCACTGCTGAACCACACGAAGGCCATGCATGAACCATGAACGAACCACACCTGCATGACGGGTCAGGCACGCCTGTGTCACATGGCCACCTCAACTGAGTCATGTGTCAGCCACACCTGAATAACATGTGTGCCACGCCCGACTCGCGTCTCAGCCGTGCGAAAGTCACGTGCCAGCCAGGCCTGCACCATGTGCCAGCCAGGCCTGAACCACGTGCCAGTCACACTTGAAACACAGGTCAGCCTCACTTGAAGAACGTGTCAGCCACGCTGGCACTGCTTGCCTGGCATGCCTGAAAAACGTGCCATAAATGCAACAAACACATGGGAGCCATGCCTGAGCATCAACACAGCCAGGCATGAGCCACACCTGAGCCATGTGTGACCAAAGCCTGAATCATGTGCCAGCCACATGTGAGCCAGTCTTCTGGCACGCCTGCAATACGTGTAAGCCATGGCAGAGCTATGCCCCAACCACGTGTGAGCCATGCCTAAATCACGTGTGAAAGTCTCCTCTACCGTATGCGACCCACACGAGTCGTGGGTGAGCCACTCCTGAATTCCACCTGACCCATGTGTGAGCCACACGTGAAGCATGCATGAACCACATGTGAGACACCCTTGAGCCACATCTGACCCACATGTGAAACCCACGTGTTCCATGCTTTAACCACACATGAACCACAGGGGAGCCACACATGAAACACAGCTGAGCCATGCATGAGCCACCTCACAGCCATGACTGAGTATTTGGGAGACACGTTTCACCGACATGTGAGTCACATGGGAGCCACACCTGTAGGGCATGTCACACACGCGTGACCACATGTCTGACACACATGGATAATGTGCAATGAATGCCTGAGTCACAGGGGAGCCATGCCTGAGTAGTGTGTCAGCCACACGTGATTCACGTGCCAGCCACTCCTGAAACACCTGTCACCTATGTCTGAACCACGTCTCAGTCACGACTGAGCCATGTGTCAACTGCGAATCACCAAGTGTCAGCCACACAGCAATCACGTGTCACTGAGGTCTGAACGAAGCATCACACACCACTTGAACACGTGTCACACACACCTGAATCACGTGTCACCCACACTACACTCATGCATGAGATGCATATCAGCCACTCCTGCACCAGGTGTTGAGGCACGCCTGAGTCAAGTGTCAGCCACAGCTGAGTCACGAGTCAGCCACAACTGAAGCAAACGCCAGGCACATCGGAGTGACATTTGAGCCAAGCATGAGACACGTTTCAGTCATTCCTGAGCCACGTGTCAACCACGCCTGTGTCACATGTGAGCCATGGCTGAAGCACATGCCAGACAATCCGGAGTCACATTTCAGCCACGCAAATGTCGCGCTGTGGCCACCCCTGAGCCACTTGTCAGCCACGTCTGAACCACATGTCAGCCACAAGTGTAGCACATGTCAGCCACGCCTGAGCCCTGTGGCAACCGCCCCACAGCCGTGTCTCAGCCACACCCGAATCACATGTCACCGATGCCCAAACCACGAATCACCCAGCCCTGAAACACGTGTCACACACACCTGAAACACATGTCAGCCAAACGAGAAGCACTTGGCAGTCACGCCTGTATCAAATGACAGCCACGCCGGAAGCAAGTTCCTGCCACGCCTGAACCACATGGTAGGCCCAACAGAATCACGTGCCCGTCACGCATGAACCATGTGTGAGCCATGTGCCTACCTTGTGCCAGCGGAACGCGAGCAACGATCCAGCATCTCTCGACCTTGGTACAGCCTGGCTTGAGCCACATGCCATCCGCATCTGAACCACAAGCCAGCCACACCTGAACCACACGTCAGACACACTGGACTCATGCAGGAGCCACATGTCAGCCACTTCTGAGACATGTGTCACCAACACTTGAACCGCCTGCCACCCATTGCTGCCCCATGTGCCAGCCACACCTGAGCCCCATGCCAGCCATGCCTGAACCACGCATCAGGCACACCTGAACAATGTGCGAGCCAAGCCTGAATCACAAGTGAGGCCCAACTAAGTCACATGTGAACCACGCCTGAGCCACGAGTCAGCAGCACCTCCACCACAGGCAAGACACGCCTGAGTCACGTGTCAGCCGCAGCTGAGTCACGCGTCCAACACGCCTGCGTCATGTGTCAGCCGCAACTGAAGTACATGCCAGGCACGCCGGAATGACCTTTGAGCCACACATGACTCCCGTTTCAGCCACTCCTGAACCACATGTCAGCCATGCCTGAGTCACAGGTGAGCCAGGGCTGGAGAACATGCCAGACAAGAAGCCTGAATCACGTTTGAATGTCACGAGAGTCTCATTGCAGCCACACCTGCGCCACACGTCAGCCACGCCTGAGTCACATGTCACCAACACCCGGCATGTTTCACACATGCCTCAGGCACATGTCAGCCACGCCTGAACCACCAGTCACCCATGCCTGAACCACACATCAGCCACACCTGAACAAAATGCGTGCCATGGCTCAATCACATGTCAGAAACGCCTTAGTCTCGTGTCAGCCACGCCTGAGCCACGTGCCAACAACGCCAGAGCCACGTGTGAGCTATGCCGGAGCAACACCCCAGCCACGCGTGAGCCTCACCTGAGACATGTTTTAGCCATGTGTGACAAACTCCTGAATCACGCGTCAGCCACACCTGACCCCGGTCTGAGGAACGCCTGAACTACGTGTGAGCCATGGCTCAGCCATGGCTGAACCACCTGTGAGCCACGCCTGAATCACGGGTGAAACCCTCCTGTACCATAGGAGACCTCCACAGGAGTCATGTGTGAGCCACTCCTGAGCTACACCTGAACCATATGTGAGCCTCCCTGAACCATGCCTGAACCACATGTGACACAATCCAACCACATGTGAGCCACCTGGGAAGCACGCATGTTCAATGCTAGAACCACACATGAGGCACATGGGAGCCACACTTGAAACGTGGCTGAGCCATGTGGGAGACAAGTGCCAGACACGCCTGAGTATGTGGGAGCCATGTGTCAGCAACGTCTGAGGCACGGGGGGGCCAAACATGAACGACATGTCACCCATATGTGAAGGAAACGTCTGCCGTGCACGGATACTGTGCGAAGAATGCCTGAGTCACGTGTCAGCCATGTGTGAAACATGTGTCAGCAGCACCAGCGTCATGTTTCACACATGCCTGAGTCACATGTCAGGCAAGCCTGAACCACTGGCCACCCATGTGTGAACCATGCACCAGCCACTGCTGAACCACACGAAGGCCATGCATGAACCATGAACGAACCACACCTGCATGACGGGTCAGGCACGCCTGTGTCACATGGCCACCTCAACTGAGTCATGTGTCAGCCACACCTGAATAACATGTGTGCCACGCCCGACTCGCGTCTCAGCCATGCGGAAGTCACGTGCCAGCCAGGCCTGCACCATGTGCCAGCCAGGCCTGAACCACGTGCCAGTCACACTTGAAACACAGGTCAGCTTCACTTGAAGCACGTGTCAGCCACGCTGGCACTGCTTGCCTGGCATGCCTGAAAAACGTGCCATACATGCCACAAACACATGGGAGCCACGCCTGAGCATCAACACAGCCAGGCATGAGCCACACCTGAGCCATGTGTGACCAAAGCCTGAATCATGTGCCAGCCACATGTGAGCCAGTCTTCTGGCACGCCTGCATTACGTGTAAGCCATGGCAGAGCTATGCCCCAACCACGTGTGAGCCATGCCTAAATCACGTGTGAAAGTCTCCTCTACCGTATGCGACCCACACGAGTCGTGGTTGAGCCACGCCTGAATTCCTCCTGACCCATGTGTGAGCCACACGTGAAGCATGCATGAACCACATGTGAGACACCCTTGAACCAAATCTGAC
Organism: Equus caballus; assembly: GCF_041296265.1. NCBI lineage: Eukaryota > Metazoa > Chordata > Mammalia > Perissodactyla > Equidae > Equus > Equus caballus. The sequence goes on from NC_091715.1 coordinate 49,190,734, forward strand.
CCACATGTGAAACCCACGTGTTCCATGCTTTAACCACACATGAACCACAGGGGAGCCACACATGAAGCACAGCTGAGCCATGCATGAGCCACCTCACAGCCATGACTGAGTATTTGGGAGACACGTTTCACCGACATGTGAGTCACATGGGAGCCACACCATTAGTTCATGCCACATACGCGTGACCACATGTCTGACACACATGGATAATGTGCAATGAATGCCTGAGTCACAGGGGAGCCATGCCTGAGTAGTGTGTCAGCCACACGTGATTCACGTGCCAGCCACTCCTGAAACACCTGTCACCTATGTCTGAACCACGTCTCAGTCACGACTGAGCCATGTGTCAACTGCGAATCACCAAGTGTCAGCCACACAGCAATCACGTGTCACTGAGGTCTGAACGAAGCATCACACACCACTTGAACACGTGTCACACACACCTGAATCACGTGTCACCCACACTACACTCATGCATGAGATGCATATCAGCCACTCCTGCAGCAGGTGTTGAGGCACGCCTGAGTCAAGTGTCAGCCACAGCTGAGTCACGAGTCAGCCACAACTGAAGCACACGCCAGGCACATCGGAGTGACATTTGAGCCAAGCATGAGACACGTTTCAGTCATTCCTGAGCCACGTGTCAACCACGCCTGTGTCACATGTGAGCCATGGCTGAAGCACATGCCAGACAATCCGGAGTCACATTTCAGCCACGCAAATGTCGCGCTGTGGCCACCCCTGAGCCACTTGTCAGCCACGTCTGAACCACATGTCAGCCACAAGTGTAGCACATGTCAGCCACGCCTGAGCCCTGTGGCAACCGCCCCACAGCCGTGTCTCAGCCACACCCGAATCACATGTCACCGATGCCCAAACCACGAATCACCCAGCCCTGAAACACGTGTCACACACACCTGAAACACATGTCAGCCAAACGAGAAGCACTTGGCAGTCACGCCTGTATCAAACGACAGCCACGCCGGAAGCAAGTTCCTGCCACGCCTGAACCACATGGTAGGCCCAACAGAATCACGTGCCCGTCACGCATGAACCATGTGTGAGCCATGTGCCTACCTTGTGCCAGCGGAACGCGAGCAACGATCCAGCATCTCTCGACCTTGGTACAGCCTGGCTTGAGCCACATGCCATCCGCATCTGAACCACAAGCCAGCCACACCTGAACCACACGTCAGACACACTGGACTCATGCAGGAGCCACATGTCAGCCACTTCTGAGCCATGTGTCACCAACACTTGGACCGCCTGCCACCCATTGCTGCCCCATGTGCCAGCCACACCTGAGCCCCATGCCAGCCATGCCTGAACCACGCATCAGGCACACCTGAACAATGTGCGAGCCAAGCCTGAATCACAAGTGAGGACCAACTAAGTCACATGTGAACCACGCCTGAGCCACGAGTCAGCAGCACCTCCACCACAGGCAAGACAGGCCTGAGTCACGTGTCAGCCGCAGCTGAGTCACGCGTCAAACACGCCTGCGTCATGTGTCAGCCGCAACTGAAGCACATGCCAGGCACGCCGGAATGACCTTTGAGCCACACATGACTCCCGTTTCAGCCACTCCTGAACCACATGTCAGCCATGCCTGAGTCACAGGTGAGCCAGGGCTGGAGAACATGCCAGACAAGAAGCCTGAATCACGTTTGAATGTCACGAGAGTCTCATTGCAGCCACACCTGCGCCACACGTCAGCCACGCCTGAGTCACATGTCACCAACACCCGGCATGTTTCACACATGCCTCTGGCACATGTCAGCCACGCCTGAACCACCAGACACCCATGCCTGAAGCACACATAAGCCACACCTGAAAAAAATGCGTGCCATGGCTCAATCATTTGTCAGAAATGCCTTAGTCTCGTGTCAGCCACGCCTGAGCCACGTGCCAACAACGCCAGAGCCACGTGTGAGCTATGCCGGAGCAACACCCCAGCCATGCGAGAGCCTCACTAAGACATCTTTTAGCCATGTGTGACAAACTCCTGAATCATGCGTCAGCCACACCTGACCCCGTTCTGAGGAACGCCTGAACTACGTGTGAGCCATGGCTCAGCCATGGCTGAACCACCTGTGAGCCACGCCTGAATCACGGGTGAAACCCTCCTGTACCATAGGAGAGCTCCACAGGAGTCATGTGTGAGCCACTCCTGAGCTACACCTGAACCATATGTGAGCCTCCCTGAACCATGCCTGAACCCCATGTGACACACTCGAACCACATGTGAGCCACCTGAGATACACGCATGTTCAATGCTAGAACCACACATGAGGCACATGGGAGCCACACTTGAACCGCGGCTGAGCCATGTGGGAGACAAGTGCCAGACACGCCTGAGTATGTGGGAGCCATGTGTCAGCAACGTCTGAGGCACGGGGGGGCCAAACATGAACGACATGTCACCCATATGTGAAGGAAATGTCTGCCATGCACGGATACTGTGCGAAGAATGCCTGAGTCACGTGTCAGCCATGTGTGAAACATGTGTCAGCAGCACCAGCGTCATGTTTCACACATGCCTGAGTCATATGTCAGGCAAGCCTGAACCACTGGCCACCCATGTGTGAACCATGCACCAGCCACTGCTGAACCACACGAAGGCCATGCATGAACCATGAACGAACCACACCTGCATGACGGGTCAGGCACGCCTGTGTCACATGGCCACCTCAACTGAGTCATGTGTCAGCCACACCTGAATAACATGTGTGCCACGCCCGACTCGCGTCTCAGCCGTGCGAAAGTCACGTGCCAGCCAGGCCTGCACCATGTGCCAGCCAGGCCTGAACCACGTGCCAGTCACACTTGAAACACAGGTCAGCCTCACTTGAAGAACGTGTCAGCCACGCTGGCACTGCTTGCCTGGCATGCCTGAAAAACGTGCCATAAATGCAACAAACACATGGGAGCCATGCCTGAGCATCAACACAGCCAGGCATGAGCCACACCTGAGCCATGTGTGACCAAAGCCTGAATCATGTGCCAGCCACATGTGAGCCAGTCTTCTGGCACGCCTGCAATACGTGTAAGCCATGGCAGAGCTATGCCCCAACCACGTGTGAGCCATGCCTAAATCACGTGTGAAAGTCTCCTCTACCGTATGCGACCCACACGAGTCGTGGGTGAGCCACTCCTGAATTCCACCTGACCCATGTGTGAGCCACACGTGAAGCATGCATGAACCACATGTGAGACACCCTTGAGCCACATCTGACCCACATGTGAAACCCACGTGTTCCATGCTTTAACCACACATGAACCACAGGGGAGCCACACATGAAACACAGCTGAGCCATGCATGAGCCACCTCACAGCCATGACTGAGTATTTGGGAGACACGTTTCACCGACATGTGAGTCACATGGGAGCCACACCTGTAGGGCATGTCACACACGCGTGACCACATGTCTGACACACATGGATAATGTGCAATGAATGCCTGAGTCACAGGGGAGCCATGCCTGAGTAGTGTGTCAGCCACACGTGATTCACGTGCCAGCCACTCCTGAAACACCTGTCACCTATGTCTGAACCACGTCTCAGTCACGACTGAGCCATGTGTCAACTGCGAATCACCAAGTGTCAGCCACACAGCAATCACGTGTCACTGAGGTCTGAACGAAGCATCACACACCACTTGAACACGTGTCACACACACCTGAATCACGTGTCACCCACACTACACTCATGCATGAGATGCATATCAGCCACTCCTGCACCAGGTGTTGAGGCACGCCTGAGTCAAGTGTCAGCCACAGCTGAGTCACGAGTCAGCCACAACTGAAGCAAACGCCAGGCACATCGGAGTGACATTTGAGCCAAGCATGAGACACGTTTCAGTCATTCCTGAGCCACGTGTCAACCACGCCTGTGTCACATGTGAGCCATGGCTGAAGCACATGCCAGACAATCCGGAGTCACATTTCAGCCACGCAAATGTCGCGCTGTGGCCACCCCTGAGCCACTTGTCAGCCACGTCTGAACCACATGTCAGCCACAAGTGTAGCACATGTCAGCCACGCCTGAGCCCTGTGGCAACCGCCCCACAGCCGTGTCTCAGCCACACCCGAATCACATGTCACCGATGCCCAAACCACGAATCACCCAGCCCTGAAACACGTGTCACACACACCTGAAACACATGTCAGCCAAACGAGAAGCACTTGGCAGTCACGCCTGTATCAAATGACAGCCACGCCGGAAGCAAGTTCCTGCCACGCCTGAACCACATGGTAGGCCCAACAGAATCACGTGCCCGTCACGCATGAACCATGTGTGAGCCATGTGCCTACCTTGTGCCAGCGGAACGCGAGCAACGATCCAGCATCTCTCGACCTTGGTACAGCCTGGCTTGAGCCACATGCCATCCGCATCTGAACCACAAGCCAGCCACACCTGAACCACACGTCAGACACACTGGACTCATGCAGGAGCCACATGTCAGCCACTTCTGAGACATGTGTCACCAACACTTGAACCGCCTGCCACCCATTGCTGCCCCATGTGCCAGCCACACCTGAGCCCCATGCCAGCCATGCCTGAACCACGCATCAGGCACACCTGAACAATGTGCGAGCCAAGCCTGAATCACAAGTGAGGCCCAACTAAGTCACATGTGAACCACGCCTGAGCCACGAGTCAGCAGCACCTCCACCACAGGCAAGACACGCCTGAGTCACGTGTCAGCCGCAGCTGAGTCACGCGTCCAACACGCCTGCGTCATGTGTCAGCCGCAACTGAAGTACATGCCAGGCACGCCGGAATGACCTTTGAGCCACACATGACTCCCGTTTCAGCCACTCCTGAACCACATGTCAGCCATGCCTGAGTCACAGGTGAGCCAGGGCTGGAGAACATGCCAGACAAGAAGCCTGAATCACGTTTGAATGTCACGAGAGTCTCATTGCAGCCACACCTGCGCCACACGTCAGCCACGCCTGAGTCACATGTCACCAACACCCGGCATGTTTCACACATGCCTCAGGCACATGTCAGCCACGCCTGAACCACCAGTCACCCATGCCTGAACCACACATCAGCCACACCTGAACAAAATGTGTGCCATGGCTCAATCACATGTCAGAAACGCCTTAGTCTCGTGTCAGCCACGCCTGAGCCACGTGCCAACCACGCCAGAGCCACGTGTGAGCTGTGCCGGAGCAACACCCCAGCCACGCGTGAGCCTCACCTGAGACATGTTTTAGCCATGTGTGACAAACTCCTGAATCACGCGTCAGCCACACCTGACCCCGGTCTGAGGAACGCCTGAACTACGTGTGAGCCATGGCTCAGCCATGGCTGAACCACCTGTGAGCCACGCCTGAATCACGGGTGAAACCCTCCTGTACCATAGGAGACCTCCACAGGAGTCATGTGTGAGCCACTCCTGAGCTACACCTGAACCATATGTGAGCCTCCCTGAACCATGCCTGAACCACATGTGACACACTCGAACCACATGTGAGCCACCTGGGAAGCACGCATGTTCAATGCTAGAACCACACATGAGGCACATGGGAGCCACACTTGAAACGTGGCTGAGCCATGTGGGAGACAAGTGCCAGACACGCCTGAGTATGTGGGAGCCATGTGTCAGCAACGTCTGAGGCACGGGGGGGCCAAACATGAACGACATGTCACCCCTATGTGAAGGAAACGTCTGCCGTGCACGGATACTGTGCGAAGAATGCCTGAGTCACGTGTCAGCCATGTGTGAAACATGTGTCAGCAGCACCAGCGCCATGTTTCACACATGCCTGAGTCACATGTCAGGCAAGCCTGAACCACTGGCCACCCATGTGTGAACCATGCACCAGCCACTGCTGAACCACACGAAGGCCATGCATGAACCATGAACGAACCACACCTGCATGACGGGTCAGGCACGCCTGTGTCACATGGCCACCTCAACTGAGTCATGTGTCAGCCACACCTGAATAACGTGTGCCACGCCCGACTCACGTCTCAGCCGTGCGGAAGTCACGTGCCAGCCAGGCCTGCACCATGTGCCAGCCAGGCCTGAACCACGTGCCAGTCACACTTGAAACACAGGTCAGCCTCACTTGAAGCACGTGTCAGCCACGCTGGCACGGCTTGCCTGGCATGCCTGAAAAACGTGCCATACATGCCAAAAACACATGGGAGCCACGCCTGAGCATCAACACAGCCAGGCATGAGCCACACCTGAGCCATGTGTGACCAAAGCCTGAATCATGTGCCAGCCACATGTGAGCCAGTCTTCTGGCACGCCTGCATTACGTGTAAGCCATGGCAGAGCTATGCCCCAACCACGTGTGAGCCATGCCTAAATCACGTGTGAAAGTCTCCTCTACCGTATGCGACCCACACGAGTCGTGGGTGAGCCACGCCTGAATTCCACCTGACCCATGTGTGAGCCACACGTGAAGCATGCATGAACCACATGTGAGACACCCTTGAACCAAATCTGACCCACATGTGAAACCCACGTGTTCCATGCTTTAACCACACATGAACCACAGGGGAGCCACACATGAAGCACAGCTGAGCCATGCATGAGCCACCTCACAGCCATGACTGAGTATTTGGGAGACACGTTTCACCGACATGTGAGTCACATGGGAGCCACACCTGTAGGGCATGTCACACACGCGTGACCACATGTCTGACACACATGGATAATGTGCAATGAATGCCTGAGTCACAGGGGAGCCATGCCTGAGTAGTGTGTCAGCCACACGTGATTCACGTGCCAGCCACTCCTGAAACACCTGTCACCTATGTCTGAACCACGTCTCAGTCACGACTGAGCCATGTGTCAACTGCGAATCACCAAGTGTCAGCCACACAGCAATCACGTGTCACTGAGGTCTGAACGAAGCATCACACACCACTTGAACACGTGTCACACACACCTGAATCACGTGTCACCCACACTACACTCATGCATGAGATGCATATCAGCCACTCCTGCACCAGGTGTTGAGGCACGCCTGAGTCAAGTGTCAGCCACAGCTGAGTCACGAGTCAGCCACAACTGAAGCAAACGCCAGGCACATCGGAGTGACATTTGAGCCAAGCATGAGACACGTTTCAGTCATTCCTGAGCCACGTGTCAACCACGCCTGTGTCACATGTGAGCCATGGCTGAAGCACATGGCAGACAATCCGGAGTCACATTTCAGCCACGCAAATGTCGCGCTGTGGCCACCCCTGAGCCACTTGTCAGCCACGTCTGAACCACATGTCAGCCACAAGTGTAGCACATGTCAGCCACGCCTGAGCCCTGTGGCAACCGCCCCACAGCCGTGTCTCAGCCACACCCGAATCACATGTCACCGATGCCCAAACCACGAATCACCCAGCCCTGAAACACGTGTCACACACACCTGAAACACATGTCAGCCAAATGAGAAGCACTTGGCAGTCACGCCTGTATCAAATGACAGCCACGCCGGAAGCAAGTTCCTGCCACGCCTGAACCACATGGTAGGCCCAACAGAATCACGTGCCCGTCACGCATGAACCATGTGTGAGCCATGTGCCTACCTTGTGCCAGCGGAACGCGAGCAACGATCCAGCATCTCTCGACCTTGGTACAGCCTGGCTTGAGCCACATGCCATCCGCATCTGAACCACAAGCCAGCCACACCTGAACCACACGTCAGACACACTGGACTCATGCAGGAGCCACATGTCAGCCACTTCTGAGCCATGTGTCACCAACACTTGAACCGCCTGCCACCCATTGCTGCCCCATGTGCCAGCCACACCTGAGCCCCATGCCAGCCATGCCTGAACCACGCATCAGGCACACCTGAACAATGTGCGAGCCAAGCCTGAATCACAAGTGAGGCCCAACTAAGTCACATGTGAACCACGCCTGAGCCACGAGTCAGCAGCACCTCCACCACAGGCAAGACACGCCTGAGTCACGTGTCAGCCGCAGCTGAGTCACGCGTCAAACACGCCTGCGTCATGTGTCAGCCGCAACTGAAGCACATGCCAGGCACGCCGGAATGACCTTTGAGCCACACATGACTCCCGTTTCAGCCACTCCTGAACCACATGTCAGCCATGCCTGAGTCACAGGTGAGCCAGGGCTGGAGAACATGCCAGACAAGAAGCCTGAATCACGTTTGAATGTCACGAGAGTCTCATTGCAGCCACACCTGCGCCACACGTCAGCCACGCCTGAGTCACATGTCACCAACACCCGGCATGTTTCACACATGCCTCAGGCACATGTCAGCCACGCCTGAACCACCAGTCACCCATGCCTGAACCACACATCAGCCACACCTGAACAAAATGTGTGCCATGGCTCAATCACATGTCAGAAACGCCTTAGTCTCGTGTCAGCCACGCCTGAGCCACGTGCCAACCACGCCAGAGCCACGTGTGAGCTATGCCGGAGCAACACCCCAGCCACGCGTGAGCCTCACCTGAGACATGTTTTAGCCATGTGTGACAAACTCCTGAATCACGCGTCAGCCACACCTGACCCCGGTCTGAGGAACGCCTGAACTACGTGTGAGCCATGGCTCAGCCATGGCTGAACCACCTGTGAGCCACGCCTGAATCACGGGTGAAACCCTCCTGTACCATAGGAGACCTCCACAGGAGTCATGTGTGAGCCACTCCTGAGCTACACCTGAACCATATGTGAGCCTCCCTGAACCATGCCTGAACCACATGTGACACACTCGAACCACATGTGAGCCACCTGGGAAGCACGCATGTTCAATGCTAGAACCACACATGAGGCACATGGGAGCCACACTTGAAACATGGCTGAGCCATGTGGGAGACAAGTGCCAGACACGCCTGAGTATGTGGGAGCCATGTGTCAGCAACGTCTGAGGCACGGGGGGGCCAAACATGAACGACATGTCACCCATATGTGAAGGAAACGTCTGCCGTGCACGGATACTGTGCGAAGAATGCCTGAGTCACGTGTCAGCCATGTGTGAAACATGTGTCAGCAGCACCAGCGTCATGTTTCACACACGCCTGAGTCACATGTCAGGAAAGCCTGAACCACTGGAAACCCATGTGTGAACCATGCACCAGCCACTGCTGAACCACACGAAGGCCATGCATGAACCATGAACGAACCACACCTGCATGACGGGTCAGGCACGCCTGTGTCACATGGCCACCTCAACTGAGTCATGTGTCAGCCACACCTGAATAACATGTGTGCCACGCCCGACTCACGTCTCAGCCGTGCGGAAGTCACGTGCCAGCCAGGCCTGCACCACGTGCCAGTCACACTTGAAACACAGGTCAGCCTCACTTGAAGCACGTGTCAGCCACGCTGGCACTGCTTGCCTGGCATGCCTGAAAAACGTGCCATACATGCCACAAACACATGGGAGCCACGCCTGAGCATCAACACAGCCAGGCATGAGCCACACCTGAGCCATGTGTGACCAAAGCCTGTATCATGTGCCAGCCACATGTGAGCCAGTCTTCTGGCACGCCTGCATTACGTGTAAGCCATGGCAGAGCTATGCCCCAACCACGTGTGAGCCATGCCTAAATCACGTGTGAAAGTCACCTCTACCGTATGCGACCCACACGAGTCGTGGGTTAGCCACGCCTGAATTCCACCTGACCCATGTGTGAGCCACACGTGAAGCATGCATGAACCACATGTGAGACACCCTTGAACCACATCTGACCCACATGTGAAACCCACGTGTTCCATGCTTTAACCACACATGAACCACAGGGGAGCCACACATGAAACACAGCTGAGCCATGCATGAGCCACCTCACAGCCATGACTGAGTATTTGGGAGACACATTTCACCGACATGTGAGTCACATGGGAGCCACACCTGTAGGGCATGTCACACACGCGTGACCACATGTCTGACACACATGGATAATGTGCAATGAATGCCTGAGTCACAGGGGAGCCATGCCTGAGTAGTGTGTCAGCCACACGTGATTCACGTGCCAGCCACTCCTGAAACACCTGTCACCTATGTCTGAACCACGTCTCAGTCACGACTGAGCCATGTGTCAACTGCGAATCACCAAGTGTCAGCCACACAGCAATCACGTGTCACTGAGGTCTGAACGAAGCATCACACACCACTTGAACACGTGTCACACACACCTGAATCACGCGTCACCCACACTACACTCATCCATGAGATGCATATCAGCCACTCCTGCACCAGGTGTTGAGGCACGCCTGAGTCAAGTGTCAGCCACAGCTGAGTCACGAGTCAACCACAACTGAAGCACACGCCAGGCACATCAGAGTGACTTTTGAGCCAAGCATGAGACACGTTTCAGTCATTCCTGAGCCACGTGTCAACCACGCCTGTGTCACATGTGAGCCATGGCTGAAGCACATGCCAGACAATCCGGAGTCACATTTCAGCCACGCAAATGTCGCGCTGTGGCCACCCCTGAGCCACTTGTCAGCCACGTCTGAACCACATGTCAGCCACAAGTGTAGCACATGTCAGCCACGCCTGAGCCCTGTGGCAACCGCCCCACAGCCGTGTCTCAGCCACACCCGAATCACATGTCACCGATGCCCAAACCACGAATCACCCAGCCCTGAAACACGTGTCACACACACCTGAAACACATGTCAGCCAAACGAGAAGCACTTGGCAGTCACGCCTGTATCAAATGACAGCCACGCCGGAAGCAAGTTCCTGCCACGCCTGAACCACATGGTAGGCCCAACAGAATCACGTGCCCGTCACGCATGAACCATGTGTGAGCCATGTGCCTACCTTGTGCCAGCGGAACGCGAGCAACGATCCAGCATCTCTCGACCTTGGTACAGCCTGGCTTGAGCCACATGCCATCCGCATCTGAACCACAAGCCAGCCACACCTGAACCACACGTCAGACACACTGGACTCATGCAGGAGCCACATGTCAGCCACTTCTGAGCCATGTGTCACCAACACTTGAACCGCCTGCCACCCATTGCTGCCCCATGTGCCAGCCACACCTGAGCCCCATGCCAGCCATGCCTGAACCACGCATCAGGCACACCTGAACAATGTGCGAGCCAAGCCTGAATCACAAGTGAGGCCCAACTAAGTCACATGTGAACCACGCCTGAGCCACGAGTCAGCAGCACCTCCACCACAGGCAAGACACGCCTGAGTCACGTGTCAGACGCAGCTGAGTCACGCGTCAACCACGCCTGCATCATGTGTCAGCCGCAACTGAAGCACATGCCAGGCACGCCGGAATGACCTTTGAGCCACACATGACTCCCGTTTCAGCCACTCCTGAACCACATGTCAGCCATGCCTGAGTCACAGGTGAGCCAGGGCTGGAGAACATGCCAGACAAGAAGCCTGAATCACGTTTGAATGTCACGAGAGTCTCATTGCAGCCACACCTGCGCCACACGTCAGCCACGCCTGAGTCACATGTCACCAACACCCGGCATGTTTCACACATGCCTCAGGCACATGTCAGCCACGCCTGAACCACCAGTCACCCATGCCTGAACCACACATCAGCCACACCTGAACAAAATGCGTGCCATGGCTCAATCACATGTCAGAAACGCCTTAGTCTCGTGTCAGCCACGCCTGAGCCACGTGCCAACAACGCCAGAGCCACGTGTGAGCTATGCCGGAGCAACACCCCAGCCACGCGTGAGCCTCACCTGAGACATGTTTTAGCCATGTGTGACAAACTCCTGAATCATGCGTCAGCCACACCTGACCCTGGTCTGAGGAACGCCTGAACTACGTGTGAGCCATGGCTCAGCCATGGCTGAACCACCTGTGAGCCACGCCTGAATCACGGGTGAAACCCTCCTGTACCATAGGAGACCTCCACAGGAGTCATGTGTGAGCCACTCCTGAGCTACACCTGAACCATATGTGAGCCTCCCTGAACCATGCCTGAACCACATGTGACACAATCCAACCACATGTGAGCCACCTGGGAAGCACGCATGTTCAATGCTAGAACCACACATGAGGCACATGGGAGCCACACTTGAAACGTGGCTGAGCCATGTGGGAGACAAGTGCCAGACACGCCTGAGTATGTGGGAGCCATGTGTCAGCAACGTCTGAGGCACGGGGGGGCCAAACATGAACGACATGTCACCCATATGTGAAGGAAACGTCTGCCGTGCACGGATACTGTGCGAAGAATGCCTGAGTCACGTGTCAGCCATGTGTGAAACATGTGTCAGCAGCACCAGCGTCATGTTTCACACATGCCTGAGTCACATGTCAGGCAAGCCTGAACCACTGGCCACCCATGTGTGAACCATGCACCAGCCACTGCTGAACCACACGAAGGCCATGCATGAACCATGAACGAACCACACCTGCATGACGGGTCAGGCACGCCTGTGTCACATGGCCACCTCAACTGAGTCATGTGTCAGCCACACCTGAATAACATGTGTGCCACCCCCGACTCACGTCTCAGCCATGCGGAAGTCACGTGCAAGCCAGGCCTGCACCACGTGCCAGTCACACTTGAAACACAGGTCAGCCTCACTTGAAGCACGTGTCAGCCACGCTGGCACTGCTTGCCTGGCATGCCTGAAAAACGTGCCATACATGCCACAAACACATGGGAGCCACCCCTGAGCATCAACACAGCCAGGCATGAGCCACACCTGAGCCATGTGTGACCAAAGCCTGAATCATGTGCCAGCCACATGTGAGCCAGTCTTCTGGCACGCCTGCATTATGTGTAAGCCATGGCAGAGCTATGCCCCAACCACGTGTGAGCCATGCCTAAATCACGTGTGAAAGTCTCCTCTACCATATGCGACCCACACGAGTCGTGGGTTAGCCACGCCTGAATTCCACCTGACCCATGTGTGAGCCACACGTGAAGCATGCATGAACCACATGTGAGACACCCTTGAACCACATCTGACCCACATGTGAAACCCACGTGTTCCATGCTTTCACCACACATGAACCACAGGGGAGCCACACATGAAACACAGCTGAGCCATGCATGAGCCACCTCACAGCCATGACTGAGTATTTGGGAGACACGTTTCACCGACATGTGAGTCACATGGGAGCCACACCTGTAGGGCATGTCACACACGCGTGACCACATGTCTGACACACATGGATAATGTGCAATGAATGCCTGAGTCACAGGGGAGCCATGCCTGAGTAGTGTGTCAGCCACACGTGATTCACGTGCCAGCCACTCCTGAAACACCTGTCACCTACGTCTGAACCACGTCTCAGTCACGACTGAGCCATGTGTCAACTGCGAATCACCAAGTGTCAGCCACACAGCAATCACGTGTCACTGAGGTCTGAACGAAGCATCACACACCACTTGAACACGTGTCACACACACCTGAATCACGTGTCACCCACACTACACTCATGCATGAGATGCATATCAGCCACTCCTGCACCAGGTGTTGAGGCACGCCTGAGTCAAGTGTCAGCCACAGCTGAGTCACGAGTCAGCCACAACTGAAGCACACGCCAGGCACATCGGAGTGACTTTTGAGCCAAGCATGAGTCACGTTTCAGTCATTCCTGAGCCACGTGTCAACCACGCCTGTGTCACATGTGAGCCATGGCTGAAGCACATGCCAGACAATCCGGAGTCACATTTCAGCCACGCAAATGTCGCGCTGTGGCCACCCCTGAGCCACTTGTCAGCCACGTCTGAACCACATGTCAGCCACAAGTGTAGCACATGTCAGCCACGCCTGAGCCCTGTGGCAACCGCCCCACAGCCGTGTCTCAGCCACACCCGAATCACATGTCACCGATGCCCAAACCACGAATCACCCAGCCCTGAAACACGTGTCACACACACCTGAAACACATGTCAGCCAAACGAGAAGCACTTGGCAGTCACGCCTGTATCAAATGACAGCCACGCCGGAAGCAAGTTCCTGCCACGCCTGAACAACATGGTAGGCCCAACAGAATCACGTGCCCGTCACACATGAACCATGTGTGACCCATGTGCCTACCTTGTGCCAGCGGAACGCGAGCAACGATCCAGCATCTCTCGACCTTGGTACAGCCTGGCTTGAGCCACATGCCATCCGCATCTGAACCACAAGCCAGCCACACCTGAACCACACGTCAGACACACTGGACTCATGCAGGAGCCACATGTCAGCCACTTCTGAGCCATGTGTCACCAACACTTGAACCGCCTGCCATCGATTGCTGCCTGATGTGCCATCCACACCTGAGCCCCATGCCAGCCATGCCTGAACCACGCATCAGGCACACCTGAACAATGTGCCAGCCAAGCCTGAATCACAAGTGAGGCCCAACTAAGTCACATGTGAACCACGCCTGAGCCATGAGTCAGCAGCACCTCCACCACAGGCAAGACACCCCTGAGTCACGTGTCAGCCGCATCTGAGTCACGCGTCCAACACGCCTGCGTCATGTGTCAGCCGCAACTGAAGCACATGCCAGGCACGCCGGAATGACCTTTGAGCCACACATGACTCCCGTTTCAGCCACTCCTGAACCACATGTCAGCCATGCCTGATTCACAGGTGAGCCAGGGCTGGAGAACATGCCAGACAAGAAGCCTGAATCACGTTTGAATGTCACGAGAGTCTCATTGCAGCCACACCTGCGCCACACGTCAGCCACGCCTGAGTCACATGTCACCAACACCCGGCATGTTTCACACATGCCTCTGGCACATGTCAGCCACGCCTGAACCACCAGACACCCATGCCTGAAGCACACATCAGCCACACCTGAACAAAATGCGTGCCATGGCTCAATCATTTGTCAGAAATGCCTTAGTCTCGTGTCAGCCACGCCTGAGCCACGTGCCAACAACGCCAGAGCCACGTGTGAGCTATGCCGGAGCAACACCCCAGCCATGCGTGAGCCTCACCTGAGACATGTTTTAGCCATGTGTGACAAACTCCTGAATCATGCGTCAGCCACACCTGACCCCGGTCTGAGGAACGCCTGAACTACGTGTGGGCCATGGCTCAGCCATGGCTGAACCAACCGGGGAGCCACGCCTGAATCACGGGTGAAACCCTCCTGTACCATAGGAGACCTCCACATGAGTCATGTGAGAGCCACTCCTGAGCTACACCTGAACCATATGTGAGCCTCCCTGAACCATGCCTGAACCCCATGTGACACACTCGAACCACATGTGAGCCACCTGGGAAGCACGCATGTTCAATGCTAGAACCACACATGAGGCACATGGGAGCCACACTTGAAACGTGGCTGAGCCATGTGGGAGACAAGTGCCAGACACGCCTGAGTATGTGGGAGCCATGTGTCAGCAACGTCTGAGGCACGGGGGGGCCAAACATGAACGACATGTCACCCATATGTGAAGGAAACGTCTGCCGTGCACGGATACTGTGCGAAGAATGCCTGAGTCACGTGTCAGCCATGTGTGAAACATGTGTCAGCAGCACCAGCGTCATGTTTCACACATGCCTGAGTCATATGTCAGGCAAGCCTGAACCACTGGCCACCCATGTGTGAACCATGCACCAGCCACTGCTGAACCACACGAAGGCCATGCATGAACCATGAACGAACCACACCTGCATGACGGGTCAGGCACGCCTGTGTCACATGGCCACCTCAACTGAGTCATGTGTCAGCCACACCTGAATAACATGTGTGCCACGCCCGACTCGCGTCTCAGCCGTGCGAAAGTCACGTGCCAGCCAGGCCTGCACCATGTGCCAGCCAGGCCTGAACCACGTGCCAGTCACACTTGAAACACAGGTCAGCCTCACTTGAAGCACGTGTCAGCCACGCTGGCACTGCTTGCCTGGCATGCCTGAAAAACGTGCCATAAATGCAACAAACACATGGGAGCCACGCCTGAGCATCGACACAGCCAGGCATGAGCCACACCTGAGCCATGTGTGACCAAAGCCTGAATCATGTGCCAGCCACATGTGAGCCAGTCTTCTGGCACGCCTGCAATACGTGTAAGCCATGGCAGAGCTATGCCCCAACCACGTGTGAGCCATGCCTAAATCACGTGTGAAAGTCTCCTCTACCGTATGCGACCCACACGAGTCGTGGGTGAGCCACGCCTGAATTCCACCTGACCCATGTGTGAGCCACACGTGAAGCATGCATGAACCACATGTGAGACACCCTTGAGCCACATCTGACCCACATGTGAAACCCACGTGTTCCATGCTTTAACCACACATGAACCACAGGGGAGCCACACATGAAACACAGCTGAGCCATGCATGAGCCACCTCACAGCCATGACTGAGTATTTGGGAGACACGTTTCACCGACATGTGAGTCACATGGGAGCCACACCTGTAGGGCATGTCACACACGCGTGACCACATGTCTGACACACATGGATAATGTGCAATGAATGCCTGAGTCACAGGGGAGCCATGCCTGAGTAGTGTGTCAGCCACACGTGATTCACGTGCCAGCCACTCCTGAAACACCTGTCACCTATGTCTGAACCACGTCTCAGTCACGACTGAGCCATGTGTCAACTGCGAATCACCAAGTGTCAGCCACACAGCAATCACGTGTCACTGAGGTCTGAACGAAGCATCACACACTACTTGAACACGTGTCACACACACCTGAATCACGTGTCACCCACACTACACTCATGCATGAGATGCATATCAGCCACTCCTGCACCAGGTGTTGAGGCACGCCTGAGTCAAGTGTCAGCCACAGCTGAGTCACGAGTCAGCCACAACTGAAGCACACGCCAGGCACATCGGAGTGACATTTGAGCCAAGCATGAGTCACGTTTCAGTCATTCCTGAGCCACGTGTCAACCACGCCTGTGTCACATGTGAGCCATGGCTGAAGCACATGCCAGACAATCTGGAGTCACATTTCAGCCACGCAAATGTCGCGCTGTGGCCACCCCTGAGCCACTTGTCAGCCACGTCTGAACCACATGTCAGCCACAAGTGTAGCACATGTCAGCCACGCCTGAGCCCTGTGGCAACCGCCCCACAGCCGTGTTTCAGCCACACCAGAATCACATGTCACCGATGCCCAAACCACGAATCACCCAGCCCTGAAACACGTGTCACACACACCTGAAACACATGTCAGCCAAACGAGAAGCACTTGGCAGTCACGCCTGTATCAAATGACAGCCAAGCCGGAAGCAAGTTCCTGCCACGCCTGAACCACATGGTAGGCCCAACAGAATCACGTGCCCGTCACACATGAACCATGTGTGAGCCATGTGCCTACCTTGTGCCAGCGGAACGCGAGCAACGATCCAGCATCTCTCGACATTGGTACAGCCTGGCTTGAGCCACATGCCATCCGCATCTGAACCACAAGCCAGCCACACCTGAACCACACGTCAGACACACTGGACTCATGCAGGAGCCACATGTCAGCCACTTCTGAGACATGTGTCACCAACACTTGAACCGCCTGCCACCCATTGCTGCCCCATGTGCCAGCCACACGTGAGCCCCACGCCAGCCATGCCTGAACCACGCATCAGGCACACCTGAACAATGTGCGAGCCAAGCCTGAATCACAAGTGAGGCCCAACTAAGTCACATGTGAACCATGCCTGAGCCACGAGTCAGCAGCACCTCCACCACAGGCAAGACACGCCTGAGTCACGTGTCAGCCGCAGCTGAGTCACGCGTCCAACACGCCTGCGTCATGTGTCAGCCGCAACTGAAGCACATGCCAGGCACGCCGGAATGACCTTTGAGCCACACATGACTCCCGTTTCAGCCACTCCTGAACCACATGTCAGCCATGCCTGAGTCACAGGTGAGCCAGGGCTGGAGAACATGCCAGACAAGAAGCCTGAATCACGTTTGAATGTCACGAGAGTCTCATTGCAGCCACACCTGCGCCACACGTCAGCCACGCCTGAGTCACATGTCACCAACACCCGGCATGTTTCACACATGCCTCAGGCACATGTCAGCCACGCCTGAACCACCAGTCACCCATGCCTGAACCACACATCAGCCACACCTGAACAAAATGTGTGCCATGGCTCAATCACATGTCAGAAACGCCTTAGTCTCGTGTCAGCCACGCCTGAGCCACGTGCCAACCACGCCAGAGCCACGTGTGAGCTATGCCGGAGCAACACCCCAGCCACGCGTGAGCCTCACCTGAGACATGTTTTAGCCATGTGTGACAAACTCCTGAATCACGCGTCAGCCACACCTGACCCCGGTCTGAGGAACGCCTGAACTACGTGTGAGCCATGGCTCAGCCATGGCTGAACCACCTGTGAGCCACGCCTGAATCACGGGTGAAACCCTCCTGTACCATAGGAGACCTCCACAGGAGTCATGTGTGAGCCACTCCTGAGCTACACCTGAACCATATGTGAGCCTCCCTGAACCATGCCTGAACCACATGTGACACACTCGAACCACATGTGAGCCACCTGGGAAGCACGCATGTTCAATGCTAGAACCACACATGAGGCACATGGGAGCCACACTTGAAACGTGGCTGAGCCATGTGGGAGACAAGTGCCAGACACGCCTGAGTATGTGGGAGCCATGTGTCAGCAACGTCTGAGGCACGGGGGGGCCAAACATGAACGACATGTCACCCATATGTGAAGGAAACGTCTGCCGTGCACGGATACTGTGCGAAGAATGCCTGAGTCACGTGTCAGCCATGTGTGAAACATGTGTCAGCAGCACCAGCGTCATGTTTCACACATGCCTGAGTCACATGTCAGGCAAGCCTGAACCACTGGCCACCCATGTGTGAACCATGCACCAGCCACTGCTGAACCACACGAAGGCCATGCATGAACCATGAACGAACCACACCTGCATGACGGGTCAGGCACGCCTGTGTCACATGGCCACCTCAACTGAGTCATGTGTCAGCCACACCTGAATAACGTGTGCCACGCCCGACTCACGTCTCAGCCATGCGGAAGTCACGTGCCAGCCAGGCCTGCACCATGTGCCAGCCAGGCCTGAACCACGTGCCAGTCACACTTGAAACACAGGTCAGCCTCACTTGAAGCACGTGTCAGCCACGCTGGCACTGCTTGCCTGGCATGCCTGAAAAACGTGCCATACATGCCACAAACACATGGGAGCCACGCCTGAGCATCAACACAGCCAGGCATGAGCCACACCTGAGCCATGTGTGACCCAAGCCTGAATCATGTGCCAGCCACATGTGAGCCAGTCTTCTGGCACGCCTGCATTACGTGTAAGCCATGGCAGAGCTATGCCCCAACCACGTGTGAGCCATGCCTAAATCACGTGTGAAAGTCTCCTCTACCATATGCGACCCACACGAGTCGTGGGTGAGCCACGCCTGAATTCCACCTGACCCATGTGTGAGCCACACGTGAAGCATGCATGAACCACATGTGAGACACCCTTGAACCAAATCTGACCCACATGTGAAACCCACGTGTTCCATGCTTTAACCACACATGAACCACAGGGGAGCCACACATGAAGCACAGCTGAGCCATGCATGAGCCACCTCACAGCCATGACTGAGTATTTGGGAGACACGTTTCACCGACATGTGAGTCACATGGGAGCCACACCTGTAGGGCATGTCACACACGCGTGACCACATGTCTGACACACATGGATAATGTGCAATGAATGCCTGAGTCACAGGGGAGCCATGCCTGAGTAGTGTGTCAGCCACACGTGATTCACGTGCCAGCCACTCCTGAAACACCTGTCACCTATGTCTGAACCACGTCTCAGTCACGACTGAGCCATGTGTCAACTGCGAATCACCAAGTGTCAGCCACACAGCAATCACGTGTCACTGAGGTCTGAACGAAGCATCACACACCACTTGAACACGTGTCACACACACCTGAATCACGTGTCACCCACACTACACTCATGCATGAGATGCATATCAGCCACTCCTGCACCAGGTGTTGAGGCACGCCTGAGTCAAGTGTCAGCCACAGCTGAGTCACGAGTCAGCCACAACTGAAGCAAACGCCAGGCACATCGGAGTGACATTTGAGCCAAGCATGAGACACGTTTCAGTCATTCCTGAGCCACGTGTCAACCACGCCTGTGTCACATGTGAGCCATGGCTGAAGCACATGCCAGACAATCCGGAGTCACATTTCAGCCACGCAAATGTCGCGCTGTGGCCACCCCTGAGCCACTTGTCAGCCACGTCTGAACCACATGTCAGCCACAAGTGTAGCACATGTCAGCCACGCCTGAGCCCTGTGGCAACCGCCCCACAGCCGTGTCTCAGCCACACCCGAATCACATGTCACCGATGCCCAAACCACGAATCACCCAGCCCTGAAACACGTGTCACACACACCTGAAACACATGTCAGCCAAACGAGAAGCACTTGGCAGTCACGCCTGTATCAAATGACAGCCATGCCGGAAGCAAGTTCCTGCCACGCCTGAACCACATGGTAGGCCCAACAGAATCACGTGCCCGTCACGCATGAACCATGTGTGAGCCATGTGCCTACCTTGTGCCAGCGGAACGCGAGCAACGATCCAGCATCTCTCGACCTTGGTACAGCCTGGCTTGAGCCACATGCCATCCGCATCTGAACCACAAGCCAGCCACACCTGAACCACACGTCAGACACACTGGACTCATGCAGGAGCCACATGTCAGCCACTTCTGAGCCATGTGTCACCAACACTTGAACCGCCTGCCACCCATTGCTGCCCCATGTGCCAGCCACACCTGAGCCCCATGCCAGCCATGCCTGAACCACGCATCAGGCACACCTGAACAATGTGCGAGCCAAGCCTGAATCACAAGTGAGGCCCAACTAAGTCACATGTGAACCACGCCTGAGCCACGAGTCAGCAGCACCTCCACCACAGGCAAGACACGCCTGAGTCACGTGTCAGCCGCAGCTGAGTCACGCGTCCAACACGCCTGCGTCATGTGTCAGCCGCAACTGAAGCACATGCCAGGCACGCCGGAATGACCTTTGAGCCACACATGACTCCCGTTTCAGCCACTCCTGAACCACATGTCAGCCATGCCTGAGTCACAGGTGAGCCAGGGCTGGAGAACATGCCAGACAAGAAGCCTGAATCACGTTTGAATGTCACGAGAGTCTCATTGCAGCCACACCTGCGCCACACGTCAGCCACGCCTGAGTCACATGTCACCAACACCCGGCATGTTTCACACATGCCTCAGGCACATGTCAGCCACGCCTGAACCACCAGTCACCCATGCCTGAACCACACATCAGCCACACCTGAACAAAATGTGTGCCATGGCTCAATCACATGTCAGAAACGCCTTAGTCTCGTGTCAGCCACGCCTGAGCCACGTGCCAACAACGCCAGAGCCACGTGTGAGCTATGCCGGAGCAACACCCCAGCCACGCGTGAGCCTCACCTGAGACATGTTTTAGCCATGTGTGACAAACTCCTGAATCACGCGTCAGCCACACCTGACCCCGGTCTGAGGAACGCCTGAACTACGTGTGAGCCATGGCTCAGCCATGGCTGAACCACCTGTGAGCCACGCCTGAATCACGGGTGAAACCCTCCTGTACCATAGGAGACCTCCACAGGAGTCATGTGTGAGCCACTCCTGAGCTACACCTGAACCATATGTGAGCCTCCCTGAACCATGCCTGAACCACATGTGACACACTCGAACCACATGTGAGCCACCTGGGAAGCACGCATGTTCAATGCTAGAACCACACATGAGGCACATGGGAGCCACACTTGAAACGTGGCTGAGCCATGTGGGAGACAAGTGCCAGACACGCCTGAGTATGTGGGAGCCATGTGTCAGCAACGTCTGAGGCACGGGGGGGCCAAACATGAACGACATGTCACCCATATGTGAAGGAAACGTCTGCCGTGCACGGATACTGTGCGAAGAATGCCTGAGTCACGTGTCAGCCATGTGTGAAACATGTGTCAGCAGCACCAGCGTCATGTTTCACACATGCCTGAGTCACATGTCAGGAAAGCCTGAACCACTGGAAACCCATGTGTGAACCATGCACCAGCCACTGCTGAACCACACGAAGGCCATGCATGAACCATGAACGAACCACACCTGCATGACGGGTCAGGCACGCCTGTGTCACATGGCCACCTCAACTGAGTCATGTGTCAGCCACACCTGAATAACATGTGTGCCACGCCCGACTCACGTCTCAGCCGTGCGGAAGTCACGTGCCAGCCAGGCCTGCACCACGTGACAGTCACACTTGAAACACAGGTCAGCCTCACTTGAAGCACGTGTCAGCCACGCTGGCACTGCTTGCCTGGCATGCCTGAAAAACGTGCCATACATGCCACAAACACATGGGAGCCACGCCTGAGCATCAACACAGCCAGGCATGAGCCACACCTGAGCCATGTGTGACCAAAGCCTGTATCATGTGCCAGCCACATGTGAGCCAGTCTTCTGGCACGCCTGCATTACGTGTAAGCCATGGCAGAGCTATGCCCCAACCACGTGTGAGCCATGCCTAAATCACGTGTGAAAGTCACCTCTACCGTATGCGACCCACACGAGTCGTGGGTTAGCCACGCCTGAATTCCACCTGACCCATGTGTGAGCCACACGTGAAGCATGCATGAACCACATGTGAGACACCCTTGAACCACATCTGACCCACATGTGAAACCCACGTGTTCCATGCTTTAACCACACATGAACCACAGGGGAGCCACACATGAAACACAGCTGAGCCATGCATGAGCCACCTCACAGCCATGACTGAGTATTTGGGAGACACATTTCACCGACATGTGAGTCACATGGGAGCCACACCTGTAGGGCATGTCACACACGCGTGACCACATGTCTGACACACATGGATAATGTGCAATGAATGCCTGAGTCACAGGGGAGCCATGCCTGAGTAGTGTGTCAGCCACACGTGATTCACGTGCCAGCCACTCCTGAAACACCTGTCACCTATGTCTGAACCACGTCTCAGTCACGACTGAGCCATGTGTCAACTGCGAATCACCAAGTGTCAGCCACACAGCAATCACGTGTCACTGAGGTCTGAACGAAGCATCACACACCACTTGAACACGTGTCACACACACCTGAATCACGCGTCACCCACACTACACTCATCCATGAGATGCATATCAGCCACTCCTGCACCAGGTGTTGAGGCACGCCTGAGTCAAGTGTCAGCCACAGCTGAGTCACGAGTCAACCACAACTGAAGCACACGCCAGGCACATCAGAGTGACTTTTGAGCCAAGCATGAGACACGTTTCAGTCATTCCTGAGCCACGTGTCAACCACGCCTGTGTCACATGTGAGCCATGGCTGAAGCACATGCCAGACAATCCGGAGTCACATTTCAGCCACGCAAATGTCGCGCTGTGGCCACCCCTGAGCCACTTGTCAGCCACGTCTGAACCACATGTCAGCCACAAGTGTAGCACATGTCAGCCACGCCTGAGCCCTGTGGCAACCGCCCCACAGCCGTGTCTCAGCCACACCCGAATCACATGTCACCGATGCCCAAACCACGAATCACCCAGACCTGAAACACGTGTCACACACACCTGAAACACATGTCAGCCAAACGAGAAGCACTTGGCAGTCACGCCTGTATCAAATGACAGCCACGCCGGAAGCAAGTTCCTGCCACGCCTGAACCACATGGTAGGCCCAACAGAATCACGTGCCCGTCACGCATGAACCATGTGTGAGCCATGTGCCTACCTTGTGCCAGCGGAACGCGAGCAACGATCCAGCATCTCTCGACCTTGGTACAGCCTGGCTTGAGCCAAATGCCATCCGCATCTGAACCACAAGCCAGCCACACCTGAACCACACGTCAGACACACTGGACTCATGCAGGAGCCACATGTCAGCCACTTCTGAGCCATGTGTCACCAACACTTGAACCGCCTGCCACCCATTGCTGCCCCATGTGCCAGCCACACCTGAGCCCCATGCCAGCCATGCCTGAACCACGCATCAGGCACACCTGAACAATGTGCGAGCCAAGCCTGAATCACAAGTGAGGCCCAACTAAGTCACATGTGAACCACGCCTGAGCCACGAGTCAGCAGCACCTCCACCACAGGCAAGACACGCCTGAGTCACGTGTCAGACGCAGCTGAGTCACGCGTCAACCACGCCTGCATCATGTGTCAGCCGCAACTGAAGCACATGCCAGGCACGCCGGAATGACCTTTGAGCCACACATGACTCCCGTTTCAGCCACTCCTGAACCACATGTCAGCCATGCCTGAGTCACAGGTGAGCCAGGGCTGGAGAACATGCCAGACAAGAAGCCTGAATCACGTTTGAATGTCACGAGAGTCTCATTGCAGCCACACCTGCGCCACACGTCAGCCACGCCTGAGTCACATGTCACCAACACCCGGCATGTTTCACACATGCCTCAGGCACATGTCAGCCACGCCTGAACCACCAGTCACCCATGCCTGAACCACACATCAGCCACACCTGAACAAAATGCGTGCCATGGCTCAATCACATGTCAGAAACGCCTTAGTCTCGTGTCAGCCACGCCTGAGCCACGTGCCAACAACACCAGAGCCACGTGTGAGCTATGCCGGAGCAACACCCCAGCCACGCGTGAGCCTCACCTGAGACATGTTTTAGCCATGTGTGACAAACTCCTGAATCATGCGTCAGCCACACCTGACCCCGGTCTGAGGAACGCCTGAACTACGTGTGAGCCATGGCTCAGCCATGGCTGAACCACCTGTGAGCCACGCCTGAATCACGGGTGAAACCCTCCTGTACCATAGGAGACCTCCACAGGAGTCATGTGTGAGCCACTCCTGAGCTACACCTGAACCATATGTGAGCCTCCCTGAACCATGCCTGAACCACATGTGACACACTCGAACCACATGTGAGCCACCTGGGAAGCACGCATGTTCAATGCTAGAACCACACATGAGGCACATGGGAGCCACACTTGAAACGTGGCTGAGCCATGTGGGAGACAAGTGCCAGACACGCCTGAGTATGTGGGAGCCATGTGTCAGCAACGTCTGAGGCACGGGGGGGCCAAACATGAACGACATGTCACCCATATGTGAAGGAAACGTCTGCCGTGCACGGATACTGTGCGAAGAATGCCTGAGTCACGTGTCAGCCATGTGTGAAACATGTGTCAGCAGCACCAGCGTCATGTTTCACACATGCCTGAGTCACATGTCAGGCAAGCCTGAACCACTGGCCACCCATGTGTGAACCATGCACCAGCCACTGCTGAACCACACGAAGGCCATGCATGAACCATGAACGAACCACACCTGCATGACGGGTCAGGCACGCCTGTGTCACATGGCCACCTCAACTGAGTCATGTGTCAGCCACACCTGAATAACATGTGTGCCACGCCCGACTCACGTCTCAGCCGTGCGGAAGTCACGTGCCAGCCAGGCCTGCACCATGTGCCAGCCAGGCCTGAACCACGTGCCAGTCACACTTGAAACACAGGTCAGCCTCACTTGAAGCACGTGTCAGCCACGCTGGCACTGCTTGCCTGGCATTCCTGAAAAACGTGCCATACATGCCACAAACACATGGGAGCCACGCCTGAGCATCAACACAGCCAGGCATGAGCCACACCTGAGCCATGTGTGACCAAAGCCTGTATCATGTGCCAGCCACATGTGAGCCAGTCTTCTGGCACGCCTGCATTACGTGTAAGCCATGGCAGAGCTATGCCCCAACCACGTGTGAGCCATGCCTAAATCACGTGTGAAAGTCTCCTCTACCGTATGCGACCCACACGAGTCGTGGGTTAGCCACGCCTGAATTCCACCTGACCCATGTGTGAGCCACACGTGAAGCATGCATGAACCACATGTGAGACACCCTTGAACCACATCTGACCCACATGTGAAACCCACGTGTTCCATGCTTTAACCACACATGAACCACAGGGGAGCCACACATGAAACACAGCTGAGCCATGCATGAGCCACCTCACAGCCATGACTGAGTATTTGGGAGACACGTTTCACCGACATGTGAGTCACATGGGAGCCACACCTGTAGGGCATGTCACACACGCGTGACCACATGTCTGACACACATGGATAATGTGCAATGAATGCCTGAGTCACAGGGGAGCCATGCCTGAGTAGTGTGTCAGCCACACGTGATTCACGTGCCAGCCACTCCTGAAACACCTGTCACCTATGTCTGAACCACGTCTCAGTCACGACTGAGCCATGTGTCAACTGCGAATCACCAAGTGTCAGCCACACAGCAATCACGTGTCACTGAGGTCTGAACGAAGCATCACACACCACTTGAACACGTGTCACACACACCTGAATCACGCGTCACCCACACTACACTCATGCATGAGATGCATATCAGCCACTCCTGCACCAGGTGTTGAGGCACGCCTGAGTCAAGTGTCAGCCACAGCTGAGTCACGAGTCAACCACAACTGAAGCACACGCCAGGCACATCGGAGTGACTTTTGAGCCAAGCATGAGTCACGTTTCAGTCATTCCTGAGCCACGTGTCAACCACGCCTGTGTCACATGTGAGCCATGGCTGAAGCACATGCCAGACAATCTGGAGTCACATTTCAGCCACGCAAATGTCGCGCTGTGGCCACCCCTGAGCCACTTGTCAGCCACGTCTGAACCACATGTCAGCCACAAGTGTAGCACATGTCAGCCACGCCTGAGCCCTGTGGCAACCGCCCCACAGCCGTGTCTCAGCCACACCCGAATCACATGTCACCGATGCCCAAACCACGAATCACCCAGCCCTGAAACACGTGTCACACACACCTGAAACACATGTCAGCCAAACGAGAAGCACTTGGCAGTCACGCCTGTATCAAATGACAGCCACGCCGGAAGCAAGTTCCTGCCACGCCTGAACCACATGGTAGGCCCAACAGAATCACGTGCCCGTCACGCATGAACCATGTGTGAGCCATGTGCCTACCTTGTGCCAGCGGAACGCGAGCAACAATCCAGCATCTCTCGACCTTGGTACAGCCTGGCTTGAGCCACATGCCATCCGCATCTGAACCACAAGCCAGCCACACCTGAACCACACGTCAGACACACTGGACTCATGCAGGAGCCACATGTCAGCCACTTCTGAGCCATGTGTCACCAACACTTGAACCGCCTGCCACCCATTGCTGCCTGATGTGCCAGCCACACCTGAGCCCCATGCCAGCCATGCCTGAACCACGCATCAGGCACACCTGAACAATGTGCGAGCCAAGCCTGAATCACAAGTGAGGCCCAACTAAGTCACATGTGAACCACGCCTGAGCCACGAGTCAGCAGCACCTCCACCACAGGCAAGACACGCCTGAGTCACGTGTCAGCCGCAGCTGAGTCACGCGTCCAACACGCCTGCGTCATGTGTCAGCCGCAACTGAAGCACATGCCAGGCACGCCGGAATGACCTTTGAGCCACACATGACTCCCGTTTCAGCCACTCCTGAACCACATGTCAGCCATGCCTGAGTCACAGGTGAGCCAGGGCTGGAGAACATGCCAGACAAGAAGCCTGAATCACGTTTGAATGTCACGAGAGTCTCATTGCAGCCACACCTGCGCCACACGTCAGCCACGCCTGAGTCACATGTCACCAACACCCGGCATGTTTCACACATGCCTCAGGGACATGTCAGCCACGCCTGAACCACCAGTCACCCATGCCTGAACCACACATCAGCCACACCTGAACAAAATGCGTGCCATGGCTCAATCACATGTCAGAAACGCCTTAGTCTCGTGTCAGCCACGCCTGAGCCACGGGCCAACAACGCCAGAGCCACGTGTGAGCTATGTCGGAGCAACACCCCAGCCACTCGTGAGCCTCACCTGAGACATGTTTTAGCCATGTGTGACAAACTCCTGAATCATGCGTCAGCCACACCTGACCCCGGTCTGATGAACGCCTGAACTACGTGTGAGCCATGGCTCAGCCATGGCTGAACCACCTGTGAGCCACGCCTGAATCACGGGTGAAACCCTCCTGTACCATAGGAGACCTCCACAGGAGTCATGTGTGAGCCACTCCTGAGCTACACCTGAACCATATGTGAGCCTCCCTGAACCATGCCTGAACCCCATGTGACACACTCGAACCACATGTGAGCCACCTGGGAAGCACGCATGTTCAATGCTAGAACCACACATGAGGCACATGGGAGCCACACTTGAAACGTGGCTGAGCCATGTGGGAGACAAGTGCCAGACACGCCTGAGTATGTGGGAGCCATGTGTCAGCAACGTCTGAGGCACGGGGGGGCCAAACATGAACGACATGTCACCCATATGTGAAGGAAACGTCTGCCGTGCACGGATACTGTGCGAAGAATGCCTGAGTCACGTGTCAGCCATGTGTGAAACATGTGTCAGCAGCACCAGCGTCATGTTTCACACATGCCTGAGTCACATGTCAGGCAAGCCTGAACCACTGGCCACCCATGTGTGAACCATGCACCAGCCACTGCTGAACCACACGAAGGCCATGCATGAACCATGAACGAACCACACCTGCATGACGGGTCAGGCACGCCTGTGTCACATGGCCACCTCAACTGAGTCATGTGTCAGCCACACCTGAATAACATGTGTGCCACGCCCGACTCGCGTCTCAGCCGTGCGGAAGTCACGTGCCAGCCAGGCCTGCACCATGTGCCAGCCAGGCCTGAACCACGTGCCAGTCACACTTGAAACACAGGTCAGCCTCACTTGAAGCACGTGTCAGCCACGCTGGCACTGCTTGCCTGGCATGCCTGAAAAACGTGCCATACATGCCACAAACACATGGGAGCCACGCCTGAGCATCAACACAGCCAGGCATGAGCCACACCTGAGCCATGTGTGATCAAAGCCTGAATCATGTGCCAGCCACATGTGAGCCAGTCTTCTGGCACGCCTGCATTACGTGTAAGCCATGGCAGAGCTATGCCCCAACCACGTGTGAGCCATGCCTAAATCACGTGTGAAAGTCTCCTCTACCGTATGCGACCCACACGAGTCGTGGGTTAGCCACGCCTGAATTCCACCTGACCCATGTGTGAGCCACACGTGAAGCATGCATGAACCACATGTGAGACACCCTTGAACCACATCTGACCCACATGTGAAACCCACGTGTTCCATGCTTTAACCACACATGAACCACAGGGGAGCCACACATGAAACACAGCTGAGCCATGCATGAGCCACCTCACAGCCATGACTGAGTATTTGGGAGACACGTTTCACCGACATGTGAGTCACATGGGAGCCACACCTGTAGGGCATGTCACACACGCGTGACCACATGTCTGACACACATGGATAATGTGCAATGAATGCCTGAGTCACAGGGGAGCCATGCCTGAGTAGTGTGTCAGCCACACGTGATTCACGTGCCAGCCACTCCTGAAACACCTGTCACCTATGTCTGAACCACGTCTCAGTCACGACTGAGCCGTGTGTCAACTGCGAATCACCAAGTGTCAGCCACACAGCAATCACGTGTCACTGAGGTCTGAACGAAGCATCACACACCACTTGAACACGTGTCACACACACCTGAATCACGTGTCACCCACACTACACTCATGCATGAGATGCATATCAGCCACTCCTGCACCAGGTGTTGAGGCACGCCTGAGTCAAGTGTCAGCCACAGCTGAGTCACGAGTCAGCCACAACTGAAGCACACGCCAGGCACATCGGAGTGACTTTTGAGCCAAGCATGAGTCACGTTTCAGTCATTCCTGAGCCACGTGTCAACCACACCTGTGTCACATGTGAGCCATGGCTGAAGCACATGCCAGACAATCCGGAGTCACATTTCAGCCACGCAAATGTCGCGCTGTGGCCACCCCTGAGCCACTTGTCAGCCACGTCTGAACCACATGTCAGCCACAAGTGTAGCACATGTCAGCCACGCCTGAGCCCTGTGGCAACCGCCCCACAGCCGTGTCTCAGCCACACCCGAATCACATGTCACCGATGCCCAAACCACGAATCACCCAGCCCTGAAACACGTGTCACACACACCTGAAACACATGTCAGCCAAACGAGAAGCACTTGGCAGTCACGCCTGTATCAAATGACAGCCACGCCGGAAGCAAGTTCCTGCCACGCCTGAACCACATGGTAGGCCCAACAGAATCACGTGCCCGTCACGCATGAACCATGTGTGAGCCATGTGCCTACCTTGTGCCAGCGGAACGCGAGCAACGATCCAGCATCTCTCGACCTTGGTACAGCCTGGCTTGAGCCACATGCCATCCGCATCTGAACCACAAGCCAGCCACACCTGAACCACACGTCAGACACACTGGACTCATGCAGGAGCCACATGTCAGCCACTTCTGAGCCATGTGTCACCAACACTTGAACCGCCTGCCACCCATTGCTGCCCCATGTGCCAGCCACACCTGAGCCCCATGCCAGCCATGCCTGAACCACGCATCAGGCACACCTGAACAATGTGCGAGCCAAGCCTGAATCACAAGTGAGGCCCAACTAAGTCACATGTGAACCACGCCTGAGCCACGAGTCAGCAGCACCTCCACCACAGGCAAGACACGCCTGAGTCACGTGTCAGCCGCAGCTGAGTCACGCGTCCAACACGCCTGCGTCATGTGTCAGCCGCAACTGAAGCACATGCCAGGCACGCCGGAATGACCTTTGAGCCACACATGACTCCCGTTTCAGCCACTCCTGAACCACATGTCAGCCATGCCTGAGTCACAGGTGAGCCAGGGCTGGAGAACATGCCAGACAAGAAGCCTGAATCACGTTTGAATGTCACGAGAGTCTCATTGCAGCCACACCTGCGCCACACGTCAGCCACGCCTGAGTCACATGTCACCAACACCCGGCATGTTTCACACATGCCTCAGGGACATGTCAGCCACGCCTGAACCACCAGTCACCCATGCCTGAACCACACATCAGCCACACCTGAACAAAATGCGTGCCATGGCTCAATCACATGTCAGAAACGCCTTAGTCTCGTGTCAGCCACGCCTGAGCCACGTGCCAACAACGCCAGAGCCACGTGTGAGCTATGCCGGAGCAACACCCCAGCCATGCGTGAGCCTCACCTGAGACATGTTTTAGCCATGTGTGACAAACTCCTGAATCACGCGTCAGCCACACCTGACCCCGGTCTGAGGAACGCCTGAACTACGTGTGAGCCATGGCTCAGCCATGGCTGAACCACCTGTGAGCCACGCCTGAATCACGGGTGAAACCCTCCTGTACCATAGGAGACCTCCACAGGAGTCATGTGTGAGCCACTCCTGAGCTACACCTGAACCATATGTGAGCCTCCCTGAACCATGCCTGAACCACATGTGACACACTCGAACCACATGTGAGCCACCTGGGAAGCACGCATGTTCAATGCTAGAACCACACATGAGGCACATGGGAGCCACACTTGAAACGTGGCTGAGCCATGTGGGAGACAAGTGCCAGACACGCCTGAGTATGTGGGAGCCATGTGTCAGCAACGTCTGAGGCACGGGGGGCCAAACATGAACGACATGTCACCCATATGTGAAGGAAACGTCTGCCGTGCACGGATACTGTGCGAAGAATGCCTGAGTCACGTGTCAGCCATGTGTGAAACATGTGTCAGCAGCACCAGCGTCATGTTTCACACATGCCTGAGTCACATGTCAGGCAAGCCTGAACCACTGGCCACCCATGTGTGAACCATGCACCAGCCACTGCTGAACCACACGAAGGCCATGCATGAACCATGAACGAACCACACCTGCATGACGGGTCAGGCACGCCTGTGTCACATGGCCACCTCAACTGAGTCATGTGTCAGCCACACCTGAATAACATGTGTGCCACGCCCGACTCACGTCTCAGCCGTGCGGAAGTCACGTGCCAGCCAGGCCTGCACCATGTGCCAGCCAGGCCTGAACCACGTGCCAGTCACACTTGAAACACAGGTCAGCCTCACTTGAAGCACGTGTCAGCCACGCTGGCACGGCTTGCCTGGCATGCCTGAAAAACGTGCCATACATGCCACAAACACATGGGAGCCACGCCTGAGCATCAACACAGCCAGGCATGAGCCACACCTGAGCCATGTGTGACCAAAGCCTGAATCATGTGCCAGCCACATGTGAGCCAGTCTTCTGGCACGCCTGCATTACGTGTAAGCCATGGCAGAGCTATGCCCCAACCACGTGTGAGCCATGCCTAAATCACGTGTGAAAGTCTCCTCTACCGTATGCGACCCACACGAGTCGTGGGTTAGCCACGCCTGAATTCCACCTGACCCATGTGTGAGCCACACGTGAAGCATGCATGAACCCCATGTGAGACACCCTTGAACCACATCTGACCCACATGTGAAACCCACGTGTTCCATGCTTTAACCACACATGAACCACAGGGGAGCCACACATGAAACACAGCTGAGCCATGCATGAGCCACCTCACAGCCATGACTGAGTATTTGGGAGACACGTTTCACCGACATGTGAGTCACATGGGAGCCACACCTGTAGGGCATGTCACACACGCGTGACCACATGTCTGACACACATGGATAATGTGCAATGAATGCCTGAGTCACAGGGGAGCCATGCCTGAGTAGTGTGTCAGCCACACGTGATTCACGTGCCAGCCACTCCTGAAACACCTGTCACCTATGTCTGAACCACGTCTCAGTCACGACTGAGCCGTGTGTCAACTGCGAATCACCAAGTGTCAGCCACACAGCAATCACGTGTCACTGAGGTCTGAACGAAGCATCACACACCACTTGAACACGTGTCACACACACCTGAATCACGTGTCACCCACACTACACTCATGCATGAGATGCATATCAGCCACTCCTGCACCAGGTGTTGAGGCACGCCTGAGTCAAGTGTCAGCCACAGCTGAGTCACGAGTCAGCCACAACTGAAGCACACGCCAGGCACATCGGAGTGACTTTTGAGCCAAGCATGAGTCACGTTTCAGTCATTCCTGAGCCACGTGTCAACCACGCCTGTGTCACATGTGAGCCATGGCTGAAGCACATGCCAGACAATCCGGAGTCACATTTCAGCCACGCAAATGTCGCGCTGTGGCCACCCCTGAGCCACTTGTCAGCCACGTCTGAACCACATGTCAGCCACAAGTGTAGCACATGTCAGCCACGCCTGAGCCCTGTGGCAACCGCCCCACAGCCGTGTCTCAGCCACACCCGAATCACATGTCACCGATGCCCAAACCACGAATCACCCAGCCCTGAAACACGTGTCACACACACCTGAAACACATGTCAGCCAAACGAGAAGCACTTGGCAGTCACGCCTGTATCAAATGACAGCCACGCCGGAAGCAAGTTCCTGCCACGCCTGAACCACATGGTAGGCCCAACAGAATCACGTGCCCGTCACGCATGAACCATGTGTGAGCCATGTGCCTACCTTGTGCCAGCGGAACGCGAGCAATGATCCAGCATCTCTCGACCTTGGTACAGCCTGGCTTGAGCCACATGCCATCCGCATCTGAACCACAAGCCAGCCACACCTGAACCACACGTCAGGCACACTGGACTCATGCAGGAGCCACATGTCAGCCACTTCTGAGCCATGTGTCACCAACACTTGAACCGCCTGCCACCCATTGCTGCCCCATGTGCCAGCCACACCTGAGCCCCATGCCAGCCATGCCTGAACCACGCATCAGGCACACCTGAACAATGTGCGAGCCAAGCCTGAATCACAAGTGAGGCCCAACTAAGTCACATGTGAACCACGCCTGAGCCACGAGTCAGCAGCACCTCCACCACAGGCAAGACACGCCTGAGTCACGTGTCAGCCGCAGCTGAGTCACGCGTCCAACACGCCTGCGTCATGTGTCAGCCGCAACTGAAGCGCATGCCAGGCACGCCGGAATGACCTTTGAGCCACACATGACTCCCGTTTCAGCCACTCCTGAACCACATGTCAGCCATGCCTGAGTCACAGGTGAGCCAGGGCTGGAGAACATGCCAGACAAGAAGCCTGAATCACGTTTGAATGTCACGAGAGTCTCATTGCAGCCACACCTGCGCCACACGTCAGCCACGCCTGAGTCACATGTCACCAACACCTGGCATGTTTCACACATGCCTCAGGGACATGTCAGCCACGCCTGAACCACCAGTCACCCATGCCTGAACCACACATCAGCCACACCTGAACAAAATGCGCGCCATGGCTCAATCACATGTCAGAAACGCCTTAGTCTCGTGTCAGCCACGCCTGAGCCACGTGCCAACAACGCCAGAGCCACGTGTGAGCTATGCCGGAGCAACACCCCAGCCACGCGTGAGCCTCACCTGAGACATGTTTTAGCCATGTGTGACAAACTCCATAATCACGCATCAGCCACACCTGACCCCGGTCTGAGGAACGCCTGAACTACGTGTGAGCCATGGCTCAGCCATGGCTGAACCACCTGTGAGCCACGCCTGAGTCACGGGTGAAACCCTCCTGTACCATAGGAGACCTCCACAGGAGTCATGTGTGAGCCACTCCTGAGCTACACCTGAACCATATGTGAGCCTCCCTGAACCATGCCTGAACCACATGTGACACACTTGAACCACATGTGAGCCACCTGGGAAGCACGCATGTTCAATGCTAGAACCACACATGAGGCACATGGGAGCCACACTTGAAACGTGGCTGAGCCATGTGGGAGACAAGTGCCAGACACGCCTGAGTATGTGGGAGCCATGTGTCAGCAACGTCTGAGGCACGGGGGGGCCAAACATGAACGACATGTCACCCATATGTGAAGGAAACGTCTGCCGTGCTCGGATACTCTGCGAAGAATGCCTGAGTCACGTGTCAGCCATGTGTGAAACATGTGTCAGCAGCACCAGCGTCATGTTTCACACATGCCTGAGTCACATGTCAGGCAAGCCTGAACCACTGGCCACCCATGTGTGAACCATGCACCAGCCACTGCTGAACCACACGAAGGCCATGCATGAACCATGAACGAACCACACCTGCATGACGGGTCAGGCACGCCTGTGTCACATGGCCACCTCAACTGAGTCATGTGTCAGCCACACCTGAATAACATGTGTGCCACGCCCGACTCACGTCTCAGCCGTGCGGAAGTCACGTGCCAGCCAGGCCTGCACCATGTGCCAGCCAGGCCTGAACCACGTGCCAGTCACACTTGAAACACAGGTCAGCCTCACTTGAAGCACGTGTCAGCCACGCTGGCACGGCTTGCCTGGCATGCCTGAAAAACGTGCCATACATGCCACAAACACATGGGAGCCACGCCTGAGCATCAACACAGCCAGGCATGAGCCACACCTGAGCCATGTGTGACCAAAGCCTGAATCATGTGCCAGCCACATGTGAGCCAGTCTTCTGGCACGCCTGCATTACGTGTAAGCCATGGCAGAGCTATGCCCCAACCACGTGTGAGCCATGCCTAAATCACTTGTGAAAGTCTCCTCTACCATATGCGACCCACACGAGTCGTGGGTTAGCCACGCCTGAATTCCACCTGACCCATGTGTGAGCCACACGTGAAGCATGCATGAACCCCATGTGAGACACCCTTGAACCACATCTGACCCACATGTGAAACCCACGTGTTCCATGCTTTAACCACACATGAACCACAGGGGAGCCACACATGAAACACAGCTGAGCCATGCATGAGCCACCTCACAGCCATGACTGAGTATTTGGGAGACACGTTTCACCGACATGTGAGTCACATTGGAGCCACACCTGTAGGGCATGTCACACACGCGTGACCACATGTCTGACACACATGGATAATGTGCAATGAATGCCTGAGTCACAGGGGAGCCATGCCTGAGTAGTGTGTCAGCCACACGTGATTCACGTGCCAGCCACTCCTGAAACACCTGTCACCTATGTCTGAACCACGTCTCAGTCACGACTGAGCCGTGTGTCAACTGCGAATCACCAAGTGTCAGCCACACAGCAATCACGTGTCACTGAGGTCTGAACGAAGCATCACACACCACTTGAACACGTGTCACACACACCTGAATCACGTGTCACCCACACTACACTCATGCATGAGATGCATATCAGCCACTCCTGCACCAGGTGTTGAGGCACGCCTGAGTCAAGTGTCAGCCACAGCTGAGTCACGAGTCAGCCACAACTGAAGCACACGCCAGGCACATCGGAGTGACTTTTGAGCCAAGCATGAGTCACGTTTCAGTCATTCCTGAGCCACGTGTCAACCACGCCTGTGTCACATGTGAGCCATGGCTGAAGCACATGCCAGACAATCCGGAGTCACATTTCAGCCACGCAAATGTCGCGCTGTGGCCACCCCTGAGCCACTTGTCAGCCACGTCTGAACCACATGTCAGCCACAAGTGTAGCACATGTCAGCCACGCCTGAGCCCTGTGGCAACCGCCCCACAGCCGTGTCTCAGCCACACCCGAATCACATGTCACCGATGCCCAAACCACGAATCACCCAGCCCTGAAACACGTGTCACACACACCTGAAACACATGTCAGCCAAACGAGAAGCACTTGGCAGTCACGCCTGTATCAAACGACAGCCACGCCGGAAGCAAGTTCCTGCCACGCCTGAACCACATGGTAGGCCCAACAGAATCACGTGCCCGTCACGCATGAACCATGTGTGAGCCATGTGCCTACCTTGTGCCAGCGGAACGCGAGCAACGATCCAGCATCTCTCGACCTTGGTACAGCCTGGCTTGAGCCACATGCCATCCGCATCTGAACCACAAGCCAGCCACACCTGAACCACACGTCAGGCACACTGGACTCATGCAGGAGCCACATGTCAGCCACTTCTGAGCCATGTGTCACCAACACTTGAACCGCCTGCCACCCATTGCTGCCCCATGTGCCAGCCACACCTGAGCCCCATGCCAGCCATGCCTGAACCACGCATCAGGCACACCTGAACAATGTGCGAGCCAAGCCTGAATCACAAGTGAGGCCCAACTAAGTCACATGTGAACCACGCCTGAGCCACGAGTCAGCAGCACCTCCACCACAGGCAAGACACGCCTGAGTCACGTGTCAGCCGCAGCTGAGTCACGCGTCCAACACGCCTGCGTCATGTGTCAGCCGCAACTGAAGCGCATGCCAGGCACGCCGGAATGACCTTTGAGCCACACATGACTCCCGTTTCAGCCACTCCTGAACCACATGTCAGCCATGCCTGAGTCACAGGTGAGCCAGGGCTGGAGAACATGCCAGACAAGAAGCCTGAATCACGTTTGAATGTCACGAGAGTCTCATTGCAGCCACACCTGCGCCACACGTCAGCCACGCCTGAGTCACATGTCACCAACACCTGGCATGTTTCACACATGCCTCAGGGACATGTCAGCCACGCCTGAACCACCAGTCACCCATGCCTGAACCACACATCAGCCACACCTGAACAAAATGCGCGCCATGGCTCAATCACATGTCAGAAACGCCTTAGTCTCGTGTCAGCCACGCCTGAGCCACGTGCCAACAACGCCAGAGCCACGTGTGAGCTATGCCGGAGCAACACCCCAGCCACGCGTGAGCCTCACCTGAGACATGTTTTAGCCATGTGTGACAAACTCCATAATCACGCGTCAGCCACACCTGACCCCGGTCTGAGGAACGCCTGAACTACGTGTGAGCCATGGCTCAGCCATGGCTGAACCACCTGTGAGCCACGCCTGAGTCACGGGTGAAACCCTCCTGTACCATAGGAGACCTCCACAGGAGTCATGTGTGAGCCACTCCTGAGCTACACCTGAACCATATGTGAGCCTCCCTGAACCATGCCTGAACCACATGTGACACACT
Organism: Equus caballus; assembly: GCF_041296265.1. Lineage (NCBI taxonomy): Eukaryota > Metazoa > Chordata > Mammalia > Perissodactyla > Equidae > Equus > Equus caballus. The sequence goes on from NC_091715.1 coordinate 49,228,505, forward strand.
CGAACCACATGTGAGCCACCTGGGAAGCACGCATGTTCAATGCTAGAACCACACATGAGGCACATGGGAGCCACACTTGAAACGTGGCTGAGCCATGTGGGAGACAAGTGCCAGACACGCCTGAGTATGTGGGAGCCATGTGTCAGCAACGTCTGAGGCACGGGGGGGCCAAACATGAACGACATGTCACCCATATGTGAAGGAAACGTCTGCCGTGCTCGGATACTCTGCGAAGAATGCCTGAGTCACGTGTCAGCCATGTGTGAAACATGTGTCAGCAGCACCAGCGTCATGTTTCACACATGCCTGAGTCACATGTCAGGCAAGCCTGAACCACTGGCCACCCATGTGTGAACCATGCACCAGCCACTGCTGAACCACACGAAGGCCATGCATGAACCATGAACGAACCACACCTGCATGACGGGTCAGGCACGCCTGTGTCACATGGCCACCTCAACTGAGTCATGTGTCAGCCACACCTGAATAACATGTGTGCCACGCCCGACTCACGTCTCAGCCGTGCGGAAGTCACGTGCCAGCCAGGCCTGCACCATGTGCCAGCCAGGCCTGAACCACGTGCCAGTCACACTTGAAACACAGGTCAGCCTCACTTGAAGCACGTGTCAGCCACGCTGGCACGGCTTGCCTGGCATGCCTGAAAAACGTGCCATACATGCCACAAACACATGGGAGCCACGCCTGAGCATCAACACAGCCAGGCATGAGCCACACCTGAGCCATGTGTGACCAAAGCCTGAATCATGTGCCAGCCACATGTGAGCCAGTCTTCTGGCACGCCTGCATTACGTGTAAGCCATGGCAGAGCTATGCCCCAACCACGTGTGAGCCATGCCTAAATCACTTGTGAAAGTCTCCTCTACCATATGCGACCCACACGAGTCGTGGGTTAGCCACGCCTGAATTCCACCTGACCCATGTGTGAGCCACACGTGAAGCATGCATGAACCCCATGTGAGACACCCTTGAACCACATCTGACCCACATGTGAAACCCACGTGTTCCATGCTTTAACCACACATGAACCACAGGGGAGCCACACATGAAACACAGCTGAGCCATGCATGAGCCACCTCACAGCCATGACTGAGTATTTGGGAGACACGTTTCACCGACATGTGAGTCACATTGGAGCCACACCTGTAGGGCATGTCACACACGCGTGACCACATGTCTGACACACATGGATAATGTGCAATGAATGCCTGAGTCACAGGGGAGCCATGCCTGAGTAGTGTGTCAGCCACACGTGATTCACGTGCCAGCCACTCCTGAAACACCTGTCACCTATGTCTGAACCACGTCTCAGTCACGACTGAGCCGTGTGTCAACTGCGAATCACCAAGTGTCAGCCACACAGCAATCACGTGTCACTGAGGTCTGAACGAAGCATCACACACCACTTGAACACGTGTCACACACACCTGAATCACGTGTCACCCACACTACACTCATGCATGAGATGCATATCAGCCACTCCTGCACCAGGTGTTGAGGCACGCCTGAGTCAAGTGTCAGCCACAGCTGAGTCACGAGTCAGCCACAACTGAAGCACACGCCAGGCACATCGGAGTGACTTTTGAGCCAAGCATGAGTCACGTTTCAGTCATTCCTGAGCCACGTGTCAACCACGCCTGTGTCACATGTGAGCCATGGCTGAAGCACATGCCAGACAATCCGGAGTCACATTTCAGCCACGCAAATGTCGCGCTGTGGCCACCCCTGAGCCACTTGTCAGCCACGTCTGAACCACATGTCAGCCACAAGTGTAGCACATGTCAGCCACGCCTGAGCCCTGTGGCAACCGCCCCACAGCCGTGTCTCAGCCACACCCGAATCACATGTCACCGATGCCCAAACCACGAATCACCCAGCCCTGAAACACGTGTCACACACACCTGAAACACATGTCAGCCAAACGAGAAGCACTTGGCAGTCACGCCTGTATCAAACGACAGCCACGCCGGAAGCAAGTTCCTGCCACGCCTGAACCACATGGTAGGCCCAACAGAATCACGTGCCCGTCACGCATGAACCATGTGTGAGCCATGTGCCTACCTTGTGCCAGCGGAACGCGAGCAACGATCCAGCATCTCTCGACCTTGGTACAGCCTGGCTTGAGCCACATGCCATCCGCATCTGAACCACAAGCCAGCCACACCTGAACCACACGTCAGGCACACTGGACTCATGCAGGAGCCACATGTCAGCCACTTCTGAGCCATGTGTCACCAACACTTGAACCGCCTGCCACCCATTGCTGCCCCATGTGCCAGCCACACCTGAGCCCCATGCCAGCCATGCCTGAACCACGCATCAGGCACACCTGAACAATGTGCGAGCCAAGCCTGAATCACAAGTGAGGCCCAACTAAGTCACATGTGAACCACGCCTGAGCCACGAGTCAGCAGCACCTCCACCACAGGCAAGACACGCCTGAGTCACGTGTCAGCCGCAGCTGAGTCACGCGTCCAACACGCCTGCGTCATGTGTCAGCCGCAACTGAAGCGCATGCCAGGCACGCCGGAATGACCTTTGAGCCACACATGACTCCCGTTTCAGCCACTCCTGAACCACATGTCAGCCATGCCTGAGTCACAGGTGAGCCAGGGCTGGAGAACATGCCAGACAAGAAGACTGAATCACGTTTGAATGTCACGAGAGTCTCATTGCAGCCACACCTGCGCCACACGTCAGCCACGCCTGAGTCACATGTCACCAACACCCGGCATGTTTCACACATGCCTCAGGGACATGTCAGCCACGCCTGAACCACCAGTCACCCATGCCTGAACCACACATCAGCCACACCTGAACAAAATGCGTGCCATGGCTCAATCACATGTCAGAAACGCCTTAGTCTCGTGTCAGCCACGCCTGAGCCACGTGCCAACAACGCCAGAGCCACGTGTGAGCTATGCCGGAGCAACACCCCAGCCACGCATGAGCCTCACCTGAGACATGTTTTAGCCATGTGTGACAAACTCCTGAATCACGCGTCAGCCACACCTGACCCCGGTCTGAGGAACGCCTGAACTACGTGTGAGCCATGGCTCAGCCATGGCTGAACCACCTGTGAGCCACGCCTGAATCACGGGTGAAACCCTCCTGTACCATAGGAGACCTCCACAGGAGTCATGTGTGAGCCACTCCTGAGCTACACCTGAACCATATGTGAGCCTCCCTGAACCATGCCTGAACCACATGTGACACACTCGAACCACATGTGAGCCACCTGGGAAGCACGCATGTTCAATGCTAGAACCACACATGAGGCACATGGGAGCCACACTTGAAACGTGGCTGAGCCATGTGGGAGACAAGTGCCAGACACGCCTGAGTATGTGGGAGCCATGTGTCAGCAACGTCTGAGGCACGGGGGGCCAAACATGAACGACATGTCACCCATATGTGAAGGAAACGTCTGCCGTGCACGGATACTGTGCGAAGAATGCCTGAGTCACGTGTCAGCCATGTGTGAAACATGTGTCAGCAGCACCAGCGTCATGTTTCACACATGCCTGAGTCACATGTCAGGCAAGCCTGAACCACTGGCCACCCATGTGTGAACCATGCACCAGCCACTGCTGAACCACACGAAGGCCATGCATGAACCATGAACGAACCACACCTGCATGACGGGTCAGGCACGCCTGTGTCACATGGCCACCTCAACTGAGTCATGTGTCAGCCACACCTGAATAACATGTGTGCCACGCCCGACTCACGTCTCAGCCGTGCGGAAGTCACGTGCCAGCCAGGCCTGCACCATGTGCCAGCCAGGCCTGAACCACGTGCCAGTCACACTTGAAACACAGGTCAGCCTCACTTGAAGCACGTGTCAGCCACGCTGGCACGGCTTGCCTGGCATGCCTGAAAAACGTGCCATACATGCCACAAACACATGGGAGCCACGCCTGAGCATCAACACAGCCAGGCATGAGCCACACCTGAGCCATGTGTGACCAAAGCCTGAATCATGTGCCAGCCACATGTGAGCCAGTCTTCTGGCACGCCTGCATTACGTGTAAGCCATGGCAGAGCTATGCCCCAACCACGTGTGAGCCATGCCTAAATCACGTGTGAAAGTCTCCTCTACCGTATGCGACCCACACGAGTCGTGGGTTAGCCACGCCTGAATTCCACCTGACCCATGTGTGAGCCACACGTGAAGCATGCATGAACCCCATGTGAGACACCCTTGAACCACATCTGACCCACATGTGAAACCCACGTGTTCCATGCTTTAACCACACATGAACCACAGGGGAGCCACACATGAAACACAGCTGAGCCATGCATGAGCCACCTCACAGCCATGACTGAGTATTTGGGAGACACGTTTCACCGACATGTGAGTCACATGGGAGCCACACCTGTAGGGCATGTCACACACGCGTGACCACATGTCTGACACACATGGATAATGTGCAATGAATGCCTGAGTCACAGGGGAGCCATGCCTGAGTAGTGTGTCAGCCACACGTGATTCACGTGCCAGCCACTCCTGAAACACCTGTCACCTATGTCTGAACCACGTCTCAGTCACGACTGAGCCGTGTGTCAACTGCGAATCACCAAGTGTCAGCCACACAGCAATCACGTGTCACTGAGGTCTGAACGAAGCATCACACACCACTTGAACACGTGTCACACACACCTGAATCACGTGTCACCCACACTACACTCATGCATGAGATGCATATCAGCCACTCCTGCACCAGGTGTTGAGGCACGCCTGAGTCAAGTGTCAGCCACAGCTGAGTCACGAGTCAGCCACAACTGAAGCACACGCCAGGCACATCGGAGTGACTTTTGAGCCAAGCATGAGTCACGTTTCAGTCATTCCTGAGCCACGTGTCAACCACGCCTGTGTCACATGTGAGCCATGGCTGAAGCACATGCCAGACAATCCGGAGTCACATTTCAGCCACGCAAATGTCGCGCTGTGGCCACCCCTGAGCCACTTGTCAGCCACGTCTGAACCACATGTCAGCCACAAGTGTAGCACATGTCAGCCACGCCTGAGCCCTGTGGCAACCGCCCCACAGCCGTGTCTCAGCCACACCCGAATCACATGTCACCGATGCCCAAACCACGAATCACCCAGCCCTGAAACACGTGTCACACACACCTGAAACACATGTCAGCCAAACGAGAAGCACTTGGCAGTCACGCCTGTATCAAACGACAGCCACGCCGGAAGCAAGTTCCTGCCACGCCTGAACCACATGGTAGGCCCAACAGAATCACGTGCCCGTCACGCATGAACCATGTGTGAGCCATGTGCCTACCTTGTGCCAGCGGAACGCGAGCAACGATCCAGCATCTCTCGACCTTGGTACAGCCTGGCTTGAGCCACATGCCATCCGCATCTGAACCACAAGCCAGCCACACCTGAACCACACGTCAGGCACACTGGACTCATGCAGGAGCCACATGTCAGCCACTTCTGAGCCATGTGTCACCAACACTTGAACCGCCTGCCACCCATTGCTGCCCCATGTGCCAGCCACACCTGAGCCCCATGCCAGCCATGCCTGAACCACGCATCAGGCACACCTGAACAATGTGCGAGCCAAGCCTGAATCACAAGTGAGGCCCAACTAAGTCACATGTGAACCACGCCTGAGCCACGAGTCAGCAGCACCTCCACCACAGGCAAGACACGCCTGAGTCACGTGTCAGCCGCAGCTGAGTCACGCGTCCAACACGCCTGCGTCATGTGTCAGCCGCAACTGAAGCGCATGCCAGGCACGCCGGAATGACCTTTGAGCCACACATGACTCCCGTTTCAGCCACTCCTGAACCACATGTCAGCCATGCCTGAGTCACAGGTGAGCCAGGGCTGGAGAACATGCCAGACAAGAAGACTGAATCACGTTTGAATGTCACGAGAGTCTCATTGCAGCCACACCTGCGCCACACGTCAGCCACGCCTGAGTCACATGTCACCAACACCCGGCATGTTTCACACATGCCTCAGGGACATGTCAGCCACGCCTGAACCACCAGTCACCCATGCCTGAACCACACATCAGCCACACCTGAACAAAATGCGTGCCATGGCTCAATCACATGTCAGAAACGCCTTAGTCTCGTGTCAGCCACGCCTGAGCCACGTGCCAACAACGCCAGAGCCACGTGTGAGCTATGCCGGAGCAACACCCCAGCCACGCATGAGCCTCACCTGAGACATGTTTTAGCCATGTGTGACAAACTCCTGAATCACGCGTCAGCCACACCTGACCCCGGTCTGAGGAACGCCTGAACTACGTGTGAGCCATGGCTCAGCCATGGCTGAACCACCTGTGAGCCACGCCTGAATCACGGGTGAAACCCTCCTGTACCATAGGAGACCTCCACAGGAGTCATGTGTGAGCCACTCCTGAGCTACACCTGAACCATATGTGAGCCTCCCTGAACCATGCCTGAACCACATGTGACACACTCGAACCACATGTGAGCCACCTGGGAAGCACGCATGTTCAATGCTAGAACCACACATGAGGCACATGGGAGCCACACTTGAAACGTGGCTGAGCCATGTGGGAGACAAGTGCCAGACACGCCTGAGTATGTGGGAGCCATGTGTCAGCAACGTCTGAGGCACGGGGGGCCAAACATGAACGACATGTCACCCATATGTGAAGGAAACGTCTGCCGTGCACGGATACTGTGCGAAGAATGCCTGAGTCACGTGTCAGCCATGTGTGAAACATGTGTCAGCAGCACCAGCGTCATGTTTCACACATGCCTGAGTCACATGTCAGGCAAGCCTGAACCACTGGCCACCCATGTGTGAACCATGCACCAGCCACTGCTGAACCACACGAAGGCCATGCATGAACCATGAACGAACCACACCTGCATGACGGGTCAGGCACGCCTGTGTCACATGGCCACCTCAACTGAGTCATGTGTCAGCCACACCTGAATAACATGTGTGCCACGCCCGACTCACGTCTCAGCCGTGCGGAAGTCACGTGCCAGCCAGGCCTGCACCATGTGCCAGCCAGGCCTGAACCACGTGCCAGTCACACTTGAAACACAGGTCAGCCTCACTTGAAGCACGTGTCAGCCACGCTGGCACGGCTTGCCTGGCATGCCTGAAAAACGTGCCATACATGCCACAAACACATGGGAGCCACGCCTGAGCATCAACACAGCCAGGCATGAGCCACACCTGAGCCATGTGTGACCAAAGCCTGAATCATGTGCCAGCCACATGTGAGCCAGTCTTCTGGCACGCCTGCATTACGTGTAAGCCATGGCAGAGCTATGCCCCAACCACGTGTGAGCCATGCCTAAATCACGTGTGAAAGTCTCCTCTACCGTATGCGACCCACACGAGTCGTGGGTTAGCCACGCCTGAATTCCACCTGACCCATGTGTGAGCCACACGTGAAGCATGCATGAACCCCATGTGAGACACCCTTGAACCACATCTGACCCACATGTGAAACCCACGTGTTCCATGCTTTAACCACACATGAACCACAGGGGAGCCACACATGAAACACAGCTGAGCCATGCATGAGCCACCTCACAGCCATGACTGAGTATTTGGGAGACACGTTTCACCGACATGTGAGTCACATGGGAGCCACACCTGTAGGGCATGTCACACACGCGTGACCACATGTCTGACACACATGGATAATGTGCAATGAATGCCTGAGTCACAGGGGAGCCATGCCTGAGTAGTGTGTCAGCCACACGTGATTCACGTGCCAGCCACTCCTGAAACACCTGTCACCTATGTCTGAACCACGTCTCAGTCACGACTGAGCCGTGTGTCAACTGCGAATCACCAAGTGTCAGCCACACAGCAATCACGTGTCACTGAGGTCTGAACGAAGCATCACACACCACTTGAACACGTGTCACACACACCTGAATCACGTGTCACCCACACTACACTCATGCATGAGATGCATATCAGCCACTCCTGCACCAGGTGTTGAGGCACGCCTGAGTCAAGTGTCAGCCACAGCTGAGTCACGAGTCAGCCACAACTGAAGCACACGCCAGGCACATCGGAGTGACTTTTGAGCCAAGCATGAGTCACGTTTCAGTCATTCCTGAGCCACGTGTCAACCACGCCTGTGTCACATGTGAGCCATGGCTGAAGCACATGCCAGACAATCCGGAGTCACATTTCAGCCACGCAAATGTCGCGCTGTGGCCACCCCTGAGCCACTTGTCAGCCACGTCTGAACCACATGTCAGCCACAAGTGTAGCACATGTCAGCCACGCCTGAGCCCTGTGGCAACCGCCCCACAGCCGTGTCTCAGCCACACCCGAATCACATGTCACCGATGCCCAAACCACGAATCACCCAGCCCTGAAACACGTGTCACACACACCTGAAACACATGTCAGCCAAACGAGAAGCACTTGGCAGTCACGCCTGTATCAAACGACAGCCACGCCGGAAGCAAGTTCCTGCCACGCCTGAACCACATGGTAGGCCCAACAGAATCACGTGCCCGTCACGCATGAACCATGTGTGAGCCATGTGCCTACCTTGTGCCAGCGGAACGCGAGCAACGATCCAGCATCTCTCGACCTTGGTACAGCCTGGCTTGAGCCACATGCCATCCGCATCTGAACCACAAGCCAGCCACACCTGAACCACACGTCAGGCACACTGGACTCATGCAGGAGCCACATGTCAGCCACTTCTGAGCCATGTGTCACCAACACTTGAACCGCCTGCCACCCATTGCTGCCCCATGTGCCAGCCACACCTGAGCCCCATGCCAGCCATGCCTGAACCACGCATCAGGCACACCTGAACAATGTGCGAGCCAAGCCTGAATCACAAGTGAGGCCCAACTAAGTCACATGTGAACCACGCCTGAGCCACGAGTCAGCAGCACCTCCACCACAGGCAAGACACGCCTGAGTCACGTGTCAGCCGCAGCTGAGTCACGCGTCCAACACGCCTGCGTCATGTGTCAGCCGCAACTGAAGCGCATGCCAGGCACGCCGGAATGACCTTTGAGCCACACATGACTCCCGTTTCAGCCACTCCTGAACCACATGTCAGCCATGCCTGAGTCACAGGTGAGCCAGGGCTGGAGAACATGCCAGACAAGAAGCCTGAATCACGTTTGAATGTCACGAGAGTCTCATTGCAGCCACACCTGCGCCACACGTCAGCCACGCCTGAGTCACATGTCACCAACACCCGGCATGTTTCACACATGCCTCAGGGACATGTCAGCCACGCCTGAACCACCAGTCACCCATGCCTGAACCACACATCAGCCACACCTGAACAAAATGCGCGCCATGGCTCAATCACATGTCAGAAACGCCTTAGTCTCGTGTCAGCCACGCCTGAGCCACGTGCCAACAACGCCAGAGCCACGTGTGAGCTATGCCGGAGCAACACCCCAGCCACGCGTGAGCCTCACCTGAGACATGTTTTAGCCATGTGTGACAAACTCCATAATCACGCATCAGCCACACCTGACCCCGGTCTGAGGAACGCCTGAACTACGTGTGAGCCATGGCTCAGCCATGGCTGAACCACCTGTGAGCCACGCCTGAGTCACGGGTGAAACCCTCCTGTACCATAGGAGACCTCCACAGGAGTCATGTGTGAGCCACTCCTGAGCTACACCTGAACCATATGTGAGCCTCCCTGAACCATGCCTGAACCACATGTGACACACTCGAACCACATGTGAGCCACCTGGGAAGCACGCATGTTCAATGCTAGAACCACACATGAGGCACATGGGAGCCACACTTGAAACGTGGCTGAGCCATGTGGGAGACAAGTGCCAGACACGCCTGAGTATGTGGGAGCCATGTGTCAGCAACGTCTGAGGCACGGGGGGGCCAAACATGAACGACATGTCACCCATATGTGAAGGAAACGTCTGCCGTGCTCGGATACTCTGCGAAGAATGCCTGAGTCACGTGTCAGCCATGTGTGAAACATGTGTCAGCAGCACCAGCGTCATGTTTCACACATGCCTGAGTCACATGTCAGGCAAGCCTGAACCACTGGCCACCCATGTGTGAACCATGCACCAGCCACTGCTGAACCACACGAAGGCCATGCATGAACCATGAACGAACCACACCTGCATGACGGGTCAGGCACGCCTGTGTCACATGGCCACCTCAACTGAGTCATGTGTCAGCCACACCTGAATAACATGTGTGCCACGCCCGACTCACGTCTCAGCCGTGCGGAAGTCACGTGCCAGCCAGGCCTGCACCATGTGCCAGCCAGGCCTGAACCACGTGCCAGTCACACTTGAAACACAGGTCAGCCTCACTTGAAGCACGTGTCAGCCACGCTGGCACGGCTTGCCTGGCATGCCTGAAAAACGTGCCATACATGCCACAAACACATGGGAGCCACGCCTGAGCATCAACACAGCCAGGCATGAGCCACACCTGAGCCATGTGTGACCAAAGCCTGAATCATGTGCCAGCCACATGTGAGCCAGTCTTCTGGCACGCCTGCATTACGTGTAAGCCATGGCAGAGCTATGCCCCAACCACGTGTGAGCCATGCCTAAATCACGTGTGAAAGTCTCCTCTACCGTATGCGACCCACACGAGTCGTGGGTTAGCCACGCCTGAATTCCACCTGACCCATGTGTGAGCCACACGTGAAGCATGCATGAACCCCATGTGAGACACCCTTGAACCACATCTGACCCACATGTGAAACCCACGTGTTCCATGCTTTAACCACACATGAACCACAGGGGAGCCACACATGAAACACAGCTGAGCCATGCATGAGCCACCTCACAGCCATGACTGAGTATTTGGGAGACACGTTTCACCGACATGTGAGTCACATTGGAGCCACACCTGTAGGGCATGTCACACACGCGTGACCACATGTCTGACACACATGGATAATGTGCAATGAATGCCTGAGTCACAGGGGAGCCATGCCTGAGTAGTGTGTCAGCCACACGTGATTCACGTGCCAGCCACTCCTGAAACACCTGTCACCTATGTCTGAACCACGTCTCAGTCACGACTGAGCCGTGTGTCAACTGCGAATCACCAAGTGTCAGCCACACAGCAATCACGTGTCACTGAGGTCTGAACGAAGCATCACACACCACTTGAACACGTGTCACACACACCTGAATCACGTGTCACCCACACTACACTCATGCATGAGATGCATATCAGCCACTCCTGCACCAGGTGTTGAGGCACGCCTGAGTCAAGTGTCAGCCACAGCTGAGTCACGAGTCAGCCACAACTGAAGCACACGCCAGGCACATCGGAGTGACTTTTGAGCCAAGCATGAGTCACGTTTCAGTCATTCCTGAGCCACGTGTCAACCACGCCTGTGTCACATGTGAGCCATGGCTGAAGCACATGCCAGACAATCCGGAGTCACATTTCAGCCACGCAAATGTCGCGCTGTGGCCACCCCTGAGCCACTTGTCAGCCACGTCTGAACCACATGTCAGCCACAAGTGTAGCACATGTCAGCCACGCCTGAGCCCTGTGGCAACCGCCCCACAGCCGTGTCTCAGCCACACCCGAATCACATGTCACCGATGCCCAAACCACGAATCACCCAGCCCTGAAACACGTGTCACACACACCTGAAACACATGTCAGCCAAACGAGAAGCACTTGGCAGTCACGCCTGTATCAAACGACAGCCACGCCGGAAGCAAGTTCCTGCCACGCCTGAACCACATGGTAGGCCCAACAGAATCACGTGCCCGTCACGCATGAACCATGTGTGAGCCATGTGCCTACCTTGTGCCAGCGGAACGCGAGCAACGATCCAGCATCTCTCGACCTTGGTACAGCCTGGCTTGAGCCACATGCCATCCGCATCTGAACCACAAGCCAGCCACACCTGAACCACACGTCAGGCACACTGGACTCATGCAGGAGCCACATGTCAGCCACTTCTGAGCCATGTGTCACCAACACTTGAACCGCCTGCCACCCATTGCTGCCCCATGTGCCAGCCACACCTGAGCCCCATGCCAGCCATGCCTGAACCACGCATCAGGCACACCTGAACAATGTGCGAGCCAAGCCTGAATCACAAGTGAGGCCCAACTAAGTCACATGTGAACCACGCCTGAGCCACGAGTCAGCAGCACCTCCACCACAGGCAAGACACGCCTGAGTCACGTGTCAGCCGCAGCTGAGTCACGCGTCCAACACGCCTGCGTCATGTGTCAGCCGCAACTGAAGCGCATGCCAGGCACGCCGGAATGACCTTTGAGCCACACATGACTCCCGTTTCAGCCACTCCTGAACCACATGTCAGCCATGCCTGAGTCACAGGTGAGCCAGGGCTGGAGAACATGCCAGACAAGAAGCCTGAATCACGTTTGAATGTCACGAGAGTCTCATTGCAGCCACACCTGCGCCACACGTCAGCCACGCCTGAGTCACATGTCACCAACACCTGGCATGTTTCACACATGCCTCAGGGACATGTCAGCCACGCCTGAACCACCAGTCACCCATGCCTGAACCACACATCAGCCACACCTGAACAAAATGCGCGCCATGGCTCAATCACATGTCAGAAACGCCTTAGTCTCGTGTCAGCCACGCCTGAGCCACGTGCCAACAACGCCAGAGCCACGTGTGAGCTATGCCGGAGCAACACCCCAGCCACGCGTGAGCCTCACCTGAGACATGTTTTAGCCATGTGTGACAAACTCCATAATCACGCGTCAGCCACACCTGACCCCGGTCTGAGGAACGCCTGAACTACGTGTGAGCCATGGCTCAGCCATGGCTGAACCACCTGTGAGCCACGCCTGAGTCACGGGTGAAACCCTCCTGTACCATAGGAGACCTCCACAGGAGTCATGTGTGAGCCACTCCTGAGCTACACCTGAACCATATGTGAGCCTCCCTGAACCATGCCTGAACCACATGTGACACACTCGAACCACATGTGAGCCACCTGGGAAGCACGCATGTTCAATGCTAGAACCACACATGAGGCACATGGGAGCCACACTTGAAACGTGGCTGAGCCATGTGGGAGACAAGTGCCAGACACGCCTGAGTATGTGGGAGCCATGTGTCAGCAACGTCTGAGGCACGGGGGGGCCAAACATGAACGACATGTCACCCATATGTGAAGGAAACGTCTGCCGTGCTCGGATACTCTGCGAAGAATGCCTGAGTCACGTGTCAGCCATGTGTGAAACATGTGTCAGCAGCACCAGCGTCATGTTTCACACATGCCTGAGTCACATGTCAGGCAAGCCTGAACCACTGGCCACCCATGTGTGAACCATGCACCAGCCACTGCTGAACCACACGAAGGCCATGCATGAACCATGAACGAACCACACCTGCATGACGGGTCAGGCACGCCTGTGTCACATGGCCACCTCAACTGAGTCATGTGTCAGCCACACCTGAATAACATGTGTGCCACGCCCGACTCACGTCTCAGCCGTGCGGAAGTCACGTGCCAGCCAGGCCTGCACCATGTGCCAGCCAGGCCTGAACCACGTGCCAGTCACACTTGAAACACAGGTCAGCCTCACTTGAAGCACGTGTCAGCCACGCTGGCACGGCTTGCCTGGCATGCCTGAAAAACGTGCCATACATGCCACAAACACATGGGAGCCACGCCTGAGCATCAACACAGCCAGGCATGAGCCACACCTGAGCCATGTGTGACCAAAGCCTGAATCATGTGCCAGCCACATGTGAGCCAGTCTTCTGGCACGCCTGCATTACGTGTAAGCCATGGCAGAGCTATGCCCCAACCACGTGTGAGCCATGCCTAAATCACTTGTGAAAGTCTCCTCTACCATATGCGACCCACACGAGTCGTGGGTTAGCCACGCCTGAATTCCACCTGACCCATGTGTGAGCCACACGTGAAGCATGCATGAACCCCATGTGAGACACCCTTGAACCACATCTGACCCACATGTGAAACCCACGTGTTCCATGCTTTAACCACACATGAACCACAGGGGAGCCACACATGAAACACAGCTGAGCCATGCATGAGCCACCTCACAGCCATGACTGAGTATTTGGGAGACACGTTTCACCGACATGTGAGTCACATTGGAGCCACACCTGTAGGGCATGTCACACACGCGTGACCACATGTCTGACACACATGGATAATGTGCAATGAATGCCTGAGTCACAGGGGAGCCATGCCTGAGTAGTGTGTCAGCCACACGTGATTCACGTGCCAGCCACTCCTGAAACACCTGTCACCTATGTCTGAACCACGTCTCAGTCACGACTGAGCCGTGTGTCAACTGCGAATCACCAAGTGTCAGCCACACAGCAATCACGTGTCACTGAGGTCTGAACGAAGCATCACACACCACTTGAACACGTGTCACACACACCTGAATCACGTGTCACCCACACTACACTCATGCATGAGATGCATATCAGCCACTCCTGCACCAGGTGTTGAGGCACGCCTGAGTCAAGTGTCAGCCACAGCTGAGTCACGAGTCAGCCACAACTGAAGCACACGCCAGGCACATCGGAGTGACTTTTGAGCCAAGCATGAGTCACGTTTCAGTCATTCCTGAGCCACGTGTCAACCACGCCTGTGTCACATGTGAGCCATGGCTGAAGCACATGCCAGACAATCCGGAGTCACATTTCAGCCACGCAAATGTCGCGCTGTGGCCACCCCTGAGCCACTTGTCAGCCACGTCTGAACCACATGTCAGCCACAAGTGTAGCACATGTCAGCCACGCCTGAGCCCTGTGGCAACCGCCCCACAGCCGTGTCTCAGCCACACCCGAATCACATGTCACCGATGCCCAAACCACGAATCACCCAGCCCTGAAACACGTGTCACACACACCTGAAACACATGTCAGCCAAACGAGAAGCACTTGGCAGTCACGCCTGTATCAAACGACAGCCACGCCGGAAGCAAGTTCCTGCCACGCCTGAACCACATGGTAGGCCCAACAGAATCACGTGCCCGTCACGCATGAACCATGTGTGAGCCATGTGCCTACCTTGTGCCAGCGGAACGCGAGCAACGATCCAGCATCTCTCGACCTTGGTACAGCCTGGCTTGAGCCACATGCCATCCGCATCTGAACCACAAGCCAGCCACACCTGAACCACACGTCAGGCACACTGGACTCATGCAGGAGCCACATGTCAGCCACTTCTGAGCCATGTGTCACCAACACTTGAACCGCCTGCCACCCATTGCTGCCCCATGTGCCAGCCACACCTGAGCCCCATGCCAGCCATGCCTGAACCACGCATCAGGCACACCTGAACAATGTGCGAGCCAAGCCTGAATCACAAGTGAGGCCCAACTAAGTCACATGTGAACCACGCCTGAGCCACGAGTCAGCAGCACCTCCACCACAGGCAAGACACGCCTGAGTCACGTGTCAGCCGCAGCTGAGTCACGCGTCCAACACGCCTGCGTCATGTGTCAGCCGCAACTGAAGCGCATGCCAGGCACGCCGGAATGACCTTTGAGCCACACATGACTCCCGTTTCAGCCACTCCTGAACCACATGTCAGCCATGCCTGAGTCACAGGTGAGCCAGGGCTGGAGAACATGCCAGACAAGAAGACTGAATCACGTTTGAATGTCACGAGAGTCTCATTGCAGCCACACCTGCGCCACACGTCAGCCACGCCTGAGTCACATGTCACCAACACCCGGCATGTTTCACACATGCCTCAGGGACATGTCAGCCACGCCTGAACCACCAGTCACCCATGCCTGAACCACACATCAGCCACACCTGAACAAAATGCGTGCCATGGCTCAATCACATGTCAGAAACGCCTTAGTCTCGTGTCAGCCACGCCTGAGCCACGTGCCAACAACGCCAGAGCCACGTGTGAGCTATGCCGGAGCAACACCCCAGCCACGCATGAGCCTCACCTGAGACATGTTTTAGCCATGTGTGACAAACTCCTGAATCACGCGTCAGCCACACCTGACCCCGGTCTGAGGAACGCCTGAACTACGTGTGAGCCATGGCTCAGCCATGGCTGAACCACCTGTGAGCCACGCCTGAATCACGGGTGAAACCCTCCTGTACCATAGGAGACCTCCACAGGAGTCATGTGTGAGCCACTCCTGAGCTACACCTGAACCATATGTGAGCCTCCCTGAACCATGCCTGAACCACATGTGACACACTCGAACCACATGTGAGCCACCTGGGAAGCACGCATGTTCAATGCTAGAACCACACATGAGGCACATGGGAGCCACACTTGAAACGTGGCTGAGCCATGTGGGAGACAAGTGCCAGACACGCCTGAGTATGTGGGAGCCATGTGTCAGCAACGTCTGAGGCACGGGGGGCCAAACATGAACGACATGTCACCCATATGTGAAGGAAACGTCTGCCGTGCACGGATACTGTGCGAAGAATGCCTGAGTCACGTGTCAGCCATGTGTGAAACATGTGTCAGCAGCACCAGCGTCATGTTTCACACATGCCTGAGTCACATGTCAGGCAAGCCTGAACCACTGGCCACCCATGTGTGAACCATGCACCAGCCACTGCTGAACCACACGAAGGCCATGCATGAACCATGAACGAACCACACCTGCATGACGGGTCAGGCACGCCTGTGTCACATGGCCACCTCAACTGAGTCATGTGTCAGCCACACCTGAATAACATGTGTGCCACGCCCGACTCACGTCTCAGCCGTGCGGAAGTCACGTGCCAGCCAGGCCTGCACCATGTGCCAGCCAGGCCTGAACCACGTGCCAGTCACACTTGAAACACAGGTCAGCCTCACTTGAAGCACGTGTCAGCCACGCTGGCACGGCTTGCCTGGCATGCCTGAAAAACGTGCCATACATGCCACAAACACATGGGAGCCACGCCTGAGCATCAACACAGCCAGGCATGAGCCACACCTGAGCCATGTGTGACCAAAGCCTGAATCATGTGCCAGCCACATGTGAGCCAGTCTTCTGGCACGCCTGCATTACGTGTAAGCCATGGCAGAGCTATGCCCCAACCACGTGTGAGCCATGCCTAAATCACGTGTGAAAGTCTCCTCTACCGTATGCGACCCACACGAGTCGTGGGTTAGCCACGCCTGAATTCCACCTGACCCATGTGTGAGCCACACGTGAAGCATGCATGAACCCCATGTGAGACACCCTTGAACCACATCTGACCCACATGTGAAACCCACGTGTTCCATGCTTTAACCACACATGAACCACAGGGGAGCCACACATGAAACACAGCTGAGCCATGCATGAGCCACCTCACAGCCATGACTGAGTATTTGGGAGACACGTTTCACCGACATGTGAGTCACATGGGAGCCACACCTGTAGGGCATGTCACACACGCGTGACCACATGTCTGACACACATGGATAATGTGCAATGAATGCCTGAGTCACAGGGGAGCCATGCCTGAGTAGTGTGTCAGCCACACGTGATTCACGTGCCAGCCACTCCTGAAACACCTGTCACCTATGTCTGAACCACGTCTCAGTCACGACTGAGCCGTGTGTCAACTGCGAATCACCAAGTGTCAGCCACACAGCAATCACGTGTCACTGAGGTCTGAACGAAGCATCACACACCACTTGAACACGTGTCACACACACCTGAATCACGTGTCACCCACACTACACTCATGCATGAGATGCATATCAGCCACTCCTGCACCAGGTGTTGAGGCACGCCTGAGTCAAGTGTCAGCCACAGCTGAGTCACGAGTCAGCCACAACTGAAGCACACGCCAGGCACATCGGAGTGACTTTTGAGCCAAGCATGAGTCACGTTTCAGTCATTCCTGAGCCACGTGTCAACCACGCCTGTGTCACATGTGAGCCATGGCTGAAGCACATGCCAGACAATCCGGAGTCACATTTCAGCCACGCAAATGTCGCGCTGTGGCCACCCCTGAGCCACTTGTCAGCCACGTCTGAACCACATGTCAGCCACAAGTGTAGCACATGTCAGCCACGCCTGAGCCCTGTGGCAACCGCCCCACAGCCGTGTCTCAGCCACACCCGAATCACATGTCACCGATGCCCAAACCACGAATCACCCAGCCCTGAAACACGTGTCACACACACCTGAAACACATGTCAGCCAAACGAGAAGCACTTGGCAGTCACGCCTGTATCAAACGACAGCCACGCCGGAAGCAAGTTCCTGCCACGCCTGAACCACATGGTAGGCCCAACAGAATCACGTGCCCGTCACGCATGAACCATGTGTGAGCCATGTGCCTACCTTGTGCCAGCGGAACGCGAGCAACGATCCAGCATCTCTCGACCTTGGTACAGCCTGGCTTGAGCCACATGCCATCCGCATCTGAACCACAAGCCAGCCACACCTGAACCACACGTCAGGCACACTGGACTCATGCAGGAGCCACATGTCAGCCACTTCTGAGCCATGTGTCACCAACACTTGAACCGCCTGCCACCCATTGCTGCCCCATGTGCCAGCCACACCTGAGCCCCATGCCAGCCATGCCTGAACCACGCATCAGGCACACCTGAACAATGTGCGAGCCAAGCCTGAATCACAAGTGAGGCCCAACTAAGTCACATGTGAACCACGCCTGAGCCACGAGTCAGCAGCACCTCCACCACAGGCAAGACACGCCTGAGTCACGTGTCAGCCGCAGCTGAGTCACGCGTCCAACACGCCTGCGTCATGTGTCAGCCGCAACTGAAGCGCATGCCAGGCACGCCGGAATGACCTTTGAGCCACACATGACTCCCGTTTCAGCCACTCCTGAACCACATGTCAGCCATGCCTGAGTCACAGGTGAGCCAGGGCTGGAGAACATGCCAGACAAGAAGACTGAATCACGTTTGAATGTCACGAGAGTCTCATTGCAGCCACACCTGCGCCACACGTCAGCCACGCCTGAGTCACATGTCACCAACACCCGGCATGTTTCACACATGCCTCAGGGACATGTCAGCCACGCCTGAACCACCAGTCACCCATGCCTGAACCACACATCAGCCACACCTGAACAAAATGCGTGCCATGGCTCAATCACATGTCAGAAACGCCTTAGTCTCGTGTCAGCCACGCCTGAGCCACGTGCCAACAACGCCAGAGCCACGTGTGAGCTATGCCGGAGCAACACCCCAGCCACGCATGAGCCTCACCTGAGACATGTTTTAGCCATGTGTGACAAACTCCTGAATCACGCGTCAGCCACACCTGACCCCGGTCTGAGGAACGCCTGAACTACGTGTGAGCCATGGCTCAGCCATGGCTGAACCACCTGTGAGCCACGCCTGAATCACGGGTGAAACCCTCCTGTACCATAGGAGACCTCCACAGGAGTCATGTGTGAGCCACTCCTGAGCTACACCTGAACCATATGTGAGCCTCCCTGAACCATGCCTGAACCACATGTGACACACTCGAACCACATGTGAGCCACCTGGGAAGCACGCATGTTCAATGCTAGAACCACACATGAGGCACATGGGAGCCACACTTGAAACGTGGCTGAGCCATGTGGGAGACAAGTGCCAGACACGCCTGAGTATGTGGGAGCCATGTGTCAGCAACGTCTGAGGCACGGGGGGCCAAACATGAACGACATGTCACCCATATGTGAAGGAAACGTCTGCCGTGCACGGATACTGTGCGAAGAATGCCTGAGTCACGTGTCAGCCATGTGTGAAACATGTGTCAGCAGCACCAGCGTCATGTTTCACACATGCCTGAGTCACATGTCAGGCAAGCCTGAACCACTGGCCACCCATGTGTGAACCATGCACCAGCCACTGCTGAACCACACGAAGGCCATGCATGAACCATGAACGAACCACACCTGCATGACGGGTCAGGCACGCCTGTGTCACATGGCCACCTCAACTGAGTCATGTGTCAGCCACACCTGAATAACATGTGTGCCACGCCCGACTCACGTCTCAGCCGTGCGGAAGTCACGTGCCAGCCAGGCCTGCACCATGTGCCAGCCAGGCCTGAACCACGTGCCAGTCACACTTGAAACACAGGTCAGCCTCACTTGAAGCACGTGTCAGCCACGCTGGCACGGCTTGCCTGGCATGCCTGAAAAACGTGCCATACATGCCACAAACACATGGGAGCCACGCCTGAGCATCAACACAGCCAGGCATGAGCCACACCTGAGCCATGTGTGACCAAAGCCTGAATCATGTGCCAGCCACATGTGAGCCAGTCTTCTGGCACGCCTGCATTACGTGTAAGCCATGGCAGAGCTATGCCCCAACCACGTGTGAGCCATGCCTAAATCACGTGTGAAAGTCTCCTCTACCGTATGCGACCCACACGAGTCGTGGGTTAGCCACGCCTGAATTCCACCTGACCCATGTGTGAGCCACACGTGAAGCATGCATGAACCCCATGTGAGACACCCTTGAACCACATCTGACCCACATGTGAAACCCACGTGTTCCATGCTTTAACCACACATGAACCACAGGGGAGCCACACATGAAACACAGCTGAGCCATGCATGAGCCACCTCACAGCCATGACTGAGTATTTGGGAGACACGTTTCACCGACATGTGAGTCACATGGGAGCCACACCTGTAGGGCATGTCACACACGCGTGACCACATGTCTGACACACATGGATAATGTGCAATGAATGCCTGAGTCACAGGGGAGCCATGCCTGAGTAGTGTGTCAGCCACACGTGATTCACGTGCCAGCCACTCCTGAAACACCTGTCACCTATGTCTGAACCACGTCTCAGTCACGACTGAGCCGTGTGTCAACTGCGAATCACCAAGTGTCAGCCACACAGCAATCACGTGTCACTGAGGTCTGAACGAAGCATCACACACCACTTGAACACGTGTCACACACACCTGAATCACGTGTCACCCACACTACACTCATGCATGAGATGCATATCAGCCACTCCTGCACCAGGTGTTGAGGCACGCCTGAGTCAAGTGTCAGCCACAGCTGAGTCACGAGTCAGCCACAACTGAAGCACACGCCAGGCACATCGGAGTGACTTTTGAGCCAAGCATGAGTCACGTTTCAGTCATTCCTGAGCCACGTGTCAACCACGCCTGTGTGACATGTGAGCCATGGCTGAAGCACATGCCAGACAATCCGGAGTCACATTTCAGCCACGCAAATGTCGCGCTGTGGCCACCCCTGAGCCACTTGTCAGCCACGTCTGAACCACATGTCAGCCACAAGTGTAGCACATGTCAGCCACGCCTGAGCCCTGTGGCAACCGCCCCACAGCCGTGTCTCAGCCACACCCGAATCACATGTCACCGATGCCCAAACCACGAATCACCCAGCCCTGAAACACGTGTCACACACACCTGAAACACATGTCAGCCAAACGAGAAGCACTTGGCAGTCACGCCTGTATCAAACGACAGCCACGCCGGAAGCAAGTTCCTGCCACGCCTGAACCACATGGTAGGCCCAACAGAATCACGTGCCCGTCACGCATGAACCATGTGTGAGCCATGTGCCTACCTTGTGCCAGCGGAACGCGAGCAACGATCCAGCATCTCTCGACCTTGGTACAGCCTGGCTTGAGCCACATGCCATCCGCATCTGAACCACAAGCCAGCCACACCTGAACCACACGTCAGGCACACTGGACTCATGCAGGAGCCACATGTCAGCCACTTCTGAGCCATGTGTCACCAACACTTGAACCGCCTGCCACCCATTGCTGCCCCATGTGCCAGCCACACCTGAGCCCCATGCCAGCCATGCCTGAACCACGCATCAGGCACACCTGAACAATGTGCGAGCCAAGCCTGAATCACAAGTGAGGCCCAACTAAGTCACATGTGAACCACGCCTGAGCCACGAGTCAGCAGCACCTCCACCACAGGCAAGACACGCCTGAGTCACGTGTCAGCCGCAGCTGAGTCACGCGTCCAACACGCCTGCGTCATGTGTCAGCCGCAACTGAAGCGCATGCCAGGCACGCCGGAATGACCTTTGAGCCACACATGACTCCCGTTTCAGCCACTCCTGAACCACATGTCAGCCATGCCTGAGTCACAGGTGAGCCAGGGCTGGAGAACATGCCAGACAAGAAGCCTGAATCACGTTTGAATGTCACGAGAGTCTCATTGCAGCCACACCTGCGCCACACGTCAGCCACGCCTGAGTCACATGTCACCAACACCCGGCATGTTTCACACATGCCTCAGGGACATGTCAGCCACGCCTGAACCACCAGTCACCCATGCCTGAACCACACATCAGCCACACCTGAACAAAATGCGCGCCATGGCTCAATCACATGTCAGAAACGCCTTAGTCTCGTGTCAGCCACGCCTGAGCCACGTGCCAACAACGCCAGAGCCACGTGTGAGCTATGCCGGAGCAACACCCCAGCCACGCGTGAGCCTCACCTGAGACATGTTTTAGCCATGTGTGACAAACTCCATAATCACGCATCAGCCACACCTGACCCCGGTCTGAGGAACGCCTGAACTACGTGTGAGCCATGGCTCAGCCATGGCTGAACCACCTGTGAGCCACGCCTGAGTCACGGGTGAAACCCTCCTGTACCATAGGAGACCTCCACAGGAGTCATGTGTGAGCCACTCCTGAGCTACACCTGAACCATATGTGAGCCTCCCTGAACCATGCCTGAACCACATGTGACACACTCGAACCACATGTGAGCCACCTGGGAAGCACGCATGTTCAATGCTAGAACCACACATGAGGCACATGGGAGCCACACTTGAAACGTGGCTGAGCCATGTGGGAGACAAGTGCCAGACACGCCTGAGTATGTGGGAGCCATGTGTCAGCAACGTCTGAGGCACGGGGGGGCCAAACATGAACGACATGTCACCCATATGTGAAGGAAACGTCTGCCGTGCTCGGATACTCTGCGAAGAATGCCTGAGTCACGTGTCAGCCATGTGTGAAACATGTGTCAGCAGCACCAGCGTCATGTTTCACACATGCCTGAGTCACATGTCAGGCAAGCCTGAACCACTGGCCACCCATGTGTGAACCATGCACCAGCCACTGCTGAACCACACGAAGGCCATGCATGAACCATGAACGAACCACACCTGCATGACGGGTCAGGCACGCCTGTGTCACATGGCCACCTCAACTGAGTCATGTGTCAGCCACACCTGAATAACATGTGTGCCACGCCCGACTCACGTCTCAGCCGTGCGGAAGTCACGTGCCAGCCAGGCCTGCACCATGTGCCAGCCAGGCCTGAACCACGTGCCAGTCACACTTGAAACACAGGTCAGCCTCACTTGAAGCACGTGTCAGCCACGCTGGCACGGCTTGCCTGGCATGCCTGAAAAACGTGCCATACATGCCACAAACACATGGGAGCCACGCCTGAGCATCAACACAGCCAGGCATGAGCCACACCTGAGCCATGTGTGACCAAAGCCTGAATCATGTGCCAGCCACATGTGAGCCAGTCTTCTGGCACGCCTGCATTACGTGTAAGCCATGGCAGAGCTATGCCCCAACCACGTGTGAGCCATGCCTAAATCACGTGTGAAAGTCTCCTCTACCGTATGCGACCCACACGAGTCGTGGGTTAGCCACGCCTGAATTCCACCTGACCCATGTGTGAGCCACACGTGAAGCATGCATGAACCCCATGTGAGACACCCTTGAACCACATCTGACCCACATGTGAAACCCACGTGTTCCATGCTTTAACCACACATGAACCACAGGGGAGCCACACATGAAACACAGCTGAGCCATGCATGAGCCACCTCACAGCCATGACTGAGTATTTGGGAGACACGTTTCACTGACATGTGAGTCACATGGGAGCCACACCTGTAGGGCATGTCACACACGCGTGACCACATGTCTGACACACATGGATAATGTGCAATGAATGCCTGAGTCACAGGGGAGCCATGCCTGAGTAGTGTGTCAGCCACACGTGATTCACGTGCCAGCCACTCCTGAAACACCTGTCACCTATGTCTGAACCACGTCTCAGTCACGACTGAGCCGTGTGTCAACTGCGAATCACCAAGTGTCAGCCACACAGCAATCACGTGTCACTGAGGTCTGAACGAAGCATCACACACCACTTGAACACGTGTCACACACACCTGAATCACGTGTCACCCACACTACACTCATGCATGAGATGCATATCAGCCACTCCTGCACCAGGTGTTGAGGCACGCCTGAGTCAAGTGTCAGCCACAGCTGAGTCACGAGTCAGCCACAACTGAAGCACACGCCAGGCACATCGGAGTGACTTTTGAGCCAAGCATGAGTCACGTTTCAGTCATTCCTGAGCCACGTGTCAACCACGCCTGTGTCACATGTGAGCCATGGCTGAAGCACATGCCAGACAATCCGGAGTCACATTTCAGCCACGCAAATGTCGCGCTGTGGCCACCCCTGAGCCACTTGTCAGCCACGTCTGAACCACATGTCAGCCACAAGTGTAGCACATGTCAGCCACGCCTGAGCCCTGTGGCAACCGCCCCACAGCCGTGTCTCAGCCACACCCGAATCACATGTCACCGATGCCCAAACCACGAATCACCCAGCCCTGAAACACGTGTCACACACACCTGAAACACATGTCAGCCAAACGAGAAGCACTTGGCAGTCACGCCTGTATCAAATGACAGCCACGCCGGAAGCAAGTTCCTGCCACGCCTGAACCACATGGTAGGCCCAACAGAATCACGTGCCCGTCACGCATGAACCATGTGTGAGCCATGTGCCTACCTTGTGCCAGCGGAACGCGAGCAACGATCCAGCATCTCTCGACCTTGGTACAGCCTGGCTTGAGCCACATGCCATCCGCATCTGAACCACAAGCCAGCCACACCTGAACCACACGTCAGGCACACTGGACTCATGCAGGAGCCACATGTCAGCCACTTCTGAGCCATGTGTCACCAACACTTGAACCGCCTGCCACCCATTGCTGCCCCATGTGCCAGCCACACCTGAGCCCCATGCCAGCCATGCCTGAACCACGCATCAGGCACACCTGAACAATGTGCGAGCCAAGCCTGAATCACAAGTGAGGCCCAACTAAGTCACATGTGAACCACGCCTGAGCCACGAGTCAGCAGCACCTCCACCACAGGCAAGACACGCCTGAGTCACGTGTCAGCCGCAGCTGAGTCACGCGTCCAACACGCCTGCGTCATGTGTCAGCCGCAACTGAAGCGCATGCCAGGCACGCCGGAATGACCTTTGAGCCACACATGACTCCCGTTTCAGCCACTCCTGAACCACATGTCAGCCATGCCTGAGTCACAGGTGAGCCAGGGCTGGAGAACATGCCAGACAAGAAGCCTGAATCACGTTTGAATGTCACGAGAGTCTCATTGCAGCCACACCTGCGCCACACGTCAGCCACGCCTGAGTCACATGTCACCAACACCCGGCATGTTTCACACATGCCTCAGGGACATGTCAGCCACGCCTGAACCACCAGTCACCCATGCTTGAACCACACATCAGCCACACCTGAACAAAATGCGTGCCATGGCTCAATCACATGTCAGAAACGCCTTAGTCTCGTGTCAGCCACGCCTGAGCCACGTGCCAACAACGCCAGAGCCACGTGTGAGCTATGCCGGAGCAACACCCCAGCCACGCGTGAGCCTCACCTGAGACATGTTTTAGCCATGTGTGACAAACTCCTGAATCACGCGTCAGCCACACCTGACCCCGGTCTGAGGAACGCCTGAACTACGTGTGAGCCATGGCTCAGCCATGGCTGAACCACCTGTGAGCCACGCCTGAATCACGGGTGAAACCCTCCTGTACCATAGGAGACCTCCACAGGAGTCATGTGTGAGCCACTCCTGAGCTACACCTGAACCATATGTGAGCCTCCCTGAACCATGCCTGAACCACATGTGACACACTCGAACCACATGTGAGCCACCTGGGAAGCACGCATGTTCAATGCTAGAACCACACATGAGGCACATGGGAGCCACACTTGAAACGTGGCTGAGCCATGTGGGAGACAAGTGCCAGACACGCCTGAGTATGTGGGAGCCATGTGTCAGCAACGTCTGAGGCACGGGGGTGCCAAACATGAACGACATGTCACCCATATGTGAAGGAAACGTCTGCCGTGCACGGATACTGTGCGAAGAATGCCTGAGTCACGTGTCAGCCATGTGTGAAACATGTGTCAGCAGCACCAGCGTCATGTTTCACACATGCCTGAGTCACATGTCAGGCAAGCCTGAACCACTGGCCACCCATGTGTGAACCATGCACCAGCCACTGCTGAACCACACGAAGGCCATGCATGAACCATGAACGAACCACACCTGCATGACGGGTCAGGCACGCCTGGGTCACATGGCCACCTCAACTGAGTCATGTGTCAGCCACACCTGAATAACATGTGTGCCACGCCCGACTCACGTCTCAGCCGTGCGGAAGTCACGTGCCAGCCAGGCCTGCACCATGTGCCAGCCAGGCCTGAACCACGTGCCAGTCACACTTGAAACACAGGTCAGCCTCACTTGAAGCACGTGTCAGCCACGCTGGCACGGCTTGCCTGGCATGCCTGAAAAACGTGCCATACATGCCACAAACACATGGGAGCCACGCCTGAGCATCAACACAGCCAGGCATGAGCCACACCTGAGCCATGTGTGACCAAAGCCTGAATCATGTGCCAGCCACATGTGAGCCAGTCTTCTGGCACGCCTGCATTACGTGTAAGCCGTGGCAGAGCTATGCCCCAACCACGTGTGAGCCATGCCTAAATCACGTGTGAAAGTCTCCTCTACCATATGCGACCCACACGAGTCGTGGGTTAGCCACGCCTGAATTCCACCTGACCCATGTGTGAGCCACACGTGAAGCATGCATGAACCCCATGTGAGACACCCTTGAACCACATCTGACCCACATGTGAAACCCACGTGTTCCATGCTTTAACCACACATGAACCACAGGGGAGCCACACATGAAACACAGCTGAGCCATGCATGAGCCACCTCACAGCCATGACTGAGTATTTGGGAGACACGTTTCACCGACATGTGAGTCACATGGGAGCCACACCTGTAGGGCATGTCACACACGCGTGACCACATGTCTGACACCCATGGATAATGTGCAATGAATGCCTGAGTCACAGGGGAGCCATGCCTGAGTAGTGTGTCAGCCACACGTGATTCACGTGCCAGCCACTCCTGAAACACCTGTCACCTACGTCTGAACCACGTCTCAGTCACGACTGAGCCGTGTGTCAACTGCGAATCACCAAGTGTCAGCCACACAGCAATCACGTGTCACTGAGGTCTGAACGAAGCATCACACACCACTTGAACACGTGTCACACACACCTGAATCACGTGTCACCCACACTACACTCATGCATGAGATGCATATCAGCCACTCCTGCACCAGGTGTTGAGGCACGCCTGAGTCAAGTGTCAGCCACAGCTGAGTCACGAGTCAGCCACAACTGAAGCACACGCCAGGCACATCGGAGTGACTTTTGAGCCAAGCATGAGTCACGTTTCAGTCATTCCTGAGCCACGTGTCAACCACGCCTGTGTCACATGTGAGCCATGGCTGAAGCACATGCCAGACAATCCGGAGTCACATTTCAGCCACGCAAATGTCGCGCTGTGGCCACCCCTGAGCCACTTGTCAGCCACGTCTGAACCACATGTCAGCCACAAGTGTAGCACATGTCAGCCACGCCTGAGCCCTGTGGCAACCGCCCCACAGCCGTGTCTCAGCCACACCCGAATCACATGTCACCGATGCCCAAACCACGAATCACCCAGCCCTGAAACACGTGTCACACACACCTGAAACACATGTCAGCCAAACGAGAAGCACTTGGCAGTCACGCCTGTATCAAATGACAGCCACGCCGGAAGCAAGTTCCTGCCACGCCTGAACCACATGGTAGGCCCAACAGAATCACGTGCCCGTCACGCATGAACCATGTGTGAGCCATGTGCCTACCTTGTGCCAGCGGAACGCGAGCAACGATCCAGCATCTCTCGACCTTGGTACAGCCTGGCTTGAGCCACATGCCATCCGCATCTGAACCACAAGCCAGCCACACCTGAACCACACGTCAGGCACACTGGACTCATGCAGGAGCCACATGTCAGCCACTTCTGAGCCATGTGTCACCAACACTTGAACCGCCTGCCACCCATTGCTGCCCCATGTGCCAGCCACACCTGAGCCCCATGCCAGCCATGCCTGAACCACGCATCAGGCACACCTGAACAATGTGCGAGCCAAGCCTGAATCACAAGTGAGGCCCAACTAAGTCACATGTGAACCACGCCTGAGCCACGAGTCAGCAGCACCTCCACCACAGGCAAGACACGCCTGAGTCACGTGTCAGCCGCAGCTGAGTCACGCGTCCAACACGCCTGCGTCATGTGTCAGCCGCAACTGAAGCGCATGCCAGGCACGCTGGAATGACCTTTGAGCCACACATGACTCCCGTTTCAGCCACTCCTGAACCACATGTCAGCCATGCCTGAGTCACAGGTGAGCCAGGGCTGGAGAACATGCCAGACAAGAAGCCTGAATCACGTTTGAATGTCACGAGAGTCTCATTGCAGCCACACCTGCGCCACACGTCAGCCACGCCTGAGTCACATGTCACCAACACCCGGCATGTTTCACACATGCCTCAGGGACATGTCAGCCACGCCTGAACCACCAGTCACCCATGCCTGAACCACACATCAGCCACACCTGAACAAAATGCGTGCCATGGCTCAATCACATGTCAGAAACGCCTTAGTCTCGTGTCAGCCACGCCTGAGCCACGTGCCAACAACGCCAGAGCCACGTGTGAGCTATGCCGGAGCAACACCCCAGCCACGCGTGAGCCTCACCTGAGACATGTTTTAGCCATGTGTGACAAACTCCTGAATCACGCGTCAGCCACACCTGACCCCGGTCTGAGGAACGCCTGAACTACGTGTGAGCCATGGCTCAGCCATGGCTGAACCACCTGTGAGCCACGCCTGAATCACGGGTGAAACCCTCCTGTACCATAGGAGACCTCCACAGGAGTCATGTGTGAGCCACTCCTGAGCTACACCTGAACCATATGTGAGCCTCCCTGAACCATGCCTGAACCACATGTGACACACTCGAACCACATGTGAGCCACCTGGGAAGCACGCATGTTCAATGCTAGAACCACACATGAGGCACATGGGAGCCACACTTGAAACGTGGCTGAGCCATGTGGGAGACAAGTGCCAGACACGCCTGAGTATGTGGGAGCCATGTGTCAGCAACGTCTGAGGCACGGGGGGGCCAAACATGAACGACATGTCACCCATATGTGAAGGAAACGTCTGCCGTGCACGGATACTGTGCGAAGAATGCCTGAGTCACGTGTCAGCCATGTGTGAAACATGTGTCAGCAGCACCAGCGTCATGTTTCACACATGCCTGAGTCACATGTCAGGCAAGCCTGAACCACTGGCCACCCATGTGTGAACCATGCACCAGCCACTGCTGAACCACACGAAGGCCATGCATGAACCATGAACGAACCACACCTGCATGACGGGTCAGGCACGCCTGTGTCACATGGCCACCTCAACTGAGTCATGTGTCAGCCACACCTGAATAACATGTGTGCCACGCCCGACTCACGTCTCAGCCGTGCGGAAGTCACGTGCCAGCCAGGCCTGCACCATGTGCCAGCCAGGCCTGAACCACGTGCCAGTCACACTTGAAACACAGGTCAGCCTCACTTGAAGCACGTGTCAGCCACGCTGGCACGGCTTGCCTGGCATGCCTGAAAAACGTGCCATACATGCCACAAACACATGGGAGCCACGCCTGAGCATCAACACAGCCAGGCATGAGCCACACCTGAGCCATGTGTGACCAAAGCCTGAATCATGTGCCAGCCACATGTGAGCCAGTCTTCTGGCACGCCTGCATTACGTGTAAGCCATGGCAGAGCTATGCCCCAACCACGTGTGAGCCATGCCTAAATCACGTGTGAAAGTCTCCTCTACCATATGCGACCCACACGAGTCGTGGGTTAGCCACGCCTGAATTCCACCTGACCCATGTGTGAGCCACACGTGAAGCATGCATGAACCCCATGTGAGACACCCTTGAACCACATCTGACCCACATGTGAAACCCACGTGTTCCATGCTTTAACCACACAT
Source organism: Equus caballus (assembly GCF_041296265.1). NCBI lineage: Eukaryota > Metazoa > Chordata > Mammalia > Perissodactyla > Equidae > Equus > Equus caballus. The sequence continues at coordinate 49,258,677 of NC_091715.1, forward strand.
GAACCACAGGGGAGCCACACATGAAACACAGCTGAGCCATGCATGAGCCACCTCACAGCCATGACTGAGTATTTGGGAGACACGTTTCACCGACATGTGAGTCACATGGGAGCCACACCTGTAGGGCATGTCACACACGCGTGACCACATGTCTGACACCCATGGATAATGTGCAATGAATGCCTGAGTCACAGGGGAGCCATGCCTGAGTAGTGTGTCAGCCACACGTGATTCACGTGCCAGCCACTCCTGAAACACCTGTCACCTATGTCTGAACCACGTCTCAGTCACGACTGAGCCGTGTGTCAACTGCGAATCACCAAGTGTCAGCCACACAGCAATCACGTGTCACTGAGGTCTGAACGAAGCATCACACACCACTTGAACACGTGTCACACACACCTGAATCACGTGTCACCCACACTACACTCATGCATGAGATGCATATCAGCCACTCCTGCACCAGGTGTTGAGGCACGCCTGAGTCAAGTGTCAGCCACAGCTGAGTCACGAGTCAGCCACAACTGAAGCACACGCCAGGCACATCGGAGTGACTTTTGAGCCAAGCATGAGTCACGTTTCAGTCATTCCTGAGCCACGTGTCAACCACGCCTGTGTCACATGTGAGCCATGGCTGAAGCACATGCCAGACAATCCGGAGTCACATTTCAGCCACGCAAATGTCGCGCTGTGGCCACCCCTGAGCCACTTGTCAGCCACGTCTGAACCACATGTCAGCCACAAGTGTAGCACATGTCAGCCACGCCTGAGCCCTGTGGCAACCGCCCCACAGCCGTGTCTCAGCCACACCCGAATCACATGTCACCGATGCCCAAACCACGAATCACCCAGCCCTGAAACACGTGTCACACACACCTGAAACACATGTCAGCCAAACGAGAAGCACTTGGCAGTCACGCCTGTATCAAATGACAGCCACGCCGGAAGCAAGTTCCTGCCACGCCTGAACCACATGGTAGGCCCAACAGAATCACGTGCCCGTCACGCATGAACCATGTGTGAGCCATGTGCCTACCTTGTGCCAGCGGAACGCGAGCAACGATCCAGCATCTCTCGACCTTGGTACAGCCTGGCTTGAGCCACATGCCATCCGCATCTGAACCACAAGCCAGCCACACCTGAACCACACGTCAGGCACACTGGACTCATGCAGGAGCCACATGTCAGCCACTTCTGAGCCATGTGTCACCAACACTTGAACCGCCTGCCACCCATTGCTGCCCCATGTGCCAGCCACACCTGAGCCCCATGCCAGCCATGCCTGAACCACGCATCAGGCACACCTGAACAATGTGCGAGCCAAGCCTGAATCACAAGTGAGGCCCAACTAAGTCACATGTGAACCACGCCTGAGCCACGAGTCAGCAGCACCTCCACCACAGGCAAGACACGCCTGAGTCACGTGTCAGCCGCAGCTGAGTCACGCGTCCAACACGCCTGCGTCATGTGTCAGCCGCAACTGAAGCGCATGCCAGGCACGCCGGAATGACCTTTGAGCCACACATGACTCCCGTTTCAGCCACTCCTGAACCACATGTCAGCCATGCCTGAGTCACAGGTGAGCCAGGGCTGGAGAACATGCCAGACAAGAAGCCTGAATCACGTTTGAATGTCACGAGAGTCTCATTGCAGCCACACCTGCGCCACACGTCAGCCACGCCTGAGTCACATGTCACCAACACCCGGCATGTTTCACACATGCCTCAGGGACATGTCAGCCACGCCTGAACCACCAGTCACCCATGCCTGAACCACACATCAGCCACACCTGAACAAAATGCGTGCCATGGCTCAATCACATGTCAGAAACGCCTTAGTCTCGTGTCAGCCACGCCTGAGCCACGTGCCAACAACGCCAGAGCCACGTGTGAGCTATGCCGGAGCAACACCCCAGCCACGCGTGAGCCTCACCTGAGACATGTTTTAGCCATGTGTGACAAACTCCTGAATCACGCGTCAGCCACACCTGACCCCGGTCTGAGGAACGCCTGAACTACGTGTGAGCCATGGCTCAGCCATGGCTGAACCACCTGTGAGCCACGCCTGAATCACGGGTGAAACCCTCCTGTACCATAGGAGACCTCCACAGGAGTCATGTGTGAGCCACTCCTGAGCTACACCTGAACCATATGTGAGCCTCCCTGAACCATGCCTGAACCACATGTGACACACTCGAACCACATGTGAGCCACCTGGGAAGCACGCATGTTCAATGCTAGAACCACACATGAGGCACATGGGAGCCACACTTGAAACGTGGCTGAGCCATGTGGGAGACAAGTGCCAGACACGCCTGAGTATGTGGGAGCCATGTGTCAGCAACGTCTGAGGCACGGGGGGGCCAAACATGAACGACATGTCACCCATATGTGAAGGAAACGTCTGCCGTGCACGGATACTGTGCGAAGAATGCCTGAGTCACGTGTCAGCCATGTGTGAAACATGTGTCAGCAGCACCAGCGTCATGTTTCACACATGCCTGAGTCACATGTCAGGCAAGCCTGAACCACTGGCCACCCATGTGTGAACCATGCACCAGCCACTGCTGAACCACACGAAGGCCATGCATGAACCATGAACGAACCACACCTGCATGACGGGTCAGGCACGCCTGTGTCACATGGCCACCTCAACTGAGTCATGTGTCAGCCACACCTGAATAACATGTGTGCCACGCCCGACTCACGTCTCAGCCGTGCGGAAGTCACGTGCCAGCCAGGCCTGCACCATGTGCCAGCCAGGCCTGAACCACGTGCCAGTCACACTTGAAACACAGGTCAGCCTCACTTGAAGCACGTGTCAGCCACGCTGGCACGGCTTGCCTGGCATGCCTGAAAAACGTGCCATACATGCCACAAACACATGGGAGCCACGCCTGAGCATCAACACAGCCAGGCATGAGCCACACCTGAGCCATGTGTGACCAAAGCCTGAATCATGTGCCAGCCACATGTGAGCCAGTCTTCTGGCACGCCTGCATTACGTGTAAGCCATGGCAGAGCTATGCCCCAACCACGTGTGAGCCATGCCTAAATCACGTGTGAAAGTCTCCTCTACCATATGCGACCCACACGAGTCGTGGGTTAGCCACGCCTGAATTCCACCTGACCCATGTGTGAGCCACACGTGAAGCATGCATGAACCCCATGTGAGACACCCTTGAACCACATCTGACCCACATGTGAAACCCACGTGTTCCATGCTTTAACCACACATGAACCACAGGGGAGCCACACATGAAACACAGCTCAGCCATGCATGAGCCACCTCACAGCCATGACTGAGTATTTGGGAGACACGTTTCACCGACATGTGAGTCACATGGGAGCCACACCTGTAGGGCATGTCACACACGCGTGACCACATGTCTGACACCCATGGATAATGTGCAATGAATGCCTGAGTCACAGGGGAGCCATGCCTGAGTAGTGTGTCAGCCACACGTGATTCACGTGCCAGCCACTCCTGAAACACCTGTCACCTATGTCTGAACCACGTCTCAGTCACGACTGAGCCGTGTGTCAACTGCGAATCACCAAGTGTCAGCCACACAGCAATCACGTGTCACTGAGGTCTGAACGAAGCATCACACACCACTTGAACACGTGTCACACACACCTGAATCACGTGTCACCCACACTACACTCATGCATGAGATGCATATCAGCCACTCCTGCACCAGGTGTTGAGGCACGCCTGAGTCAAGTGTCAGCCACAGCTGAGTCACGAGTCAGCCACAACTGAAGCACACGCCAGGCACATCGGAGTGACTTTTGAGCCAAGCATGAGTCACGTTTCAGTCATTCCTGAGCCACGTGTCAACCACGCCTGTGTCACATGTGAGCCATGGCTGAAGCACATGCCAGACAATCCGGAGTCACATTTCAGCCACGCAAATGTCGCGCTGTGGCCACCCCTGAGCCACTTGTCAGCCACGTCTGAACCACATGTCAGCCACAAGTGTAGCACATGTCAGCCACGCCTGAGCCCTGTGGCAACCGCCCCACAGCCGTGTCTCAGCCACACCCGAATCACATGTCACCGATGCCCAAACCACGAATCACCCAGCCCTGAAACACGTGTCACACACACCTGAAACACATGTCAGCCAAACGAGAAGCACTTGGCAGTCACGCCTGTATCAAATGACAGCCACGCCGGAAGCAAGTTCCTGCCACGCCTGAACCACATGGTAGGCCCAACAGAATCACGTGCCCGTCACGCATGAACCATGTGTGAGCCATGTGCCTACCTTGTGCCAGCGGAACGCGAGCAACGATCCAGCTTCTCTCGACCTTGGTACAGCCTGGCTTGAGCCACATGCCATCCGCATCTGAACCACAAGCCAGCCACACCTGAACCACACGTCAGGCACACTGGACTCATGCAGGAGCCACATGTCAGCCACTTCTGAGCCATGTGTCACCAACACTTGAACCGCCTGCCACCCATTGCTGCCCCATGTGCCAGCCACACCTGAGCCCCATGCCAGCCATGCCTGAACCACGCATCAGGCACACCTGAACAATGTGCGAGCCAAGCCTGAATCACAAGTGAGGCCCAACTAAGTCACATGTGAACCACGCCTGAGCCACGAGTCAGCAGCACCTCCACCACAGGCAAGACACGCCTGAGTCACGTGTCAGCCGCAGCTGAGTCACGCGTCCAACACGCCTGCGTCATGTGTCAGCCGCAACTGAAGCGCATGCCAGGCACACCGGAATGACCTTTGAGCCACACATGACTCCCGTTTCAGCCACTCCTGAACCACATGTCAGCCATGCCTGAGTCACAGGTGAGCCAGGGCTGGAGAACATGCCAGACAAGAAGCCTGAATCACGTTTGAATGTCACGAGAGTCTCATTGCAGCCACACCTGCGCCACACGTCAGCCACGCCTGAGTCACATGTCACCAACACCCGGCATGTTTCACACATGCCTCAGGGACATGTCAGCCACGCCTGAACCACCAGTCACCCATGCCTGAACCACACATCAGCCACACCTGAACAAAATGCGTGCCATGGCTCAATCACATGTCAGAAACGCCTTAGTCTCGTGTCAGCCACGCCTGAGCCGCGTGCCAACAACGCCAGAGCCACGTGTGAGCTATGCCGGAGCAACACCCCAGCCACGCGTGAGCCTCACCTGAGACATGTTTTAGCCATGTGTGACAAACTCCTGAATCACGCGTCAGCCACACCTGACCCCGGTCTGAGGAACGCCTGAACTACGTGTGAGCCATGGCTCAGCCATGGCTGAACCACCTGTGAGCCACGCCTGAATCACGGGTGAAACCCTCCTGTACCATAGGAGACCTCCACAGGAGTCATGTGTGAGCCACTCCTGAGCTACACCTGAACCATATGTGAGCCTCCCTGAACCATGCCTGAACCACATGTGACACACTCGAACCACATGTGAGCCACCTGGGAAGCACGCATGTTCAATGCTAGAACCACACATGAGGCACATGGGAGCCACACTTGAAACGTGGCTGAGCCATGTGGGAGACAAGTGCCAGACACGCCTGAGTATGTGGGAGCCATGTGTCAGCAACGTCTGAGGCACGGGGGGGCCAAACATGAACGACATGTCACCCCTATGTGAAGGAAACGTCTGCCGTGCACGGATACTGTGCGAAGAATGCCTGAGTCACGTGTCAGCCATGTGTGAAACATGTGTCAGCAGCACCAGCGTCATGTTTCACACATGCCTGAGTCACATGTCAGGCAAGCCTGAACCACTGGCCACCCATGTGTGAACCATGCACCAGCCACTGCTGAACCACACGAAGGCCATGCATGAACCATGAACGAACCACACCTGCATGACGGGTCAGGCACGCCTGTGTCACATGGCCACCTCAACTGAGTCATGTGTCAGCCACACCTGAATAACATGTGTGCCACGCCCGACTCACGTCTCAGCCGTGCGGAAGTCACGTGCCAGCCAGGCCTGCACCATGTGCCAGCCAGGCCTGAACCACGTGCCAGTCACACTTGAAACACAGGTCAGCCTCACTTGAAGCACGTGTCAGCCACGCTGGCACGGCTTGCCTGGCATGCCTGAAAAACGTGCCATACATGCCACAAACACATGGGAGCCACGCCTGAGCATCAACACAGCCAGGCATGAGCCACACCTGAGCCATGTGTGACCAAAGCCTGAATCATGTGCCAGCCACATGTGAGCCAGTCTTCTGGCACGCCTGCATTACGTGTAAGCCATGGCAGAGCTATGCCCCAACCACGTGTGAGCCATGCCTAAATCACGTGTGAAAGTCTCCTCTACCATATGCGACCCACACGAGTCGTGGGTTAGCCACGCCTGAATTCCACCTGACCCATGTGTGAGCCACACGTGAAGCATGCATGAACCCCATGTGAGACACCCTTGAACCACATCTGACCCACATGTGAAACCCACGTGTTCCATGCTTTAACCACACATGAACCACAGGGGAGCCACACATGAAACACAGCTGAGCCATGCATGAGCCACCTCACAGCCATGACTGAGTATTTGGGAGACACGTTTCACCGACATGTGAGTCACATGGGAGCCACACCTGTAGGGCATGTCACACACGCGTGACCACATGTCTGACACACATGGATAATGTGCAATGAATGCCTGAGTCACAGGGGAGCCATGCCTGAGTAGTGTGTCAGCCACACGTGATTCACGTGCCAGCCACTCCTGAAACACCTGTCACCTATGTCTGAACCACGTCTCAGTCACGACTGAGCCGTGTGTCAACTGCGAATCACCAAGTGTCAGCCACACAGCAATCACGTGTCACTGAGGTCTGAACGAAGCATCACACACCACTTGAACACGTGTCACACACACCTGAATCACGTGTCACCCACACTACACTCATGCATGAGATGCATATCAGCCACTCCTGCACCAGGTGTTGAGGCACGCCTGAGTCAAGTGTCAGCCACAGCTGAGTCACGAGTCAGCCACAACTGAAGCACACGCCAGGCACATCGGAGTGACTTTGGAGCCAAGCATGAGTCACGTTTCAGTCATTCCTGAGCCACGTGTCAACCACGCCTGTGTCACATGTGAGCCATGGCTGAAGCACATGCCAGACAATCCGGAGTCACATTTCAGCCACGCAAATGTCGCGCTGTGGCCACCCCTGAGCCACTTGTCAGCCACGTCTGAACCACATGTCAGCCACAAGTGTAGCACATGTCAGCCACGCCTGAGCCCTGTGGCAACCGCCCCACAGCCGTGTCTCAGCCACACCCGAATCACATGTCACCGATGCCCAAACCACGAATCACCCAGCCCTGAAACACGTGTCACACACACCTGAAACACATGTCAGCCAAACGAGAAGCACTTGGCAGTCACGCCTGTATCAAATGACAGCCACGCCGGAAGCAAGTTCCTGCCACGCCTGAACCACATGGTAGGCCCAACAGAATCACGTGCCCGTCACGCATGAACCATGTGTGAGCCATGTGCCTACCTTGTGCCAGCGGAACGCGAGCAACGATCCAGCTTCTCTCGACCTTGGTACAGCCTGGCTTGAGCCACATGCCATCCGCATCTGAACCACAAGCCAGCCACACCTGAACCACACGTCAGGCACACTGGACTCATGCAGGAGCCACATGTCAGCCACTTCTGAGCCATGTGTCACCAACACTTGAACCGCCTGCCACCCATTGCTGCCCCATGTGCCAGCCACACCTGAGCCCCATGCCAGCCATGCCTGAACCACGCATCAGGCACACCTGAACAATGTGCGAGCCAAGCCTGAATCACAAGTGAGGCCCAACTAAGTCACATGTGAACCACGCCTGAGCCACGAGTCAGCAGCACCTCCACCACAGGCAAGACACGCCTGAGTCACGTGTCAGCCGCAGCTGAGTCACGCGTCCAACACGCCTGCGTCATGTGTCAGCCGCAACTGAAGCGCATGCCAGGCACGCCGGAATGACCTTTGAGCCACACATGACTCCCGTTTCAGCCACTCCTGAACCACATGTCAGCCATGCCTGAGTCACAGGTGAGCCAGGGCTGGAGAACATGCCAGACAAGAAGCCTGAATCACGTTTGAATGTCACGAGAGTCTCATTGCAGCCACACCTGCGCCACACGTCAGCCACGCCTGAGTCACATGTCACCAACACCCGGCATGTTTCACACATGCCTCAGGGACATGTCAGCCACGCCTGAACCACCAGTCACCCATGCCTGAACCACACATCAGCCACACCTGAACAAAATGCGTGCCATGGCTCAATCACATGTCAGAAACGCCTTAGTCTCGTGTCAGCCACGCCTGAGCCGCGTGCCAACAACGCCAGAGCCACGTGTGAGCTATGCCGGAGCAACACCCCAGCCACGCGTGAGCCTCACCTGAGACATGTTTTAGCCATGTGTGACAAACTCCTGAATCACGCGTCAGCCACACCTGACCCCGGTCTGAGGAACGCCTGAACTACGTGTGAGCCATGGCTCAGCCATGGCTGAACCACCTGTGAGCCACGCCTGAATCACGGGTGAAACCCTCCTGTACCATAGGAGACCTCCACAGGAGTCATGTGTGAGCCACTCCTGAGCTACACCTGAACCATATGTGAGCCTCCCTGAACCATGCCTGAACCACATGTGACACACTCGAACCACATGTGAGCCACCTGGGAAGCACGCATGTTCAATGCTAGAACCACACATGAGGCACATGGGAGCCACACTTGAAACGTGGCTGAGCCATGTGGGAGACAAGTGCCAGACACGCCTGAGTATGTGGGAGCCATGTGTCAGCAACGTCTGAGGCACGGGGGGGCCAAACATGAACGACATGTCACCCCTATGTGAAGGAAACGTCTGCCGTGCACGGATACTGTGCGAAGAATGCCTGAGTCACGTGTCAGCCATGTGTGAAACATGTGTCAGCAGCACCAGCGTCATGTTTCACACATGCCTGAGTCACATGTCAGGCAAGCCTGAACCACTGGCCACCCATGTGTGAACCATGCACCAGCCACTGCTGAACCACACGAAGGCCATGCATGAACCATGAACGAACCACACCTGCATGACGGGTCAGGCACGCCTGTGTCACATGGCCACCTCAACTGAGTCATGTGTCAGCCACACCTGAATAACATGTGTGCCACGCCCGACTCGCGTCTCAGCCGTGCGGAAGTCACGTGCCAGCCAGGCCTGCACCATGTGCCAGCCAGGCCTGAACTACGTGCCAGTCACACTTGAAACACAGGTCAGCCTCACTTGAAGCACGTGTCAGCCACGCTGGCACGGCTTGCCTGGCATGCCTGAAAAACGTGCCATACATGCCACAAACACATGGGAGCCACGCCTGAGCATCAACACAGCCAGGCATGAGCCACACCTGAGCCATGTGTGACCAAAGCCTGAATCATGTGCCAGCCACATGTGAGCCAGTCTTCTGGCACGCCTGCATTACGTGTAAGCCATGGCAGAGCTATGCCCCAACCACGTGTGAGCCATGCCTAAATCACGTGTGAAAGTCTCCTCTACCATATGCGACCCACACGAGTCGTGGGTTAGCCACGCCTGAATTCCACCTGACCCATGTGTGAGCCACACGTGAAGCATGCATGAACCCCATGTGAGACACCCTTGAACCACATCTGACCCACATGTGAAACCCACGTGTTCCATGCTTTAACCACACATGAACCACAGGGGAGCCACACATGAAACACAGCTGAGCCATGCATGAGCCACCTCACAGCCATGACTGAGTATTTGGGAGACACGTTTCACCGACATGTGAGTCACATGGGAGCCACACCTGTAGGGCATGTCACACACGCGTGACCACATGTCTGACACACATGGATAATGTGCAATGAATGCCTGAGTCACAGGGGAGCCATGCCTGAGTAGTGTGTCAGCCACACGTGATTCACGTGCCAGCCACTCCTGAAACACCTGTCACCTATGTCTGAACCACGTCTCAGTCACGACTGAGCCGTGTGTCAACTGCGAATCACCAAGTGTCAGCCACACAGCAATCACGTGTCACTGAGGTCTGAACGAAGCATCACACACCACTTGAACACGTGTCACACACACCTGAATCACGTGTCACCCACACTACACTCATGCATGAGATGCATATCAGCCACTCCTGCACCAGGTGTTGAGGCACGCCTGAGTCAAGTGTCAGCCACAGCTGAGTCACGAGTCAGCCACAACTGAAGCACACGCCAGGCACATCGGAGTGACTTTTGAGCCAAGCATGAGTCACGTTTCAGTCATTCCTGAGCCACGTGTCAACCACGCCTGTGTCACATGTGAGCCATGGCTGAAGCACATGCCAGACAATCCGGAGTCACATTTCAGCCACGCAAATGTCGCGCTGTGGCCACCCCTGAGCCACTTGTCAGCCACGTCTGAACCACATGTCAGCCACAAGTGTAGCACATGTCAGCCACGCCTGAGCCCTGTGGCAACCGCCCCACAGCCGTGTCTCAGCCACACCCGAATCACATGTCACCGATGCCCAAACCACGAATCACCCAGCCCTGAAACACGTGTCACACACACCTGAAACACATGTCAGCCAAACGAGAAGCACTTGGCAGTCACGCCTGTATCAAATGACAGCCACGCCGGAAGCAAGTTCCTGCCACGCCTGAACCACATGGTAGGCCCAACAGAATCACGTGCCCGTCACGCATGAACCATGTGTGAGCCATGTGCCTACCTTGTGCCAGCGGAACGCGAGCAACGATCCAGCATCTCTCGACCTTGGTACAGCCTGGCTTGAGCCACATGCCATCCGCATCTGAACCACAAGCCAGCCACACCTGAACCACACGTCAGGCACACTGGACTCATGCAGGAGCCACATGTCAGCCACTTCTGAGCCATGTGTCACCAACACTTGAACCGCCTGCCACCCATTGCTGCCCCATGTGCCAGCCACACCTGAGCCCCATGCCAGCCATGCCTGAACCACGCATCAGGCACACCTGAACAATGTGCGAGCCAAGCCTGAATCACAAGTGAGGCCCAACTAAGTCACATGTGAACCACGCCTGAGCCACGAGTCAGCAGCACCTCCACCACAGGCAAGACACGCCTGAGTCACGTGTCAGCCGCAGCTGAGTCACGCGTCCAACACGCCTGCGTCATGTGTCAGCCGCAACTGAAGCGCATGCCAGGCACGCCGGAATGACCTTTGAGCCACACATGACTCCCGTTTCAGCCACTCCTGAACCACATGTCAGCCATGCCTGAGTCACAGGTGAGCCAGGGCTGGAGAACATGCCAGACAAGAAGACTGAATCACGTTTGAATGTCACGAGAGTCTCATTGCAGCCACACCTGCGCCACACGTCAGCCACGCCTGAGTCACATGTCACCAACACCCGGCATGTTTCACACATGCCTCAGGGACATGTCAGCCACGCCTGAACCACCAGTCACCCATGCCTGAACCACACATCAGCCACACCTGAACAAAATGCGTGCCATGGCTCAATCACATGTCAGAAACGCCTTAGTCTCGTGTCAGCCACGCCTGAGCCACGTGCCAACAACGCCAGAGCCACGTGTGAGCTATGCCGGAGCAACACCCCAGCCACGCGTGAGCCTCACCTGAGACATGTTTTAGCCATGTGTGACAAACTCCTGAATCACGCGTCAGCCACACCTGACCCCGGTCTGAGGAACGCCTGAACTACGTGTGAGCCATGGCTCAGCCATGGCTGAACCACCTGTGAGCCACGCCTGAATCACGGGTGAAACCCTCCTGTACCATAGGAGACCTCCACAGGAGTCATGTGTGAGCCACTCCTGAGCTACACCTGAACCATATGTGAGCCTCCCTGAACCATGCCTGAACCACATGTGACACACTCGAACCACATGTGAGCCACCTGGGAAGCACGCATGTTCAATGCTAGAACCACACATGAGGCACATGGGAGCCACACTTGAAACGTGGCTGAGCCATGTGGGAGACAAGTGCCAGACACGCCTGAGTATGTGGGAGCCATGTGTCAGCAACGTCTGAGGCACGGGGGGGCCAAACATGAACGACATGTCACCCATATGTGAAGGAAACGTCTGCCGTGCACGGATACTGTGCGAAGAATGCCTGAGTCACGTGTCAGCCATGTGTGAAACATGTGTCAGCAGCACCAGCGTCATGTTTCACACATGCCTGAGTCACATGTCAGGCAAGCCTGAACCACTGGCCACCCATGTGTGAACCATGCACCAGCCACTGCTGAACCACACGAAGGCCATGCATGAACCATGAACGAACCACACCTGCATGATGGGTCAGGCACGCCTGTGTCACATGGCCACCTCAACTGAGTCATGTGTCAGCCACACCTGAATGAAATGTGTGCCACGCCCGACTCGCGTCTCAGCCGTGCGGAAGTCACGTGCCAGCCAGGCCTGCACCATGTGCCAGCCAGGCCTGAACCACGTGCCAGTCACACTTGAAACACAGGTCAGCCTCACTTGAAGCACGTGTCAGCCATGCTGGCACTGCTTGCCTGGTATGCCTGAAAAACGTGCCATACATGCCACAAACACATGGGAGCCACGCCTGAGCATCAACACAGCCAGGCATGAGCCACACCTGAGCCATGTGTGACCAAAGCCTGAATCATGTGCCAGCCACATGTGAGCCAGTCTTCTGGCACGCCTGCATTACGTGTAAGCCATGGCAGAGCTATGCCCCAACCACGTGTGAGCCATGCCTAAATCACTTGTGAAAGTCTCCTCTACCATATGCGACCCACACGAGTCGTGGGTTAGCCACGCCTGAATTCCACCTGACCCATGTGTGAGCCACACGTGAAGCATGCATGAACCACATGTGAGACACCCTTGAACCACATCTGACCCACATGTGAAACCCACGTGTTCCATGCTTTAACCACACATGAACCACAGGGGAGCCACACATGAAACACAGCTCAGCCATGCATGAGCCACCTCACAGCCATGACTGAGTATTTGGGAGACACGTTTCACCGACATGTGAGTCACATGGGAGCCACACCTGTAGGGCATGTCACACACGCGTGACCACATGTCTGACACACATGGATAATGTGCAATGAATGCCTGAGTCACAGGGGAGCCATGCCTGAGTAGTGTGTCAGCCACACGTGATTCACGTGCCAGCCACTCCTGAAACACCTGTCACCTATGTCTGAACCACGTCTCAGTCACGACTGAGCCGTGTGTCAACTGCGAATCACCAAGTGTCAGCCACACAGCAATCACGTGTCACTGAGGTCTGAACGAAGCATCACACACCACTTGAACACGTGTCACACACACCTGAATCACGTGTCACCCACACTACACTCATGCATGAGATGCATATCAGCCACTCCTGCACCAGGTGTTGAGGCACGCCTGAGTCAAGTGTCAGCCACAGCTGAGCCACGAGTCAGCCACAACTGAAGCACACGCCAGGCACATCGGAGTGACTTTTGAGCCAAGCATGAGTCACGTTTCAGTCATTCCTGAGCCACGTGTCAACCACGCCTGTGTCACATGTGAGCCATGGCTGAAGCACATGCCAGACAATCCGGAGTCACATTTCAGCCACGCAAATGTCGCGCTGTGGCCACCCCTGAGCCACTTGTCAGCCAAGTCTGAACCACATGTCAGCCACAAGTGTAGCACATGTCAGCCACGCCTGAGCCCTGTGGCAACCGCCCCACAGCCGTGTCTCAGCCACACCCGAATCACATGTCACCGATGCCCAAACCACGAATCACCCAGCCCTGAAACACGTGTCACACACACCTGAAACACATGTCAGCCAAACGAGAAGCACTTGGCAGTCACGCCTGTATCAAACGACAGCCACGCCGGAAGCAAGTTCCTGCCACGCCTGAACCACATGGTAGGCCCAACAGAATCACGTGCCCGTCACGCATGAACCATGTGTGAGCCATGTGCCTACCTTGTGCCAGCGGAACGCGAGCAACGATCCAGCATCTCTCGACCTTGGTACAGCCTGGCTTGAGCCACATGCCATCCGCATCTGAACCACAAGCCAGCCACACCTGAACCACACGTCAGGCACACTGGACTCATGCAGGAGCCACATGTCAGCCACTTCTGAGCCATGTGTCACCAACACTTGAACCGCCTGCCACCCATTGCTGCCCCATGTGCCAGCCACACCTGAGCCCCATGCCAGCCATGCCTGAACCACGCATCAGGCACACCTGAACAATGTGCGAGCCAAGCCTGAATCACAAGTGAGGCCCAACTAAGTCACATGTGAACCACGCCTGAGCCACGAGTCAGCAGCACCTCCACCACAGGCAAGACACGCCTGAGTCACGTGTCAGCCGCAGCTGAGTCACGCGTCCAACACGCCTGCGTCATGTGTCAGCCGCAACTGAAGCGCATGCCAGGCACGCCGGAATGACCTTTGAGCCACACATGACTCCCGTTTCAGCCACTCCTGAACCACATGTCAGCCATGCCTGAGTCACAGGTGAGCCAGGGCTGGAGAACATGCCAGACAAGAAGCCTGAATCACGTTTGAATGTCACGAGAGTCTCATTGCAGCCACACCTGCGCCACACGTCAGCCACGCCTGAGTCACATGTCACCAACACCCGGCATGTTTCACACATGCCTCAGGCACATGTCAGCCACGCCTGAACCACCAGTCACCCATGCCTGAACCACACATCAGCCACACCTGAACAAAATGCGTGCCATGGCTCAATCACATGTCAGAAACGCCTTAGTCTCGTGTCAGCCACGCCTGAGCCACGTGCCAACAACGCCAGAGCCACGTGTGAGCTATGCCGGAGCAACACCCCAGCCACGCGTGAGCCTCACCTGAGACATGTTTTAGCCATGTGTGACAAACTCCTGAATCACGCGTCAGCCACACCTGACCCCGGTCTGAGGAACGCCTGAACTACGTGTGACCCATGGCTGAGCCATGGCTGAACCACCTGTGAGCCACGCCTGAATCACGGGTGAAACCCTCCTGTACCATAGGAGACCTCCACAGGAGTCATGTGTGAGCCACTCCTGAGCTACACCTGAACCATATGTGAGCCTCCCTGAACCATGCCTGAACCACATGTGACACACTAGAACCACATGTGAGCCACCTGGGAAGCACGCATGTTCAATGCTAGAACCACACATGAGGCACATGGGAGCCACACTTGAAACGTGGCTGAGCCATGTGGGAGACAAGTGCCAGACACGCCTGAGTATGTGGGAGCCATGTGTCAGCAACGTCTGAGGCACGGGGGGGCCAAACATGAACGACATGTCACCCATATGTGAAGGAAACGTCTGCCGTGCACGGATACTGTGCGAAGAATGCCTGAGTCACGTGTCAGCCATGTGTGAAACATGTGTCAGCAGCACCAGCGTCATGTTTCACACATGCCTGAGTCACATGTCAGGCAAGCCTGAACCACTGGCCACCCATGTGTGAACCATGCACCAGCCACTGCTGAACCACACGAAGGCCATGCATGAACCATGAACGAACCACACCTGCATGACGGGTCAGGCACGCCTGTGTCACATGGCCACCTCAACTGAGTCATGTGTCAGCCACACCTGAATAACATGTGTGCCACGCCCGACTCACGTCTCAGCCGTGCGGAAGTCACGTGCCAGCCAGGCCTGCACCATGTGCCAGCCAGGCCTGAACCACGTGCCAGTCACACTTGAAACACAGGTCAGCCTCACTTGAAGCACGTGTCAGCCACGCTGGCACGGCTTGCCTGGCATGCCTGAAAAACGTGCCATACATGCCACAAACACATGGGAGCCACGCCTGAGCATCAACACAGCCAGGCATGAGCCACACCTGAGCCATGTGTGACCAAAGCCTGAATCATGTGCCAGCCACATGTGAGCCAGTCTTCTGGCACGCCTGCATTACGTGTAAGCCATGGCAGAGCTATGCCCCAACCACGTGTGAGCCATGCCTAAATCACGTGTGAAAGTCTCCTCTACCATATGCGACCCACACGAGTCGTGGGTTAGCCACGCCTGAATTCCACCTGACCCATGTGTGAGCCACACGTGAAGCATGCATGAACCCCATGTGAGACACCCTTGAACCACATCTGACCCACATGTGAAACCCACGTGTTCCATGCTTTAACCACACATGAACCACAGGGGAGCCACACATGAAACACAGCTCAGCCATGCATGAGCCACCTCACAGCCATGACTGAGTATTTGGGAGACACGTTTCACCGACATGTGAGTCACATGGGAGCCACACCTGTAGGGCATGTCACACACGCGTGACCACATGTCTGACACCCATGGATAATGTGCAATGAATGCCTGAGTCACAGGGGAGCCATGCCTGAGTAGTGTGTCAGCCACACGTGATTCACGTGCCAGCCACTCCTGAAACACCTGTCACCTATGTCTGAACCACGTCTCAGTCACGACTGAGCCGTGTGTCAACTGCGAATCACCAAGTGTCAGCCACACAGCAATCACGTGTCACTGAGGTCTGAACGAAGCATCACACACCACTTGAACACGTGTCACACACACCTGAATCACGTGTCACCCACACTACACTCATGCATGAGATGCATATCAGCCACTCCTGCACCAGGTGTTGAGGCACGCCTGAGTCAAGTGTCAGCCACAGCTGAGTCACGAGTCAGCCACAACTGAAGCACACGCCAGGCACATCGGAGTGACTTTTGAGCCAAGCATGAGTCACGTTTCAGTCATTCCTGAGCCACGTGTCAACCACGCCTGTGTCACATGTGAGCCATGGCTGAAGCACATGCCAGACAATCCGGAGTCACATTTCAGCCACGCAAATGTCGCGCTGTGGCCACCCCTGAGCCACTTGTCAGCCACGTCTGAACCACATGTCAGCCACAAGTGTAGCACATGTCAGCCACGCCTGAGCCCTGTGGCAACCGCCCCACAGCCGTGTCTCAGCCACACCCGAATCACATGTCACCGATGCCCAAACCACGAATCACCCAGCCCTGAAACACGTGTCACACACACCTGAAACACATGTCAGCCAAACGAGAAGCACTTGGCAGTCACGCCTGTATCAAATGACAGCCACGCCGGAAGCAAGTTCCTGCCACGCCTGAACCACATGGTAGGCCCAACAGAATCACGTGCCCGTCACGCATGAACCATGTGTGAGCCATGTGCCTACCTTGTGCCAGCGGAACGCGAGCAACGATCCAGCATCTCTCGACCTTGGTACAGCCTGGCTTGAGCCACATGCCATCCGCATCTGAACCACAAGCCAGCCACACCTGAACCACACGTCAGGCACACTGGACTCATGCAGGAGCCACATGTCAGCCACTTCTGAGCCATGTGTCACCAACACTTGAACCGCCTGCCACCCATTGCTGCCCCATGTGCCAGCCACACCTGAGCCCCATGCCAGCCATGCCTGAACCACGCATCAGGCACACCTGAACAATGTGCGAGCCAAGCCTGAATCACAAGTGAGGCCCAACTAAGTCACATGTGAACCACGCCTGAGCCACGAGTCAGCAGCACCTCCACCACAGGCAAGACACGCCTGAGTCACGTGTCAGCCGCAGCTGAGTCACGCGTCCAACACGCCTGCGTCATGTGTCAGCCGCAACTGAAGCGCATGCCAGGCACGCCGGAATGACCTTTGAGCCACACATGACTCCCGTTTCAGCCACTCCTGAACCACATGTCAGCCATGCCTGAGTCACAGGTGAGCCAGGGCTGGAGAACATGCCAGACAAGAAGCCTGAATCACGTTTGAATGTCACGAGAGTCTCATTGCAGCCACACCTGCGCCACACGTCAGCCACGCCTGAGTCACATGTCACCAACACCCGGCATGTTTCACACATGCCTCAGGGACATGTCAGCCACGCCTGAACCACCAGTCACCCATGCCTGAACCACACATCAGCCACACCTGAACAAAATGCGTGCCATGGCTCAATCACATGTCAGAAACGCCTTAGTCTCGTGTCAGCCACGCCTGAGCCGCGTGCCAACAACGCCAGAGCCACGTGTGAGCTATGCCGGAGCAACACCCCAGCCACGCGTGAGCCTCACCTGAGACATGTTTTAGCCATGTGTGACAAACTCCTGAATCACGCGTCAGCCACACCTGACCCCGGTCTGAGGAACGCCTGAACTACGTGTGAGCCATGGCTCAGCCATGGCTGAACCACCTGTGAGCCACGCCTGAATCACGGGTGAAACCCTCCTGTACCATAGGAGACCTCCACAGGAGTCATGTGTGAGCCACTCCTGAGCTACACCTGAACCATATGTGAGCCTCCCTGAACCATGCCTGAACCACATGTGACACACTCGAACCACATGTGAGCCACCTGGGAAGCACGCATGTTCAATGCTAGAACCACACATGAGGCACATGGGAGCCACACTTGAAACGTGGCTGAGCCATGTGGGAGACAAGTGCCAGACACGCCTGAGTATGTGGGAGCCATGTGTCAGCAACGTCTGAGGCACGGGGGGGCCAAACATGAACGACATGTCACCCATATGTGAAGGAAACGTCTGCCGTGCACGGATACTGTGCGAAGAATGCCTGAGTCACGTGTCAGCCATGTGTGAAACATGTGTCAGCAGCACCAGCGTCATGTTTCACACATGCCTGAGTCACATGTCAGGCAAGCCTGAACCACTGGCCACCCATGTGTGAACCATGCACCAGCCACTGCTGAACCACACGAAGGCCATGCATGAACCATGAACGAACCACACCTGCATGACGGGTCAGGCACGCCTGTGTCACATGGCCACCTCAACTGAGTCATGTGTCAGCCACACCTGAATGAAATGTGTGCCACGCCCGACTCGCGTCTCAGCCGTGCGGAAGTCACGTGCCAGCCAGGCCTGCACCATGTGCCAGCCAGGCCTGAACCACGTGCCAGTCACACTTGAAACACAGGTCAGCCTCACTTGAAGCACGTGTCAGCCATGCTGGCACGGCTTGCCTGGTATGCCTGAAAAACGTGCCATACATGCCACAAACACATGGGAGCCACGCCTGAGCATCAACACAGCCAGGCATGAGCCACACCTGAGCCATGTGTGACCAAAGCCTGAATCATGTGCCAGCCACATGTGAGCCAGTCTTCTGGCACGCCTGCATTACGTGTAAGCCATGGCAGAGCTATGCCCCAACCACGTGTGAGCCATGCCTAAATCACTTGTGAAAGTCTCCTCTACCGTATGCGACCCACACGAGTCGTGGGTTAGCCACGCCTGAATTCCACCTGACCCATGTGTGAGCCACACGTGAAGCATGCATGAACCACATGTGAGACACCCTTGAGCCACATCTGACCCACATGTGAAACCCACGTGTTCCATGCTTTAACCACACATGAACCACAGGGGAGCCACACATGAAACACAGCTGAGCCATGCATGAGCCACCTCACAGCCATGACTGAGTATTTGGGAGACACGTTTCACCGACATGTGAGTCACATGGGAGCCACACCTGTAGGGCATGTCACACACGCGTGACCACATGTCTGACACACATGGATAATGTGCAATGAATGCCTGAGTCACAGGGGAGCCATGCCTGAGTAGTGTGTCAGCCACACGTGATTCACGTGCCAGCCACTCCTGAAACACCTGTCACCTATGTCTGAACCACGTCTCAGTCACGACTGAGCCGTGTGTCAACTGCGAATCACCAAGTGTCAGCCACACAGCAATCACGTGTCACTGAGGTCTGAACGAAGCATCACACACCACTTGAACACGTGTCACACACACCTGAATCACGTGTCACCCACACTACACTCATGCATGAGATGCATATCAGCCACTCCTGCACCAGGTGTTGAGGCACGCCTGAGTCAAGTGTCAGCCACAGCTGAGCCACGAGTCAGCCACAACTGAAGCACACGCCAGGCACATCGGAGTGACTTTTGAGCCAAGCATGAGTCACGTTTCAGTCATTCCTGAGCCACGTGTCAACCACGCCTGTGTCACATGTGAGCCATGGCTGAAGCACATGCCAGACAATCCGGAGTCACATTTCAGCCACGCAAATGTCGCGCTGTGGCCACCCCTGAGCCACTTGTCAGCCACGTCTGAACCACATGTCAGCCACAAGTGTAGCACATGTCAGCCACGCCTGAGCCCTGTGGCAACCGCCCCACAGCCGTGTCTCAGCCACACCCGAATCACATGTCACCGATGCCCAAACCACGAATCACCCAGCCCTGAAACACGTGTCACACACACCTGAAACACATGTCAGCCAAACGAGAAGCACTTGGCAGTCACGCCTGTATCAAATGACAGCCACGCCGGAAGCAAGTTCCTGCCACGCCTGAACCACATGGTAGGCCCAACAGAATCACGTGCCCGTCACGCATGAACCATGTGTGAGCCATGTGCCTACCTTGTGCCAGCGGAACGCGAGCAACGATCCAGCATCTCTCGACCTTGGTACAGCCTGGCTTGAGCCACATGCCATCCGCATCTGAACCACAAGCCAGCCACACCTGAACCACACGTCAGGCACACTGGACTCATGCAGGAGCCACATGTCAGCCACTTCTGAGCCATGTGTCACCAACACTTGAACCGCCTGCCACCCATTGCTGCCCCATGTGCCAGCCACACCTGAGCCCCATGCCAGCCATGCCTGAACCACGCATCAGGCACACCTGAACAATGTGCGAGCCAAGCCTGAATCACAAGTGAGGCCCAACTAAGTCACATGTGAACCACGCCTGAGCCACGAGTCAGCAGCACCTCCACCACAGGCAAGACACGCCTGAGTCACGTGTCAGCCGCAGCTGAGTCACGCGTCCAACACGCCTGCGTCATGTGTCAGCCGCAACTGAAGCGCATGCCAGGCACGCCGGAATGACCTTTGAGCCACACATGACTCCCGGTTCAGCCACTCCTGAACCACATGTCAGCCATGCCTGAGTCACAGGTGAGCCAGGGCTGGAGAACATGCCAGACAAGAAGCCTGAATCACGTTTGAATGTCACGAGAGTCTCATTGCAGCCACACCTGCGCCACACGTCAGCCACGCCTGAGTCACATGTCACCAACACCCGGCATGTTTCACACATGCCTCAGGGACATGTCAGCCACGCCTGAACCACCAGTCACCCATGCCTGAACCACACATCAGCCACACCTGAACAAAATGCGTGCCATGGCTCAATCACATGTCAGAAACGCCTTAGTCTCGTGTCAGCCACGCCTGAGCCACGTGCCAACAACGCCAGAGCCACGTGTGAGCTATGCCGGAGCAACACCCCAGCCACGCGTGAGCCTCACCTGAGACATGTTTTAGCCATGTGTGACAAACTCCTGAATCACGCGTCAGCCACACCTGACCCCGGTCTGAGGAACGCCTGAACTACGTGTGAGCCATGGCTCAGCCATGGCTGAACCACCTGTGAGCCACGCCTGAATCACGGGTGAAACCCTCCTGTACCATAGGAGACCTCCACAGGAGTCATGTGTGAGCCACTCCTGAGCTACACCTGAACCATATGTGAGCCTCCCTGAACCATGCCTGAACCACATGTGACACACTCGAACCACATGTGAGCCACCTGGGAAGCACTCATGTTCAATGCTAGAACCACACATGAGGCACATGGGAGCCACACTTGAAACGTGGCTGAGCCATGTGGGAGACAAGTGCCAGACACGCCTGAGTATGTGGGAGCCATGTGTCAGCAACGTCTGAGGCACGGGGGGGCCAAACATGAACGACATGTCACCCATATGTGAAGGAAACGTCTGCCGTGCACGGATACTGTGCGAAGAATGCCTGAGTCACGTGTCAGCCATGTGTGAAACATGTGTCAGCAGCACCAGCGTCATGTTTCACACATGCCTGAGTCACATGTCAGGCAAGCCTGAACCACTGGCCACCCATGTGTGAACCATGCACCAGCCACTGCTGAACCACACGAAGGCCATGCATGAACCATGAACGAACCACACCTGCATGACGGGTCAGGCACGCCTGTGTCACATGGCCACCTCAACTGAGTCATGTGTCAGCCACACCTGAATAACATGTGTGCCATGCCCGACTCACGTCTCAGCCGTGCGGAAGTCACGTGCCAGCCAGGCCTGCACCATGTGCCAGCCAGGCCTGAACCACGTGCCAGTCACACTTGAAACACAGGTCAGCCTCACTTGAAGCACGTGTCAGCCACGCTGGCACGGCTTGCCTGGCATGCCTGAAAAACGTGCCATACATGCCACAAACACATGGGAGCCACGCCTGAGCATCAACACAGCCAGGCATGAGCCACACCTGAGCCATGTGTGACCAAAGCCTGAATCATGTGCCAGCCACATGTGAGCCAGTCTTCTGGCACGCCTGCATTACGTGTAAGCCATGGCAGAGCTATGCCCCAACCACGTGTGAGCCATGCCTAAATCACGTGTGAAAGTCTCCTCTACCGTATGCGACCCACACGAGTCGTGGGTTAGCCACGCCTGAATTCCACCTGACCCATGTGTGAGCCACACGTGAAGCATGCATGAACCCCATGTGAGACACCCTTGAACCACATCTGACCCACATGTGAAACCCACGTGTTCCATGCTTTAACCACACATGAACCACAGGGGAGCCACACATGAAACACAGCTGAGCCATGCATGAGCCACCTCACAGCCATGACTGAGTATTTGGGAGACACGTTTCACCGACATGTGAGTCACATGGGAGCCACACCTGTAGGGCATGTCACACACGCGTGACCACATGTCTGACACACATGGATAATGTGCAATGAATGCCTGAGTCACAGGGGAGCCATGCCTGAGTAGTGTGTCAGCCACACGTGATTCACGTGCCAGCCACTCCTGAAACACCTGTCACCTATGTCTGAACCACGTCTCAGTCACGAGTGAGCCGTGTGTCAACTGCGAATCACCAAGTGTCAGCCACACAGCAATCACGTGTCACTGAGGTCTGAACGAAGCATCACACACCACTTGAACACGTGTCACACACACCTGAATCACGTGTCACCCACACTACACTCATGCATGAGATGCATATCAGCCACTCCTGCACCAGGTGTTGAGGCACGCCTGAGTCAAGTGTCAGCCACAGCTGAGCCACGAGTCAGCCACAACTGAAGCACACGCCAGGCACATCGGAGTGACTTTTGAGCCAAGCATGAGTCACGTTTCAGTCATTCCTGAGCCACGTGTCAACCACGCCTGTGTCACATGTGAGCCATGGCTGAAGCACATGCCAGACAATCCGGAGTCACATTTCAGCCACGCAAATGTCGCGCTGTGGCCACCCCTGAGCCACTTGTCAGCCACGTCTGAACCACATGTCAGCCACAAGTGTAGCACATGTCAGCCACGCCTGAGCCCTGTGGCAACCGCCCCACAGCCGTGTCTCAGCCACACCCGAATCACATGTCACCGATGCCCAAACCACGAATCACCCAGCCCTGAAACACGTGTCACACACACCTGAAACACATGTCAGCCAAACGAGAAGCACTTGGCAGTCACGCCTGTATCAAACGACAGCCACGCCGGAAGCAAGTTCCTGCCACGCCTGAACCACATGGTAGGCCCAACAGAATCACGTGCCCGTCACGCATGAACCATGTGTGAGCCATGTGCCTACCTTGTGCCAGCGGAACGCGAGCAACGATCCAGCATCTCTCGACCTTGGTACAGCCTGGCTTGAGCCACATGCCATCCGCATCTGAACCACAAGCCAGCCACACCTGAACCACACGTCAGGCACACTGGACTCATGCAGGAGCCACATGTCAGCCACTTCTGAGCCATGTGTCACCAACACTTGAACCGCCTGCCACCCATTGCTGCCCCATGTGCCAGCCACACCTGAGCCCCATGCCAGCCATGCCTGAACCACGCATCAGGCACACCTGAACAATGTGCGAGCCAAGCCTGAATCACAAGTGAGGCCCAACTAAGTCACATGTGAACCACGCCTGAGCCACGAGTCAGCAGCACCTCCACCACAGGCAAGACACGCCTGAGTCACGTGTCAGCCGCAGCTGAGTCACGCGTCCAACACGCCTGCGTCATGTGTCAGCCGCAACTGAAGCGCATGCCAGGCACGCCGGAATGACCTTTGAGCCACACATGACTCCCGGTTCAGCCACTCCTGAACCACATGTCAGCCATGCCTGAGTCACAGGTGAGCCAGGGCTGGAGAACATGCCAGACAAGAAGCCTGAATCACGTTTGAATGTCACGAGAGTCTCATTGCAGCCACACCTGCGCCACACGTCAGCCACGCCTGAGTCACATGTCACCAACACCCGGCATGTTTCACACATGCCTCAGGGACATGTCAGCCACGCCTGAACCACCAGTCACCCATGCCTGAACCACACATCAGCCACACCTGAACAAAATGCGTGCCATGGCTCAATCACATGTCAGAAACGCCTTAGTCTCGTGTCAGCCACGCCTGAGCCACGTGCCAACAACGCCAGAGCCACGTGTGAGCTATGCCGGAGCAACACCCCAGCCACGCGTGAGCCTCACCTGAGACATGTTTTAGCCATGTGTGACAAACTCCTGAATCACGCGTCAGCCACACCTGACCCCGGTCTGAGGAACGCCTGAACTACGTGTGAGCCATGGCTCAGCCATGGCTGAACCACCTGTGAGCCACGCCTGAATCACGGGTGAAACCCTCCTGTACCATAGGAGACCTCCACAGGAGTCATGTGTGAGCCACTCCTGAGCTACACCTGAACCATATGTGAGCCTCCCTGAACCATGCCTGAACCACATGTGACACACTCGAACCACATGTGAGCCACCTGGGAAGCACGCATGTTCAATGCTAGAACCACACATGAGGCACATGGGAGCCACACTTGAAACGTGGCTGAGCCATGTGGGAGACAAGTGCCAGACACGCCTGAGTATGTGGGAGCCATGTGTCAGCAAGGTCTGAGGCACGGGGGGGCCAAACATGAACGACATGTCACCCATATGTGAAGGAAACGTCTGCCGTGCACGGATACTGTGCGAAGAATGCCTGAGTCACGTGTCAGCCATGTGTGAAACATGTGTCAGCAGCACCAGCGTCATGTTTCACACATGCCTGAGTCACATGTCAGGCAAGCCTGAACCACTGGCCACCCATGTGTGAACCATGCACCAGCCACTGCTGAACCACACGAAGGCCATGCATGAACCATGAACGAACCACACCTGCATGACGGGTCAGGCACGCCTGTGTCACATGGCCACCTCAACTGAGTCATGTGTCAGCCACACCTGAATAACATGTGTGCCACGCCCGACTCACGTCTCAGCCGTGCGGAAGTCACGTGCCAGCCAGGCCTGCACCATGTGCCAGCCAGGCCTGAACCACGTGCCAGTCACACTTGAAACACAGGTCAGCCTCACTTGAAGCACGTGTCAGCCACGCTGGCACGGCTTGCCTGGCATGCCTGAAAAACGTGCCATACATGCCACAAACACATGGGAGCCACGCCTGAGCATCAACACAGCCAGGCATGAGCCACACCTGAGCCATGTGTGACCAAAGCCTGAATCATGTGCCAGCCACATGTGAGCCAGTCTTCTGGCACGCCTGCATTACGTGTAAGCCATGGCAGAGCTATGCCCCAACCACGTGTGAGCCATGCCTAAATCACGTGTGAAAGTCTCCTCTACCATATGCGACCCACACGAGTCGTGGGTTAGCCACGCCTGAATTCCACCTGACCCATGTGTGAGCCACACGTGAAGCATGCATGAACCCCATGTGAGACACCCTTGAACCACATCTGACCCACATGTGAAACCCACGTGTTCCATGCTTTAACCACACATGAACCACAGGGGAGCCACACATGAAACACAGCTGAGCCATGCATGAGCCACCTCACAGCCATGACTGAGTATTTGGGAGACACGTTTCACCGACATGTGAGTCACATGGGAGCCACACCTGTAGGGCATGTCACACACGCGTGACCACATGTCTGACACACATGGATAATGTGCAATGAATGCCTGAGTCACAGGGGAGCCATGCCTGAGTAGTGTGTCAGCCACACGTGATTCACGTGCCAGCCACTCCTGAAACACCTGTCACCTACGTCTGAACCACGTCTCAGTCACGACTGAGCCATGTGTCAACTGCGAATCACCAAGTGTCAGCCACACAGCAATCACGTGTCACTGAGGTCTGAACGAAGCATCACACACCACTTGAACACGTGTCACACACACCTGAATCACGTGTCACCCACACTACACTCATGCATGAGATGCATATCAGCCACTCCTGCACCAGGTGTTGAGGCACGCCTGAGTCAAGTGTCAGCCACAGCTGAGTCACGAGTCAGCCACAACTGAAGCACACGCCAGGCACATCGGAGTGACTTTTGAGCCAAGCATGAGTCACGTTTCAGTCATTCCTGAGCCACGTGTCAACCACGCCTGTGTCACATGTGAGCCATGGCTGAAGCACATGCCAGACAATCCGGAGTCACATTTCAGCCACGCAAATGTCGCGCTGTGGCCACCCCTGAGCCACTTGTCAGCCACGTCTGAACCACATGTCAGCCACAAGTGTAGCACATGTCAGCCACGCCTGAGCCCTGTGGCAACCGCCCCACAGCCGTGTCTCAGCCACACCCGAATCACATGTCACCGATGCCCAAACCACGAATCACCCAGCCCTGAAACACGTGTCACACACACCTGAAACACATGTCAGCCAAACGAGAAGCACTTGGCAGTCACGCCTGTATCAAATGACAGCCACGCCGGAAGCAAGTTCCTGCCACGCCTGAACCACATGGTAGGCCCAACAGAATCACGTGCCCGTCACGCATGAACCATGTGTGAGCCATGTGCCTACCTTGTGCCAGCGGAACGCGAGCAACGATCCAGCATCTCTCGACCTTGGTACAGCCTGGCTTGAGCCACATGCCATCCGCATCTGAACCACAAGCCAGCCACACCTGAACCACACGTCAGGCACACTGGACTCATGCAGGAGCCACATGTCAGCCACTTCTGAGCCATGTGTCACCAACACTTGAACCGCCTGCCACCCATTGCTGCCCCATGTGCCAGCCACACCTGAGCCCCATGCCAGCCATGCCTGAACCACGCATCAGGCACACCTGAACAATGTGCGAGCCAAGCCTGAATCACAAGTGAGGCCCAACTAAGTCACATGTGAACCACGCCTGAGCCACGAGTCAGCAGCACCTCCACCACAGGCAAGACACGCCTGAGTCACGTGTCAGCCGCAGCTGAGTCACGCGTCCAACACGCCTGCGTCATGTGTCAGCCGCAACTGAAGCGCATGCCAGGCACGCCGGAATGACCTTTGAGCCACACATGACTCCCGTTTCAGCCACTCCTGAACCACATGTCAGCCATGCCTGAGTCACAGGTGAGCCAGGGCTGGAGAACATGCCAGACAAGAAGCCTGAATCACGTTTGAATGTCACGAGAGTCTCATTGCAGCCACACCTGCGCCACACGTCAGCCACGCCTGAGTCACATGTCACCAACACCCGGCATGTTTCACACATGCCTCAGGCACATGTCAGCCACGCCTGAACCACCAGTCACCCATGCCTGAACCACACATCAGCCACACCTGAACAAAATGCGTGCCATGGCTCAATCACATGTCAGAAACGCCTTAGTCTCGTGTCAGCCACGCCTGAGCCACGTGCCAACAACGCCAGAGCCACGTGTGAGCTATGCCGGAGCAACACCCCAGCCACGCGTGAGCCTCACCTGAGACATGTTTTAGCCATGTGTGACAAACTCCTGAATCACGCGTCAGCCACACCTGACCCCGGTCTGAGGAACGCCTGAACTACGTGTGAGCCATGGCTCAGCCATGGCTGAACCACCTGTGAGCCACGCCTGAATCACGGGTGAAACCCTCCTGTACCATAGGAGACCTCCACAGGAGTCATGTGTGAGCCACTCCTGAGCTACACCTGAACCATATGTGAGCCTCCCTGAACCATGCCTGAACCACATGTGACACACTAGAACCACATGTGAGCCACCTGGGAAGCACGCATGTTCAATGCTAGAACCACACATGAGGCACATGGGAGCCACACTTGAAACGTGGCTGAGCCATGTGGGAGACAAGTGCCAGACACGCCTGAGTATGTGGGAGCCATGTGTCAGCAACGTCTGAGGCACGGGGGGGCCAAACATGAACGACATGTCACCCATATGTGAAGGAAACGTCTGCCGTGCACGGATACTGTGCGAAGAATGCCTGAGTCACGTGTCAGCCATGTGTGAAACATGTGTCAGCAGCACCAGCGTCATGTTTCACACATGCCTGAGTCACATGTCAGGCAAGCCTGAACCACTGGCCACCCATGTGTGAACCATGCACCAGCCACTGCTGAACCACACGAAGGCCATGCATGAACCATGAACGAACCACACCTGCATGACGGGTCAGGCACGCCTGTGTCACATGGCCACCTCAACTGAGTCATGTGTCAGCCACACCTGAATAACATGTGTGCCACGCCCGACTCACGTCTCAGCCGTGCGGAAGTCACGTGCCAGCCAGGCCTGCACCATGTGCCAGCCAGGCCTGAACCACGTGCCAGTCACACTTGAAACACAGGTCAGCCTCACTTGAAGCACGTGTCAGCCACGCTGGCACGGCTTGCCTGGCATGCCTGAAAAACGTGCCATACATGCCACAAACACATGGGAGCCACGCCTGAGCATCAACACAGCCAGGCATGAGCCACACCTGAGCCATGTGTGACCAAAGCCTGAATCATGTGCCAGCCACATGTGAGCCAGTCTTCTGGCACGCCTGCATTACCTGTAAGCCATGGCAGAGCTATGCCCCAACCACGTGTGAGCCATGCCTAAATCACGTGTGAAAGTCTCCTCTACCATATGCGACCCACACGAGTCGTGGGTTAGCCACGCCTGAATTCCACCTGACCCATGTGTGAGCCACACGTGAAGCATGCATGAACCCCATGTGAGACACCCTTGAACCACATCTGACCCACATGTGAAACCCACGTGTTCCATGCTTTAACCACACATGAACCACAGGGGAGCCACACATGAAACACAGCTCAGCCATGCATGAGCCACCTCACAGCCATGACTGAGTATTTGGGAGACACGTTTCACCGACATGTGAGTCACATGGGAGCCACACCTGTAGGGCATGTCACACACGCGTGACCACATGTCTGACACCCATGGATAATGTGCAATGAATGCCTGAGTCACAGGGGAGCCATGCCTGAGTAGTGTGTCAGCCACACGTGATTCACGTGCCAGCCACTCCTGAAACACCTGTCACCTATGTCTGAACCACGTCTCAGTCACGACTGAGCCGTGTGTCAACTGCGAATCACCAAGTGTCAGCCACACAGCAATCACGTGTCACTGAGGTCTGAACGAAGCATCACACACCACTTGAACACGTGTCACACACACCTGAATCACGTGTCACCCACACTACACTCATGCATGAGATGCATATCAGCCACTCCTGCACCAGGTGTTGAGGCACGCCTGAGTCAAGTGTCAGCCACAGCTGAGTCACGAGTCAGCCACAACTGAAGCACACGCCAGGCACATCGGAGTGACTTTTGAGCCAAGCATGAGTCACGTTTCAGTCATTCCTGAGCCACGTGTCAACCACGCCTGTGTCACATGTGAGCCATGGCTGAAGCACATGCCAGACAATCCGGAGTCACATTTCAGCCACGCAAATGTCGCGCTGTGGCCACCCCTGAGCCACTTGTCAGCCACGTCTGAACCACATGTCAGCCACAAGTGTAGCACATGTCAGCCACGCCTGAGCCCTGTGGCAACCGCCCCACAGCCGTGTCTCAGCCACACCCGAATCACATGTCACCGATGCCCAAACCACGAATCACCCAGCCCTGAAACACGTGTCACACACACCTGAAACACATGTCAGCCAAACGAGAAGCACTTGGCAGTCACGCCTGTATCAAATGACAGCCACGCCGGAAGCAAGTTCCTGCCACGCCTGAACCACATGGTAGGCCCAACAGAATCACGTGCCCGTCACGCATGAACCATGTGTGAGCCATGTGCCTACCTTGTGCCAGCGGAACGCGAGCAACGATCCAGCATCTCTCGACCTTGGTACAGCCTGGCTTGAGCCACATGCCATCCGCATCTGAACCACAAGCCAGCCACACCTGAACCACACGTCAGGCACACTGGACTCATGCAGGAGCCACATGTCAGCCACTTCTGAGCCATGTGTCACCAACACTTGAACCGCCTGCCACCCATTGCTGCCCCATGTGCCAGCCACACCTGAGCCCCATGCCAGCCATGCCTGAACCACGCATCAGGCACACCTGAACAATGTGCGAGCCAAGCCTGAATCACAAGTGAGGCCCAACTAAGTCACATGTGAACCACGCCTGAGCCACGAGTCAGCAGCACCTCCACCACAGGCAAGACACGCCTGAGTCACGTGTCAGCCGCAGCTGAGTCACGCGTCCAACACGCCTGCGTCATGTGTCAGCCGCAACTGAAGCGCATGCCAGGCACGCCGGAATGACCTTTGAGCCAAACATGACTCCCGTTTCAGCCACTCCTGAACCACATGTCAGCCATGCCTGAGTCACAGGTGAGCCAGGGCTGGAGAACATGCCAGACAAGAAGCCTGAATCACGTTTGAATGTCACGAGAGTCTCATTGCAGCCACACCTGCGCCACACGTCAGCCACGCCTGAGTCACATGTCACCAACACCCGGCATGTTTCACACATGCCTCAGGCACATGTCAGCCACGCCTGAACCACCAGTCACCCATGCCTGAACCACACATCAGCCACACCTGAACAAAATGCGTGCCATGGCTCAATCACATGTCAGAAACGCCTTAGTCTCGTGTCAGCCACGCCTGAGCCACGTGCCAACAACGCCAGAGCCACGTGTGAGCTATGCCGGAGCAACACCCCAGCCACGCGTGAGCCTCACCTGAGACATGTTTTAGCCATGTGTGACAAACTCCTGAATCACGCGTCAGCCACACCTGACCCCGGTCTGAGGAACGCCTGAACTACGTGTGAGCCATGGCTGAGCCATGGCTGAACCACCTGTGAGCCACGCCTGAATCACGGGTGAAACCCTCCTGTACCATAGGAGACCTCCACAGGAGTCATGTGTGAGCCACTCCTGAGCTACACCTGAACCATATGTGAGCCTCCCTGAACCATGCCTGAACCACATGTGATACACTCGAACCACATGTGAGCCACCTGGGAAGCACGCATGTTCAATGCTAGAACCACACATGAGGCACATGGGAGCCACACTTGAAACGTGGCTGAGCCATGTGGGAGACAAGTGCCAGACACGCCTGAGTATGTGGGAGCCATGTGTCAGCAACGTCTGAGGCACGGGGGGGCCAAACATGAACGACATGTCACCCATATGTGAAGGAAACGTCTGCCGTGCACGGATACTGTGCTAAGAATGCCTGAGTCACGTGTCAGCCATGTGTGAAACATGTGTCAGCAGCACCAGCGTCATGTTTCACACATGCCTGAGTCACATGTCAGGCAAGCCTGAACCACTGGCCACCCATGTGTGAACCATGCACCAGCCACTGCTGAACCACACGAAGGCCATGCATGAACCATGAACGAACCACACCTGCATGACGGGTCAGGCACGCCTGTGTCACATGGCCACCTCAACTGAGTCATGTGTCAGCCACACCTGAATAACATGTGTGCCACGCCCGACTCACGTCTCAGCCGTGCGGAAGTCACGTGCCAGCCAGGCCTGCACCATGTGCCAGCCAGGCCTGAACCACGTGCCAGTCACACTTGAAACACAGGTCAGCCTCACTTGAAGCACGTGTCAGCCACGCTGGCACGGCTTGCCTGGCATGCCTGAAAAACGTGCCATACATGCCACAAACACATGGGAGCCACGCCTGAGCATCAACACAGCCAGGCATGAGCCACACCTGAGCCATGTGTGACCAAAGCCTGAATCATGTGCCAGCCACATGTGAGCCAGTCTTCTGGCACGCCTGCATTACGTGTAAGCCATGGCAGAGCTATGCCCCAACCACGTGTGAGCCATGCCTAAATCACGTGTGAAAGTCTCCTCTACCATATGCGACCCACACGAGTCGTGGGTTAGCCACGCCTGAATTCCACCTGACCCATGTGTGAGCCACACGTGAAGCATGCATGAACCCCATGTGAGACACCCTTGAACCACATCTGACCCACATGTGAAACCCACGTGTTCCATGCTTTAACCACACATGAACCACAGGGGAGCCACACATGAAACACAGCTCAGCCATGCATGAGCCACCTCACAGCCATGACTGAGTATTTGGGAGACACGTTTCACCGACATGTGAGTCACATGGGAGCCACACCTGTAGGGCATGTCACACACGCGTGACCACATGTCTGACACCCATGGATAATGTGCAATGAATGCCTGAGTCACAGGGGAGCCATGCCTGAGTAGTGTGTCAGCCACACGTGATTCACGTGCCAGCCACTCCTGAAACACCTGTCACCTATGTCTGAACCACGTCTCAGTCACGACTGAGCCATGTGTCAACTGCGAATCACCAAGTGTCAGCCACACAGCAATCACGTGTCACTGAGGTCTGAACGAAGCATCACACACCACTTGAACACGTGTCACACACACCTGAATCACGTGTCACCCACACTACACTCATGCATGAGATGCATATCAGCCACTCCTGCACCAGGTGTTGAGGCACGCCTGAGTCAAGTGTCAGCCACAGCTGAGTCACGAGTCAGCCACAACTGAAGCACACGCCAGGCACATCGGAGTGACTTTTGAGCCAAGCATGAGTCACGTTTCAGTCATTCCTGAGCCACGTGTCAACCACGCCTGTGTCACATGTGAGCCATGGCTGAAGCACATGCCAGACAATCCGGAGTCACATTTCAGCCACGCAAATGTCGCGCTGTGGCCACCCCTGAGCCACTTGTCAGCCACGTCTGAACCACATGTCAGCCACAAGTGTAGCACATGTCAGCCACGCCTGAGCCCTGTGGCAACCGCCCCACAGCCGTGTCTCAGCCACACCCGAATCACATGTCACCGATGCCCAAATCACGAATCACCCAGCCCTGAAACACGTGTCACACACACCTGAAACACATGTCAGCCAAACGAGAAGCACTTGGCAGTCACGCCTGTATCAAATGACAGCCACGCCGGAAGCAAGTTCCTGCCACGCCTGAACCACATGGTAGGCCCAACAGAATCACGTGCCCGTCACGCATGAACCATGTGTGAGCCATGTGCCTACCTTGTGCCAGCGGAACGCGAGCAACGATCCAGCTTCTCTCGACCTTGGTACAGCCTGGCTTGAGCCACATGCCATCCGCATCTGAACCACAAGCCAGCCACACCTGAACCACACGTCAGGCACACTGGACTCATGCAGGAGCCACATGTCAGCCACTTCTGAGCCATGTGTCACCAACACTTGAACCGCCTGCCACCCATTGCTGCCCCATGTGCCAGCCACACCTGAGCCCCATGCCAGCCATGCCTGAACCACGCATCAGGCACACCTGAACAATGTGCGAGCCAAGCCTGAATCACAAGTGAGGCCCAACTAAGTCACATGTGAACCACGCCTGAGCCACGAGTCAGCAGCACCTCCACCACAGGCAAGACACGCCTGAGTCACGTGTCAGCCGCAGCTGAGTCACGCGTCCAACACGCCTGCGTCATGTGTCAGCCGCAACTGAAGCGCATGCCAGGCACACCGGAATGACCTTTGAGCCACACATGACTCCCGTTTCAGCCACTCCTGAACCACATGTCAGCCATGCCTGAGTCACAGGTGAGCCAGGGCTGGAGAACATGCCAGACAAGAAGCCTGAATCACGTTTGAATGTCACGAGAGTCTCATTGCAGCCACACCTGCGCCACACGTCAGCCACGCCTGAGTCACATGTCACCAACACCCGGCATGTTTCACACATGCCTCAGGGACATGTCAGCCACGCCTGAACCACCAGTCACCCATGCCTGAACCACACATCAGCCACACCTGAACAAAATGCGTGCCATGGCTCAATCACATGTCAGAAACGCCTTAGTCTCGTGTCAGCCACGCCTGAGCCACGTGCCAACAACGCCAGAGCCACGTGTGAGCTATGCCGGAGCAACACCCCAGCCACGCGTGAGCCTCACCTGAGACATGTTTTAGCCATGTGTGACAAACTCCTGAATCACGCGTCAGCCACACCTGACCCCGGTCTGAGGAATGCCTGAACTACGTGTGAGCCATGGCTCAGCCATGGCTGAACCACCTGTGAGCCACGCCTGAATCACGGGTGAAACCCTCCTGTACCATAGGAGACCTCCACAGGAGTCATGTGTGAGCCACTCCTGAGCTACACCTGAACCATATGTGAGCCTCCCTGAACCATGCCTGAACCACATGTGACACACTCGAACCACATGTGAGCCACCTGGGAAGCACGCATGTTCAATGCTAGAACCACACATGAGGCACATGGGAGCCACACTTGAAACGTGGCTGAGCCATGTGGGAGACAAGTGCCAGACACGCCTGAGTATGTGGGAGCCATGTGTCAGCAACGTCTGAGGCACGGGGGGGCCAAACATGAACGACATGTCACCCCTATGTGAAGGAAACGTCTGCCGTGCACGGATACTGTGCGAAGAATGCCTGAGTCACGTGTCAGCCATGTGTGAAACATGTGTCAGCAGCACCAGCGTCATGTTTCACACATGCCTGAGTCACATGTCAGGCAAGCCTGAACCACTGGCCACCCATGTGTGAACCATGCACCAGCCACTGCTGAACCACACGAAGGCCATGCATGAACCATGAACGAACCACACCTGCATGACGGGTCAGGCACGCCTGTGTCACATGGCCACCTCAACTGAGTCATGTGTCAGCCACACCTGAATAACATGTGTGCCACGCCCGACTCACGTCTCAGCCGTGCGGAAGTCACGTGCCAGCCAGGCCTGCACCATGTGCCAGCCAGGCCTGAACCACGTGCCAGTCACACTTGAAACACAGGTCAGCCTCACTTGAAGCACGTGTCAGCCACGCTGGCACGGCTTGCCTGGCATGCCTGAAAAACGTGCCATACATGCCACAAACACATGGGAGCCACGCCTGAGCATCAACACAGCCAGGCATGAGCCACACCTGAGCCATGTGTGACCAAAGCCTGAATCATGTGCCAGCCACATGTGAGCCAGTCTTCTGGCACGCCTGCATTACGTGTAAGCCATGGCAGAGCTATGCCCCAACCACGTGTGAGCCATGCCTAAATCACGTGTGAAAGTCTCCTCTACCATATGCGACCCACACGAGTCGTGGGTTAGCCACGCCTGAATTCCACCTGACCCATGTGTGAGCCACACGTGAAGCATGCATGAACCCCATGTGAGACACCCTTGAACCACATCTGACCCACATGTGAAACCCACGTGTTCCATGCTTTAACCACACATGAACCACAGGGGAGCCACACATGAAACACAGCTCAGCCATGCATGAGCCACCTCACAGCCATGACTGAGTATTTGGGAGACACGTTTCACCGACATGTGAGTCACATGGGAGCCACACCTGTAGGGCATGTCACACACGCGTGACCACATGTCTGACACCCATGGATAATGTGCAATGAATGCCTGAGTCACAGGGGAGCCATGCCTGAGTAGTGTGTCAGCCACACGTGATTCACGTGCCAGCCACTCCTGAAACACCTGTCACCTATGTCTGAACCACGTCTCAGTCACGACTGAGCCGTGTGTCAACTGCGAATCACCAAGTGTCAGCCACACAGCAATCACGTGTCACTGAGGTCTGAACGAAGCATCACACACCACTTGAACACGTGTCACACACACCTGAATCACGTGTCACCCACACTACACTCATGCATGAGATGCATATCAGCCACTCCTGCACCAGGTGTTGAGGCACGCCTGAGTCAAGTGTCAGCCACAGCTGAGTCACGAGTCAGCCACAACTGAAGCACACGCCAGGCACATCGGAGTGACTTTTGAGCCAAGCATGAGTCACGTTTCAGTCATTCCTGAGCCACGTGTCAACCACGCCTGTGTCACATGTGAGCCATGGCTGAAGCACATGCCAGACAATCCGGAGTCACATTTCAGCCACGCAAATGTCGCGCTGTGGCCACCCCTGAGCCACTTGTCAGCCACGTCTGAACCACATGTCAGCCACAAGTGTAGCACATGTCAGCCACGCCTGAGCCCTGTGGCAACCGCCCCACAGCCGTGTCTCAGCCACACCCGAATCACATGTCACCGATGCCCAAACCACGAATCACCCAGCCCTGAAACACGTGTCACACACACCTGAAACACATGTCAGCCAAACGAGAAGCACTTGGCAGTCACGCCTGTATCAAATGACAGCCACGCCGGAAGCAAGTTCCTGCCACGCCTGAACCACATGGTAGGCCCAACAGAATCACGTGCCCGTCACGCATGAACCATGTGTGAGCCATGTGCCTACCTTGTGCCAGCGGAACGCGAGCAACGATCCAGCATCTCTCGACCTTGGTACAGCCTGGCTTGAGCCACATGCCATCCGCATCTGAACCACAAGCCAGCCACACCTGAACCACACGTCAGGCACACTGGACTCATGCAGGAGCCACATGTCAGCCACTTCTGAGCCATGTGTCACCAACACTTGAACCGCCTGCCACCCATTGCTGCCCCATGTGCCAGCCACACCTGAGCCCCATGCCAGCCATGCCTGAACCACGCATCAGGCACACCTGAACAATGTGCGAGCCAAGCCTGAATCACAAGTGAGGCCCAACTAAGTCACATGTGAACCACGCCTGAGCCACGAGTCAGCAGCACCTCCACCACAGGCAAGACACGCCTGAGTCACGTGTCAGCCGCAGCTGAGTCACGCGTCCAACACGCCTGCGTCATGTGTCAGCCGCAACTGAAGCGCATGCCAGGCACGCCGGAATGACCTTTGAGCCACACATGACTCCCGTTTCAGCCACTCCTGAACCACATGTCAGCCATGCCTGAGTCACAGGTGAGCCAGGGCTGGAGAACATGCCAGACAAGAAGACTGAATCACGTTTGAATGTCACGAGAGTCTCATTGCAGCCACACCTGCGCCACACGTCAGCCACGCCTGAGTCACATGTCACCAACACCCGGCATGTTTCACACATGCCTCAGGGACATGTCAGCCACGCCTGAACCACCAGTCACCCATGCCTGAACCACACATCAGCCACACCTGAACAAAATGCGTGCCATGGCTCAATCACATGTCAGAAACGCCTTAGTCTCGTGTCAGCCACGCCTGAGCCACGTGCCAACAACGCCAGAGCCACGTGTGAGCTATGCCGGAGCAACACCCCAGCCACGCGTGAGCCTCACCTGAGACATGTTTTAGCCATGTGTGACAAACTCCTGAATCACGCGTCAGCCACACCTGACCCCGGTCTGAGGAACGCCTGAACTACGTGTGAGCCATGGCTCAGCCATGGCTGAACCACCTGTGAGCCACGCCTGAATCACGGGTGAAACCCTCCTGTACCATAGGAGACCTCCACAGGAGTCATGTGTGAGCCACTCCTGAGCTACACCTGAACCATATGTGAGCCTCCCTGAACCATGCCTGAACCACATGTGACACACTCGAACCACATGTGAGCCACCTGGGAAGCACGCATGTTCAATGCTAGAACCACACATGAGGCACATGGGAGCCACACTTGAAACGTGGCTGAGCCATGTGGGAGACAAGTGCCAGACACGCCTGAGTATGTGGGAGCCATGTGTCAGCAACGTCTGAGGCACGGGGGGGCCAAACATGAACGACATGTCACCCATATGTGAAGGAAACGTCTGCCGTGCACGGATACTGTGCGAAGAATGCCTGAGTCACGTGTCAGCCATGTGTGAAACATGTGTCAGCAGCACCAGCGTCATGTTTCACACATGCCTGAGTCACATGTCAGGCAAGCCTGAACCACTGGCCACCCATGTGTGAACCATGCACCAGCCACTGCTGAACCACACGAAGGCCATGCATGAACCATGAACGAACCACACCTGCATGACGGGTCAGGCACGCCTGTGTCACATGGCCACCTCAACTGAGTCATGTGTCAGCCACACCTGAATGAAATGTGTGCCACGCCCGACTCGCGTCTCAGCCGTGCGGAAGTCACGTGCCAGCCAGGCCTGCACCATGTGCCAGCCAGGCCTGAACCACGTGCCAGTCACACTTGAAACACAGGTCAGCCTCACTTGAAGCACGTGTCAGCCATGCTGGCACTGCTTGCCTGGTATGCCTGAAAAACGTGCCATACATGCCACAAACACATGGGAGCCACGCCTGAGCATCAACACAGCCAGGCATGAGCCACACCTGAGCCATGTGTGACCAAAGCCTGAATCATGTGCCAGCCACATGTGAGCCAGTCTTCTGGCACGCCTGCATTACGTGTAAGCCATGGCAGAGCTATGCCCCAACCACGTGTGAGCCATGCCTAAATCACTTGTGAAAGTCTCCTCTACCATATGCGACCCACACGAGTCGTGGGTTAGCCACGCCTGAATTCCACCTGACCCATGTGTGAGCCACACGTGAAGCATGCATGAACCACATGTGAGACACCCTTGAACCACATCTGACCCACATGTGAAACCCACGTGTTCCATGCTTTAACCACACATGAACCACAGGGGAGCCACACATGAAACACAGCTGAGCCATGCATGAGCCACCTCACAGCCATGACTGAGTATTTGGGAGACACGTTTCACCGACATGTGAGTCACATGGGAGCCACACCTGTAGGGCATGTCACACACGCGTGACCACATGTCTGACACACATGGATAATGTGCAATGAATGCCTGAGTCACAGGGGAGCCATGCCTGAGTAGTGTGTCAGCCACACGTGATTCACGTGCCAGCCACTCCTGAAACACCTGTCACCTATGTCTGAACCACGTCTCAGTCACGACTGAGCCGTGTGTCAACTGCGAATCACCAAGTGTCAGCCACACAGCAATCACGTGTCACTGAGGTCTGAACGAAGCATCACACACCACTTGAACACGTGTCACACACACACGAATCACGTGTCACCCACACTACACTCATGCATGAGATGCATATCAGCCACTCCTGCACCAGGTGTTGAGGCACGCCTGAGTCAAGTGTCAGCCACAGCTGAGCCACGAGTCAGCCACAACTGAAGCACACGCCAGGCACATCGGAGTGACTTTTGAGCCAAGCATGAGTCACGTTTCAGTCATTCCTGAGCCACGTGTCAACCACGCCTGTGTCACATGTGAGCCATGGCTGAAGCACATGCCAGACAATCCGGAGTCACATTTCAGCCACGCAAATGTCGCGCTGTGGCCACCCCTGAGCCACTTGTCAGCCACGTCTGAACCACATGTCAGCCACAAGTGTAGCACATGTCAGCCACGCTGAGCCCTGTGGCAACCGCCCCACAGCCGTGTCTCAGCCACACCCGAATCACATGTCACCGATGCCCAAACCACGAATCACCCAGCCCTGAAACACGTGTCACACACACCTGAAACACATGTCAGCCAAACGAGAAGCACTTGGCAGTCACGCCTGTATCAAACGACAGCCACGCCGGAAGCAAGTTCCTGCCACGCCTGAACCACATGGTAGGCCCAACAGAATCACGTGCCCGTCACGCATGAACCATGTGTGAGCCATGTGCCTACCTTGTGCCAGCGGAACGCGAGCAACGATCCAGCATCTCTCGACCTTGGTACAGCCTGGCTTGAGCCACATGCCATCCGCATCTGAACCACAAGCCAGCCACACCTGAACCACACGTCAGGCACACTGGACTCATGCAGGAGCCACATGTCAGCCACTTCTGAGCCATGTGTCACCAACACTTGAACCGCCTGCCACCCATTGCTGCCCCATGTGCCAGCCACACCTGAGCCCCATGCCAGCCATGCCTGAACCACGCATCAGGCACACCTGAACAATGTGCGAGCCAAGCCTGAATCACAAGTGAGGCCCAACTAAGTCACATGTGAACCACGCCTGAGCCACGAGTCAGCAGCACCTCCACCACAGGCAAGACACGCCTGAGTCACGTGTCAGCCGCAGCTGAGTCACGCGTCCAACACGCCTGCGTCATGTGTCAGCCGCAACTGAAGCGCATGCCAGGCACGCCGGAATGACCTTTGAGCCACACATGACTCCCGTTTCAGCCACTCCTGAACCACATGTCAGCCATGCCTGAGTCACAGGTGAGCCAGGGCTGGAGAACATGCCAGACAAGAAGCCTGAATCACGTTTGAATGTCACGAGAGTCTCATTGCAGCCACACCTGCGCCACACGTCAGCCACGCCTGAGTCACATGTCACCAACACCCGGCATGTTTCACACATGCCTCAGGGACATGTCAGCCACGCCTGAACCACCAGTCACCCATGCCTGAACCACACATCAGCCACACCTGAACAAAATGCGTGCCATGGCTCAATCACATGTCAGAAACGCCTTAGTCTCGTGTCAGCCACGCCTGAGCCACGTGCCAACCACGCCAGAGCCACGTGTGAGCTATGCCGGAGCAACACCCCAGCCACGCGTGAGCCTCACCTGAGACATGTTTTAGCCATGTGTGACAAACTCCTGAATCACGCGTCAGCCACACCTGACCCCGGTCTGAGGAACGCCTGAACTACGTGTGAGCCATGGCTCAGCCATGGCTGAACCACCTGTGAGCCACGCCTGAATCACGGGTGAAACCCTCCTGTACCATAGGAGACCTCCACAGGAGTCATGTGTGAGCCACTCCTGAGCTACACCTGAACCATATGTGAGCCTCCCTGAACCATTCCTGAACCACATGTGACACACTCGAACCACATGTGAGCCACCTGGGAAGCACGCATGTTCAATGCTAGAACCACACATGAGGCACATGGGAGCCACACTTGAAACGTGGCTGAGCCATGTGGGAGACAAGTGCCAGACACGCCTGAGTATGTGGGAGCCATGTGTCAGCAACGTCTGAGGCACGGGGGGGCCAAACATGAACGACATGTCACCCATATGTGAAGGAAACGTCTGCCGTGCACGGATACTGTGCGAAGAATGCCTGAGTCACGTGTCAGCCATGTGTGAA
The DNA here is from genome assembly GCF_041296265.1 of Equus caballus. NCBI lineage: Eukaryota > Metazoa > Chordata > Mammalia > Perissodactyla > Equidae > Equus > Equus caballus. The sequence goes on from NC_091715.1 coordinate 49,299,981, forward strand.
ACATGTGTCAGCAGCACCAGCGTCATGTTTCACACATGCCTGAGTCACATGTCAGGCAAGCCTGAACCACTGGCCACCCATGTGTGAACCATGCACCAGCCACTGCTGAACCACACGAAGGCCATGCATGAACCATGAACGAACCACACCTGCATGACGGGTCAGGCACGCCTGTGTCACATGGCCACCTCAACTGTGTCATGTGTCAGCCACACCTGAATAACATGTGTGCCACGCCCGACTCACGTCTCAGCCGTGCGGAAGTCACGTGCCAGCCAGGCCTGCACCATGTGCCAGCCAGGCCTGAACCACGTGCCAGTCACACTTGAAACACAGGTCAGCCTCACTTGAAGCACGTGTCAGCCACGCTGGCACGGCTTGCCTGGCATGCCTGAAAAACGTGCCATACATGCCACAAACACATGGGAGCCACGCCTGAGCATCAACACAGCCAGGCATGAGCCACACCTGAGCCATGTGTGACCAAAGCCTGAATCATGTGCCAGCCACATGTGAGCCAGTCTTCTGGCACGCCTGCATTACGTGTAAGCCATGGCAGAGCTATGCCCCAACCACGTGTGAGCCATGCCTAAATCACTTGTGAAAGTCTCCTCTACCATATGCGACCCACACGAGTCGTGGGTTAGCCACGCCTGAATTCCACCTGACCCATGTGTGAGCCACACGTGAAGCATGCATGAACCACATGTGAGACACCCTTGAACCACATCTGACCCACATGTGAAACCCACGTGTTCCATGCTTTAACCACACATGAACCACAGGGGAGCCACACATGAAACACAGCTGAGCCATGCATGAGCCACCTCACAGCCATGACTGAGTATTTGGGAGACACGTTTCACCGACATGTGAGTCACATGGGAGCCACACCTGTAGGGCATGTCACACACGCGTGACCACATGTCTGACACACATGGATAATGTGCAATGAATGCCTGAGTCACAGGGGAGCCATGCCTGAGTAGTGTGTCAGCCACACGTGATTCACGTGCCAGCCACTCCTGAAACACCTGTCACCTATGTCTGAACCACGTCTCAGTCACGACTGAGCCGTGTGTCAACTGCGAATCACCAAGTGTCAGCCACACAGCAATCACGTGTCACTGAGGTCTGAACGAAGCATCACACACCACTTGAACACGTGTCACACACACCTGAATCACGTGTCACCCACACTACACTCATGCATGAGATGCATATCAGCCACTCCTGCACCAGGTGTTGAGGCACGCCTGAGTCAAGTGTCAGCCACAGCTGAGCCACGAGTCAGCCACAACTGAAGCACACGCCAGGCACATCGGAGTGACTTTTGAGCCAAGCATGAGTCACGTTTCAGTCATTCCTGAGCCACGTGTCAACCACGCCTGTGTCACATGTGAGCCATGGCTGAAGCACATGCCAGACAATCCGGAGTCACATTTCAGCCACGCAAATGTCGCGCTGTGGCCACCCCTGAGCCACTTGTCAGCCACGTCTGAACCACATGTCAGCCACAAGTGTAGCACATGTCAGCCACGCCTGAGCCCTGTGGCAACCGCCCCACAGCCGTGTCTCAGCCACACCCGAATCACATGTCACCGATGCCCAAACCATGAATCACCCAGCCCTGAAACACGTGTCACACACACCTGAAACACATGTCAGCCAAACGAGAAGCACTTGGCAGTCACGCCTGTATCAAACGACAGCCACGCCGGAAGCAAGTTCCTGCCACGCCTGAACCACATGGTAGGCCCAACAGAATCACGTGCCCGTCACGCATGAACCATGTGTGAGCCATGTGCCTACCTTGTGCCAGCGGAACGCGAGCAACGATCCAGCATCTCTCGACCTTGGTACAGCCTGGCTTGAGCCACATGCCATCCGCATCTGAACCACAAGCCAGCCACACCTGAACCACACGTCAGGCACACTGGACTCATGCAGGAGCCACATGTCAGCCACTTCTGAGCCATGTGTCACCAACACTTGAACCGCCTGCCACCCATTGCTGCCCCATGTGCCAGCCACACCTGAGCCCCATGCCAGCCATGCCTGAACCACGCATCAGGCACACCTGAACAATGTGCGAGCCAAGCCTGAATCACAAGTGAGGCCCAACTAAGTCACATGTGAACCACGCCTGAGCCACGAGTCAGCAGCACCTCCACCACAGGCAAGACACGCCTGAGTCACGTGTCAGCCGCAGCTGAGTCACGCGTCCAACACGCCTGCGTCATGTGTCAGCCGCAACTGAAGCGCATGCCAGGCACGCCGGAATGACCTTTGAGCCACACATGACTCCCGGTTCAGCCACTCCTGAACCACATGTCAGCCATGCCTGAGTCACAGGTGAGCCAGGGCTGGAGAACATGCCAGACAAGAAGCCTGAATCACGTTTGAATGTCACGAGAGTCTCATTGCAGCCACACCTGCGCCACACGTCAGCCACGCCTGAGTCACATGTCACCAACACCCGGCATGTTTCACACATGCCTCAGGGACATGTCAGCCACGCCTGAACCACCAGTCACCCATGCCTGAACCACACATCAGCCACACCTGAACAAAATGCGTGCCATGGCTCAATCACATGTCAGAAACGCCTTAGTCTCGTGTCAGCCACGCCTGAGCCACGTGCCAACAACGCCAGAGCCACGTGTGAGCTATGCCGGAGCAACACCCCAGCCACGCGTGAGCCTCACCTGAGACATGTTTTAGCCATGTGTGACAAACTCCTGAATCACGCGTCAGCCACACCTGACCCCGGTCTGAGGAACGCCTGAACTACGTGTGAGCCATGGCTCAGCCATGGCTGAACCACCTGTGAGCCACGCCTGAATCACGGGTGAAACCCTCCTGTACCATAGGAGACCTCCACAGGAGTCATGTGTGAGCCACTCCTGAGCTACACCTGAACCATATGTGAGCCTCCCTGAACCATGCCTGAACCACATGTGACACACTCGAACCACATGTGAGCCACCTGGGAAGCACGCATGTTCAATGCTAGAACCACACATGAGGCACATGGGAGCCACACTTGAAACGTGGCTGAGCCATGTGGGAGACAAGTGCCAGACACGCCTGAGTATGTGGGAGCCATGTGTCAGCAACGTCTGAGGCACGGGGGGGCCAAACATGAACGACATGTCACCCATATGTGAAGGAAACGTCTGCCGTGCACGGATACTGTGCGAAGAATGCCTGAGTCACGTGTCAGCCATGTGTGAAACATGTGTCAGCAGCACCAGCGTCATGTTTCACACATGCCTGAGTCACATGTCAGGCAAGCCTGAACCACTGGCCACCCATGTGTGAACCATGCACCAGCCACTGCTGAACCACACGAAGGCCATGCATGAACCATGAACGAACCACACCTGCATGACGGGTCAGGCACGCCTGTGTCACATGGCCACCTCAACTGAGTCATGTGTCAGCCACACCTGAATAACATGTGTGCCACGCCCGACTCACGTCTCAGCCGTGCGGAAGTCACGTGCCAGCCAGGCCTGCACCATGTGCCAGCCAGGCCTGAACCACGTGCCAGTCACACTTGAAACACAGGTCAGCCTCACTTGAAGCACGTGTCAGCCACGCTGGCACGGCTTGCCTGGCATGCCTGAAAAACGTGCCATACATGCCACAAACACATGGGAGCCACGCCTGAGCATCAACACAGCCAGGCATGAGCCACACCTGAGCCATGTGTGACCAAAGCCTGAATCATGTGCCAGCCACATGTGAGCCAGTCTTCTGGCACGCCTGCATTACGTGTAAGCCATGGCAGAGCTATGCCCCAACCACGTGTGAGCCATGCCTAAATCACGTGTGAAAGTCTCCTCTACCATATGCGACCCACACGAGTCGTGGGTTAGCCACGCCTGAATTCCACCTGACCCATGTGTGAGCCACACGTGAAGCATGCATGAACCCCATGTGAGACACCCTTGAACCACATCTGACCCACATGTGAAACCCACGTGTTCCATGCTTTAACCACACATGAACCACAGGGGAGCCACACATGAAACACAGCTCAGCCATGCATGAGCCACCTCACAGCCATGACTGAGTATTTGGGAGACACGTTTCACCGACATGTGAGTCACATGGGAGCCACACCTGTAGGGCATGTCACACACGCGTGACCACATGTCTGACACACATGGATAATGTGCAATGAATGCCTGAGTCACAGGGGAGCCATGCCTGAGTAGTGTGTCAGCCACACGTGATTCACGTGCCAGCCACTCCTGAAACACCTGTCACCTACGTCTGAACCACGTCTCAGTCACGACTGAGCCATGTGTCAACTGCGAATCACCAAGTGTCAGCCACACAGCAATCACGTGTCACTGAGGTCTGAACGAAGCATCACACACCACTTGAACACGTGTCACACACACCTGAATCACGTGTCACCCACACTACACTCATGCATGAGATGCATATCAGCCACTCCTGCACCAGGTGTTGAGGCACGCCTGAGTCAAGTGTCAGCCACAGCTGAGTCACGAGTCAGCCACAACTGAAGCACACGCCAGGCACATCGGAGTGACTTTTGAGCCAAGCATGAGTCACGTTTCAGTCATTCCTGAGCCACGTGTCAACCACGCCTGTGTCACATGTGAGCCATGGCTGAAGCACATGCCAGACAATCCGGAGTCACATTTCAGCCACGCAAATGTCGCGCTGTGGCCACCCCTGAGCCACTTGTCAGCCACGTCTGAACCACATGTCAGCCACAAGTGTAGCACATGTCAGCCACGCCTGAGCCCTGTGGCAACCGCCCCACAGCCGTGTCTCAGCCACACCCGAATCACATGTCACCGATGCCCAAACCACGAATCACCCAGCCCTGAAACACGTGTCACACACACCTGAAACACATGTCAGCCAAACGAGAAGCACTTGGCAGTCACGCCTGTATCAAATGACAGCCACGCCGGAAGCAAGTTCCTGCCACGCCTGAACCACATGGTAGGCCCAACAGAATCACGTGCCCGTCACGCATGAACCATGTGTGAGCCATGTGCCTACCTTGTGCCAGCGGAACGCGAGCAACGATCCAGCATCTCTCGACCTTGGTACAGCCTGGCTTGAGCCACATGCCATCCGCATCTGAACCACAAGCCAGCCACACCTGAACCACACGTCAGGCACACTGGACTCATGCAGGAGCCACATGTCAGCCACTTCTGAGCCATGTGTCACCAACACTTGAACCGCCTGCCACCCATTGCTGCCCCATGTGCCAGCCACACCTGAGCCCCATGCCAGCCATGCCTGAACCACGCATCAGGCACACCTGAACAATGTGCGAGCCAAGCCTGAATCACAAGTGAGGCCCAACTAAGTCACATGTGAACCACGCCTGAGCCACGAGTCAGCAGCACCTCCACCACAGGCAAGACACGCCTGCGTCATGTGTCAGCCGCAACTGAAGCGCATGCCAGGCACGCCGGAATGACCTTTGAGCCACACATGACTCCCGTTTCAGCCACTCCTGAACCACATGTCAGCCATGCCTGAGTCACAGGTGAGCCAGGGCTGGAGAACATGCCAGACAAGAAGCCTGAATCACGTTTGAATGTCACGAGAGTCTCATTGCAGCCACACCTGCGCCACACGTCAGCCATGCCTGAGTCACATGTCACCAACACCCGGCATGTTTCACACATGCCTCAGGCACATGTCAGCCACGCCTGAACCACCAGTCACCCATGCCTGAACCACACATCAGCCACACCTGAACAAAATGCGTGCCATGGCTCAATCACATGTCAGAAACGCCTTAGTCTCGTGTCAGCCACGCCTGAGCCACGTGCCAACAATGCCAGAGCCACGTGTGAGCTATGCCGGAGCAACACCCCAGCCACGCGTGAGCCTCACCTGAGACATGTTTTAGCCATGTGTGACAAACTCCTGAATCACGCGTCAGCCACACCTGACCCCGGTCTGAGGAACGCCTGAACTACGTGTGAGCCATGGCTGAGCCATGGCTGAACCACCTGTGAGCCACGCCTGAATCACGGGTGAAACCCTCCTGTACCATAGGAGACCTCCACAGGAGTCATGTGTGAGCCACTCCTGAGCTACACCTGAACCATATGTGAGCCTCCCTGAACCATGCCTGAACCACATGTGACACACTCGAACCACATGTGAGCCACCTGGGAAGCACGCATGTTCAATGCTAGAACCACACATGAGGCACATGGGAGCCACACTTGAAACGTGGCTGAGCCATGTGGGAGACAAGTGCCAGACACGCCTGAGTATGTGGGAGCCATGTGTCAGCAACGTCTGAGGCACGGGGGGGCCAAACATGAACGACATGTCACCCATATGTGAAGGAAACGTCTGCCGTGCACGGATACTGTGCGAAGAATGCCTGAGTCACGTGTCAGCCATGTGTGAAACATGTGTCAGCAGCACCAGCGTCATGTTTCACACATGCCTGAGTCACATGTCAGGCAAGCCTGAACCACTGGCCACCCATGTGTGAACCATGCACCAGCCACTGCTGAACCACACGAAGGCCATGCATGAACCATGAACGAACCACACCTGCATGACGGGTCAGGCACGCCTGTGTCACATGGCCACCTCAACTGAGTCATGTGTCAGCCACACCTGAATAACATGTGTGCCACGCCCGACTCACGTCTCAGCCGTGCGGAAGTCACGTGCCAGCCAGGCCTGCACCATGTGCCAGCCAGGCCTGAACCACGTGCCAGTCACACTTGAAACACAGGTCAGCCTCACTTGAAGCACGTGTCAGCCACGCTGGCACGGCTTGCCTGGCATGCCTGAAAAACGTGCCATACATGCCACAAACACATGGGAGCCACGCCTGAGCATCAACACAGCCAGGCATGAGCCACACCTGAGCCATGTGTGACCAAAGCCTGAATCATGTGCCAGCCACATGTGAGCCAGTCTTCTGGCACGCCTGCATTACTTGTAAGCCATGGCAGAGCTATGCCCCAACCACGTGTGAGCCATGCCTAAATCACGTGTGAAAGTCTCCTCTACCATATGCGACCCACACGAGTCGTGGGTTAGCCACGCCTGAATTCCACCTGACCCATGTGTGAGCCACACGTGAAGCATGCATGAACCCCATGTGAGACACCCTTGAACCACATCTGACCCACATGTGAAACCCACGTGTTCCATGCTTTAACCACACATGAACCACAGGGGAGCCACACATGAAACACAGCTGAGCCATGCATGAGCCACCTCACAGCCATGACTGAGTATTTGGGAGACACGTTTCACCGACATGTGAGTCACATGGGAGCCACACCTGTAGGGCATGTCACACACGCGTGACCACATGTCTGACACACATGGATAATGTGCAATGAATGCCTGAGTCACAGGGGAGCCATGCCTGAGTAGTGTGTCAGCCACACGTGATTCACGTGCCAGCCACTCCTGAAACACCTGTCACCTATGTCTGAACCACGTCTCAGTCACGACTGAGCCATGTGTCAACTGCGAATCACCAAGTGTCAGCCACACAGCAATCACGTGTCACTGAGGTCTGAACGAAGCATCACACACCACTTGAACACGTGTCACACACACCTGAATCACGTGTCACCCACACTACACTCATGCATGAGATGCATATCAGCCACTCCTGCACCAGGTGTTGAGGCACGCCTGAGTCAAGTGTCAGCCACAGCTGAGTCACGAGTCAGCCACAACTGAAGCACACGCCAGGCACATCGGAGTGACTTTTGAGCCAAGCATGAGTCACGTTTCAGTCATTCCTGAGCCACGTGTCAACCACGCCTGTGTCACATGTGAGCCATGGCTGAAGCACATGCCAGACAATCCGGAGTCACATTTCAGCCACGCAAATGTCGCGCTGTGGCCACCCCTGAGCCACTTGTCAGCCACGTCTGAACCACATGTCAGCCACAAGTGTAGCACATGTCAGCCACGCCTGAGCCCTGTGGCAACCGCCCCACAGCCGTGTCTCAGCCACACCCGAATCACATGTCACCGATGCCCAAACCACGAATCACCCAGCCCTGAAACACGTGTCACACACACCTGAAACACATGTCAGCCAAACGAGAAGCACTTGGCAGTCACACCTGTATCAAATGACAGCCACGCCGGAAGCAAGTTCCTGCCACGCCTGAACCACATGGTAGGCCCAACAGAATCACGTGCCCGTCACGCATGAACCATGTGTGAGCCATGTGCCTACCTTGTGCCAGCGGAACGCGAGCAACGATCCAGCATCTCTCGACCTTGGTACAGCCTGGCTTGAGCCACATGCCATCCGCATCTGAACCACAAGCCAGCCACACCTGAACCACACGTCAGGCACACTGGACTCATGCAGGAGCCACATGTCAGCCACTTCTGAGCCATGTGTCACCAACACTTGAACCGCCTGCCACCCATTGCTGCCCCATGTGCCAGCCACACCTGAGCCCCATGCCAGCCATGCCTGAACCACGCATCAGGCACACCTGAACAATGTGCGAGCCAAGCCTGAATCACAAGTGAGGCCCAACTAAGTCACATGTGAACCACGCCTGAGCCACGAGTCAGCAGCACCTCCACCACAGGCAAGACACGCCTGAGTCACGTGTCAGCCGCAGCTGAGTCACGCGTCCAACACGCCTGCATCATGTGTCAGCCGCAACTGAAGCGCATGCCAGGCACGCCGGAATGACCTTTGAGCCACACGACTCCCGTTTCAGCCACTCCTGAACCACATGTCAGCCATGCCTGAGTCACAGGTGAGCCAGGGCTGGAGAACATGCCAGACAAGAAGCCTGAATCACGTTTGAATGTCACGAGAGTCTCATTGCAGCCACACCTGCGCCACACGTCAGCCACGCCTGAGTCACATGTCACCAACACCCGGCATGTTTCACACATGCCTCAGGCACATGTCAGCCACGCCTGAACCACCAGTCACCCATGCCTGAACCACACATCAGCCACACCTGAACAAAATGCATGCCATGGCTCAATCACATGTCAGAAACGCCTTAGTCTCGTGTCAGCCACGCCTGAGCCACGTGCCAACAACGCCAGAGCCACGTGTGAGCTATGCCGGAGCAACACCCCAGCCACGCGTGAGCCTCACCTGAGACATGTTTTAGCCATGTGTGACAAACTCCTGAATCACGCGTCAGCCACACCTGACCCCGGTCTGAGGAACGCCTGAACTACGTGTGAGCCATGGCTCAGCCATGGCTGAACCACCTGTGAGCCACGCCTGAATCACGGGTGAAACCCTCCTGTACCATAGGAGACCTCCACAGGAGTCATGTGTGAGCCACTCCTGAGCTACACCTGAACCATATGTGAGCCTCCCTGAACCATGCCTGAACCACATGTGACACACTCGAACCACATGTGAGCCACCTGGGAAGCACGCATGTTCAATGCTAGAACCACACATGAGGCACATGGGAGCCACACTTGAAACGTGGCTGAGCCATGTGGGAGACAAGTGCCAGACACGCCTGAGTATGTGGGAGCCATGTGTCAGCAACGTCTGAGGCACGGGGGGGCCAAACATGAACGACATGTCACCCATATGTGAAGGAAACGTCTGCCGTGCACGGATACTGTGCGAAGAATGCCTGAGTCACGTGTCAGCCATGTGTGAAACATGTGTCAGCAGCACCAGCGTCATGTTTCACACATGCCTGAGTCACATGTCAGGCAAGCCTGAACCACTGGCCACCCATGTGTGAACCATGCACCAGCCACTGCTGAACCACACGAAGGCCATGCATGAACCATGAACGAACCACACCTGCATGACGGGTCAGGCACGCCTGTGTCACATGGCCACCTCAACTGAGTCATGTGTCAGCCACACCTGAATAACATGTGTGCCACGCCCGACTCACGTCTCAGCCGTGCGGAAGTCACGTGCCAGCCAGGCCTGCACCATGTGCCAGCCAGGCCTGAACCACGTGCCAGTCACACTTGAAACACAGGTCAGCCTCACTTGAAGCACGTGTCAGCCACGCTGGCACGGCTTGCCTGGCATGCCTGAAAAACGTGCCATACATGCCACAAACACATGGGAGCCACGCCTGAGCATCAACACAGCCAGGCATGAGCCACACCTGAGCCATGTGTGACCAAAGCCTGAATCATGTGCCAGCCACATGTGAGCCAGTCTTCTGGCACGCCTGCATTACGTGTAAGCCATGGCAGAGCTATGCCCCAACCACGTGTGAGCCATGCCTAAATCACGTGTGAAAGTCTCCTCTACCATATGCGACCCACACGAGTCGTGGGTTAGCCACGCCTGAATTCCACCTGACCCATGTGTGAGCCACACGTGAAGCATGCATGAACCCCATGTGAGACACCCTTGAACCACATCTGACCCACATGTGAAACCCACGTGTTCCATGCTTTAACCACACATGAACCACAGGGGAGCCACACATGAAACACAGCTGAGCCATGCATGAGCCACCTCACAGCCATGACTGAGTATTTGGGAGACACGTTTCACCGACATGTGAGTCACATGGGAGCCACACCTGTAGGGCATGTCACACACGCGTGACCACATGTCTGACACACATGGATAATGTGCAATGAATGCCTGAGTCACAGGGGAGCCATGCCTGAGTAGTGTGTCAGCCACACGTGATTCACGTGCCAGCCACTCCTGAAACACCTGTCACCTATGTCTGAACCACGTCTCAGTCACGACTGAGCCGTGTGTCAACTGCGAATCACCAAGTGTCAGCCACACAGCAATCACGTGTCACTGAGGTCTGAACGAAGCATCACACACCACTTGAACACATGTCACACACACCTGAATCACGTGTCACCCACACTACACTCATGCATGAGATGCATATCAGCCACTCCTGCACCAGGTGTTGAGGCACGCCTGAGTCAAGTGTCAGCCACAGCTGAGCCACGAGTCAGCCACAACTGAAGCACACGCCAGGCACATCGGAGTGACTTTTGAGCCAAGCATGAGTCACGTTTCAGTCATTCCTGAGCCACGTGTCAACCACGCCTGTGTCACATGTGAGCCATGGCTGAAGCACATGCCAGACAATCCGGAGTCACATTTCAGCCACGCAAATGTCGCGCTGTGGCCACCCCTGAGCCACTTGTCAGCCACGTCTGAACCACATGTCAGCCACAAGTGTAGCACATGTCAGCCACGCCTGAGCCCTGTGGCAACCGCCCCACAGCCGTGTCTCAGCCACACCCGAATCACATGTCACCGATGCCCAAACCACGAATCACCCAGCCCTGAAACACGTGTCACACACACCTGAAACACATGTCAGCCAAACGAGAAGCACTTGGCAGTCACGCCTGTATCAAACGACAGCCACGCCGGAAGCAAGTTCCTGCCACGCCTGAACCACATGGTAGGCCCAACAGAATCACGTGCCCGTCACGCATGAACCATGTGTGAGCCATGTGCCTACCTTGTGCCAGCGGAACGCGAGCAACGATCCAGCATCTCTCGACCTTGGTACAGCCTGGCTTGAGCCACATGCCATCCGCATCTGAACCACAAGCCAGCCACACCTGAACCACACGTCAGGCACACTGGACTCATGCAGGAGCCACATGTCAGCCACTTCTGAGCCATGTGTCACCAACACTTGAACCGCCTGCCACCCATTGCTGCCCCATGTGCCAGCCACACCTGAGCCCCATGCCAGCCATGCCTGAACCACGCATCAGGCACACCTGAACAATGTGCGAGCCAAGCCTGAATCACAAGTGAGGCCCAACTAAGTCACATGTGAACCACGCCTGAGCCACGAGTCAGCAGCACCTCCACCACAGGCAAGACACGCCTGAGTCACGTGTCAGCCGCAGCTGAGTCACGCGTCCAACACGCCTGCGTCATGTGTCAGCCGCAACTGAAGCGCATGCCAGGCACGCCGGAATGACCTTTGAGCCACACATGACTCCCGTTTCAGCCACTCCTGAACCACATGTCAGCCATGCCTGAGTCACAGGTGAGCCAGGGCTGGAGAACATGCCAGACAAGAAGCCTGAATCACGTTTGAATGTCACGAGAGTCTCATTGCAGCCACACCTGCGCCACACGTCAGCCACGCCTGAGTCACATGTCACCAACACCCGGCATGTTTCACACATGCCTCAGGGACATGTCAGCCACGCCTGAACCACCAGTCACCCATGCCTGAACCACACATCAGCCACACCTGAACAAAATGCGTGCCATGGCTCAATCACATGTCAGAAACGCCTTAGTCTCGTGTCAGCCACGCCTGAGCCACGTGCCAACAACGCCAGAGCCACGTGTGAGCTATGCCGGAGCAACACCCCAGCCACGCGTGAGCCTCACCTGAGACATATTTTAGCCATGTGTGACAAACTCCTGAATCACGCGTCAGCCACACCTGACCCCGGTCTGAGGAACGCCTGAACTACGTGTGAGCCATGGCTCAGCCATGGCTGAACCACCTGTGAGCCACGCCTGAATCACGGGTGAAACCCTCCTGTACCATAGGAGACCTCCACAGGAGTCATGTGTGAGCCACTCCTGAGCTACACCTGAACCATATGTGAGCCTCCCTGAACCATGCCTGAACCACATGTGACACACTCGAACCACATGTGAGCCACCTGGGAAGCACGCATGTTCAATGCTAGAACCACACATGAGGCACATGGGAGCCATACTTGAAACGTGGCTGAGCCATGTGGGAGACAAGTGCCAGACACGCCTGAGTATGTGGGAGCCATGTGTCAGCAACGTCTGAGGCACGGGGGGGCCAAACATGAACGACATGTCACCCATATGTGAAGGAAACGTCTGCCGTGCACGGATACTGTGCGAAGAATGCCTGAGTCACGTGTCAGCCATGTGTGAAACATGTGTCAGCAGCACCAGCGTCATGTTTCACACATGCCTGAGTCACATGTCAGGCAAGCCTGAACCACTGGCCACCCATGTGTGAACCATGCACCAGCCACTGCTGAACCACACGAAGGCCATGCATGAACCATGAACGAACCACACCTGCATGACGGGTCAGGCACGCCTGTGTCACATGGCCACCTCAACTGAGTCATGTGTCAGCCACACCTGAATAACATGTGTGCCACGCCCGACTCACGTCTCAGCCGTGCGGAAGTCACGTGCCAGCCAGGCCTGCACCATGTGCCAGCCAGGCCTGAACCACGTGCCAGTCACACTTGAAACACAGGTCAGCCTCACTTGAAGCACGTGTCAGCCACGCTGGCACGGCTTGCCTGGCATGCCTGAAAAACGTGCCATACATGCCACAAACACATGGGAGCCACGCCTGAGCATCAACACAGCCAGGCATGAGCCACACCTGAGCCATGTGTGACCAAAGCCTGAATCATGTGCCAGCCACATGTGAGCCAGTCTTCTGGCACGCCTGCATTACGTGTAAGCCATGGCAGAGCTATGCCCCAACCACGTGTGAGCCATGCCTAAATCACGTGTGAAAGTCTCCTCTACCATATGCGACCCACACGAGTCGTGGGTTAGCCACGCCTGAATTCCACCTGACCCATGTGTGAGCCACACGTGAAGCATGCATGAACCCCATGTGAGACACCCTTGAACCACATCTGACCCACATGTGAAACCCACGTGTTCCATGCTTTAACCACACATGAACCACAGGGGAGCCACACATGAAACACAGCTGAGCCATGCATGAGCCACCTCACAGCCATGACTGAGTATTTGGGAGACACGTTTCACCGACATGTGAGTCACATGGGAGCCACACCTGTAGGGCATGTCACACACGCGTGACCACATGTCTGACACACATGGATAATGTGCAATGAATGCCTGAGTCACAGGGGAGCCATGCCTGAGTAGTGTGTCAGCCACACGTGATTCACGTGCCAGCCACTCCTGAAACACCTGTCACCTATGTCTGAACCACGTCTCAGTCACGACTGAGCCATGTGTCAACTGCGAATCACCAAGTGTCAGCCACACAGCAATCACGTGTCACTGAGGTCTGAACGAAGCATCACACACCACTTGAACACGTGTCACACACACCTGAATCACGTGTCACCCACACTACACTCATGCATGAGATGCATATCAGCCACTCCTGCACCAGGTGTTGAGGCACGCCTGAGTCAAGTGTCAGCCACAGCTGAGTCACGAGTCAGCCACAACTGAAGCACACGCCAGGCACATCGGAGTGACTTTTGAGCCAAGCATGAGTCACGTTTCAGTCATTCCTGAGCCACGTGTCAACCACGCCTGTGTCACATGTGAGCCATGGCTGAAGCACATGCCAGACAATCCGGAGTCACATTTCAGCCACGCAAATGTCGCGCTGTGGCCACCCCTGAGCCACTTGTCAGCCACGTCTGAACCACATGTCAGCCACAAGTGTAGCACATGTCAGCCACGCCTGAGCCCTGTGGCAACCGCCCCACAGCCGTGTCTCAGCCACACCCGAATCACATGTTACCGATGCCCAAACCACGAATCACCCAGCCCTGAAACACGTGTCACACACACCTGAAACACATGTCAGCCAAACGAGAAGCACTTGGCAGTCACGCCTGTATCAAATGACAGCCACGCCGGAAGCAAGTTCCTGCCACGCCTGAACCACATGGTAGGCCCAACAGAATCACGTGCCCGTCACGCATGAACCATGTGTGAGCCATGTGCCTACCTTGTGCCAGCGGAACGCGAGCAACGATCCAGCATCTCTCGACCTTGGTACAGCCTGGCTTGAGCCACATGCCATCCGCATCTGAACCACAAGCCAGCCACACCTGAACCACACGTCAGGCACACTGGACTCATGCAGGAGCCACATGTCAGCCACTTCTGAGCCATGTGTCACCAACACTTGAACCGCCTGCCACCCATTGCTGCCCCATGTGCCAGCCACACCTGAGCCCCATGCCAGCCATGCCTGAACCACGCATCAGGCACACCTGAACAATGTGCGAGCCAAGCCTGAATCACAAGTGAGGCCCAACTAAGTCACATGTGAACCACGCCTGAGCCACGAGTCAGCAGCACCTCCACCACAGGCAAGACACGCCTGAGTCACGTGTCAGCCGCAGCTGAGTCACGCGTCCAACACGCCTGCGTCATGTGTCAGCCGCAACTGAAGCGCATGCCAGGCACGCCGGAATGACCTTTGAGCCACACATGACTCCCGTTTCAGCCACTCCTGAACCACATGTCAGCCATGCCTGAGTCACAGGTGAGCCAGGGCTGGAGAACATGCCAGACAAGAAGCCTGAATCACGTTTGAATGTCACGAGAGTCTCATTGCAGCCACACCTGCGCCACACGTCAGCCACGCCTGAGTCACATGTCACCAACACCCGGCATGTTTCACACATGCCTCAGGCACATGTCAGCCACGCCTGAACCACCAGTCACCCATGCCTGAACCACACATCAGCCACACCTGAACAAAATGCGTGCCATGGCTCAATCACATGTCAGAAACGCCTTAGTCTCGTGTCAGCCACGCCTGAGCCACGTGCCAACAACGCCAGAGCCACGTGTGAGCTATGCCGGAGCAACACCCCAGCCACGCGTGAGCCTCACCTGAGACATGTTTTAGCCATGTGTGACAAACTCCTGAATCACGCGTCAGCCACACCTGACCCCGGTCTGAGGAACGCCTGAACTACGTGTGAGCCATGGCTCAGCCATGGCTGAACCACCTGTGAGCCACGCCTGAATCACGGGTGAAACCCTCCTGTACCATAGGAGACCTCCACAGGAGTCATGTGTGAGCCACTCCTGAGCTACACCTGAACCATATGTGAGCCTCCCTGAACCATGCCTGAACCACATGTGACACACTCGAACCACATGTGAGCCACCTGGGAAGCACGCATGTTCAATGCTAGAACCACACATGAGGCACATGGGAGCCACACTTGAAACGTGGCTGAGCCATGTGGGAGACAAGTGCCAGACACGCCTGAGTATGTGGGAGCCATGTGTCAGCAACGTCTGAGGCACGGGGGGGCCAAACATGAACGACATGTCACCCATATGTGAAGGAAACGTCTGCCGTGCACGGATACTGTGCGAAGAATGCCTGAGTCACGTGTCAGCCATGTGTGAAACATGTGTCAGCAGCACCAGCGTCATGTTTCACACATGCCTGAGTCACATGTCAGGCAAGCCTGAACCACTGGCCACCCATGTGTGAACCATGCACCAGCCACTGCTGAACCACACGAAGGCCATGCATGAACCATGAACGAACCACACCTGCATGACGGGTCAGGCACGCCTGTGTCACATGGCCACCTCAACTGAGTCATGTGTCAGCCACACCTGAATAACATGTGTGCCACGCCCGACTCACGTCTCAGCCGTGCGGAAGTCACGTGCCAGCCAGGCCTGCACCATGTGCCAGCCAGGCCTGAACCACGTGCCAGTCACACTTGAAACACAGGTCAGCCTCACTTGAAGCACGTGTCAGCCACGCTGGCACGGCTTGCCTGGCATGCCTGAAAAACGTGCCATACATGCCACAAACACATGGGAGCCACGCCTGAGCATCAACACAGCCAGGCATGAGCCACACCTGAGCCATGTGTGACCAAAGCCTGAATCATGTGCCAGCCACATGTGAGCCAGTCTTCTGGCACGCCTGCATTACGTGTAAGCCATGGCAGAGCTATGCCCCAACCACGTGTGAGCCATGCCTAAATCACGTGTGAAAGTCTCCTCTACCATATGCGACCCACACGAGTCGTGGGTTAGCCACGCCTGAATTCCACCTGACCCATGTGTGAGCCACACGTGAAGCATGCATGAACCCCATGTGAGACACCCTTGAACCACATCTGACCCACATGTGAAACCCACGTGTTCCATGCTTTAACCACACATGAACCACAGGGGAGCCACACATGAAACACAGCTGAGCCATGCATGAGCCACCTCACAGCCATGACTGAGTATTTGGGAGACACGTTTCACCGACATGTGAGTCACATGGGAGCCACACCTGTAGGGCATGTCACACACGCGTGACCACATGTCTGACACACATGGATAATGTGCAATGAATGCCTGAGTCACAGGGGAGCCATGCCTGAGTAGTGTGTCAGCCACACGTGATTCACGTGCCAGCCACTCCTGAAACACCTGTCACCTATGTCTGAACCACGTCTCAGTCACGACTGAGCCATGTGTCAACTGCGAATCACCAAGTGTCAGCCACACAGCAATCACGTGTCACTGAGGTCTGAACGAAGCATCACACACCACTTGAACACGTGTCACACACACCTGAATCACGTGTCACCCACACTACACTCATGCATGAGATGCATATCAGCCACTCCTGCACCAGGTGTTGAGGCACGCCTGAGTCAAGTGTCAGCCACAGCTGAGCCACGAGTCAGCCACAACTGAAGCACACGCCAGGCACATCGGAGTGACTTTTGAGCCAAGCATGAGTCACGTTTCAGTCATTCCTGAGCCACGTGTCAACCACGCCTGTGTCACATGTGAGCCATGGCTGAAGCACATGCCAGACAATCCGGAGTCACATTTCAGCCACGCAAATGTCGCGCTGTGGCCACCCCTGAGCCACTTGTCAGCCACGTCTGAACCACATGTCAGCCACAAGTGTAGCACATGTCAGCCACGCCTGAGCCCTGTGGCAACCGCCCCACAGCCGTGTCTCAGCCACACCCGAATCACATGTCACCGATGCCCAAACCACGAATCACCCAGCCCTGAAACACGTGTCACACACACCTGAAACACATGTCAGCCAAACGAGAAGCACTTGGCAGTCACGCCTGTATCAAATGACAGCCACGCCGGAAGCAAGTTCCTGCCACGCCTGAACCACATGGTAGGCCCAACAGAATCACGTGCCCGTCACGCATGAACCATGTGTGAGCCATGTGCCTACCTTGTGCCAGCGGAACGCGAGCAACGATCCAGCATCTCTCGACCTTGGTACAGCCTGGCTTGAGCCACATGCCATCCGCATCTGAACCACAAGCCAGCCACACCTGAACCACACGTCAGGCACACTGGACTCATGCAGGAGCCACATGTCAGCCACTTCTGAGCCATGTGTCACCAACACTTGAACCGCCTGCCACCCATTGCTGCCCCATGTGCCAGCCACACCTGAGCCCCATGCCAGCCATGCCTGAACCACGCATCAGGCACACCTGAACAATGTGCGAGCCAAGCCTGAATCACAAGTGAGGCCCAACTAAGTCACATGTGAACCACGCCTGAGCCACGAGTCAGCAGCACCTCCACCACAGGCAAGACACGCCTGAGTCACGTGTCAGCCGCAGCTGAGTCACGCGTCCAACACGCCTGCGTCATGTGTCAGCCGCAACTGAAGCGCATGCCAGGCACGCCGGAATGACCTTTGAGCCACACATGACTCCCGTTTCAGCCACTCCTGAACCACATGTCAGCCATGCCTGAGTCACAGGTGAGCCAGGGCTGGAGAACATGCCAGACAAGAAGCCTGAATCACGTTTGAATGTCACGAGAGTCTCATTGCAGCCACACCTGCGCCACACGTCAGCCACGCCTGAGTCACATGTCACCAACACCCGGCATGTTTCACACATGCCTCAGGGACATGTCAGCCACGCCTGAACCACCAGTCACCCATGCCTGAACCACACATCAGCCACACCTGAACAAAATGCGTGCCATGGCTCAATCACATGTCAGAAACGCCTTAGTCTCGTGTCAGCCACGCCTGAGCCACGTGCCAACAACGCCAGAGCCACGTGTGAGCTATGCCGGAGCAACACCCCAGCCACGCGTGAGCCTCACCTGAGACATGTTTTAGCCATGTGTGACAAACTCCTGAATCACGCGTCAGCCACACCTGACCCCGGTCTGAGGAACGCCTGAACTACGTGTGAGCCATGGCTCAGCCATGGCTGAACCACCTGTGAGCCACGCCTGAATCACGGGTGAAACCCTCCTGTACCATAGGAGACCTCCACAGGAGTCATGTGTGAGCCACTCCTGAGCTACACCTGAACCATATGTGAGCCTCCCTGAACCATGCCTGAACCACATGTGACACACTCGAACCACATGTGAGCCACCTGGGAAGCACGCATGTTCAATGCTAGAACCACACATGAGGCACATGGGAGCCACACTTGAAACGTGGCTGAGCCATGTGGGAGACAAGTGCCAGACACGCCTGAGTATGTGGGAGCCATGTGTCAGCAACGTCTGAGGCACGGGGGGGCCAAACATGAACGACATGTCACCCATATGTGAAGGAAACGTCTGCCGTGCACGGATACTGTGCGAAGAATGCCTGAGTCACGTGTCAGCCATGTGTGAAACATGTGTCAGCAGCACCAGCGTCATGTTTCACACATGCCTGAGTCACATGTCAGGCAAGCCTGAACCACTGGCCACCCATGTGTGAACCATGCACCAGCCACTGCTGAACCACACGAAGGCCATGCATGAACCATGAACGAACCACACCTGCATGACGGGTCAGGCACGCCTGTGTCACATGGCCACCTCAACTGAGTCATGTGTCAGCCACACCTGAATAACATGTGTGCCACGCCCGACTCACGTCTCAGCCGTGCGGAAGTCACGTGCCAGCCAGGCCTGCACCATGTGCCAGTCACACTTGAAACACAGGTCAGCCTCACTTGAAGCACGTGTCAGCCACGCTGGCACTGCTTGCCTGGCATGCCTGAAAAACGTGCCATACATGCCACAAACACATGGGAGCCACGCCTGAGCATCAACACAGCCAGGCATGAGCCACACCTGAGCCATGTGTGACCAAAGCCTGAATCATGTGCCAGCCACATGTGAGCCAGTCTTCTGGCACGCCTGCATTACGTGTAAGCCATGGCAGAGCTATGCCCCAACCACGTGTGAGCCATGCCTAAATCACGTGTGAAAGTCTCCTCTACCGTATGCGACCCACACGAGTCGTGGGTTAGCCACGCCTGAATTCCACCTGACCCATGTGTGAGCCACACGTGAAGCATGCATGAACCACATGTGAGACACCCTTGAACCACATCTGACCCACATGTGAAACCCACGTGTTCCATGCTTTAACCACACATGAACCACAGGGGAGCCACACATGAAACACAGCTCAGCCATGCATGAGCCACCTCACAGCCATGACTGAGTATTTGGGAGACACGTTTCACCGACATGTGAGTCACATGGGAGCCACACCTGTAGGGCATGTCACACACGCGTGACCACAAGTCTGACACACATGGATAATGTGCAATGAATGCCTGAGTCACAGGGGAGCCATGCCTGAGTAGTGTGTCAGCCACACGTGATTCACGTGCCAGCCACTCCTGAAACACCTGTCACCTATGTCTGAACCACGTCTCAGTCACGACTGAGCCATGTGTCAACTGCGAATCACCAAGTGTCAGCCACACAGCAATCACGTGTCACTGAGGTCTGAACGAAGCATCACACACCACTTGAACACGTGTCACACACACCTGAATCACGTGTCACCCACACTACACTCATGCATGAGATGCATATCAGCCACTCCTGCACCAGGTGTTGAGGCACGCCTGAGTCAAGTGTCAGCCACAGCTGAGTCACGAGTCAGCCACAACTGAAGCACACGCCAGGCACATCGGAGTGACTTTTGAGCCAAGCATGAGTCACGTTTCAGTCATTCCTGAGCCACGTGTCAACCACGCCTGTGTCACATGTGAGCCATGGCTGAAGCACATGCCAGACAATCCGGAGTCACATTTCAGCCACGCAAATGTCGCGCTGTGGCCACCCCTGAGCCACTTGTCAGCCACGTCTGAACCACATGTCAGCCACAAGTGTAGCACATGTCAGCCACGCCTGAGCCCTGTGGCAACCGCCCCACAGCCGTGTCTCAGCCACACCCGAATCACATGTCACCGATGCCCAAACCATGAATCACCCAGCCCTGAAACACGTGTCACACACACCTGAAACACATGTCAGCCAAACGAGAAGCACTTGGCAGTCACGCCTGTATCAAACGACAGCCACGCCGGAAGCAAGTTCCTGCCACGCCTGAACCACATGGTAGGCCCAACAGAATCACGTGCCCGTCACGCATGAACCATGTGTGAGCCATGTGCCTACCTTGTGCCAGCGGAACGCGAGCAACGATCCAGCATCTCTCGACCTTGGTACAGCCTGGCTTGAGCCACATGCCATCCGCATCTGAACCACAAGCCAGCCACACCTGAACCACACGTCAGGCACACTGGACTCATGCAGGAGCCACATGTCAGCCACTTCTGAGCCATGTGTCACCAACACTTGAACCGCCTGCCACCCATTGCTGCCCCATGTGCCAGCCACACCTGAGCCCCATGCCAGCCATGCCTGAACCACGCATCAGGCACACCTGAACAATGTGCGAGCCAAGCCTGAATCACAAGTGAGGCCCAACTAAGTCACATGTGAACCACGCCTGAGCCACGAGTCAGCAGCACCTCCACCACAGGCAAGACACGCCTGAGTCACGTGTCAGCCGCAGCTGAGTCACGCGTCCAACACGCCTGCGTCATGTGTCAGCCGCAACTGAAGCGCATGCCAGGCACGCCGGAATGACCTTTGAGCCACACATGACTCCCGTTTCAGCCACTCCTGAACCACATGTCAGCCATGCCTGAGTCACAGGTGAGCCAGGGCTGGAGAACATGCCAGACAAGAAGCCTGAATCACGTTTGAATGTCACGAGAGTCTCATTGCAGCCACACCTGCGCCACACGTCAGCCACGCCTGAGTCACATGTCACCAACACCCGGCATGTTTCACACATGCCTCAGGGACATGTCAGCCACGCCTGAACCACCAGTCACCCATGCCTGAACCACACATCAGCCACACCTGAACAAAATGCGTGCCATGGCTCAATCACATGTCAGAAACGCCTTAGTCTCGTGTCAGCCACGCCTGAGCCACGTGCCAACAACGCCAGAGCCACGTGTGAGCTATGCCGGAGCAACACCCCAGCCACGCGTGAGCCTCACCTGAGACATGTTTTAGCCATGTGTGACAAACTCCTGAATCACGCGTCAGCCACACCTGACCCCGGTCTGAGGAACGCCTGAACTACGTGTGAGCCATGGCTCAGCCATGGCTGAACCACCTGTGAGCC
The DNA here is from genome assembly GCF_041296265.1 of Equus caballus. Lineage (NCBI taxonomy): Eukaryota > Metazoa > Chordata > Mammalia > Perissodactyla > Equidae > Equus > Equus caballus. The sequence goes on from NC_091715.1 coordinate 49,322,171, forward strand.
ACGCCTGAATCACGGGTGAAACCCTCCTGTACCATAGGAGACCTCCACAGGAGTCATGTGTGAGCCACTCCTGAGCTACACCTGAACCATATGTGAGCCTCCCTGAACCATGCCTGAACCACATGTGACACACTCGAACCACATGTGAGCCACCTGGGAAGCACGCATGTTCAATGCTAGAACCACACATGAGGCACATGGGAGCCACACTTGAAACGTGGCTGAGCCATGTGGGAGACAAGTGCCAGACACGCCTGAGTATGTGGGAGCCATGTGTCAGCAACGTCTGAGGCACGGGGGGGCCAAACATGAACGACATGTCACCCATATGTGAAGGAAACGTCTGCCGTGCACGGATACTGTGCGAAGAATGCCTGAGTCACGTGTCAGCCATGTGTGAAACATGTGTCAGCAGCACCAGCGTCATGTTTCACACATGCCTGAGTCACATGTCAGGCAAGCCTGAACCACTGGCCACCCATGTGTGAACCATGCACCAGCCACTGCTGAACCACACGAAGGCCATGCATGAACCATGAACGAACCACACCTGCATGACGGGTCAGGCACGCCTGTGTCACATGGCCACCTCAACTGAGTCATGTGTCAGCCACACCTGAATAACATGTGTGCCACGCCCGACTCACGTCTCAGCCGTGCGGAAGTCACGTGCCAGCCAGGCCTGCACCATGTGCCAGCCAGGCCTGAACCACGTGCCAGTCACACTTGAAACACAGGTCAGCCTCACTTGAAGCACGTGTCAGCCACGCTGGCACGGCTTGCCTGGCATGCCTGAAAAACGTGCCATACATGCCACAAACACATGGGAGCCACGCCTGAGCATCAACACAGCCAGGCATGAGCCACACCTGAGCCATGTGTGACCAAAGCCTGAATCATGTGCCAGCCACATGTGAGCCAGTCTTCTGGCATGCCTGCATTACGTGTAAGCCATGGCAGAGCTATGCCCCAACCACGTGTGAGCCATGCCTAAATCACGTGTGAAAGTCTCCTCTACCGTATGCGACCCACACGAGTCGTGGGTTAGCCACGCCTGAATTCCACCTGACCCATGTGTGAGCCACACGTGAAGCATGCATGAACCCCATGTGAGACACCCTTGAACCACATCTGACCCACATGTGAAACCCACGTGTTCCATGCTTTAACCACACATGAACCACAGGGGAGCCACACATGAAACACAGCTGAGCCATGCATGAGCCACCTCACAGCCATGACTGAGTATTTGGGAGACACGTTTCACCGACATGTGAGTCACATGGGAGCCACACCTGTAGGGCATGTCACACACGCGTGACCACAAGTCTGACACACATGGATAATGTGCAATGAATGCCTGAGTCACAGGGGAGCCATGCCTGAGTAGTGTGTCAGCCACACGTGATTCACGTGCCAGCCACTCCTGAAACACCTGTCACCTATGTCTGAACCACGTCTCAGTCACGACTGAGCCATGTGTCTACTGCGAATCACCAAGTGTCAGCCACACAGCAATCACGTGTCACTGAGGTCTGAATGAAGCAACACACACCACTTGAACACGTGTCACACACACCTGAATCACGTGTCACCCACACTACACTCATGCATGAGATGCATATCAGCCACTCCTGCACCAGGTGTTGAGGCACGCCTGAGTCAAGTGTCAGCCACAGCTGAGTCACGAGTCAGCCACAACTGAAGCACACGCCAGGCACATCGGAGTGACTTTTGAGCCAAGCATGAGTCACGTTTCAGTCATTCCTGAGCCACGTGTCAACCACGCCTGTGTCACATGTGAGCCATGGCTGAAGCACATGCCAGACAATCCGGAGTCACATTTCAGCCACGCAAATGTCGCGCTGTGGCCACCCCTGAGCCACTTGTCAGCCACGTCTGAACCACATGTCAGCCACAAGTGTAGCACATGTCAGCCACGCCTGAGCCCTGTGGCAACCGCCCCACAGCCGTGTCTCAGCCACACCCGAATCACATGTCACCGATGCCCAAACCACGAATCACCCAGCCCTGAAACACGTGTCACACACACCTGAAACACATGTCAGCCAAACGAGAAGCACTTGGCAGTCACGCCTGTATCAAATGACAGCCACGCCGGAAGCAAGTTCCTGCCACGCCTGAACCACATGGTAGGCCCAACAGAATCACGTGCCCGTCACGCATGAACCATGTGTGAGCCATGTGCCTACCTTGTGCCAGCAGAACGCGAGCAACGATCCAGCATCTCTCGACCTTGGTACAGCCTGGCTTGAGCCACATGCCATCCGCATCTGAACCACAAGCCAGCCACACCTGAACCACACGTCAGGCACACTGGACTCATGCAGGAGCCACATGTCAGCCACTTCTGAGCCATGTGTCACCAACACTTGAACCGCCTGCCACCCATTGCTGCCCCATGTGCCAGCCACACCTGAGCCCCATGCCAGCCATGCCTGAACCACGCATCAGGCACACCTGAACAATGTGCGAGCCAAGCCTGAATCACAAGTGAGGCCCAACTAAGTCACATGTGAACCACGCCTGAGCCACGAGTCAGCAGCACCTCCACCACAGGCAAGACACGCCTGAGTCACGTGTCAGCCGCAGCTGAGTCACGCGTCAAACACGCCTGCGTCATGTGTCAGCCGCAACTGAAGCACATGCCAGGCACGCCGGAATGACCTTTGAGCCACACATGACTCCCGTTTCAGCCACTCCTGAACCACATGTCAGCCATGCCTGAGTCACAGGTGAGCCAGGGCTGGAGAACATGCCAGACAAGAAGCCTGAATCACGTTTGAATGTCACGAGAGTCTCATTGCAGCCACACCTGCGCCACACGTCAGCCACGCCTGAGTCACATGTCACCAACACCCGGCATGTTTCACACATGCCTCAGGGACATGTCAGCCACGCCTGAACCACCAGTCACCCATGCCTGAACCACACATCAGCCACACCTGAACAAAATGCGTGCCATGGCTCAATCACATGTCAGAAACGCCTTAGTCTCGTGTCAGCCACGCCTGAGCCACGTGCCAACAACGCCAGAGCCACGTGTGAGCTATGCCGGAGCAACACCCCAGCCACGCGTGAGCCTCACCTGAGACATGTTTTAGCCATGTGTGACAAACTCCTGAATCACGCGTCAGCCACACCTGACCCCGGTCTGAGGAACGCCTGAACTACGTGTGAGCCATGGCTCAGCCATGGCTGAACCACCTGTGAGCCACGCCTGAATCACGGGTGAAACCCTCCTGTACCATAGGAGACCTCCACAGGAGTCATGTGTGAGCCACTCCTGAGCTACACCTGAACCATATGTGAGCCTCCCTGAACCATGCCTGAACCACATGTGACACACTCGAACCACATGTGAGCCACCTGGGAAGCACGCATGTTCAATGCTAGAACCACACATGAGGCACATGGGAGCCACACTTGAAACGTGGCTGAGCCATGTGGGAGACAAGTGCCAGACACGCCTGAGTATGTGGGAGCCATGTGTCAGCAACGTCTGAGGCACGGGGGGGCCAAACATGAACGACATGTCACCCATATGTGAAGGAAACGTCTGCCGTGCACGGATACTGTGCGAAGAATGCCTGAGTCACGTGTCAGCCATGTGTGAAACATGTGTCAGCAGCACCAGCGTCATGTTTCACACATGCCTGAGTCACATGTCAGGCAAGCCTGAACCACTGGCCACCCATGTGTGAACCATGCACCAGCCACTGCTGAACCACACGAAGGCCATGCATGAACCATGAACGAACCACACCTGCATGACGGGTCAGGCACGCCTGTGTCACATGGCCACCTCAACTGAGTCATGTGTCAGCCACACCTGAATAACATGTGTGCCACGCCCGACTCACGTCTCAGCCGTGCGGAAGTCACGTGCCAGCCAGGCCTGCACCATGTGCCAGCCAGGCCTGAACCACGTGCCAGTCACACTTGAAACACAGGTCAGCCTCACTTGAAGCACGTGTCAGCCACGCTGGCACGGCTTGCCTGGCATGCCTGAAAAACGTGCCATACATGCCACAAACACATGGGAGCCACGCCTGAGCATCAACACAGCCAGGCATGAGCCACACCTGAGCCATGTGTGACCAAAGCCTGAATCATGTGCCAGCCACATGTGAGCCAGTCTTCTGGCACGCCTGCATTACGTGTAAGCCATGGCAGAGCTATGCCCCAACCACGTGTGAGCCATGCCTAAATCACGTGTGAAAGTCTCCTCTACCATATGCGACCCACACGAGTCGTGGGTTAGCCACGCCTGAATTCCACCTGACCCATGTGTGAGCCACACGTGAAGCATGCATGAACCCCATGTGAGACACCCTTGAACCACATCTGACCCACATGTGAAACCCACGTGTTCCATGCTTTAACCACACATGAACCACAGGGGAGCCACACATGAAACACAGCTGAGCCATGCATGAGCCACCTCACAGCCATGACTGAGTATTTGGGAGACACGTTTCACCGACATGTGAGTCACATGGGAGCCACACCTGTAGGGCATGTCACACACGCGTGACCACATGTCTGACACCCATGGATAATGTGCAATGAATGCCTGAGTCACAGGGGAGCCATGCCTGAGTAGTGTGTCAGCCACACGTGATTCACGTGCCAGCCACTCCTGAAACACCTGTCACCTATGTCTGAACCACGTCTCAGTCACGACTGAGCCGTGTGTCAACTGCGAATCACCAAGTGTCAGCCACACAGCAATCACGTGTCACTGAGGTCTGAACGAAGCATCACACACCACTTGAACACGTGTCACACACACCTGAATCACGTGTCACCCACACTACACTCATGCATGAGATGCATATCAGCCACTCCTGCACCAGGTGTTGAGGCACGCCTGAGTCAAGTGTCAGCCACAGCTGAGTCACGAGTCAGCCACAACTGAAGCACACGCCAGGCACATCGGAGTGACTTTTGAGCCAAGCATGAGTCACGTTTCAGTCATTCCTGAGCCACGTGTCAACCACGCCTGTGTCACATGTGAGCCATGGCTGAAGCACATGCCAGACAATCCGGAGTCACATTTCAGCCACGCAAATGTCGCGCTGTGGCCACCCCTGAGCCACTTGTCAGCCACGTCTGAACCACATGTCAGCCACAAGTGTAGCACATGTCAGCCACGCCTGAGCCCTGTGGCAACCGCCCCACAGCCGTGTCTCAGCCACACCCGAATCACATGTCACCGATGCCCAAACCACGAATCACCCAGCCCTGAAACACGTGTCACACACACCTGAAACATGTCAGCCAAACGAGAAGCACTTGGCAGTCACGCCTGTATCAAATGACAGCCACGCCGGAAGCAAGTTCCTGCCACGCCTGAACCACATGGTAGGCCCAACAGAATCACGTGCCCGTCACGCATGAACCATGTGTGAGCCATGTGCCTACCTTGTGCCAGCGGAACGCGAGCAACGATCCAGCATCTCTCGACCTTGGTACAGCCTGGCTTGAGCCACATGCCATCCGCATCTGAACCACAAGCCAGCCACACCTGAACCACACGTCAGGCACACTGGACTCATGCAGGAGCCACATGTCAGCCACTTCTGAGCCATGTGTCACCAACACTTGAACCGCCTGCCACCCATTGCTGCCCCATGTGCCAGCCACACCTGAGCCCCATGCCAGCCATGCCTGAACCACGCATCAGGCACACCTGAACAATGTGCGAGCCAAGCCTGAATCACAAGTGAGGCCCAACTAAGTCACATGTGAACCACGCCTGAGCCACGAGTCAGCAGCACCTCCACCACAGGCAAGACACGCCTGAGTCACGTGTCAGCCGCAGCTGAGTCACGCGTCCAACACGCCTGCGTCATGTGTCAGCCGCAACTGAAGCGCATGCCAGGCACGCCGGAATGACCTTTGAGCCACACATGACTCCCGTTTCAGCCACTCCTGAACCACATGTCAGCCATGCCTGAGTCACAGGTGAGCCAGGGCTGGAGAACATGCCAGACAAGAAGCCTGAATCACGTTTGAATGTCACGAGAGTCTCATTGCAGCCACACCTGCGCCACACGTCAGCCACGCCTGAGTCACATGTCACCAACACCCGGCATGTTTCACACATGCCTCAGGGACATGTCAGCCACGCCTGAACCACCAGTCACCCATGCCTGAACCACACATCAGCCACACCTGAACAAAATGCGTGCCATGGCTCAATCACATGTCAGAAACGCCTTAGTCTCGTGTCAGCCACGCCTGAGCCACGTGCCAAAAATGCCAGAGCCACGTGTGAGCTATGCCGGAGCAACACCCCAGCCACGCGTGAGCCTCACCTGAGACATGTTTTAGCCATGTGTGACAAACTCCTGAATCACGCGTCAGCCACACCTGACCCCGGTCTGAGGAACGCCTGAACTACGTGTGAGCCATGGCTCAGCCATGGCTGAACCACCTGTGAGCCACGCCTGAATCACGGGTGAAACCCTCCTGTACCATAGGAGACCTCCACAGGAGTCATGTGTGAGCCACTCCTGAGCTACACCTGAACCATATGTGAGCCTCCCTGAACCATGCCTGAACCACATGTGACACACTCGAACCACATGTGAGCCACCTGGGAAGCACGCATGTTCAATGCTAGAACCACACATGAGGCACATGGGAGCCACACTTGAAACGTGGCTGAGCCATGTGGGAGACAAGTGCCAGACACGCCTGAGTATGTGGGAGCCATGTGTCAGCAACGTCTGAGGCACGGGGGGGCCAAACATGAACGACATGTCACCCATATGTGAAGGAAACGTCTGCCGTGCACGGATACTGTGCGAAGAATGCCTGAGTCACGTGTCAGCCATGTGTGAAACATGTGTCAGCAGCACCAGCGTCATGTTTCACACATGCCTGAGTCACATGTCAGGCAAGCCTGAACCACTGGCCACCCATGTGTGAACCATGCACCAGCCACTGCTGAACCACACGAAGGCCATGCATGAACCATGAACGAACCACACCTGCATGACGGGTCAGGCACGCCTGTGTCACATGGCCACCTCAACTGAGTCATGTGTCAGCCACACCTGAATAACATGTGTGCCATGCCCGACTCACGTCTCAGCCGTGCGGAAGTCACGTGCCAGCCAGGCCTGCACCATGTGCCAGCCAGGCCTGAACCACGTGCCAGTCACACTTGAAACACAGGTCAGCCTCACTTGAAGCACGTGTCAGCCACGCTGGCACGGCTTGCCTGGCATGCCTGAAAAACGTGCCATACATGCCACAAACACATGGGAGCCACGCCTGAGCATCAACACAGCCAGGCATGAGCCACACCTGAGCCATGTGTGACCAAAGCCTGAATCATGTGCCAGCCACATGTGAGCCAGTCTTCTGGCACGCCTGCATTACGTGTAAGCCATGGCAGAGCTATGCCCCAACCACGTGTGAGCCATGCCTAAATCACGTGTGAAAGTCTCCTCTACCATATGCGACCCACACGAGTCGTGGGTTAGCCACGCCTGAATTCCACCTGACCCATGTGTGAGCCACACGTGAAGCATGCATGAACCCCATGTGAGACACCCTTGAACCACATCTGACCCACATGTGAAACCCACGTGTTCCATGCTTTAACCACACATGAACCACAGGGGAGCCACACATGAAACACAGCTCAGCCATGCATGAGCCACCTCACAGCCATGACTGAGTATTTGGGAGACACGTTTCACCGACATGTGAGTCACATGGGAGCCACACCTGTAGGGCATGTCACACACGCGTGACCACAAGTCTGACACACATGGATAATGTGCAATGAATGCCTGAGTCACAGGGGAGCCATGCCTGAGTAGTGTGTCAGCCACACGTGATTCACGTGCCAGCCACTCCTGAAACACCTGTCACCTATGTCTGAACCACGTCTCAGTCACGACTGAGCCATGTGTCAACTGCGAATCACCAAGTGTCAGCCACACAGCAATCACGTGTCACTGAGGTCTGAACGAAGCATCACACACCACTTGAACACGTGTCACACACACCTGAATCACGTGTCACCCACACTACACTCATGCATGAGATGCATATCAGCCACTCCTGCACCAGGTGTTGAGGCACGCCTGAGTCAAGGGTCAGCCACAGCTGAGCCACGAGTCAGCCACAACTGAAGCACACGCCAGGCACATCGGAGTGACTTTTGAGCCAAGCATGAGTCACGTTTCAGTCATTCCTGAGCCACGTGTCAACCACGCCTGTGTCACATGTGAGCCATGGCTGAAGCACATGCCAGACAATCCGGAGTCACATTTCAGCCACGCAAATGTCGCGCTGTGGCCACCCCTGAGCCACTTGTCAGCCACGTCTGAACCACATGTCAGCCACAAGTGTAGCACATGTCAGCCACGCCTGAGCCCTGTGGCAACCGCCCCACAGCCGTGTCTCAGCCACACCCGAATCACATGTCACCGATGCCCAAACCACGAATCACCCAGCCCTGAAACACGTGTCACACACACCTGAAACACATGTCAGCCAAACGAGAAGCACTTGGCAGTCACGCCTGTATCAAATGACAGCCACGCCGGAAGCAAGTTCCTGCCACGCCTGAACCACATGGTAGGCCCAACAGAATCACGTGCCCGTCACGCATGAACCATGTGTGAGCCATGTGCCTACCTTGTGCCAGCGGAACGCGAGCAACGATCCAGCATCTCTCGACCTTGGTACAGCCTGGCTTGAGCCACATGCCATCCGCATCTGAACCACAAGCCAGCCACACCTGAACCACACGTCAGGCACACTGGACTCATGCAGGAGCCACATGTCAGCCACTTCTGAGCCATGTGTCACCAACACTTGAACCGCCTGCCACCCATTGCTGCCCCATGTGCCAGCCACACCTGAGCCCCATGCCAGCCATGCCTGAACCACGCATCAGGCACACCTGAACAATGTGCGAGCCAAGCCTGAATCACAAGTGAGGCCCAACTAAGTCACATGTGAACCACGCCTGAGCCACGAGTCAGCAGCACCTCCACCACAGGCAAGACACGCCTGAGTCACGTGTCAGCCGCAGCTGAGTCACGCGTCCAACACGCCTGTGTCATGTGTCAGCCGCAACTGAAGCACATGCCAGGCACGCCGGAATGACCTTTGAGCCACACATGACTCCCGTTTCAGCCACTCCTGAACCACATGTCAGCCATGCCTGAGTCACAGGTGAGCCAGGGCTGGAGAACATGCCAGACAAGAAGCCTGAATCACGTTTGAATGTCACGAGAGTCTCATTGCAGCCACACCTGCGCCACACGTCAGCCACGCCTGAGTCACATGTCACCAACACCCGGCATGTTTCACACATGCCTCAGGGACATGTCAGCCACGCCTGAACCACCAGTCACCCATGCCTGAACCACACATCAGCCACACCTGAACAAAATGCGTGCCATGGCTCAATCACATGTCAGAAACGCCTTAGTCTCGTGTCAGCCACGCCTGAGCCACGTGCCAACAACGCCAGAGCCACGTGTGAGCTATGCCGGAGCAACACCCCAGCCACGCGTGAGCCTCACCTGAGACATGTTTTAGCCATGTGTGACAAACTCCTGAATCACGCGTCAGCCACACCTGACCCCGGTCTGAGGAACGCCTGAACTACGTGTGAGCCATGGCTCAGCCATGGCTGAACCACCTGTGAGCCACGCCTGAATCACGGGTGAAACCCTCCTGTACCATAGGAGACCTCCACAGGAGTCATGTGTGAGCCACTCCTGAGCTACACCTGAACCATATGTGAGCCTCCCTGAACCATGCCTGAACCACATGTGACACACTCGAACCACATGTGAGCCGCCTTGGAAGCACGCATGTTCAATGCTAGAACCACACATGAGGCACATGGGAGCCACACTTGAAACGTGGCTGAGCCATGTGGGAGACAAGTGCCAGACACGCCTGAGTATGTGGGAGCCTTTTGTCAGCAACGTCTGAGGCACGGGGGGGCCAAACATGAACGACATGTCACCCATATGTGAAGGAAACGTCTGCCGTGCACGGATACTGTGCGAAGAATGCCTGAGTCACGTGTCAGCCATGTGTGAAACATGTGTCAGCAGCACCAGCGTCATGTTTCACACATGCCTGAGTCACATGTCAGGCAAGCCTGAACCACTGGCCACCCATGTGTGAACCATGCACCAGCCACTGCTGAACCACACGAAGGCCATGCATGAACCATGAACGAACCACACCTGCATGACGGGTCAGGCACGCCTGTGTCACATGGCCACCTCAACTGAGTCATGTGTCAGCCACACCTGAATAACATGTGTGCCACGCCCGACTCACGTCTCAGCCGTGCGGAAGTCACGTGCCAGCCAGGCCTGCACCATGTGCCAGCCAGGCCTGAACCACGTGCCAGTCACACTTGAAACACAGGTCAGCCTCACTTGAAGCACGTGTCAGCCACGCTGGCACGGCTTGCCTGGCATGCCTGAAAAACGTGCCATACATGCCACAAACACATGGGAGCCACGCCTGAGCATCAACACAGCCAGGCATGAGCCACACCTGAGCCATGTGTGACCAAAGCCTGAATCATGTGCCAGCCACATGTGAGCCAGTCTTCTGGCACGCCTGCATTACGTGTAAGCCATGGCAGAGCTATGCCCCAACCACGTGTGAGCCATGCCTAAATCACGTGTGAAAGTCTCCTCTACCGTATGCGACCCACACGAGTCGTGGGTTAGCCACGCCTGAATTCCACCTGACCCATGTGTGAGCCACACGTGAAGCATGCATGAACCCCATGTGAGACACCCTTGAACCACATCTGACCCACATGTGAAACCCACGTGTTCCATGCTTTAACCACACATGAACCACAGGGGAGCCACACATGAAACACAGCTGAGCCATGCATGAGCCACCTCACAGCCATGACTGAGTATTTGGGAGACACGTTTCACCGACATGTGAGTCACATGGGAGCCACACCTGTAGGGCATGTCACACACGCGTGACCACATGTCTGACACACATGGATAATGTGCAATGAATGCCTGAGTCACAGGGGAGCCATGCCTGAGTAGTGTGTCAGCCACACGTGATTCACGTGCCAGCCACTCCTGAAACACCTGTCACCTATGTCTGAACCACGTCTCAGTCACGACTGAGCCATGTGTCAACTGCGAATCACCAAGTGTCAGCCACACAGCAATCACGTGTCACTGAGGTCTGAACGAAGCATCACACACCACTTGAACACGTGTCACACACACCTGAATCACGTGTCACCCACACTACACTCATGCATGAGATGCATATCAGCCACTCCTGCACCAGGTGTTGAGGCACGCCTGAGTCAAGTGTCAGCCACAGCTGAGTCACGAGTCAGCCACAACTGAAGCACACGCCAGGCACATCGGAGTGACTTTTGAGCCAAGCATGAGTCACGTTTCAGTCATTCCTGAGCCACGTGTCAACCACGCCTGTGTCACATGTGAGCCATGGCTGAAGCACATGCCAGACAATCCGGAGTCACATTTCAGCCACGCAAATGTCGCGCTGTGGCCACCCCTGAGCCACTTGTCAGCCACGTCTGAACCACATGTCAGCCACAAGTGTAGCACATGTCAGCCACGCCTGAGCCCTGTGGCAACCGCCCCACAGCCGTGTCTCAGCCACACCCGAATCACATGTCACCGATGCCCAAACCACGAATCACCCAGCCCTGAAACACGTGTCACACACACCTGAAACACATGTCAGCCAAACGAGAAGCACTTGGCAGTCACGCCTGTATCAAATGACAGCCACGCCGGAAGCAAGTTCCTGCCACGCCTGAACCACATGGTAGGCCCAACAGAATCACGTGCCCGTCACGCATGAACCATGTGTGAGCCATGTGCCTACCTTGTGCCAGCGGAACGCGAGCAACGATCCAGCATCTCTCGACCTTGGTACAGCCTGGCTTGAGCCACATGCCATCCGCATCTGAACCACAAGCCAGCCACACCTGAACCACACGTCAGACACACTGGACTCATGCAGGAGCCACATGTCAGCCACTTCTGAGCCATGTGTCACCAACACTTGAACCGCCTGCCACCCATTGCTGCCCCATGTGCCAGCCACACCTGAGCCCCATGCCAGCCATGCCTGAACCACGCATCAGGCACACCTGAACAATGTGCGAGCCAAGCCTGAATCACAAGTGAGGCCCAACTAAGTCACATGTGAACCACGCCTGAGCCACGAGTCAGCAGCACCTCCACCACAGGCAAGACACGCCTGAGTCACGTGTCAGCCGCAGCTGAGTCACGCGTCCAACACGCCTGCGTCATGTGTCAGCCGCAACTGAAGCACATGCCAGGCACGCCGGAATGACCTTTGAGCCACACATGACTCCCGTTTCAGCCACTCCTGAACCACATGTCAGCCATGCCTGAGTCACAGGTGAGCCAGGGCTGGAGAACATGCCAGACAAGAAGCCTGAATCACGTTTGAATGTCACGAGAGTCTCATTGCAGCCACACCTGCGCCACACGTCAGCCACGCCTGAGTCACATGTCACCAACACCCGGCATGTTTCACACATGCCTCAGGGACATGTCAGCCACGCCTGAACCACCAGTCACCCATGCCTGAACCACACATCAGCCACACCTGAACAAAATGCGTGCCATGGCTCAATCACATGTCAGAAACGCCTTAGTCTCGTGTCAGCCACGCCTGAGCCACGTGCCAACAACGCCCGAGCCACGTGTGAGCTATGCCGGAGCAACACCCCAGCCACGCGTGAGCCTCACCTGAGACATGTTTTAGCCATGTGTGACAAACTCCTGAATCACGCGTCAGCCACACCTGACCCCGGTCTGAGGAACGCCTGAACTACGTGTGAGCCATGGCTCAGCCATGGCTGAACCACCTGTGAGCCACGCCTGAATCACGGGTGAAACCCTCCTGTACCATAGGAGACCTCCACAGGAGTCATGTGTGAGCCACTCCTGAGCTACACCTGAACCATATGTGAGCCTCCCTGAACCATGCCTGAACCACATGTGACACACTCGAACCACATGTGAGCCACCTGGGAAGCACGCATGTTCAATGCTAGAACCACACATGAGGCACATGGGAGCCACACTTGAAACGTGGCTGAGCCATGTGGGAGACAAGTGCAAGACACGCCTGAGTATGTGGGAGCCTTTTGTCAGCAACGTCTGAGGCACGCGGGGGCCAAACATGAACTACATGTCACCCATATGTGAAGGAAACGTCTGCCGTGCACGGATACTGTGCGAAGAATGCCTGAGTCACGTGTCAGCCATGTGTGAAACATGTGTCAGCAGCACCAGCGTCATGTTTCACACATGCCTGAGTCACATGTCAGGCAAGCCTGAACCACTGGCCACCCATGTGTGAACCATGCACCAGCCACTGCTGAACCACACGAAGGCCATGCATGAACCATGAACGAACCACACCTGCATGACGGGTCAGGCACGCCTGTGTCACATGGCCACCTCAACTGAGTCATGTGTCAGCCACACCTGAATAACATGTGTGCCACGCCCGACTCACGTCTCAGCCGTGCGGAAGTCACGTGCCAGCCAGGCCTGCACCATGTGCCAGCCAGGCCTGAACCACGTGCCAGTCACACTTGAAACACAGGTCAGCCTCACTTGAAGCACGTGTCAGCCACGCTGGCACGGCTTGCCTGGCATGCCTGAAAAACGTGCCATACATGCCACAAACACATGGGAGCCACGCCTGAGCATCAACACAGCCAGGCATGAGCCACACCTGAGCCATGTGTGACCAAAGCCTGAATCATGTGCCAGCCACATGTGAGCCAGTCTTCTGGCACGCCTGCATTACGTGTAAGCCATGGCAGAGCTATGCCCCAACCACGTGTGAGCCATGCCTAAATCACGTGTGAAAGTCTCCTCTACCGTATGCGACCCACACGAGTCGTGGGTTAGCCACGCCTGAATTCCACCTGACCCATGTGTGAGCCACACGTGAAGCATGCATGAACCCCATGTGAGACACCCTTGAACCACATCTGACCCACATGTGAAACCCACGTGTTCCATGCTTTAACCACACATGAACCACAGGGGAGCCACACATGAAACACAGCTGAGCCATGCATGAGCCACCTCACAGCCATGACTGAGTATTTGGGAGACACGTTTCACCGACATGTGAGTCACATGGGAGCCACACCTGTAGGGCATGTCACACACGCGTGACCACATGTCTGACACACATGGATAATGTGCAATGAATGCCTGAGTCACAGGGGAGCCATGCCTGAGTAGTGTGTCAGCCACACGTGATTCACGTGCCAGCCACTCCTGAAACACCTGTCACCTATGTCTGAACCACGTCTCAGTCACGACTGAGCCATGTGTCAACTGCGAATCACCAAGTGTCAGCCACACAGCAATCACGTGTCACTGAGGTCTGAACGAAGCATCACACACCACTTGAACACGTGTCACACACACCTGAATCACGTGTCACCCACACTACACTCATGCATGAGATGCATATCAGCCACTCCTGCACCAGGTGTTGAGGCACGCCTGAGTCAAGTGTCAGCCACAGCTGAGTCACGAGTCAGCCACAACTGAAGCACACGCCAGGCACATCGGAGTGACTTTTGAGCCAAGCATGAGTCACGTTTCAGTCATTCCTGAGCCACGTGTCAACCACGCCTGTGTCACATGTGAGCCATGGCTGAAGCACATGCCAGACAATCCGGAGTCACATTTCAGCCACGCAAATGTCGCGCTGTGGCCACCCCTGAGCCACTTGTCAGCCACGTCTGAACCACATGTCAGCCACAAGTGTAGCACATGTCAGCCACGCCTGAGCCCTGTGGCAACCGCCCCACAGCCGTGTCTCAGCCACACCCGAATCACATGTCACCGATGCCCAAACCACGAATCACCCAGCCCTGAAACACGTGTCACACACACCTGAAACACATGTCAGCCAAACGAGAAGCACTTGGCAGTCACGCCTGTATCAAATGACAGCCACGCCGGAAGCAAGTTCCTGCCACGCCTGAACCACATGGTAGGCCCAACAGAATCACGTGCCCGTCACGCATGAACCATGTGTGAGCCATGTGCCTACCTTGTGCCAGCGGAACGCGAGCAACGATCCAGCATCTCTCGACCTTGGTACAGCCTGGCTTGAGCCACATGCCATCTGCATCTGAACCACAAGCCAGCCACACCTGAACCACACGTCAGGCACACTGGACTCATGCAGGAGCCACATGTCAGCCACTTCTGAGCCATGTGTCACGAACACTTGAACCGCCTGCCACCCATTGCTGCCCCATGTGCCAGCCACACCTGAGCCCCATGCCAGCCATGCCTGAACCACGCATCAGGCACACCTGAACAATGTGCGAGCCAAGCCTGAATCACAAGTGAGGCCCAACTAAGTCACATGTGAACCACGCCTGAGCCACGAGTCAGCAGCACCTCCACCACAGGCAAGACACGCCTGAGTCACGTGTCAGCCGCAGCTGAGTCACGCGTCAAACACGCCTGCGTCATGTGTCAGCCGCAACTGAAGCGCATGCCAGGCACGCCGGAATGACCTTTGAGCCACACATGACTCCCGTTTCAGCCACTCCTGAACCACATGTCAGCCATGCCTGAGTCACAGGTGAGCCAGGGCTGGAGAACATGCCAGACAAGAAGCCTGAATCACGTTTGAATGTCACGAGAGTCTCATTGCAGCCACACCTGCGCCACACGTCAGCCACGCCTGAGTCACATGTCACCAACACCCGGCATGTTTCACACATGCCTCAGGGACATGTCAGCCACGCCTGAACCACCAGTCACCCATGCCTGAACCACACATCAGCCACACCTGAACAAAATGCGTGCCATGGCTCAATCACATGTCAGAAACGCCTTAGTCTCGTGTCAGCCACGCCTGAGCCACGTGCCAACAACGCCAGAGCCACGTGTGAGCTATGCCGGAGCAACACCCCAGCCACGCGTGAGCCTCACCTGAGACATGTTTTAGCCATGTGTGACAAACTCCTGAATCATGCGTCAGCCAAACCTGACCCCGGTCTGAGGAACGCCTGAACTACGTGTGAGCCATGGCTCAGCCATGGCTGAACCACCTGTGAGCCATGCCTGAATCACGGGTGAAACCCTCCTGTACCATAGGAGACCTCCACAGGAGTCATGTGTGAGCCACTCCTGAGCTACACCTGAACCATATGTGAGCCTCCCTGAACCATGCCTGAACCACATGTGACACACTCGAACCACATGTGAGCCACCTGGGAAGCACGCATGTTCAATGCTAGAACCACACATGAGGCACATGGGAGCCACACTTGAAACGTGGCTGAGCCATGTGGGAGACAAGTGCCAGACACGCCTGAGTATGTGGGAGCCATGTGTCAGCAACGTCTGAGGCACGGGGGGGCCAAACATGAACGACATGTCACCCATATGTGAAGGAAACGTCTGCCGTGCACGGATACTGTGCGAAGAATGCCTGAGTCACGTGTCAGCCATGTGTGAAACATGTGTCAGCAGCACCAGCGTCATGTTTCACACATGCCTGAGTCACATGTCAGGCAAGCCTGAACCACTGGCCACCCATGTGTGAACCATGCACCAGCCACTGCTGAACCACACGAAGGCCATGCATGAACCATGAACGAACCACACCTGCATGACGGGTCAGGCACGCCTGTGTCACATGGCCACCTCAACTGAGTCATGTGTCAGCCACACCTGAATAACATGTGTGCCACGCCCGACTCACGTCTCAGCCGTGCGGAAGTCACGTGCCAGCCAGGCCTGCACCATGTGCCAGCCAGGCCTGAACCACGTGCCAGTCACACTTGAAACACAGGTCAGCCTCACTTGAAGCACGTGTCAGCCACGCTGGCACGGCTTGCCTGGCATGCCTGAAAAACGTGCCATACATGCCACAAACACATGGGAGCCACGCCTGAGCATCAACACAGCCAGGCATGAGCCACACCTGAGCCATGTGTGACCAAAGCCTGAATCATGTGCCAGCCACATGTGAGCCAGTCTTCTGGCACGCCTGCATTACGTGTAAGCCATGGCAGAGCTATGCCCCAACCACGTGTGAGCCATGCCTAAATCACGTGTGAAAGTCTCCTCTACCGTATGCGACCCACACGAGTCGTGGGTTAGCCACGCCTGAATTCCACCTGACCCATGTGTGAGCCACACGTGAAGCATGCATGAACCACATGTGAGACACCCTTGAACCACATCTGACCCACATGTGAAACCCACGTGTTCCATGCTTTAACCACACATGAACCACAGGGGAGCCACACATGAAACACAGCTGAGCCATGCATGAGCCACCTCACAGCCATGACTGAGTATTTGGGAGACACGTTTCACCGACATGTGAGTCACATGGGAGCCACACCTGTAGGGCATGTCACACACGCGTGACCACATGTCTGACACACATGGATAATGTGCAATGAATGCCTGAGTCACAGGGGAGCCATGCCTGAGTAGTGTGTCAGCCACACGTGATTCACGTGCCAGCCACTCCTGAAACACCTGTCACCTATGTCTGAACCACGTCTCAGTCACGACTGAGCCGTGTGTCAACTGCGAATCACCAAGTGTCAGCCACACAGCAATCACGTGTCACTGAGGTCTGAACGAAGCATCACACACCACTTGAACACGTGTCACACACACCTGAATCACGTGTCACCCACACTACACTCATGCATGAGATGCATATCAGCCACTCCTGCACCAGGTGTTGAGGCACGCCTGAGTCAAGTGTCAGCCACAGCTGAGTCACGAGTCAGCCACAACTGAAGCACACGCCAGGCACATCGGAGTGACTTTTGAGCCAAGCATGAGTCACGTTTCAGTCATTCCTGAGCCACGTGTCAACCACGCCTGTGTCACATGTGAGCCATGGCTGAAGCACATGCCAGACAATCCGGAGTCACATTTCAGCCACGCAAATGTCGCGCTGTGGCCACCCCTGAGCCACTTGTCAGCCACGTCTGAACCACATGTCAGCCACAAGTGTAGCACATGTCAGCCACGCCTGAGCCCTGTGGCAACCGCCCCACAGCCGTGTCTCAGCCACACCCGAATCACATGTCACCGATGCCCAAACCACGAATCACCCAGCCCTGAAACACGTGTCACACACACCTGAAACACATGTCAGCCAAACGAGAAGCACTTGGCAGTCACGCCTGTATCAAATGACAGCCACGCCGGAAGCAAGTTCCTGCCACGCCTGAACCACATGGTAGGCCCAACAGAATCACGTGCCCGTCACGCATGAACCATGTGTGAGCCATGTGCCTACCTTGTGCCAGCGGAACGCGAGCAACGATCCAGCATCTCTCGACCTTGGTACAGCCTGGCTTGAGCCACATGCCATCCGCATCTGAACCACAAGCCAGCCACACCTGAACCACACGTCAGACACACTGGACTCATGCAGGAGCCACATGTCAGCCACTTCTGAGCCATGTGTCACCAACACTTGAACCGCCTGCCACCCATTGCTGCCCCATGTGCCAGCCACACCTGAGCCCCATGCCAGCCATGCCTGAACCACGCATCAGGCACACCTGAACAATGTGCGAGCCAAGCCTGAATCACAAGTCAGGCCCAACTAAGTCACATGTGAACCACGCCTGAGCCACGAGTCAGCAGCACCTCCACCACAGGCAAGACACGCCTGAGTCACGTGTCAGCCGCAGCTGAGTCACGCGTCCAACACGCCTGCGTCATGTGTCAGCCGCAACTGAAGCACATGCCAGGCACGCCGGAATGACCTTTGAGCCACACATGACTCCCGTTTCAGCCACTCCTGAACCACATGTCAGCCATGCCTGAGTCACAGGTGAGCCAGGGCTGGAGAACATGCCAGACAAGAAGCCTGAATCACGTTTGAATGTCACGAGAGTCTCATTGCAGCCACACCTGCGCCACACGTCAGCCACGCCTGAGTCACATGTCACCAACACCCGGCATGTTTCACACATGCCTCAGGGACATGTCAGCCACGCCTGAACCACCAGTCACCCATGCCTGAACCACACATCAGCCACACCTGAACAAAATGCGTGCCATGGCTCAATCACATGTCAGAAACGCCTTAGTCTCGTGTCAGCCACGCCTGAGCCACGTGCCAACAAGGCCAGAGCCACGTGTGAGCTATGCCGGAGCAACACCCCAGCCACGCGTGAGCCTCACCTGAGACATGTTTTAGCCATGTGTGACAAACTCCTGAATCATGCGTCAGCCACACCTGACCCCGGTCTGAGGAACGCCTGAACTACGTGTGAGCCATGGCTCAGCCATGGCTGAACCACCTGTGAGCCACGCCTGAATCACGGGTGAAACCCTCCTGTACCATAGGAGACCTCCACAGGAGTCATGTGTGAGCCACTCCTGAGCTACACCTGAACCATATGTGAGCCTCCCTGAACCATGCCTGAACCACATGTGACACACTCGAACCACATGTGAGCCACCTGGGAAGCACGCATGTTCAATGCTAGAACCACACATGAGGCACATGGGAGCCACACTTGAAACGTGGCTGAGCCATGTGGGAGACAAGTGCCAGACACGCCTGAGTATGTGGGAGCCATGTGTCAGCAACGTCTGAGGCACGGGGGGGCCAAACATGAACGACATGTCACCCATATGTGAAGGAAACGTCTGCCGTGCACGGATACTGTGCGAAGAATGCCTGAGTCACGTGTCAGCCATGTGTGAAACATGTGTCAGCAGCACCAGCGTCATGTTTCACACATGCCTGAGTCACATGTCAGGCAAGCCTGAACCACTGGCCACCCATGTGTGAACCATGCACCAGCCACTGCTGAACCACACGAAGGCCATGCATGAACCATGAACGAACCACACCTGCATGACGGGTCAGGCACGCCTGTGTCACATGGCCACCTCAACTGAGTCATGTGTCAGCCACACCTGAATAACATGTGTGCCACGCCCGACTCACGTCTCAGCCGTGCGGAAGTCACGTGCCAGCCAGGCCTGCACCATGTGCCAGTCACACTTGAAACACAGGTCAGCCTCACTTGAAGCACGTGTCAGCCACGCTGGCACGGCTTGCCTGGCATGCCTGAAAAACGTGCCATACATGCCACAAACACATGGGAGCCACGCCTGAGCATCAACACAGCCAGGCATGAGCCACACCTGAGCCATGTGTGACCAAAGCCTGAATCATGTGCCAGCCACATGTGAGCCAGTCTTCTGGCACGCCTGCATTACGTGTAAGCCATGGCAGAGCTATGCCCCAACCACGTGTGAGCCATGCCTAAATCACGTGTGAAAGTCTCCTCTACCATATGCGACCCACACGAGTCGTGGGTTAGCCACGCCTGAATTCCACCTGACCCATGTGTGAGCCACACGTGAAGCATGCATGAACCCCATGTGAGACACCCTTGAACCACATCTGACCCACATGTGAAACCCACGTGTTCCATGCTTTAACCACACATGAACCACAGGGGAGCCACACATGAAACACAGCTGAGCCATGCATGAGCCACCTCACAGCCATGACTGAGTATTTGGGAGACACGTTTCACCGACATGTGAGTCACATGGGAGCCACACCTGTAGGGCATGTCACACACGCGTGACCACATGTCTGACACACATGGATAATGTGCAATGAATGCCTGAGTCACAGGGGAGCCATGCCTGAGTAGTGTGTCAGCCACACGTGATTCACGTGCCAGCCACTCCTGAAACACCTGTCACCTATGTCTGAACCACGTCTCAGTCACGACTGAGCCATGTGTCAACTGCGAATCACCAAGTGTCAGCCACACAGCAATCACGTGTCACTGAGGTCTGAACGAAGCATCACACACCACTTGAACACGTGTCACACACACCTGAATCACGTGTCACCCACACTACACTCATGCATGAGATGCATATCAGACACTCCTGCACCAGGTGTTGAGGCACGCCTGAGTCAAGTGTCAGCCACAGCTGAGTCACGAGTCAGCCACAACTGAAGCACACGCCAGGCACATCGGAGTGACTTTTGAGCCAAGCATGAGTCACGTTTCAGTCATTCCTGAGCCACGTGTCAACCACGCCTGTGTCACATGTGAGCCATGGCTGAAGCACATGCCAGACAATCCGGAGTCACATTTCAGCCACGCAAATGTCGCGCTGTGGCCACCCCTGAGCCACTTGTCAGCCACGTCTGAACCACATGTCAGCCACAAGTGTAGCACATGACAGCCACGCCTGAGCCCTGTGGCAACCGCCCCACAGCCGTGTCTCAGCCACACCCGAATCACATGTCACCGATGCCCAAACCACGAATCACCCAGCCCTGAAACACGTGTCACACACACCTGAAACACATGTCAGCCAAACGAGAAGCACTTGGCAGTCACGCCTGTATCAAATGACAGCCACGCCGGAAGCAAGTTCCTGCCACGCCTGAACCACATGGTAGGCCCAACAGAATCACGTGCCCGTCACGCATGAACCATGTGTGAGCCATGTGCCTACCTTGTGCCAGCGGAACGCGAGCAACGATCCAGCATCTCTCGACCTTGGTACAGCCTGGCTTGAGCCACATGCCATCCGCATCTGAACCACAAGCCAGCCACACCTGAACCACACGTCAGGCACACTGGACTCATGCAGGAGCCACATGTCAGCCACTTCTGAGCCATGTGTCACCAACACTTGAACCGCCTGCCACCCATTGCTGCCCCATGTGCCAGCCACACCTGAGCCCCATGCCAGCCATGCCTGAACCACGCATCAGGCACACCTGAACAATGTGCGAGCCAAGCCTGAATCACAAGTGAGGCCCAACTAAGTCACATGTGAACCACGCCTGAGCCACGAGTCAGCAGCACCTCCACCACAGGCAAGACACGCCTGAGTCACGTGTCAGCCGCAGCTGAGTCACGCGTCAAACACGCCTGCGTCATGTGTCAGCCGCAACTGAAGCACATGCCAGGCACGCCGGAATGACCTTTGAGCCACACATGACTCCCGTTTCAGCCACTCCTGAACCACATGTCAGCCATGCCTGAGTCACAGGTGAGCCAGGGCTGGAGAACATGCCAGACAAGAAGCCTGAATCACGTTTGAATGTCACGAGAGTCTCATTGCAGCCACACCTGCGCCACACGTCAGCCACGCCTGAGTCACATGTCACCAACACCCGGCATGTTTCACACATGCCTCAGGGACATGTCAGCCACGCCTGAACCACCAGTCACCCATGCCTGAACCACACATCAGCCACACCTGAACAAAATGCGTGCCATGGCTCAATCACATGTCAGAAACGCCTTAGTCTCGTGTCAGCCACGCCTGAGCCACGTGCCAACAATGCCAGAGCCACGTGTGAGCTATGCCGGAGCAACACCCCAGCCACGCGTGAGCCTCACCTGAGACATGTTTTAGCCATGTGTGACAAACTCCTGAATCACGCGTCAGCCACACCTGACCCCGGTCTGAGGAACGCCTGAACTACGTGTGAGCCATGGCTCAGCCATGGCTGAACCACCTGTGAGCCACGCCTGAATCACGGGTGAAACCCTCCTGTACCATAGGAGACCTCCACAGGAGTCATGTGTGAGCCACTCCTGAGCTACACCTGAACCATATGTGAGCCTCCCTGAACCATGCCTGAACCACATGTGACACACTCGAACCACATGTGAGCCACCTGGGAAGCACGCATGTTCAATGCTAGAACCACACATGAGGCACATGGGAGCCACACTTGAAACGTGGCTGAGCCATGTGGGAGACAAGTGCCAGACACGCCTGAGTATGTGGGAGCCATGTGTCAGCAACGTCTGAGGCATGGGGGGGCCAAACATGAACGACATGTCACCCATATGTGAAGGAAACGTCTGCCGTGCACGGATACTGTGCGAAGAATGCCTGAGTCACGTGTCAGCCATGTGTGAAACATGTGTCAGCAGCACCAGCGTCATGTTTCACACATGCCTGAGTCACATGTCAGGCAAGCCTGAACCACTGGCCACCCATGTGTGAACCATGCACCAGCCACTGCTGAACCACACGAAGGCCATGCATGAACCATGAACGAACCACACCTGCATGACGGGTCAGGCACGCCTGTGTCACATGGCCACCTCAACTGAGTCATGTGTCAGCCACACCTGAATAACATGTGTGCCATGCCCGACTCACGTCTCAGCCGTGCGGAAGTCACGTGCCAGCCAGGCCTGCACCATGTGCCAGCCAGGCCTGAACCACGTGCCAGTCACACTTGAAACACAGGTCAGCCTCACTTGAAGCACGTGTCAGCCACGCTGGCACGGCTTGCCTGGCATGCCTGAAAAACGTGCCATACATGCCACAAACACATGGGAGCCACGCCTGAGCATCAACACAGCCAGGCATGAGCCACACCTGAGCCATGTGTGACCAAAGCCTGAATCATGTGCCAGCCACATGTGAGCCAGTCTTCTGGCACGCCTGCATTACGTGTAAGCCATGGCAGAGCTATGCCCCAACCACGTGTGAGCCATGCCTAAATCACGTGTGAAAGTCTCCTCTACCATATGCGACCCACACGAGTCGTGGGTTAGCCACGCCTGAATTCCACCTGACCCATGTGTGAGCCACACGTGAAGCATGCATGAACCCCATGTGAGACACCCTTGAACCACATCTGACCCACATGTGAAACCCACGTGTTCCATGCTTTAACCACACATGAACCACAGGGGAGCCACACATGAAACACAGCTGAGCCATGCATGAGCCACCTCACAGCCATGACTGAGTATTTGGGAGACACGTTTCACCGACATGTGAGTCACATGGGAGCCACACCTGTAGGGCATGTCACACACGCGTGACCACATGTCTGACACCCATGGATAATGTGCAATGAATGCCTGAGTCACAGGGGAGCCATGCCTGAGTAGTGTGTCAGCCACACGTGATTCACGTGCCAGCCACTCCTGAAACACCTGTCACCTATGTCTGAACCACGTCTCAGTCACGACTGAGCCATGTGTCAACTGCGAATCACCAAGTGTCAGCCACACAGCAATCACGTGTCACTGAGGTCTGAACGAAGCATCACACACCACTTGAACACGTGTCACACACACCTGAATCACGTGTCACCCACACTACACTCATGCATGAGATGCATATAAGCCACTCCTGCACCAGGTGTTGAGGCACGCCTGAGTCAAGTGTCAGCCACAGCTGAGTCACGAGTCAGCCACAACTGAAGCACACGCCAGGCACATCGGAGTGACTTTTGAGCCAAGCATGAGTCACGTTTCAGTCATTCCTGAGCCACGTGTCAACCACGCCTGTGTCACATGTGAGCCATGGCTGAAGCACATGCCAGACAATCCGGAGTCACATTTCAGCCACGCAAATGTCGCGCTGTGGCCACCCCTGAGCCACTTGTCAGCCACGTCTGAACCACATGTCAGCCACAAGTGTAGCACATGTCAGCCACGCCTGAGCCCTGTGGCAACCGCCCCACAGCCGTGTCTCAGCCACACCCGAATCACATGTCACCGATGCCCAAACCACGAATCACCCAGCCCTGAAACACGTGTCACACACACCTGAAACACATGTCAGCCAAACGAGAAGCACTTGGCAGTCACGCCTGTATCAAATGACAGCCACGCCGGAAGCAAGTTCCTGCCACGCCTGAACCACATGGTAGGCCCAACAGAATCACGTGCCCGTCACGCATGAACCATGTGTGAGCCATGTGCCTACCTTGTGCCAGCGGAACGCGAGCAACGATCCAGCATCTCTCGACCTTGGTACAGCCTGGCTTGAGCCACATGCCATCCGCATCTGAACCACAAGCCAGCCACACCTGAACCACACGTCAGACACACTGGACTCATGCAGGAGCCACATGTCAGCCACTTCTGAGCCATGTGTCACCAACACTTGAACCGCCTGCCACCCATTGCTGCCCCATGTGCCAGCCACACCTGAGCCCCATGCCAGCCATGCCTGAACCACGCATCAGGCACACCTGAACAATGTGCGAGCCAAGCCTGAATCACAAGTGAGGCCCAACTAAGTCACATGTGAACCACGCCTGAGCCACGAGTCAGCAGCACCTCCACCACAGGCAAGACACGCCTGAGTCACGTGTCAGCCGCAGCTGAGTCACGCGTCAAACACGCCTGCGTCATGTGTCAGCCGCAACTGAAGCGCATGCCAGGCACGCCGGAATGACCTTTGAGCCACACATGACTCCCGTTTCAGCCACTCCTGAACCACATGTCAGCCATGCCTGAGTCACAGGTGAGCCAGGGCTGGAGAACATGCCAGACAAGAAGCCTGAATCACGTTTGAATGTCACGAGAGTCTCATTGCAGCCACGCCTGAGTCACATGTCACCAACACCCGGCATGTTTCACACATGCCTCAGGGACATGTCAGCCACGCCTGAACCACCAGTCACCCATGCCTGAACCACACATCAGCCACACCTGAACAAAATGCGTGCCATGGCTCAATCACATGTCAGAAACGCCTTAGTCTCGTGTCAGCCACGCCTGAGCCACGTGCCAACAATGCCAGAGCCACGTGTGAGCTATGCCGGAGCAACACCCCAGCCACGCGTGAGCCTCACCTGAGACATGTTTTAGCCATGTGTGACAAACTCCTGAATCACGCGTCAGCCACACCTGACCCCGGTCTGAGGAACGCCTGAACTACGTGTGAGCCATGGCTCAGCCATGGCTGAACCACCTGTGAGCCACGCCTGAATCACGGGTGAAACCCTCCTGTACCATAGGAGACCTCCACAGGAGTCATGTGTGAGCCACTCCTGAGCTACACCTGAACCATATGTGAGCCTCCCTGAACCATGCCTGAACCACATGTGACACACTCGAACCACATGTGAGCCACCTGGGAAGCACGCATGTTCAATGCTAGAACCACACATGAGGCACATGGGAGCCACACTTGAAACGTGGCTGAGCCATGTGGGAGACAAGTGCCAGACACGCCTGAGTATGTGGGAGCCATGTGTCAGCAACGTCTGAGGCACGGGGGGGCCAAACATGAACGACATGTCACCCATATGTGAAGGAAACGTCTGCCGTGCACGGATACTGTGCGAAGAATGCCTGAGTCACGTGTCAGCCATGTGTGAAACATGTGTCAGCAGCACCAGCGTCATGTTTCACACATGCCTGAGTCACATGTCAGGCAAGCCTGAACCACTGGCCACCCATGTGTGAACCATGCACCAGCCACTGCTGAACCACACGAAGGCCATGCATGAACCATGAACGAACCACACCTGCATGACGGGTCAGGCACGCCTGTGTCACATGGCCACCTCAACTGAGTCATGTGTCAGCCACACCTGAATAACATGTGTGCCACGCCCGACTCACGTCTCAGCCGTGCGGAAGTCACGTGCCAGCCAGGCCTGCACCATGTGCCAGCCAGGCCTGAACCACGTGCCAGTCACACTTGAAACACAGGTCAGCCTCACTTGAAGCACGTGTCAGCCACGCTGGCACGGCTTGCCTGGCATGCCTGAAAAACGTGCCATACATGCCACAAACACATGGGAGCCACGCCTGAGCATCAACACAGCCAGGCATGAGCCACACCTGAGCCATGTGTGACCAAAGCCTGAATCATGTGCCAGCCACATGTGAGCCAGTCTTCTGGCACGCCTGCATTACGTGTAAGCCATGGCAGAGCTATGCCCCAACCACGTGTGAGCCATGCCTAAATCACGTGTGAAAGTCTCCTCTACCGTATGCGACCCACACGAGTCGTGGGTTAGCCACGCCTGAATTCCACCTGACCCATGTGTGAGCCACACGTGAAGCATGCATGAACCACATGTGAGACACCCTTGAACCACATCTGACCCACATGTGAAACCCACGTGTTCCATGCTTTAACCACACATGAACCACAGGGGAGCCACACATGAAACACAGCTCAGCCATGCATGAGCCACCTCACAGCCATGACTGAGTATTTGGGAGACACGTTTCACCGACATGTGAGTCACATGGGAGCCACACCTGTAGGGCATGTCACACACGCGTGACCACAAGTCTGACACACATGGATAATGTGCAATGAATGCCTGAGTCACAGGGGAGCCATGCCTGAGTAGTGTGTCAGCCACACGTGATTCACGTGCCAGCCACTCCTGAAACACCTGTCACCTATGTCTGAACCACGTCTCAGTCACGACTGAGCCATGTGTCAACTGCGAATCACCAAGTGTCAGCCACACAGCAATCACGTGTCACTGAGGTCTGAACGAAGCATCACACACCACTTGAACACGTGTCACACACACCTGAATCACGTGTCACCCACACTACACTCATGCATGAGATGCATATCAGACACTCCTGCACCAGGTGTTGAGGCACGCCTGAGTCAAGTGTCAGCCACAGCTGAGTCACGAGTCAGCCACAACTGAAGCACACGCCAGGCACATCGGAGTGACTTTTGAGCCAAGCATGAGTCACGTTTCAGTCATTCCTGAGCCACGTGTCAACCACGCCTGTGTCACATGTGAGCCATGGCTGAAGCACATGCCAGACAATCCGGAGTCACATTTCAGCCATGCAAATGTCGCGCTGTGGCCACCCCTGAGCCACTTGTCAGCCACGTCTGAACCACATGTCAGCCACAAGTGTAGCACATGTCAGCCACGCCTGAGCCCTGTGGCAACCGCCCCACAGCCGTGTCTCAGCCACACCCGAATCACATGTCACCGATGCCCAAACCACGAATCACCCAGCCCTGAAACACGTGTCACACACACCTGAAACACATGTCAGCCAAACGAGAAGCACTTGGCAGTCACACCTGTATCAAATGACAGCCACGCCGGAAGCAAGTTCCTGCCACGCCTGAACCACATGGTAGGCCCAACAGAATCACGTGCCCGTCACGCATGAACCATGTGTGAGCCATGTGCCTACCTTGTGCCAGCGGAACGCGAGCAACGATCCAGCATCTCTCGACCTTGGTACAGCCTGGCTTGAGCCACATGCCATCCGCATCTGAACCACAAGCCAGCCACACCTGAACCACACGTCAGACACACTGGACTCATGCAGGAGCCACATGTCAGCCACTTCTGAGCCATGTGTCACCAACACTTGAACCGCCTGCCACCCATTGCTGCCCCATGTGCCAGCCACACCTGAGCCCCATGCCAGCCATGCCTGAACCACGCATCAGGCACACCTGAACAATGTGCGAGCCAAGCCTGAATCACAAGTCAGGCCCAACTAAGTCACATGTGAACCACGCCTGAGCCACGAGTCAGCAGCACCTCCACCACAGGCAAGACACGCCTGAGTCACGTGTCAGCCGCAGCTGAGTCACGCGTCCAACACGCCTGCGTCATGTGTCAGCCGCAACTGAAGCACATGCCAGGCACGCCGGAATGACCTTTGAGCCACACATGACTCCCGTTTCAGCCACTCCTGAACCACATGTCAGCCATGCCTGAGTCACAGGTGAGCCAGGGCTGGAGAACATGCCAGACAAGAAGCCTGAATCACGTTTGAATGTCACGAGAGTCTCATTGCAGCCACACCTGCGCCACACGTCAGCCACGCCTGAGTCACATGTCACCAACACCCGGCATGTTTCACACATGCCTCAGGCACATGTCAGCCACGCCTGAACCACCAGTCACCCATGCCTGAACCACACATCAGCCACACCTGAACAAAATGCGTGCCATGGCTCAATCACATGTCAGAAACGCCTTAGTCTCGTGTCAGCCACGCCTGAGCCACGTGCCAACCACGCCAGAGCCACGTGTGAGCTATGCCGGAGCAACACCCCAGCCACGCGTGAGCCTCACCTGAGACATGTTTTAGCCATGTGTGACAAACTCCTGAATCATGCGTCAGCCACACCTGACCCCGGTCTGAGGAACGCCTGAACTACGTGTGAGCCATGGCTGAGCCATGGCTGAACCACCTGTGAGCCACGCCTGAATCACGGGTGAAACCCTCCTGTACCATAGGAGACCTCCACAGGAGTCATGTGTGAGCCACTCCTGAGCTACACCTGAACCATATGTGAGCCTCCCTGAACCATGCCTGAACCACATGTGACACACTCGAACCACATGTGAGCCACCTGGGAAGCACGCATGTTCAATGCTAGAACCACACATGAGGCACATGGGAGCCACACTTGAAACGTGGCTGAGCCATGTGGGAGACAAGTGCCAGACACGCCTGAGTATGTGGGAGCCATGTGTCAGCAACGTCTGAGGCACGGGGGAGCCAAACATGAACGACATGTCACCCATATGTGAAGGAAACGTCTGCCGTGCACGGATACTGTGCGAAGAATGCCTGAGTCACGTGTCAGCCATGTGTGAAACATGTGTCAGCAGCACCAGCGTCATGTTTCACACATGCCTGAGTCACATGTCAGGCAAGCCTGAACCACTGGCCACCCATGTGTGAACCATGCACCAGCCACTGCTGAACCACACGAAGGCCATGCATGAACCATGAACGAACCACACCTGCATGACGGGTCAGGCACGCCTGTGTCACATGGCCACCTCAAATGAGTCATGTGTCAGCCACACCTGAATAGCATGTGTGCCACGCCCGACTCACGTCTCAGCCGTGCGGAAGTCACGTGCCAGCCAGGCCTGCACCATGTGCCAGCCAGGCCTGAACCACGTGCCAGTCACACTTGAAACACAGGTCAGCCTCACTTGAAGCACGTGTCAGCCACGCTGGCACGGCTTGCCTGGCATGCCTGAAAAACGTGCCATACATGCCACAAACACATGGGAGCCACGCCTGAGCATCAACACAGCCAGGCATGAGCCACACCTGAGCCATGTGTGACCAAAGCCTGAATCATGTGCCAGCCACATGTGAGCCAGTCTTCTGGCACGCCTGCATTACGTGTAAGCCATGGCAGAGCTATGCCCCAACCACGTGTGAGCCATGCCTAAATCACGTGTGAAAGTCTCCTCTACCGTATGCGACCCACACGAGTCGTGGGTTAGCCACGCCTGAATTCCACCTGACCCATGTGTGAGCCACACGTGAAGCATGCATGAACCACATGTGAGACACCCTTGAACCACATCTGACCCACATGTGAAACCCACGTGTTCCATGCTTTAACCACACATGAACCACAGGGGAGCCACACATGAAACACAGCTCAGCCATGCATGAGCCACCTCACAGCCATGACTGAGTATTTGGGAGACACGTTTCACCGACATGTGAGTCACATGGGAGCCACACCTGTAGGGCATGTCACACACGCGTGACCACAAGTCTGACACACATGGATAATGTGCAATGAATGCCTGAGTCACAGGGGAGCCATGCCTGAGTAGTGTGTCAGCCACACGTGATTCACGTGCCAGCCACTCCTGAAACACCTGTCACCTATGTCTGAACCACGTCTCAGTCACGACTGAGCCATGTGTCAACTGCGAATCACCAAGTGTCAGCCACACAGCAATCACGTGTCACTGAGGTCTGAACGAAGCATCACACACCACTTGAACACGTGTCACACACACCTGAATCACGTGTCACCCACACTACACTCATGCATGAGATGCATATCAGACACTCCTGCACCAGGTGTTGAGGCACGCCTGAGTCAAGTGTCAGCCACAGCTGAGTCACGAGTCAGCCACAACTGAAGCACACGCCAGGCACATCGGAGTGACTTTTGAGCCAAGCATGAGTCACGTTTCAGTCATTCCTGAGCCACGTGTCAACCACGCCTGTGTCACATGTGAGCCATGGCTGAAGCACATGCCAGACAATCCGGAGTCACATTTCAGCCACGCAAATGTCGCGCTGTGGCCACCCCTGAGCCACTTGTCAGCCACGTCTGAACCACATGTCAGCCACAAGTGTAGCACATGTCAGCCACGCCTGAGCCCTGTGGCAACCGCCCCACAGCCGTGTCTCAGCCACACCCGAATCACATGTCACCGATGCCCAAACCACGAATCACCCAGCCCTGAAACACGTGTCACACACACCTGAAACACATGTCAGCCAAACGAGAAGCACTTGGCAGTCACGCCTGTATCAAATGACAGCCACGCCGGAAGCAAGTTCCTGCCACGCCTGAACCACATGGTAGGCCCAACAGAATCACGTGCCCGTCACGCATGAACCATGTGTGAGCCATGTGCCTACCTTGTGCCAGCGGAACGCGAGCAACGATCCAGCATCTCTCGACCTTGGTACAGCCTGGCTTGAGCCACATGCCATCCGCATCTGAACCACAAGCCAGCCACACCTGAACCACACGTCAGACACACTGGACTCATGCAGGAGCCACATGTCAGCCACTTCTGAGCCATGTGTCACCAACACTTGAACCGCCTGCCACCCATTGCTGCCCCATGTGCCAGCCACACCTGAGCCCCATGCCAGCCATGCCTGAACCACGCATCAGGCACACCTGAACAATGTGCCAGCCAAGCCTGAATCACAAGTGAGGCCCAACTAAGTCACATGTGAACCACGCCTGAGCCACGAGTCAGCAGCACCTCCACCACAGGCAAGACACGCCTGAGTCACGTGTCAGCCGCAGCTGAGTCACGCGTCCAACACGCCTGTGTCATGTGTCAGCCGCAACTGAAGCACATGCCAGGCACGCCGGAATGACCTTTGAGCCACACATGACTCCCGTTTCAGCCACTCCTGAACCACATGTCAGCCATGCCTGAGTCACAGGTGAGCCAGGGCTGGAGAACATGCCAGACAAGAAGCCTGAATCACGTTTGAATGTCACGAGAGTCTCATTGCAGCCACACCTGCGCCACACGTCAGCCACGCCTGAGTCACATGTCACCAACACCCGGCATGTTTCACACATGCCTCAGGGACATGTCAGCCACGCCTGAACCACCAGTCACCCATGCCTGAACCACACATCAGCCACACCTGAACAAAATGCGTGCCATGGCTCAATCACATGTCAGAAACGCCTTAGTCTCGTGTCAGCCACGCCTGAGCCACGTGCCAACAACGCCAGAGCCACGTGTGAGCTATGCCGGAGCAACACCCCAGCCACGCGTGAGCCTCACCTGAGACATGTTTTAGCCATGTGTGACAAACTCCTGAATCACGCGTCAGCCACACCTGACCCCGGTCTGAGGAACGCCTGAACTACGTGTGAGCCATGGCTCAGCCATGGCTGAACCACCTGTGAGCCACGCCTGAATCACGGGTGAAACCCTCCTGTACCATAGGAGACCTCCACAGGAGTCATGTGTGAGCCACTCCTGAGCTACACCTGAACCATATGTGAGCCTCCCTGAACCATGCCTGAACCACATGTGACACACTCGAACCACATGTGAGCCGCCTTGGAAGCACGCATGTTCAATGCTAGAACCACACATGAGGCACATGGGAGCCACACTTGAAACGTGGCTGAGCCATGTGGGAGACAAGTGCCAGACACGCCTGAGTATGTGGGAGCCTTTTGTCAGCAACGTCTGAGGCACGGGGGGGCCAAACATGAACGACATGTCACCCATATGTGAAGGAAACGTCTGCCGTGCACGGATACTGTGCGAAGAATGCCTGAGTCACGTGTCAGCCATGTGTGAAACATGTGTCAGCAGCACCAGCGTCATGTTTCACACATGCCTGAGTCACATGTCAGGCAAGCCTGAACCACTGGCCACCCATGTGTGAACCATGCACCAGCCACTGCTGAACCACACGAAGGCCATGCATGAACCATGAACGAACCACACCTGCATGACGGGTCAGGCACGCCTGTGTCACATGGCCACCTCAACTGAGTCATGTGTCAGCCACACCTGAATAACATGTGTGCCACGCCCGACTCACGTCTCAGCCGTGCGGAAGTCACGTGCCAGCCAGGCCTGCACCATGTGCCAGCCAGGCCTGAACCACGTGCCAGTCACACTTGAAACACAGGTCAGCCTCACTTGAAGCACGTGTCAGCCACGCTGGCGCTGCTTGCCTGGCATGCCTGAAAAACGTGCCATACATGCCACAAACACATGGGAGCCACGCCTGAGCATCAACACAGCCAGGCATGAGCCACACCTGAGCCATGTGTGACCAAAGCCTGAATCATGTGCCAGCCACATGTGAGCCAGTCTTCTGGCACGCCTGCATTACGTGTAAGCCATGGCAGAGCTATGCCCCAACCACGTGTGAGCCATGCCTAAATCACGTGTGAAAGTCTCCTCTACCATATGCGACCCACACGAGTCGTGGGTTAGCCACGCCTGAATTCCACCTGACCCATGTGTGAGCCACACGTGAAGCATGCATGAACCCCATGTGAGACACCCTTGAACCACATCTGACCCACATGTGAAACCCACGTGTTCCATGCTTTAACCACACATGAACCACAGGGGAGCCACACATGAAACACAGCTGAGCCATGCATGAGCCACCTCACAGCCATGACTGAGTATTTGGGAGACACGTTTCACCGACATGTGAGTCACATGGGAGCCACACATGTAGGGCATGTCACACACGCGTGACCACATGTCAGACACACATGGATAATGTGCAATGAATGCCTGAGTCACAGGGGAGCCATGCCTGAGTAGTGTGTCTGCCACACGTGATTCACGTGCCAGCCACTCCTGAAACACCTGTCACCTATGTCTGAACCACGTCTCAGTCACGACTGAGCCATGTGTCAACTGCGAATCACCAAGTGTCAGCCACACAGCAATCACGTGTCACTGAGGTCTGAACGAAGCATCACACACCACTTGAACACGTGTCACACACACCTGAATCACGTGTCACCCACACTACACTCATGCATGAGATGCATATCAGACACTCCTGCACCAGGTGTTGAGGCACGCCTGAGTCAAGTGTCAGCCACAGCTGAGTCACGAGTCAGCCACAACTGAAGCACACGCCAGGCACATCGGAGTGACTTTTGAGCCAAGCATGAGTCACGTTTCAGTCATTCCTGAGCCACGTGTCAACCACGCCTGTGTCACATGTGAGCCATGGCTGAAGCACATGCCAGACAATCCGGAGTCACATTTCAGCCACGCAAATGTCGCGCTGTGGCCACCCCTGAGCCACTTGTCAGCCACGTCTGAACCACATGTCAGCCACAAGTGTAGCACATGTCAGCCACGCCTGAGCCCTGTGGCAACCGCCCCACAGCCGTGTCTCAGCCACACCCGAATCACATGTCACCGATGCCCAAACCACGAATCACCCAGCCCTGAAACACGTGTCACACACACCTGAAACACATGTCAGCCAAACGAGAAGCACTTGGCAGTCACGCCTGTATCAAATGACAGCCACGCCGGAAGCAAGTTCCTGCCACGCCTGAACCACATGGTAGGCCCAACAGAATCACGTGCCCGTCACGCATGAACCATGTGTGAGCCATGTGCCTACCTTGTGCCAGCGGAACGCGAGCAACGATCCAGCATCTCTCGACCTTGGTACAGCCTGGCTTGAGCCACATGCCATCCGCATCTGAACCACAAGCCAGCCACACCTGAACCACACGTCAGACACACTGGACTCATGCAGGAGCCACATGTCAGCCACTTCTGAGCCATGTGTCACCAACACTTGAACCGCCTGCCACCCATTGCTGCCCCATGTGCCAGCCACACCTGAGCCCCATGCCAGCCATGCCTGAACCACGCATCAGGCACACCTGAACAATGTGCGAGCCAAGCCTGAATCACAAGTGAGGCCCAACTAAGTCACATGTGAACCACGCCTGAGCCACGAGTCAGCAGCACCTCCACCACAGGCAAGACACGCCTGAGTCACGTGTCAGCCGCAGCTGAGTCACGCGTCCAACACGCCTGTGTCATGTGTCAGCCGCAACTGAAGCACATGCCAGGCACGCCGGAATGACCTTTGAGCCACACATGACTCCCGTTTCAGCCACTCCTGAACCACATGTCAGCCATGCCTGAGTCACAGGTGAGCCAGGGCTGGAGAACATGCCAGACAAGAAGCCTGAATCACGTTTGAATGTCACGAGAGTCTCATTGCAGCCACACCTGCGCCACACGTCAGCCACGCCTGAGTCACATGTCACCAACACCCGGCATGTTTCACACATGCCTCAGGGACATGTCAGCCACGCCTGAACCACCAGTCACCCATGCCTGAACCACACATCAGCCACACCTGAACAAAATGCGTGCCATGGCTCAATCACATGTCAGAAACGCCTTAGTCTCGTGTCAGCCACGCCTGAGCCACGTGCCAACAACGCCAGAGCCACGTGTGAGCTATGCCGGAGCAACACCCCAGCCACGCGTGAGCCTCACCTGAGACATGTTTTAGCCATGTGTGACAAACTCCTGAATCACGCGTCAGCCACACCTGACCCCGGTCTGAGGAACGCCTGAACTACGTGTGAGCCATGGCTCAGCCATGGCTGAACCACCTGTGAGCCACGCCTGAATCACGGGTGAAACCCTCCTGTACCATAGGAGACCTCCACAGGAGTCATGTGTGAGCCACTCCTGAGCTACACCTGAACCATATGTGAGCCTCCCTGAACCATGCCTGAACCACATGTGACACACTCGAACCACATGTGAGCCGCCTTGGAAGCACGCATGTTCAATGCTAGAACCACACATGAGGCACATGGGAGCCACACTTGAAACGTGGCTGAGCCATGTGGGAGACAAGTGCCAGACACGCCTGAGTATGTGGGAGCCTTTTGTCAGCAACGTCTGAGGCACGGGGGGGCCAAACATGAACGACATGTCACCCATATGTGAAGGAAACGTCTGCCGTGCACGGATACTGTGCGAAGAATGCCTGAGTCACGTGTCAGCCATGTGTGAAACATGTGTCAGCAGCACCAGCGTCATGTTTCACACATGCCTGAGTCACATGTCAGGCAAGCCTGAACCACTGGCCACCCATGTGTGAACCATGCACCAGCCACTGCTGAACCACACGAAGGCCATGCATGAACCATGAACGAACCACACCTGCATGACGGGTCAGGCACGCCTGTGTCACATGGCCACCTCAACTGAGTCATGTGTCAGCCACACCTGAATAACATGTGTGCCACGCCCGACTCACGTCTCAGCCGTGCGGAAGTCACGTGCCAGCCAGGCCTGCACCATGTGCCAGCCAGGCCTGAACCACGTGCCAGTCACACTTGAAACACAGGTCAGCCTCACTTGAAGCACGTGTCAGCCACGCTGGCGCTGCTTGCCTGGCATGCCTGAAAAACGTGCCATACATGCCACAAACACATGGGAGCCACGCCTGAGCATCAACACAGCCAGGCATGAGCCACACCTGAGCCATGTGTGACCAAAGCCTGAATCATGTGCCAGCCACATGTGAGCCAGTCTTCTGGCACGCCTGCATTACGTGTAAGCCATGGCAGAGCTATGCCCCAACCACGTGTGAGCCATGCCTAAATCACGTGTGAAAGTCTCCTCTACCATATGCGACCCACACGAGTCGTGGGTTAGCCACGCCTGAATTCCACCTGACCCATGTGTGAGCCACACGTGAAGCATGCATGAACCCCATGTGAGACACCCTTGAACCACATCTGACCCACATGTGAAACCCACGTGTTCCATGCTTTAACCACACATGAACCACAGGGGAGCCACACATGAAACACAGCTGAGCCATGCATGAGCCACCTCACAGCCATGACTGAGTATTTGGGAGACACGTTTCACCGACATGTGAGTCACATGGGAGCCACACATGTAGGGCATGTCACACACGCGTGACCACATGTCAGACACACATGGATAATGTGCAATGAATGCCTGAGTCACAGGGGAGCCATGCCTGAGTAGTGTGTCTGCCACACGTGATTCACGTGCCAGCCACTCCTGAAACACCTGTCACCTATGTCTGAACCACGTCTCAGTCACGACTGAGCCATGTGTCAACTGCGAATCACCAAGTGTCAGCCACACAGCAATCACGTGTCACTGAGGTCTGAACGAAGCATCACACACCACTTGAACACGTGTCACACACACCTGAATCACGTGTCACCCACACTACACTCATGCATGAGATGCATATCAGACACTCCTGCACCAGGTGTTGAGGCACGCCTGAGTCAAGTGTCAGCCACAGCTGAGTCACGAGTCAGCCACAACTGAAGCACACGCCAGGCACATCGGAGTGACTTTTGAGCCAAGCATGAGTCACGTTTCAGTCATTCCTGAGCCACGTGTCAACCACGCCTGTGTCACATGTGAGCCATGGCTGAAGCACATGCCAGACAATCCGGAGTCACATTTCAGCCACGCAAATGTCGCGCTGTGGCCACCCCTGAGCCACTTGTCAGCCACGTCTGAACCACATGTCAGCCACAAGTGTAGCACATGTCAGCCACGCCTGAGCCCTGTGGCAACCGCCCCACAGCCGTGTCTCAGCCACACCCGAATCACATGTCACCGATGCCCAAACCACGAATCACCCAGCCCTGAAACACGTGTCACACACACCTGAAACACATGTCAGCCAAACGAGAAGCACTTGGCAGTCACGCCTGTATCAAATGACAGCCACGCCGGAAGCAAGTTCCTGCCACGCCTGAACCACATGGTAGGCCCAACAGAATCACGTGCCCGTCACGCATGAACCATGTGTGAGCCATGTGCCTACCTTGTGCCAGCGGAACGCGAGCAACGATCCAGCATCTCTCGACCTTGGTACAGCCTGGCTTGAGCCACATGCCATCCGCATCTGAACCACAAGCCAGCCACACCTGAACCACACGTCAGACACACTGGACTCATGCAGGAGCCACATGTCAGCCACTTCTGAGCCATGTGTCACCAACACTTGAACCGCCTGCCACCCATTGCTGCCCCATGTGCCAGCCACACCTGAGCCCCATGCCAGCCATGCCTGAACCACGCATCAGGCACACCTGAACAATGTGCCAGCCAAGCCTGAATCACAAGTGAGGCCCAACTAAGTCACATGTGAACCACGCCTGAGCCACGAGTCAGCAGCACCTCCACCACAGGCAAGACACGCCTGAGTCACGTGTCAGCCGCAGCTGAGTCACGCGTCCAACACGCCTGTGTCATGTGTCAGCCGCAACTGAAGCACATGCCAGGCACGCCGGAATGACCTTTGAGCCACACATGACTCCCGTTTCAGCCACTCCTGAACCACATGTCAGCCATGCCTGAGTCACAGGTGAGCCAGGGCTGGAGAACATGCCAGACAAGAAGCCTGAATCACGTTTGAATGTCACGAGAGTCTCATTGCAGCCACACCTGCGCCACACGTCAGCCACGCCTGAGTCACATGTCACCAACACCCGGCATGTTTCACACATGCCTCAGGGACATGTCAGCCACGCCTGAACCACCAGTCACCCATGCCTGAACCACACATCAGCCACACCTGAACAAAATGCGTGCCATGGCTCAATCACATGTCAGAAACGCCTTAGTCTCGTGTCAGCCACGCCTGAGCCACGTGCCAACAACGCCAGAGCCACGTGTGAGCTATGCCGGAGCAACACCCCAGCCACGCGTGAGCCTCACCTGAGACATGTTTTAGCCATGTGTGACAAACTCCTGAATCACGCGTCAGCCACACCTGACCCCGGTCTGAGGAACGCCTGAACTACGTGTGAGCCATGGCTCAGCCATGGCTGAACCACCTGTGAGCCACGCCTGAATCACGGGTGAAACCCTCCTGTACCATAGGAGACCTCCACAGGAGTCATGTGTGAGCCACTCCTGAGCTACACCTGAACCATATGTGAGCCTCCCTGAACCATGCCTGAACCACATGTGACACACTCGAACCACATGTGAGCCGCCTTGGAAGCACGCATGTTCAATGCTAGAACCACACATGAGGCACATGGGAGCCACACTTGAAACGTGGCTGAGCCATGTGGGAGACAAGTGCCAGACACGCCTGAGTATGTGGGAGCCTTTTGTCAGCAACGTCTGAGGCACGGGGGGGCCAAACATGAACGACATGTCACCCATATGTGAAGGAAACGTCTGCCGTGCACGGATACTGTGCGAAGAATGCCTGAGTCACGTGTCAGCCATGTGTGAAACATGTGTCAGCAGCACCAGCGTCATGTTTCACACATGCCTGAGTCACATGTCAGGCAAGCCTGAACCACTGGCCACCCATGTGTGAACCATGCACCAGCCACTGCTGAACCACACGAAGGCCATGCATGAACCATGAACGAACCACACCTGCATGACGGGTCAGGCACGCCTGTGTCACATGGCCACCTCAACTGAGTCATGTGTCAGCCACACCTGAATAACATGTGTGCCACGCCCGACTCACGTCTCAGCCGTGCGGAAGTCACGTGCCAGCCAGGCCTGCACCATGTGCCAGCCAGGCCTGAACCACGTGCCAGTCACACTTGAAACACAGGTCAGCCTCACTTGAAGCACGTGTCAGCCACGCTGGCGCTGCTTGCCTGGCATGCCTGAAAAACGTGCCATACATGCCACAAACACATGGGAGCCACGCCTGAGCATCAACACAGCCAGGCATGAGCCACACCTGAGCCATGTGTTACCAAAGCCTGAATCATGTGCCAGCCACATGTGAGCCAGTCTTCTGGCACGCCTGCATTACGTGTAAGCCATGGCAGAGCTATGCCCCAACCACGTGTGAGCCATGCCTAAATCACGTGTGAAAGTCTCCTCTACCGTATGCGACCCACACGAGTCGTGGGTTAGCCACGCCTGAATTCCACCTGACCCATGTGTGAGCCACACGTGAAGCATGCATGAACCCCATGTGAGACACCCTTGAACCACATCTGACCCACATGTGAAACCCACGTGTTCCATGCTTTAACCACACATGAACCACAGGGGAGCCACACATGAAACACAGCTGAGCCATGCATGAGCCACCTCACAGCCATGACTGAGTATTTGGGAGACACGTTTCACCGACATGTGAGTCACATGGGAGCCACACCTGTAGGGCATGTCACACACGCGTGACCACATGTCTGACACACATGGATAATGTGCAATGAATGCCTGAGTCACAGGGGAGCCATGCCTGAGTAGTGTGTCAGCCACACGTGATTCACGTGCCAGCCACTCCTGAAACACCTGTCACCTATGTCTGAACCACGTCTCAGTCACGACTGAGCCATGTGTCAACTGCGAATCACCAAGTGTCAGCCACACAGCAATCACGTGTCACTGAGGTCTGAACGAAGCATCACACACCACTTGAACACGTGTCACACACACCTGAATCACGTGTCACCCACACTACACTCATGCATGAGATGCATATCAGCCACTCCTGCACCAGGTGTTGAGGCACGCCTGAGTCAAGTGTCAGCCACAGCTGAGTCACGAGTCAGCCACAACTGAAGCACACGCCAGGCACATCGGAGTGACTTTTGAGCCAAGCATGAGTCACGTTTCAGTCATTCCTGAGCCACGTGTCAACCACGCCTGTGTCACATGTGAGCCATGGCTGAAGCACATGCCAGACAATCCGGAGTCACATTTCAGCCACGCAAATGTCGCGCTGTGGCCACCCCTGAGCCACTTGTCAGCCACGTCTGAACCACATGTCAGCCACAAGTGTAGCACATGTCAGCCACGCCTGAGCCCTGTGGCAACCGCCCCACAGCCGTGTCTCAGCCACACCCGAATCACATGTCACCGATGCCCAAACCACGAATCACCCAGCCCTGAAACACGTGTCACACACACCTGAAACACATGTCAGCCAAACGAGAAGCACTTGGCAGTCACGCCTGTATCAAATGACAGCCACGCCGGAAGCAAGTTCCTGCCACGCCTGAACCACATGGTAGGCCCAACAGAATCACGTGCCCGTCACGCATGAACCATGTGTGAGCCATGTGCCTACCTTGTGCCAGCGGAACGCGAGCAACGATCCAGCATCTCTCGACCTTGGTACAGCCTGGCTTGAGCCACATGCCATCCGCATCTGAACCACAAGCCAGCCACACCTGAACCACACGTCAGACACACTGGACTCATGCAGGAGCCACATGTCAGCCACTTCTGAGCCATGTGTCACCAACACTTGAACCGCCTGCCACCCATTGCTGCCCCATGTGCCAGCCACACCTGAGCCCCATGCCAGCCATGCCTGAACCACGCATCAGGCACACCTGAACAATGTGCCAGCCAAGCCTGAATCACAAGTGAGGCCCAACTAAGTCACATGTGAACCACGCCTGAGCCACGAGTCAGCAGCACCTCCACCACAGGCAAGACACGCCTGAGTCACGTGTCAGCCGCAGCTGAGTCACGCGTCCAACAGGCCTGCGTCATGTGTCAGCCGCAACTGAAGCACATGCCAGGCACGCCGGAATGACCTTTGAGCCACACATGACTCCCGGTTCAGCCACTCCTGAACCACATGTCAGCCATGCCTGAGTCACAGGTGAGCCAGGGCTGGAGAACATGCCAGACAAGAAGCCTGAATCACGTTTGAATGTCACGAGAGTCTCATTGCAGCCACACCTGCGCCACACGTCAGCCACGCCTGAGTCACATGTCACCAACACCCGGCATGTTTCACACATGCCTCAGGGACATGTCAGCCACGCCTGAACCACCAGTCACCCATGCCTGAACCACACATCAGCCACACCTGAACAAAATGCGTGCCATGGCTCAATCACATGTCAGAAACGCCTTAGTCTCGTGTCAGCCACGCCTGAGCCACGTGCCAACAACGCCAGAGCCACGTGTGAGCTATGCCGGAGCAACACCCCAGCCACGCGTGAGCCTCACCTGAGACATGTTTTAGCCATGTGTGACAAACTCCTGAATCACGCGTCAGCCACACCTGACCCCGGTCTGAGGAACGCCTGAACTACGTGTGAGCCATGGCTCAGCCATGGCTGAACCACCTGTGAGCCACGCCTGAATCACGGGTGAAACCCTCCTGTACCATAGGAGACCTCCACAGGAGTCATGTGTGAGCCACTCCTGAGCTACACCTGAACCATATGTGAGCCTCCCTGAACCATGCCTGAACCACATGTGACACACTCGAACCACATGTGAGCCGCCTTGGAAGCACGCATGTTCAATGCTAGAACCACACATGAGGCACATGGGAGCCACACTTGAAACGTGGCTGAGCCATGTGGGAGACAAGTGCCAGACACGCCTGAGTATGTGGGAGCCTTTTGTCAGCAACGTCTGAGGCACGGGGGGGCCAAACATGAACGACATGTCACCCATATGTGAAGGAAACGTCTGCCGTGCACGGATACTGTGCGAAGAATGCCTGAGTCACGTGTCAGCCATGTGTGAAACATGTGTCAGCAGCACCAGCGTCATGTTTCACACATGCCTGAGTCACATGTCAGGCAAGCCTGAACCACTGGCCACCCATGTGTGAACCATGCACCAGCCACTGCTGAACCACACGAAGGCCATGCATGAACCATGAACGAACCACACCTGCATGACGGGTCAGGCACGCCTGTGTCACATGGCCACCTCAACTGAGTCATGTGTCAGCCACACCTGAATAACATGTGTGCCACGCCCGACTCACGTCTCAGCCGTGCGGAAGTCACGTGCCAGCCAGGCCTGCACCATGTGCCAGCCAGGCCTGAACCACGTGCCAGTCACACTTGAAACACAGGTCAGCCTCACTTGAAGCACGTGTCAGCCACGCTGGCGCTGCTTGCCTGGCATGCCTGAAAAACGTGCCATACATGCCACAAACACATGGGAGCCACGCCTGAGCATCAACACAGCCAGGCATGAGCCACACCTGAGCCATGTGTGACCAAAGCCTGAATCATGTGCCAGCCACATGTGAGCCAGTCTTCTGGCACGCCTGCATTACGTGTAAGCCATGGCAGAGCTATGCCCCAACCACGTGTGAGCCATGCCTAAATCACGTGTGAAAGTCTCCTCTACCATATGCGACCCACACGAGTCGTGGGTTAGCCACGCCTGAATTCCACCTGACCCATGTGTGAGCCACACGTGAAGCATGCATGAACCCCATGTGAGACACCCTTGAACCACATCTGACCCACATGTGAAACCCACGTGTTCCATGCTTTAACCACACATGAACCACAGGGGAGCCACACATGAAACACAGCTGAGCCATGCATGAGCCACCTCACAGCCATGACTGAGTATTTGGGAGACACGTTTCACCGACATGTGAGTCACATGGGAGCCACACCTGTAGGGCATGTCACACACGCGTGACCACATGTCAGACACACATGGATAATGTGCAATGAATGCCTGAGTCACAGGGGAGCCATGCCTGAGTAGTGTGTCTGCCACACGTGATTCACGTGCCAGCCACTCCTGAAACACCTGTCACCTATGTCTGAACCACGTCTCAGTCACGACTGAGCCATGTGTCAACTGCGAATCACCAAGTGTCAGCCACACAGCAATCACGTGTCACTGAGGTCTGAACGAAGCATCGCACACCACTTGAACACGTGTCACACACACCTGAATCACGTGTCACCCACACTACACTCATGCATGAGATGCATATCAGACACTCCTGCACCAGGTGTTGAGGCACGCCTGAGTCAAGTGTCAGCCACAGCTGAGTCACGAGTCAGCCACAACTGAAGCACACGCCAGGCACATCGGAGTGACTTTTGAGCCAAGCATGAGTCACGTTTCAGTCATTCCTGAGCCACGTGTCAACCACGCCTGTGTCACATGTGAGCCATGGCTGAAGCACATGCCAGACAATCCGGAGTCACATTTCAGCCACGCAAATGTCGCGCTGTGGCCACCCCTGAGCCACTTGTCAGCCACGTCTGAACCACATGTCAGCCACAAGTGTAGCACATGTCAGCCACGCCTGAGCCCTGTGGCAACCGCCCCACAGCCGTGTCTCAGCCACACCCGAATCACATGTCACCGATGCCCAAACCACGAATCACCCAGCCCTGAAACACGTGTCACACACACCTGAAACACATGTCAGCCAAACGAGAAGCACTTGGCAGTCACGCCTGTATCAAATGACAGCCACGCCGGAAGCAAGTTCCTGCCACGCCTGAACCACATGGTAGGCCCAACAGAATCACGTGCCCGTCACGCATGAACCATGTGTGAGCCATGTGCCTACCTTGTGCCAGCGGAACGCGAGCAACGATCCAGCATCTCTCGACCTTGGTACAGCCTGGCTTGAGCCACATGCCATCCGCATCTGAACCACAAGCCAGCCACACCTGAACCACACGTCAGACACACTGGACTCATGCAGGAGCCACATGTCAGCCACTTCTGAGCCATGTGTCACCAACACTTGAACCGCCTGCCACCCATTGCTGCCCCATGTGCCAGCCACACCTGAGCCCCATGCCAGCCATGCCTGAACCACGCATCAGGCACACCTGAACAATGTGCCAGCCAAGCCTGAATCACAAGTGAGGCCCAACTAAGTCACATGTGAACCACGCCTGAGCCACGAGTCAGCAGCACCTCCACCACAGGCAAGACACGCCTGAGTCACGTGTCAGCCGCAGCTGAGTCACGCGTCCAACACGCCTGCGTCATGTGTCAGCCGCAA
Source organism: Equus caballus (assembly GCF_041296265.1). Classification (NCBI taxonomy): domain Eukaryota; kingdom Metazoa; phylum Chordata; class Mammalia; order Perissodactyla; family Equidae; genus Equus; species Equus caballus. The sequence goes on from NC_091715.1 coordinate 49,366,863, forward strand.
CTGAAGCACATGCCAGGCACGCCGGAATGACCTTTGAGCCACACATGACTCCCGTTTCAGCCACTCCTGAACCACATGTCAGCCATGCCTGAGTCACAGGTGAGCCAGGGCTGGAGAACATGCCAGACAAGAAGCCTGAATCACGTTTGAATGTCACGAGAGTCTCATTGCAGCCACACCTGCGCCACACGTCAGCCACGCCTGAGTCACATGTCACCAACACCCGGCATGTTTCACACATGCCTCAGGGACATGTCAGCCACGCCTGAACCACCAGTCACCCATGCCTGAACCACACATCAGCCACACCTGAACAAAATGCGTGCCATGGCTCAATCACATGTCAGAAACGCCTTAGTCTCGTGTCAGCCACGCCTGAGCCACGTGCCAACAACGCCAGAGCCACGTGTGAGCTATGCCGGAGCAACACCCCAGCCACGCGTGAGCCTCACCTGAGACATGTTTTAGCCATGTGTGACAAACTCCTGAATCACGCGTCAGCCACACCTGACCCCGGTCTGAGGAACGCCTGAACTACGTGTGAGCCATGGCTCAGCCATGGCTGAACCACCTGTGAGCCACGCCTGAATCACGGGTGAAACCCTCCTGTACCATAGGAGACCTCCACAGGAGTCATGTGTGAGCCACTCCTGAGCTACACCTGAACCATATGTGAGCCTCCCTGAACCATGCCTGAACCACATGTTGCACACTCGAACCACATGTGAGCCGCCTTGGAAGCACGCATGTTCAATGCTAGAACCACACATGAGGCACATGGGAGCCACACTTGAAACGTGGCTGAGCCATGTGGGAGACAAGTGCCAGACACGCCTGAGTATGTGGGAGCCTTTTGTCAGCAACGTCTGAGGCACGGGGGGGCCAAACATGAACGACATGTCACCCATATGTGAAGGAAACGTCTGCCGTGCACGGATACTGTGCGAAGAATGCCTGAGTCACGTGTCAGCCATGTGTGAAACATGTGTCAGCAGCACCAGCGTCATGTTTCACACATGCCTGAGTCACATGTCAGGCAAGCCTGAACCACTGGCCACCCATGTGTGAACCATGCACCAGCCACTGCTGAACCACACGAAGGCCATGCATGAACCATGAACGAACCACACCTGCATGACGGGTCAGGCACGCCTGTGTCACATGGCCACCTCAACTGAGTCATGTGTCAGCCACACCTGAATAACATGTGTGCCACGCCCGACTCACGTCTCAGCCGTGCGGAAGTCACGTGCCAGCCAGGCCTGCACCATGTGCCAGCCAGGCCTGAACCACGTGCCAGTCACACTTGAAACACAGGTCAGCCTCACTTGAAGCACGTGTCAGCCACGCTGGCGCTGCTTGCCTGGCATGCCTGAAAAACGTGCCATACATGCCACAAACACATGGGAGCCACGCCTGAGCATCAACACAGCCAGGCATGAGCCACACCTGAGCCATGTGTGACCAAAGCCTGAATCATGTGCCAGCCACATGTGAGCCAGTCTTCTGGCACGCCTGCATTACGTGTAAGCCATGGCAGAGCTATGCCCCAACCACGTGTGAGCCATGCCTAAATCACGTGTGAAAGTCTCCTCTACCGTATGCGACCCACACGAGTCGTGGGTTAGCCACGCCTGAATTCCACCTGACCCATGTGTGAGCCACACGTGAAGCATGCATGAACCCCATGTGAGACACCCTTGAACCACATCTGACCCACATGTGAAACCCACGTGTTCCATGCTTTAACCACACATGAACCACAGGGGAGCCACACATGAAACACAGCTGAGCCATGCATGAGCCACCTCACAGCCATGACTGAGTATTTGGGAGACACGTTTCACCGACATGTGAGTCACATGGGAGCCACACCTGTAGGGCATGTCACACACGCGTGACCACATGTCTGACACACATGGATAATGTGCAATGAATGCCTGAGTCACAGGGGAGCCATGCCTGAGTAGTGTGTCAGCCACACGTGATTCACGTGCCAGCCACTCCTGAAACACCTGTCACCTATGTCTGAACCACGTCTCAGTCACGACTGAGCCATGTGTCAACTGCGAATCACCAAGTGTCAGCCACACAGCAATCACGTGTCACTGAGGTCTGAACGAAGCATCACACACCACTTGAACACGTGTCACACACACCTGAATCACGTGTCACCCACACTACACTCATGCATGAGATGCATATCAGCCACTCCTGCACCAGGTGTTGAGGCATGCCTGAGTCAAGTGTCAGCCACAGCTGAGTCACGAGTCAGCCACAACTGAAGCACACGCCAGGCACATCGGAGTGACTTTTGAGCCAAGCATGAGTCACGTTTCAGTCATTCCTGAGCCACGTGTCAACCACGCCTGTGTCACATGTGAGCCATGGCTGAAGCACATGCCAGACAATCCGGAGTCACATTTCAGCCACGCAAATGTCGCGCTGTGGCCACCCCTGAGCCACTTGTCAGCCACGTCTGAACCACATGTCAGCCACAAGTGTAGCACATGTCAGCCACGCCTGAGCCCTGTGGCAACCGCCCCACAGCCGTGTCTCAGCCACACCCGAATCACATGTCACCGATGCCCAAACCACGAATCACCCAGCCCTGAAACACGTGTCACACACACCTGAAACACATGTCAGCCAAACGAGAAGCACTTGGCAGTCACGCCTGTATCAAATGACAGCCACGCCGGAAGCAAGTTCCTGCCACGCCTGAACCACATGGTAGGCCCAACAGAATCACGTGCCCGTCACGCATGAACCATGTGTGAGCCATGTGCCTACCTTGTGCCAGCGGAACGCGAGCAACGATCCAGCATCTCTCGACCTTGGTACAGCCTGGCTTGAGCCACATGCCATCCGCATCTGAACCACAAGCCAGCCACACCTGAACCACACGTCAGACACACTGGACTCATGCAGGAGCCACATGTCAGCCACTTCTGAGCCATGTGTCACCAACACTTGAACCGCCTGCCACCCATTGCTGCCCCATGTGCCAGCCACACCTGAGCCCCATGCCAGCCATGCCTGAACCACGCATCAGGCACACCTGAACAATGTGCGAGCCAAGCCTGAATCACAAGTGAGGCCCAACTAAGTCACATGTGAACCACGCCTGAGCCACGAGTCAGCAGCACCTCCACCACAGGCAAGACACGCCTGAGTCACGTGTCAGCCGCAGCTGAGTCACGCGTCCAACACGCCTGCGTCATGTGTCAGCCGCAACTGAAGCACATGCCAGGCACGCCGGAATGACCTTTGAGCCACACATGACTCCCGTTTCAGCCACTCCTGAACCACATGTCAGCCATGCCTGAGTCACAGGTGAGCCAGGGCTGGAGAACATGCCAGACAAGAAGCCTGAATCACGTTTGAATGTCACGAGAGTCTCATTGCAGCCACACCTGCGCCACACGTCAGCCACGCCTGAGTCACATGTCACCAACACCCGGCATGTTTCACACATGCCTCAGGGACATGTCAGCCACGCCTGAACCACCAGTCACCCATGCCTGAACCACACATCAGCCACACCTGAACAAAATGCGTGCCATGGCTCAATCACATGTCAGAAACGCCTTAGTCTCGTGTCAGCCACGCCTGAGCCACGTGCCAACAACGCCAGAGCCACGTGTGAGCTATGCCGGAGCAACACCCCAGCCACGCGTGAGCCTCACCTGAGACATGTTTTAGCCATGTGTGACAAACTCCTGAATCACGCGTCAGCCACACCTGACCCCGGTCTGAGGAACGCCTGAACTACGTGTGAGCCATGGCTCAGCCATGGCTGAACCACCTGTGAGCCACGCCTGAATCACGGGTGAAACCCTCCTGTACCATAGGAGACCTCCACAGGAGTCATGTGTGAGCCACTCCTGAGCTACACCTGAACCATATGTGAGCCTCCCTGAACCATGCCTGAACCACATGTGACACACTCGAACCACATGTGAGCCGCCTTGGAAGCACGCATGTTCAATGCTAGAACCACACATGAGGCACATGGGAGCCACACTTGAAACGTGGCTGAGCCATGTGGGAGACAAGTGCCAGACACGCCTGAGTATGTGGGAGCCTTTTGTCAGCAACGTCTGAGGCACGGGGGGGCCAAACATGAACGACATGTCACCCATATGTGAAGGAAACGTCTGCCGTGCACGGATACTGTGCGAAGAATGCCTGAGTCACGTGTCAGCCATGTGTGAAACATGTGTCAGCAGCACCAGCGTCATGTTTCACACATGCCTGAGTCACATGTCAGGCAAGCCTGAACCACTGGCCACCCATGTGTGAACCATGCACCAGCCACTGCTGAACCACACGAAGGCCATGCATGAACCATGAACGAACCACACCTGCATGACGGGTCAGGCACGCCTGTGTCACATGGCCACCTCAACTGAGTCATGTGTCAGCCACACCTGAATAACATGTGTGCCACGCCCGACTCACGTCTCAGCCGTGCGGAAGTCACGTGCCAGCCAGGCCTGCACCATGTGCCAGCCAGGCCTGAACCACGTGCCAGTCACACTTGAAACACAGGTCAGCCTCACTTGAAGCACGTGTCAGCCACGCTGGCGCTGCTTGCCTGGCATGCCTGAAAAACGTGCCATACATGCCACAAACACATGGGAGCCACGCCTGAGCATCAACACAGCCAGGCATGAGCCACACCTGAGCCATGTGTGACCAAAGCCTGAATCATGTGCCAGCCACATGTGAGCCAGTCTTCTGGCACGCCTGCATTACGTGTAAGCCATGGCAGAGCTATGCCCCAACCACGTGTGAGCCATGCCTAAATCACGTGTGAAAGTCTCCTCTACCATATGCGACCCACACGAGTCGTGGGTTAGCCACGCCTGAATTCCACCTGACCCATGTGTGAGCCACACGTGAAGCATGCATGAACCCCATGTGAGACACCCTTGAACCACATCTGACCCACATGTGAAACCCACGTGTTCCATGCTTTAACCACACATGAACCACAGGGGAGCCACACATGAAACACAGCTGAGCCATGCATGAGCCACCTCACAGCCATGACTGAGTATTTGGGAGACACGTTTCACCGACATGTGAGTCACATGGGAGCCACACCTGTAGGGCATGTCACACACGCGTGACCACATGTCAGACACACATGGATAATGTGCAATGAATGCCTGAGTCACAGGGGAGCCATGCCTGAGTAGTGTGTCTGCCACACGTGATTCACGTGCCAGCCACTCCTGAAACACCTGTCACCTATGTCTGAACCACGTCTCAGTCACGACTGAGCCATGTGTCAACTGCGAATCACCAAGTGTCAGCCACACAGCAATCACGTGTCACTGAGGTCTGAACGAAGCATCGCACACCACTTGAACACGTGTCACACACACCTGAATCACGTGTCACCCACACTACACTCATGCATGAGATGCATATCAGCCACTCCTGCACCAGGTGTTGAGGCACGCCTGAGTCAAGTGTCAGCCACAGCTGAGTCACGAGTCAGCCACAACTGAAGCACACGCCAGGCACATCGGAGTGACTTTTGAGCCAAGCATGAGTCACGTTTCAGTCATTCCTGAGCCACGTGTCAACCACGCCTGTGTCACATGTGAGCCATGGCTGAAGCACATGCCAGACAATCCGGAGTCACATTTCAGCCACGCAAATGTCGCGCTGTGGCCACCCCTGAGCCACTTGTCAGCCACGTCTGAACCACATGTCAGCCACAAGTGTAGCACATGTCAGCCACGCCTGAGCCCTGTGGCAACCGCCCCACAGCCGTGTCTCAGCCACACCCGAATCACATGTCACCGATGCCCAAACCACGAATCACCCAGCCCTGAAACACGTGTCACACACACCTGAAACACATGTCAGCCAAACGAGAAGCACTTGGCAGTCACGCCTGTATCAAATGACAGCCACGCCGGAAGCAAGTTCCTGCCACGCCTGAACCACATGGTAGGCCCAACAGAATCACGTGCCCGTCACGCATGAACCATGTGTGAGCCATGTGCCTACCTTGTGCCAGCGGAACGCGAGCAACGATCCAGCATCTCTCGACCTTGGTACAGCCTGGCTTGAGCCACATGCCATCCGCATCTGAACCACAAGCCAGCCACACCTGAACCACACGTCAGACACACTGGACTCATGCAGGAGCCACATGTCAGCCACTTCTGAGCCATGTGTCACCAACACTTGAACCGCCTGCCACCCATTGCTGCCCCATGTGCCAGCCACACCTGAGCCCCATGCCAGCCATGCCTGAACCACGCATCAGGCACACCTGAACAATGTGCCAGCCAAGCCTGAATCACAAGTGAGGCCCAACTAAGTCACATGTGAACCACGCCTGAGCCACGAGTCAGCAGCACCTCCACCACAGGCAAGACACGCCTGAGTCACGTGTCAGCCGCAGCTGAGTCACGCGTCCAACACGCCTGCGTCATGTGTCAGCCGCAACTGAAGCACATGCCAGGCACGCCGGAATGACCTTTGAGCCACACATGACTCCCGTTTCAGCCACTCCTGAACCACATGTCAGCCATGCCTGAGTCACAGGTGAGCCAGGGCTGGAGAACATGCCAGACAAGAAGCCTGAATCACGTTTGAATGTCACGAGAGTCTCATTGCAGCCACACCTGCGCCACACGTCAGCCACGCCTGAGTCACATGTCACCAACACCCGGCATGTTTCACACATGCCTCAGGGACATGTCAGCCACGCCTGAACCACCAGTCACCCATGCCTGAACCACACATCAGCCACACCTGAACAAAATGCGTGCCATGGCTCAATCACATGTCAGAAACGCCTTAGTCTCGTGTCAGCCACGCCTGAGCCACGTGCCAACAACGCCAGAGCCACGTGTGAGCTATGCCGGAGCAACACCCCAGCCACGCGTGAGCCTCACCTGAGACATGTTTTAGCCATGTGTGACAAACTCCTGAATCACGCGTCAGCCACACCTGACCCCGGTCTGAGGAACGCCTGAACTACGTGTGAGCCATGGCTCAGCCATGGCTGAACCACCTGTGAGCCACGCCTGAATCACGGGTGAAACCCTCCTGTACCATAGGAGACCTCCACAGGAGTCATGTGTGAGCCACTCCTGAGCTACACCTGAACCATATGTGAGCCTCCCTGAACCATGCCTGAACCACATGTGACACACTCGAACCACATGTGAGCCGCCTTGGAAGCACGCATGTTCAATGCTAGAACCACACATGAGGCACATGGGAGCCACACTTGAAACGTGGCTGAGCCATGTGGGAGACAAGTGCCAGACACGCCTGAGTATGTGGGAGCCTTTTGTCAGCAACGTCTGAGGCACGGGGGGGCCAAACATGAACGACATGTCACCCATATGTGAAGGAAACGTCTGCCGTGCACGGATACTGTGCGAAGAATGCCTGAGTCACGTGTCAGCCATGTGTGAAACATGTGTCAGCAGCACCAGCGTCATGTTTCACACATGCCTGAGTCACATGTCAGGCAAGCCTGAACCACTGGCCACCCATGTGTGAACCATGCACCAGCCACTGCTGAACCACACGAAGGCCATGCATGAACCATGAACGAACCACACCTGCATGACGGGTCAGGCACGCCTGTGTCACATGGCCACCTCAACTGAGTCATGTGTCAGCCACACCTGAATAACATGTGTGCCACGCCCGACTCACGTCTCAGCCGTGCGGAAGTCACGTGCCAGCCAGGCCTGCACCATGTGCCAGCCAGGCCTGAACCACGTGCCAGTCACACTTGAAACACAGGTCAGCCTCACTTGAAGCACGTGTCAGCCACGCTGGCGCTGCTTGCCTGGCATGCCTGAAAAACGTGCCATACATGCCACAAACACATGGGAGCCACGCCTGAGCATCAACACAGCCAGGCATGAGCCACACCTGAGCCATGTGTGACCAAAGCCTGAATCATGTGCCAGCCACATGTGAGCCAGTCTTCTGGCACGCCTGCATTACGTGTAAGCCATGGCAGAGCTATGCCCCAACCACGTGTGAGCCATGCCTAAATCACGTGTGAAAGTCTCCTCTACCGTATGCGACCCACACGAGTCGTGGGTTAGCCACGCCTGAATTCCACCTGACCCATGTGTGAGCCACACGTGAAGCATGCATGAACCCCATGTGAGACACCCTTGAACCACATCTGACCCACATGTGAAACCCACGTGTTCCATGCTTTAACCACACATGAACCACAGGGGAGCCACACATGAAACACAGCTGAGCCATGCATGAGCCACCTCACAGCCATGACTGAGTATTTGGGAGACACGTTTCACCGACATGTGAGTCACATGGGAGCCACACCTGTAGGGCATGTCACACACGCGTGACCACAAGTCTGACACACATGGATAATGTGCAATGAATGCCTGAGTCACAGGGGAGCCATGCCTGAGTAGTGTGTCAGCCACACGTGATTCACGTGCCAGCCACTCCTGAAACACCTGTCACCTATGTCTGAACCACGTCTCAGTCACGACTGAGCCATGTGTCAACTGCGAATCACCAAGTGTCAGCCACACAGCAATCACGTGTCACTGAGGTCTGAACGAAGCATCACACACCACTTGAACACGTGTCACACACACCTGAATCACGTGTCACCCACACTACACTCATGCATGAGATGCATATCAGCCACTCCTGCACCAGGTGTTGAGGCACGCCTGAGTCAAGTGTCAGCCACAGCTGAGTCACGAGTCAGCCACAACTGAAGCACACGCCAGGCACATCGGAGTGACTTTTGAGCCAAGCATGAGTCACGTTTCAGTCATTCCTGAGCCACGTGTCAACCACGCCTGTGTCACATGTGAGCCATGGCTGAAGCACATGCCAGACAATCCGGAGTCACATTTCAGCCACGCAAATGTCGCGCTGTGGCCACCCCTGAGCCACTTGTCAGCCACGTCTGAACCACATGTCAGCCACAAGTGTAGCACATGTCAGCCACGCCTGAGCCCTGTGGCAACCGCCCCACAGCCGTGTCTCAGCCACACCCGAATCACATGTCACCGATGCCCAAACCACGAATCACCCAGCCCTGAAACACGTGTCACACACACCTGAAACACATGTCAGCCAAACGAGAAGCACTTGGCAGTCACGCCTGTATCAAATGACAGCCACGCCGGAAGCAAGTTCCTGCCACGCCTGAACCACATGGTAGGCCCAACAGAATCACGTGCCCGTCACGCATGAACCATGTGTGAGCCATGTGCCTACCTTGTGCCAGCGGAACGCGAGCAACGATCCAGCATCTCTCGACCTTGGTACAGCCTGGCTTGAGCCACATGCTATCCGCATCTGAACCACAAGCCAGCCACACCTGAACCACACGTCAGACACACTGGACTCATGCAGGAGCCACATGTCAGCCAATTCTGAGCCATGTCTCACCAACACTTGAACCGCCTGCCACCCATTGCTGCCCCATGTGCCAGCCACACCTGAGCCCCATGCCAGCCATGCCTGAACCACGCATCAGGCACACCTGAACAATGTGCGAGCCAAGCCTGAATCACAAGTCAGGCCCAACTAAGTCACATGTGAACCACGCCTGAGCCACGAGTCAGCAGCACCTCCACCACAGGCAAGACACGCCTGAGTCACGTGTCAGCCGCAGCTGAGTCACGCGTCCAACACGCCTGCGTCATGTGTCAGCCGCAACTGAAGCACATGCCAGGCACGCCGGAATGACCTTTGAGCCACACATGACTCCCGTTTCAGCCACTCCTGAACCACATGTCAGCCATGCCTGAGTCACAGGTGAGCCAGGGCTGGAGAACATGCCAGACAAGAAGCCTGAATCACGTTTGAATGTCACGAGAGTCTCATTGCAGCCACACCTGCGCCACACGTCAGCCACGCCTGAGTCACATGTCACCAACACCCGGCATGTTTCACACATGCCTCAGGGACATGTCAGCCACGCCTGAACCACCAGTCACCCATGCCTGAACCACACATCAGCCACACCTGAACAAAATGCGTGCCATGGCTCAATCACATGTCAGAAACGCCTTAGTCTCGTGTCAGCCACGCCTGAGCCACGTGCCAACAAGGCCAGAGCCACGTGTGAGCTATGCCGGAGCAACACCCCAGCCACGCGTGAGCCTCACCTGAGACATGTTTTAGCCATGTGTGACAAACTCCTGAATCATGCGTCAGCCACACCTGACCCCGGTCTGAGGAACGCCTGAACTACGTGTGAGCCATGGCTCAGCCATGGCTGAACCACCTGTGAGCCACGCCTGAATCACGGGTGAAACCCTCCTGTACCATAGGAGACCTCCACAGGAGTCATGTGTGAGCCACTCCTGAGCTACACCTGAACCATATGTGAGCCTCCCTGAACCATGCCTGAACCACATGTGACACACTCGAACCACATGTGAGCCACCTGGGAAGCACGCATGTTCAATGCTAGAACCACACATGAGGCACATGGGAGCCACACTTGAAACGTGGCTGAGCCATGTGGGAGACAAGTGCCAGACACGCCTGAGTATGTGGGAGCCATGTGTCAGCAACGTCTGAGGCACGGGGGGGCCAAACATGAACGACATGTCACCCATATGTGAAGGAAACGTCTGCCGTGCACGGATACTGTGCGAAGAATGCCTGAGTCACGTGTCAGCCATGTGTGAAACATGTGTCAGCAGCACCAGCGTCATGTTTCACACATGCCTGAGTCACATGTCAGGCAAGCCTGAACCACTGGCCACCCATGTGTGAACCATGCACCAGCCACTGCTGAACCACACGAAGGCCATGCATGAACCATGAACGAACCACACCTGCATGACGGGTCAGGCACGCCTGTGTCACATGGCCACCTCAACTGAGTCATGTGTCAGCCACACCTGAATAACATGTGTGCCACGCCCGACTCACGTCTCAGCCGTGCGGAAGTCACGTGCCAGCCAGGCCTGCACCATGTGCCAGCCAGGCCTGAACCACGTGCCAGTCACACTTGAAACACAGGTCAGCCTCACTTGAAGCACGTGTCAGCCACGCTGGCGCTGCTTGCCTGGCATGCCTGAAAAACGTGCCATACATGCCACAAACACATGGGAGCCACGCCTGAGCATCAACACAGCCAGGCATGAGCCACACCTGAGCCATGTGTGACCAAAGCCTGAATCATGTGCCAGCCACATGTGAGCCAGTCTTCTGGCACGCCTGCATTACGTGTAAGCCATGGCAGAGCTATGCCCCAACCACGTGTGAGCCATGCCTAAATCACGTGTGAAAGTCTCCTCTACCGTATGCGACCCACACGAGTCGTGGGTTAGCCACGCCTGAATTCCACCTGACCCATGTGTGAGCCACACGTGAAGCATGCATGAACCCCATGTGAGACACCCTTGAACCACATCTGACCCACATGTGAAACCCACGTGTTCCATGCTTTAACCACACATGAACCACAGGGGAGCCACACATGAAACACAGCTGAGCCATGCATGAGCCACCTCACAGCCATGACTGAGTATTTGGGAGACACGTTTCACCGACATGTGAGTCACATGGGAGCCACACCTGTAGGGCATGTCACACACGCGTGACCACATGTCAGACACACATGGATAATGTGCAATGAATGCCTGAGTCACAGGGGAGCCATGCCTGAGTAGTGTGTCTGCCACACGTGATTCACGTGCCAGCCACTCCTGAAACACCTGTCACCTATGTCTGAACCACGTCTCAGTCACGACTGAGCCATGTGTCAACTGCGAATCACCAAGTGTCAGCCACACAGCAATCACGTGTCACTGAGGTCTGAACGAAGCATCGCACACCACTTGAACACGTGTCACACACACCTGAATCACGTGTCACCCACACTACACTCATGCATGAGATGCATATCAGACACTCCTGCACCAGGTGTTGAGGCACGCCTGAGTCAAGTGTCAGCCACAGCTGAGTCACGAGTCAGCCACAACTGAAGCACACGCCAGGCACATCGGAGTGACTTTTGAGCCAAGCATGAGTCACGTTTCAGTCATTCCTGAGCCACGTGTCAACCACGCCTGTGTCACATGTGAGCCATGGCTGAAGCACATGCCAGACAATCCGGAGTCACATTTCAGCCACGCAAATGTCGCGCTGTGGCCACCCCTGAGCCACTTGTCAGCCACGTCTGAACCACATGTCAGCCACAAGTGTAGCACATGTCAGCCACGCCTGAGCCCTGTGGCAACCGCCCCACAGCCGTGTCTCAGCCACACCCGAATCACATGTCACCGATGCCCAAACCACGAATCACCCAGCCCTGAAACACGTGTCACACACACCTGAAACACATGTCAGCCAAACGAGAAGCACTTGGCAGTCACGCCTGTATCAAATGACAGCCACGCCGGAAGCAAGTTCCTGCCATGCCTGAACCACATGGTAGGCCCAACAGAATCACGTGCCCGTCACGCATGAACCATGTGTGAGCCATGTGCCTACCTTGTGCCAGCGGAACGCGAGCAACGATCCAGCATCTCTCGACCTTGGTACAGCCTGGCTTGAGCCACATGCCATCCGCATCTGAACCACAAGCCAGCCACACCTGAACCACACGTCAGACACACTGGACTCATGCAGGAGCCACATGTCAGCCACTTCTGAGCCATGTGTCACCAACACTTGAACCGCCTGCCACCCATTGCTGCCCCATGTGCCAGCCACACCTGAGCCCCATGCCAGCCATGCCTGAACCACGCATCAGGCACACCTGAACAATGTGCCAGCCAAGCCTGAATCACAAGTGAGGCCCAACTAAGTCACATGTGAACCACGCCTGAGCCACGAGTCAGCAGCACCTCCACCACAGGCAAGACACGCCTGAGTCACGTGTCAGCCGCAGCTGAGTCACGCGTCCAACACGCCTGCGTCATGTGTCAGCCGCAACTGAAGCACATGCCAGGCACGCCGGAATGACCTTTGAGCCACACATGACTCCCGTTTCAGCCACTCCTGAACCACATGTCAGCCATGCCTGAGTCACAGGTGAGCCAGGGCTGGAGAACATGCCAGACAAGAAGCCTGAATCACGTTTGAATGTCACGAGAGTCTCATTGCAGCCACACCTGCGCCACACGTCAGCCACGCCTGAGTCACATGTCACCAACACCCGGCATGTTTCACACATGCCTCAGGGACATGTCAGCCACGCCTGAACCACCAGTCACCCATGCCTGAACCACACATCAGCCACACCTGAACAAAATGCGTGCCATGGCTCAATCACATGTCAGAAACGCCTTAGTCTCGTGTCAGCCACGCCTGAGCCACGTGCCAACAACGCCAGAGCCACGTGTGAGCTATGCCGGAGCAACACCCCAGCCACGCGTGAGCCTCACCTGAGACATGTTTTAGCCATGTGTGACAAACTCCTGAATCACGCGTCAGCCACACCTGACCCCGGTCTGAGGAACGCCTGAACTACGTGTGAGCCATGGCTCAGCCATGGCTGAACCACCTGTGAGCCACGCCTGAATCACGGGTGAAACCCTCCTGTACCATAGGAGACCTCCACAGGAGTCATGTGTGAGCCACTCCTGAGCTACACCTGAACCATATGTGAGCCTCCCTGAACCATGCCTGAACCACATGTGACACACTCGAACCACATGTGAGCCGCCTTGGAAGCACGCATGTTCAATGCTAGAACCACACATGAGGCACATGGGAGCCACACTTGAAACGTGGCTGAGCCATGTGGGAGACAAGTGCCAGACACGCCTGAGTATGTGGGAGCCATGTGTCAGCAACGTCTGAGGCACGGGGGGGCCAAACATGAACGACATGTCACCCATATGTGAAGGAAACGTCTGCCGTGCATGGATACTGTGCGAAGAATGCCTGAGTCACGTGTCAGCCATGTGTGAAACATGTGTCAGCAGCACCAGCGTCATGTTTCACACATGCCTGAGTCACATGTCAGGCAAGCCTGAACCACTGGCCACCCATGTGTGAACCATGCACCAGCCACTGCTGAACCACACGAAGGCCATGCATGAACCATGAACGAACCACACCTGCATGACGGGTCAGGCACGCCTGTGTCACATGGCCACCTCAACTGAGTCATGTGTCAGCCACACCTGAATAACATGTGTGCCACGCCCGACTCACGTCTCAGCCGTGCGGAAGTCACGTGCCAGCCAGGCCTGCACCATGTGCCAGTCACACTTGAAACACAGGTCAGCCTCACTTGAAGCACGTGTCAGCCACGCTGGCACTGCTTGCCTGGCATGCCTGAAAAACGTGCCATACATGCCACAAACACATGGGAGCCACGCCTGAGCATCAACACAGCCAGGCATGAGCCACACCTGAGCCATGTGTGACCAAAGCCTGAATCATGTGCCAGCCACATGTGAGCCAGTCTTCTGGCACGCCTGCATTACGTGTAAGCCATGGCAGAGCTATGCCCCAACCACGTGTGAGCCATGCCTAAATCACGTGTGAAAGTCTCCTCTACCGTATGCGACCCACACGAGTCGTGGGTTAGCCACGCCTGAATTCCACCTGACCCATGTGTGAGCCACACGTGAAGCATGCATGAACCACATGTGAGACACCCTTGAACCACATCTGACCCACATGTGAAACCCACGTGTTCCATGCTTTAACCACACATGAACCACAGGGGAGCCACACATGAAACACAGCTCAGCCATGCATGAGCCACCTCACAGCCATGACTGAGTATTTGGGAGACACGTTTCACCGACATGTGAGTCACATGGGAGCCACACCTGTAGGGCATGTCACACACGCGTGACCACAAGTCTGACACACATGGATAATGTGCAATGAATGCCTGAGTCACAGGGGAGCCATGCCTGAGTAGTGTGTCAGCCACACGTGATTCACGTGCCAGCCACTCCTGAAACACCTGTCACCTATGTCTGAACCACGTCTCAGTCACGACTGAGCCATGTGTCAACTGCGAATCACCAAGTGTCAGCCACACAGCAATCACGTGTCACTGAGGTCTGAACGAAGCATCACACACCACTTGAACACGTGTCACACACACCTGAATCACGTGTCACCCACACTACACTCATGCATGAGATGCATATCAGACACTCCTGCACCAGGTGTTGAGGCACGCCTGAGTCAAGTGTCAGCCACAGCTGAGTCACGAGTCAGCCACAACTGAAGCACACGCCAGGCACATCGGAGTGACTTTTGAGCCAAGCATGAGTCACGTTTCAGTCATTCCTGAGCCACGTGTCAACCACGCCTGTGTCACATGTGAGCCATGGCTGAAGCACATGCCAGACAATCCGGAGTCACATTTCAGCCATGCAAATGTCGCGCTGTGGCCACCCCTGAGCCACTTGTCAGCCACGTCTGAACCACATGTCAGCCACAAGTGTAGCACATGTCAGCCACGCCTGAGCCCTGTGGCAACCGCCCCACAGCCGTGTCTCAGCCACACCCGAATCACATGTCACCGATGCCCAAACCACGAATCACCCAGCCCTGAAACACGTGTCACACACACCTGAAACACATGTCAGCCAAACGAGAAGCACTTGGCAGTCACGCCTGTATCAAATGACAGCCACGCCGGAAGCAAGTTCCTGCCACGCCTGAACCACATGGTAGGCCCAACAGAATCACGTGCCCGTCACGCATGAACCATGTGTGAGCCATGTGCCTACCTTGTGCCAGCGGAACGCGAGCAACGATCCAGCATCTCTCGACCTTGGTACAGCCTGGCTTGAGCCACATGCCATCCGCATCTGAACCACAAGCCAGCCACACCTGAACCACACGTCAGACACACTGGACTCATGCAGGAGCCACATGTCAGCCACTTCTGAGCCATGTGTCACCAACACTTGAACCGCCTGCCACCCATTGCTGCCCCATGTGCCAGCCACACCTGAGCCCCATGCCAGCCATGCCTGAACCACGCATCAGGCACACCTGAACAATGTGCGAGCCAAGCCTGAATCACAAGTCAGGCCCAACTAACTCACATGTGAACCACGCCTGAACCACGAGTCAGCAGCACCTCCACCACAGGCAAGACACGCCTGAGTCACGTGTCAGCCGCAGCTGAGTCACGCGTCCAACACGCCTGCGTCATGTGTCAGCCGCAACTGAAGCACATGCCAGGCACGCCGGAATGACCTTTGAGCCACACATGACTCCCGTTTCAGCCACTCCTGAACCACATGTCAGCCATGCCTGAGTCACAGGTGAGCCAGGGCTGGAGAACATGCCAGACAAGAAGCCTGAATCACGTTTGAATGTCACGAGAGTCTCATTGCAGCCACACCTGCGCCACACGTCAGCCACGCCTGAGTCACATGTCACCAACACCCGGCATGTTTCACACATGCCTCAGGGACATGTCAGCCACGCCTGAACCACCAGTCACCCATGCCTGAACCACACATCAGCCACACCTGAACAAAATGCGTGCCATGGCTCAATCACATGTCAGAAACGCCTTAGTCTCGTGTCAGCCACGCCTGAGCCACGTGCCAACCACGCCAGAGCCACGTGTGAGCTATGCCGGAGCAACACCCCAGCCACGCGTGAGCCTCACCTGAGACATGTTTTAGCCATGTGTGACAAACTCCTGAATCACGCGTCAGCCACACCTGACCCCGGTCTGAGGAACGCCTGAACTACGTGTGAGCCATGGCTCAGCCATGGCTGAACCACCTGTGAGCCACGCCTGAATCACGGGTGAAACCCTCCTGTACCATAGGAGACCTCCACAGGAGTCATGTGTGAGCCACTCCTGAGCTACACCTGAACCATATGTGAGCCTCCCTGAACCATGCCTGAACCACATGTGACACACTCGAACCACATGTGAGCCACCTGGGAAGCACGCATGTTCAATGCTAGAACCACACATGAGGCACATGGGAGCCACACTTGAAACGTGGCTGAGCCATGTGGGAGACAAGTGCCAGACACGCCTGAGTATGTGGGAGCCATGTGTCAGCAACGTCTGAGGCACGGGGGGGCCAAACATGAACGACATGTCACCCATATGTGAAGGAAACGTCTGCCGTGCACAGATACTGTGCGAAGAATGCCTGAGTCACGTGTCAGCCATGTGTGAAACATGTGTCAGCAGCACCAGCGTCATGTTTCACACATGCCTGAGTCACATGTCAGGCAAGCCTGAACCACTGGCCACCCATGTGTGAACCATGCACCAGCCACTGCTGAACCACACGAAGGCCATGCATGAACCATGAACGAACCACACCTGCATGACGGGTCAGGCACGCCTGTGTCACATGGCCACCTCAACTGAGTCATGTGTCAGCCACACCTGAATAACATGTGTGCCACGCCCGACTCACGTCTCAGCCGTGCGGAAGTCATGTGCCAGCCAGGCCTGCACCATGTGCCAGTCACACTTGAAACACAGGTCAGCCTCACTTGAAGCACGTGTCAGCCACGCTGGCACTGCTTGCCTGGCATGCCTGAAAAACGTGCCATACATGCCACAAACACATGGGAGCCACGCCTGAGCATCAACACAGCCAGGCATGAGCCACACCTGAGCCATGTGTGACCAAAGCCTGAATCATGTGCCAGCCACATGTGAGCCAGTCTTCTGGCACGCCTGCATTACATGTAAGCCATGGCAGAGCTATGCCCCAACCACGTGTGAGCCATGCCTAAATCACGTGTGAAAGTCTCCTCTACCGTATGCGACCCACACGAGTCGTGGGTTAGCCACGCCTGAATTCCACCTGACCCATGTGTGAGCCACACGTGAAGCATGCATGAACCACATGTGAGACACCCTTGAACCACATCTGACCCACATGTGAAACTCACGTGTTCCATGCTTTAACCACACATGAACCACAGGGGAGCCACACATGAAACACAGCTCAGCCATGCATGAGCCACCTCACAGCCATGACTGAGTATTTGGGAGACACGTTTCACTGACATGTGAGTCACATGGGAGCCACACCTGTAGGGCATGTCACACACGCGTGACCACATGTCTGACACACATGGATAATGTGCAATGAATGCCTGAGTCACAGGGGAGCCATGCCTGAGTAGTGTGTCAGCCACACGTGATTCACGTGCCAGCCACTCCTGAAACACCTGTCACCTATGTCTGAACCACGTCTCAGTCACGACTGAGCCATGTGTCAACTGCGAATCACCAAGTGTCAGCCACACAGCAATCACGTGTCACTGAGGTCTGAACGAAGCAACACACACCACTTGAACACGTGTCACACACACCTGAATCACGTGTCACCCACACTACACTCATGCATGAGATGCATATCAGCCACTCCTGCACCAGGTGTTGAGGCACGCCTGAGTCAAGTGTCAGCCACAGCTGAGTCACGAGTCAGCCACAACTGAAGCACACGCCAGGCACATCGGAGTGACTTTTGAGCCAAGCATGAGTCACGTTTCAGTCATTCCTGAGCCACGTGTCAACCACGCCTGTGTCACATGTGAGCCATGGCTGAAGCACATGCCAGACAATCCGGAGTCACATTTCAGCCACGCAAATGTCGCGCTGTGGCCACCCCTGAGCCACTTGTCAGCCACGTCTGAACCACATGTCAGCCACAAGTGTAGCACATGTCAGCCACGCCTGAGCCCTGTGGCAACCGCCCCACAGCCGTGTCTCAGCCACACCCGAATCACATGTCACCGATGCCCAAACCACGAATCACCCAGCCCTGAAACACGTGTCACACACACCTGAAACACATGTCAGCCAAACGAGAAGCACTTGGCAGTCACGCCTGTATCAAATGACAGCCACGCCGGAAGCAAGTTCCTGCCACGCCTGAACCACATGGTAGGCCCAACAGAATCACGTGCCCGTCACGCATGAACCATGTGTGAGCCATGTGCCTACCTTGTGCCAGCAGAACGCGAGCAACGATCCAGCATCTCTCGACCTTGGTACAGCCTGGCTTGAGCCACATGCCATCCGCATCTGAACCACAAGCCAGCCACACCTGAACCACACGTCAGACACACTGGACTCATGCAGGAGCCACATGTCAGCCACTTCTGAGCCATGTGTCACCAACACTTGAACCGCCTGCCACCCATTGCTGCCCCATGTGCCAGCCACACCTGAGCCCCATGCCATCCATGCCTGAACCACGCATCAGGCACACCTGAACAATGTGCGAGCCAAGCCTGAATCACAAGTCAGGCCCAACTAAGTCACATGTGAACCACGCCTGAGCCACGAGTCAGCAGCACCTCCACCACAGGCAAGACACGCCTGAGTCACGTGTCAGCCACAGCTGAGTCACGCGTCCAACACGCCTGCGTCATGTGTCAGCCGCAACTGAAGTACATGCCAGGCACGCCGGAATGACCTTTGAGCCACACATGACTCCCGTTTCAGCCACTCCTGAACCACATGTCAGCCATGCCTGAGTCACAGGTGAGCCAGGGCTGGAGAACATGCCAGACAAGAAGCCTGAATCACGTTTGAATGTCACGAGAGTCTCATTGCAGCCACACCTGCGCCACACGTCAGCCACGCCTGAGTCACATGTCACCAACACCCGGCATGTTTCACACATGCCTCAGGGACATGTCAGCCACGCCTGAACCACCAGTCACCCATGCCTGAACCACACATCAGCCACACCTGAACAAAATGCGTGCCATGGCTCAATCACATGTCAGAAACGCCTTAGTCTCGTGTCAGCCACGCCTGAGCCACGTGCCAACAACGCCAGAGCCACGTGTGAGCTATGCCGGAGCAACACCCCAGCCACGCGTGAGCCTCACCTGAGACATGTTTTAGCCATGTGTGACAAACTCCTGAATCACGCGTCAGCCACACCTGACCCCGGTCTGAGGAACGCCTGAACTACGTGTGAGCCATGGCTCAGCCATGGCTGAACCACCTGTGAGCCACGCCTGAATCACGGGTGAAACCCTCCTGTACCATAGGAGACCTCCACAGGAGTCATGTGTGAGCCACTCCTGAGCTACACCTGAACCATATGTGAGCCTCCCTGAACCATGCCTGAACCACATGTGACACACTCGAACCACATGTGAGCCACCTGGGAAGCACGCATGTTCAATGCTAGAACCACACATGAGGCACATGGGAGCCACACTTGAAACGTGGCTGAGCCATGTGGGAGACAAGTGCCAGACACGCCTGAGTATGTGGGAGCCATGTGTCAGCAACGTCTGAGGCACGGGGGGGCCAAACATGAACGACATGTCACCCATATGTGAAGGAAACGTCTGCCGTGCACGGATACTGTGCGAAGAATGCCTGAGTCACGTGTCAGCCATGTGTGAAACATGTGTCAGCAGCACCAGCGTCATGTTTCACACATGCCTGAGTCACATGTCAGGCAAGCCTGAACCACTGGCCACCCATGTGTGAACCATGCACCAGCCACTGCTGAACCACACGAAGGCCATGCATGAACCATGAACGAACCACACCTGCATGACGGGTCAGGCACGCCTGTGTCACATGGCCACCTCAACTGAGTCATGTGTCAGCCACACCTGAATAACATGTGTGCCACGCCCGACTCACGTCTCAGCCGTGCGGAAGTCACGTGCCAGCCAGGCCTGCACCATGTGCCAGCCAGGCCTGAACCACGTGCCAGTCACACTTGAAACACAGGTCAGCCTCACTTGAAGCACGTGTCAGCCACGCTGGCACGGCTTGCCTGGCATGCCTGAAAAACGTGCCATACATGCCACAAACACATGGGAGCCACGCCTGAGCATCAACACAGCCAGGCATGAGCCACACCTGAGCCATGTGTGACCAAAGCCTGAATCATGTGCCAGCCACATGTGAGCCAGTCTTCTGGCACGCCTGCATTACGTGTAAGCCATGGCAGAGCTATGCCCCAACCACGTGTGAGCCATGCCTAAATCACGTGTGAAAGTCTCCTCTACCGTATGCGACCCACACGAGTCGTGGGTTAGCCACGCCTGAATTCCACCTGACCCATGTGTGAGCCACACGTGAAGCATGCATGAACCCCATGTGAGACACCCTTGAAACACATCTGACCCACATGTGAAACCCACGTGTTCCATGCTTTAACCACACATGAACCACAGGGGAGCCACACATGAAACACAGCTGAGCCATGCATGAGCCACCTCACAGCCATGACTGAGTATTTGGGAGACACGTTTCACCGACATGTGAGTCACATGGGAGCCACACCTGTAGGGCATGTCACACACGCGTGACCACATGTCTGACACACATGGATAATGTGCAATGAATGCCTGAGTCACAGGGGAGCCATGCCTGAGTAGTGTGTCAGCCACACGTGATTCACGTGCCAGCCACTCCTGAAACACCTGTCACCTATGTCTGAACCACGTCTCAGTCACGACTGAGCCATGTGTCAACTGCGAATCACCAAGTGTCAGCCACACAGCAATCACGTGTCACTGAGGTCTGAACGAAGCATCACACACCACTTGAACACGTGTCACACACACCTGAATCACGTGTCACCCACACTACACTCATGCATGAGATGCATATCAGACACTCCTGCACCAGGTGTTGAGGCACGCCTGAGTCAAGTGTCAGCCACAGCTGAGTCACGAGTCAGCCACAACTGAAGCACACGCCAGGCACATCGGAGTGACTTTTGAGCCAAGCATGAGTCACGTTTCAGTCATTCCTGAGCCACGTGTCAACCACGCCTGTGTCACATGTGAGCCATGGCTGAAGCACATGCCAGACAATCCGGAGTCACATTTCAGCCACGCAAATGTCGCGCTGTGGCCACCCCTGAGCCACTTGTCAGCCACGTCTGAACCACATGTCAGCCACAAGTGTAGCACATGTCAGCCACGCCTGAGCCCTGTGGCAACCGCCCCACAGCCGTGTCTCAGCCACACCCGAATCACATGTCACCGATGCCCAAACCACGAATCACCCAGCCCTGAAACACGTGTCACACACACCTGAAACACATGTCAGCCAAACGAGAAGCACTTGGCAGTCACGCCTGTATCAAATGACAGCCACGCCGGAAGCAAGTTCCTGCCACGCCTGAACCACATGGTAGGCCCAACAGAATCACGTGCCCGTCACGCATGAACCATGTGTGAGCCATGTGCCTACCTTGTGCCAGCGGAACGCGAGCAATGATCCAGCATCTCTCGACCTTGGTACAGCCTGGCTTGAGCCACATGCCATCCGCATCTGAACCACAAGCCAGCCACACCTGAACCACACGTCAGACACACTGGACTCATGCAGGAGCCACATGTCAGCCACTTCTGAGCCATGTGTCACCAACACTTGAACCGCCTGCCACCCATTGCTGCCCCATGTGCCAGCCACACCTGAGCCCCATGCCAGCCATGCCTGAACCACGCATCAGGCACACCTGAACAATGTGCGAGCCAAGCCTGAATCACAAGTCAGGCCCAACTAAGTCACATGTGAACCACGCCTGAACCACGAGTCAGCAGCACCTCCACCACAGGCAAGACACGCCTGAGTCACGTGTCAGCCACAGCTGAGTCACGCGTCCAACACGCCTGCGTCATGTGTCAGCCGCAACTGAAGCACATGCCAGGCACGCCGGAATGACCTTTGAGCCACACATGACTCCCGTTTCAGCCACTCCTGAACCACATGTCAGCCATGCCTGAGTCACAGGTGAGCCAGGGCTGGAGAACATGCCAGACAAGAAGCCTGAATCACGTTTGAATGTCACGAGAGTCTCATTGCAGCCACACCTGCGCCACACGTCAGCCACGCCTGAGTCACATGTCACCAACACCCGGCATGTTTCACACATGCCTCAGGGACATGTCAGCCACGCCTGAACCACCAGTCACCCATGCCTGAACCACACATCAGCCACACCTGAACAAAATGCGTGCCATGGCTCAATCACATGTCAGAAACGCCTTAGTCTCGTGTCAGCCACGCCTGAGCCACGTGCCAACAACGCCAGAGCCACGTGTGAGCTATGCCGGAGCAACACCCCAGCCACGCGTGAGCCTCACCTGAGACATGTTTTAGCCATGTGTGACAAACTCCTGAATCACGCGTCAGCCACACCTGACCCCGGTCTGAGGAACGCCTTAACTACGTGTGAGCCATGGCTCAGCCATGGCTGAACCACCTGTGAGCCACGCCTGAATCACGGGTGAAACCCTCCTGTACCATAGGAGACCTCCACAGGAGTCATGTGTGAGCCACTCCTGAGCTACACCTGAACCATATGTGAGCCTCCCTGAACCATGCCTGAACCACATGTGACACACTCGAACCACATGTGAGCCACCTGGGAAGCACGCATGTTCAATGCTAGAACCACACATGAGGCACATGGGAGCCACACTTGAAACGTGGCTGAGCCATGTGGGAGACAAGTGCCAGACACGCCTGAGTATGTGGGAGCCATGTGTCAGCAACGTCTGAGGCACGGGGGGGCCAAACATGAACGACATGTCACCCATATGTGAAGGAAACGTCTGCCGTGCACGGATACTGTGCGAAGAATGCCTGAGTCACGTGTCAGCCATGTGTGAAACATGTGTCAGCAGCACCAGCGTCATGTTTCACACATGCCTGAGTCACATGTCAGGCAAGCCTGAACCACTGGCCACCCATGTGTGAACCATGCACCAGCCACTGCTGAACCACACGAAGGCCATGCATGAACCATGAACGAACCACACCTGCATGACGGGTCAGGCACGCCTGTGTCACATGGCCACCTCAACTGAGTCATGTGTCAGCCACACCTGAATAACATGTGTGCCACGCCCGACTCACGTCTCAGCCGTGCGGAAGTCACGTGCCAGCCAGGCCTGCACCATGTGCCATTCACACTTGAAACACAGGTCAGCCTCACTTGAAGCACGTGTCAGCCACGCTGGCACGGCTTGCCTGGCATGCCTGAAAAACGTGCCATACATGCCACAAACACATGGGAGCCACGCCTGAGCATCAACACAGCCAGGCATGAGCCACACCTGAGCCATGTGTGACCAAAGCCTGAATCATGTGCCAGCCACATGTGAGCCAGTCTTCTGGCACGCCTGCATTACGTGTAAGCCATGGCAGAGCTATGCCCCAACCACGTGTGAGCCATGCCTAAATCACGTGTGAAAGTCTCCTCTACCGTATGCGACCCACACGAGTCGTGGGTTAGCCACGCCTGAATTCCACCTGACCCATGTGTGAGCCACACGTGAAGCATGCATGAACCCCATGTGAGACACCCTTGAAACACATCTGACCCACATGTGAAACCCACGTGTTCCATGCTTTAACCACACATGAACCACAGGGGAGCCACACATGAAACACAGCTGAGCCATGCATGAGCCACCTCACAGCCATGACTGAGTATTTGGGAGACACGTTTCACCGACATGTGAGTCACATGGGAGCCACACCTGTAGGGCATGTCACACACGCGTGACCACATGTCTGACACACATGGATAATGTGCAATGAATGCCTGAGTCACAGGGGAGCCATGCCTGAGTAGTGTGTCAGCCACACGTGATTCACGTGCCAGCCACTCCTGAAACACCTGTCACCTATGTCTGAACCACGTCTCAGTCACGACTGAGCCATGTGTCAACTGCGAATCACCAAGTGTCAGCCACACAGCAATCACGTGTCACTGAGGTCTGAACGAAGCATCACACACCACTTGAACACGTGTCACACACACCTGAATCACGCGTCACCCACACTACACTCATGCATGAGATGCATATCAGCCACTCCTGCACCAGGTGTTGAGGCACGCCTGAGTCAAGTGTCAGCCACAGCTGAGTCACGAGTCAGCCACAACTGAAGCACACGCCAGGCACATCGGAGTGACTTTTGAGCCAAGCATGAGTCACGTTTCAGTCATTCCTGAGCCACGTGTCAACCACGCCTGTGTCACATGTGAGCCATGGCTGAAGCACATGCCAGACAATCCGGAGTCACATTTCAGCCACGCAAATGTCGCGCTGTGGCCACCCCTGAGCCACTTGTCAGCCACGTCTGAACCACATGTCAGCCACAAGTGTAGCACATGTCAGCCACGCCTGAGCCCTGTGGCAACCGCCCCACAGCCGTGTCTCAGCCACACCCGAATCCTATGTCACCGATGCCCAAACCACGAATCACCCAGCCCTGAAACACGTGTCACACACACCTGAAACACATGTCAGCCAAACGAGAAGCACTTGGCAGTCACGCCTGTATCAAATGACAGCCACGCCGGATGCAAGTTCCTGCCACGCCTGAACCACATGGTAGGCCCAACAGAATCACGTGCCCATCACGCATGAACCATGTGTGAGCCATGTGCCTACCTTGTGCCAGCGGAACGCGAGCAACGATCCAGCATCTCTCGACCTTGGTACAGCCTGGCTTGAGCCACATGCCATCCGCATCTGAACCACAAGCCAGCCACACCTGAACCACACGTCAGACACACTGGACTCATGCAGGAGCCACATGTCAGCCACTTCTGAGCCATGTGTCACCAACACTTGAACCGCCTGCCACCCATTGCTGCCCCATGTGCCAGCCACACCTGAGCCCCATGCCAGCCATGCCTGAACCACGCATCAGGCACACCTGAACAATGTGCGAGCCAAGCCTGAATCACAAGTCAGGCCCAACTAAGTCACATGTGAACCACGCCTGAACCACGAGTCAGCAGCACCTCCACCACAGGCAAGACACGCCTGAGTCACGTGTCAGCCACAGCTGAGTCACGCGTCCAACACGCCTGCGTCATGTGTCAGCCGCAACTGAAGCACATGCCAGGCACGCCGGAATGACCTTTGAGCCACACATGACTCCCGTTTCAGCCACTCCTGAACCACATGTCAGCCATGCCTGAGTCACAGGTGAGCCAGGGCTGGAGAACATGCCAGACAAGAAGCCTGAATCACGTTTGAATGTCACGAGAGTCTCATTGCAGCCACACCTGCGCCACACGTCAGCCACGCCTGAGTCACATGTCACCAACACCCGGCATGTTTCACACATGCCTCAGGGACATGTCAGCCACGCCTGAACCACCAGTCACCCATGCCTGAACCACACATCAGCCACACCTGAACAAAATGCGTGCCATGGCTCAATCACATGTCAGAAACGCCTTAGTCTCGTGTCAGCCACGCCTGAGCCACGTGCCAACAACGCCAGAGCCACGTGTGAGCTATGCCGGAGCAACACCCCAGCCACGCGTGAGCCTCACCTGAGACATGTTTTAGCCATGTGTGACAAACTCCTGAATCACGCGTCAGCCACACCTGACCCCGGTCTGAGGAACGCCTGAACTACGTGTGAGCCATGGCTCAGCCATGGCTGAACCACCTGTGAGCCACGCCTGAATCACGGGTGAAACCCTCCTGTACCATAGGAGACCTCCACAGGAGTCATGTGTGAGCCACTCCTGAGCTACACCTGAACCATATGTGAGCCTCCCTGAACCATGCCTGAACCACATGTGACACACTCGAACCACATGTGAGCCACCTGGGAAGCACGCATGTTCAATGCTAGAACCACACATGAGGCACATGGGAGCCACACTTGAAACGTGGCTGAGCCATGTGGGAGACAAGTGCCAGACACGCCTGAGTATGTGGGAGCCATGTGTCAGCAACGTCTGAGGCACGGGGGGGCCAAACATGAACGACATGTCACCCATATGTGAAGGAAACGTCTGCCGTGCATGGATACTGTGCGAAGAATGCCTGAGTCACGTGTCAGCCATGTGTGAAACATGTGTCAGCAGCACCAGCGTCATGTTTCACACATGCCTGAGTCACATGTCAGGCAAGCCTGAACCACTGGCCACCCATGTGTGAACCATGCACCAGCCACTGCTGAACCACACGAAGGCCATGCATGAACCATGAACGAACCACACCTGCATGACGGGTCAGGCACGCCTGTGTCACATGGCCACCTCAACTGAGTCATGTGTCAGCCACACCTGAATAACATGTGTGCCACGCCCGACTCACGTCTCAGCCGTGCGGAAGTCACGTGCCAGCCAGGCCTGCACCATGTGCCAGTCACACTTGAAACACAGGTCAGCCTCACTTGAAGCACGTGTCAGCCACGCTGGCACGGCTTGCCTGGCATGCCTGAAAAACGTGCCATACATGCCACAAACACATGGGAGCCACGCCTGAGCATCAACACAGCCAGGCATGAGCCACACCTGAGCCATGTGTGACCAAAGCCTGAATCATGTGCCAGCCACATGTGAGCCAGTCTTCTGGCACGCCTGCATTACGTGTAAGCCATGGCAGAGCTATGCCCCAACCACGTGTGAGCCATGCCTACATCACGTGTGAAAGTCTCCTCTACCGTATGCGACCCACACGAGTCGTGGGTTAGCCACGCCTGAATTCCACCTGACCCATGTGTGAGCCACACGTGAAGCATGCATGAACCACATGTGAGACACCCTTGAACCACATCTGACCCACATGTGAAACCCACGTGTTCCATGCTTTAACCACACATGAACCTCAGGGGAGCCACACATGAAACACAGCTCAGCCATGCATGAGCCACCTCACAGCCATGACTGAGTATTTGGGAGACACGTTTCACCGACATGTGAGTCACATGGGAGCCACACCTGTAGGGCATGTCACACACGCGTGACCACATGTCTGACACACATGGATAATGTGCAATGAATGCCTGAGTCACAGGGGAGCCATGCCTGAGTAGTGTGTCTGCCACACGTGATTCACGTGCCAGCCACTCCTGAAACACCTGTCACCTATGTCTGAACCACGTCTCAGTCACGACTGAGCCATGTGTCAACTGCGAATCACCAAGTGTCAGCCACACAGCAATCACGTGTCACTGAGGTCTGAACGAAGCATCACACACCACTTGAACACGTGTCACACACACCTGAATCACGTGTCACCCACACTACACTCATGCATGAGATGCATATCAGACACTCCTGCACCAGGTGTTGAGGCACGCCTGAGTCAAGTGTCAGCCACAGCTGAGTCACGAGTCAGCCACAACTGAAGCACACGCCAGGCACATCGGAGTGACTTTTGAGCCAAGCATGAGTCACGTTTCAGTCATTCCTGAGCCACGTGTCAACCACGCCTGTGTCACATGTGAGCCATGGCTGAAGCACATGCCAGACAATCCGGAGTCACATTTCAGCCACGCAAATGTCGCGCTGTGGCCACCCCTGAGCCACTTGTCAGCCACGTCTGAACCACATGTCAGCCACAAGTGTAGCACATGTCAGCCACGCCTGAGCCCTGTGGCAACCGCCCCACAGCCGTGTCTCAGCCACACCCGAATCACATGTCACCGATGCCCAAACCACGAATCACCCAGCCCTGAAACACGTGTCACACACACCTGAAACACATGTCAGCCAAACGAGAAGCACTTGGCAGTCACGCCTGTATCAAATGACAGCCACGCCGGAAGCAAGTTCCTGCCACGCCTGAACCACATGGTAGGCCCAACAGAATCACGTGCCCGTCACGCATGAACCATGTGTGAGCCATGTGCCTACCTTGTGCCAGCGGAACGCGAGCAACGATCCAGCATCTCTCGACCTTGGTACAGCCTGGCTTGAGCCACATGCCATCCGCATCTGAACCACAAGCCAGCCACACCTGAACCACACGTCAGACACACTGGACTCATGCAGGAGCCACATGTCAGCCACTTCTGAGCCATGTGTCACCAACACTTGAACCGCCTGCCACCCATTGCTGCCCCATGTGCCAGCCACACCTGAGCCCCATGCCAGCCATGCCTGAACCACGCATCAGGCACACCTGAACAATGTGCGAGCCAAGCCTGAATCACAAGTCAGGCCCAACTAAGTCACATGTGAACCACGCCTGAGCCACGAGTCAGCAGCACCTCCACCACAGT
The DNA here is from genome assembly GCF_041296265.1 of Equus caballus. Taxonomy (NCBI): domain Eukaryota; kingdom Metazoa; phylum Chordata; class Mammalia; order Perissodactyla; family Equidae; genus Equus; species Equus caballus. The sequence continues at coordinate 49,395,832 of NC_091715.1, forward strand.
CAAGACATGCCTGAGTCACGTGTCAGCCGCAGCTGAGTCACGCGTCCAACACGCCTGCGTCATGTGTCAGCCGCAACTGAAGCGCATGCCAGGCACACCGGAATGACCTTTGAGCCACACATGACTCCCGTTTCAGCCACTCCTGAACCACATGTCAGCCATGCCTGAGTCACAGGTGAGCCAGGGCTGGAGAACATGCCAGACAAGAAGCCTGAATCACGTTTGAATGTCACGAGAGTCTCATTGCAGCCACACCTGCGCCACACGTCAGCCACGCCTGAGTCACATGTCACCAACACCCGGCATGTGTCACACATGCCTCAGGGACATGTCAGCCACGCCTGAACCACCAGTCACCCATGCCTGAACCACACATCAGCCACACCTGAACAAAATGCGTGCCATGGCTCAATCACATGTCAGAAACGCCTTAGTCTCGTGTCAGCCACGCCTGAGCCACGTGCCAACAACGCCAGAGCCACGTGTGAGCTATGCCGGAGCAACACCCCAGCCACGCGTGAGCCTCACCTGAGACATGTTTTAGCCATTTGTGACAAACTCCTGAATCATGCGTCAGCCACACCTGACCCCGGTCTGAGGAACGCCTGAACTACGTGTGAGCCATGGCTCAGCCATGGCTGAACCACCTGTGAGCCACGCCTGAATCACGGGTGAAACCCTCCTGTACCATAGGAGACCTCCACAGGAGTCATGTGTGAGCCACTCCTGAGCTACACCTGAACCATATGTGAGCCTCCCTGAACCATGCCTGAACCACATGTGACACACTCGAACCACATGTGAGCCACCTGGGAAGCACGCATGTTCAATGCTAGAACCACACATGAGGCACATGGGAGCCACACTTGAAACGTGGCTGAGCCATGTGGGAGACAAGTGCCAGACACGCCTGAGTATGTGGGAGCCATGTGTCAGCAACGTCTGAGGCACGGGGGGGCCAAACATGAACGACATGTCACCCATATGTGAAGGAAACGTCTGCCGTGCATGGATACTGTGCGAAGAATGCCTGAGTCACGTGTCAGCCATGTGTGAAACATGTGTCAGCAGCACCAGCGTCATGTTTCACACATGCCTGAGTCACATGTCAGGCAAGCCTGAACCACTGGCCACCCATGTGTGAACCATGCACCAGCCACTGCTGAACCACACGAAGGCCATGCATGAACCATGAACGAACCACACCTGCATGACGGGTCAGGCACGCCTGTGTCACATGGCCACCTCAACTGAGTCATGTGTCAGCCACACCTGAATAACATGTGTGCCACGCCCGACTCACGTCTCAGCCGTGCGGAAGTCACGTGCCAGCCAGGCCTGCACCATGTGCCAGTCACACTTGAAACACAGGTCAGCCTCACTTGAAGCACGTGTCAGCCACGCTGGCACGGCTTGCCTGGCATGCCTGAAAAACGTGCCATACATGCCACAAACACATGGGAGCCACGCCTGAGCATCAACACAGCCAGGCATGAGCCACACCTGAGCCATGTGTGACCAAAGCCTGAATCATGTGCCAGCCACATGTGAGCCAGTCTTCTGGCACGCCTGCATTACGTGTAAGCCATGGCAGAGCTATGCCCCAACCACGTGTGAGCCATGCCTAAATCACGTGTGAAAGTCTCCTCTACCGTATGCGACCCACACGAGTCGTGGGTTAGCCACGCCTGAATTCCACCTGACCCATGTGTGAGCCACACGTGAAGCATGCATGAACCACATGTGAGACACCCTTGAACCACATCTGACCCACATGTGAAACCCACGTGTTCCATGCTTTAAACACACATGAACCTCAGGGGAGCCACACATGAAACACAGCTCAGCCATGCATGAGCCACCTCACAGCCATGACTGAGTATTTGGGAGACACGTTTCACCGACATGTGAGTCACATGGGAGCCACACCTGTAGGGCATGTCACACACGCGTGACCACATGTCTGACACACATGGATAATGTGCAATGAATGCCTGAGTCACAGGGGAGCCATGCCTGAGTAGTGTGTCTGCCACACGTGATTCACGTGCCAGCCACTCCTGAAACACCTGTCACCTATGTCTGAACCACGTCTCAGTCACGACTGAGCCATGTGTCAACTGCGAATCACCAAGTGTCAGCCACACAGCAATCACGTGTCACTGAGGTCTGAACGAAGCATCACACACCACTTGAACACGTGTCACACACACCTGAATCACGTGTCACCCACACTACACTCATGCATGAGATGCATATCAGACACTCCTGCACCAGGTGTTGAGGCACGCCTGAGTCAAGTGTCAGCCACAGCTGAGTCACGAGTCAGCCACAACTGAAGCACACGCCAGGCACATCGGAGTGACTTTTGAGCCAAGCATGAGTCACGTTTCAGTCATTCCTGAGCCACGTGTCAACCACGCCTGTGTCACATGTGAGCCATGGCTGAAGCACATGCCAGACAATCCGGAGTCACATTTCAGCCACGCAAATGTCGCGCTGTGGCCACCCCTGAGCCACTTGTCAGCCACGTCTGAACCACATGTCAGCCACAAGTGTAGCACATGTCAGCCACGCCTGAGCCCTGTGGCAACCGCCCCACAGCCGTGTCTCAGCCACACCCGAATCACATGTCACCGATGCCCAAACCACGAATCACCCAGCCCTGAAACACGTGTCACACACACCTGAAACACATGTCAGCCAAACGAGAAGCACTTGGCAGTCACGCCTGTATCAAACGACAGCCACGCCGGAAGCAAGTTCCTGCCACGCCTGAACCACATGGTAGGCCCAACAGAATCACGTGCCCGTCACGCATGAACCATGTGTGAGCCATGTGCCTACCTTGTGCCAGCGGAACGCGAGCAACGATCCAGCATCTCTCGACCTTGGTACAGCCTGGCTTGAGCCACATGCCATCCGCATCTGAACCACAAGCCAGCCACACCTGAACCACACGTCAGACACACTGGACTCATGCAGGAGCCACATGTCAGCCACTTCTGAGCCATGTGTCACCAACACTTGAACCGCCTGCCACCCATTGCTGCCCCATGTGCCAGCCACACCTGAGCCCCATGCCAGCCATGCCTGAACCACGCATCAGGCACACCTGAACAATGTGCGAGCCAAGCCTGAATCACAAGTCAGGCCCAACTAAGTCACATGTGAACCACGCCTGAGCCACGAGTCAGCAGCACCTCCACCACAGTCAAGACATGCCTGAGTCACGTGTCAGCCGCAGCTGAGTCACGCGTCCAACACGCCTGCGTCATGTGTCAGCCGCAACTGAAGCGCATGCCAGGCACACCGGAATGACCTTTGAGCCACACATGACTCCCGTTTCAGCCACTCCTGAACCACATGTCAGCCATGCCTGAGTCACAGGTGAGCCAGGGCTGGAGAACATGCCAGACAAGAAGCCTGAATCACGTTTGAATGTCACGAGAGTCTCATTGCAGCCACACCTGCGCCACACGTCAGCCACGCCTGAGTCACATGTCACCAACACCCGGCATGTGTCACACATGCCTCAGGGACATGTCAGCCACGCCTGAACCACCAGTCACCCATGCCTGAACCACACATCAGCCACACCTGAACAAAATGCGTGCCATGGCTCAATCACATGTCAGAAACGCCTTAGTCTCGTGTCAGCCACGCCTGAGCCACGTGCCAACAACGCCAGAGCCACGTGTGAGCTATGCCGGAGCAACACCCCAGCCACGCGTGAGCCTCACCTGAGACATGTTTTAGCCATGTGTGACAAACTCCTGAATCACGCGTCAGCCACACCTGACCCCGGTCTGAGGAACGCCTGAACTACGTGTGAGCCATGGCTCAGCCATGGCTGAACCACCTGTGAGCCACGCCTGAATCACGGGTGAAACCCTCCTGTACCATAGGAGACCTCCACAGGAGTCATGTGTGAGCCACTCCTGAGCTACACCTGAACCATATGTGAGCCTCCCTGAACCATGCCTGAACCACATGTGACACACTCGAACCACATGTGAGCCACCTGGGAAGCACGCATGTTCAATGCTAGAACCACACATGAGGCACATGGGAGCCACACTTGAAACGTGGCTGAGCCATGTGGGAGACAAGTGCCAGACACGCCTGAGTATGTGGGAGCCATGTGTCAGCAACGTCTGAGGCACGGGGGGGCCAAACATGAACGACATGTCACCCATATGTGAAGGAAACGTCTGCCGTGCACGGATACTGTGCGAAGAATGCCTGAGTCACGTGTCAGCCATGTGTGAAACATGTGTCAGCAGCACCAGCGTCATGTTTCACACATGCCTGAGTCACATGTCAGGCAAGCCTGAACCACTGGCCACCCATGTGTGAACCATGCACCAGCCACTGCTGAACCACACGAAGGCCATGCATGAACCATGAACGAACCACACCTGCATGACGGGTCAGGCACGCCTGTGTCACATGGCCACCTCAACTGAGTCATGTGTCAGCCACACCTGAATAACATGTGTGCCACGCCCGACTCACGTCTCAGCCGTGCGGAAGTCACGTGCAAGCCAGGCCTGCACCATGTGCCAGTCACACTTGAAACACAGGTCAGCCTCACTTGAAGCACGTGTCAGCCACGCTGGCACTGCTTGCCTGGCATGCCTGAAAAACGTGCCATACATGCCACAAACACATGGGAGCCACGCCTGAGCATCAACACAGCCAGGCATGAGCCACACCTGAGCCATGTGTGACCAAAGCCTGAATCATGTGCCAGCCACATGTGAGCCAGTCTTCTGGCACGCCTGCATTACGTGTAAGCCATGGCAGAGCTATGCCCCAACCACGTGTGAGCCATGCCTAAATCACGTGTGAAAGTCTCCTCTACCGTATGCGACCCACACGAGTCGTGGGTTAGCCACGCCTGAATTCCACCTGACCCATGTGTGAGCCACACGTGAAGCATGCATGAACCACATGTGAGACACCCTTGAACCACATCTGACCCACATGTGAAACCCACGTGTTCCATGCTTTAACCACACATGAACCACAGGGGAGCCACACATGAAACACAGCTCAGCCATGCATGAGCCACCTCACAGCCATGACTGAGTATTTGGGAGACACGTTTCACCGACATGTGAGTCACATGGGAGCCACACCTGTAGGGCATGTCACACACGCGTGACCACATGTCTGACACACATGGATAATGTGCAATGAATGCCTGAGTCACAGGGGAGCCATGCCTGAGTAGTGTGTCAGCCACACGTGATTCACGTGCCAGCCACTCCTGAAACACCTGTCACCTATGTCTGAACCACGTCTCAGTCACGACTGAGCCATGTGTCAACTGCGAATCACCAAGTGTCAGCCACACAGCAATCACGTGTCACTGAGGTCTGAACGAAGCAACACACACCACTTGAACACGTGTCACACACACCTGAATCACGTGTCACCCACACTACACTCATGCATGAGATGCATATCAGCCACTCCTGCACCAGGTGTTGAGGCACGCCTGAGTCAAGTGTCAGCCACAGCTGAGTCACGAGTCAGCCACAACTGAAGCACACGCCAGGCACATCGGAGTGACTTTTGAGCCAAGCATGAGTCACGTTTCAGTCATTCCTGAGCCACGTGTCAACCACGCCTGTGTCACATGTGAGCCATGGCTGAAGCACATGCCAGACAATCCGGAGTCACATTTCAGCCACGCAAATGTCGCGCTGTGGCCACCCCTGAGCCACTTGTCAGCCACGTCTGAACCACATGTCAGCCACAAGTGTAGCACATGTCAGCCACGCCTGAGCCCTGTGGCAACCGCCCCACAGCCGTGTCTCAGCCACACCCGAATCACATGTCACCGATGCCCAAACCACGAATCACCCAGCCCTGAAACACGTGTCACACACACCTGAAACACATGTCAGCCAAACGAGAAGCACTTGGCAGTCACGCCTGTATCAAACGACAGCCACGCCGGAAGCAAGTTCCTGCCACGCCTGAACCACATGGTAGGCCCAACAGAATCACGTGCCCGTCACGCATGAACCATGTGTGAGCCATGTGCCTACCTTGTGCCAGCGGAACGCGAGCAACGATCCAGCATCTCTCGACCTTGGTACAGCCTGGCTTGAGCCACATGCCATCCGCATCTGAACCACAAGCCAGCCACACCTGAACCACACGTCAGACACACTGGACTCATGCAGGAGCCACATGTCAGCCACTTCTGAGCCATGTGTCACCAACACTTGAACCGCCTGCCACCCATTGCTGCCCCATGTGCCAGCCACACCTGAGCCCCATGCCAGCCATGCCTGAACCACGCATCAGGCACACCTGAACAATGTGCGAGCCAAGCCTGAATCACAAGTCAGGCCCAACTAAGTCACATGTGAACCACGCCTGAGCCACGAGTCAGCAGCACCTCCACCACAGTCAAGACATGCCTGAGTCACGTGTCAGCCGCAGCTGAGTCACGCGTCCAACACGCCTGCGTCATGTGTCAGCCGCAACTGAAGCGCATGCCAGGCACACCGGAATGACCTTTGAGCCACACATGACTCCCGTTTCAGCCACTCCTGAACCACATGTCAGCCATGCCTGAGTCACAGGTGAGCCAGGGCTGGAGAACATGCCAGACAAGAAGCCTGAATCACGTTTGAATGTCACGAGAGTCTCATTGCAGCCACACCTGCGCCACACGTCAGCCACGCCTGAGTCACATGTCACCAACACCCGGCATGTTTCACACATGCCTCAGGGACATGTCAGCCACGCCTGAACCACCAGTCACCCATGCCTGAACCACACATCAGCCACACCTGAACAAAATGCGTGCCATGGCTCAATCACATGTCAGAAACGCCTTAGTCTCGTGTCAGCCACGCCTGAGCCACGTGCCAACAACGCCAGAGCCACGTGTGAGCTATGCCGGAGCAACACCCCAGCCACGCGTGAGCCTCACCTGAGACATGTTTTAGCCATGTGTGACAAACTCCTGAATCACGCGTCAGCCACACCTGACCCCGGTCTGAGGAACGCCTGAACTACGTGTGAGCCATGGCTCAGCCATGGCTGAACCACCTGTGAGCCACGCCTGAATCACGGGTGAAACCCTCCTGTACCATAGGAGACCTCCACAGGAGTCATGTGTGAGCCACTCCTGAGCTACACCTGAACCATATGTGAGCCTCCCTGAACCATGCCTGAACCACATGTGACACACTCGAACCACATGTGAGCCACCTGGGAAGCACGCATGTTCAATGCTAGAACCACACATGAGGCACATGGGAGCCACACTTGAAACGAGGCTGAGCCATGTGGGAGACAAGTGCCAGACACGCCTGAGTATGTGGGAGCCATGTGTCAGCAACGTCTGAGGCATGGGGGGGCCAAACATGAACGACATGTCACCCATATGTGAAGGAAACGTCTGCCGTGCACGGATACTGTGCGAAGAATGCCTGAGTCACGTGTCAGCCATGTGTGAAACATGTGTCAGCAGCACCAGCATCATGTTTCACACATGCCTGAGTCACATGTCAGGCAAGCCTGAACCACTGGCCACCCATGTGTGAACCATGCACCAGCCACTGCTGAACCACACGAAGGCCATGCATGAACCATGAACGAACCACACCTGCATGACGGGTCAGGCACGCCTGTGTCACATGGCCACCTCAACTGAGTCATGTGTCAGCCACACCTGAATAACATGTGTGCCACGCCCGACACACGTCTCAGCCATGCGGAAGTCACGTGCCAGCCAGGCCTGCACCATGTGCCAGTCACACTTGAAACACAGGTCAGACTCACTTGAAGCTCGTGTCAGCCACGCTGGCACTGCTTGCCTGGCATGCCTGAAAAACGTGCCATACATGCCACAAACACATGGGAGCCACGCCTGAGCATCAACACAGCCAGGCATGAGCCACACCTGAGCCATGTGTGACCAAAGCCTGAATCATGTGCCAGCCACATGTGAGCCAGTCTTCTGGCACGCCTGCATTACGTGTAAGCCATGGCAGAGCTATGCCCCAACCACGTGTGAGCCATGCCTAAATCACGTGTGAAAGTCTCCTCTACCGTATGCGACCCACACGAGTCGTGGGTTAGCCACGCCTGAATTCCACCTGACCCATGTGTGAGCCACACGTGAAGCATGCATGAACCACATGTGAGACACCCTTGAACCACATCTGACCCACATGTGAAACCCACGTGTTCCATGCTTTAACCACACATGAACCACAGGGGAGCCACACATGAAACACAGCTGAGCCATGCATGAGCCACCTCACAGCCATGACTGAGTATTTGGGAGACACGTTTCACCGACATGTGAGTCACATGGGAGCCACACCTGTAGGGCATGTCACACACGCGTGACCACATGTCTGACACACATGGATAATGTGCAATGAATGCCTGAGTCACAGGGGAGCCATGCCTGAGTAGTGTGTCAGCCACACGTGATTCACGTGCCAGCCACTCCTGAAACACCTGTCACCTATGTCTGAACCACGTCTCAGTCACGACTGAGCCATGTGTCAACTGCGAATCACCAAGTGTCAGCCACACAGCAATCACGTGTCACTGAGGTCTGAACGAAGCATCACACACCACTTGAACACGTGTCACACACACCTGAATCACGTGTCACCCACACTACACTCATGCATGAGATGCATATCAGCCACTCCTGCACCAGGTGTTGAGGCACGCCTGAGTCAAGTGTCAGCCACAGCTGAGTCACGAGTCAGCCACAACTGAAGCACACGCCAGGCACATCGGAGTGACTTTTGAGCCAAGCATGAGTCACGTTTCAGTCATTCCTGAGCCACGTGTCAACCACGCCTGTGTCACATGTGAGCCATGGCTGAAGCACATGCCAGACAATCCGGAGTCACATTTCAGCCACTCAAATGTCGCGCTGTGGCCACCCCTGAGCCACTTGTCAGCCACGTCTGAACCACATGTCAGCCACAAGTGTAGCACATGTCAGCCACGCCTGAGCCCTGTGGCAACCGCCCCACAGCCGTGTCTCAGCCACACCCGAATCACATGTCACCGATGCCCAAACCACGAATCACCCAGCCCTGAAACACGTGTCACACACACCTGAAACACATGTCAGCCAAACGAGAAGCACTTGGCAGTCACGCCTGTATCAAATGACAGCCACGCCGGAAGCAAGTTCCTGCCACGCCTGAACCACATGGTAGGCCCAACAGAATCACGTGCCCGTCACGCATGAACCATGTGTGAGCCATGTGCCTACCTTGTGCCAGCGGAACGCGAGCAACGATCCAGCATCTCTCGACCTTGGTACAGCCTGGCTTGAGCCACATGCCATCCGCATCTGAACCACAAGCCAGCCACACCTGAACCACACGTCAGACACACTGGACTCATGCAGGAGCCACATGTCAGCCACTTCTGAGCCATGTGTCACCAACACTTGAACCGCCTGCCACCCATTGCTGCCCCATGTGCCAGCCACACCTGAGCCCCATGCCAGCCATGCCTGAACCACGCATCAGGCACACCTGAACAATGTGCGAGCCAAGCCTGAATCACAAGTGAGGCCCAACTAAGTCACATGTGAACCACGCCTGAGCCACGAGTCAGCAGCACCTCCACCACAGGCAAGACACGCCTGAGTCACGTGTCAGCCGCAGCTGAGTCACGCGTCCAACACGCCTGCGTCATGTGTCAGCCACAACTGAAGCACATGCCAGGCATGACGGAATGACCTTTGAGCCACACATGACTCCCGTTTCAGCCACTCCTGAACCACATGTCAGCCATGCCTGAGTCACAGGTGAGCCAGGGCTGGAGAACATGCCAGACAAGAAGCCTGAATCACGTTTGAATGTCACGAGAGTCTCATTGCAGCCACACCTGCGCCACACGTCAGCCTCGCCTGAGTCACATGTCACCAACACCCGGCATGTTTCACACATGCCTCAGGGACATGTCAGCCACGCCTGAACCACCAGTCACCCATGCCTGAACCACACATCAGCCACACCTGAACAAAATGCGTGCCATGGCTCAATCACATGTCAGAAACGCCTTAGTCTCGTGTCAGCCACGCCTGAGCCACGTGCCAACAACGCCAGAGCCACGTGTGAACTATGCCGGAGCAACACCCCAGCCACGCGTGAGCCTCACCTGAGACATGTTTTAGCCATGTGTGACAAACTCCTGAATCACGCGTCAGCCACACCTGACCCCGGTCTGAGGAACGCCTGAACTACGTGTGAGCCATGGCTCAGCCATGGCTGAACCACCTGTGAGCCACGCCTGAATCACGGGTGAAACCCTCCTGTACCATAGGAGACCTCCACAGGAGTCATGTGTGAGCCACTCCTGAGCTACACCTGAACCATATGTGAGCCTCCCTGAACCATGCCTGAACCACATGTGACACACTCGAACCACATGTGAGCCACCTTGGAAGCACGCATGTTCAATGCTAGAACCACACATGAGGCACATGGGAGCCACACTTGAAACGTGGCTGAGCCATGTGGGAGACAAGTGCCAGACACGCCTGAGTATGTGGGAGCCATGTGTCAGCAACGTCTGAGGCACGGGGGGGCCAAACATGAACGACATGTCACCCCTATGTGAAGGAAACGTCTGCCGTGCACGGATACTGTGCGAAGAATGCCTGAGTCACGTGTCAGCCATGTGTGAAACATGTGTCAGCAGCACCAGCGTCATGTTTCACACATGCCTGAGTCACATGTCAGGCAAGCCTGAACCACTGGCCACCCATGTGTGAACCATGCACCAGCCACTGCTGAACCACACGAAGGCCATGCATGAACCATGAACGAACCACACCTGCATGACGGGTCAGGCACGCCTGTGTCACATGGCCACCTCAACTGAGTCATGTGTCAGCCACACCTGAATAACATGTGTGCCACGCCCGACTCACGTCTCAGCCGTGCGGAAGTCACGTGCCAGCCAGGCCTGCACCATGTGCCAGCCAGGCCTGAACCACGTGCCAGTCACACTTGAAACACAGGTCAGCCTCACTTGAAGCACGTGTCAGCCACGCTGGCACTGCTTGCCTGGCATGCCTGAAAAACGTGCCATACATGCCACAAACACATGGGAGCCACGCCTGAGCATCAACACAGCCAGGCATGAGCCACACCTGAGCCATGTGTGACCAAAGCCTGAATCATGTGCCAGCCACATGTGAGCCAGTCTTCTGGCACGCCTGCATTACGTGTAAGCCATGGCAGAGCTATGCCCCAACCACGTGTGAGCCATGCCTAAATCACGTGTGAAATTCTCCTCTACCGTATGCGACCCACACGAGTCGTGGGTTAGCCACGCCTGAATTCCACCTGACCCATGTGTGAGCCACACGTGAAGCATGCATGAACCACATGTGAGACACCCTTGAACCAAATCTGACCCACATGTGAAACCCACGTGTTCCATGTTTTAACCACACATGAACCACAGGGGAGCCACACATGAAACACAGCTGAGCCATGCATGAGCCACCTCACAGCCATGACTGAGTATTTGGGAGACACGTTTCACCGACATGTGAGTCACATGGGAGCCACACCTGTAGGGCATGTCACACACGCGTGACCACATGTCTGACACACATGGATAATGTGCAATGAATGCCTGAGTCACAGGGGAGCCATGCCTGAGTAGTGTGTCAGCCACACGTGATTCACGTGCCAGCCACTCCTGAAACACCTGTCACCTATGTCTGAACCACGTCTCAGTCACGACTGAGCCGTGTGTCAACTGCGAATCACCAAGTGTCAGCCACACAGCAATCACGTGTCACTGAGGTCTGAACGAAGCATCACACACCACTTGAACACGTGTCACACACACCTGAATCACGTGTCACCCACACTACACTCATGCATGAGATGCATATCAGCCACTCCTGCACCAGGTGTTGAGGCACGCCTGAGTCAAGTGTCAGCCACAGCTGAGTCACGAGTCAGCCACAACTGAAGCACACGCCAGGCACATCGGAGTGACTTTTGAGCCAAGCATGAGTCACGTTTCAGTCATTCCTGAGCCACGTGTCAACCACGCCTGTGTCACATGTGAGCCATGGCTGAAGCACATGCCAGACAATCCGGAGTCACATTTCAGCCACGCAAATGTCGCGCTGTGGCCACCCCTGAGCCACTTGTCAGCCACGTCTGAACCACATGTCAGCCACAAGTGTAGCACATGTCAGCCACGCCTGAGCCCTGTGGCAACCGCCCCACAGCCGTGTCTCAGCCACACCCGAATCACATGTCACCGATGCCCAAACCACGAATCACCCAGCCCTGAAACACGTGTCACACACACCTGAAACACATGTCAGCCAAACGAGAAGCACTTGGCAGTCACGCCTGTATCCAATGACAGCCACGCCGGAAGCAAGTTCCTGCCACGCCTGAACCACATGGTAGGCCCAACAGAATCACGTGCCCGTCACGCATGAACCATGTGTGAGCCATGTGCCTACCTTGTGCCAGCGGAACGCGAGCAACGATCCAGCATCTCTCGACCTTGGTACAGCCTGGCTTGAGCCACATGCCATCCGCATCTGAACCACAAGCCAGCCACACCTGAACCACACGTCAGACACACTGGACTCATGCAGGAGCCACATGTCAGCCACTTCTGAGCCACGTGTCACCACCACTTGAACCGCCTGCCACCCATTGCTGCCCCATGTGCCAGCCACACCTGAGCCCCATGCCAGCCATGCCTGAACCACGCATCAGGCACACCTGAACAATGTGCGAGCCAAGCCTGAATCACAAGTGAGGCCCAACTAAGTCACATGTGAACCACGGCTGAGCCACGAGTCAGCAGCACCTCCACCACAAGCAAGACACGCCTGAGTCACGTGTCAGCCGCAGCTGAGTCACGCGTCAACCACGCCTGCGTCATGTGTCAGCCGCAACTGAAGCACATGCCAGGCACGCCGGAATGACCTTTGAGCCACACATGACTCCCGTTTCAGCCACTCCTGAACCACATGTCAGCCATGCCTGAGTCACAGGTGAGCCAGGGCTGGAGAACATGCCAGACAAGAAGCCTGAATCACGTTTGAATGTCACGAGAGTCTCATTGCAGCCACACCTGCGCCACACGTCAGCCACGCCTGAGTCACATGTCACCAACACCCGGCATGTTTCACACATGCCTCAGGGACATGTCAGCCACGCCTGAACCACCAGTCACCCATGCCTGAACCACACATCAGCCACACCTGAACAAAATGCGTTCCATGGCTCAATCACATGTCAGAAACGCCTTAGTCTCGTGTCAGCCACGCCTGAGCCACGTGCCAACAACGCCAGAGCCACGTGTGAGCTATGCCGGAGCAACACCCCAGCCACGCGTGAGCCTCACCTGAGACATGTTTTAGCCATGTGTGACAAACTCCTGAATCACGCGTCAGCCACACCTGACCCCGGTCTGAGGAACGCCTGAACTACGTGTGAGCCATGGCTCAGCCATGGCTGAACCACCTGTGAGCCACGCCTGAATCACGGGTGAAACCCTCCTGTACCATAGGAGACCTCCACAGGAGTCATGTGTGAGCCACTCCTGAGCTACACCTGAACCATATGTGAGCCTCCCTGAACCATGCCTGAACCACATGTGACACACTTGAACCACATGTCAGCCACCTGGGAAGCACGCATGTTCAATGCTAGAACCACACATGAGGCACATGGGAGCCACACTTGAAACGTGGCTGAGCCATGTGGGAGACAAGTGCCAGACACGCCTGAGTATGTGGGAGCCATGTGTCAGCAACGTCTGAGGCACGGGGGGGCCAAACATGAACGACATGTCACCCATATGTGAAGGAAACGTCTGCCGTGCACGGATACTGTGCGAAGAATGCCTGAGTCACGTGTCAGCCATGTGTGAAACATGTGTCAGCAGCACCAGCGTCATGTTTCACACATGCCTGAGTCACATGTCAGGCAAGCCTGAACCACTGGCCACCCATGTGTGAACCATGCACCAGCCACTGCTGAACCACACGAAGGCCATGCATGAACCATGAACGAACCACACCTGCATGACGGGTCAGGCACGCCTGTGTCACATGGCCACCTCAACTGAGTCATGTGTCAGCCACACCTGAATAACATGTGTGCCACGCCCGACTCACGTCTCAGCCGTGCGGAAGTCACGTGCCAGCCAGGCCTGCACCATGTGCCAGTCACACTTGAAACACAGGTCAGCCTCACTTGAAGCACGTGTCAGCCACGCTGGCACTGCTTGCCTGGCATGCCTGAAAAACGTGCCATACATGCCACAGACACATGGGAGCCACGCCTGAGCATCAACACAGCCAGGCATGAGCCACACCTGAGCCATGTGTGACCAAAGCCTGAATCATGTGCCAGCCACATGTGAGCCAGTCTTCTGGCACGCCTGCATTACGTGTAAGCCATGGCAGAGCTATGCCACAACCACGTGTGAGCCATGCCTAAATCACGTGTGAAAGTCTCCTCTACCATATGCGACCCACACGAGTCGTGGGTTAGCCACGCCTGAATTCCACCTGACCCATGTGTGAGCCACACGTGAAGCATGCATGAACCCCATGTGAGACACCCTTGAACCACATCTGACCCACATGTGAAACCCACGTGTTCCATGCTTTAACCACACATGAACCACAGGGGAGCCACACATGAAACACAGCTGAGCCATGCATGAGCCACCTCACAGCCATGACTGAGTATTTGGGAGACACGTTTCACCGACATGTGAGTCACATGGGAGCCACACCTGTAGGGCATGTCACACACGCGTGACCACATGTCTGACACACATGGATAATGTGCAATGAATGCCTGAGTCACAGGGGAGCCATGCCTGAGTAGTGTGTCAGCCACACGTGATTCACGTGCCAGCCACTCCTGAAACACCTGTCACCTATGTCTGAACCACGTCTCAGTCACGACTGAGCCATGTGTCAACTGCGAATCACCAAGTGTCAGCCACACAGCAATCACGTGTCACTGAGGTCTGAACGAAGCATCACACACCACTTGAACACGTGTCACACACACCTGAATCACGTGTCACCCACACTACACTCATGCATGAGATGCATATCAGCCACTCCTGCACCAGGTGTTGAGGCACGCCTGAGTCAAGTGTCAGCCACAGCTGAGTCACGAGTCAGCCACAACTGAAGCACACGCCAGGCACATCGGAGTGACTTTTGAGCCAAGCATGAGTCACGTTTCAGTCATTCCTGAGCCACGTGTCAACCACGCCTGTGTCACATGTGAGCCATGGCTGAAGCACATGCCAGACAATCCGGAGTCACATTTCAGCCACGCAAATGTCGCGCTGTGGCCACCCCTGAGCCACTTGTCAGCCACGTCTGAACCACATGTCAGCCACAAGTGTAGCACATGTCAGCCACGCCTGAGCCCTGTGGCAACCGCCCCACAGCCGTGTCTCAGCCACACCCGAATCACATGTCACCGATGCCCAAACCACGAATCACCCAGCCCTGAAACACGTGTCACACACACCTGAAACACATGTCAGCCAAACGAGAAGCACTTGGCAGTCACGCCTGTATCCAATGACAGCCACGCCGGAAGCAAGTTCCTGCCACGCCTGAACCACATGGTAGGCCCAACAGAATCACGTGCCCGTCACGCATGAACCATGTGTGAGCCATGTGCCTACCTTGTGCCAGCGGAACGCGAGCAACGATCCAGCATCTCTCGACCTTGGTACAGCCTGGCTTGAGCCACATGCCATCCGCATCTGAACCACAAGCCAGCCACACCTGAACCACACGTCAGACACACTGGACTCATGCAGGAGCCACATGTCAGCCACTTCTGAGCCACGTGTCACCACCACTTGAACCGCCTGCCACCCATTGCTGCCCCATGTGCCAGCCACACCTGAGCCCCATGCCAGCCATGCCTGAACCACGCATCAGGCACACCTGAACAATGTGCGAGCCAAGCCTGAATCACAAGTGAGGCCCAACTAAGTCACATGTGAACCACGCCTGAGCCACGAGTCAGCAGCACCTCCACCACAAGCAAGACACGCCTGAGTCACGTGTCAGCCGCAGCTGAGTCACGCGTCAACCACGCCTGCGTCATGTGTCAGCCGCAACTGAAGCACATGCCAGGCACGCCGGAATGACCTTTGAGCCACACATGACTCCCGTTTCAGCCACTCCTGAACCACATGTCAGCCATGCCTGAGTCACAGGTGAGCCAGGGCTGGAGAACATGCCAGACAAGAAGCCTGAATCACGTTTGAATGTCACGAGAGTCTCATTGCAGCCACACCTGCGCCACACGTCAGCCACGCCTGAGTCACATGTCACCAACACCCGGCATGTTTCACACATGCCTCAGGGACATGTCAGCCACGCCTGAACCACCAGTCACCCATGCCTGAACCACACATCAGCCACACCTGAACAAAATGCGTTCCATGGCTCAATCACATGTCAGAAACGCCTTAGTCTCGTGTCAGCCACGCCTGAGCCACGTGCCAACAACGCCAGAGCCACGTGTGAGCTATGCCGGAGCAACACCCCAGCCACGCGTGAGCCTCACCTGAGACATGTTTTAGCCATGTGTGACAAACTCCTGAATCACGCGTCAGCCACACCTGACCCCGGTCTGAGGAACGCCTGAACTACGTGTGAGCCATGGCTCAGCCATGGCTGAACCACCTGTGAGCCACGCCTGAATCACGGGTGAAACCCTCCTGTACCATAGGAGACCTCCACAGGAGTCATGTGTGAGCCACTCCTGAGCTACACCTGAACCATATGTGAGCCTCCCTGAACCATGCCTGAACCACATGTGACACACTTGAACCACATGTCAGCCACATGGGAAGCACGCATGTTCAATGCTAGAACCACACATGAGGCACATGGGAGCCACACTTGAAACGTGGCTGAGCCATGTGGGAGACAAGTGCCAGACACGCCTGAGTATGTGGGAGCCATGTGTCAGCAACGTCTGAGGCACGGGGGGGCCAAACATGAACGACATGTCACCCATATGTGAAGGAAACGTCTGCCGTGCACGGATACTGTGCGAAGAATGCCTGAGTCACGTGTCAGCCATGTGTGAAACATGTGTCAGCAGCACCAGCGTCATGTTTCACACATGCCTGAGTCACATGTCAGGCAAGCCTGAACCACTGGCCACCCATGTGTGAACCATGCACCAGCCACTGCTGAACCACACGAAGGCCATGCATGAACCATGAACGAACCACACCTGCATGACGGGTCAGGCACGCCTGTGTCACATGGCCACCTCAACTGAGTCATGTGTCAGCCACACCTGAATAACATGTGTGCCACGCCCGACTCACGTCTCAGCCGTGCGGAAGTCACGTGCCAGCCAGGCCTGCACCATGTGCCAGTCACACTTGAAACACAGGTCAGCCTCACTTGAAGCACGTGTCAGCCACGCTGGCACTGCTTGCCTGGCATGCCTGAAAAACGTGCCATACATGCCACAGACACATGGGAGCCACGCCTGAGCATCAACACAGCCAGGCATGAGCCACACCTGAGCCATGTGTGACCAAAGCCTGAATCATGTGCCAGCCACATGTGAGCCAGTCTTCTGGCACGCCTGCATTACGTGTAAGCCATGGCAGAGCTATGCCACAACCACGTGTGAGCCATGCCTAAATCACGTGTGAAAGTCTCCTCTACCATATGCGACCCACACGAGTCGTGGGTTAGCCACGCCTGAATTCCACCTGACCCATGTGTGAGCCACACGTGAAGCATGCATGAACCCCATGTGAGACACCCTTGAACCACATCTGACCCACATGTGAAACCCACGTGTTCCATGCTTTAACCACACATGAACCACAGGGGAGCCACACATGAAACACAGCTGAGCCATGCATGAGCCACCTCACAGCCATGACTGAGTATTTGGGAGACACGTTTCACCGACATGTGAGTCACATGGGAGCCACACCTGTAGGGCATGTCACACACGCGTGACCACATGTCTGACACACATGGATAATGTGCAATGAATGCCTGAGTCACAGGGGAGCCATGCCTGAGTAGTGTGTCAGCCACACGTGATTCACGTGCCAGCCACTCCTGAAACACCTGTCACCTATGTCTGAACCACGTCTCAGTCACGACTGAGCCATGTGTCAACTGCGAATCACCAAGTGTCAGCCACACAGCAATCACGTGTCACTGAGGTCTGAACGAAGCATCACACACCACTTGAACACGTGTCACACACACCTGAATCACGCGTCACCCACACTACACTCATGCATGAGATGCATATCAGCCACTCCTGCACCAGGTGTTGAGGCACGCCTGAGTCAAGTGTCAGCCACAGCTGAGTCACGAGTCAGCCACAACTGAAGCACACGCCAGGCACATCGGAGTGACTTTTGAGCCAAGCATGAGTCACGTTTCAGTCATTCCTGAGCCACGTGTCAACCACGCCTGTGTCACATGTGAGCCATGGCTGAAGCACATGCCAGACAATCCGGAGTCACATTTCAGCCACGCAAATGTCGCGCTGTGGCCACCCCTGAGCCACTTGTCAGCCACGTCTGAACCACATGTCAGCCACAAGTGTAGCACATGTCAGCCACGCCTGAGCCCTGTGGCAACCGCCCCACAGCCGTGTCTCAGCCACACCCGAATCCTATGTCACCGATGCCCAAACCACGAATCACCCAGCCCTGAAACACGTGTCACACACACCTGAAACACATGTCAGCCAAACGAGAAGCACTTGGCAGTCACGCCTGTATCAAATGACAGCCACGCCGGATGCAAGTTCCTGCCACGCCTGAACCACATGGTAGGCCCAACAGAATCACGTGCCCATCACGCATGAACCATGTGTGAGCCATGTGCCTACCTTGTGCCAGCGGAATGCGAGCAACGATCCAGCATCTCTCGACCTTGGTACAGCCTGGCTTGAGCCACATGCCATCCGCATCTGAACCACAAGCCAGCCACACCTGAACCACACGTCAGACACACTGGACTCATGCAGGAGCCACATGTCAGCCACTTCTGAGCCATGTGTCACCAACACTTGAACCGCCTGCCACCCATTGCTGCCCCATGTGCCAGCCACACCTGAGCCCCATGCCAGCCATGCCTGAACCACGCATCAGGCACACCTGAACAATGTGCGAGCCAAGCCTGAATCACAAGTCAGGCCCAACTAAGTCACATGTGAACCACGCCTGAACCACGAGTCAGCAGCACCTCCACCACAGGCAAGACACGCCTGAGTCACGTGTCAGCCACAGCTGAGTCACGCGTCCAACACGCCTGCGTCATGTGTCAGCCGCAACTGAAGCACATGCCAGGCACGCCGGAATGACCTTTGAGCCACACATGACTCCCGTTTCAGCCACTCCTGAACCACATGTCAGCCATGCCTGAGTCACAGGTGAGCCAGGGCTGGAGAACATGCCAGACAAGAAGCCTGAATCACGTTTGAATGTCACGAGAGTCTCATTGCAGCCACACCTGCGCCACACGTCAGCCACGCCTGAGTCACATGTCACCAACACCCGGCATGTTTCACACATGCCTCAGGGACATGTCAGCCACGCCTGAACCACCAGTCACCCATGCCTGAACCACACATCAGCCACACCTGAACAAAATGCGTGCCATGGCTCAATCACATGTCAGAAACGCCTTAGTCTCGTGTCAGCCACGCCTGAGCCACGTGCCAACAACGCCAGAGCCACGTGTGAGCTATGCCGGAGCAACACCCCAGCCACGCGTGAGCCTCACCTGAGACATGTTTTAGCCATGTGTGACAAACTCCTGAATCACGCGTCAGCCACACCTGACCCCGGTCTGAGGAACGCCTGAACTACGTGTGAGCCATGGCTCAGCCATGGCTGAACCACCTGTGAGCCACGCCTGAATCACGGGTGAAACCCTCCTGTACCATAGGAGACCTCCACAGGAGTCATGTGTGAGCCACTCCTGAGCTACACCTGAACCATATGTGAGCCTCCCTGAACCATGCCTGAACCACATGTGACACACTCGAACCACATGTGAGCCACCTGGGAAGCACGCATGTTCAATGCTAGAACCACACATGAGGCACATGGGAGCCACACTTGAAACGTGGCTGAGCCATGTGGGAGACAAGTGCCAGACACGCCTGAGTATGTGGGAGCCATGTGTCAGCAACGTCTGAGGCACGGGGGGGCCAAACATGAACGACATGTCACCCATATGTGAAGGAAACGTCTGCCGTGCATGGATACTGTGCGAAGAATGCCTGAGTCACGTGTCAGCCATGTGTGAAACATGTGTCAGCAGCACCAGCGTCATGTTTCACACATGCCTGAGTCACATGTCAGGCAAGCCTGAACCACTGGCCACCCATGTGTGAACCATGCACCAGCCACTGCTGAACCACACGAAGGCCATGCATGAACCATGAACGAACCACACCTGCATGACGGGTCAGGCACGCCTGTGTCACATGGCCACCTCAACTGAGTCATGTGTCAGCCACACCTGAATAACATGTGTGCCACGCCCGACTCACGTCTCAGCCGTGCGGAAGTCACGTGCCAGCCAGGCCTGCACCATGTGCCAGTCACACTTGAAACACAGGTCAGCCTCACTTGAAGCACGTGTCAGCCACGCTGGCACGGCTTGCCTGGCATGCCTGAAAAACGTGCCATACATGCCACAAACACATGGGAGCCACGCCTGAGCATCAACACAGCCAGGCATGAGCCACACCTGAGCCATGTGTGACCAAAGCCTGAATCATGTGCCAGCCACATGTGAGCCAGTCTTCTGGCACGCCTGCATTACGTGTAAGCCATGGCAGAGCTATGCCCCAACCACGTGTGAGCCATGCCTACATCACGTGTGAAAGTCTCCTCTACCGTATGCGACCCACACGAGTCGTGGGTTAGCCACGCCTGAATTCCACCTGACCCATGTGTGAGCCACACGTGAAGCATGCATGAACCACATGTGAGACACCCTTGAACCACATCTGACCCACATGTGAAACCCACGTGTTCCATGCTTTAACCACACATGAACCTCAGGGGAGCCACACATGAAACACAGCTCAGCCATGCATGAGCCACCTCACAGCCATGACTGAGTATTTGGGAGACACGTTTCACCGACATGTGAGTCACATGGGAGCCACACCTGTAGGGCATGTCACACACGCGTGACCACATGTCTGACACACATGGATAATGTGCAATGAATGCCTGAGTCACAGGGGAGCCATGCCTGAGTAGTGTGTCTGCCACACGTGATTCACGTGCCAGCCACTCCTGAAACACCTGTCACCTATGTCTGAACCACGTCTCAGTCACGACTGAGCCATGTGTCAACTGCGAATCACCAAGTGTCAGCCACACAGCAATCACGTGTCACTGAGGTCTGAACGAAGCATCACACACCACTTGAACACGTGTCACACACACCTGAATCACGTGTCACCCACACTACACTCATGCATGAGATGCATATCAGACACTCCTGCACCAGGTGTTGAGGCACGCCTGAGTCAAGTGTCAGCCACAGCTGAGTCACGAGTCAGCCACAACTGAAGCACACGCCAGGCACATCGGAGTGACTTTTGAGCCAAGCATGAGTCACGTTTCAGTCATTCCTGAGCCACGTGTCAACCACGCCTGTGTCACATGTGAGCCATGGCTGAAGCACATGCCAGACAATCCGGAGTCACATTTCAGCCACGCAAATGTCGCGCTGTGGCCACCCCTGAGCCACTTGTCAGCCACGTCTGAACCACATGTCAGCCACAAGTGTAGCACATGTCAGCCACGCCTGAGCCCTGTGGCAACCGCCCCACAGCCGTGTCTCAGCCACACCCGAATCACATGTCACCGATGCCCAAACCACGAATCACCCAGCCCTGAAACACGTGTCACACACACCTGAAACACATGTCAGCCAAACGAGAAGCACTTGGCAGTCACGCCTGTATCCAATGACAGCCACGCCGGAAGCAAGTTCCTGCCACGCCTGAACCACATGGTAGGCCCAACAGAATCACGTGCCCGTCACGCATGAACCATGTGTGAGCCATGTGCCTACCTTGTGCCAGCGGAACGCGAGCAACGATCCAGCATCTCTCGACCTTGGTACAGCCTGGCTTGAGCCACATGCCATCCGCATCTGAACCACAAGCCAGCCACACCTGAACCACACGTCAGACACACTGGACTCATGCAGGAGCCACATGTCAGCCACTTCTGAGCCATGTGTCACCAACACTTGAACCGCCTGCCACCCATTGCTGCCCCATGTGCCAGCCACACCTGAGCCCCATGCCAGCCATGCCTGAACCACGCATCAGGCACACCTGAACAATGTGCGAGCCAAGCCTGAATCACAAGTCAGGCCCAACTAAGTCACATGTGAACCACGCCTGAGCCACGAGTCAGCAGCACCTCCACCACAGTCAAGACATGCCTGAGTCACGTGTCAGCCGCAGCTGAGTCACGCGTCCAACACGCCTGCGTCATGTGTCAGCCGCAACTGAAGCGCATGCCAGGCACACCGGAATGACCTTTGAGCCACACATGACTCCCGTTTCAGCCACTCCTGAACCACATGTCAGCCATGCCTGAGTCACAGGTGAGCCAGGGCTGGAGAACATGCCAGACAAGAAGCCTGAATCACGTTTGAATGTCACGAGAGTCTCATTGCAGCCACACCTGCGCCACACGTCAGCCACGCCTGAGTCACATGTCACCAACACCCGGCATGTGTCACACATGCCTCAGGGACATGTCAGCCACGCCTGAACCACCAGTCACCCATGCCTGAACCACACATCAGCCACACCTGAACAAAATGCGTGCCATGGCTCAATCACATGTCAGAAACGCCTTAGTCTCGTGTCAGCCATGCCTGAGCCACGTGCCAACAACGCCAGAGCCACGTGTGAGCTATGCCGGAGCAACACCCCAGCCACGCGTGAGCCTCACCTGAGACATGTTTTAGCCATTTGTGACAAACTCCTGAATCATGCGTCAGCCACACCTGACCCCGGTCTGAGGAACGCCTGAACTACGTGTGAGCCATGGCTCAGCCATGGCTGAACCACCTGTGAGCCACGCCTGAATCACGGGTGAAACCCTCCTGTACCATAGGAGACCTCCACAGGAGTCATGTGTGAGCCACTCCTGAGCTACACCTGAACCATATGTGAGCCTCCCTGAACCATGCCTGAACCACATGTGACACACTCGAACCACATGTGAGCCACCTGGGAAGCACGCATGTTCAATGCTAGAACCACACATGAGGCACATGGGAGCCACACTTGAAACGTGGCTGAGCCATGTGGGAGACAAGTGCCAGACACGCCTGAGTATGTGGGAGCCATGTGTCAGCAACGTCTGAGGCACGGGGGGGCCAAACATGAACGACATGTCACCCATATGTGAAGGAAACGTCTGCCGTGCATGGATACTGTGCGAAGAATGCCTGAGTCACGTGTCAGCCATGTGTGAAACATGTGTCAGCAGCACCAGCGTCATGTTTCACACATGCCTGAGTCACATGTCAGGCAAGCCTGAACCACTGGCCACCCATGTGTGAACCATGCACCAGCCACTGCTGAACCACACGAAGGCCATGCATGAACCATGAACGAACCACACCTGCATGACGGGTCAGGCACGCCTGTGTCACATGGCCACCTCAACTGAGTCATGTGTCAGCCACACCTGAATAACATGTGTGCCACGCCCGACTCACGTCTCAGCCGTGCGGAAGTCACGTGCCAGCCAGGCCTGCACCATGTGCCAGTCACACTTGAAACACAGGTCAGCCTCACTTGAAGCACGTGTCAGCCACGCTGGCACGGCTTGCCTGGCATGCCTGAAAAACGTGCCATACATGCCACAAACACATGGGAGCCACGCCTGAGCATCAACACAGCCAGGCATGAGCCACACCTGAGCCATGTGTGACCAAAGCCTGAATCATGTGCCAGCCACATGTGAGCCAGTCTTCTGGCACGCCTGCATTACGTGTAAGCCATGGCAGAGCTATGCCCCAACCACGTGTGAGCCATGCCTAAATCACGTGTGAAAGTCTCCTCTACCGTATGCGACCCACACGAGTCGTGGGTTAGCCACGCCTGAATTCCACCTGACCCATGTGTGAGCCACACGTGAAGCATGCATGAACCACATGTGAGACACCCTTGAACCACATCTGACCCACATGTGAAACCCACGTGTTCCATGCTTTAAACACACATGAACCTCAGGGGAGCCACACATGAAACACAGCTCAGCCATGCATGAGCCACCTCACAGCCATGACTGAGTATTTGGGAGACACGTTTCACCGACATGTGAGTCACATGGGAGCCACACCTGTAGGGCATGTCACACACGCGTGACCACATGTCTGACACACATGGATAATGTGCAATGAATGCCTGAGTCACAGGGGAGCCATGCCTGAGTAGTGTGTCTGCCACACGTGATTCACGTGCCAGCCACTCCTGAAACACCTGTCACCTATGTCTGAACCACGTCTCAGTCACGACTGAGCCATGTGTCAACTGCGAATCACCAAGTGTCAGCCACACAGCAATCACGTGTCACTGAGGTCTGAACGAAGCATCACACACCACTTGAACACGTGTCACACACACCTGAATCACGTGTCACCCACACTACACTCATGCATGAGATGCATATCAGACACTCCTGCACCAGGTGTTGAGGCACGCCTGAGTCAAGTGTCAGCCACAGCTGAGTCACGAGTCAGCCACAACTGAAGCACACGCCAGGCACATCGGAGTGACTTTTGAGCCAAGCATGAGTCACGTTTCAGTCATTCCTGAGCCACGTGTCAACCACGCCTGTGTCACATGTGAGCCATGGCTGAAGCACATGCCAGACAATCCGGAGTCACATTTCAGCCACGCAAATGTCGCGCTGTGGCCACCCCTGAGCCACTTGTCAGCCACGTCTGAACCACATGTCAGCCACAAGTGTAGCACATGTCAGCCACGCCTGAGCCCTGTGGCAACCGCCCCACAGCCGTGTCTCAGCCACACCCGAATCACATGTCACCGATGCCCAAACCACGAATCACCCAGCCCTGAAACACGTGTCACACACACCTGAAACACATGTCAGCCAAACGAGAAGCACTTGGCAGTCACGCCTGTATCAAACGACAGCCACGCCGGAAGCAAGTTCCTGCCACGCCTGAACCACATGGTAGGCCCAACAGAATCACGTGCCCGTCACGCATGAACCATGTGTGAGCCATGTGCCTACCTTGTGCCAGCGGAACGCGAGCAACGATCCAGCATCTCTCGACCTTGGTACAGCCTGGCTTGAGCCACATGCCATCCGCATCTGAACCACAAGCCAGCCACACCTGAACCACACGTCAGACACACTGGACTCATGCAGGAGCCACATGTCAGCCACTTCTGAGCCATGTGTCACCAACACTTGAACCGCCTGCCACCCATTGCTGCCCCATGTGCCAGCCACACCTGAGCCCCATGCCAGCCATGCCTGAACCACGCATCAGGCACACCTGAACAATGTGCGAGCCAAGCCTGAATCACAAGTCAGGCCCAACTAAGTCACATGTGAACCACGCCTGAGCCACGAGTCAGCAGCACCTCCACCACAGTCAAGACATGCCTGAGTCACGTGTCAGCCGCAGCTGAGTCACGCGTCCAACACGCCTGCGTCATGTGTCAGCCGCAACTGAAGCGCATGCCAGGCACACCGGAATGACCTTTGAGCCACACATGACTCCCGTTTCAGCCACTCCTGAACCACATGTCAGCCATGCCTGAGTCACAGGTGAGCCAGGGCTGGAGAACATGCCAGACAAGAAGCCTGAATCACGTTTGAATGTCACGAGAGTCTCATTGCAGCCACACCTGCGCCACACGTCAGCCACGCCTGAGTCACATGTCACCAACACCCGGCATGTGTCACACATGCCTCAGGGACATGTCAGCCACGCCTGAACCACCAGTCACCCATGCCTGAACCACACATCAGCCACACCTGAACAAAATGCGTGCCATGGCTCAATCACATGTCAGAAACGCCTTAGTCTCGTGTCAGCCACGCCTGAGCCACGTGCCAACAACGCCAGAGCCACGTGTGAGCTATGCCGGAGCAACACCCCAGCCACGCGTGAGCCTCACCTGAGACATGTTTTAGCCATGTGTGACAAACTCCTGAATCACGCGTCAGCCACACCTGACCCCGGTCTGAGGAACGCCTGAACTACGTGTGAGCCATGGCTCAGCCATGGCTGAACCACCTGTGAGCCACGCCTGAATCACGGGTGAAACCCTCCTGTACCATAGGAGACCTCCACAGGAGTCATGTGTGAGCCACTCCTGAGCTACACCTGAACCATATGTGAGCCTCCCTGAACCATGCCTGAACCACATGTGACACACTCGAACCACATGTGAGCCACCTGGGAAGCACGCATGTTCAATGCTAGAACCACACATGAGGCACATGGGAGCCACACTTGAAACGTGGCTGAGCCATGTGGGAGACAAGTGCCAGACACGCCTGAGTATGTGGGAGCCATGTGTCAGCAACGTCTGAGGCACGGGGGGGCCAAACATGAACGACATGTCACCCATATGTGAAGGAAACGTCTGCCGTGCACGGATACTGTGCGAAGAATGCCTGAGTCACGTGTCAGCCATGTGTGAAACATGTGTCAGCAGCACCAGCGTCATGTTTCACACATGCCTGAGTCACATGTCAGGCAAGCCTGAACCACTGGCCACCCATGTGTGAACCATGCACCAGCCACTGCTGAACCACACGAAGGCCATGCATGAACCATGAACGAACCACACCTGCATGACGGGTCAGGCACGCCTGTGTCACATGGCCACCTCAACTGAGTCATGTGTCAGCCACACCTGAATAACATGTGTGCCACGCCCGACTCACGTCTCAGCCGTGCGGAAGTCACGTGCAAGCCAGGCCTGCACCATGTGCCAGTCACACTTGAAACACAGGTCAGCCTCACTTGAAGCACGTGTCAGCCACGCTGGCACTGCTTGCCTGGCATGCCTGAAAAACGTGCCATACATGCCACAAACACATGGGAGCCACGCCTGAGCATCAACACAGCCAGGCATGAGCCACACCTGAGCCATGTGTGACCAAAGCCTGAATCATGTGCCAGCCACATGTGAGCCAGTCTTCTGGCACGCCTGCATTACGTGTAAGCCATGGCAGAGCTATGCCCCAACCACGTGTGAGCCATGCCTAAATCACGTGTGAAAGTCTCCTCTACCGTATGCGACCCACACGAGTCGTGGGTTAGCCACGCCTGAATTCCACCTGACCCATGTGTGAGCCACACGTGAAGCATGCATGAACCACATGTGAGACACCCTTGAACCACATCTGACCCACATG
Organism: Equus caballus; assembly: GCF_041296265.1. NCBI lineage: Eukaryota > Metazoa > Chordata > Mammalia > Perissodactyla > Equidae > Equus > Equus caballus. The sequence goes on from NC_091715.1 coordinate 49,423,351, forward strand.
TGAAACCCACGTGTTCCATGCTTTAAACACACATGAACCTCAGGGGAGCCACACATGAAACACAGCTCAGCCATGCATGAGCCACCTCACAGCCATGACTGAGTATTTGGGAGACACGTTTCACCGACATGTGAGTCACATGGGAGCCACACCTGTAGGGCATGTCACACACGCGTGACCACATGTCTGACACACATGGATAATGTGCAATGAATGCCTGAGTCACAGGGGAGCCATGCCTGAGTAGTGTGTCTGCCACACGTGATTCACGTGCCAGCCACTCCTGAAACACCTGTCACCTATGTCTGAACCACGTCTCAGTCACGACTGAGCCATGTGTCAACTGCGAATCACCAAGTGTCAGCCACACAGCAATCACGTGTCACTGAGGTCTGAACGAAGCATCACACACCACTTGAACACGTGTCACACACACCTGAATCACGTGTCACCCACACTACACTCATGCATGAGATGCATATCAGACACTCCTGCACCAGGTGTTGAGGCACGCCTGAGTCAAGTGTCAGCCACAGCTGAGTCACGAGTCAGCCACAACTGAAGCACACGCCAGGCACATCGGAGTGACTTTTGAGCCAAGCATGAGTCACGTTTCAGTCATTCCTGAGCCACGTGTCAACCACGCCTGTGTCACATGTGAGCCATGGCTGAAGCACATGCCAGACAATCCGGAGTCACATTTCAGCCACGCAAATGTCGCGCTGTGGCCACCCCTGAGCCACTTGTCAGCCACGTCTGAACCACATGTCAGCCACAAGTGTAGCACATGTCAGCCACGCCTGAGCCCTGTGGCAACCGCCCCACAGCCGTGTCTCAGCCACACCCGAATCACATGTCACCGATGCCCAAACCACGAATCACCCAGCCCTGAAACACGTGTCACACACACCTGAAACACATGTCAGCCAAACGAGAAGCACTTGGCAGTCACGCCTGTATCAAACGACAGCCACGCCGGAAGCAAGTTCCTGCCACGCCTGAACCACATGGTAGGCCCAACAGAATCACGTGCCCGTCACGCATGAACCATGTGTGAGCCATGTGCCTACCTTGTGCCAGCGGAACGCGAGCAACGATCCAGCATCTCTCGACCTTGGTACAGCCTGGCTTGAGCCACATGCCATCCGCATCTGAACCACAAGCCAGCCACACCTGAACCACACGTCAGACACACTGGACTCATGCAGGAGCCACATGTCAGCCACTTCTGAGCCATGTGTCACCAACACTTGAACCGCCTGCCACCCATTGCTGCCCCATGTGCCAGCCACACCTGAGCCCCATGCCAGCCATGCCTGAACCACGCATCAGGCACACCTGAACAATGTGCGAGCCAAGCCTGAATCACAAGTCAGGCCCAACTAAGTCACATGTGAACCACGCCTGAGCCACGAGTCAGCAGCACCTCCACCACAGTCAAGACATGCCTGAGTCACGTGTCAGCCGCAGCTGAGTCACGCGTCCAACACGCCTGCGTCATGTGTCAGCCGCAACTGAAGCGCATGCCAGGCACACCGGAATGACCTTTGAGCCACACATGACTCCCGTTTCAGCCACTCCTGAACCACATGTCAGCCATGCCTGAGTCACAGGTGAGCCAGGGCTGGAGAACATGCCAGACAAGAAGCCTGAATCACGTTTGAATGTCACGAGAGTCTCATTGCAGCCACACCTGCGCCACACGTCAGCCACGCCTGAGTCACATGTCACCAACACCCGGCATGTTTCACACATGCCTCAGGGACATGTCAGCCACGCCTGAACCACCAGTCACCCATGCCTGAACCACACATCAGCCACACCTGAACAAAATGCGTGCCATGGCTCAATCACATGTCAGAAACGCCTTAGTCTCGTGTCAGCCACGCCTGAGCCACGTGCCAACAACGCCAGAGCCACGTGTGAGCTATGCCGGAGCAACACCCCAGCCACGCGTGAGCCTCACCTGAGACATGTTTTAGCCATGTGTGACAAACTCCTGAATCACGCGTCAGCCACACCTGACCCCGGTCTGAGGAACGCCTGAACTACGTGTGAGCCATGGCTCAGCCATGGCTGAACCACCTGTGAGCCACGCCTGAATCACGGGTGAAACCCTCCTGTACCATAGGAGACCTCCACAGGAGTCATGTGTGAGCCACTCCTGAGCTACACCTGAACCATATGTGAGCCTCCCTGAACCATGCCTGAACCACATGTGACACACTCGAACCACATGTGAGCCACCTGGGAAGCACGCATGTTCAATGCTAGAACCACACATGAGGCACATGGGAGCCACACTTGAAACGAGGCTGAGCCATGTGGGAGACAAGTGCCAGACACGCCTGAGTATGTGGGAGCCATGTGTCAGCAACGTCTGAGGCAAGGGGGGGCCAAACATGAACGACATGTCACCCATATGTGAAGGAAACGTCTGCCGTGCACGGATACTGTGCGAAGAATGCCTGAGTCACGTGTCAGCCATGTGTGAAACATGTGTCAGCAGCACCAGCATCATGTTTCACACATGCCTGAGTCACATGTCAGGCAAGCCTGAACCACTGGCCACCCATGTGTGAACCATGCACCAGCCACTGCTGAACCACACGAAGGCCATGCATGAACCATGAACGAACCACACCTGCATGACGGGTCAGGCACGCCTGTGTCACATGGCCACCTCAACTGAGTCATGTGTCAGCCACACCTGAATAACATGTGTGCCACGCCCGACACACGTCTCAGCCATGCGGAAGTCACGTGCCAGCCAGGCCTGCACCATGTGCCAGTCACACTTGAAACACAGGTCAGACTCACTTGAAGCACGTGTCAGCCACGCTGGCACTGCTTGCCTGGCATGCCTGAAAAACGTGCCATACATGCCACAAACACATGGGAGCCACGCCTGAGCATCAACACAGCCAGGCATGAGCCACACCTGAGCCATGTGTGACCAAAGCCTGAATCATGTGCCAGCCACAGGTGAGCCAGTCTTCTGGCACGCCTGCATTACGTGTAAGCCATGGCAGAGCTATGCCCCAACCACGTGTGAGCCATGCCTAAATCACGTGTGAAAGTCTCCTCTACCGTATGCGACCCACACGAGTCGTGGGTTAGCCACGCCTGAATTCCACCTGACCCATGTGTGAGCCACACGTGAAGCATGCATGAACCACATGTGAGACACCCTTGAACCACATCTGACCCACATGTGAAACCCACGTGTTCCATGCTTTAACCACACATGAACCACAGGGGAGCCACACATGAAACACAGCTCAGCCATGCATGAGCCACCTCACAGCCATGACTGAGTATTTGGGAGACACGTTTCACCGACATGTGAGTCACATGGGAGCCACACCTGTAGGGCATGTCACACACGCGTGACCACATGTCTGACACACATGGATAATGTGCAATGAATGCCTGAGTCACAGGGGAGCCATGCCTGAGTAGTGTGTCAGCCACACGTGATTCACGTGCCAGCCACTCCTGAAACACCTGTCACCTATGTCTGAACCACGTCTCAGTCACGACTGAGCCATGTGTCAACTGCGAATCACCAAGTGTCAGCCACACAGCAATCACGTGTCACTGAGGTCTGAACGAAGCATCACACACCACTTGAACACGTGTCACACACACCTGAATCACGTGTCACCCACACTACACTCATGCATGAGATGCATATCAGACACTCCTGCACCAGGTGTTGAGGCAAGCCTGAGTCGTGTCAGCCACAGCTGAGTCACGAGTCAGCCACAACTGAAGCACACGCCAGGCACATCGGAGTGACTTTTGAGCCAAGCATGAGTCACGTTTCAGTCATTCCTGAGCCACGTGTCAACCACGCCTGTGTCACATGTGAGCCATGGCTGAAGCACATGCCAGACAATCCGGAGTCACATTTCAGCCACGCAAATGTCACGCTGTGGCCACCCCTGAGCCACTTGTCAGCCACGTCTGAACCACATGTCAGCCACAAGTGTAGCACATGTCAGCCACGCCTGAGCCCTGTGGCAACCGCCCCACAGCTGTGTCTCAGCCACACCCGAATCACATGTCACCGATGCCCAAACCACGAATCACCCAGCCCTGAAACACGTGTCACACACACCTGAAACACATGTCAGCCAAACGAGAAGCACTTGGCAGTCACGCCTGTATCAAATGACAGCCACGCCGGAAGCAAGTTCCTGCCACGCCTGAACCACATGGTAGGCCCAACAGAATCACGTGCCCGTCACGCATGAACCATGTGTGAGCCATGTGCCTACCTTGTGCCAGCGGAACGCGAGCAACGATCCAGCATCTCTCGACCTTGGTACAGCCTGGCTTGAGCCACATGCCATCCGCATCTGAACCACAAGCCAGCCACACCTGAACCACACGTCAGACACACTGGACTCATGCAGGAGCCACATGTCAGCCACTTCTGAGCCATGTGTCACCAACACTTGAACCGCCTGCCACCCATTGCTGCCCCATGTGCCAGCCACACCTGAGCCCCATGCCAGCCATGCCTGAACCACGCATCAGGCACACCTGAACAATGTGCGAGCCAAGCCTGAATCACAAGTGAGGCCCAACTAAGTCACATGTGAACCACGCCTGAGCCACGAGTCAGCAGCACCTCCACCACAGGCAAGACACGCCTGAGTCACGTGTCAGCCGCAGCTGAGTCACGCGTCCAACACGCCTGCGTCATGTGTCAGCCGCAACTGAAGCACATGCCAGGCATGCCGGAATGACCATTGAGCCACACATGACTCCCGTTTCAGCCACTCCTGAACCACATGTCAGCCATGCCTGAGTCACAGGTGAGCCAGGGCTGGAGAACATGCCAGACAAGAAGCCTGAATCACGTTTGAATGTCACGAGAGTCTCATTGCAGCCACACCTGCGCCACACGTCAGCCACGCCTGAGTCACATGTCACCAACACCTGGCATGTGTCACACATGCCTCAGGGACATGTCAGCCACGCCTGAACCACCAGTCACCCATGCCTGAACCACACATCAGCCACACCTGAACAAAATGCGTGCCATGGCTCAATCACATGTCAGAAACGCCTTAGTCTCGTGTCAGCCACGCCTGAGCCACGTGCCAACAACGCCAGAGCCACGTGTGAGCTATGCCGGAGCAACACCCCAGCCACGCGTGAGCCTCACCTGAGACATGTTTTAGCCATGTGTGACAAACTCCTGAATCACGCGTCAGCCACACCTGACCCCGGTCTGAGGAACGCCTGAACTACGTGTGAGCCATGGCTCAGCCATGGCTGAACCACCTGTGAGCCACGCCTGAATCACGGGTGAAACCCTCCTGTACCATAGGAGACCTCCACAGGAGTCATGTGTGAGCCACTCCTGAGCTACACCTGAACCATATGTGAGCCTCCCTGAACCATGCCTGAACCACATGTGACACACTCGAACCACATGTGAGCCACCTGGGAAGCACGCATGTTCAATGCTAGAACCACACATGAGGCACATGGGAGCCACACTTGAAACGTGGCTGAGCCATGTGGGAGACAAGTGCCAGACACGCCTGAGTATGTGGGAGCCATGTGTCAGCAACGTCTGAGGCACGGGGGGGCCAAACATGAACGACATGTCACCCATATGTGAAGGAAACGTCTGCCGTGCACGGATACTGTGCGAAGAATGCCTGAGTCACGTGTCAGCCATGTGTGAAGCATGTGTCAGCAGCACCAGCATCATGTTTCACACATGCCTGAGTCACATGTCAGGCAAGCCTGAACCACTGGCCACCCATGTGTGAACCATGCACCAGCCACTGCTGAACCACACGAAGGCCATGCATGAACCATGAACGAACCACACCTGCATGACGGGTCAGGCACGCCTGTGTCACATGGCCACCTCAACTGAGTCATGTGTCAGCCACACCTGAATAACATGTGTGCCACGCCCGACTCACGTCTCAGCCATGCGGAAGTCACGTGCCAGCCAGGCCTGCACCATGTGCCAGTCACACTTGAAACACAGGTCAGCCTCACTTGAAGCACGTGTCAGCCACGCTGGCACTGCTTGCCTGGCATGCCTGAAAAACGTGCCATACATGCCACAAACACATGGGAGCCACGCCTGAGCATCAACACAGCCAGGCATGAGCCACACCTGAGCCATGTGTGACCAAAGCCTGAATCATGTGCCAGCCACATGTGAGCCAGTCTTCTGGCACGCCTGCATTACGTGTAAGCCATGGCAGAGCTATGCCCCAACCACGTGTGAGCCATGCCTAAATCACGTGTGAAAGTCTCCTCTACCGTATGCGACCCACACGAGTCGTGGGTTAGCCACGCCTGAATTCCACCTGACCCATGTGTGAGCCACACGTGAAGCATGCATGAACCACATGTGAGACACCCTTGAACCAAATCTGACCAACATGTGAAACCCACGTGTTCCATGCTTTAACCACACATGAACCACAGGGGAGCCACACATGAAACACAGCTGAGCCATGCATGAGCCACCTCACAGCCATGACTGAGTATTTGGGAGACACGTTTCACCGACATGTGAGTCACATGGGAGCCACACCTGTAGGGCATGTCACACACGCGTGACCACATGTCTGACACACATGGATAATGTGCAATGAATGCCTGAGTCACAGGGGAGCCATGCCTGAGTAGTGTGTCAGCCACACGTGATTCACGTGCCAGCCACTCCTGAAACACCTGTCACCTATGTCTGAACCACGTCTCAGTCACGACTGAGCCATGTGTCAACTGCGAATCACCAAGTGTCAGCCACACAGCAATCACGTGTCACTGAGGTCTGAACGAAGCATCACACACCACTTGAACACGTGTCACACACACCTGAATCACGTGTCACCCACACTACACTCATGCATGAGATGCATATCAGCCACTCCTGCACCAGGTGTTGAGGCACGCCTGAGTCAAGTGTCAGCCACAGCTGAGTCACGAGTCAGCCACAACTGAAGCACACGCCAGGCACATCGGAGTGACTTTTGAGCCAAGCATGAGTCACGTTTCAGTCATTCCTGAGCCACGTGTCAACCACGCCTGTGTCACATGTGAGCCATGGCTGAAGCACATGCCAGACAATCCGGAGTCACATTTCAGCCACTCAAATGTCGCGCTGTGGCCACCCCTGAGCCACTTGTCAGCCACGTCTGAACCACATGTCAGCCACAAGTGTAGCACATGTCAGCCACGCCTGAGCCCTGTGGCAACCGCCCCACAGCCGTGTCTCAGCCACACCCGAATCACATGTCACCGATGCCCAAACCACGAATCACCCAGCCCTGAAACACGTGTCACACACACCTGAAACACATGTCAGCCAAACGAGAAGCACTTGGCAGTCACGCCTGTATCAAATGACAGCCACGCCGGAAGCAAGTTCCTGCCACGCCTGAACCACATGGTAGGCCCAACAGAATCACGTGCCCGTCACGCATGAACCATGTGTGAGCCATGTGCCTACCTTGTGCCAGCGGAACGCGAGCAACGATCCAGCATCTCTCGACCTTGGTACAGCCTGGCTTGAGCCACATGCCATCCGCATCTGAACCACAAGCCAGCCACACCTGAACCACACGTCAGACACACTGGACTCATGCAGGAGCCACATGTCAGCCACTTCTGAGCCATGTGTCACCAACACTTGAACCGCCTGCCACCCATTGCTGCCCCATGTGCCAGCCACACCTGAGCCCCATGCCAGCCATGCCTGAACCACGCATCAGGCACACCTGAACAATGTGCGAGCCAAGCCTGAATCACAAGTGAGGCCCAACTAAGTCACATGTGAACCACGCCTGAGCCACGAGTCAGCAGCACCTCCACCACAGGCAAGACACGCCTGAGTCACGTGTCAGCCGCAGCTGAGTCACGCGTCCAACACGCCTGCGTCATGTGTCAGCCACAACTGAAGCACATGCCAGGCATGACGGAATGACCTTTGAGCCACACATGACTCCCGTTTCAGCCACTCCTGAACCACATGTCAGCCATGCCTGAGTCACAGGTGAGCCAGGGCTGGAGAACATGCCAGACAAGAAGCCTGAATCACGTTTGAATGTCACGAGAGTCTCATTGCAGCCACACCTGCGCCACACGTCAGCCACGCCTGAGTCACATGTCACCAACACCCGGCATGTTTCACACATGCCTCAGGGACATGTCAGCCACGCCTGAACCACCAGTCACCCATGCCTGAACCACACATCAGCCACACCTGAACAAAATGCGTGCCATGGCTCAATCACATGTCAGAAACGCCTTAGTCTCGTGTCAGCCACGCCTGAGCCACGTGCCAACAACGCCAGAGCCACGTGTGAACTATGCCGGAGCAACACCCCAGCCACGCGTGAGCCTCACCTGAGACATGTTTTAGCCATGTGTGACAAACTCCTGAATCACGCGTCAGCCACACCTGACCCCGGTCTGAGGAACGCCTGAACTACGTGTGAGCCATGGCTCAGCCATGGCTGAACCACCTGTGAGCCACGCCTGAATCACGGGTGAAACCCTCCTGTACCATAGGAGACCTCCACAGGAGTCATGTGTGAGCCACTCCTGAGCTACACCTGAACCATATGTGAGCCTCCCTGAACCATGCCTGAACCACATGTGACACACTCGAACCACATGTGAGCCACCTTGGAAGCACGCATGTTCAATGCTAGAACCACACATGAGGCACATGGGAGCCACACTTGAAACGTGGCTGAGCCATGTGGGAGACAAGTGCCAGACACGCCTGAGTATGTGGGAGCCATGTGTCAGCAACGTCTGAGGCACGGGGGGGCCAAACATGAACGACATGTCACCCCTATGTGAAGGAAACGTCTGCCGTGCACGGATACTGTGCGAAGAATGCCTGAGTCACGTGTCAGCCATGTGTGAAACATGTGTCAGCAGCACCAGCGTCATGTTTCACACATGCCTGAGTCACATGTCAGGCAAGCCTGAACCACTGGCCACCCATGTGTGAACCATGCACCAGCCACTGCTGAACCACACGAAGGCCATGCATGAACCATGAACGAACCACACCTGCATGACGGGTCAGGCACGCCTGTGTCACATGGCCACCTCAACTGAGTCATGTGTCAGCCACACCTGAATAACATGTGTGCCACGCCCGACTCACGTCTCAGCCGTGCGGAAGTCACGTGCCAGCCAGGCCTGCACCATGTGCCAGCCAGGCCTGAACCACGTGCCAGTCACACTTGAAACACAGGTCAGCCTCACTTGAAGCACGTGTCAGCCACGCTGGCACTGCTTGCCTGGCATGCCTGAAAAACGTGCCATACATGCCACAAACACATGGGAGCCACGCCTGAGCATCAACACAGCCAGGCATGAGCCACACCTGAGCCATGTGTGACCAAAGCCTGAATCATGTGCCAGCCACATGTGAGCCAGTCTTCTGGCACGCCTGCATTACGTGTAAGCCATGGCAGAGCTATGCCCCAACCACGTGTGAGCCATGCCTAAATCACGTGTGAAATTCTCCTCTACCGTATGCGACCCACACGAGTCGTGGGTTAGCCACGCCTGAATTCCACCTGACCCATGTGTGAGCCACACGTGAAGCATGCATGAACCACATGTGAGACACCCTTGAACCAAATCTGACCCACATGTGAAACCCACGTGTTCCATGTTTTAACCACATATGAACCACAGGGGAGCCACACATGAAACACAGCTGAGCCATGCATGAGCCACCTCACAGCCATGACTGAGTATTTGGGAGACACGTTTCACCGACATGTGAGTCACATGGGAGCCACACCTGTAGGGCATGTCACACACGCGTGACCACATGTCTGACACACATGGATAATGTGCAATGAATGCCTGAGTCACAGGGGAGCCATGCCTGAGTAGTGTGTCAGCCACACGTGATTCACGTGCCAGCCACTCCTGAAACACCTGTCACCTATGTCTGAACCACGTCTCAGTCACGACTGAGCCGTGTGTCAACTGCGAATCACCAAGTGTCAGCCACACAGCAATCACGTGTCACTGAGGTCTGAACGAAGCATCACACACCACTTGAACACGTGTCACACACACCTGAATCACGTGTCACCCACACTACACTCATGCATGAGATGCATATCAGCCACTCCTGCACCAGGTGTTGAGGCACGCCTGAGTCAAGTGTCAGCCACAGCTGAGTCACGAGTCAGCCACAACTGAAGCACACGCCAGGCACATCGGAGTGACTTTTGAGCCAAGCATGAGTCACGTTTCAGTCATTCCTGAGCCACGTGTCAACCACGCCTGTGTCACATGTGAGCCATGGCTGAAGCACATGCCAGACAATCCGGAGTCACATTTCAGCCACGCAAATGTCGCGCTGTGGCCACCCCTGAGCCACTTGTCAGCCACGTCTGAACCACATGTCAGCCACAAGTGTAGCACATGTCAGCCACGCCTGAGCCCTGTGGCAACCGCCCCACAGCCGTGTCTCAGCCACACCCGAATCACATGTCACCGATGCCCAAACCACGAATCACCCAGCCCTGAAACACGTGTCACACACACCTGAAACACATGTCAGCCAAACGAGAGGCACTTGGCAGTCACGCCTGTATCCAATGACAGCCACGCCGGAAGCAAGTTCCTGCCACGCCTGAACCACATGGTAGGCCCAACAGAATCACGTGCCCGTCACGCATGAACCATGTGTGAGCCATGTGCCTACCTTGTGCCAGCGGAACGCGAGCAACGATCCAGCATCTCTCGACCTTGGTACAGCCTGGCTTGAGCCACATGCCATCCGCATCTGAACCACAAGCCAGCCACACCTGAACCACACGTCAGACACACTGGACTCATGCAGGAGCCACATGTCAGCCACTTCTGAGCCACGTGTCACCACCACTTGAACCGCCTGCCACCCATTGCTGCCCCATGTGCCAGCCACACCTGAGCCCCATGCCAGCCATGCCTGAACCACGCATCAGGCACACCTGAACAATGTGCGAGCCAAGCCTGAATCACAAGTGAGGCCCAACTAAGTCACATGTGAACCACGCCTGAGCCACGAGTCAGCAGCACCTCCACCACAAGCAAGACACGCCTGAGTCACGTGTCAGCCGCAGCTGAGTCACGCGTCAACCACGCCTGCGTCATGTGTCAGCCGCAACTGAAGCACATGCCAGGCACGCCGGAATGACCTTTGAGCCACACATGACTCCCGTTTCAGCCACTCCTGAACCACATGTCAGCCATGCCTGAGTCACAGGTGAGCCAGGGCTGGAGAACATGCCAGACAAGAAGCCTGAATCACGTTTGAATGTCACGAGAGTCTCATTGCAGCCACACCTGCGCCACACGTCAGCCACGCCTGAGTCACATGTCACCAACACCCGGCATGTTTCACACATGCCTCAGGGACATGTCAGCCACGCCTGAACCACCAGTCACCCATGCCTGAACCACACATCAGCCACACCTGAACAAAATGCGTTCCATGGCTCAATCACATGTCAGAAACGCCTTAGTCTCGTGTCAGCCACGCCTGAGCCACGTGCCAACAACGCCAGAGCCACGTGTGAGCTATGCCGGAGCAACACCCCAGCCACGCGTGAGCCTCACCTGAGACATGTTTTAGCCATGTGTGACAAACTCCTGAATCACGCGTCAGCCACACCTGACCCCGGTCTGAGGAACGCCTGAACTACGTGTGAGCCATGGCTCAGCCATGGCTGAACCACCTGTGAGCCACGCCTGAATCACGGGTGAAACCCTCCTGTACCATAGGAGACCTCCACAGGAGTCATGTGTGAGCCACTCCTGAGCTACACCTGAACCATATGTGAGCCTCCCTGAACCATGCCTGAACCACATGTGACACACTTGAACCACATGTCAGCCACCTGGGAAGCACGCATGTTCAATGCTAGAACCACACATGAGGCACATGGGAGCCACACTTGAAACGTGGCTGAGCCATGTGGGAGACAAGTGCCAGACACGCCTGAGTATGTGGGAGCCATGTGTCAGCAACGTCTGAGGCACGGGGGGGCCAAACATGAACGACATGTCACCCATATGTGAAGGAAACGTCTGCCGTGCACGGATACTGTGCGAAGAATGCCTGAGTCACGTGTCAGCCATGTGTGAAACATGTGTCAGCAGCACCAGCGTCATGTTTCACACATGCCTGAGTCACATGTCAGGCAAGCCTGAACCACTGGCCACCCATGTGTGAACCATGCACCAGCCACTGCTGAACCACACGAAGGCCATGCATGAACCATGAACGAACCACACCTGCATGACGGGTCAGGCACGCCTGTGTCACATGGCCACCTCAACTGAGTCATGTGTCAGCCACACCTGAATAACATGTGTGCCACGCCCGACTCACGTCTCAGCCGTGCGGAAGTCACGTGCCAGCCAGGCCTGCACCATGTGCCAGTCACACTTGAAACACAGGTCAGCCTCACTTGAAGCACGTGTCAGCCACGCTGGCACTGCTTGCCTGGCATGCCTGAAAAACGTGCCATACATGCCACAGACACATGGGAGCCACGCCTGAGCATCAACACAGCCAGGCATGAGCCACACCTGAGCCATGTGTGACCAAAGCCTGAATCATGTGCCAGCCACATGTGAGCCAGTCTTCTGGCACGCCTGCATTACGTGTAAGCCATGGCAGAGCTATGCCACAACCACGTGTGAGCCATGCCTAAATCACGTGTGAAAGTCTCCTCTACCATATGCGACCCACACGAGTCGTGGGTTAGCCACGCCTGAATTCCACCTGACCCATGTGTGAGCCACACGTGAAGCATGCATGAACCCCATGTGAGACACCCTTGAACCACATCTGACCCACATGTGAAACCCACGTGTTCCATGCTTTAACCACACATGAACCACAGGGGAGCCACACATGAAACACAGCTGAGCCATGCATGAGCCACCTCACAGCCATGACTGAGTATTTGGGAGACACGTTTCACCGACATGTGAGTCACATGGGAGCCACACCATTAGTTCATGCCACATACGCGTGACCACATGTCTGACACACATGGATAATGTGCAATGAATGCCTGAGTCACAGGGGAGCCATGCCTGAGTAGTGTGTCAGCCACACGTGATTCACGTGCCAGCCACTCCTGAAACACCTGTCACCTATGTCTGAACCACGTCTCAGTCACGACTGAGCCATGTGTCAACTGCGAATCACCAAGTGTCAGCCACACAGCAATCACGTGTCACTGAGGTCTGAACGAAGCATCACACACCACTTGAACACGTGTCACACACACCTGAATCACGTGTCACCCACACTACACTCATGCATGAGATGCATATCAGCCACTCCTGCACCAGGTGTTGAGGCACGCCTGAGTCAAGTGTCAGCCACAGCTGAGTCACGAGTCAGCCACAACTGAAGCACACGCCAGGCACATCGGAGTGACTTTTGAGCCAAGCATGAGTCACGTTTCAGTCATTCCTGAGCCACGTGTCAACCACGCCTGTGTCACATGTGAGCCATGGCTGAAGCACATGCCAGACAATCCGGAGTCACATTTCAGCCACGCAAATGTCGCGCTGTGGCCACCCCTGAGCCACTTGTCAGCCACGTCTGAACCACATGTCAGCCACAAGTGTAGCACATGTCAGCCACGCCTGAGCCCTGTGGCAACCGCCCCACAGCCGTGTCTCAGCCACACCCGAATCACATGTCACCGATGCCCAAACCACGAATCACCCAGCCCTGAAACACGTGTCACACACACCTGAAACACATGTCAGCCAAACGAGAAGCACTTGGCAGTCACGCCTGTATCCAATGACAGCCACGCCGGAAGCAAGTTCCTGCCACGCCTGAACCACATGGTAGGCCCAACAGAATCACGTGCCCGTCACGCATGAACCATGTGTGAGCCATGTGCCTACCTTGTGCCAGCGGAACGCGAGCAACGATCCAGCATCTCTCGACCTTGGTACAGCCTGGCTTGAGCCACATGCCATCCGCATCTGAACCACAAGCCAGCCACACCTGAACCACACGTCAGACACACTGGACTCATGCAGGAGCCACATGTCAGCCACTTCTGAGCCACGTGTCACCAACACTTGAACCGCCTGCCACCCATTGCTGCCCCATGTGCCAGCCACACCTGAGCCCCATGCCAGCCATGCCTGAACCACGCATCAGGCACACCTGAACAATGTGCGAGCCAAGCCTGAATCACAAGTGAGGCCCAACTAAGTCACATGTGAACCACGCCTGAGCCACGAGTCAGCAGCACCTCCACCACAAGCAAGACACGCCTGAGTCACGTGTCAGCCGCAGCTGAGTCACGCGTCAACCACGCCTGCGTCATGTGTCAGCCGCAACTGAAGCACATGCCAGGCACGCCGGAATGACCTTTGAGCCACACATGACTCCCGTTTCAGCCACTCCTGAACCACATGTCAGCCATGCCTGAGTCACAGGTGAGCCAGGGCTGGAGAACATGCCAGACAAGAAGCCTGAATCACGTTTGAATGTCACGAGAGTCTCATTGCAGCCACACCTGCGCCACACGTCAGCCACGCCTGAGTCACATGTCACCAACACCCGGCATGTTTCACACATGCCTCAGGGACATGTCAGCCACGCCTGAACCACCAGTCACCCATGCCTGAACCACACATCAGCCACACCTGAACAAAATGCGTTCCATGGCTCAATCACATGTCAGAAACGCCTTAGTCTCGTGTCAGCCACGCCTGAGCCACGTGCCAACAACGCCAGAGCCACGTGTGAGCTATGCCGGAGCAACACCCCAGCCACGCGTGAGCCTCACCTGAGACATGTTTTAGCCATGTGTGACAAACTCCTGAATCATGCGTCAGCCACACCTGACCCCGGTCTGAGGAACGCCTGAACTACGTGTGAGCCATGGCTCAGCCATGGCTGAACCACCTGTGAGCCACGCCTGAATCACGGGTGAAACCCTCCTGTACCATAGGAGACCTCCACAGGAGTCATGTGTGAGCCACTCCTGAGCTACACCTGAACCATATGTGAGCCTCCCTGAACCATGCCTGAACCACATGTGACACACTTGAACCACATGTCAGCCACCTGGGAAGCACGCATGTTCAATGCTAGAACCACACATGAGGCACATGGGAGCCACACTTGAAACGTGGCTGAGCCATGTGGGAGACAAGTGCCAGACACGCCTGAGTATGTGGGAGCCATGTGTCAGCAACGTCTGAGGCACGGGGGGGCCAAACATGAACGACATGTCACCCATATGTGAAGGAAACGTCTGCCGTGCACGGATACTGTGCGAAGAATGCCTGAGTCACGTGTCAGCCATGTGTGAAACATGTGTCAGCAGCACCAGCGTCATGTTTCACACATGCCTGAGTCACATGTCAGGCAAGCCTGAACCACTGGCCACCCATGTGTGAACCATGCACCAGCCACTGCTGAACCACACGAAGGCCATGCATGAACCATGAACGAACCACACCTGCATGACGGGTCAGGCACGCCTGTGTCACATGGCCACCTCAACTGAGTCATGTGTCAGCCACACCTGAATAACATGTGTGCCACGCCCGACTCACGTCTCAGCCGTGCGGAAGTCACGTGCCAGCCAGGCCTGCACCATGTGCCAGTCACACTTGAAACACAGGTCAGCCTCACTTGAAGCACGTGTCAGCCACGCTGGCACTGCTTGCCTGGCATGCCTGAAAAACGTGCCATACATGCCACAGACACATGGGAGCCACGCCTGAGCATCAACACAGCCAGGCATGAGCCACACCTGAGCCATGTGTGACCAAAGCCTGAATCATGTGCCAGCCACATGTGAGCCAGTCTTCTGGCACGCCTGCATTACGTGTAAGCCATGGCAGAGCTATGCCCCAACCACGTGTGAGCCATGCCTAAATCACGTGTGAAAGTCTCCTCTACCATATGCGACCCACACGAGTCGTGGGTTAGCCACGCCTGAATTCCACCTGACCCATGTGTGAGCCACAGGTGAAGCATGCATGAACCCCATGTGAGACACCCTTGAACCACATCTGACCCACATGTGAAACCCACGTGTTCCATGCTTTAACCACACATGAACCACAGGGGAGCCACACATGAAACGCAGCTGAGCCATGCATGAGCCACCTCACAGCCATGACTGAGTATTTGGGAGACACGTTTCACCGACATGTGAGTCACATGGGAGCCACACCTGTAGGGCATGTCACACACGCGTGACCACATGTCTGACACACATGGATAATGTGCAATGAATGCCTGAGTCACAGGGGAGCCATGCCTGAGTAGTGTGTCAGCCACACGTGATTCACGTGCCAGCCACTCCTGAAACACCTGTCACCTATGTCTGAACCACGTCTCAGTCACGACTGAGCCATGTGTCAACTGCGAATCACCAAGTGACAGCCACACAGCAATCACGTGTCACTGAGGTCTGAACGAAGCATCACACACCACTTGAACACGTGTCACACACACCTGAATCACGTGTCACCCACACTACACTCATGCATGAGATGCATATCAGCCACTCCTGCACCAGGTGTTGAGGCACGCCTGAGTCAAGTGTCAGCCACAGCTGAGTCACGAGTCAGCCACAACTGAAGCACACGCCAGGCACATCGGAGTGACTTTTGAGCCAAGCATGAGTCACGTTTCAGTCATTCCTGAGCCACGTGTCAACCACGCCTGTTTCACATGTGAGCCATGGCTGAAGCACATGCCAGACAATCCGGAGTCACATTTCAGCCACGCAAATGTCGCGCTGTGGCCACCCCTGAGCCACTTGTCAGCCACGTCTGAACCACATGTCAGCCACAAGTGTAGCACATGTCAGCCACGCCTGAGCCCTGTGGCAACCGCCCCACAGCCGTGTCTCAGCCACACCCGAATCACATGTCACCGATGCCCAAACCACGAATCACCCAGCCCTGAAACACGTGTCACACACACCTGAAACACATGTCAGCCAAACGAGAAGCGCTTGGCAGTCACGCCTGTATCAAATGACAGCCACGCCGGAAGCAAGTTCCTGCCACGCCTGAACCACATGGTAGGCCCAACAGAATCACGTGCCCGTCACGCATGAACCATGTGTGAGCCATGTGCCTACCTTGTGCCAGCGGAACGCGAGCAACGATCCAGCATCTCTCGACCTTGGTACAGCCTGGCTTGAGCCACATGCCATCCGCATCTGAACCACAAGCCAGCCACACCTGAACCACACGTCAGACACACTGGACTCATGCAGGAGCCACATGTCAGCCACTTCTGAGCCATGTGTCACCAACACTTGAACCGCCTGCCACCCATTGCTGCCCCATGTGCCAGCCACACCTGAGCCCCATGCCAGCCATGCCTGAACCACGCATCAGGCACACCTGAACAATGTGCGAGCCAAGCCTGAATCACAAGTGAGGCCCAACTAAGTCACATGTGAACCACGCCTGAGCCACGAGTCAGCAGCACCTCCACCACAGGCAAGACACGCCTGAGTCACGTGTCAGCCGCAGCTGAGTCACGCGTCCAACACGCCTGCGTCATGTGTCAGCCGCAACAGAAGCACATGCCAGGCACGCCGGAATGACATTTGAGCCACACATGACTCCCGTTTCAGCCACTCCTGAACCACATGTCAGCCATGCCTGAGTCACAGGTGAGCCAGGGCTGGAGAACATGCCAGACAAGAAGAATGAATCACGTTTGAATGTCACGAGAGTCTCATTGCAGCCACACCTGCGCCACACGTCAGCCACGCCTGAGTCACATGTCACCAACACCCGGCATGTTTCACACATGCCTCAGGGACATGTCAGCCACGCCTGAACCACCAGTCACCCATGCCTGAACCACACATCAGCCACACCTGGTCAAAATGCGTGCCATGGCTCAATCACATGTCAGAAATGCCTTAGTCTCGTGTGAGCCACGCCTGAGCCATGTGCCAACAAGGCCAGAGCCACGTGTGAGCTATGCCGGAGCAACACCCCAGCCACGCGTGAGCCTCACCTGAGACATGTTTTAGCCATGTGTGACAAACTCCTGAATCATGCGTCAGCCACACCTGACCCCGGTCTGAGGAACGCCTGAACTACGTGTGAGCCATGGCTCAGCCATGGCTGAACCACCTGTGAGCCACGCCTGAATCACGGGTGAAACCCTCCTGTACCATAGGAGACCTCCACAGGAGTCATGTGTGAGCCACTCCTGAGCTACACCTGAACCATATGTGAGCCTCCCTGAACCATGCCTGAACCACATGTGACACACTCGAACCACATGTGAGCCACCTGGGAGGCACGCATGTTCAATGCTAGAACCACACATGAGGCACATGGGAGCCACACTTGAAACGTGGCTGAGCCATGTGGGAGACAAGTGCCAGACACGCCTGAGTATGTGGGAGCCATGTGTCAGCAACGTCTGAGGCACGGGGGGGCCAAACATGAACGACATGTCACCCATATGTGAAGGAAACGTCTGCCGTGCACAGATACTGTGCGAAGGATGGCTGAGTCACGTGTCAGCCATGTGTGAAACATGTGTCAGCAGCACCAGCGTCATGTTTCACACATGCCTGAGTCACATGTCAGGCAAGCCTGAACCACTGGCCACCCATGTGTGAACCATGCACCAGCCACTGCTGAACCACACGAAGGCCATGCATGAACCATGAACGAACCACACCTGCATGACGGGTCAGGGACGCCTGTGTCACATGGCCACCTCAACTGAGTCATGTGTCAGCCACACCTGAATAACATGTGTGCCACGCCCGACTCACGTCTCAGCCGTGCGGAAGTCACGTGCCAGCCAGGCCTGCACCATGTGCCAGTCACACTTGAAACACAGGTCAGACTCACTTGAAGCACGTGTCAGCCACGCTGGCACTGCTTGCCTGGCATGCCTGAAAAACGTGCCATACATGCCACAGACACATGGGAGCCACGCCTGAGCATCAACACAGCCAGGCATGAGCCACACCTGAGCCATGTGTGACCAAAGCCTGAATCATGTGCCAGCCACATGTGAGCCAGTCTTCTGGCACGCCTGCATTACGTGTAAGCCATGGCAGAGCTATGCCCCAACCACGTGTGAGCCATGCCTAAATCACGTGTGAAAGTCTCCTCTACCATATGCGACCCACACGAGTCGTGGGTTAGCCACGCCTGAATTCCACCTGACCCATGTGTGAGCCACACGTGAAGCATGCATGAACCCCATGTGAGACACCCTTGAACCACATCTGACCCACATGTGAAACCCACGTGTTCCATGCTTTAACCACACATGAACCACAGGGGAGCCACACATGAAACGCAGCTCAGCCATGCATGAGCCACCTCACAGCCATGACTGAGTATTTGGGAGACACGTTTCACCGACATGTGAGTCACATGGGAGCCACACCTGTAGGGCATGTCACACACGCGTGACCACATGTCTGACACACATGGATAATGTGCAATGAATGCCTGAGTCACAGGGGAGCCATGCCTGAGTAGTGTGTCAGCCACACGTGATTCACGTGCCAGCCACTCCTGAAACACCTGTCACCTATGTCTGAACCACGTCTCAGTCACGACTGAGCCGTGTGTCAACTGCGAATCACCAAGTGTCAGCCACACAGCAATCACGTGTCACTGAGGTCTGAACGAAGCATCACACACCACTTGAACACGTGTCACACACACCTGAATCACGTGTCACCCACACTACACTCATGCATGAGATGCATATCAGCCACTCCTGCACCAGGTGTTGAGGCACGCCTGAGTCAAGTGTCAGCCACAGCTGAGTCACGAGTCAGCCACAACTGAAGCACACGCCAGGCACATCGGAGTGACTTTTGAGCCAAGCATGAGTCACGTTTCAGTCATTCCTGAGCCACGTGTCAACCACGCCTGTGTCACATGTGAGCCATGGCTGAAGCACATGCCAGACAATCCGGAGTCACATTTAAGCCACACAAATGTCGCGCTGTGGCCACCCCTGAGCCACTTGTCAGCCACGTCTGAACCACATGTCAGCCACAAGTGTAGCACATGTCAGCCACGCCTGAGCCCTGTGGCAACCGCCCCACAGCCGTGTCTCAGCCACACCCGAATCACATGTCACCGATGCCCAAACCACGAATCACCCAGCCCTGAAACACGTGTCACACACACCTGAAACACATGTCAGCCAAACGAGAAGCACTTGGCAGTCACGCCTGTATCAAATGACAGCCACGCCGGAAGCAAGTTCCTGCCACGCCTGAACCACATGGTAGGCCCAACAGAATCACGTGCCCGTCACGCATGAACCATGTGTGAGCCATGTGCCTACCTTGTGCCAGCGGAACGCGAGCAACGATCCAGCATCTCTCGACCTTGGTACAGCCTGGCTTGAGCCACATGCCATCCGCATCTGAACCACAAGCCAGCCACACCTGAACCACACGTCAGACACACTGGACTCATGCAGGAGCCACATGTCAGCCACTTCTGAGCCATGTGTCACCAACACTTGAACCGCCTGCCACCCATTGCTGCCCCATGTGCCAGCCACACCTGAGCCCCATGCCAGCCATGCCTGAACCACGCATCAGGCACACCTGAACAATGTGCGAGCCAAGCCTGAATCACAAGTGAGGCCCAACTAAGTCACATGTGAACCACGCCTGAGCCACGAGTCAGCAGCACCTCCACCACAGGCAAGACACGCCTGAGTCACGTGTCAGCCGCAGCTGAGTCACGCGTCCAACACGCCTGCGTCATGTGTCAGCCGCAACTGAAGCACATGCCAGGCACGCCGGAATGACCTTTGAGCCACACATGACTCCCGTTTCAGCCACTCCTGAACCACATGTCAGCCATGCCTGAGTCACAGGTGAGCCAGGGCTGGAGAACATGCCTGACAAGAAGCCTGAATCACGTTCGAATGTCACGAGAGTCTCATTGCAGCCACACCTGCGCCACACGTCAGCCACGCCTGAGTCACATGTCACCAACACCCGGCATGTGTCACACATGCCTCAGGGACATGTCAGCCACGCCTGAACCACCAGTCACCCATGCCTGAACCACACATCAGCCACACCTGGTCAAAATGCGTGCCATGGCTCAATCACATGTCAGAAACGCCTTAGTCTCGTGTCAGCCACGCCTGAGCCTCGTGCCAACAAGGCCAGAGCCACGTGTGAGCTATGCCGGAGCAACACCCCAGCCACGCGTGAGCCTCACCTGAGACATGTTTTAGCCATGTGTGACAAACTCCTGAATCATGCGTCAGCCAAACCTGACCCAGGTCTGCGGAACGCCTGAACTACGTGTGAGCCATGGCTCAGCCATGGCTGAACCACCTGTGAGCCACGCCTGAATCACGGGTGAAACCCTCCTGTACCATAGGAGACCTCCACAGGAGTCATGTGTGAGCCACTCCTGAGCTACACCTGAACCATATGTGAGCCTCCCTGAACCATGCCTGAACCACATGTGACACACTCGAACCACATGTGAGCCACCTGGGAAGCACGCATGTTCAATGCTAGAACCACACATGAGGCACATGGGAGCCACACTTGAAACGTGGCTGAGCCATGTGGGAGACAAGTGCCAGACACGCCTGAGTATGTGGGAGCCATGTGTCAGCAACGTCTGAGGCACGGGGGGGCCAAACATGAACGACATGTCACCCATATGTGAAGGAAACGTCTGCCGTGCACGGATACTGTGCGAAGGATGGCTGAGTCACGTGTCAGCCATGTGTGAAACATGTGTCAGCAGCACCAGCATCATGTTTCACACATGCCTGAGTCACATGTCAGGCAAGCCTGAACCACTGGCCACCCATGTGTGAACCATGCACCAGCCACTGCTGAACCACACGAAGGCCATGCATGAACCATGAACGAACCACACCTGCAAGACGGGTCAGGCACGCCTGTGTCACATGGCCACCTCAACTGAGTCATGTGTCAGCCACACCTGAATAACATGTGTGCCACGCCCGACTCACGTCTCAGCCGTGCGGAAGTCACGTGCCAGCCAGTCCTGCACCACGTGCCAGTCACACTTGAAACACAGGTCAGACTCACTTGAAGCACGTGTCAGCCACGCTGGCACTGCTTGCCTGGCATGCCTGAAAAACGTGCCATACATGCCACAGACACATGGGAGCCACGCCTGAGCATCAACACAGCCAGGCATGAGCCACACCTGAGCCATGTGTGACCAAAGCCTGAATCATGTGCCAGCCACATGTGAGCCAGTCTTCTGGCACGCCTGCATTACGTGTAAGCCATGGCAGAGCTATGCCCCAACCACGTGTGAGCCATGCCTAAATCACGTGTGAAAGTCTCCTCTACCATATGCGACCCACACGAGTCGTGGGTTAGCCACGCCTGAATTCCACCTGACCCATGTGTGAGCCACACGTGAAGCATGCATGAACCACATGTGAGACACCCTTGAACCACATCTGACCCACATGTGAAACCCACGTGTTCCATGCTTTAACCACACATGAACCACAGGGGAGCCACACATGAAACGCAGCTCAGCCATGCATGAGCCACCTCACAGCCATGACTGAGTATTTGGGAGACACGTTTCACCGACATGTGAGTCACATGGGAGCCACACCTGTAGGGCATGTCACACACGCGTGACCACATGTCTGACACACATGGATAATGTGCAATGAATGCCTGAGTCACAGGGGAGCCATGCCTGAGTAGTGTGTCAGCCACACGTGATTCACGTGCCAGCCACTCCTGAAACACCTGTCACCTATGTCTGAACCACGTCTCAGTCACGACTGAGCCGTGTGTCAACTGCGAATCACCAAGTGTCAGCCACACAGCAATCACGTGTCACTGAGGTCTGAACGAAGCATCACACACCACTTGAACACGTGTCACACACACCTGAATCACGTGTCACCCACACTACACTCATGCATGAGATGCATATCAGCCACTCCTGCACCAGGTGTTGAGGCACGCCTGAGTCAAGTGTCAGCCACAGCTGAGTCACGAGTCAGCCACAACTGAAGCACACGCCAGGCACATCGGAGTGACTTTTGAGCCAAGCATGAGTCACGTTTCAGTCATTCCTGAGCCACGTGTCAACCACGCCTGTGTCACATGTGAGCCATGGCTGAAGCACATGCCAGACAATCCGGAGTCACATTTCAGCCACGCAAATGTCGCGCTGTGGCCACCCCTGAGCCACTTGTCAGCCACGTCTGAACCACATGTCAGCCACAAGTGTAGCACATGTCAGCCACGCCTGAGCCCTGTGGCAACCGCCCCACAGCCGTGTCTCAGCCACACCCGAATCACATGTCACCGATGCCCAAACCACGAATCACCCAGCCCTGAAACACGTGTCACACACACCTGAAACACATGTCAGCCAAACGAGAAGCACTTGGCAGTCACGCCTGTATCAAATGACAGCCACGCCGGAAGCAAGTTCCTGCCACGCCTGAACCACATGGTAGGCCCAACAGAATCACGTGCCCGTCACGCATGAACCATGTGTGAGCCATGTGCCTACCTTGTGCCAGCGGAACGCGAGCAACGATCCAGCATCTCTCGACCTTGGTACAGCCTGGCTTGAGCCACATGCCATCCGCATCTGAACCACAAGCCAGCCACACCTGAACCACACGTCAGACACACTGGACTCATGCAGGAGCCACATGTCAGCCACTTCTGAGCCATGTGTCACCAACACTTGAACCGCCTGCCACCCATTGCTGCCCCATGTGCCAGCCACACCTGAGCCCCATGCCAGCCATGCCTGAACCACGCATCAGGCACACCTGAACAATGTGCGAGCCAAGCCTGAATCACAAGTGAGGCCCAACTAAGTCACATGTGAACCACGCCTGAGCCACGAGTCAGCAGCACCTCCACCACAGGCAAGACACGCCTGAGTCACGTGTCAGCCGCAGCTGAGTCATGCGTCAGACACGCGTGCGTCATGTGTCAGCCGCAACTGAAGCACATGCCAGGCACGCCGGAATGACCTTTGAGCCACGCATGACTCCCGTTTCAGCCACTCCTGAACCACATGTCAGCCATGCCTGAGTCACAGGTGAGCCAGGGCTGGAGAACATGCCAGACAAGAAGCCTGAATCACGTTGGAATGTCACGAGAGTCTCATTGCAGCCACACCTGTGCCACACGTCAGCCACGCCTGAGTCACATGTCACCAACACCCGGCATGTTTCACACATGCCTCAGGGACATGTCAGCCACGCCTGAACCACCAGTCACCCATGCCTGAACCACACATCAGCCACACCTGAACAAAATGCGTGCCATGGCTCAATCACATGTCAGAAACGCCTTAGTCTCGTGTGAGCCACGCCTGAGCCATGTGCCAACAAGGCCAGAGCCACGTGTGAGCTATGCCGGAGCAACACCCCAGCCACGCGTGAGCCTCACCTGAGACATGTTTTAGCCATGTGTGACAAACTCCTGAATCATGCATCAGCCACACCTGACCCCGGTCTGAGGAACGCCTGAAATACGTGTGAGCCATGGCTCAGCCATGGCTGAACCACCTGTGAGCCAGGCCTGAACCACGTGCCAGTCACACTTGAAACACAGGTCAGCCTCACTTGAAGCACGTGTCAGCCACGCAGGCACTGCTTGCCTGGCATGACTGAAAAACGTGCCATACATACCACAGACACATGGGAGCCACGCCTGAGCATCAACACAGCCAGGCATGAGCCACACCTGAGCCATGTGTGACCAAAGCCTGAATCATGTGCCAGCCACATGTGAGCCAGTCTTCTGGCACACCTGCATTACGTGTAAGCCATGGCAGAGCTATGCCCCAACCACGTGTGAGCCATGCCTAAATCACGTGTGAAAGTCTCCTCTACCATATGCGACCCACACGAGTCGTGGGTTAGCCACGCCTGAATTCCACCTGACCCATGTGTGAGCCACACGTGAAGCATGCATGAACCACATGTGAGACACCCTTGAACCACATCTGACCCACATGTGAAACCCACGTGTTCCATGCTTTAACCACACATGAACCACAGGGGAGCCACACATGAAACACAGCTGAGCCATGCATGAGCCACCTCACAGCCATGACTGAGTATTTGGGAGACACGTTTCACCGACATGTGAGTCACATGGGAGCCACACCTGTAGGGCATGTCACACACGCGTGACCACATGTCTGACACACATGGATAATGTGCAATGAATGCCTGAGTCACAGGGGAGCCATGCCTGAGTAGTGTGTCAGCCACACGTGATTCACGTGCCAGCCACTCCTGAAACACCTGTCACCTATGTCTGAACCACGTCTCAGTCACGACTGAGCCGTGTGTCAACTGCGAATCACCAAGTGTCAGCCACACAGCAATCACGTGTCACTGAGGTCTGAACGAAGCATCACACACCACTTGAACACGTGTCACACACACCTGAATCACGTGTCACCCACACTACACTCATGCATGAGATGCATATCAGCCACTCCTGCACCAGGTGTTGAGGCACGCCTGAGTCAAGTGTCAGCCACAGCTGAGTCACGAGTCAGCCACAACTGAAGCACACGCCAGGCACATCGGAGTGACTTTTGAGCCAAGCATGAGTCACGTTTCAGTCATTCCTGAGCCACGTGTCAACCACGCCTGTGTCACATGTGAGCCATGGCTGAAGCACATGCCAGACAATCCGGAGTCACATTTCAGCCACGCAAATGTCGCGCTGTGGCCACCCCTGAGCCACTTGTCAGCCACGTCTGAACCACATGTCAGCCACAAGTGTAGCACATGTCAGCCACGCCTGAGCCCTGTGGCAACCGCCCCACAGCCGTGTCTCAGCCACACCCGAATCACATGTCACCGATGCCCAAACCACGAATCACCCAGCCCTGAAACACGTGTCACACACACCTGAAACACATGTCAGCCAAACGAGAAGCACTTGGCAGTCACGCCTGTATCAAATGACAGCCACGCCGGAAGCAAGTTCCTGCCACGCCTGAACCACATGGTAGGCCCAACAGAATCACGTGCCCGTCACGCATGAACCATGTGTGAGCCATGTGCCTACCTTGTGCCAGCGGAACGCGAGCAACGATCCAGCATCTCTCGACCTTGGTACAGCCTGGCTTGAGCCACATGCCATCCGCATCTGAACCACAAGCCAGCCACACCTGAACCACACGTCAGACACACTGGACTCATGCAGGAGCCACATGTCAGCCACTTCTGAGCCATGTGTCACCAACACTTGAACCGCCTGCCACCCATTGCTGCCCCATGTGCCAGCCACACCTGAGCCCCATGCCAGCCATGCCTGAACCACGCATCAGGCACACCTGAACAATGTGCGAGCCAAGCCTGAATCACAAGTGAGGCCCAACTAAGTCACATGTGAACCACGCCTGAGCCACGAGTCAGCAGCACCTCCACCACAGGCAAGACACGCCTGAGTCACGTGTCAGCCGCAGCTGAGTCACGCGTCAACCACGCCTGCGTCATGTGTCAGCCGCAACTGAAGCACATGCCAGGCACGCCGGAATGACCTTTGAGCCACACATGACTCCCGTTTCAGCCACTCCTGAACCACATGTCAGCCATGCCTGAGTCACAGGTGAGCCAGGGCTGGAGAACATGCCTGACAAGAAGCCTGAATCACGTTCGAATGTCACGAGAGTCTCATTGCAGCCACACCTGCGCCACACGTCAGCCATGCCTGAGTCACATGTCACCAACACCCGGCATGTTTCACACATGCCTCAGGGACATGTCAGCCACGCCTGAACCACCAGTCACCCATGCCTGAACCACACATCAGCCACACCTGGTCAAAATGCGTGCCATGGCTCAATCACATGTCAGAAACGCCTTAGTCTCGTGTCAGCCACGCCTGAGCCACGTGCCAACAAGGCCAGAGCCACGTGTGAGCTATGCCGGAGCAACACCCCAGCCACCGTGAGCCTCACCTGAGACATGTTTTAGCCATGTGTGACAAACTCCTGAATCATGCGTCAGCCAAACCTGACCCCGGTCTGAGGAACGCCTGAACTACGTGTGAGCCATGGCTCAGCCATGGCTGAACCACCTGTGAGCCACGCCTGAATCACGGGTGAAACCCTCCTGTACCATAGGAGACCTCCACAGGAGTCATGTGTGAGCCACTCCTGAGCTACACCTGAACCATATGTGAGCCTCCGTGAACCATGCCTGAACCACATGTGACACACTCGAACCACATGTGAGCCACCTGGGAAGCACGCATGTTCAATGCTAGAACCACACATGAGGCACATGGGAGCCACACTTGAAACGTGGCTGAGCCATGTGGGAGACAAGTGCCAGACACGCCTGAGTATGTGGGAGCCATGTGTCAGCAACGTCTGAGGCACGGGGGGGCCAAACATGAACGACATGTCACCCCTATGTGAAGGAAACGTCTGCCGTGCACGGATACTGTGCGAAGAATGCCTGAGTCACGTGTCAGCCATGTGTGAAACATGTGTCAGCAGCACCAGCGTCATGTTTCACACATGCCTGAGTCACATGTCAGGCAAGCCTGAACCACTGGCCACCCATGTGTGAACCATGCACCAGCCACTGCTGAACCACACGAAGGCCATGCATGAACCATGAACGAACCACACCTGCATGACGGGTCAGGCACGCCTGTGTCACATGGCCACCTCAACTGAGTCATGTGTCAGCCACACCTGAATAACATGTGTGCCACGCCCGACTCACGTCTCAGCCGTGCGGAAGTCACGTGCCAGCCAGGCCTGCACCATGTGCCAGCCAGGCCTGAACCACGTGCCAGTCACACTTGAAACACAGGTCAGCCTCACTTGAAGCACGTGTCAGCCACGCTGGCACTGCTTGCCTGGCATGCCTGAAAAACGTGCCATACATGCCACAAACACATGGGAGCCACGCCTGAGCATCAACACAGCCAGGCATGAGCCACACCTGAGCCATGTGTGACCAAAGCCTGAATCATGTGCCAGCCACATGTGAGCCAGTCTTCTGGCACGCCTGCATTACGTGTAAGCCATGGCAGAGCTATGCCTCAACCACGTGTGAGCCATGCCTAAATCACGTGTGAAAGTCTCCTCTACCATATGCGACCCACACGAGTCGTGGGTTAGCCACGCCTGAATTCCACCTGACCCATGTGTGAGCCACACGTGAAGCATGCATGAACCCCATGTGAGACACCCTTGAACCACATCTGACCCACATGTGAAACCCACGTGTTCCATGCTTTAACCACACATGAACCACAGGGGAGCCACACATGAAACACAGCTCAGCCATGCATGAGCCACCTCACAGCCATGACTGAGTATTTGGGAGACACGTTTCACCAACATGTGAGTCACATGGGAGCCACACCTGTAGGGCATGTCACACACGCGTGACCACATGTCTGACACACATGGATAATGTGCAATGAATGCCTGAGTCACAGGGGAGCCATGCCTGAGTAGTGTGTCAGCCACACGTGATTCACGTGCCAGCCACTCCTGAAACACCTGTCACCTATGTCTGAACCACGTCTCAGTCACGACTGAGCCGTGTGTCAACTGCGAATCACCAAGTGTCAGCCACACAGCAATCACGTGTCACTGAGGTCTGAACGAAGCATCACACACCACTTGAACACGTGTCACACACACCTGAATCACGTGTCACCCACACTACACTCATGCATGAGATGCATATCAGCCACTCCTGCACCAGGTGTTGAGGCACGCCTGAGTCAAGTGTCAGCCACAGCTGAGTCACGAGTCAGCCACAACTGAAGCACACGCCAGGCACATCGGAGTGACTTTTGAGCCAAGCATGAGTCACGTTTCAGTCATTCCTGAGCCACGTGTCAACCACGCCTGTGTCACATGTGAGCCATGGCTGAAGCACATGCCAGACAATCCGGAGTCACATTTCAGCCACGCAAATGTCGCGCTGTGGCCACCCCTGAGCCACTTGTCAGCCACGTCTGAACCACATGTCAGCCACAAGTGTAGCACATGTCAGCCACGCCTGAGCCCTGTGGCAACCGCCCCACAGCCGTGTCTCAGCCACACCCGAATCACATGTCACCGATGCCCAAACCACGAATCACCCAGCCCTGAAACACGTGTCACACACACCTGAAACACATGTCAGCCAAACGAGAAGCACTTGGCAGTCACGCCTGTATCCAATGACAGCCACGCCGGAAGCAAGTTCCTGCCACGCCTGAACCACATGGTAGGCCCAACAGAATCACGTGCCCGTCACGCATGAACCATGTGTGAGCCATGTGCCTACCTTGTGCCAGCGGAACGCGAGCAACGATCCAGCATCTCTCGACCTTGGTACAGCCTGGCTTGAGCCACATGCCATCCGCATCTGAACCACAAGCCAGCCACACCTGAACCACACGTCAGACACACTGGACTCATGCAGGAGCCACATGTCAGCCACTTCTGAGCCATGTGTCACCAACACTTGAACCGCCTGCCACCCATTGCTGCCCCATGTGCCAGCCACACCTGAGCCCCATGCCAGCCATGCCTGAACCACGCATCAGGCACACCTGAACAATGTGCGAGCCAAGCCTGAATCACAAGTCAGGCCCAACTAAGTCACATGTGAACCACGCCTGAGCCACGAGTCAGCAGCACCTCCACCACAGGCAAGAAACGCCTGATTCACGCGTCAACCACGCCTGCGTCATGTGTCAGCCGCAACTGAAGCACATGCCAGGCACGCCGGAATGACCTTTGAGCCACACATGACTCCCGTTTCAGCCACTCCTGAACCACATGTCAGCCATGCCTGAGTCACAGGTGAGCCAGGGCTGGAGAACATGCCAGACAAGAAGCCTGAATCACGTTTGAATGTCACGAGAGTCTCATTGCAGCCACACCTGCGCCACACGTCAGCCACGCCTGAGTCACATGTCACCAACACCCGGCATGTTTCACACATGCCTCAGGGACATGTCAGCCACGCCTGAACCACCAGTCACCCATGCCTGAACCACACATCAGCCACACCTGGTCAAAATGCGTGCCATGGCTCAATCACATGTCAGAAACGCCTTAGTCTCGTGTCAGCCACGCCTGAGCCACGTGCCAACAAGGCCAGAGCCACGTGTGAGCTATGCCGGAGCAACACCCCAGCCACGCGTGAGCCTCACCTGAGACATGTTTTAGCCATGTGTGACAAACTCCTGAATCACGCGTCAGCCACACCTGACCCCGGTCTAAGGAACGCCTGAACTACGTGTGAGCCATGGCTCAGCCATGGCTGAACCACCTGTGAGCCACGCCTGAATCACGGGTGAAACCCTCCTGTACCATAGGAGACCTCCACAGGAGTCATGAGTGAGCCACTCCTGAGCTACACCTGAACCATATGTGAGCCTCCGTGAACCATGCCTGAACCACATGTGACACACTCGAACCACATGTGAGCCACCTGGGAAGCACGCATGTTCAATGCTAGAACCACACATGAGGAACATGGGAGCCACACTTGAAACGTGGCTGAGCCATGTGGGAGACAAGTGCCAGACACGCCTGAGTATGTGGGAGCCATGTGTCAGCAACGTCTGAGGCACGGGGGGGCCAAACATGAACGACATGTCACCCATATGTGAAGGAAACGTCTGCCGTGCACGGATACTGTGCGAAGAATGCCTGTGTCACGTGTCAGCCATGTGTGAAACATGTGTCAGCAGCACCAGCGTCATGTTTCACACATGCCTGAGTCACATGTCAGGCAAGCCTGAACCACTGGCCACCCATGTGTGAACCATGCACCAGCCACTGCTGAACCACACGAAGGCCATGCATGAACCATGAACGAACCACACCTGCATGACGGGTCAGGCACGCCTGTGTCACATGGCCACCTCAACTGAGTCATGTGTCAGCCACACCTGAATAACATGTGTGCCATGCCCGACTCACTTCTCAGCCGTGCGGAAGTCACGTGCCAGCCAGGCCTGCACCATGTGCCAGCCAGGCCTGCACCACGTGCCAGTCACACTTGAAACACAGGTCAGACTCACTTGAAGCACGTGTCAGCCACGCTGGCACTGCTTGCCTGGCATGCCTGAAAAACGTGCCATACATGCCACAGACACATGGAAGCCACGCCTGAGCATCAACACAGCCAGGCATGAGCCACACCTGAGCCATGTGTGACCAAAGCCTGAATCATGTGCCAGCCACATGTGAGCCAGTCTTCTGGCACGCCTGCATTACGTGTAAGCCATGGCAGAGCTATGCCCCAACCACGTGTGAGCCATGCCTAAATCACGTGTGAAAGTCTCCTCTACCATATGCGACCCACACGAGTCGTGGGTTAGCCACGCCTGAATTCCACCTGACCCATGTGTGAGCCACACGTGAAGCATGCATGAACCCCATGTGAGACACCCTTGAACCACATCTGACCCACATGTGAAACCCACGTGTTCCATGCTTTAACCACACATGAACCACAGGGGAGCCACACATGAAACGCAGCTCAGCCATGCATGAGCCACCTCACAGCCATGACTGAGTATTTGGGAGACACGTTTCACCGACATGTGAGTCACATGGGAGCCACACCTGTAGGGCATGTCACACACGCGTGACCACATGTCTGACACACATGGATAATGTGCAATGAATGCCTGAGTCACAGGGGAGCCATGCCTGAGTAGTGTGTCAGCCACACGTGATTCACGTGCCAGCCACTCCTGAAACACCTGTCACCTATGTCTGAACCACGTCTCAGTCACGACTGAGCCATGTGTCAACTGCGAATCACCAAGTGTCAGCCACACAGCAATCACGTGTCACTGAGGTCTGAACGAAGCATCACACACCACTTGAACACGTGTCACACACACCTGAATCACGTGTCACCCACACTACACTCATGCATGAGATGCATATCAGCCACTCCTGCACCAGGTGTTGACCACGCCTGAGTCAAGTGTCAGCCACAGCTGAGTCACGAGTCAGCCACAACTGAAGCACACGCCAGGCACATCGGAGTGACTTTTGAGCCAAGCATGAGTCACGTTTCAGTCATTCCTGAGCCACGTGTCAACCACGCCTGTGTCACATGTGAGCCATGGCTGAAGCACATGCCAGACAATCCGGAGTCACATTTCAGCCACGCAAATGTCGCGCTGTGGCCACCCCTGAGCCACTTGTCAGCCACGTCTGAACCACATGTCAGCCACAAGTGTAGCACATGTCAGCCACGCCTGAGCCCTGTGGCAACCGCCCCACAGCCGTGTCTCAGCCACACCCGAATCACATGTCACCGATGCCCAAACCACGAATCACCCAGCCCTGAAACACGTGTCACACACACCTGAAACACATGTCAGCCAAACGAGAAGCACTTGGCAGTCACGCCTGTATCAAATGACAGCCACGCCGGAAGCAAGTTCCTGCCACGCCTGAACCACATGGTAGGCCCAACAGAATCACGTGCCCGTCACGCATGAACCATGTGTGAGCCATGTGCCTACCTTGTGCCAGCGGAACGCGAGCAACGATCCAGCATCTCTCGACCTTGGTACAGCCTGGCTTGAGCCACATGCCATCCGCATCTGAACCACAAGCCAGCCACACCTGAACCACACGTCAGACACACTGGACTCATGCAGGAGCCACATGTCAGCCACTTCTGAGCCATGTGTCACCAACACTTGAACCGCCTGCCACCCATTGCTGCCCCATGTGCCAGCCACACCTGAGCCCCATGCCAGCCATGCCTGAACCACGCATCAGGCACACCTGAACAATGTGCGAGCCAAGCCTGAATCACAAGTCAGGCCCAACTAAGTCACATGTGAACCACGCCTGAGCCACGAGTCAGCAGCACCTCCACCACAGGCAAGACACGCCTGAGTCACGTGTCAGCCGCAGCTGAGTCACGCGTCAACCACGCCTGCGTCATGTGTCAGCCGCAACTGAAGCACATGCCAGGCACGCCGGAATGACCTTTGAGCCACACATGACTCCCGTTTCAGCCACTCCTGAACCACATGTCAGCCATGCCTGAGTCACAGGTGAGCCAGGGCTGGAGAACATGCCTGACAAGAAGCCTGAATCACGTTTGAATGTCACGAGAGTCTCATTGCAGCCACACCTGCGCCACACGTCAGCCACGCCTGAGTCACATGTCACCAACACCCGGCATGTTTCACACATGCCTCAGGGACATGTCAGCCACGCCTGAACCACCAGTCACCCATGCCTGAACCACACATCAGCCACACCTGGTCAAAATGCGTGCCATGGCTCAATCACATGTCAGAAACGCCTTAGTCTCGTGTCAGCCACGCCTGAGCCACGTGCCAACAAGGCCAGAGCCACGTGTGAGCTATGCCGGAGCAACACCCCAGCCACACGTGAGCCTCACCTGAGACATGTTTTAGCCATGTGTGACAAACTCCTGAATCATGCGTCAGCCAAACCTGACCCCGGTCTGAGGAACGCCTGAACTACGTGTGAGCCATGGCTCAGCCATGGCTGAACCACCTGTGAGCCACGCCTGAATCACGGGTGAAACCCTCCTGTACCATAGGAGACCTCCACAGGAGTCATGTGTGAGCCACTCCTGAGCTACACCTGAACCATATGTGAGCCTCCCTGAACCATGCCTGAACCACATGTGACACACTCGAACCACATGTGAGCCACCTGGGAAGCACGCATGTTCAATGCTAGAACCACACATGAGGCACATGGGAGCCACACTTGAAACGTGGCTGAGCCATGTGGGAGACAAGTGCCAGACACGCCTGAGTATGTGGGAGCCATGTGTCAGCGACGTCTGAGGCACAGGGGGGCCAAACATGAACGACATGTCACCCATATGTGAAGGAAACGTCTGCCGTGCA
Source organism: Equus caballus (assembly GCF_041296265.1). Taxonomy (NCBI): domain Eukaryota; kingdom Metazoa; phylum Chordata; class Mammalia; order Perissodactyla; family Equidae; genus Equus; species Equus caballus. Next base: position 49,457,310 of record NC_091715.1, read on the forward strand.
CGGATACTGTGCGAAGGATGGCTGAGTCACGTGTCAGCCATGTGTGAAACATGTGTCAGCAGCACCAGCGTCATGTTTCACACATGCCTGAGTCACATGTCAGGCAAGCCTGAACCACTGGCCACCCATGTGTGAACCATGCACCAGCCACTGCTGAACCACACGAAGGCCATGTATGAACCATGAACGAACCACACCTGCAAGACGGGTCAGGCACGCCTGTGTCACATGGCCACCTCAACTGAGTCATGTGTCAGCCACACCTGAATAACATGTGTGCCACGCCCGACTCACGTCTCAGCCGTGCGGAAGTCACGTGCCAGCCAGGCCTGCACCATGTGCCAGTCACACTTGAAACACAGGTCAGCCTCACTTGAAGCACGTGTCAGCCACGCTGGCACTGCTTGCCTGGCATGCCTGAAAAACGTGCCATACATGCCACAAACACATGGGAGCCACGCCTGAGCATCAACACAGCCAGGCATGAGCCACACCTGAGCCATGTGTGACCAAAGCCTGAATCATGTGCCAGCCACCTGTGAGCCAGTCTTCTGGCACGCCTGCATTACGTGTAAGCCAAGGCAGAGCTATGCCCCAACCACGTGTGAGCCATGCCTAAATCACGTGTGAAAGTCTCCTCTACCATATGCGACCCACACGAGTCGTGGGTTAGCCACGCCTGAATTCCACCTGACCCATGTGTTAGCCACACGTGAAGCATGCTTGAACCACATGTGAGACACCCTTGAACCACATCTGACCCACATGTGAAACCCACGTGTTCCATGCTTTAACCACACATGAACCACAGGGGAGCCACACATGAAACACAGCTGAGCCATGCATGAGCCACCTCACAGCCATGACTGAGTATTTGGGAGACACGTTTCACCAACATGTGAGTCACGTGGGAGCCACACCTGTAGGGCATGTCACACACGCGTGACCACATGTCTGACACACATGGATAATGTGCAATGAATGCCTGAGTCACAGGGGAGCCATGCCTGAGTAGTGTGTCAGCCACACGTGATTCACGTGCCAGCCACTCCTGAAACACCTGTCACCTACGTCTGAACCACGTCTCAGTCACGACTGAGCCATGTGTCAACTGCGAATCACCAAGTGTCAGCCACACAGCAATCACGTGTCACTGAGGTCTGAACGAAGCATCACACACCACTTGAACACGTGTCACACACACCTGAATCACGTGTCACCCACACTACACTCATGCATGAGATGCATATCAGCCACTCCTGCACCAGGTGTTGAGGCACGCCTGAGTCAAGTGTCAGCCACAGCTGAGTCACGAGTCAGCCACAACTGAAGCACACGCCAGGCACATCGGAGTGACTTTTGAGCCAAGCATGAGTCACGTTTCAGTCATTCCTGAGCCACGTGTCAACCACGCCTGTGTCACATGTGAGCCATGGCTGAAGCACATGCCAGACAATCCGGAGTCACATTTCAGCCACGCAAATGTCGCGCTGTGGCCACCCCTGAGCCACTTGTCAGCCACGTCTGAACCACATGTCAGCCACAAGTGTAGCACATGTCAGCCACGCCTGAGCCCTGTGGCAACCGCCCCACAGCCGTGTCTCAGCCACACCCGAATCACATGTCACCGATGCCCAAACCACGAATCACCCAGCCCTGAAACACGTGTCACACACACCTGAAACACATGTCAGCCAAACGAGAAGCACTTGGCAGTCACGCCTGTATCAAATGACAGCCACGCCGGAAGCAAGTTCCTGCCACGCCTGAACCACATGGTAGGCCCAACAGAATCACGTGCCCGTCACGCATGAACCATGTGTGAGCCATGTGCCTACCTTGTGCCAGCGGAACGCGAGCAACGATCCAGCATCTCTCGACCTTGGTACAGCCTGGCTTGAGCCACATGCCATCCGCATCTGAACCACAAGCCAGCCACACCTGAACCACACGTCAGACACACTGGACTCATGCAGGAGCCACATGTCAGCCACTTCTGAGCCATGTGTCACCAACACTTGAACCGCCTGCCACCCATTGCTGCCCCATGTGCCAGCCACACCTGAGCCCCATGCCAGCCATGCCTGAACCACGCATCAGGCACACCTGAACAATGTGCGAGCCAAGCCTGAATCACAAGTGAGGCCCAACTAAGTCACATGTGAACCACGCCTGAGCCACGAGTCAGCAGCACCTCCACCACAGGCAAGACACGCCTGAGTCACGTGTCAGCCGCAGCTGAGTCACGCGTCCAACACGCCTGCGTCATGTGTCAGCCGCAACTGAAGCACATGCCAGGCACGCCGGAATGACCTTTGAGCCACACATGACTCCCGTTTCAGCCACTCCTGAACCACATGTCAGCCATGCCTGAGTCACAGGTGAGCCAGGGCTGGAGAACATGCCAGACAAGAAGCCTGAATCACGTTTGAATGTCACGAGAGTCTCATTGCAGCCACACCTGCGCCACACGTCAGCCACGCCTGAGTCACATGTCACCAACACCCGGCATGTTTCACACATGCCTCAGGGACATGTCAGCCACGCCTGAACCACCAGTCACCCATGCCTGAACCACACATCAGCCACACCTGAACAAAATGCGTGCCATGGCTCAATCACATGTCAGAAACGCCTTAGTCTCGTGTCAGCCACGCCTGAGCCACGTGCCAACAACGCCAGAGCCACGTGTGAGCTATGCCGGAGCAACACCCCAGCCACGCGTGAGCCTCACCTGAGACATGTTTTAGCCATGTGTGACAAACTCCTGAATCACGCGTCAGCCACACCTGACCCCGGTCTGAGGAACGCCTGAACTACGTGTGAGCCATGGCTCAGCCATGGCTGAACCACCTGTGAGCCACGCCTGAATCACGGGTGAAACCCTCCTGTACCATAGGAGACCTCCACAGGAGTCATGTGTGAGCCACTCCTGAGCTACACCTGAACCATATGTGAGCCTCCCTGAACCATGCCTGAACCACATGTGACACACTCGAACCACATGTGAGCCACCTGGGAAGCACGCATGTTCAATGCTAGAACCACACATGAGGCACATGGGAGCCACACTTGAAACGTGGCTGAGCCATGTGGGAGACAAGTGCCAGACACGCCTGAGTATGTGGGAGCCATGTGTCAGCAACGTCTGAGGCACGGGGGGGCCAAACATGAACGACATGTCACCCATATGTGAAGGAAACGTCTGCCGTGCACGGATACTGTGCGAAGAATGCCTGAGTCACGTGTCAGCCATGTGTGAAACATGTGTCAGCAGCACCAGCGTCATGTTTCACACATGCCTGAGTCACATGTCAGGCAAGCCTGAACCACTGGCCACCCATGTGTGAACCATGCACCAGCCACTGCTGAACCACACGAAGGCCATGCATGAACCATGAACGAACCACACCTGCATGACGGGTCAGGCACGCCTGTGTCACATGGCCACCTCAACTGAGTCATGTGTCAGCCACACCTGAATAACATGTGTGCCACGCCCGACTCACGTCTCAGCCGTGCGGAAGTCACGTGCCAGCCAGGCCTGCACCATGTGCCAGTCACACTTGAAACACAGGTCAGCCTCACTTGAAGCACGTGTCAGCCACGCTGGCACTGCTTGCCTGGCATGCCTGAAAAACGTGCCATACATGCCACAGACACATTGGAGCCACGCCTGAGCATCAACACAGCCAGGCATGAGCCACACCTGAGCCATGTGTGACCAAAGCCTGAATCACGTGCCAGCCACATGTGAGCCAGTCTTCTGGCACGCCTGCATTACGTGTAAGCCATGGCAGAGCTATGCCTCAACCACGTGTGAGCCATGCCTAAATCACGTGTGAAAGTCTCCTCTACCATATGCGACCCACACGAGTCGTGGGTTAGCCACGCCTGAATTCCACCTGACCCATGTGTGAGCCACACGTGAAGCATGCATGAACCCCATGTGAGACACCCTTGAACCACATCTGACCCACATGTGAAACCCACGTGTTCCATGCTTTAACCACACATGAACCACAGGGGAGCCACACATGAAACACAGCTCAGCCATGCATGAGCCACCTCACAGCCATGACTGAGTATTTGGGAGACACGTTTCACCGACATGTGAGTCACATGGGAGCCACACCTGTAGGGCATGTCACACACGCGTGACCACATGTCTGACACACATGGATAATGTGCAATGAATGCCTGAGTCACAGGGGAGCCATGCCTGAGTAGTGTGTCAGCCACACGTGATTCACGTGCCAGCCACTCCTGAAACACCTGTCACCTATGTCTGAACCACGTCTCAGTCACGACTGAGCCATGTGTCAACTGCGAATCACCAAGTGTCAGCCACACAGCAATCACGTGTCACTGAGGTCTGAACGAAGCATCACACACCACTTGAACACGTGTCACACACACCTGAATCACGTGTCACCCACACTACACTCATGCATGAGATGCATATCAGCCACTCCTGCACCAGGTGTTGAGGCACGCCTGAGTCAAGTGTCAGCCACAGCTGAGTCACGAGTCAGCCACAACTGAAGCACACGCCAGGCACATCGGAGTGACTTTTGAGCCAAGCATGAGTCACGTTTCAGTCATTCCTGAGCCACGTGTCAACCACGCCTGTGTCACATGTGAGCCATGGCTGAAGCACATGCCAGACAATCCGGAGTCACATTTCAGCCACGCAAATGTCGCGCTGTGGCCACCCCTGAGCCACTTGTCAGCCACGTCTGAACCACATGTCAGCCACAAGTGTAGCACATGTCAGCCACGCCTGAGCCCTGTGGCAACCGCCCCACAGCCGTGTCTCAGCCACACCCGAATCACATGTCACCGATGCCCAAACCACGAATCACCCAGCCCTGAAACACGTGTCACACACACCTGAAACACATGTCAGCCAAACGAGAAGCACTTGGCAGTCACGCCTGTATCAAATGACAGCCACGCCGGAAGCAAGTTCCTGCCACGCCTGAACCACATGGTAGGCCCAACAGAATCACGTGCCCGTCACGCATGAACCATGTGTGAGCCATGTGCCTACCTTGTGCCAGCGGAACGCGAGCAACGATCCAGCATCTCTCGACCTTGGTACAGCCTGGCTTGAGCCACATGCCATCCGCATCTGAACCACAAGCCAGCCACACCTGAACCACACGTCAGACACACTGGACTCATGCAGGAGCCACATGTCAGCCACTTCTGAGCCATGTGTCACCAACACTTGAACCGCCTGCCACCCATTGCTGCCCCATGTGCCAGCCACACCTGAGCCCCATGCCAGCCATGCCTGAACCACGCATCAGGCACACCTGAACAATGTGCGAGCCAAGCCTGAATCACAAGTGAGGCCCAACTAAGTCACATGTGAACCACGCCTGAGCCACGAGTCAGCAGCACCTCCACCACAGGCAAGACACGCCTGAGTCACGTGTCAGCCGCAGCTGAGTCATGTGTCAGACACGCGTGCGTCATGTGTCAGCCGCAACTGAAGCACATGCCAGGCACGCCGGAATGACCTTTGAGCCACGCATGACTCCCGTTTCAGCCACTCCTGAACCACATGTCAGCCATGCCTGAGTCACAGGTGAGCCAGGGCTGGAGAACATGCCAGACAAGAAGCCTGAATCACGTTTGAATGTCACGAGAGTCTCATTGCAGCCACACCTGCGCCACACGTCAGCCACGCCTGAGTCACATGTCACCAACACCCGGCATGTTTCACACATGCCTCAGGGACATGTCAGCCACGCCTGAACCACCAGTCACCCATGCCTGAACCACACATCAGCCACACCTGAACAAAATGCGTGCCATGGCTCAATCACATGTCAGAAACGCCTTAGTCTCGTGTGAGCCACGCCTGAGCCATGTGCCAACAAGGCCAGAGCCACGTGTGAGCTATGCCGGAGCAACACCCCAGCCACGCGTGAGCCTCACCTGAGACATGTTTTAGCCATGTGTGACAAACTCCTGAATCACGCGTCAGCCACACCTGACCCCGGTCTGAGGAACGCCTGAACTACGTGTGAGCCATGGCTCAGCCATGGCTGAACCACCTGTGAGCCACGCCTGAATCACGGGTGAAACCCTCCTGTACCATAGGAGACCTCCACAGGAGTCATGTGTGAGCCACTCCTGAGCTACACCTGAACCATATGTGAGCCTCCCTGAACCATGCCTGAACCACATGTGACACACTCGAACCACATGTGAGCCACCTGGGAAGCACGCATGTTCAATGCTAGAACCACACATGAGGCACATGGGAGCCACACTTGAAACGTGGCTGAGCCATGTGGGAGACAAGTGCCAGACACGCCTGAGTATGTGGGAGCCATGTGTCAGCAACGTCTGAGGCACGGGGGGGCCAAACATGAACGACATGTCACCCATATGTGAAGGAAACGTCTGCCGTGCACGGATACTGTGCAAAGAATGCCTGAGTCACGTGTCAGCCATGTGTGAAACATGTGTCAGCAGCACCAGCGTCATGTTTCACACATGCCTGAGTCACATGTCAGGCAAGCCTGAACCACTGGCCACCCATGTGTGAACCATGCACCAGCCACTGCTGAACCACACGAAGGCCATGCATGAACCATGAACGAACCACACCTGCATGACGGGTCAGGCACGCCTGTGTCACATGGCCACCTCAACTGAGTCATGTGTCAGCCACACCTGAATAACATGTGTGCCACGCCCGACTCACGTCTCAGCCGTGCGGAAGTCACGTGCCAGCCAGGCCTGCACCATGTGCCAGTCACACTTGAAACACAGGTCAGCCTCACTTGAAGCACGTGTCAGCCACGCTGGCACTGCTTGCCTGGCATGCCTGAAAAACGTGCCATACATGCCACAGACACATGGGAGCCACGCCTGTGCATCAACACAGCCAGGCATGAGCCACACCTGAGCCATGTGTGACCAAAGCCTGAATCATGTGCCAGCCACATGTGAGCCAGTCTTCTGGCACGCCTGCATTACGTTTAAGCCATGGCAGAGCTATGCCCCAACCACGTGTGAGCCATGCCTAAATCACGTGTGAAAGTCTCCTCTACCATATGCGACCCACACGAGTCGTGGGTTAGCCACGCCTGAATTCCACCTGACCCATGTGTGAGCCACACGTGAAGCATGCATGAACCCCATGTGAGACACCCTTGAACCACATCTGACCCACATGTGAAACCCACGTGTTCCATGCTTTAACCACACATGAACCACAGGGGAGCCACACATGAAACACAGCTCAGCCATGCATGAGCCACCTCACAGCCATGACTGAGTATTTGGGAGACACGTTTCACCGACATGTGAGTCACATGGGAGCCACACCTGTAGGGCATGTCACACACGCGTGACCACATGTCTGACACACATGGATAATGTGCAATGAATGCCTGAGTCACAGGGGAGCCATGCCTGAGTAGTGTGTCAGCCACACGTGATTCACGTGCCAGCCACTCCTGAAACACCTGTCACCTATGTCTGAACCACGTCTCAGTCACGACTGAGCCATGTGTCAACTGCGAATCACCAAGTGTCAGCCACACAGCAATCACGTGTCACTGAGGTCTGAACGAAGCATCACACACCACTTGAACACGTGTCACACACACCTGAATCACGTGTCACCCACACTACACTCATGCATGAGATGCATATCAGCCACTCCTGCACCAGGTGTTGAGGCACGCCTGAGTCAAGTGTCAGCCACAGCTGAGTCACGAGTCAGCCACAACTGAAGCACACGCCAGGCACATCGGAGTGACTTTTGAGCCAAGCATGAGTCACGTTTCAGTCATTCCTGAGCCACGTGTCAACCACGCCTGTGTCACATGTGAGCCTTGGCTGAAGCACATGCCAGACAATCCGGAGTCACATTTCAGCCACGCAAATGTCGCGCTGTGGCCACCCCTGAGCCACTTGTCAGCCACGTCTGAACCACATGTCAGCCACAAGTGTAGCACATGTCAGCCACGCCTGAGCCCTGTGGCAACCGCCCCACAGCCGTGTCTCAGCCACACCCGAATCACATGTCACCGATGCCCAAACCACGAATCACCCAGCCCTGAAACACGTGTCACACACACCTGAAACACATGTCAGCCAAACGAGAAGCACTTGGCAGTCACGCCTGTATCAAATGACAGCCACGCCGGAAGCAAGTTCCTGCCACGCCTGAACCACATGGTAGGCCCAACAGAATCACGTGCCCGTCACGCATGAACCATGTGTGAGCCATGTGCCTACCTTGTGCCAGCGGAACGCGAGCAACGATCCAGCATCTCTCGACCTTGGTACAGCCTGGCTTGAGCCACATGCCATCCGCATCTGAACCACAAGCCAGCCACACCTGAACCACACGTCAGACACACTGGACTCATGCAGGAGCCACATGTCAGCCACTTCTGAGCCATGTGTCACCAACACTTGAACCGCCTGCCACCCATTGCTGCCCCATGTGCCAGCCACACCTGAGCCCCATGCCAGCCATGCCTGAACCACGCATCAGGCACACCTGAACAATGTGCGAGCCAAGCCTGAATCACAAGTGAGGCCCAACTAAGTCACATGTGAACCACGCCTGAGCCACGAGTCAGCAGCACCTCCACCACAGGCAAGACACGCCTGAGTCACGTGTCAGCCGCAGCTGAGTCATGTGTCAGACACGCGTGCGTCATGTGTCAGCCGCAACTGAAGCACATGCCAGGCACGCCGGAATGACCTTTGAGCCACGCATGACTCCCGTTTCAGCCACTCCTGAACCACATGTCAGCCATGCCTGAGTCACAGGTGAGCCAGGGCTGGAGAACATGCCAGACAAGAAGCCTGAATCACGTTTGAATGTCACGAGAGTCTCATTGCAGCCACACCTGCGCCACACGTCAGCCACGCCTGAGTCACATGTCACCAACACCCGGCATGTTTCACACATGCCTCAGGGACATGTCAGCCACGCCTGAACCACCAGTCACCCATGCCTGAACCACACATCAGCCACACCTGAACAAAATGCGTGCCATGGCTCAATCACATGTCAGAAACGCCTTAGTCTCGTGTGAGCCACGCCTGAGCCATGTGCCAACAAGGCCAGAGCCACGTGTGAGCTATGCCGGAGCAACACCCCAGCCACGCGTGAGCCTCACCTGAGACATGTTTTAGCCATGTGTGACAAACTCCTGAATCACGCGTCAGCCACACCTGACCCCGGTCTGAGGAACGCCTGAACTACGTGTGAGCCATGGCTCAGCCATGGCTGAACCACCTGTGAGCCACGCCTGAATCACGGGTGAAACCCTCCTGTACCATAGGAGACCTCCACAGGAGTCATGTGTGAGCCACTCCTGAGCTACACCTGAACCATATGTGAGCCTCCCTGAACCATGCCTGAACCACATGTGACACACTCGAACCACATGTGAGCCACCTGGGAAGCACGCATGTTCAATGCTAGAACCACACATGAGGCACATGGGAGCCACACTTGAAACGTGGCTGAGCCATGTGGGAGACAAGTGCCAGACACGCCTGAGTATGTGGGAGCCATGTGTCAGCAACGTCTGAGGCACGGGGGGGCCAAACATGAACGACATGTCACCCATATGTGAAGGAAACGTCTGCCGTGCACGGATACTGTGCAAAGAATGCCTGAGTCACGTGTCAGCCATGTGTGAAACATGTGTCAGCAGCACCAGCGTCATGTTTCACACATGCCTGAGTCACATGTCAGGCAAGCCTGAACCACTGGCCACCCATGTGTGAACCATGCACCAGCCACTGCTGAACCACACGAAGGCCATGCATGAACCATGAACGAACCACACCTGCATGACGGGTCAGGCACGCCTGTGTCACATGGCCACCTCAACTGAGTCATGTGTCAGCCACACCTGAATAACATGTGTGCCACGCCCGACTCACGTCTCAGCCGTGCGGAAGTCACGTGCCAGCCAGGCCTGCACCATGTGCCAGTCACACTTGAAACACAGGTCAGCCTCACTTGAAGCACGTGTCAGCCACGCTGGCACTGCTTGCCTGGCATGCCTGAAAAACGTGCCATACATGCCACAGACACATGGGAGCCACGCCTGTGCATCAACACAGCCAGGCATGAGCCACACCTGAGCCATGTGTGACCAAAGCCTGAATCATGTGCCAGCCACATGTGAGCCAGTCTTCTGGCACGCCTGCATTACGTTTAAGCCATGGCAGAGCTATGCCCCAACCACGTGTGAGCCATGCCTAAATCACGTGTGAAAGTCTCCTCTACCATATGCGACCCACACGAGTCGTGGGTTAGCCACGCCTGAATTCCACCTGACCCATGTGTGAGCCACACGTGAAGCATGCATGAACCCCATGTGAGACACCCTTGAACCACATCTGACCCACATGTGAAACCCACGTGTTCCATGCTTTAACCACACATGAACCACAGGGGAGCCACACATGAAACACAGCTCAGCCATGCATGAGCCACCTCACAGCCATGACTGAGTATTTGGGAGACACGTTTCACCGACATGTGAGTCACATGGGAGCCACACCTGTAGGGCATGTCACACACGCGTGACCACATGTCTGACACACATGGATAATGTGCAATGAATGCCTGAGTCACAGGGGAGCCATGCCTGAGTAGTGTGTCAGCCACACGTGATTCACGTGCCAGCCACTCCTGAAACACCTGTCACCTATGTCTGAACCACGTCTCAGTCACGACTGAGCCATGTGTCAACTGCGAATCACCAAGTGTCAGCCACACAGCAATCACGTGTCACTGAGGTCTGAACGAAGCATCACACACCACTTGAACACGTGTCACACACACCTGAATCACGTGTCACCCACACTACACTCATGCATGAGATGCATATCAGCCACTCCTGCACCAGGTGTTGAGGCACGCCTGAGTCAAGTGTCAGCCACAGCTGAGTCACGAGTCAGCCACAACTGAAGCACACGCCAGGCACATCGGAGTGACTTTTGAGCCAAGCATGAGTCACGTTTCAGTCATTCCTGAGCCACGTGTCAACCACGCCTGTGTCACATGTGAGCCATGGCTGAAGCACATGCCAGACAATCCGGAGTCACATTTCAGCCACGCAAATGTCGCGCTGTGGCCACCCCTGAGCCACTTGTCAGCCACGTCTGAACCACATGTCAGCCACAAGTGTAGCACATGTCAGCCACGCCTGAGCCCTGTGGCAACCGCCCCACAGCCGTGTCTCAGCCACACCCGAATCACATGTCACCGATGCCCAAACCACGAATCACCCAGCCCTGAAACACGTGTCACACACACCTGAAACACATGTCAGCCAAACGAGAAGCACTTGGCAGTCACGCCTGTATCAAATGACAGCCACGCCGGAAGCAAGTTCCTGCCACGCCTGAACCACATGGTAGGCCCAACAGAATCACGTGCCCGTCACGCATGAACCATGTGTGAGCCATGTGCCTACCTTGTGCCAGCGGAACGCGAGCAACGATCCAGCATCTCTCGACCTTGGTACAGCCTGGCTTGAGCCACATGCCATCCGCATCTGAACCACAAGCCAGCCACACCTGAACCACACGTCAGACACACTGGACTCATGCAGGAGCCACATGTCAGCCACTTCTGAGCCATGTGTCACCAACACTTGAACCGCCTGCCACCCATTGCTGCCCCATGTGCCAGCCACACCTGAGCCCCATGCCAGCCATGCCTGAACCACGCATCAGGCACACCTGAACAATGTGCGAGCCAAGCCTGAATCACAAGTGAGGCCCAACTAAGTCACATGTGAACCACGCCTGAGCCACGAGTCAGCAGCACCTCCACCACAGGCAAGACACGCCTGAGTCACGTGTCAGCTGCAGCTGAGTCACGCGTCAAACACGCGTGCGTCATGTGTCAGCCGCAACTGAAGCACATGCCAGGCACGCCGGAATGACCTTTGAGCCACTCATGACTCCCGTTTCAGCCACTCCTGAACCACATGTCAGCCATGCCTGAGTCACAGGTGAGCCAGGGCTGGAGAACATGCCAGACAAGAAGCCTGAATCACGTTTGAATGTCACGAGAGTCTCATTGCAGCCACACCTGTGCCACACGTCAGCCACGCCTGAGTCACATGTCACCAACACCCGGCATGTTTCACACATGCCTCAGGGACATGTCAGCCACGCCTGAACCACCAGTCACCCATGCCTGAACCACACATCAGCCACACCTGAACAAAATGCGTGCCATGGCTCAATCACATGTCAGAAACGCCTTAGTCTCGTGTGAGCCACGCCTGAGCCATGTGCCAACAAGGCCAGAGCCACGTGTGAGCTATGCCGGAGCAACACCCCAGCCACGCGTGAGCCTCACCTGAGACATGTTTTAGCCATGTGTGACAAACTCCTGAATCATGCGTCAGCCACACCTGACCCCGGTCTGAGGAACGCCTGAACTACGTGTGAGCCATGGCTCAGCCATGGCTGAACCACCTGTGAGCCACGCCTGAATCACGGGTGAAACCCTCCTGTACCATAGGAGACCTCCACAGGAGTCATGTGTGAGCCACTCCTGAGCTACACCTGAACCATATGTGAGCCTCCCTGAACCATGCCTGAACCACATGTGACACACTCGAACCACATGTGAGCCACCTGGGAAGCACGCATGTTCAATGCTAGAACCACACATGAGGCACATGGGAGCCACACTTGAAACGTGGCTGAGCCATGTGGGAGACAAGTGCCAGACACGCCTGAGTATGTGGGAGCCATGTGTCAGCAACGTCTGAGGCACGGGGGGGCCAAACATGAACGACATGTCACCCATATGTGAAGGAAACGTCTGCCGTGCACGGATACTGTGCGAAGAATGCCTGAGTCACGTGTCAGCCATGTGTGAAACATGTGTCAGCAGCACCAGCGTCATGTTTCACACATGCCTGAGTCACATGTCAGGCAAGCCTGAACCACTGGCCACCCATGTGTGAACCATGCACCAGCCACTGCTGAACCACACGAAGGCCATGCATGAACCATGAACGAACCACACCTGCATGACGGGTCAGGCACGCCTGTGTCACATGGCCACCTCAACTGAGTCATGTGTCAGCCACACCTGAATAACATGTGTGCCACGCCCGACTCACGTCTCAGCCGTGCGGAAGTCACGTGCCAGCCAGGCCTGCACCATGTGCCAGCCAGGCCTGAACCACGTGCCAGTCACACTTGAAACACAGGTCAGCCTCACTTGAAGCACGTGTCAGCCACGCTGGCGCTGCTTGCCTGGCATGCCTGAAAAACGTGCCATACATGCCACAAACACATGGGAGCCACGCCTGAGCATCAACACAGCCAGGCATGAGCCACACCTGAGCCATGTGTGACCAAAGCCTGAATCATGTGCCAGCCACATGTGAGCCAGTCTTCTGGCACGCCTGCATTACGTGTAAGCCATGGCAGAGCTATGCCTCAACCACGTGTGAGCCATGCCTAAATCACGTGTGAAAGTCTCCTCTACCATATGCGACCCACACGAGTCGTGGGTTAGCCACGCCTGAATTCCACCTGACCCATGTGTGAGCCACACGTGAAGCATGCATGAACCCCATGTGAGACACCCTTGAACCACATCTGACCCACATGTGAAACCCACGTGTTCCATGCTTTAACCACACATGAACCACAGGGGAGCCACACATGAAACACAGCTCAGCCATGCATGAGCCACCTCACAGCCATGACTGAGTATTTGGGAGACACGTTTCACCGACATGTGAGTCACATGGGAGCCACACCTGTAGGGCATGTCACACACGCGTGACCACATGTCTGACACACATGGATAATGTGCAATGAATGCCTGAGTCACAGGGGAGCCATGCCTGAGTAGTGTGTCAGCCACACGTGATTCACGTGCCAGCCACTCCTGAAACACCTGTCACCTATGTCTGAACCACGTCTCAGTCACGACTGAGCCGTGTGTCAACTGCGAATCACCAAGTGTCAGCCACACAGCAATCACGTGTCACTGAGGTCTGAACGAAGCATCACACACCACTTGAACACGTGTCACACACACCTGAATCACGTGTCACCCACACTACACTCATGCATGAGATGCATATCAGCCACTCCTGCACCAGGTGTTGAGGCACGCCTGAGTCAAGTGTCAGCCACAGCTGAGTCACGAGTCAGCCACAACTGAAGCACACGCCAGGCACATCGGAGTGACTTTTGAGCCAAGCATGAGTCACGTTTCAGTCATTCCTGAGCCACGTGTCAACCACGCCTGTGTCACATGTGAGCCATGGCTGAAGCACATGCCAGACAATCCGGAGTCACATTTCAGCCACGCAAATGTCGCGCTGTGGCCACCCCTGAGCCACTTGTCAGCCACGTCTGAACCACATGTCAGCCACAAGTGTAGCACATGTCAGCCACGCCTGAGCCCTGTGGCAACCGCCCCACAGCCGTGTCTCAGCCACACCCGAATCACATGTCACCGATGCCCAAACCACGAATCACCCAGCCCTGAAACACGTGTCACACACACCTGAAACACATGTCAGCCAAAGGAGAAGCACTTGGCAGTCACGCCTGTATCAAATGACAGCCACGCCGGAAGCAAGTTCCTGCCACGCCTGAACCACATGGTAGGCCCAACAGAATCACGTGCCCGTCACGCATGAACCATGTGTGAGCCATGTGCCTACCTTGTGCCAGCGGAACGCGAGCAACGATCCAGCATCTCTCGACCTTGGTACAGCCTGGCTTGAGCCACATGCCATCCGCATCTGAACCACAAGCCAGCCACACCTGAACCACACGTCAGACACACTGGACTCATGCAGGAGCCACATGTCAGCCACTTCTGAGCCATGTGTCACCAACACTTGAACTGCCTGCCACCCATTGCTGCCCCATGTGCCAGCCACACCTGAGCCCCATGCCAGCCATGCCTGAACCACGCATCAGGCACACCTGAACAATGTGCGAGCCAAGCCTGAATCACAAGTGAGGCCCAACTAAGTCACATGTGAACCACGCCTGAGCCACGAGTCAGCAGCACCTCCACCACAGGCAAGACACGCCTGAGTCACGTGTCAGCTGCAGCTGAGTCACGTGTCAAACACGCGTGCGTCATGTGTCAGCCTCAACTGAAGCACATGCCAGGCACGCCGGAATGACCTTTGAGCCACACATGACTCCCGTTTCAGCCACTCCTGAACCACATGTCAGCCATGCCTGAGTCACAGGTGAGCCAGGGCTGGAGAACATGCCAGACAAGAAGCCTGAATCACGTTTGAATGTCACGAGAGTCTCATTGCAGCCACACCTGTGCCACACGTCAGCCACGCCTGAGTCACATGTCACCAACACCCGGCATGTTTCACACATGCCTCAGGGACATGTCAGCCACGCCTGAACCACCAGTCACCCATGCCTGAACCACACATCAGCCACACCTGAACAAAATGCGTGCCATGGCTCAATCACATGTCAGAAACGCCTTAGTCTCGTGTCAGCCACGCCTGAGCCATGTGCCAACAAGGCCAGAGCCACGTGTGAGCTATGCCGGAGCAACACCCCAGCCACGCGTGAGCCTCACCTGAGACATGTTTTAGCCATGTGTGACAAACTCCTGAATCACGCGTCAGCCACACCTGACCCCGGTCTGAGGAACGCCTGAACTACGTGTGAGCCATGGCTCAGCCATGGCTGAACCACCTGTGAGCCACGCCTGAATCACGGGTGAAACCCTCCTGTACCATAGGAGACCTCCACAGGAGTCATGTGTGAGCCACTCCTGAGCTACACCTGAACCATATGTGAGCCTCCCTGAACCATGCCTGAACCACATGTGACACACTCGAACCACATGTGAGCCACCTGGGAAGCACGCATGTTCAATGCTAGAACCACACATGAGGCACATGGGAGCCACACTTGAAACGTGGCTGAGCCATGTGGGAGACAAGTGCCAGACACGCCTGAGTATGTGGGAGCCATGTGTCAGCAACGTCTGAGGCACGGGGGGGCCAAACATGAACGACATGTCACCCATATGTGAAGGAAACGTCTGCCGTGCACGGATACTGTGCGAAGAATGCCTGAGTCACGTGTCAGCCATGTGTGAAACATGTGTCAGCAGCACCAGCGTCATGTTTCACACATGCCTGAGTCACATGTCAGGCAAGCCTGAACCACTGGCCACCCATGTGTGAACCATGCACCAGCCACTGCTGAACCACACGAAGGCCATGCATGAACCATGAACGAACCACACCTGCATGACGGGTCAGGCACGCCTGTGTCACATGGCCACCTCAACTGAGTCATGTGTCAGCCACACCTGAATAACATGTGTGCCACGCCCGACTCACGTCTCAGCCGTGCGGAAGTCACGTGCCAGCCAGGCCTGCACCATGTGCCAGCCAGGCCTGCACCATGTGCCAGTCACACTTGAAACACAGGTCAGCCTCACTTGAAGCACGTGTCAGCCACGCTGGCACTGCTTGCCTGGCATGCCTGAAAAACGTGCCATACATGCCACAAACACATGGGAGCCACGCCTGAGCATCAACACAGCCAGGCATGAGCCACACCTGAGCCATGTGTGACCAAAGCCTGAATCATGTGCCAGCCACATGTGAGCCAGTCTTCTGGCACGCCTGCATTACGTGTAAGCCATGGCAGAGCTATGCCTCAACCACGTGTGAGCCATGCCTAAATCACGTGTGAAAGTCTCCTCTACCATATGCGACCCACACGAGTCGTGGGTTAGCCACGCCTGAATTCCACCTGACCCATGTGTGAGCCACACGTGAAGCATGCATGAACCCCATGTGAGACACCCTTGAACCACATCTGACCCACATGTGAAACCCACGTGTTCCATGCTTTAACCACACATGAACCACAGGGGAGCCACACATGAAACACAGCTCAGCCATGCATGAGCCACCTCACAGCCATGACTGAGTATTTGGGAGACACGTTTCACCGACATGTGAGTCACATGGGAGCCACACCTGTAGGGCATGTCACACACGCGTGACCACATGTCTGACACACATGGATAATGTGCAATGAATGCCTGAGTCACAGGGGAGCCATGCCTGAGTAGTGTGTCAGCCACACGTGATTCACGTGCCAGCCACTCCTGAAACACCTGTCACCTATGTCTGAACCACGTCTCAGTCACGACTGAGCCGTGTGTCAACTGCGAATCACCAAGTGTCAGCCACACAGCAATCACGTGTCACTGAGGTCTGAACGAAGCATCACACACCACTTGAACACGTGTCACACACACCTGAATCACGTGTCACCCACACTACACTCATGCATGAGATGCATATCAGCCACTCCTGCACCAGGTGTTGAGGCACGCCTGAGTCAAGTGTCAGCCACAGCTGAGTCACGAGTCAGCCACAACTGAAGCACACGCCAGGCACATCGGAGTGACTTTTGAGCCAAGCATGAGTCACGTTTCAGTCATTCCTGAGCCACGTGTCAACCACGCCTGTGTCACATGTGAGCCATGGCTGAAGCACATGCCAGACAATCCGGAGTCACATTTCAGCCACGCAAATGTCGCGCTGTGGCCACCCCTGAGCCACTTGTCAGCCACGTCTGAACCACATGTCAGCCACAAGTGTAGCACATGTCAGCCACGCCTGAGCCCTGTGGCAACCGCCCCACAGCCGTGTCTCAGCCACACCCGAATCACATGTCACCGATGCCCAAACCACGAATCACCCAGCCCTGAAACACGTGTCACACACACCTGAAACACATGTCAGCCAAACGAGAAGCACTTGGCAGTCACGCCTGTATCAAACGACAGCCACGCCGGAAGCAAGTTCCTGCCACGCCTGAACCACATGGTAGGCCCAACAGAATCACGTGCCCGTCACGCATGAACCATGTGTGAGCCCTGTGCCTACCTTGTGCCAGCGGAACGCGAGCAACGATCCAGCATCTCTCGACCTTGGTACAGCCTGGCTTGAGCCACATGCCATCCGCATCTGAACCACAAGCCAGCCACACCTGAACCACACGTCAGACACACTGGACTCATGCAGGAGCCACATGTCAGCCACTTCTGAGCCATGTGTCACCAACACTTGAACCGCCTGCCACCCATTGCTGCCCCATGTGCCAGCCACACCTGAGCCCCATGCCAGCCATGCCTGAACCACGCATCAGGCACACCTGAACAATGTGCGAGCCAAGCCTGAATCACAAGTGAGGCCCAACTAAGTCACATGTGAACCACGCCTGAGCCACGAGTCAGCAGCACCTCCACCACAGGCAAGACACGCCTGAGTCACGTGTCAGCCGCAGCTGAGTCACGCGTCAACCATGCGTGCGTCATGTGTCAGCCGCAACTGAAGCACATGCCAGGCACGCCGGAATGACCTTTGAGCCACACATGACTCCCGTTTCAGCCACTCCTGAACCACATGTCAGCCATGCCTGAGTCACAGGTGAGCCAGGGCTGGAGAACATGCCAGACAAGAAGCCTGAATCACGTTTGAATGTCACGAGAGTCTCATTGCAGCCACACCTGCGCCACACGTCAGCCACGCCTGAGTCACATGTCACCAACACCCGGCATGTTTCACACATGCCTCAGGGACATGTCAGCCACGCCTGAACCACCAGTCACCCATGCCTGAACCACACATCAGCCACACCTGAACAAAATGCGTGCCATGGCTCAATCACATGTCAGAAACGCCTTAGTCTCGTGTCAGCCACGCCTGAGCAATGTGCCAACAAGGCCAGAGCCACGTGTGAGCTATGCCGGAGCAACACCCCAGGCACGCGTGAGCCCCACCTGAGACATGTTTTAGCCATGTGTGACAAACTCCTGAATCACGCGTCAGCCACACCTGACCCCGGTCTGAGGAACGCCTGAACTACGTGTGAGCCATGGCTGAGCCATGGCTGAACCACCTGTGAGCCACGCCTGAATCACGGGTGAAACCCTCCTGTACCATAGGAGACCTCCACAGGAGTCATGTGTGAGCCACTCCTGAGCTACACCTGAACCATATGTGAGCCTCCCTGAACCATGCCTGAACCACATGTGACACACTCGAACCACATGTGAGCCACCTGGGAAGCACGCATGTTCAATGCTAGAACCACACATGAGGCACATGGGAGCCACACTTGAAACGTGGTTGAGCCATGTGGGAGACAAGTGCCAGACACGCCTGAGTATGTGGGAGCCATGTGTCAGCAACGTCTGAGGCACGGGGGGGCCAAACATGAACGACATGTCACCCATATGTGAAGGAAACGTCTGCCGTGCACGGATACTGTGCGAAGAATGCCTGAGTCACGTGTCAGCCATGTGTGAAACATGTGTCAGCAGCACCAGCGTCATGTTTCACACATGCCTGAGTCACATGTCAGGCAAGCCTGAACCACTGGCCACCCATGTGTGAACCATGCACCAGCCACTGCTGAACCACACGAAGGCCATGCATGAACCATGAACGAACCACACCTGCATGACGGGTCAGGCACGCCTGTGTCACATGGCCACCTCAACTGAGTCATGTGTCAGCCACACCTGAATAACATGTGTGCCACGCCCGACTCACGTCTCAGCCGTGCGGAAGTCACGTGCCAGCCAGGCCTGGACCATGTGCCAGCCAGGCCTGAACCACGTGCCAGTCACACTTGAAACACAGGTCAGCCTCACTTGAAGCACGTGTCAGCCACGCTGGCACTGCTTGCCTGGCATGCCTGAAAAACGTGCCATACATGCCACAAACACATGGGAGCCACGCCTGAGCATCAACACAGCCAGGCATGAGCCACACCTGAGCCATGTGTGACCAAAGCCTGAATCATGTGCCAGCCACATGTGAGCCAGTCTTCTGGCACGCCTGCATTACGTGTAAGCCATGGCAGAGCTATGCCTCAACCACGTGTGAGCCATGCCTAAATCACGTGTGAAAGTCTCCTCTACCATATGCGACCCACACGAGTCGTGGGTTAGCCACGCCTGAATTCCACCTGACCCATGTGTGAGCCACACGTGAAGCATGCATGAACCACATGTGAGACACCCTTGAACCACATCTGACCCACATGTGAAACCCACGTGTTCCATGCTTTAACCACACATGAACCACAGGGGAGCCACACATGAAACACAGCTGAGCCATGCATGAGCCACCTCACAGCCATGACTGAGTATTTGGGAGACACGTTTCACCGACATGTGAGTCACATGGGAGCCACACCTGTAGGGCATGTCACACACGTGTGACCACATGTCTGACACACATGGATAATGTGCAATGAATGCCTGAGTCACAGGGGAGCCATGCCTGAGTAGTGTGTCAGCCACACGTGATTCACGTGCCAGCCACTCCTGAAACACCTGTCACCTATGTCTGAACCACGTCTCAGTCACGACTGAGCCGTGTGTCAACTGCGAATCACCAAGTGTCAGCCACACAGCAATCACGTGTCACTGAGGTCTGAACGAAGCATCACACACCACTTGAACACGTGTCACACACACCTGAATCACGTGTCACCCACACTACACTCACGCATGAGATGCATATCAGCCACTCCTGCACCAGGTGTTGAGGCACGCCTGAGTCAAGTGTCAGCCACAGCTGAGTCACGAGTCAGCCACAACTGAAGCACACGCCAGGCACATCGGAGTGACTTTAGAGCCAAGCATGAGTCACGTTTCAGTCATTCCTGAGCCACGTGTCAACCACGCCTGTGTCACATGTGAGCCATGGCTGAAGCACATGCCAGACAATCCGGAGTCACATTTCAGCCACGCAAATGTCGCGCTGTGGCCACCCCTGAGCCACTTGTCAGCCACGTCTGAACCACATGTCAGCCACAAGTGTAGCACATGTCAGCCACGCCTGAGCCCTGTGGCAACCGCCCCACAGCCGTGTCTCAGCCACACCCGAATCACATGTCACCGATGCCCAAACCACGAATCACCCAGCCCTGAAACACGTGTCACACACACCTGAAACACATGTCAGCCAAACGAGAAGCACTTGGCAGTCACGCCTGTATCAAACGACAGCCACGCCGGAAGCAAGTTCCTGCCACGCCTGAACCACATGGTAGGCCCAACAGAATCACGTGCCCGTCACGCATGAACCATGTGTGAGCCCTGTGCCTACCTTGTGCCAGCGGAACGCGAGCAACGATCCAGCATCTCTCGACCTTGGTACAGCCTGGCTTGAGCCACATGCCATCCGCATCTGAACCACAAGCCAGCCACACCTGAACCACACGTCAGACACACTGGACTCATGCAGGAGCCACATGTCAGCCACTTCTGAGCCATGTGTCACCAACACTTGAACCGCCTGCCACCCATTGCTGCCCCATGTGCCAGCCACACCTGAGCCCCATGCCAGCCATGCCTGAACCACGCATCAGGCACACCTGAACAATGTGCCAGCCAAGCCTGAATCACAAGTGAGGCCCAACTAAGTCACGTGTGAACCACGCCTGAGCCACGAGTCAGCAGCACCTCCACCACAGGCAAGACATGCCTGAATCACGTGTCAGCCGCAGCTGAAGCACATGCCAGGCACGCCGGAATGACCTTTGAGCCACACATGACTCCCGTTTCAGCCACTCCTGAACCACATGTCATCCATGCCTGAGTCACAGGTGAGCCAGGGCTGGAGAACATGCCAGACAAGAAGCCTGAATCACGTTTGAATGTCACGAGAGTCTCATTGCAGCCACACCTGTGCCACACGTCAGCCACGCCTGAGTCACATGTCACCAACACCCGGCATGTTTCACACATGCCTCAGGGACATGTCAGCCACGCCTGAACCACCAGTCACCCATGCCTGAACCACACATCAGCCACACCTGAACAAAATGCGTGCCATGGCTCAATCACATGTCAGAAACGCCTTAGTCTCGTGTCAGCCACGCCTGAGCCACGTGCCAACAATGCCAGAGCCACGTGTGAGCTATGCCGGAGCAACACCCCAGCCACGCGTGAGCCTCACCTGAGACATGTTTTAGCCATGTGTGACAAACTCCTGAATCATGCGTCAGCCACACCTGACCCCGGTCTGAGGAACGCCTGAACTACGTGTGAGCCATGGCTCAGCCATGGCTGAACCACCTGTGAGCCACGCCTGAATCACGGGTGAAACCCTCCTGTACCATAGGAGACCTCCACAGGAGTCATGTGTGAGCCACTCCTGAGCTACACCTGAACCATATGTGAGCCTCCCTGAACCATGCCTGAACCCCATGTGACACACTCGAACCACATGTGAGCCACCTGGGAAGCACGCATGTTCAATGCTAGAACCACACATGAGGCACATGGGAGCCACACTTGAAACGTGGCTGAGCCATGTGGGAGACAAGTGCCAGACACGCCTGAGTATGTGGGAGCCATGTGTCAGCAACGTCTGAGGCACGGGGGGGCCAAACATGAACGACATGTCACCCATATGTGAAGGAAACGTCTGCCGTGCACGGATACTGTGCGAAGAATGCCTGAGTCACGTGTCAGCCATGTGTGAAACATGTGTCAGCAGCACCAGCGTCATGTTTCACACATGCCTGAGTCACATGTCAGGCAAGCCTGAACCACTGGCCACCCATGTGTGAACCATGCACCAGCCACTGCTGAACCACACGAAGGCCATGCATGAACCATGAACGAACCACACCTGCATGACGGGTCAGGCACGCCTGTGTCACATGGCCACCTCAACTGAGTCATGTGTCAGCCACACCTGAATAACATGTGTGCCACGCCCGACTCACGTCTCAGCCGTGCGGAAGTCACGTGCCAGCCAGGCCTGCACCATGTGCCAGCCAGGCCTGAACCACGTGCCAGTCACACTTGAAACACAGGTCAGCCTCACTTGAAGCACGTGTCAGCCACGCTGGCACTGCTTGCCTGGCATGCCTGAAAAACGTGCCATACATGCCACAAACACATGGGAGCCACGCCTGAGCATCAACACAGCCAGGCATGAGCCACACCTGAGCCATGTGTGACCAAAGCCTGAATCATGTGCCAGCCACATGTGAGCCAGTCTTCTGGCACGCCTGCATTACGTGTAAGCCATGGCAGAGCTATGCCTCAACCACGTGTGAGCCATGCCTAAATCACGTGTGAAAGTCTCCTCTACCATATGCGACCCACACGAGTCGTGGGTTAGCCACGCCTGAATTCCACCTGACCCATGTGTGAGCCACACGTGAAGCATGCATGAACCACATGTGAGACACCCTTGAACTACATCTGACCCACATGTGAAACCCACGTGTTCCATGCTTTAACCACACATGAACCACAGGGGAGCCACACATGAAACACAGCTCAGCCATGCATGAGCCACCTCACAGCCATGACTGAGTATTTGGGAGACACGTTTCACCGACATGTGAGTCACATGGGAGCCACACCTGTAGGGCATGTCACACACGCGTGACCACATGTCTGACACACATGGATAATGTGCAATGAATGCCTGAGTCACAGGGGAGCCATGCCTGAGTAGTGTGTCAGCCACACGTGATTCACGTGCCAGCCACTCCTGAAACACCTGTCACCTATGTCTGAACCACGTCTCAGTCACGACTGAGCCGTGTGTCAACTGCGAATCACCAAGTGTCAGCCACACAGCAATCACGTGTCACTGAGGTCTGAACGAAGCATCACACACCACTTGAACACGTGTCACACACACCTGAATCACGTGTCACCCACACTACACTCATGCATGAGATGCATATCAGCCACTCCTGCACCAGGTGTTGAGGCACGCCTGAGTCAAGTGTCAGCCACAGCTGAGTCACGAGTCAGCCACAACTGAAGCACACGCCAGGCACATCGGAGTGACTTTTGAGCCAAGCATGAGTCACGTTTCAGTCATTCCTGAGCCACGTGTCAACCACGCCTGTGTCACATGTGAGCCATGGCTGAAGCACATGCCAGACAATCCGGAGTCACATTTCAGCCACGCAAATGTCGCGCTGTGGCCACCCCTGAGCCACTTGTCAGCCACGTCTGAACCACATGTCAGCCACAAGTGTAGCACATGTCAGCCACGCCTGAGCCCTGTGGCAACCGCCCCACAGCCGTGTCTCAGCCACACCCGAATCACATGTCACCGATGCCCAAACCACGAATCACCCAGCCCTGAAACACGTGTCACACACACCTGAAACACATGTCAGCCAAACGAGAAGCACTTGGCAGTCACGCCTGTATCAAATGACAGCCACGCCGGAAGCAAGTTCCTGCCACGCCTGAACCACATGGTAGGCCCAACAGAATCACGTGCCCGTCACGCATGAACCATGTGTGAGCCATGTGCCTACCTTGTGCCAGCGGAACGCGAGCAACGATCCAGCATCTCTCGACCTTGGTACAGCCTGGCTTGAGCCACATGCCATCCGCATCTGAACCACAAGCCAGCCACACCTGAACCACACGTCAGACACACTGGACTCATGCAGGAGCCACATGTCAGCCACTTCTGAGCCATGTGTCACCAACACTTGAACCGCCTGCCACCCATTGCTGCCCCATGTGCCAGCCACACCTGAGCCCCATGCCAGCCATGCCTGAACCACACATCAGCCACACCTGAACAAAATGCGTGCCATGGCTCAATCACATGTCAGAAACACCTTAGACTCGTGTCAGCCACGCCTGAGCCATGTGCCAACAAGGCCAGAGCCACGTGTGAGCTATGCCGGAGCAACACCCCAGCCACGCGTGAGCCTCACCTGAGACATGTTTTAGCCATGTGTGACAAACTCCTGAATCACGCGTCAGCCACACCTGACCCCGGTCTGAGGAACGCCTGAACTACGTGTGAGCCATGGCTCAGCCATGGCTGAACCACCTGTGAGCCACGCCTGAATCACGGGTGAAACCCTCCTGTACCATAGGAGACCTCCACAGGAGTCATGTGTGAGCCACTCCTGAGCTACACCTGAACCATATGTGAGCCTCCCTGAACCATGCCTGAACCCCATGTGACACACTCGAACCACATGTGAGCCACCTGGGAAGCACGCATGTTCAATGCTAGAACCACACATGAGGCACATGGGAGCCACACTTGAAACGTGGCTGAGCCATGTGGGAGACAAGTGCCAGACACGCCTGAGTATGTGGGAGCCATGTGTCAGCAACGTCTGAGGCACGGGGGGGCCAAACATGAACGACATGTCACCCATATGTGAAGGAAACGTCTGCCGTGCACGGATACTGTGCGAAGAATGCCTGAGTCACGTGTCAGCCATGTGTGAAACATGTGTCAGCAGCACCAGCGTCATGTTTCACACATGCCTGAGTCACATGTCAGGCAAGCCTGAACCACTGGCCACCCATGTGTGAACCATGCACCAGCCACTGCTGAACCACACGAAGGCCATGCATGAACCATGAACGAACCACACCTGCATGACGGGTCAGGCACGCCTGTGTCACATGGCCACCTCAACTGAGTCATGTGTCAGCCACACCTGAATAACATGTGTGCCACGCCCGACTCACGTCTCAGCCGTGCGGAAGTCACGTGCCAGCCAGGCCTGCACCATGTGCCAGCCAGGCCTGAACCACGTGCCAGTCACACTTGAAACACAGGTCAGCCTCACTTGAAGCACGTGTCAGCCACGCTGGCACTGCTTGCCTGGCATGCCTGAAAAACGTGCCATACATGCCACAAACACATGGGAGCCACGCCTGAGCATCAACACAGCCAGGCATGAGCCACACCTGAGCCATGTGTGACCAAAGCCTGAATCATGTGCCAGCCACATGTGAGCCAGTCTTCTGGCACGCCTGCATTACGTGTAAGCCATGGCAGAGCTATGCCTCAACCACGTGTGAGCCATGCCTAAATCACGTGTGAAAGTCTCCTCTACCATATGCGACCCACACGAGTCGTGGGTTAGCCACGCCTGAATTCCACCTGACCCATGTGTGAGCCACACGTGAAGCATGCATGAACCCCATGTGAGACACCCTTGAACCACATCTGACCCACATGTGAAACCCACGTGTTCCATGCTTTAACCACACATGAACCACAGGGGAGCCACACATGAAACACAGCTCAGCCATGCATGAGCCACCTCACAGCCATGACTGAGTATTTGGGAGACACGTTTCACCGACATGTGAGTCACATGGGAGCCACACCTGTAGGGCATGTCACACACGCGTGACCACATGTCTGACACACATGGATAATGTGCAATGAATGCCTGAGTCACAGGGGAGCCATGCCTGAGTAGTGTGTCAGCCACACGTGATTCACGTGCCAGCCACTCCTGAAACACCTGTCACCTATGTCTGAACCACGTCTCAGTCACGACTGAGCCGTGTGTCAACTGCGAATCACCAAGTGTCAGCCACACAGCAATCACGTGTCACTGAGGTCTGAACGAAGCATCACACACCACTTGAACACGTGTCACACACACCTGAATCACGTGTCACCCACACTACACTCATGCATGAGATGCATATCAGCCACTCCTGCACCAGGTGTTGAGGCACGCCTGAGTCAAGTGTCAGCCACAGCTGAGTCACGAGTCAGCCACAACTGAAGCACACGCCAGGCACATCGGAGTGACTTTTGAGCCAAGCATGAGTCACGTTTCAGTCATTCCTGAGCCACGTGTCAACCACGCCTGTGTCACATGTGAGCCATGGCTGAAGCACATGCCAGACAATCCGGAGTCACATTTCAGCCACGCAAATGTCGCGCTGTGGCCACCCCTGAGCCACTTGTCAGCCACGTCTGAACCACATGTCAGCCACAAGTGTAGCACATGTCAGCCACGCCTGAGCCCTGTGGCAACCGCCCCACAGCCGTGTCTCAGCCACACCCGAATCACATGTCACCGATGCCCAAACCACGAATCACCCAGCCCTGAAACACGTGTCACACACACCTGAAACACATGTCAGCCAAACGAGAAGCACTTGGCAGTCACGCCTGTATCAAATGACAGCCACGCCGGAAGCAAGTTCCTGCCACGCCTGAACCACATGGTAGGCCCAACAGAATCACGTGCCCGTCACGCATGAACCATGTGTGAGCCATGTGCCTACCTTGTGCCAGCGGAACGCGAGCAACGATCCAGCATCTCTCGACCTTGGTACAGCCTGGCTTGAGCCACATGCCATCCGCATCTGAACCACAAGCCAGCCACACCTGAACCACACGTCAGACACACTGGACTCATGCAGGAGCCACATGTCAGCCACTTCTGAGCCATGTGTCACCAACACTTGAACCGCCTGCCACCCATTGCTGCCCCATGTGCCAGCCACACCTGAGCCCCATGCCAGCCATGCCTGAACCACGCATCAGGCACACCTGAACAATGTGCCAGCCAAGCCTGAATCACAAGTGAGGCCCAACTAAGTCACGTGTGAACCACGCCTGAGCCACGAGTCAGCAGCACCTCCACCACAGGCAAGACACGCCTGAGTCACGTGTCAGCTGCAGCTGAGTCACGCGTCAACCATGCGTGCGTCATGTGTCAGCCGCAACTGAAGCACATGCCAGGCACGCCGGAATGACCTTTGAGCCACACATGACTCCCGTTTCAGCCACTCCTGAACCACATGTCAGCCATGCCTGAGTCACAGGTGAGCCAGGGCTGGAGAACATGCCAGACAAGAAGCCTGAATCACGTTTGAATGTCACAAGAGTCTCATTGCAGCCACACCTGTGCCACACGTCAGCCACGCCTGAGTCACATGTCACCAACACCCGGCATGTTTCACACATGCCTCAGGGACATGTCAGCCACGCCTGAACCACCAGTCACCCATGCCTGAACCACACATCAGCCACACCTGAACAAAATGCGTGCCATGGCTCAATCACATGTCAGAAACGCCTTAGTCTCGTGTCAGCCACGCCTGAGCCATGTGCCAACAAGGCCAGAGCCACGTGTGAGCTATGCCGGAGCAACACCCCAGCCACGCGTGAGCCTCACCTGAGACATGTTTTAGCCATGTGTGACAAACTCCTGAATCATGCGTCAGCCACACCTGACCCCGGTCTGAGGAACGCCTGAACTACGTGTGAGCCATGGCTCAGCCATGGCTGAACCACCTGTGAGCAACGCCTGAATCACGGGTGAAACCCTCCTGTACCATAGGAGACCTCCACAGGAGTCATGTGTGAGCCACTCCTGAGCTACACCTGAACCATATGTGAGCCTCCCTGAACCATGCCTGAAACACATGTGACACACTCGAACCACATGTGAGCCACCTGGGAAGCACGCATGTTCAATGCTAGAACCACACATGAGGCACATGGGAGCCACACTTGAAACGTGGCTGAGCCATGTGGGAGACAAGTGCCAGACACGCCTGAGTATGTGGGAGCCATGTGTCAGCAACGTCTGAGGCACGGGGGGGCCAAACATGAACGACATGTCACCCATATGTGAAGGAAACGTCTGCCGTGCACGGATACTGTGCGAAGAATGCCTGAGTCACGTGTCAGCCATGTGTGAAACATGTGTCAGCAGCACCAGCGTCATGTTTCACACATGCCTGAGTCACATGTCAGGCAAGCCTGAACCACTGGCCACCCATGTGTGAACCATGCACCAGCCACTGCTGAACCACACGAAGGCCATGCATGAACCATGAACGAACCACACCTGCATGACGGGTCAGGCACGCCTGTGTCACATGGCCACCTCAACTGAGTCATGTGTCAGCCACACCTGAATAACATGTGTGCCACGCCCGACTCACGTCTCAGCCGTGCGGAAGTCACGTGCCAGCCAGGCCTGCACCATGTGCCAGCCAGGCCTGAACCACGTGCCAGTCACACTTGAAACACAGGTCAGCCTCACTTGAAGCACGTGTCAGCCACGCTGGCACTGCTTGCCTGGCATGCCTGAAAAACGTGCCATACATGCCACAAACACATGGGAGCCACGCCTGAGCATCAACACAGCCAGGCATGAGCCACACCTGAGCCATGTGTGACCAAAGCCTGAATCATGTGCCAGCCACATGTGAGCCAGTCTTCTGGCACGCCTGCATTACGTGTAAGCCATGGCAGAGCTATGCCTCAACCACGTGTGAGCCATGCCTAAATCACGTGTGAAAGTCTCCTCTACCATATGCGACCCACACGAGTCGTGGGTTAGCCACGCCTGAATTCCACCTGACCCATGTGTGAGCCACACGTGAAGCATGCATGAACCACATGTGAGACACCCTTGAACCACATCTGACCCACATGTGAAACCCACGTGTTCCATGCTTTAACCACACATGAACCACAGGGGAGCCACACATGAAACACAGCTGAGCCATGCATGAGCCACCTCACAGCCATGACTGAGTATTTGGGAGACACGTTTCACCGACATGTGAGTCACATGGGAGCCACACCTGTAGGGCATGTCACACACGCGTGACCACATGTCTGACACACATGGATAATGTGCAATGAATGCCTGAGTCACAGGGGAGCCATGCCTGAGTAGTGTGTCAGCCACACGTGATTCACGTGCCAGCCACTCCTGAAACACCTGTCACCTATGTCTGAACCACGTCTCAGTCACGACTGAGCCGTGTGTCAACTGCGAATCACCAAGTGTCAGCCACACAGCAATCACGTGTCACTGAGGTCTGAACGAAGCATCACACACCACTTGAACACGTGTCACACACACCTGAATCACGTGTCACCCACACTACACTCATGCATGAGATGCATATCAGCCACTCCTGCACCAGGTGTTGAGGCACGCCTGAGTCAAGTGTCAGCCACAGCTGAGTCACGAGTCAGCCACAACTGAAGCACACGCCAGGCACATCGGAGTGACTTTTGAGCCAAGCATGAGTCACGTTTCAGTCATTCCTGAGCCACGTGTCAACCACGCCTGTGTCACATGTGAGCCATGGCTGAAGCACATGCCAGACAATCCGGAGTCACATTTCAGCCACGCAAATGTCGCGCTGTGGCCACCCCTGAGCCACTTGTCAGCCACGTCTGAACCACATGTCAGCCACAAGTGTAGCACATGTCAGCCACGCCTGAGCCCTGTGGCAACCGCCCCACAGCCGTGTCTCAGCCACACCCGAATCACATGTCACCGATGCCCAAACCACGAATCACCCAGCCCTGAAACACGTGTCACACACACCTGAAACACATGTCAGCCAAACGAGAAGCACTTGGCAGTCACGCCTGTATCAAATGACAGCCACGCCGGAAGCAAGTTCCTGCCACGCCTGAACCACATGGTAGGCCCAACAGAATCACGTGCCCGTCACGCATGAACCATGTGTGAGCCATGTGCCTACCTTGTGCCAGCGGAACGCGAGCAACGATCCAGCATCTCTCGACCTTGGTACAGCCTGGCTTGAGCCACATGCCATCCGCATCTGAACCACAAGCCAGCCACACCTGAACCACACGTCAGACACACTGGACTCATGCAGGAGCCACATGTCAGCCACTTCTGAGCCATGTGTCACCAACACTTGAACCGCCTGCCACCCATTGCTGCCCCATGTGCCAGCCACACCTGAGCCCCATGCCAGCCATGCCTGAACCACACATCAGCCACACCTGAACAAAATGCGTGCCATGGCTCAATCACATGTCAGAAACACCTTAGACTCGTGTCAGCCACGCCTGAGCCATGTGCCAACAAGGCCAGAGCCACGTGTGAGCTATGCCGGAGCAACACCCCAGCCACGCGTGAGCCTCACCTGAGACATGTTTTAGCCATGTGTGACAAACTCCTGAATCACGCGTCAGCCACACCTGACCCCGGTCTGAGGAACGCCTGAACTACGTGTGAGCCATGGCTCAGCCATTGCTGAACCACCTGTGAGCCACGCCTGAATCACGGGTGAAACCCTCCTGTACCATAGGAGACCTCCACAGGAGTCATGTGTGAGCCACTCCTGAGCTACACCTGAACCATATGTGAGCCTCCCTGAACCATGCCTGAACCCCATGTGACACACTCGAACCACATGTGAGCCACCTGGGAAGCACGCATGTTCAATGCTAGAACCACACATGAGGCACATGGGAGCCACACTTGAAACGTGGCTGAGCCATGTGGGAGACAAGTGCCAGACACGCCTGAGTATGTGGGAGCCATGTGTCAGCAACGTCTGAGGCACGGGGGGGCCAAACATGAACGACATGTCACCCATATGTGAAGGAAACGTCTGCCGTGCACGGATACTGTGCGAAGAATGCCTGAGTCACGTGTCAGCCATGTGTGAAACATGTGTCAGCAGCACCAGCGTCATGTTTCACACATGCCTGAGTCACATGTCAGGCAAGCCTGAACCACTGGCCACCCATGTGTGAACCATGCACCAGCCACTGCTGAACCACACGAAGGCCATGCATGAACCATGAACGAACCACACCTGCATGACGGGTCAGGCACGCCTGTGTCACATGGCCACCTCAACTGAGTCATGTGTCAGCCACACCTGAATAACATGTGTGCCACGCCCGACTCACGTCTCAGCCGTGCGGAAGTCATGTGCCAGCCAGGCCTGCACCATGTGCCAGCCAGGCCTGAACCACGTGCCAGTCACACTTGAAACACAGGTCAGCCTCACTTGAAGCACGTGTCAGCCACGCTGGCACTGCTTGCCTGGCATGCCTGAAAAACGTGCCATACATGCCACAAACACATGGGAGCCACGCCTGAGCATCAACACAGCCAGGCATGAGCCACACCTGAGCCATGTGTGACCAAAGCCTGAATCATGTGCCAGCCACATGTGAGCCAGTCTTCTGGCACGCCTGCATTACGTGTAAGCCATGGCAGAGCTATGCCTCAACCACGTGTGAGCCATGCCTAAATCACGTGTGAAAGTCTCCTCTACCATATGCGACCCACACGAGTCGTGGGTTAGCCACGCCTGAATTCCACCTGACCCATGTGTGAGCCACACGTGAAGCATGCATGAACCACATGTGAGACACCCTTGAACCACATCTGACCCACATGTGAAACCCACGTGTTCCATGCTTTAACCACACATGAACCACAGGGGAGCCACACATGAAACACAGCTCAGCCATGCATGAGCCACCTCACAGCCATGACTGAGTATTTGGGAGACACGTTTCACCGACATGTGAGTCACATGGGAGCCACACCTGTAGGGCATGTCACACACGTGTGACCACATGTCTGACACACATGGATAATGTGCAATGAATGCCTGAGTCACAGGGGAGCCATGCCTGAGTAGTGTGTCAGCCACACGTGATTCACGTGCCAGCCACTCCTGAAACACCTGTCACCTATGTCTGAACCACGTCTCAGTCACGACTGAGCCGTGTGTCAACTGCGAATCACCAAGTGTCAGCCACACAGCAATCACGTGTCACTGAGGTCTGAACGAAGCATCACACACCACTTGAACACGTGTCACACACACCTGAATCACGTGTCACCCACACTACACTCATGCATGAGATGCATATCAGCCACTCCTGCACCAGGTGTTGAGGCACGCCTGAGTCAAGTGTCAGCCACAGCTGAGTCACGAGTCAGCCACAACTGAAGCACACGCCAGGCACATCGGAGTGACTTTTGAGCCAAGCATGAGTCACGTTTCAGTCATTCCTGAGCCACGTGTCAACCACGCCTGTGTCACATGTGAGCCATGGCTGAAGCACATGCCAGACAATCCGGAGTCACATTTCAGCCACGCAAATGTCGCGCTGTGGCCACCCCTGAGCCACTTGTCAGCCACGTCTGAACCACATGTCAGCCACAAGTGTAGCACATGTCAGCCACGCCTGAGCCCTGTGGCAACCGCCCCACAGCCGTGTCTCAGCCACACCCGAATCA
Organism: Equus caballus; assembly: GCF_041296265.1. Classification (NCBI taxonomy): domain Eukaryota; kingdom Metazoa; phylum Chordata; class Mammalia; order Perissodactyla; family Equidae; genus Equus; species Equus caballus. The sequence goes on from NC_091715.1 coordinate 49,490,220, forward strand.
CATGTCACCGATGCCCAAACCACGAATCACCCAGCCCTGAAACACGTGTCACACACACCTGAAACACATGTCAGCCAAACGAGAAGCACTTGGCAGTCACGCCTGTATCAAATGACAGCCACGCCGGAAGCAAGTTCCTGCCACGCCTGAACCACATGGTAGGCCCAACAGAATCACGTGCCCGTCACGCATGAACCATGTGTGAGCCATGTGCCTACCTTGTGCCAGCGGAACGCGAGCAACGATCCAGCATCTCTCGACCTTGGTACAGCCTGGCTTGAGCCACATGCCATCCGCATCTGAACCACAAGCCAGCCACACCTGAACCACACGTCAGACACACTGGACTCATGCAGGAGCCACATGTCAGCCACTTCTGAGCCATGTGTCACCAACACTTGAACCGCCTGCCACCCATTGCTGCCCCATGTGCCAGCCACACCTGAGCCCCATGCCAGCCATGCCTGAACCACACATCAGCCACACCTGAACAAAATGCGTGCCATGGCTCAATCACATGTCAGAAACACCTTAGACTCGTGTCAGCCACGCCTGAGCCATGTGCCAACAAGGCCAGAGCCACGTGTGAGCTATGCCGGAGCAACACCCCAGCCACGCGTGAGCCTCACCTGAGACATGTTTTAGCCATGTGTGACAAACTCCTGAATCACGCGTCAGCCACACCTGACCCCGGTCTGAGGAACGCCTGAACTACGTGTGAGCCATGGCTCAGCCATGGCTGAACCACCTGTGAGCCACGCCTGAATCACGGGTGAAACCCTCCTGTACCATAGGAGACCTCCACAGGAGTCATGTGTGAGCCACTCCTGAGCTACACCTGAACCATATGTGAGCCTCCCTGAACCATGCCTGAACCACATGTGACACACTCGAACCACATGTGAGCCACCTGGGAAGCACGCATGTTCAATGCTAGAACCACACATGAGGCACATGGGAGCCACACTTGAAACGTGGCTGAGCCATGTGGGAGACAAGTGCCAGACACGCCTGAGTATGTGGGAGCCATGTGTCAGCAACGTCTGAGGCACGGGGGGGCCAAACATGAACGACATGTCACCCATATGTGAAGGAAACGTCTGCCGTGCACGGATACTGTGCAAAGAATGCCTGAGTCACGTGTCAGCCATGTGTGAAACATGTGTCAGCAGCACCAGCGTCATGTTTCACACATGCCTGAGTCACATGTCAGGCAAGCCTGAACCACTGGCCACCCATGTGTGAACCATGCACCAGCCACTGCTGAACCACACGAAGGCCATGCATGAACCATGAACGAACCACACCTGCATGACGGGTCAGGCACGCCTGTGTCACATGGCCACCTCAACTGAGTCATGTGTCAGCCACACCTGAATAACATGTGTGCCACGCCCGACTCACGTCTCAGCCGTGCGGAAGTCACGTGCCAGCCAGGCCTGCACCATGTGCCAGCCAGGCCTGAACCACGTGCCAGTCACACTTGAAACACAGGTCAGCCTCACTTGAAGCACGTGTCAGCCACGCTGGCACTGCTTGCCTGGCATGCCTGAAAAACGTGCCATACATGCCACAGACACATGGGAGCCACGCCTGAGCATCAACACAGCCAGGCATGAGCCACACCTGAGCCATGTGTGACCAAAGCCTGAATCATGTGCCAGCCACATGTGAGCCAGTCTTCTGGCACGCCTGCATTACGTGTAAGCCATGGCAGAGCTATGCCTCAACCACGTGTGAGCCATGCCTAAATCACGTGTGAAAGTCTCCTCTACCATATGCGACCCACACGAGTCGTGGGTTAGCCACGCCTGAATTCCACCTGACCCATGTGTGAGCCACACGTGAAGCATGCATGAACCACATGTGAGACACCCTTGAACCACATCTGACCCACATGTGAAACCCACGTGTTCCATGCTTTAACCACACATGAACCACAGGGGAGCCACACATGAAACACAGCTCAGCCATGCATGAGCCACCTCACAGCCATGACTGACTATTTGGGAGACACGTTTCACCGACATGTGAGTCACATGGGAGCCACACCTGTAGGGCATGTCACACACGCGTGACCACATGTCTGACACACATGGATAATGTGCAATGAATGCCTGAGTCACAGGGGAGCCATGCCTGAGTAGTGTGTCAGCCACACGTGATTCACGTGCCAGCCACTCCTGAAACACCTGTCACCTATGTCTGAACCACGTCTCAGTCACGACTGAGCCGTGTGTCAACTGCGAATCACCAAGTGTCAGCCACACAGCAATCACGTGTCACTGAGGTCTGAACGAAGCATCACACACCACTTGAACACGTGTCATACACACCTGAATCACGCGTCACCCACACTACACTCATGCATGAGATGCATATCAGCCACTCCTGCACCAGGTGTTGAGGCACGCCTGAGTCAAGTGTCAGCCACAGCTGAGTCACGAGTCAGCCACAACTGAAGCACACGCCAGGCACATCGGAGTGACTTTTGAGCCAAGCATGAGTCACGTTTCAGTCATTCCTGAGCCACGTGTCAACCACGCCTGTGTCACATGTGAGCCATGGCTGAAGCACATGCCAGACAATCCGGAGTCACATTTCAGCCACGCAAATGTCACGCTGTGGCCACCCCTGAGCCACTTGTCAGCCACGTCTGAACCACATGTCAGCCACAAGTGTAGCACATGTCAGCCACGACTGAGCCCTGTGGCAACCGCCCCACAGCCGTGTCTCAGCCACACCCGAATCACATGTCACCGATGCCCAAACCACGAATCACCCAGCCCTGAAACACGTGTCACACACACCTGAAACACATGTCAGCCAAACGAGAAGCACTTGGCAGTCACGCCTGTATCAAATGACAGCCACGCCAGAAGCAAGTTCCTGCCACGCCTGAACCACATGGTAGGCCCAACAGAATCACGTGCCCGTCACGCATGAACCATGTGTGAGCCATGTGCCTACCTTGTGCCAGTGGAACGCGAGCAACGATCCAGCATCTCTCGACCTTGGTACAGCCTGGCTTGAGCCACATGCCATCCGCATCTGAACCACAAGCCAGCCACACCTGAACCACACGTCAGACACACTGGACTCATGCAGGAGCCACATGTCAGCCACTTCTGAGCCATGTGTCACCAACACTTGAACCGCCTGCCACCCATTGCTGCCCCATGTGCCAGCCACACCTGAGCCCCATGCCAGCCATGCCTGAACCATGCATCAGGCACACCTGAACAATGTGCCAGCCAAGCCTGAATCACAAGTGAGGCCCAACTAAGTCACATGTGAACCACGCCTGAGCCAGGAGTCAGCAGCACCTCCACCACAGGCAAGACACGCCTGAGTCACGTGTCAGCTGCAGCTGAGTCACGCGTCAACCATGCGTGGGTCATGTGTCAGCCGCAACTGAAGCACATGCCAGGCATGCCGGAATGACCTTTGAGCCACACATGACTCCCGTTTCAGCCACTCCTGAACCACATGTCAGCCATGCCTGAGTCACAGGTGAGCCAGGGCTGGAGAACATGCCAGACAAGAAGCCTGAATCACGTTTGAATGTCACGAGAGTCTCATTGCAGCCACACCTGTGCCACACGTCAGCCACGCCTGAGTCACATGTCACCAACATCCGGCATGTTTCACACATGCCTCAGGGACATGTCAGCCACGCCTGAACCACCAGTCACCCATGCCTGAACCACACATCAGCCACACCTGAACAAAATGCGTGCCATGGCTCAATCACCTGTCAGAAACGCCTTAGTCTCGTGTCAGCCACGCCTGAGCCATGTGCCAACAAGGCCAGAGCCACGTGTGAGCTATGCCGGAGCAACACCCCAGCCACGCGTGAGCCTCACCTGAGACATGTTTTAGCCATGTGTGACAAACTCCTGAATCACGCGTCAGCCACACCTGACCCCAGTCTGAGGAACGCCTGAACTACGTGTGAGCCATGGCTCAGCCATGGCTGAACCACCTGTGAGCCACGCCTGAATCACGGGTGAAACCCTCCTGTACCATAGGAGACCTCCACAGGAGTCATGTGTGAGCCACTCCTGAGCTACACCTGAACCATATGTGAGCCTCCCTGAACCATGCCTGAACCACATGTGACACACTCGAACCACATGTGAGCCACCTGGGAAGCACGCATGTTCAATGCTAGAACCACACATGAGGCACATGGGAGCCACACTTGAAACGTGGCTGAGCCATGTGGGAGACAAGTGCCAGACACGCCTGAGTATGTGGGAGCCATGTGTCAGCAACGTCTGAGGCACGGGGGGGCCAAACATGAACGACATGTCACCCATATGTGAAGGAAACGTCTGCCGTGCACGGATACTGTGCGAAGAATGCCTGAGTCACGTGTCAGCCATGTGTGAAACATGTGTCAGCAGCACCAGCGTCATGTTTCACACATGCCTGAGTCACATGTCAGGCAAGCCTGAACCACTGGCCACCCATGTGTGAACCATGCACCAGCCACTGCTGAACCACACGAAGGCCATGCATGAACCATGAACGAACCACACCTGCATGACGGGTCAGGCACGCCTGTGTCACATGGCCACCTCAACTGAGTCATGTGTCAGCCACACCTGAATAACATGTGTGCCACGCCCGACTCACGTCTCAGCCGTGCGGAAGTCACGTGCCAGCCAGGCCTGCACCATGTGCCAGCCAGGCCTGAACCACGTGCCAGTCACACTTGAAACACAGGTCAGCCTCACTTGAAGCACGTGTCAGCCACGCTGGCACTGCTTGCCTGGCATGCCTGAAAAACGTGCCATACATGCCACAAACACATGGGAGCCACGCCTGAGCATCAACACAGCCAGGCATGAGCCACACCTGAGCCATGTGTGACCAAAGCCTGAATCATGTGCCAGCCACATGTGAGCCAGTCTTCTGGCACGCCTGCATTACGTGTAAGCCATGGAAGAGCTATGCCTCAACCACGTGTGAGCCATGCCTAAATCACGTGTGAAAGTCTCCTCTACCATATGCGACCCACACGAGTCGTGGGTTAGCCACGCCTGAATTCCACCTGACCCATGTGTGAGCCACACGTGAAGCATGCATGAACCACATGTGAGACACCCTTGAACCACATCTGACCCACATGTGAAACCCACGTGTTCCATGCTTCAACCACACATGAACCGCAGGGGAGCTACACATGAAACACAGCTGAGCCATGCATGAGCCACCTCACAGCCATGACTGAGTATTTGGGAGACACGTTTCACCGACATGTGAGTCACATGGGAGCCACACCTGTAGGGCATGTCACACACGTGTGACCACATGTCTGACACACATGGATAATGTGCAATGAATGCCTGAGTCACAGGGGAGCCATGCCTGAGTAGTGTGTCAGCCACACGTGATTCACGTGCCAGCCACTCCTGAAACACCTGTCACCTATGTCTGAACCACGTCTCAGTCACGACTGAGCCATGTGTCAACTGCGAATCACCAAGTGTCAGCCACACAGCAATCACGTGTCACTGAGGTCTGAACGAAGCATCACACACCACTTGAACACGTGTCACACACACCTGAATCACGTGTCACCCACACTACACTCATGCATGAGATGCATATCAGCCACTCCTGCACCAGGTGTTGAGGCACGCCTGAGTCAAGTGTCAGCCACAGCTGAGTCACGAGTCAGCCACAACTGAAGCACACGCCAGGCACATCGGAGTGACTTTTGAGCCAAGCATGAGTCACGTTTCAGTCATTCCTGAGCCACGTGTCAACCACGCCTGTGTCACATGTGAGCCATGGCTGAAGCACATGCCAGACAATCCGGAGTCACATTTCAGCCACGCAAATGTCGCGCTGTGGCCACCCCTGAGCCACTTGTCAGCCACGTCTGAACCACATGTCAGCCACAAGTGTAGCACATGTCAGCCACGCCTGAGCCCTGTGGCAACTGCCCCACAGCCGTGTCTCAGCCACACCCGAATCACATGTCACCGATGCCCAAACCACGAATCACCCAGCCCTGAAACACGTGTCACACACACCTGAAACACGTCAGCCAAACGAGAAGCACTTGGCAGTCACGCCTGTATCAAATGACAGCCACGCCGGAAGCAAGTTCCTGCCACGCCTGAACCACATGGTAGGCCCAACAGAATCACGTGCCCGTCACGCATGAACCATGTGTGAGCCATGTGCCTACCTTGTGCCAGCGGAACGCGAGCAACGATCCAGCATCTCTCGACCTTGGTACAGCCTGGCTTGAGCCACATGCCATCCGCATCTGAACCACAAGCCAGCCACACCTGAACCACACGTCAGACACACTGGACTCATGCAGGAGCCACATGTCAGCCACTTCTGAGCCATGTGTCACCAACACTTGAACCGCCTGCCACCCATTGCTGCCCCATGTGCCAGCCACACCTGAGCCCCATGCCAGCCATGCCTGAACCACGCATCAGGCACACCTGAACAATGTGCGAGCCAAGCCTGAATCACAAGTCAGGCCCAACTAAGTCACATGTGAACCACGCCTGAACCACGAGTCAGCAGCACCTCCACCACAGGCAAGACACGCCTGAGTCACGTGTCAGCCACAGCTGAGTCACGCGTCCAACACGCCTGCGTCATGTGTCAGCCGCAACTGAAGCGCATGCCAGGCACACCGGAATGACCTTTGAGCCACACATGACTCCCGTTTCAGCCACTCCTGAACCACATGTCAGCCATGCCTGAGTCACAGGTGAGCCAGGGCTGGAGAACATGCCAGACAAGAAGCCTGAATCACGTTTGAATGTCACGAGAGTCTCATTGCAGCCACACCTGCGCCACACGTCAGCCACGCCTGAGTCACATGTCACCAACACCCGGCATGTTTCACACATGCCTCAGGGACATGTCAGCCACGCCTGAACCACCAGTCACCCATGCCTGAACCACACATCAGCCACACCTGAACAAAATGCGTGCCATGGCTCAATCGCATGTCAGAAACGCCTTAGTCTCGTGTCAGCCCCGCCTGAGCCACGTGCCAACAAAGCCAGAGCCACGTGCCAACAACGCCAGAGCCACGTGTGAGCTATGCCGGAGCAACACCCCAGCCATGCGTGAGCCTCACCTGAGACATCTTTTAGCCATGTGTGACAAACTCCTGAATCATGCGTCAGCCACACCTGACGCCGGTCTGAGGAACGCCTGAACTACGTGTGAGCCATGGCTCAGCCATGGCTGAACCACCTGTGAGCCACGCCTGAATCACGGGTGAAACCCTCCTGTACCATAGGAGACCTCCACAGGAGTCATGTGTGAGCCACTCCTGAGCTACACCTGAACCATATGTGAGCCTCCCTGAACCATGCCTGAACCCCATGTGACACACTCGAACCACATGTGAGCCACCTGTGAAGCACGCATGTTCAATGCTAGAACCACACATGAGGCACATGGGAGCCATACTTGAAACGTGGCTGAGCCATGTGGGAGACAAGTGCCAGACACGCCTGAGTATGTGGGAGCCATGTGTCAGCAACGTCTGAGGCACGGGGAGGCCAAACATGAATGACATGTCACCCATATGTGAAGGACACGTCTGCCGTGCATGGATACTGTGCGAAGAATGCCTGAGTCACGTGTCAGCCATGTGTGAAACATGTGTCAGCAGCACCAGCGTCATGTTTCACACATGCCTGAGTCACATGTCAGGCAAGCCTGAACCACTGGCCACCCATGTGTGAACCATGCACCAGCCACTGCTGAACCACACGAAGGCCATGCATGAACCATGAACGAACCACACCTGCATGACGGGTCAGGCACGCCTGTGTCACATGGCCACCTCAACTGAGTCATGTGTCAGCCACACCTGAATAACATGTGTGCCACGCCCGACTCACGTCTCAGCCGTGCGGAAGTCACGTGCCAGCCAGGCCTGCACCATGTGCCAGCCAGGCCTGAACCACGTGCCAGTCACACTTGAAACACAGGTCAGCCTCACTTGAAGCACGTGTCAGCCACGCTGGCACTGCTTGCCTGGCATGCCTGAAAAACGTGCCATACATGCCACAAACACATGGGAGCCACGCCTGAGCATCAACACAGCCAGGCATGAGCCACACCTGAGCCATGTGTGACCAAAGCCTGAATCATGTGCCAGCCACATGTGAGCCAGTCTTCGGGCACGCCTGCATTATGTGTAAGCCATGGCAGAGCTATGCCTCAACCACGTGTGAGCCATGCCTAAGTCATGTGTGAAAATCTCCTCTACCATATGCGACCCACATGAGACGTGCGTTCGCCATGCCTGAATTCCACTGACCCATGTGTGAGCCACACGTGAAGCGTGCAGGAACCACATGTGAGACACCCTTGAACCACATCTGACCCACATGTGAAACACACGTGTTCCATGCTTTAACCACACATGAACCACAAGGGAGCCACACATGAAACACAGCTGAGCCATGCATGAGCCACCTCACAGCCATGACTGAGTATTAGGGAGACACGTTTCACCGACATGTGAGTCAAATGGGAGCCACAAATGTAGGGCATGTCACACACGCGTGACCACATGTCTGACACACATGGATAATGTGCAATGAATGCCTGAGTCACAGGGGAGCCATGCCTGAGTAGTGTGTCAGGAACACGTGATTCACGTGCCAGCCACTCCTGTAACACCTGTCACCTATGTCTGAACCACATCTCAGTCACGACTGAGCCATGTGTCAACTGCGAATCACCAAGTGTCAGCCACACAGCAATCACGTGTCACTGAGGTCTGAACGAAGCATCACACACCACTTGAACACGTGTCACACACACCTGAATCACGTGTCACCCACACTACACTCATGCATGAGATGCATATCAGCCACTCCTGCACCAGGTGTTGAGGCACGCCTGAGTCAAGTGTCAGCCACAGCTGAGTCACGAGTCAGCTACAACTGAAGCACACGCCAGGCACATCGGAGTGACTTTTGAGCCAAGCATGAGTCACGTTTCAGTCATTCCCGAGCCACGTGTCAACCACGCCTGTGTCACATGTGAGCCATTGCTGAAGCACATGCCAGACAATCCAGAGTCACATTTCAGCCACGCAAATGTCGCGCTGTGGCCACCCCTGAGCCACTTGTCAGCCACGTCTGAACCACATGTCAGCCACAAGCGTAGCACATGTCAGCCACGCCTGAGCCATGTGGCAACCGCCCCACAACCGTGTCTCAGCCACACCCGAATCACATGTCACCGATGCCCAAACCACGAATCACCCAGCCCTGAAACACGTGTCACACACACCTGAAACACATGTCAGCCAAACGAGGAGCACTTGGCAGTCACGCCTGTATCAAATGACAGCCACGCCGGAAGCAAGTTCCTGCCACGCCTGAACCACATGGTAGGCCCAACAGAATCACGTGCCCGTCACGCATGAACCATGTGTGAGCCCTGTGCCTACCTTGTGCCAGCGGAACGCTAGCAACGATCCAGCATCTCTCGACCTTGGTACAGCCTGGCTTGAGCCACATGCCATCCGCATCTGAACCACAAGCCAGCCACACCTGAACCACACGTCAGACACACTGGACTCATGCAGGAGCCACATGTCAGCCACCTCTGAGCCATGTGTCACCAACACTTGAACCGCCTGCCACCCATTGCTGCCCCATGTGCCAGCCACACCTGAGCCCCATGCCAGCCATGCCTGAACCACGCATCAGGCACACCTGAACAATGTGGGAGCCAAGCCTGAATCACAAGTGAGGCCCAACTAAGTCACATGTGAACCACGCCTGAGCCACGAGTCAGCAGCACCTCCACCACAGGCAAGACACGCCTGAGTCACGTGTCAGCCGCAGCTGAGTCACGCGTCAACCACGCCTGCGTCATGTGTCAGCCGCAACTGAAGCACATGCCAGGCACGCCGGAATGACCTTTGAGCCACACATGACTCCCGTTTCAGCCACTCCTGAACCACATGTCAGCCATGCCTGAGTCACAGGTGAGCCAGGGCTGGAGAACATGCCAGACAAGAAGCCTGAATCACGTTTGAATGTCACGAGAGTCTCATTGTAGCCACACCTGTGCCACACGTCAGCCACGCCTGAGTCACATGTCACCAACACCCGGCATGTTTCACACATGCCTCAGGCACATGGCAGCCACGCCTGAACCACCAGTCACCCATGCCTGAACCACACATCAGCCACACCTGAACAAAATGCGTGCCATGGCTCAATCACATGTCAGAAACGCCTTAGTGTCGTGTCAGCCACGCCTGAGCCACGTGCCAACAACGCCAGAGCCACGTGTGAGCTATGCCAGAGCAACACCCCAGCCACGCGTGAGCCTCACCTGAGACATGTTTTAGCCATGTGTGACAAACTCCTGAATCATGCGTCAGCCACACCTGACGCCGGTCTCAGGAACGCCTGAACTACGTGTGAGCCATGGCTCAGCCATGGCTGAACCACCTGTGAGCCACGCCTGAATCACGGGTGAAACCCTCCTGTACCATAGGAGACCTCCACATGAGTCATGTGTGAGCCACTCCTGAGCTACACCTGAACCATATGTGAGCCTCCCTGAACCATGCCTGAACCCCATGTGACACACTCGAACCACATGTGAGCCACCTGTGAAGCACGCATGTTCAATGCTAGAACCACACATGAGGCACGTGGGAGCCATACTTGAAACGTGGCTGAGCCATGTGGGAGACAAGTGCCAGACACGCCTGAGTATGTGGGAGCCATGTGTCAGCAACGTCTGAGGCACGGGGGGGCCAAACATGAATGACATGTCACCCATATGTGAAGGACACGTCTGCCGTGCACGGATACTGTGCGAAGAATGCCTGAGTCACGTGTCAGCCATGTGTGAAACATGTGTCAGCAGCAGCAGCGTCATGTTTCACACATGCCTGAATCACATGTCAGGCAAGCCTGAACCACTGGCCACCCATGTGTGAACCATGCACCAGCCACTGCTGAACCACACGAAGGCCATGCATGAACCATGAACGAACCACACCTGCATGACGGGTCAGGCACGCCTGTGTCACATGGCCACCTCAACTGAGTCATGTGTCAGCCACACCTGAATAACATGTGTGCCACGCCAGACTCACGTCTCAGCCGTGCAGAAGTCACGTGCCAGCCAGGCCTGAACCATGTGCCAGCCAGGCCTGAAACACGTGCTTCGTCACTCAGTTCTCATGGAAGGACTGACCTTTGGGCACTGTGTGGTCAGAGTTTGAATTTTCTTAACAATTCATGAAGACACGTCCTTATTCCTGTTTTACAAATTAAGAAATAGGCACTGAGAGTTTCAATAGCTGGCCCAGGGACACATAGCTAAGTCATAGGCTGGAACAAGACATCCTTTGGTACACATACCTGGTCTAGTGTTCATTGAGACAAGAACAAATAAATGGGGAAGTTCATTCAGTAGCTGAAAACTCTCAGAGGCCACGGAGCCTGGGATTCTGACCTCGGAAATATTGCCCTGTCTTTCAGCTCAACCAGCTCTTCTGGAACAGCAGTGGCAGGAGCTATTTTTCTGACTGTCAAGTTTTAGCATTCACTTGAGTTTCAACTCAGGACCTAATGACTCTGGAAAGTTCTCCTTCTGTAAAAAAAATTCCCATTCCACAGTCTCTCAGTTCCAGCTGTTATGCAAGAGAATCCTTGGAATATAGAACTGTTACCTAAAATCCAGCGTCTTCCTAAACCAGTGAGCCCAACAGGTTTAGAACCTCAAGGAAGCCTGCATAAACTCGGAAGTCATGGAGGTACCTAGTGCTGGGAGCCATGGAATATAGTGTGTAGGAATCATGCCTTGGTCAAGATTCATGGAAGAAGGGGGCCTAGAACCAGTTGACTTAGGATCCAGCAGTCTAACCGTGCTGTTCAGTAGCGTATCCACTAAGCACATGAGGCAATTTAAGTCTTTATACACCTGTTGGGATAGAGTTCGCACACCGTGTGTTCATCTGCTTATCTCTTAGGATTTTCTATATATGATATGTCATCTGCAAAAGGAAATAGTTTTACACCTTCCTTTCCAACCTGGATGCCTTTTATTTCTTTTTCTTACCTAACTGCCCTCATTAGAACCTCTAGTACAATGTGGTTACCACATGAGATGAGGGCAGACATTGCTCTCTTGTCCCTGGTCTTAGGGGGAAATTTTCAGTCTTTCACCATTGAGTATGTTGTTAGCTGTGGGCGTTTCAGGGATGATATTTATCAGGCGGAGAAAATTTCTTTCTATTCCTAATGTGTTGAGTGATTTCTTTTTTCATCCTGAGGGATTTGTATTTTGTGAAACCTATATTCCATGTGTGTATTGAGATTATGTGGTATTTGTCCTTTACTCTATTAATACGGCATATTATGTTAATCAATTTTTCAGATAGAAAAAATTTTCAGCTAAAGGTGAGTGATTAAGACCTTCTCAGGTCTTTTCTGGTTATGCACAGAGCCCTGCACACTTACAGCCTTCTAGATAACCACAAATCCACTGGAGCTTTCCAAAGCCCCCATGGACATTTCATTCCCACAATTTTTCTTTTATGCTTCTGCTCACCTCTTGCCGGCCTCAACTGGTATAGCTCACTCAGGCCTCTGAAATGTAAAACAATTACCACTGATGTTTTTTCTTCGAGTGCTCTGGGGAAAAGCTTTCCTCACTGAGCAAGCTCTGAGTCAACTAAAGGGAAGCCCTGAGAGTGAGGCTTTTACAAGGAGCTACCAGACGGGTCAAATAGTGACAGTTCAGTGGGGATGGGTCTTTTGAGAGTTCCAAATCCATTATGGCTGCTAAGGTGTTGGTTTTCAGAGCTACCATGGTTCTGAGACTGATGGTTTTCAAAGTTATTGAGAATACTGTGAGGGCAGGATGGGAATAGTGCAAGTTATAATGCCACAGAGCTTACTCGCTCCTCCAAGAATCAAGTTTTTCTTAAAAAAAAAAACAGTCCTCAAATTGCTGTAAGCCTTTGGTTAATTTCTAGACTTCTGAAAATATTGATTTTGACCATTTTGACCAGTCTTTTCTTTTTTTTTTTTGTATTTTCAGAAATCCTTTCTCCAACATTTCCCTGCGACTACTTATTTATAAATCAATTACATTAAATTAAAATGCCTGGGAAATTTAGCTCCTTGTTCACGCCCAGTAGGCACATTTTAACTGCTCAATAACAACATAGGACTAATAATGACTGTATTGGGTAGGGCAGACAAATGTTCACATCCTTACGGAAAGTTCTCTTGAACAGGACCTAGAATCAGGGTAGAATTCCAGACATCCTTATGCACCCTTTGTGCCCTTCTAGTTCTGTCCCCACAGTAACCACACTGGGGGACCATCTGTGTAGGTTCTCACCATTGATGAGGAGACCAGACAGAATTGCCATCTGTGAGGAATTCCTGTGACTGACTCAGAATGGTACCCACCTACAGAGCCTTACCCTGGACAAGATCAGTGTCTTTGTGGATGGGAAGCCTCCCTGGTCACTGCGAGAGGAGTAGGCTTCCAACTTCTATACCTGGGGTTGTTCCTGGGAATCTGGAGGACTGGAGCGGAGAGAGCATGGAACCTTCTAAGGCTAGTGGGAGGTGGCATAGGCCCCCAGGCTTTACCCACCATTGAGGGAGAGAAAAGGAGACCCAGTGGAATATAAGATGCCTTCTCCTAGACAGCTCTGTGAGCTCAGGCTAGTCACCTCCCCTCTCTGGACTCTGTTTCCTTATCTCTGCACTGACAGCCACTTGGCCAGTTGGTCAGTGAGGGCCTCTAGCTGTGTGTGAACCAGCATTGACAAGTGTGGCAGGGTGGACCTGTTTCCACATCCATAGGCTGTATAAAAATAGGAATGAGCCTGACTTGGCCCACAGGCTGTAGTTTGCCAAGTCCTGCTCTAGATCAGCACCATGAACTCGAGCTTTCTGCAATGATGGAAATGTTCTATATCTGTGCTGTCCAGTGCAAACTACCTGTGGCTATCGAGTACTTTAAGTTACATTATTGTGACTAGGATTTATGGTTACCGATTTCTAATGGTACTGAGGAACCAGGTTTTTAATTTTACATAATTAAAATTTATTTTAACTTAAAAAGGCACTTGTTGTAACTCCACATTGGACGACACATTGGCTGGGGAGAGGTTGCACAAGTACAGGGACCTGAAACCCTCCCACCATGCACAACAGGTGCTGTGTGTCCAAGCCCTCCTGGAGTTTATGTTGTAGTTGGTAACAACAATGACAGGTGATTGAAAATTATAAATTATGTGATGGGAACCAATCCATGATTGGGAGTGGTAATCTGAGAAGGTTCCTTGGAGGAAATTACATTATAAGAGAATCCTCAAAAATGAGTATAAAACAACTCAGTAAAGAAGGGGATGAATATTTTTCTATGCAGAGGAGAAAGCTTTTGAGTGAGAATTTACATATTTAGAGAGATCCCATGGGCTTGCCAGTTATGATGACCCATTCTCCCCATGACCATCATAAGATGGCCAGGCCGAATTTCAGTTCTCCGTGCCCAGAGGTATAAGTTTGATTCAATTTGTTACTCTCTTGACATGCGATAATGGCCTTGAATATGTAGCAAAATTCCCTGATTTTTCAGAGGTGCGAAATGGGGTTGAAACATCACGATGTCTGCTTGACTTTAATATTTCAATGAGAATATCCATTTTCATTGAAGCAAGGGTGGCAAGTGTTAATAATTTACACATTGGAAGAAATATTGGTTTAATTGGCTAAAATATACATTGTTAAATCTAGGTGATGGATGTTTCTGATATTGTTCTACTTTTCTGTGTTTGAAAAGTTTTATTTAAAAAAGTAAAACACACATGTATTCTCTATTCCATTCACTTCCAGGGTATTCTCCCAGCAGAAATGGTGCCTTGACTGAGCATTCTGGTCAACCTCAAGGAAGCCCCAGCCCAGGGTGGGGAGGGAATATCTTGATGCTCTGACCCATAAAAGATAACCATGCAAACAGGGTCTTGGGTGATGATGAAAGTTGGCCAACCCATGTCAAAGAGTGTTGCAACACAGTGAGGGGACAGCAGCAGCCCTGGGGGAATTACAGGAGGTGGCTCACAGGAGCAATTGTCTGCCCACCTCTCCCCTTCTAGACCATCGTTCTCATTTGATTGGCAGGATTCATGGTGCTCATCACATGCCTGATCTGCTGTCTCCTGGTAAGCAAGGAAGTGTTGTTTGTCTTCTTACTATTGGGTTGTAAGAACTCTTTATATACTATAAATACATGTGCTTTGCTAGGAATATGCTTTGCAAATGTTTTCTCCCATTGATCACTTGGTATGCAGAGCTCCTTTAGAGCTTAAATTAATAGTGAAATTATCTACCTGACTCTTAGCGACTCACTCCCACATCCCAGATATTTCCGTCAACCCAAATGGTCATGTGCAAAAATAAATAACTCGGAAAACATATCCACCCCCCACCAATTCCTGATTTCCAGATTTTACTCAAATGCTCATACAATAGATACTCTTTCCTCAAGATTGGCAGTGATGCCAGATCACCACATCCTCATCTTCATTTCTCTTCTCCTATTCCTATCATCCCAGGATTCCATGGGCTATGATCTCAATAATTCCCTTGGAATGATCCAAACTTTCTTCCTGCTCATATTTGTCTTGTAAAACTTCAAACCCCAGAAGATCCTGGTTATCTGCCATGCCTTACCTGCTGCTGGTCTTATGTTAAGTGCTAAGAAAAGCACATAACATATGTTGGTACCACTATATATCCAATATCACCTACCTCAACTGGGAATTATCCATAAAGGCTGGAAATTTTACTTTCTTTTTATGTGTCAGTAATTTACTCCTTGATTTTCCACAGAGCCTGTTTTTAATATTCCCCACTTTCCTTATTCCTTCATACATATTCAAAGTCGCTTAACTTTCCTCACATTTCACAGAGAAATTGCTGTCTATAACTCCTTCTCTGTAGTGGTGAACCATTGAGAAAAGGTCATCTATATTATGCGTCTCTGTCCCACCACCTCCTCAGACCCCCCACACTCCATCTGCGCTCACTATTCTATGGGTGATTCCCTTGGTAAGGCCGCACTGACTCCTTTCTTTCTAGACTCAAGAGAAACTTTTCATTATTCATCCTACGTGATCCTTAAATGGAAATCTTTTAAGTATGTTTGCAACAACTTAGAGATGTGAATCTTATGTTACAACTGTGAACGTTATAATATGTCAATACATAGAATATATATCTGAAAAAATTCAAGTTACAAATGGAGATTATGCTACAGCTGGAAGGTGCAAACTGGATTTGTGGAACCAATAAAAACAAAGCCCAGAATCTAAACTCTGTCATTATTAATTTTTATATAGATTGCATGCATGAATGATAATATCATGGTTATAATTGGTTAAAATATACTATTAAAATTAGGTTCAGCTGTTTGTTTTTATTTTCTTAAATGTGGCCACTGGAAAGTTTTGATTTTATGTTATAGAGTGTTAACGCTACTATTGGACAGCACCGGTCAAGGCATGAATGAAAATAAAGCACAGAGAAAGTGGCTAGGGGGGCCGGCCCGGTGGTGCAGCGGTTAAGTTCGCACGTTCCGCTTTATGGCAGCCTGGGGTTCACCAGTTCGGAACCCAGGTGTGGACTTGGCACCGATCTGCAAAAGCCATGCTGTGGTAGTCATCCCATGTATAAAGTAGGGGAAGATGGGCATGGATGTTAGCTCAGGGCCACTCTTCCTCAGTGAAAAGAGGAGGATTGGCAGTAGTTAGCTCAGGGCTAACCTTCCTCAAAAAAAGTGGTTAGGGGACATTTTTCCCAAGAAAAGGACTATACGCTGGCCCACATTGCAAGAGGCAGTAAACACTCTCATTCACACACACACACACACACACACAAAATGAAACAAATGTCATCCTAGAGTCCCACCACTACTTCTCAAGTGGCATGAGGTTGCACTCCTACATAGTCCTAAATGCACTAATCTCAAGAAAGTAATCAGAAATCAAGATAATTTACCAATTAGGAAGATCTAAAACCAGAGTCTAAGGGTCAAAATTCGTTTTGTGAACTTTCCCTCAATGGCTTCTGTTATTAATTCAATATGCTAGGGAGACTCTTTGAAGGAGAGTTGTTTTAAAACTCACTTTTTCTTTACTATGTAAATATATACAAGATATGTAAAGAATAATTGAGTTACACCAGCCAATCAATGAAAAGGAGATGATAGAATACAAACATCACTACTATAAATCACTATTGGATTAGCGAATTGGTCAGGGAACAGATGACATTGGATTAATTTGGACCTCATTAGAATGATTCTGGTTTCATGAACCATCATATTGCAGGTATTATGCTAGGACCTATGAAACAGCCATCCCCCCCCCCCCACACACACAATTTACCTATCAAGGCCCACCAACAGGACCAGTCCTTGCTGACAACTCTCCTGACTCAACCCCTCTGATAACACCTGGAGAGTTTTACAGAAATCCCACCCTGTCACTACATGCTTCTAGCTGCCACAGGCCAGGGAAACATTTCTAGAAGGCTCATGCTCTGTGCATGCCCAGATCTGGGGATGACACTTCTCCTTAGTGTGAAGAAAAGGATCAGAGTGCAGACCCTGTGAGCTGCAGCAATTAGGACAAGGACGGGGGTTTGTGACAGAGAGAAGAAAACCTTTAGAGGGTACCATCACTAGGGTCCAAGAAGCCCCAGTGATTCCTGGATAGAATCAAAGAAGACGCTTAAGGACAGAACACATAGGTTTGGGTGTGATTCTGCTTGGGAATGCCTGTAGGATGACATATGTGACAGTGGTAAAGCATTCAACAGTGTTGTTCATTCTTTTATTCATTGTATGTCATGGAGTGCTTTCTACATACATCCGGGCACTAGTCTCACCCTCTGGAGCTTATGAACAGTGTCAGAAGATTTTTTAAATTTTATTTATAATGCATAGATACAGTGCTTATGATATGCTAGGTGTTCCAAGCATTTTACAGACATTACCTCCTTTAATACTCTCCATGACTTTACAAAGTGGGTACACTTATCATTATTGCCAACTGACAGATGAAGAAACTGAGGCACCAATGACATAGTAATTTGCCCAATACACATATCTAGTAAGTGACTGTGCTGAAATTTGAGCAGGAGATGTTTGCTCCATTTTCTATGCTGCTAATAATGATATTTGCTCTCCAAAGACTTTGCACATTGAAAATATTTGATCAACTTATCCGTTTTCTTGGTATATTCAATAGCCTAGTTTATCTGTTTGAAAAATATAATACCTGCATAGAAACTATTGCACATACACGCCCAAATTACTTCTAACAATATCCCTCGTCCTTGAAAATTAATACAGAGAACACTTCAAAACATTTCTTGCCCAGGCTGGGCGGGCTCTGAGGAAATCCCAGTGTTACTCTAATAAGCCAAGGGCAGGCTAGGAGTTGGGTCTCAGGGGAAAGGTGACCTCAGAAGTTACCACTCAATTACAAAATAGATGGGAAGGTCTCAGCAGTAACTGAATTCAGGGTCTGGTGGAGTTTCAACCTGGTGCTCATTTTCTGGCTTGGGTTTAGGGGCTGGTGCTGCATTACAGGGAGAAGGGATGAGTCACTGTGTTCTTGGGGAAACCAGACCCATGAAAGAGAAGAAATGATGGTTTTCTTTCACAATGGACTCGTAGTGAGAAAAATTGGGCCTGGAAGAGATAATTGTGTGCTTAGTGTGACCAGAAGGAATTGCACCTGCTTCAGCCAAAGCAGACAGCCCTTCCACATGAACACATCTTATCTAAATAAGACCAAGAAGGAGGAAATAATTTAATGCTCTTCTGGAGGTGAGATGTGTGGTGGTAGAGATCTGCCTAGAAGGTTCCAAAAATCCTCACTAAGGTGACATTTGCTGTGGCCAGAATGACAAGGGTAAGCCAGCCCTGCCTTTGCTGGGAAGAGTTAGTGTGTCAGGGCGAAGGCACCTCTGGTGAAGAAACTCACAGGAAGAAGTGAGTTTAACCAGAAGAGGTCAGAAAGGCAGCAGTGTGGCTGGAGGGATCCTGAGAAGAGAGAGCAGGGGAGAAAGGAGGATGACAGGGCCGGATCCTGGGACCTGGTAGACTATTTCCTTTTCCTCTTTGACAACATTGCTCTAAAATCTTGCACCTATAAAGCACAAATATTTAACATCTTATAACTTCTGTGTCCCAGGCTTCAGGCATGGCTTAGCTGGGTGCCTCTGCCTCAAGGTCTCTCTGAAGTAGGGGAAGCAGTTACTATTGAGGCTCAACTGGGGGAGAATTTGCTCCCAAGCTCAACACTCACATGAGTGTTGTCAGAATTCATTTGGACTGACAGTCTGAGTTCCTATCCTTCTGTTGGCTGGGCACTCCCTCAGGTCTCTCCTATGGAGCCTCTACATAGGGCAACTGAAAACATGGGCATTTGCTTTTCCATTTGCAGAGATATGACAGAGAGAGAGAGAGAGATGGAAACAGGGAGAAGGAAAGAGGGAGGGAACTCAAGAAAGCGAGTAAGAAGGAAGTGAGAGAGTCGAAAACTTGGACATGGTGGCCAGCCCCATGGCTGAGTAAGTTCACACACTCCATTTTGGACCCAGGGTTTTACCAGTTTGGATCCTGGGCACAGACATGGCACCACCCATCAAACGATGCTGAGGCAGCATCCCACATAGCACAACCAGAATGACCTACAACTACAATATACAACTATGTACCAGGAGACTTTTGGAGAATAAGCAAAAAAAAAAAAAGATTGGCAAGAAATGTCAGCTCAGGTGCCAATCTGAAAAAAACAAAAAACTTGGACATGATCCCATCACCTTGGCTGTATTAAGTTGTTCAGAAGCCAGTAACCAACCACATCATGGTTACACGAGGATATGCACACCAGGAGGCAGGGAGCATTGGGAGCCATTGTGGAGGCTACCCAACACATAGGCCAAAATGAGGCACTTGGGTCCATAAAACAGGGGACCCTGGAAGGTTTAATGCCAGTGGATGAGGTTAGATGAATATCTGAATTTCATCTAATTTCAACACTTTAAAGATGCAGGCCTGAATATGAGGCCTGGAGGGGCAATGAATTTCCCAAGATCACACAGCTGAAACCCAGGCCAGCTTTGAGAGATAGTCCATGGTATATCCCACGCTTTCTTGTAATTAGTTCATCTGTAAGTTTGTGCATCAGACACATGTGACGCTAGCCCACAGGTGTTGTAGATGTCAACTCATATACACCTGACCATGTGCTTAGGTAGTAGTTTTGAGCATCATCACCATTGTGCAGGTTGGGAGAGTGGGGAAGCCCTGAGAGGCACAATGGCTTTTCCAGGACATAGAACTGGTAGAAAAAAAGAGGTCTGAATTCAGTTCTGCCTCCTCAAAGCTGGAGCCCTGGCTTCATCCCCAAGGAGCTGTGGGCAGGGTTGTGATGGATGTTTGTGTACAGTTATGGAGATGACATGGGCAAGGAGGTTGAGCAGTCAAGAGCCCAGAAGGCTCAATGCCTAAGCACAATGCCTTGGGAGCACAACACAATGTCTGCCTGTTTAGCACTCAGCAGAGTGCTGTCCATTCGAGCATTCAGCACAGTGGCTGGTGAGCACTCAGCATAATGCCTGCATGTTGAGCACTCAGCACTGTGCCTGCCTGTGACAAACAGAAATGGCAAGCAATAGGATATATTGGAGTATATGAGGAAGCCATTTGGTGTAAACCTAATTTGGCCTGACTTTGTTTTTTTTCCAAAAGGGCCTGACCGTGGCTGTTGAGCATGCATTGTATATCTGCTTTAAAACATTTACTATGGCAAGAACAAATGGCCTTAAGATAAAGGTGCAACTCCCCCCCGCATTGGCATTTCCTTAAGGATAAGCATCTTTCCTTAGGCTAGGAACTGATTGCTGTGCTCATCTTTGACCACCCAGCTCACCTGTGACCACCCAGCTCAAGACAGCAGACCTGCCACCCTGCTGTGTTCACCGAGACAGCAGACCTACCTGCTGTTTCCATCAATCACCGTGCCGACAGAGCAGTCTCACGACTATTGTAAAAGGACATTTCAATTCTATGTGAAATATCCTGTTTGGGGGTATATAACCACTCTGCGCACCCCACTTCTTTGGTGCCCTTTCTTCCTTTGGGAAGAAAGGCCCTATGCCATGGTCCTCACATTTTAGCTCAGAATGAACTCACCCAAATTTTCATTTATAGATTGGTTATGGATTATTTTCGTTGACACCTGTGAGAACTCAGCACTCTGCATGGTGCTCACTCAGCCTAGTGCCTTCCTGGTGAGCACTCAGCGCAATGCCTGCGTGGTGAGCTCTCAGCACAGTGCCTGGTGAACATTCACAAAGCTCACACCAGGTGAGTGATAAGCACAGTGTCTGCCTGGTGAGCGTTCAGCACAGTAACAACAGGTGAGTACTCAGCATAGTGCCTACATTGTGAGCATTCAGCAGAGAGGCTGGTGAGCAGTCAGCACAATTCCTATCTGGTGAGGACTCAGCATATTGCCTGTCAGGTGAGCACTCAGCACAGTACCTGGTCAGCACTCAGCAGACTACCTGCCTGTGGAGCACTCAGCAAAGTGCTTGGGGAGCACTCAACACAGTGCTTCATGAACACGCAGCACTTCCCATATTTGCATTCCTAGCCCTGGCACCTCCATTCCCAGGTCTCTTTCTCTGAGGCCACCAACGGAGTTCTTCCTCAGGCATCTCTGCTAGACATTTCCTATGAAGGGAAGAGGGAAAGACTTGAAGACACTTTTTCCCTCTCTGACTCAGTACCCCACACTTCTCCACTCCTATCCTATCCCTCCTAGCCCCCAGCATCTAGAGAAAAAAAATTAACCCTTTTGTCTGGGGCTCTCCAAACAGTGAGATGACCCACATATCTGTGCTGATCCACATGACCCTCAACCAGTGAGCCATTCCATGGGAGAAAATTAAATAGAAGGAGACTAAAATTCCAGTTCTAGTTTCTTGCTTATACCATCACAGTAAGTGATTAAAGGCTTAACTCCTTCATTTTGGGTTTGTTTTTTTAATCAGTCACTCTGTCACCTGGCAGTTCAGCTGTCTCTCTCTCAGCCCAGCTGATCTCCTGACACTAGCTTTATATAATTGTGTTACAAGATTCAGGAGGATAAAAGACAAGTTTAAATGCTCTGGTGGAGGGGCTGGCCCCGTGGCCGAGTGGTTAAGTTCATGCGCTCCACTGCAGGCAGCCCAGTGTTTCGCTGGTTCGTAATCCTGGGTGCAGACATGGCACTGCTCATCAAACCACACTGAGGCAGCATTCCACATGCCACAACTGGAAGGACCCACAGTGAAGAATATACAACTATGTACCGGGGAGCTTAGGGGAGAAAAAGGAAAAAAATAAAATCTTTAAAATAAATTCTGGTGGAGAAGTGGAACATATCTTTAAAAAAGACAAAGTAAATTTGGAGAAATGAAAATAAAAATTCTAAAACTGACAAGTAAAATAATATTAAGAAGTCAATTGATGTGTTTGAAAGTGCACATCTTAGAGACAGCTAAGGAAAAATTAATAAGCAGGATAGATTGTTGGAAAGAAATCCAGAATAAAGTCCAAAGAGGCAAAATTTTGAAGAAGAGAGAGAGAGAGACCATGAGAATGAAATAGAAATAATTCTAAAATGCATTCAGCGATTACCACAGGTTAAAGGGACAAATGGGCAGCAGCAATATTGAACTGAAAATGACTAAACATTTTTTAAACTGATGAATGACTACTCCATAGAGACAATAAGCTCAGTGGATGACAAGCACAACAAAAAACAAATTCCACATCTACAGTGATTATAATAAAATCACAAAAAGGAGAGGAATGAAAAGACAAAGAGAAAACCTGAAAGCAGTCAGGAGGGGGCAAAAACAGGAAGGAGAGGAGGAAATAAGGAAAGAGAGAAAGAACAAATTCAACTGATATCTCATTTTTCAACAGCAAAAATGGGAGCTGGATCACAGTGGGAAAAATAGCTTTAATGTGCTGAAACAATACAATGACAAACCCAAGAACTGTAAACAAAACGAAAATATCTTTTGAAAAAACTAGAAAACAAAAAACATTTCTGGAAAAACAAAAACTGAAATTTATCATTAACGTATTGCGGGAGAGCACAATTTGCTACCTCAAAATGTGTATTTTTGGCTTGATTATTTTTAAGAACTAAAGACCAAGAAGATCCTTTGACTTTCCCCCTAACTTCCTAAAGGAATTTAAGATAGAAGGCCTGTTCCAGGAAGGAGCTCTCACCATAGATAACTATAGTGTAATATGTATTAGGTGTGGTAGACAGGGAGGAGCCTAGCAAGGCTCATTTGATCAAAACCCTCCTCATGTCCCACAGTCTCCGCCAAACATGGCAAACATTTCTTGACCAAATATGTGCTTTTCCTTCTCTTAGTGAATTGCCTCCCTCCCCTTTGAAGTCTCAAAGCACTACCCACAAAACCCTCGTTTGTCTTTAGCTGTAGTATTTAAGGTATTTAAGATGGTGGCTCCAGACATTTTGGTGAATTACTCAGTTTTCCTGGGCTTCTCCCACGTATACATGTTCTTAACTTTCTTTGATTTTCTCCTGTTGTTCTTTCTCATGTCAATTTAATTCTTAGACCAGCAAAGAAGAACCAAGAAGGAAGAGGAAAATTTCTTGCTCCCCTAAAATATCAAATTAAAAGACAATAGTGAAGGGTATTTTTTGAGAGAAAGGGAGAAAATCTCAGGATGGAGAAGTAGGAACAACTTAGGAACAGCAAAATTAATAAATATGTGGGTAGCTCCAAATAAATAATCTATAAAACAAAGATAATACGTGATAGGCTTCAAATATATATTTTCATATATTACGTTTGTAGTTTTATAGCTATATGATAATTTAAGTACACAACAATAATAATCGAGAAGTCAGAAAGAGGTATATGGGATTCTTGCACTCTCTGGGAAGAAGGTATAAATACTAATTAATGTTAGACCTTGATAAACTAGGGTAGCCACTAAGGTAATAGGAAAAATATTTACTCCTCTGAGAAGAGAGAGCACACAGGAACGATAAGGGAGTATTACTAGAGATGCGGTGGAGGAGCAGGAGCAGGAGGAGGGAGAGATAGGGGGAGGGAATCCAGGAGAGAAGGGGTGTCTGGAAATCCAGAGGAAAGTGTTTCAAGAAGGAGGGAGTGTTCAATTGTATAATCTGTGTCAAATGCTGCTGAAAGTTGAGTGAGATGAAAGCAAAAACTTAGCCTTGAATTTAGCAAAATGGAAATCATTGGTGACCTGGAAAAAGCCATTTCAGTGAAGTGGTGTGAAGAAAACTCCTGAATTGGTTCAGGAGAGAACCTGAGGAGAGTCAGCTTGAACGGAGCAGAGAAACAGAATGGGAAATGGAGAGGAATCTGGGGTCAAAGGAGGTCTGCCTGTTTAACACACATTAGGGCATGTTTGTACATGGATGTTGGCAAGGAATCATCCCGGATACAGGAGTATAGCACTCTGAGATGCAGCCTAAAAGGACTTCCCAGCCCAACTTTACTCAAAGTTACCACTTTAGGTCAAGATGGTGGCATAGGCAGACTCTGAACACACCTCCTCCCGTGGACACAACAAATCTACAACTACCCTTGGAAAAATTACTCCTAAGAGAGAACTGAAAACTGGATAAAAAGAACCCCCACAAAAAGGGACAGGGCTGACTGAGGTGGAAGAGGCAGAAATTCCTTTCTGGAGAGAAAAAGACCACCTTCTAGCAGAGATGCTTCACGGCCAACTGGGAGCAGCCTTAACCCTAGCCTCCCCAGGCACCTGCAGCAAGAGCAACACGAACAGAAGGGCGCATATAGCCCACAGAGGGGACACTCCCGGAACATTTGGAACTGGTGATGAGAGGGAAGCAAACTGCTGGACCTCATAAGGCATCTCTTATATAAGCCCACCTCTCCAAGATCAGGAGATGTAGCTGACATACCTGATACATAGATATAAGCACAGAGAAAGAGGCAAAATGAGGAGATAAAGGAATACATTCCAAGTAAGGAAACATGATAAAACCCCAGAAAAAGAACTAAATGAAGCAGAAATAAACTATCTACCTGACAAAGAGTTCAAACAAAGAGTCATAAGGATGCTCATTGATCTTGGGAGAAGAACCCAGTGAGAACATCAACAAAGAATTGGAAAAGATAAAAAAGGATCAATCAGAAATGAAGAATGCAATACCACAAATGAAACCTTCACTAGAGGTACTCAATAGCAGAGTAGATACAGAAGAATGGATCAGCAAGCTGGATGAAAGACTAGAGGAAATCACACAAGCTGAACAGATAAAAGTATAAAAATTCAAAAAGAGTGAGGGCAGCCTAAGGGACCTCTGGGACAACATCTAGCATACTAATATCTGTGTTATACGTGTCCCAGGAGGAGAAGAGAGAGACAAAGGTGCAGAGAATCTGTTTGAAGAAATCATAGCTGAAAACTTTCCTAGCCTAAGGAAGGAAACAGACATCCAAGTACAGGAAGCACAGACAGCACCAAATAAGAGAAACCCAAGGAGGCCCACACCAAGACACGTTATAATTGAAAGGTCAAGAATTAAAGATGAGAGAGAATCCTAAAAGCCACAAGAGAAGGGCAACAAGTTACATACAGAGGAAACCCCATAATGTTATCTGCTGACTTCTCAGCAGAAACTTTACAGGCTAGAAGGGAGCGGCACGATATATTTAAAGTGCTGAAAGGAAAAAAACCTACAGCCAAGAATGTTCTACCCAGCAAGCTGATCACTCAGAATGGAAGGAGAGATAGTTTCCCAGACAAGCAAAAACTAAAGGAGTTTATCACCAAGAAACTAGCTTTACAAGAAATGCTAAAGGGACTTGCTCAAGTGGAAAAGATAAGACCACAAATAGGAATAAGAAAATTAATTTTTAAAACAACAATAAAATCACTGGTAAAGGCAAATATACAATAAATGTAGCAGCTAATATGAAGGTCAAAAGACAAAAGTATTTAAAATTATCTATTTCCATGATAAGAGGGTAATGGATACACATGCAGAAAAAAAGAGGTTAGATATGATATCAAAAACAGAAAATGTGGGATGAGGGGAGTAAAAGAGTAGAGCTTTTAGGGCCAGCCCAGTGGTGCAGTGGTTAAGTTCACGTGTTCTGCTTCAGTGGCCCGGGCTTTGCCAGTTCAGATCCCAGGTGTGGACCCATGCACCGCTTGTCAAGCCATGTTGTGGCAGGCGTCCCACATATAAAGTAGAGGAAGATGGGCATGGATGTTAGCTCAGGGCCAGTCTTCCTCAGAAAAAGAGAGGAGGATTGGCAGAAGATGTTAGCTCAGGGCTAATCTTCCTCACACACACACACACACACACACACACACACACACACAAAAGAGTAGAGCTTTCAGCAAGAGGTCAAATTAAAGAGACCAGCAACTCAATATTGATTTACGATACATGTAGGCTATAATATATGAACCTTGTGGTAATGACAAACCAGAAACCTATAATACACGAATAATTAATAGAAAGGAACCCAAACATAATACTAAAGAAAGCCATCAAACTATAAGGGAAGAGAGCAAGAGAAGAAAGGAACTGAGAAGAATTACTAAAACACCCAGAAAAAAAAAGCAACAAAATGGCAATAAGTACATTCTTATCAATAGCTACTTTAAATGTCAATGGACTAAATGCTCCAATCGAAAGGCATAGGGTGGCTGATTGGATAAAAACGTCAGTGGATACAGAGGAAATTATTAATAAATGCTATTTTGTATCAAGAAAGAAAACGTACCAGCTCTAAGAGAGAACACTAACACCTTCCCCGTTAGCTCTTTCAAGAACGTGCTTAAGATAAAAGCAGTGCCCATGCCCACAAGTTCCTTTAGCTCATTATCAGAGCACTGCACACTATTTGTTGACCTTCACTGGAAGAATGGCTGCAGTGGACTTGCCGGGATGAGTTCTCTTACATATGAAGGGGGATCAGAACAAAAAGTCTTAGTTGCAAAACGATATATTCTCCTGGTAAGAAAATAGATTCTTCATCATAGTAAATGTGGTGGCCACAAGAACATACCAGCTACAGGGAGCAGAACTGACCAATGGCCCCAGCTGCTGCTCTGAAATCCATCACTTCTTTGTGCTGAGGCCACGCCTTCCACAAGCTCTTCCCAGCCCATTACTGAGCTCAGCAGGGATAGCTTGGCTGCCCTCTTCCTGAAAGATGTGAGCTGCAGGATTCCTCTATTGGTTGACTTTGGTTCAAGGTTGTCCCCCGTTGCCAAACTTTCCTTTCCTCAAGTCAGACCTCCATCACAGTCTGACAGCCCTGCCAGCTTCTCTAACTTCCACCACAATTTCTCTCTGAAATATTTCCCCGCCAAAATCCTTGTCATCTCTTGGAGGATCCAGATTAACATTGTAAGCAAAACAAGAAAATACTCAGTTTTCAAATAATTTTTGCATCTATAATAGCATCTATTCCTTATAAATATCCAATACATTACCCAAAAGGGAAATTGTAACCCCCACAGTTTGGATGACGAAACGAGTTAAGTGATTTAGCCAAGGTCAATTACCTTATGTTTTTCAGTAGCTTCTCCATTTCCTAGTCTTCCATGATCAGTGTTCAGAAAAGAACTTTGAGTCTGCTTTCCCTTTTGATTACTATTTCCCTACTATGAACAACAATAACATCTATAATTTACTAAGCAGGCACTGTGTAAGCGCTTTGCATATATTCAACTTTTCATTTAATCCTCACAACAACTCAGGGAGGTAGATACTTCCCCCTTTATATATATGTGAGGAAATGGCTCCCAGAAATTAAGTGACCTGCTCAAGGTCACTCACCTACTAAGCAGAAGGCCTAGGACCAGCTCCTGACTCTAAATCTAGTGCCATTAGCACTTATCCTAACACGTCATATCTGTCAGCATTTTACTAAGTACACCCACATTCATTAGGAAGTGGGATGGGCACCTACCAGCAACTCCCCCTGCAGAGGTCTGGAGATGACAAGAGCCAGGGAAAGGAGCAGGCGGTGATAGGAGGTGACAAGGTACAGGCAAAGGTGAAGATGACTAACCTTCTCCCAACTTCTCCATCTCAGGTTGCAGAAGAGTTGCTCATGGCCACCTGTACTCCAAGGGGCCTTATTTCAAAGAAAGTATGGGGGGAAGTAAGCTTTTATTTAAGAGGTTGCAGCAATTATTTTCGCAAATAATTCTCATAAAAATGTTAGGAGATGGGACCCAGCTCCCTCCCACCTGCCAGCCATGGAATGGGGAAGAAAGTATTAGACACTCAAGGTTCTCCATGGTCCAATCTTTAGCCTCCTCTCCAGCTTCATCTCCCCTCACACTCTGTTTTACTTGATGCTTAAATACAACAGCATCCTTACCGTGCTGTCACATATCTCTGTACATTCAGTCATGTAGCTCACTGTCTAGTTCACCCTTCCTTCCCTTCCCTTGGCGAACTCTTACTCATTTCTCCACATCTCAGCTCAGCTACCATATACTTCAGGAAGTCTTGCTCAACAACCAAATTGAGAACTCCCAGAGGACGCCTCCTCTGTGTTCCCCTATCCTAACCTCAGTGCTTACCTCGCCTCAACATTTCCCTTATTACGTGAGATTATCTCACACTAGAGATACAAACAAAATTATCTCCTTAAAACCTCACTCATACCACGTCACTCTGGCCCATAAAGTGCTTCAAGAGGCATCCTATGGAAGGTAAGAGAACATACAGGCCCCATGCTCTGGCCTTTAAGGCCCTAAATGGCCTGGTCCCTGACCTTCTCTCCAAACTCCTCCTTTGTCCTTGCTTACTGTCATGCCACTGTCTGTTTTCAGATCCATCACGCTGCCAAACCCTCTCATGCCTTAAGACTTATTTCCTCAGCTCTTAGCACAGTTGTTCCTTTTTATTCTCCAGGGCTTTGCTTGAAAGTTGCCTTCTTACAGGCACCTTCCATCTCCACCTCTAGAACTATCATCCTTTCCCACTGTTCCCTATTTCTTTTCTTCACTGCAACCACAGAATTTTATAAGTAAGATATTTATTTACTTATTCATTTATTGTTTTCTTGTTATTTAAATCTCTAATTTAGTGGAAAACACACCCTCAACTCTTCATGCTACTGGAAAGCACAATCCAGGCTTTTTAATCTGTATCCTTCCAGGGTGTTTGGTGCACTGTTACATCCTCAAATTTGCCAAGTAAATGAATGAGCAAGCAAAGTTCAGGAATGACATAAAAAGAGAGGGAATTACAAAATAGCAGAGATTTAAAGAAATTAAATATTAGTGTTAGTTTCCATAATGACTTGCATTGAGGGAACTCTGAGTGCTTTAAAAATATTAATTTACACTCTCTTCACACGAAGAACTCATTATCTCTAACTTACAAGCAAAGAAAGTCAGCCAAATGAAGCGACTTTTCCAAAAGGAATATAATGTGTTAAATAGGGAGCTTGGTCTAAACTCTGAATAGCTTTATTTTATACCCTGCCTTGTTCCCAAAGGATTTTAGATGGCTTTGAAAGACACACACAGTTACACAATTTAACGTGTTCACAAAAACAAAACAAGCCAGTTGCTCAGGAGAAGCACGGCTATTCCTGGTACAAGGTCTGAAAGAAACTTCTTTCTTGGGTCCACACAAAGGGCAGCAAACCCCATCCTCAATCACATCCTCCAGGCAATGAAGCAGTGGGGCTCACGGGGTTGTTTGCGGCACTCCTCAGTGTGGGCTGCGGGCCGATGGCGCGGGGCCAAGGCTCAGATCCACAGAGCAATTCTCCAAGGAACCAGATCAAGACAGCCCAGGTGTGCAATTCTCTGATGGCCTGTCTTAATCCAAAAGGAACATCTGGAGATTCTGGAGGAATCATTTAACAGCACACTCTTCATACGCTGGGCTCTGTGAATTTTACTTTTCACCCAAAAACCTCTAATAAGTACTACCTAACAGTGAAATTGAAAGTGACAAGCATCTGGAACACGGTCAATGTTGTGTAACAATGAAGAGTTCCATCTGATTTATCAGTCAGATGACCTGGGGAAGGGTATATTAGCTAAGGTGTAGGTTAAGCTGTTCTAACAAAGAGACCCCAAAATACAGTGGCCCAGATAAAACCACACTAACATTTTGGGAAAAAACACTGGGAACTTCTGGTCCTGTTGCCTGTGTTAACTAGGCCAAGAGGCCCATGGTGGGTAAGGAGGTCCTGTGGACCCACTGAGTGGGGCCTCAGAGAAGGGGCTTAGGGGGTCACTTACTGGGCTTCTGCGTTTCCTGTCTATAGTGCAGGAATTAGAGCTGTCTGCTGTGATGTTTCCTCCTTTTAATACTATGGCTGGGGCTGTTCTTCTATGAGGCATGACCAAAGTGTAGACCCCTCAGCTGGGAGTTCTCCACTGTGAGGGTTCCAGCAGCCCGACCAGATGGAAGGGATGGAGGGAAAGGTGGCTTTGAAAACGCAAGTTCCACCTACCCGGATCCCAGTATTTCCATCTTAGCCCCTGAACTTTTATCAGCCAGGGAGCTTTTGCTGGGTTTCAAGCTGCCTCAGGAGCCCTCAGGAGCTGGCCTCAGGCGCCATTAATTAAACCCACTTTAGCCCGGCAGCATGGCTGCAGGGTCAGAGCGTGGAGGACGCTGGGAGGAAGGGGAGGGGCGTGGAGGGACGCAGAGCGTGGTGGGCGTGGGGAGGGGCGTGAGGGGAGGGGCGTGGAGGAACGCACAGCGTGATGTGCGTGTGCGTGGCGACGGGCATGATAGAGGAAAGGGTTGATACACCGGTGTTCTCCTAAGCACTACAAGCAGCAGTGACTGCGACTCCTTTCAGCCCTCAGGCCATGGAGCAGCGGGCCTGCCGCTGCAATTTGCTCTTGCCCTGAATCTTTGGGGCGGGGTCTTCAGCCTGCGTGAGGCCTGAAGAGGGTGTTCCTGCCGCTGAAGGCATCCAAGTCTTATGGCAGGCACTGCTGTCATGCTCAGACTTCTCAGACTTGGTCTCAGGCTCGGCTGCTGTCTCTATGGGGCAGCTGTGGACTCTTCAGGTGGGGCAGACTCACTTTGGGGGGGTCGGAGCTGGGGTGGGGTGAGCACAGCTCAGCAGGCAGGGGATGAGGGGCGGGGTGGGGGATGGGGTGGAGGGTTCTGTGGCCATCTGGGGGCTCCTGGAGTGACCATATACAATTGAGAGGCTTCTGTTACCTGTTGTCAGATGCATAGGACTAAACTACAATGATAACAGATGCTTGGAGGTCCCAGAGAAAATTGACAATGGAAACCTCACTGTAGGTGGGGCAGGCTAGGGCCATCCTTCTGTACAGAATTATCAGGGACCCTTGGGTTGTGTTTCTGGACCATCTGTCCTTCTACCTTCTAGTGAACACAGGGAATGTGTAGAGATAAGAGACAGAGGCTGCACCTGCCGATCCGTGTTCTCTAAGTCTGTTCCATTCTGCAGAATGGTCAGCATGGCACCATTCAAATAACATACTTATTACTTATGTGTATTGAGTGTTTGATATAAAGGAAGTGCTTTGCAAATTAGCTCATTGGATCTGTCAACATTTGTAAGAGGTTGTTAAACCATTTCACAAAGGAGAAAGGTAAGGTTCCTATAGGGGAAGTGTTTACACATAATCACAGTTGTATGTCACAGGTGATTGATATTGCCTGATATGTGATGAGTCTGTGATTTACTTTAAATTGGTGAGGAGAGTCTAGTTATGTATTCTTAAGTTGACAACCAATAAACTATATTAAACGCGCCAGTCTGTAAATGAGATTTGCCATATTTTTGGGAAATGTCCAGTTTATTTCACATTGCACATCATGTGATATTCCCTTATAATGAAGCTAGTATGTATTAAGGCTGTGTACAGACTGTATATACGTTTGTAGTTATGCATGAATAACACATTCCAGATCAGCACAGGGAAGCATTTGGCTAGAACCCCAAAGAGGACTTGAGCTTTCTATACCTACAGCCTCATTTCCCCAACTCTATCATGTCAACTTTCTGCCCCTGGACTCTGGTAGAGATGTCCCTGCCTGAACCAGAATGTCCACAATGTTTTAGGAATCAGCGACCTTCATGGATGTGGTTGTGGACTTCACCCAGGAAGAATAGGCCTTGGTGGGCGCATCCCAGAGAAAGCTATACAGAGGTGTGATGCTGGAGAACATCATTCATCTTCTCTCTGTTGTTGAGTCTGTCAATAAGGGCTTATTTACTCAACGAGTATCCAGAGAAGTTTCCACATATCATGCTCCCCTCTCAGCTCTCATTTTTATTCTTTCATAACACAACTACGAGAAGGTAATCTGTTTATTTATTGATTTAGTGACATGTAATTTGTCCCTTCACTAGAATATAGTCTTCTTGACCACAATTTCATGTCTTTGTTGCTGCTCTATTGCCAGCACCCAGAACAGTGCTGAAAACTCAATGGATTTTTTTAAATAACTAAACAATAAGATTAAACAATTCCTAAGTAATTATTCTGTTCTAATCAGCAAACTCAGAGTTTGAGACCACAGTAGAAAAAATAGCAGGCAACATAAACTTAGGTTACTCTGGATTAACTAGAAATATTTAATTCCTCCCTTGTTGAAAACACTGGGAATCTTTACTCTGTGAGCTTGCTCGTGCACATCCACGAGTTCCTCAATGCTTTTGGCTTGGTGTCACGGTGTTCCTCCTGCTCTACTCAAGGACTTACAAGGTTTTCTTCAATGCTCACTTAGTTGTTCATTGAGATACTGTGCTTGACTTGTGGAATATGTATGGTTCTTAAAACACAGTTCAAAATTCAAGTGGCTTTTTGCCATGAACAGGGTGGCAGCTCTGCAAATAAGACACAATTTCCCATTGGAGCAAGGAGAGGAGTTGTGGAGGGAAGAAAGGGGATTCCCATAAGGCCTGAGGCTGGGTAAGCTCCAGGCATGTGTGTTCACTATGAGGAGAAGCCTAGTCAGTGAGGGATCAGGACCTTGGTAATGCCAACTACAGATTTCCTTAAGTCAATGGTCTTTTCAGGAAAGTATGGGAATCCAGTGGGGAAAAATTCTCAATGTTGTCATTATTCCTAGCATTTATCAATGTCTTTTATGTATAGTTTATGTCCTCTTTGGATCGAAAGTTTCATATTGTGAACTTTGCCTTCGTCCCTTCCCCTTGATGATTTCTTCTCTCTTAACCTTACCAAAATCCGTCTTAGTTTTCTCTTCAATCTTGAAAACATTTTGTAATTGACAGTGCCCTAAAACATGTTTCTAGACACTAGTGCATAGCTCCATTTCACATTCTTGCCCTGTGTAAGGGTCAATATTTGCTTTGCATACTGTACAACATTTTGGTTCCCTAATGCCTCTTGAGAAATTTAATTTTTAATTTAGGCAGAAGAAGTAACCTTTCAAACCAAGAAATGGTACCTATACCAGATATCTGCAGGAAGAATCCATCTAACTGCACAGTGATGGTAAGTTTCTTGGGTTGAACCCTGGTCCCCTACTTTAGAGGCCTGGGAATGGGATGATTATTAGCAAAGCACAATAATGGAACTATAATTTGAGTTGGGAGTAATTGCCACCCCAGCAGAAAGTTTTGCATAATTTTAATTTAGGAAAGACATTGACCTGAGCTCAGAGCTATAACCTGAGTTCTTATAAAAGGACAATTGTATAAACATGGCTCAAACACCTAGTCTATGAAACACAATGAAGTTACAAAATTAACCAACTGTACAGTTGAGGTGGTATAAAGAAGAAATCTCTGGGCTGGTCCAGTGGCACAACAGTTAAGTTCACACGTTCTGCTTCAGTGGCCCAGGGTTTGCCAGTTTGGATCCCGGTTGCAGACATGGGACCACATGGCAGGCCATTCTGTGGCAGACGTCCCACATATAAAGGAGAGGATGATGGGCAGAGATGTTAGCTCAAGGTGAGTCTTCCTTAGCAAAAAGAGGAGGATTGGGAGCAGATGTCATCTCAGGGCTAATCTTCCTCAAAAAAAAAAAAAGAAGAAGAAGAAATCTCAGTGCATGCAAGAGAGTAACACACCGAGCAAATGTAACTTACATGGGGAAGGTTTTTAACCAGGAACTATGACTGACTGATTAGCGTAGAATTCATACATAGAGAAAAGAACGAATGAACGTCTGTGGGCAGTGTTTTAAATGCCTCTTATCTCCTCCAATAAGCAGAAATCTCACATTGGGGAAGAACCCATTGAATAAAACTAGAGTGAGATGTTTTCACTCACAGGTTAGCAGTGATTTAACATATGTGAAGTCACATGGGCCCAGGAGGCCCACCTCCATAAGCTGTTGGACCAACTGAGGCAGCAAAGCCATGAGGAAACACTGAAGTTTCACCTGGAAAATACCCAAGATATTCTGCAGGACATGAAACATTGGTAGGCAGACCAGATTCAAAAAGACAGAAGGGGATGGCCTTAAATCCATAATTAAGGTCAGATGAAGCCTGCTTAGGAGCCCAGGGGTGTGCCCAGGAAGTTGAAGATGAAAATCTTGCTTCTAACTTCGGAGAATGTTGTGGACTTTGCTGCTCTGTTCTCAGCCAACTCAGGAGGTTCCAGGGAGAATTTTGATCTGAATAGCTTATGGAGGGAGGTTTCAAGGCCATGTAATTTAAACAAGCGCAGTCAAAGAGATGGCTGCAAGTCAAGAAAGCAGGGCTTCTGGAGTGGTGAGAGTCACTAGGACAGATGGGAGAGATGGGGGGATGGGGAGGGTGTGGGTGCACCAACAATGCACTCCTCGGGTCCCCAAGATGCCAGATGTCTGGGAAGCAGCTGCCACAATGGCCTTTACCACTGCAGCCAACGCCAATGCCATTTCCCCAACCACCAAGAACACCACCGCAGTAGGCTGGACAGGGAAGTTAGAAGTAGGTTCCAAGTTCACCACTGTGGTCTCAAATCTGGACCTGGGCATGTTGGGACTTGGTCTGATAGGAGTGGTGGGGCAAGAGGAATTACCCTGAGGCAGGGGCATGAAGATCCCTGAGCTCCTCTCCAAGTGCCATTTGTTGCATTTGCATCTGTTGAGCTGAGGTGGATCCCTGCCCCAGAGGTGAGCAGAGGCAGCCCACTACACATGCCACACCACAGGGGGGCCCCACCCCACCCAATGCATCCCAGGAGGCTGTCGGACACCACCCCCACTGCTGGTGCCCTTGCACCGGCTGCTGCCAAGTTCGTCATCCTCCCTCGGGAGCCCGGCCTGGGCTGGAAGGGGCCCGAATGTGGAGGGGCTGAGACACAGTTTGGGCACACTAGCTGCCTGTCAGCCTCCTGCTCCAACCAGGCTGATGACAACTGCCAGGGTACTTTCAGGTCTCAGGGCCCTTTTCCCCATCTAGACCCCGGACAGAGACTCATCCCAGGGAGCTGGAATGGCCGGCCTCCTTCAGACACAGCAGGCTCCTCCAGAGGATACACCTCTCCCTGTGCCCTGCCACAGTGCACCCAGGGAGATGGCCAGGGGAAGGCCTGCCTTGGACCTTAGTCATGGATTTCTCTCAAGAGTAGAGCTCTGGGCAGCAGGAGGGCATGGCTTTCGTGAGTCCAGAGTGAACGGAGGTGCCTGCCCATGGAAGGGCAGGCCTGCCAATTTCGCCACTATTTCCACAGGGGGCGTGGCATGCCTAGTGTGGCCACACTCCTTTGGCTAGCGTTCCTGAGCCCTGTTGACTTGTCAAACATTTACTGCTCCGTGTTGAAAAGTTCCTTCCTGATGGGAGGCCTTGTTGTTTCAAACAATAAAGGAGGCCCCGGATGATCAGCATGCAGGAGGGATAGCCTTACCCTGCCCCCTGGTCCCTGATGGGCAAAGAGGGGCAGAAAGCTATTTTCAAAGGATGGGAGTGGGACCTGAGCAGAAGGGGAGAAGGGGATGTGAGACACAGTTGTAGAAGTTGGGAACCCCAGTTCATCTGCAGCTGCACCTGGCCACCTCCAGTGGGCTCCCCCACACTTTCAGTGCCACAAGGAACTGTCCCTCAGCAAGCCCGAGGGCCTTTATGAGTCCAGTCACCTTTACTGTGCATGCGTAGATAGAAAGAACGGTTTTCCCTCCATGGAGTGGGGCTTCCAGAGTGCTAACAGTCAATAGGACCCATGGGATTTATCAGTCAGTTGGGGAGGGGCGGGTGCACCCACCATCCTCTCTTCATTTCCCTGAGATCCTAGATCTGGTGAGAGTCACTTGAGGTTTCCGTGAGATTAGTGGAGTTCTCCCTGTGTTGTAGGGGGTCTTGTTGAGGTAATGGTTGCCCTCTGTGATATCAGGTCTCGGAGAGGTCAGTGGGGGGGTCTCTATAATGTCACTGGACGTTTCTCGGAGGTCATGGGAGTTCTTTGTGTGTTCAGGGAGTTCTCTGTGAAGTCAGGAGACCTCGCTTTGAGGGCAGAGGGTGTCACTATGAGGTCAGTGGAGGTCTCTGGGTGATCAGACAGGTCTCTGTGTGGGCATGGGATGTCTCTGAGTGGTCAGGGGGAGTGTCTAAAGTGTCAGGGAATGTCTCTGTTAGGTCAGCTGAGATCTCTATGTGTCCATGAGGGCAGAAGGGGCGTCTATGAGGTCAGAGGTGGTCTCTGTGAGGTCACGGTGTTACTAAAATCAAAGCGGGTTTCAGTGTCCCTAACCACACATTGCTCCCTAAAATCACAAGGAGTCATGCCTTGAATCCACCACGCAAGGGTCCAAAGAATAAAGAGTGGAATAGAAAGGTGCCCAGCCCCGAACATCCATAGAGATCGTCACAGACAATTGAGGACTCTGAGTTTTCCTTGAAAACCACTCTCCGATGGGAGCCTCTGGCTTCAGCAACACTATCCAGACAAGTAGTGACTGCCTCTCCACCCGAGGCTCCGCCCTGGATCCTAACCAGCTGCGTGCCACTTCAGCACAGCAGGCGTCCAGGGTGGCTGCACGTTTGTGGGCAGCAGGAGTAGGTCCATCAGAGATGGATGGGCAACCCAATGTGCAGACTGTCACATGGCTGGTGGAATCTGGAGGGAGGGTGCAAATACTAAGGAAAGCCCATCTCGGAGTCCGCCTCACTCGCGTACTCCAGCTTCTTTGGCCCCACCGTTAGGCCAGCAAGCTGGTGAGCCCTGGGGCACCGCCACCTCATCCCCCTACCTCACCCCTGCTTGAGCCAGAGGCCAGCACAGGGCCAAACCCCTTGCTGTTCTCCCCCACCACCCCATCCCCCTACGGGGACCTGGACGCTGCCACAGGCAGAGAGCCTTCCCCCTCCTCTTCCAGAGTGTACAGCCAGATTAGGAACGAGTGACACACCTGGGATACCACCCCTGAGACAGGTGCCTGACGGGGAGGGGACGCTTATTGATGTGCACGTCCCCTTTTCCACCTCTGACCTGTGTGATTGGAAGGCACACATGAAAGGACTGAGTGCTGACCCAGAGGAGTCCATAAGCCCGACGAAGGGAATCTTCCACACTCGTGTTCCAACCTGGGCAGATAGTCCAAGCCTGTTGACGACTACAATCCTCATGCCTGAGGAAAAGTCATCCGTTCCGTTTGAAGCCAGAAGAACAAGCAGGGAAGGAAGATGACCCGGGATTGGACATCCGCAGGCCTGGTGGACGGGCTGTGCCAGAGACTGAGCCAGGGTGGAATCCCAATGATCCTGAGCATCGAGGAAAGGGAGGATATTTTTGGGGTCTGCTTTTGAAAGCCATGCAAAGAGTAAGCCAGCCACCCATTACGTGGCCTAAATTAAGAGAGGTCCAATAGGACCCTGAGGAGGGCGCTCCCCACCCCTTCGTTCCAGAGGCCGCAGGACTGCCTCAGGCGATACACAAATTGGGACCTGGAGGCCCGGGGCAGTACAGTGATCCTGAATCCGTATTTCAGATCTCAGAAGTGCTCCAGACACCCGTGGGAAACTCCAAAAGTTGGCCATCGGTCCTGCTACCAGTCCTGCACAGCTACGAGGGCCTGCGTGGAGGGTGCTCAATAACCAGGTTGAAGCTGAGGATGAAAAGGAAGACAAGAAGATGAAAAGGCAGGCCGCCCTGCTCGCTGTGGCCCGCCAGTCTCCTCAAGGTAACCTGAGGGAAAGGAGGCATATGCCATGGGTGAGTAACCCCGGCCCCCACCGAGGGGCCAGGAGGCCACCAACAACGGCTGGGGCTAACCATTGTGGGGCTGCCAACAGGAAGGGTGTTGGTGGCAGGATTGTCCGAAATATCCCCACGGAGGGAAGGGATCAAAGAAGACCGAGCTGTGGCAGTTTCCCTTGACTACAGGTGGGATGTGATGGGGCTGAGCGAACACCCCCGCCCCCCACCCCTGGTTGGCTCCGGGAGGCCCTGGTGACCTTGGCAGGAAGGAGGAGAGCAGGCTGAATCTTTGCTCCCTAGTGGAGCCATGTTCTTGGTGTTGAATGCCCACAAGGGAAACCTTTCTGAAGGAAAGTGTGAACTGAAGGAGGTATAGGGAAAGAGAGAGACCAAAAGATTTCTGGAGCCCTGGACCTGTGAAACAGGGTCCAAACCGCTGAAGGATTCCTCGCTGTGTGTACCAGAAGGCCCCCGTTCCCCTCCCCCTTCTAGGGAGGGACATGCTATGTAAGTTAGGGGCGTCCACAGGCCGGGAACAAGAGAAAATCGAGATCCAAGGGCCAAAAAGTGGGGGAGGTGAGCCGATGGCCCTCTCACAGGATACAGCAGCCCCTGAGAAGGAAGAGATTCCCCTACACGTTTCAAGCAGGGCTAACTCGGAACTATGGGCCCAAGGATGGGTGGTGTGAGCAGGCGGTGCCACGCCAGGAAAGGTAAAATGGAAGCAGGTAGGTGGCTGGCCCTGGGTAAAACATATACCCCTGGAAGCCAGAAGCCAGAAGGAGGACTCTTTCCCGGGATCAGTAAGTTTTCAGAACAGGGGAATCTAGATTTGCTCGAGACCTTAGTGCTGTCAACGCTGTGAGCTCCTGGGGCTATAACACTAAACGTCTTCCCTTCGTTTCTGGCACAGAGCACCTAAAACTCCTGTAATTGCCCATATGAGCGCCACATGGGGCATCATTGGTTACGAGAATTACTTTAGTGCTCAGTTCCTCAAATAAGTCCAGAGCCAGAAAGGTGAAGTGGTTTGTCTGGTGTTACTCCTAACAAGCCCCTTTCAACGCCACCTGAGTTGATGCTAACGAGGTGAGCCTTGGAAAGGCCCTAAGGGTGGGGGCTGGGTGCCGGGGAAACCAATTGTGTGATTTGCAGGTGCAAAGTTTCTCGCCCATCCCCGCCTCCACCCCACACCTGTGGTTGGTTTGAGCCGTGGAGGTGGGGGAGATTTGCTGAAGTTCTTGTTGAATTGCCCATAGCCAATGTTTGAATCGACTATGCCTGGGTGATGAAGTCTCCATTCAACCCCAAAAGGATGGACGTTAAACAGCTTTTGCGTTGTTGAACACGAGGAGGTTCAGGGAGAGTGACACACCCAGAGAGGCTCTGGGAGCTCCTCCTCCCTGCCACACATGTTTTGCTCTATGCACCTCTTCCATCCTGCTCTTAATATGTGAAAGGTTTCCTGAGTTTGTGAGCCTCCCTATCAGAGCATTCAAACCCAAGAAGGGTTTTGTGGGAACGTGTGCTCTTCTGGCTGGTTGGTCAGGAGCACAGGTGACAAACTGAACTTACACTTGGCATCTAGATTGTGTTCAGGGTGAATGGTAATCCTGTCAGATCTGATTCTGTCCCCTGGTAGAGCCAGAATTGACTTAAGTATGTTCAACTTCTTAGCCAGTAAGGTGTATAACGTGTCTAAAGGGATGGCTAGGTTTTTCCTTCTTTGGATTCCTAACATTGGATACATGGCTATTAGCCTCTCTGATAAACTACAGGGACCATAAGTGGACACTTTTGAATGGGGGTAAGCTGGACACCGTGGTGAAAGGATAGTCCCCATGCTTGAGATCTGTAGCTGCCACCTGCCTGTTAATCAAGAAAGCCAAAAAATTGGCTATGGGCCTACCTATGAGGGTTTGGACCCCTACATCAATTCTCTAGTCTACCAGTTACTGAGGACGCCTCCAGCTATCCCAAAATACAATACTGCACTATCAAGATATGATGCTAGATTCCCCTCAGATTTCTTTAAAATCCTGTCATATCTTAAACCCTGCTGCCCTTCTCCTTGATTCCAATGTGTCTTTAAGCCATGCTTGCCCAGAAGTGAGCTCCAGCCACAGAGGGCCCCAGAGTGAACCATGGACATGGGCCGGAGATGCTTAAACTGCTAGATGCGGTACAGGACCCCAAGAAAGTAGCTGGGATCCAGGGTAAAGCCCATCAAAGTGAGGAATCAGATTCCACAAAAGGACATAACGTGGCAGCTGCATCTGCAAAAATGGCCACTCCATCAGGAGAGCTTCTCCAGTTACCAATAATTTCCACACTGCCCTTGTGTGAACTGACACCTTCTGTGAACTTACTACGGACGAAGTGAGGGAAGCTACTGCACAACATTATCAGTGGTCCCCAATAGTCAAGGGCTGGATGACAAACAAATGAGGCAAGATTTATGTCCCCAAATAGCTTTAGTGTGCTCATGCCAACTTAACTCGCAAGTATTCAACACACTTTGATTTTGATAACACCATGACCTCACAGAGACCACCTCTGACCTCATAGACGCCCCTTCTGCCCTCATGGACACATAGAGATCTCAGCTGACCTAACAGAGACATTCCCTGACACTTTAGACACTCCCCCTGACCACTCAGAGACATCCCATGCCCACACAGAGACCTGTCTGATCACCCAGAGACCTCCACTGACCTCATAGTGACACCCTCTGCCCTCAAAGCGAGGTCTCCTGACTTCACAGAGAACTCCCTGAACACACAAAGAACTCCCATGACCTCCGAGAAACGTCCAGTGACATTATAGAGACCCCCCCACTGACCTCACCGAGACCTGATATCACAGAGGGCAACCATTACCTCAACAAGACCCCCTACAACACAGGGAGAACTCCACTAATCTCACGGAAACCTCAAGTGACTCTCACCAGATCTAGGATCTCAGGGAAATGAAGAGAGGATGGTGGGTGCACCCGCCCCTCCCCAACTGACTGATAAATCCCATGGGTCCTATTGACTGTTAGCACTCTGGAAGCCCCACTCCATGGAGGGAAAACCGTTCTTTCTATCTACGCATGCACAGTAAAGGTGACTGGACTCATAAAGGCCCTCGGGCTTGCTGAGGGACAGTTCCTTGTGGCACTGAAAGTGTGGGGGAGCCCACTGGAGGTGGCCAGGTGCAGCTGCAGATGAACTGGGGTTCCCAACTTCTACAACTGTGTCTCACATCCCCTTCTCCCCTTCTGCTCAGGTCCCACTCCCATCCTTTGAAAATAGCTTTCTGCCCCTCTTTGCCCATCAGGGACCAGGGGGCAGGGTAAGGCTATCCCTCCTGCATGCTGATCATCCGGGGCCTCCTTTATTGTTTGAAACAACAAGGCCTCCCATCAGGAAGGAACTTTTCAACACGGAGCAGTAAATGTTTGACAAGTCAACAGGGCTCAGGAACGCTAGCCAAAGGAGTGTGGCCACACTAGGCATGCCACGCCCCCTGTGGAAATAGTGGCGAAATTGGCAGGCCTGCCCTTCCATGGGCAGGCACCTCCGTTCACTCTGGACTCACGAAAGCCATGCCCTCCTGCTGCCCAGAGCTCTACTCTTGAGAGAAATCCATGACTAAGGTCCAAGGCAGGCCTTCCCCTGGCCATCTCCCTGGGTGCACTGTGGCAGGGCACAGGGAGAGGTGTATCCTCTGGAGGAGCCTGCTGTGTCTGAAGGAGGCCGGCCATTCCAGCTCCCTGGGATGAGTCTCTGTCCGGGGTCTAGATGGGGAAAAGGGCCCTGAGACCTGAAAGTACCCTGGCAGTTGTCATCAGCCTGGTTGGAGCAGGAGGCTGACAGGCAGCTAGTGTGCCCAAACTGTGTCTCAGCCCCTCCACATTCGGGCCCCTTCCAGCCCAGGCCGGGCTCCCGAGGGAGGATGACGAACTTGGCAGCAGCCGGTGCAAGGGCACCAGCAGTGGGGGTGGTGTCCGACAGCCTCCTGGGATGCATTGGGTGGGGTGGGGCCCCCCTGTGGTGTGGCATGTGTAGTGGGCTGCCTCTGCTCACCTCTGGGGCAGGGATCCACCTCAGCTCAACAGATGCAAATGCAACAAATGGCACTTGGAGAGGAGCTCAGGGATCTTCATGCCCCTGCCTCAGGGTAATTCCTCTTGCCCCACCACTCCTATCAGACCAAGTCCCAACATGCCCAGGTCCAGATTTGAGACCACAGTGGTGAACTTGGAACCTACTTCTAACTTCCCTGTCCAGCCTACTGCGGTGGTGTTCTTGGTGGTTGGGGAAATGGCATTGGCGTTGGCTGCAGTGGTAAAGGCCATTGTGGCAGCTGCTTCCCAGACATCTGGCATCTTGGGGACCCGAGGAGTGCATTGTTGGTGCACCCACACCCTCCCCATCCCCCCATCTCTCCCATCTGTCCTAGTGACTCTCACCACTCCAGAAGCCCTGCTTTCTTGACTTGCAGCCATCTCTTTGACTGCGCTTGTTTAAATTACATGGCCTTGAAACCTCCCTCCATAAGCTATTCAGATCAAAATTCTCCCTGGAACCTCCTGAGTTGGCTGAGAACAGAGCAGCAAAGTCCACAACATTCTCCGAAGTTAGAAGCAAGATTTTCATCTTCAACTTCCTGGGCACACCCCTGGGCTCCTAAGCAGGCTTCATCTGACCTTAATTATGGATTTAAGGCCATCCCCTTCTGTCTTTTTGAATCTGGTCTGCCTACCAATGTTTCATGTCCTGCAGAATATCTTGGGTATTTTCCAGGTGAAACTTCAGTGTTTCCTCATGGCTTTGCTGCCTCAGTTGGTCCAACAGCTTATGGAGGTGGGCCTCCTGGGCCCATGTGACTTCACATATGTTAAATCACTGCTAACCTGTGAGTGAAAACATCTCACTCTAGTTTTATTCAATGGGTTCTTCCCCAATGTGAGATTTCTGCTTATTGGAGGAGATAAGAGGCATTTAAAACACTGCCCACAGACGTTCATTCGTTCTTTTCTCTATGTATGAATTCTACGCTAATCAGTCAGTCATAGTTCCTGGTTAAAAACCTTCCCCATGTAAGTTACATTTGCTCGGTGTGTTACTCTCTTGCATGCACTGAGATTTCTTCTTCTTCTTTTTTTTTTTTTGAGGAAGATTAGCCCTGAGATGACATCTGCTCCCAATCCTCCTCTTTTTGCTAAGGAAGACTCACCTTGAGCTAACATCTCTGCCCATCATCCTCTCCTTTATATGTGGGACGTCTGCCACAGAATGGCCTGCCATGTGGTCCCATGTCTGCAACCGGGATCCAAACTGGCAAACCCTGGGCCACTGAAGCAGAACGTGTGAACTTAACTGTTGTGCCACTGGACCAGCCCAGAGATTTCTTCTTTATACCACCTCAACTGTACAGTTGGTTAATTTTGTAACTTCATTGTGTTTCATAGACTAGGTGTTTGAGCCATGTTTATACAATTGTCCTTTTATAAGAACTCAGGTTATAGCTCTGAGCTCAGGTCAATGTCTTTCCTAAATTAAAATTATGCAAAACTTTCTGCTGGGGTGGCAATTACTCCCAACTCAAATTATAGTTCCATTATTGTGCTTTGCTAATAATCATCCCATTCCCAGGCCTCTAAAGTAGGGGACCAGGGTTCAACCCAAGAAACTTACCATCACTGTGCAGTTAGATGGATTCTTCCTGCAGATATCTGGTATAGGTACCATTTCTTG
This sequence comes from Equus caballus, assembly GCF_041296265.1. Lineage (NCBI taxonomy): Eukaryota > Metazoa > Chordata > Mammalia > Perissodactyla > Equidae > Equus > Equus caballus. The sequence goes on from NC_091715.1 coordinate 49,534,222, forward strand.
GTTTGAAAGGTTACTTCTTCTGCCTAAATTAAAAATTAAATTTCTCAAGAGGCATTAGGGAACCAAAATGTTGTACAGTATGCAAAGCAAATATTGACCCTTACACAGGGCAAGAATGTGAAATGGAGCTATGCACTAGTGTCTAGAAACATGTTTTAGGGCACTGTCAATTACAAAATGTTTTCAAGATTGAAGAGAAAACTAAGACGGATTTTGGTAAGGTTAAGAGAGAAGAAATCATCAAGGGGAAGGGACGAAGGCAAAGTTCACAATATGAAACTTTCGATCCAAAGAGGACATAAACTATACATAAAAGACATTGATAAATGCTAGGAATAATGACAACATTGAGAATTTTTCCCCACTGGATTCCCATACTTTCCTGAAAAGACCATTGACTTAAGGAAATCTGTAGTTGGCATTACCAAGGTCCTGATCCCTCACTGACTAGGCTTCTCCTCATAGTGAACACACATGCCTGGAGCTTACCCAGCCTCAGGCCTTATGGGAATCCCCTTTCTTCCCTCCACAACTCCTCTCCTTGCTCCAATGGGAAATTGTGTCTTATTTGCAGAGCTGCCACCCTGTTCATGGCAAAAAGCCACTTGAATTTTGAACTGTGTTTTAAGAACCATACATATTCCACAAGTCAAGCACAGTATCTCAATGAACAACTAAGTGAGCATTGAAGAAAACCTTGTAAGTCCTTGAGTAGAGCAGGAGGAACACCGTGACACCAAGCCAAAAGCATTGAGGAACTCGTGGATGTGCACGAGCAAGCTCACAGAGTAAAGATTCCCAGTGTTTTCAACAAGGGAGGAATTAAATATTTCTAGTTAATCCAGAGTAACCTAAGTTTATGTTGCCTGCTATTTTTTCTACTGTGGTCTCAAACTCTGAGTTTGCTGATTAGAACAGAATAATTACTTAGGAATTGTTTAATCTTATTGTTTAGTTATTTAAAAAAATCCATTGAGTTTTCAGCACTGTTCTGGGTGCTGGCAATAGAGCAGCAACAAAGACATGAAATTGTGGTCAAGAAGACTATATTCTAGTGAAGGGACAAATTACATGTCACTAAATCAATAAATAAACAGATTACCTTCTCGTAGTTGTGTTATGAAAGAATAAAAATGAGAGCTGAGAGGGGAGCATGATATGTGGAAACTTCTCTGGATACTCGTTGAGTAAATAAGCCCTTATTGACAGACTCAACAACAGAGAGAAGATGAATGATGTTCTCCAGCATCACACCTCTGTATAGCTTTCTCTGGGATGCGCCCACCAAGGCCTATTCTTCCTGGGTGAAGTCCACAACCACATCCATGAAGGTCGCTGATTCCTAAAACATTGTGGACATTCTGGATCAGGCAGGGACATCTCTACCAGAGTCCAGGGGCAGAAAGTTGACATGATAGAGTTGGGGAAATGAGGCTGTAGGTATAGAAAGCTCAAGTCCTCTTTGGGGTTCTAGCCAAATGCTTCCCTGTGCTGATCTGGAATGTGTTATTCATGCATAACTACAAACGTATATACAGTCTGTACACAGCCTTAATACATACTAGCTTCATTATAAGGGAATATCACATGATGTGCAATGTGAAATAAACTGGACATTTCCCAAAAATATGGCAAATCTCATTTACAGACTGGCGCGTTTAATATAGTTTATTGGTTGTCAACTTAAGAATACATAACTAGACTCTCCTCACCAATTTAAAGTAAATCACAGACTCATCACATATCAGGCAATATCAATCACCTGTGACATACAACTGTGATTATGTGTAAACACTTCCCCTATAGGAACCTTACCTTTCTCCTTTGTGAAATGGTTTAACAACCTCTTACAAATGTTGACAGATCCAATGAGCTAATTTGCAAAGCACTTCCTTTATATCAAACACTCAATACACATAAGTAATAAGTATGTTATTTGAATGGTGCCATGCTGACCATTCTGCAGAATGGAACAGACTTAGAGAACACGGATCGGCAGGTGCAGCCTCTGTCTCTTATCTCTACACATTCCCTGTGTTCACTAGAAGGTAGAAGGACAGATGGTCCAGAAACACAACCCAAGGGTCCCTGATAATTCTGTACAGAAGGATGGCCCTAGCCTGCCCCACCTACAGTGAGGTTTCCATTGTCAATTTTCTCTGGGACCTCCAAGCATCTGTTATCATTGTAGTTTAGTCCTATGCATCTGACAACAGGTAACAGAAGCCTCTCAATTGTATATGGTCACTCCAGGAGCCCCCAGATGGCCACAGAACCCTCCACCCCATCCCCCACCCCGCCCCTCATCCCCTGCCTGCTGAGCTGTGCTCACCCCACCCCAGCTCCGACCCCCCCAAAGTGAGTCTGCCCCACCTGAAGAGTCCACAGCTGCCCCATAGAGACAGCAGCCGAGCCTGAGACCAAGTCTGAGAAGTCTGAGCATGACAGCAGTGCCTGCCATAAGACTTGGATGCCTTCAGCGGCAGGAACACCCTCTTCAGGCCTCACGCAGGCTGAAGACCCCGCCCCAAAGATTCAGGGCAAGAGCAAATTGCAGCGGCAGGCCCGCTGCTCCATGGCCTGAGGGCTGAAAGGAGTCGCAGTCACTGCTGCTTGTAGTGCTTAGGAGAACACCGGTGTATCAACCCTTTCCTCTATCATGCCCGTCGCCACGCACACGCACATCACGCTGTGCGTTCCTCCACGCCCCTCCCCTCACGCCCCTCCCCACGCCCACCACGCTCTGCGTCCCTCCACGCCCCTCCCCTTCCTCCCAGCGTCCTCCACGCTCTGACCCTGCAGCCATGCTGCTGGGCTAAAGTGGGTTTAATTAATGGCGCCTGAGGCCAGCTCCTGAGGGCTCCTGAGGCAGCTTGAAACCCAGCAAAAGCTCCCTGGCTGATAAAAGTTCAGGGGCTAAGATGGAAATACTGGGATCCGGGTAGGTGGAACTTGCGTTTTCAAAGCCACCTTTCCCTCCATCCCTTCCATCTGGTCGGGCTGCTGGAACCCTCACAGTGGAGAACTCCCAGCTGAGGGGTCTACACTTTGGTCATGCCTCATAGAAGAACAGCCCCAGCCATAGTATTAAAAGGAGGAAACATCACAGCAGACAGCTCTAATTCCTGCACTATAGACAGGAAACGCAGAAGCCCAGTAAGTGACCCCCTAAGCCCCTTCTCTGAGGCCCCACTCAGTGGGTCCACAGGACCTCCTTACCCACCATGGGCCTCTTGGCCTAGTTAACACAGGCAACAGGACCAGAAGTTCCCAGTGTTTTTTCCCAAAATGTTAGTGTGGTTTTATCTGGGCCACTGTATTTTGGGGTCTCTTTGTTAGAACAGCTTAACCTACACCTTAGCTAATATACCCTTCCCCAGGTCATCTGACTGATAAATCAGATGGAACTCTTCATTGTTACACAACATTGACCGTGTTCCAGATGCTTGTCACTTTCAATTTCACTGTTAGGTAGTACTTATTAGAGGTTTTTGGGTGAAAAGTAAAATTCACAGAGCCCAGCGTATGAAGAGTGTGCTGTTAAATGATTCCTCCAGAATCTCCAGATGTTCCTTTTGGATTAAGACAGGCCATCAGAGAATTGCACACCTGGGCTGTCTTGATCTGGTTCCTTGGAGAATTGCTCTGTGGATCTGAGCCTTGGCCCCGCGCCATCGGCCCGCAGCCCACACTGAGGAGTGCCGCAAACAACCCCGTGAGCCCCACTGCTTCATTGCCTGGAGGATGTGATTGAGGATGGGGTTTGCTGCCCTTTGTGTGGACCCAAGAAAGAAGTTTCTTTCAGACCTTGTACCAGGAATAGCCGTGCTTCTCCTGAGCAACTGGCTTGTTTTGTTTTTGTGAACACGTTAAATTGTGTAACTGTGTGTGTCTTTCAAAGCCATCTAAAATCCTTTGGGAACAAGGCAGGGTATAAAATAAAGCTATTCAGAGTTTAGACCAAGCTCCCTATTTAACACATTATATTCCTTTTGGAAAAGTCGCTTCATTTGGCTGACTTTCTTTGCTTGTAAGTTAGAGATAATGAGTTCTTCGTGTGAAGAGAGTGTAAATTAATATTTTTAAAGCACTCAGAGTTCCCTCAATGCAAGTCATTATGGAAACTAACACTAATATTTAATTTCTTTAAATCTCTGCTATTTTGTAATTCCCTCTCTTTTTATGTCATTCCTGAACTTTGCTTGCTCATTCATTTACTTGGCAAATTTGAGGATGTAACAGTGCACCAAACACCCTGGAAGGATACAGATTAAAAAGCCTGGATTGTGCTTTCCAGTAGCATGAAGAGTTGAGGGTGTGTTTTCCACTAAATTAGAGATTTAAATAACAAGAAAACAATAAATGAATAAGTAAATAAATATCTTACTTATAAAATTCTGTGGTTGCAGTGAAGAAAAGAAATAGGGAACAGTGGGAAAGGATGATAGTTCTAGAGGTGGAGATGGAAGGTGCCTGTAAGAAGGCAACTTTCAAGCAAAGCCCTGGAGAATAAAAAGGAACAACTGTGCTAAGAGCTGAGGAAATAAGTCTTAAGGCATGAGAGGGTTTGGCAGCGTGATGGATCTGAAAACAGACAGTGGCATGACAGTAAGCAAGGACAAAGGAGGAGTTTGGAGAGAAGGTCAGGGACCAGGCCATTTAGGGCCTTAAAGGCCAGAGCATGGGGCCTGTATGTTCTCTTACCTTCCATAGGATGCCTCTTGAAGCACTTTATGGGCCAGAGTGACGTGGTATGAGTGAGGTTTTAAGGAGATAATTTTGTTTGTATCTCTAGTGTGAGATAATCTCACGTAATAAGGGAAATGTTGAGGCGAGGTAAGCACTGAGGTTAGGATAGGGGAACACAGAGGAGGCGTCCTCTGGGAGTTCTCAATTTGGTTGTTGAGCAAGACTTCCTGAAGTATATGGTAGCTGAGCTGAGATGTGGAGAAATGAGTAAGAGTTCGCCAAGGGAAGGGAAGGAAGGGTGAACTAGACAGTGAGCTACATGACTGAATGTACAGAGATATGTGACAGCACGGTAAGGATGCTGTTGTATTTAAGCATCAAGTAAAACAGAGTGTGAGGGGAGATGAAGCTGGAGAGGAGGCTAAAGATTGGACCATGGAGAACCTTGAGTGTCTAATACTTTCTTCCCCATTCCATGGCTGGCAGGTGGGAGGGAGCTGGGTCCCATCTCCTAACATTTTTATGAGAATTATTTGCGAAAATAATTGCTGCAACCTCTTAAATAAAAGCTTACTTCCCCCCATACTTTCTTTGAAATAAGGCCCCTTGGAGTACAGGTGGCCATGAGCAACTCTTCTGCAACCTGAGATGGAGAAGTTGGGAGAAGGTTAGTCATCTTCACCTTTGCCTGTACCTCGTCACCTCCTATCACCACCTGCTCCTTTCCCTGGCTCTTGTCATCTCCAGACCTCTGCAGGGGGAGTTGCTGGTAGGTGCCCATCCCACTTCCTAATGAATGTGGGTGTACTTAGTAAAATGCTGACAGATATGACGTGTTAGGATAAGTGCTAATGGCACTAGATTTAGAGTCAGGAGCTGGTCCTAGGCCTTCTGCTTAGTAGGTGAGTGACCTTGAGCAGGTCACTTAATTTCTGGGAGCCATTTCCTCACATATATATAAAGGGGGAAGTATCTACCTCCCTGAGTTGTTGTGAGGATTAAATGAAAAGTTGAATATATGCAAAGCGCTTACACAGTGCCTGCTTAGTAAATTATAGATGTTATTGTTGTTCATAGTAGGGAAATAGTAATCAAAAGGGAAAGCAGACTCAAAGTTCTTTTCTGAACACTGATCATGGAAGACTAGGAAATGGAGAAGCTACTGAAAAACATAAGGTAATTGACCTTGGCTAAATCACTTAACTCGTTTCGTCATCCAAACTGTGGGGGTTACAATTTCCCTTTTGGGTAATGTATTGGATATTTATAAGGAATAGATGCTATTATAGATGCAAAAATTTTTTGAAAACTGAGTATTTTCTTGTTTTGCTTACAATGTTAATCTGGATCCTCCAAGAGATGACAAGGATTTTGGCGGGGAAATATTTCAGAGAGAAATTGTGGTGGAAGTTAGAGAAGCTGGCAGGGCTGTCAGACTGTGATGGAGGTCTGACTTGAGGAAAGGAAAGTTTGGCAACGGGGGACAACCTTGAACCAAAGTCAACCAATAGAGGAATCCTGCAGCTCACATCTTTCAGGAAGAGGGCAGCCAAGCTATCCCTGCTGAGCTCAGTAATGGGCTGGGAAGAGCTTGTGGAAGGCGTGGCCTCAGCACAAAGAAGTGATGGATTTCAGAGCAGCAGCTGGGGCCATTGGTCAGTTCTGCTCCCTGTAGCTGGTATGTTCTTGTGGCCACCACATTTACTATGATGAAGAATCTATTTTCTTACCAGGAGAATATATCGTTTTGCAACTAAGACTTTTTGTTCTGATCCCCCTTCATATGTAAGAGAACTCATCCCGGCAAGTCCACTGCAGCCATTCTTCCAGTGAAGGTCAACAAATAGTGTGCAGTGCTCTGATAATGAGCTAAAGGAACTTGTGGGCATGGGCACTGCTTTTATCTTAAGCACGTTCTTGAAAGAGCTAACGGGGAAGGTGTTAGTGTTCTCTCTTAGAGCTGGTACGTTTTCTTTCTTGATACAAAATAGCATTTATTAATAATTTCCTCTGTATCCACTGACGTTTTTATCCAATCAGCCACCCTATGCCTTTCGATTGGAGCATTTAGTCCATTGACATTTAAAGTAGCTATTGATAAGAATGTACTTATTGCCATTTTGTTGCTTTTTTTTTCTGGGTGTTTTAGTAATTCTTCTCAGTTCCTTTCTTCTCTTGCTCTCTTCCCTTATAGTTTGACGGCTTTCTTTAGTATTATGTTTGGGTTCCTTTCTATTAATTATTCGTGTATTATAGGTTTCTGGTTTGTCATTACCACAAGGTTCATATATTATAGCCTACATGTATCGTAAATCAATATTGAGTTGCTGGTCTCTTTAATTTGACCTCTTGCTGAAAGCTCTACTCTTTTGTGTGTGTGTGTGTGTGTGTGTGTGTGTGTGTGTGTGAGGAAGATTAGCCCTGAGCTAACATCTTCTGCCAATCCTCCTCTCTTTTTCTGAGGAAGACTGGCCCTGAGCTAACATCCATGCCCATCTTCCTCTACTTTATATGTGGGACGCCTGCCACAACATGGCTTGACAAGCGGTGCATGGGTCCACACCTGGGATCTGAACTGGCAAAGCCCGGGCCACTGAAGCAGAACACGTGAACTTAACCACTGCACCACTGGGCTGGCCCTAAAAGCTCTACTCTTTTACTCCCCTCATCCCACATTTTCTGTTTTTGATATCATATCTAACCTCTTTTTTTCTGCATGTGTATCCATTACCCTCTTATCATGGAAATAGATAATTTTAAATACTTTTGTCTTTTGACCTTCATATTAGCTGCTACATTTATTGTATATTTGCCTTTACCAGTGATTTTATTGTTGTTTTAAAAATTAATTTTCTTATTCCTATTTGTGGTCTTATCTTTTCCACTTGAGCAAGTCCCTTTAGCATTTCTTGTAAAGCTAGTTTCTTGGTGATAAACTCCTTTAGTTTTTGCTTGTCTGGGAAACTATCTCTCCTTCCATTCTGAGTGATCAGCTTGCTGGGTAGAACATTCTTGGCTGTAGGTTTTTTTCCTTTCAGCACTTTAAATATATCGTGCCGCTCCCTTCTAGCCTGTAAAGTTTCTGCTGAGAAGTCAGCAGATAACATTATGGGGTTTCCTCTGTATGTAACTTGTTGCCCTTCTCTTGTGGCTTTTAGGATTCTCTCTCATCTTTAATTCTTGACCTTTCAATTATAACGTGTCTTGGTGTGGGCCTCCTTGGGTTTCTCTTATTTGGTGCTGTCTGTGCTTCCTGTACTTGGATGTCTGTTTCCTTCCTTAGGCTAGGAAAGTTTTCAGCTATGATTTCTTCAAACAGATTCTCTGCACCTTTGTCTCTCTCTTCTCCTCCTGGGACACGTATAACACAGATATTAGTATGCTAGATGTTGTCCCAGAGGTCCCTTAGGCTGCCCTCACTCTTTTTGAATTTTTATACTTTTATCTGTTCAGCTTGTGTGATTTCCTCTAGTCTTTCATCCAGCTTGCTGATCCATTCTTCTGTATCTACTCTGCTATTGAGTACCTCTAGTGAAGGTTTCATTTGTGGTATTGCATTCTTCATTTCTGATTGATCCTTTTTTATCTTTTCCAATTCTTTGTTGATGTTCTCACTGGGTTCTTCTCCCAAGATCAATGAGCATCCTTATGACTCTTTGTTTGAACTCTTTGTCAGGTAGATAGTTTATTTCTGCTTCATTTAGTTCTTTTTCTGGGGTTTTATCATGTTTCCTTACTTGGAATGTATTCCTTTATCTCCTCATTTTGCCTCTTTCTCTGTGCTTATATCTATGTATCAGGTATGTCAGCTACATCTCCTGATCTTGGAGAGGTGGGCTTATATAAGAGATGCCTTATGAGGTCCAGCAGTTTGCTTCCCTCTCATCACCAGTTCCAAATGTTCCGGGAGTGTCCCCTCTGTGGGCTATATGCGCCCTTCTGTTCGTGTTGCTCTTGCTGCAGGTGCCTGGGGAGGCTAGGGTTAAGGCTGCTCCCAGTTGGCCGTGAAGCATCTCTGCTAGAAGGTGGTCTTTTTCTCTCCAGAAAGGAATTTCTGCCTCTTCCACCTCAGTCAGCCCTGTCCCTTTTTGTGGGGGTTCTTTTTATCCAGTTTTCAGTTCTCTCTTAGGAGTAATTTTTCCAAGGGTAGTTGTAGATTTGTTGTGTCCACGGGAGGAGGTGTGTTCAGAGTCTGCCTATGCCACCATCTTGACCTAAAGTGGTAACTTTGAGTAAAGTTGGGCTGGGAAGTCCTTTTAGGCTGCATCTCAGAGTGCTATACTCCTGTATCCGGGATGATTCCTTGCCAACATCCATGTACAAACATGCCCTAATGTGTGTTAAACAGGCAGACCTCCTTTGACCCCAGATTCCTCTCCATTTCCCATTCTGTTTCTCTGCTCCGTTCAAGCTGACTCTCCTCAGGTTCTCTCCTGAACCAATTCAGGAGTTTTCTTCACACCACTTCACTGAAATGGCTTTTTCCAGGTCACCAATGATTTCCATTTTGCTAAATTCAAGGCTAAGTTTTTGCTTTCATCTCACTCAACTTTCAGCAGCATTTGACACAGATTATACAATTGAACACTCCCTCCTTCTTGAAACACTTTCCTCTGGATTTCCAGACACCCCTTCTCTCCTGGATTCCCTCCCCCTATCTCTCCCTCCTCCTGCTCCTGCTCCTCCACCGCATCTCTAGTAATACTCCCTTATCGTTCCTGTGTGCTCTCTCTTCTCAGAGGAGTAAATATTTTTCCTATTACCTTAGTGGCTACCCTAGTTTATCAAGGTCTAACATTAATTAGTATTTATACCTTCTTCCCAGAGAGTGCAAGAATCCCATATACCTCTTTCTGACTTCTCGATTATTATTGTTGTGTACTTAAATTATCATATAGCTATAAAACTACAAACGTAATATATGAAAATATATATTTGAAGCCTATCACGTATTATCTTTGTTTTATAGATTATTTATTTGGAGCTACCCACATATTTATTAATTTTGCTGTTCCTAAGTTGTTCCTACTTCTCCATCCTGAGATTTTCTCCCTTTCTCTCAAAAAATACCCTTCACTATTGTCTTTTAATTTGATATTTTAGGGGAGCAAGAAATTTTCCTCTTCCTTCTTGGTTCTTCTTTGCTGGTCTAAGAATTAAATTGACATGAGAAAGAACAACAGGAGAAAATCAAAGAAAGTTAAGAACATGTATACGTGGGAGAAGCCCAGGAAAACTGAGTAATTCACCAAAATGTCTGGAGCCACCATCTTAAATACCTTAAATACTACAGCTAAAGACAAACGAGGGTTTTGTGGGTAGTGCTTTGAGACTTCAAAGGGGAGGGAGGCAATTCACTAAGAGAAGGAAAAGCACATATTTGGTCAAGAAATGTTTGCCATGTTTGGCGGAGACTGTGGGACATGAGGAGGGTTTTGATCAAATGAGCCTTGCTAGGCTCCTCCCTGTCTACCACACCTAATACATATTACACTATAGTTATCTATGGTGAGAGCTCCTTCCTGGAACAGGCCTTCTATCTTAAATTCCTTTAGGAAGTTAGGGGGAAAGTCAAAGGATCTTCTTGGTCTTTAGTTCTTAAAAATAATCAAGCCAAAAATACACATTTTGAGGTAGCAAATTGTGCTCTCCCGCAATACGTTAATGATAAATTTCAGTTTTTGTTTTTCCAGAAATGTTTTTTGTTTTCTAGTTTTTTCAAAAGATATTTTCGTTTTGTTTACAGTTCTTGGGTTTGTCATTGTATTGTTTCAGCACATTAAAGCTATTTTTCCCACTGTGATCCAGCTCCCATTTTTGCTGTTGAAAAATGAGATATCAGTTGAATTTGTTCTTTCTCTCTTTCCTTATTTCCTCCTCTCCTTCCTGTTTTTGCCCCCTCCTGACTGCTTTCAGGTTTTCTCTTTGTCTTTTCATTCCTCTCCTTTTTGTGATTTTATTATAATCACTGTAGATGTGGAATTTGTTTTTTGTTGTGCTTGTCATCCACTGAGCTTATTGTCTCTATGGAGTAGTCATTCATCAGTTTAAAAAATGTTTAGTCATTTTCAGTTCAATATTGCTGCTGCCCATTTGTCCCTTTAACCTGTGGTAATCGCTGAATGCATTTTAGAATTATTTCTATTTCATTCTCATGGTCTCTCTCTCTCTCTTCTTCAAAATTTTGCCTCTTTGGACTTTATTCTGGATTTCTTTCCAACAATCTATCCTGCTTATTAATTTTTCCTTAGCTGTCTCTAAGATGTGCACTTTCAAACACATCAATTGACTTCTTAATATTATTTTACTTGTCAGTTTTAGAATTTTTATTTTCATTTCTCCAAATTTACTTTGTCTTTTTTAAAGATATGTTCCACTTCTCCACCAGAATTTATTTTAAAGATTTTATTTTTTTCCTTTTTCTCCCCTAAGCTCCCCGGTACATAGTTGTATATTCTTCACTGTGGGTCCTTCCAGTTGTGGCATGTGGAATGCTGCCTCAGTGTGGTTTGATGAGCAGTGCCATGTCTGCACCCAGGATTACGAACCAGCGAAACACTGGGCTGCCTGCAGTGGAGCGCATGAACTTAACCACTCGGCCACGGGGCCAGCCCCTCCACCAGAGCATTTAAACTTGTCTTTTATCCTCCTGAATCTTGTAACACAATTATATAAAGCTAGTGTCAGGAGATCAGCTGGGCTGAGAGAGAGACAGCTGAACTGCCAGGTGACAGAGTGACTGATTAAAAAAACAAACCCAAAATGAAGGAGTTAAGCCTTTAATCACTTACTGTGATGGTATAAGCAAGAAACTAGAACTGGAATTTTAGTCTCCTTCTATTTAATTTTCTCCCATGGAATGGCTCACTGGTTGAGGGTCATGTGGATCAGCACAGATATGTGGGTCATCTCACTGTTTGGAGAGCCCCAGACAAAAGGGTTAATTTTTTTTCTCTAGATGCTGGGGGCTAGGAGGGATAGGATAGGAGTGGAGAAGTGTGGGGTACTGAGTCAGAGAGGGAAAAAGTGTCTTCAAGTCTTTCCCTCTTCCCTTCATAGGAAATGTCTAGCAGAGATGCCTGAGGAAGAACTCCGTTGGTGGCCTCAGAGAAAGAGACCTGGGAATGGAGGTGCCAGGGCTAGGAATGCAAATATGGGAAGTGCTGCGTGTTCATGAAGCACTGTGTTGAGTGCTCCCCAAGCACTTTGCTGAGTGCTCCACAGGCAGGTAGTCTGCTGAGTGCTGACCAGGTACTGTGCTGAGTGCTCACCTGACAGGCAATATGCTGAGTCCTCACCAGATAGGAATTGTGCTGACTGCTCACCAGCCTCTCTGCTGAATGCTCACAATGTAGGCACTATGCTGAGTACTCACCTGTTGTTACTGTGCTGAACGCTCACCAGGCAGACACTGTGCTTATCACTCACCTGGTGTGAGCTTTGTGAATGTTCACCAGGCACTGTGCTGAGAGCTCACCACGCAGGCATTGCGCTGAGTGCTCACCAGGAAGGCACTAGGCTGAGTGAGCACCATGCAGAGTGCTGAGTTCTCACAGGTGTCAACGAAAATAATCCATAACCAATCTATAAATGAAAATTTGGGTGAGTTCATTCTGAGCTAAAATGTGAGGACCATGGCATAGGGCCTTTCTTCCCAAAGGAAGAAAGGGCACCAAAGAAGTGGGGTGCGCAGAGTGGTTATATACCCCCAAACAGGATATTTCACATAGAATTGAAATGTCCTTTTACAATAGTCATGAGACTGCTCTGTCGGCACGGCGATTGATGGAAACAGCAGGTAGGTCTGCTGTCTCGGTGAACACAGCAGGGTGGCAGGTCTGCTGTCTTGAGCTGGGTGGTCACAGGTGAGCTGGGTGGTCAAAGATGAGCACAGCAATCAGTTCCTAGCCTAAGGAAAGATGCTTATCCTTAAGGAAATGCCAATGCGGGGGGGAGTTGCACCTTTATCTTAAGGCCATTTGTTCTTGCCATAGTAAATGTTTTAAAGCAGATATACAATGCATGCTCAACAGCCACGGTCAGGCCCTTTTGGAAAAAAAACAAAGTCAGGCCAAATTAGGTTTACACCAAATGGCTTCCTCATATACTCCAATATATCCTATTGCTTGCCATTTCTGTTTGTCACAGGCAGGCACAGTGCTGAGTGCTCAACATGCAGGCATTATGCTGAGTGCTCACCAGCCACTGTGCTGAATGCTCGAATGGACAGCACTCTGCTGAGTGCTAAACAGGCAGACATTGTGTTGTGCTCCCAAGGCATTGTGCTTAGGCATTGAGCCTTCTGGGCTCTTGACTGCTCAACCTCCTTGCCCATGTCATCTCCATAACTGTACACAAACATCCATCACAACCCTGCCCACAGCTCCTTGGGGATGAAGCCAGGGCTCCAGCTTTGAGGAGGCAGAACTGAATTCAGACCTCTTTTTTTCTACCAGTTCTATGTCCTGGAAAAGCCATTGTGCCTCTCAGGGCTTCCCCACTCTCCCAACCTGCACAATGGTGATGATGCTCAAAACTACTACCTAAGCACATGGTCAGGTGTATATGAGTTGACATCTACAACACCTGTGGGCTAGCGTCACATGTGTCTGATGCACAAACTTACAGATGAACTAATTACAAGAAAGCGTGGGATATACCATGGACTATCTCTCAAAGCTGGCCTGGGTTTCAGCTGTGTGATCTTGGGAAATTCATTGCCCCTCCAGGCCTCATATTCAGGCCTGCATCTTTAAAGTGTTGAAATTAGATGAAATTCAGATATTCATCTAACCTCATCCACTGGCATTAAACCTTCCAGGGTCCCCTGTTTTATGGACCCAAGTGCCTCATTTTGGCCTATGTGTTGGGTAGCCTCCACAATGGCTCCCAATGCTCCCTGCCTCCTGGTGTGCATATCCTCGTGTAACCATGATGTGGTTGGTTACTGGCTTCTGAACAACTTAATACAGCCAAGGTGATGGGATCATGTCCAAGTTTTTTGTTTTTTTCAGATTGGCACCTGAGCTGACATTTCTTGCCAATCTTTTATTTTTTTTTGCTTATTCTCCAAAAGTCTCCTGGTACATAGTTGTATATTGTAGTTGTAGGTCATTCTGGTTGTGCTATGTGGGATGCTGCCTCAGCATCGTTTGATGGGTGGTGCCATGTCTGTGCCCAGGATCCAAACTGGTAAAACCCTGGGCCCAAAATGGAGTGTGTGAACTTACTCAGCCATGGGGCTGGCCACCATGTCCAAGTTTTCGACTCTCTCACTTCCTTCTTACTCGCTTTCTTGAGTTCCCTCCCTCTTTCCTTCTCCCTGTTTCCATCTCTCTCTCTCTCTCTGTCATATCTCTGCAAATGGAAAAGCAAATGCCCATGTTTTCAGTTGCCCTATGTAGAGGCTCCATAGGAGAGATCTGAGGGAGTGCCCAGCCAACAGAAGGATAGGAACTCAGACTGTCAGTCCAAATGAATTCTGACAACACTCATGTGAGTGTTGAGCTTGGGAGCAAATTCTCCCCCAGTTGAGCCTCAATAGTAACTGCTTCCCCTACTTCAGAGAGACCTTGAGGCAGAGGCACCCAGCTAAGCCATGCCTGAAGCCTGGGACACAGAAGTTATAAGATGTTAAATATTTGTGCTTTATAGGTGCAAGATTTTAGAGCAATGTTGTCAAAGAGGAAAAGGAAATAGTCTACCAGGTCCCAGGATCCGGCCCTGTCATCCTCCTTTCTCCCCTGCTCTCTCTTCTCAGGATCCCTCCAGCCACACTGCTGCCTTTCTGACCTCTTCTGGTTAAACTCACTTCTTCCTGTGAGTTTCTTCACCAGAGGTGCCTTCGCCCTGACACACTAACTCTTCCCAGCAAAGGCAGGGCTGGCTTACCCTTGCCATTCTGGCCACAGCAAATGTCACCTTAGTGAGGATTTTTGGAACCTTCTAGGCAGATCTCTACCACCACACATCTCACCTCCAGAAGAGCATTAAATTATTTCCTCCTTCTTGGTCTTATTTAGATAAGATGTGTTCATGTGGAAGGGCTGTCTGCTTTGGCTGAAGCAGGTGCAATTCCTTCTGGTCACACTAAGCACACAATTATCTCTTCCAGGCCCAATTTTTCTCACTACGAGTCCATTGTGAAAGAAAACCATCATTTCTTCTCTTTCATGGGTCTGGTTTCCCCAAGAACACAGTGACTCATCCCTTCTCCCTGTAATGCAGCACCAGCCCCTAAACCCAAGCCAGAAAATGAGCACCAGGTTGAAACTCCACCAGACCCTGAATTCAGTTACTGCTGAGACCTTCCCATCTATTTTGTAATTGAGTGGTAACTTCTGAGGTCACCTTTCCCCTGAGACCCAACTCCTAGCCTGCCCTTGGCTTATTAGAGTAACACTGGGATTTCCTCAGAGCCCGCCCAGCCTGGGCAAGAAATGTTTTGAAGTGTTCTCTGTATTAATTTTCAAGGACGAGGGATATTGTTAGAAGTAATTTGGGCGTGTATGTGCAATAGTTTCTATGCAGGTATTATATTTTTCAAACAGATAAACTAGGCTATTGAATATACCAAGAAAACGGATAAGTTGATCAAATATTTTCAATGTGCAAAGTCTTTGGAGAGCAAATATCATTATTAGCAGCATAGAAAATGGAGCAAACATCTCCTGCTCAAATTTCAGCACAGTCACTTACTAGATATGTGTATTGGGCAAATTACTATGTCATTGGTGCCTCAGTTTCTTCATCTGTCAGTTGGCAATAATGATAAGTGTACCCACTTTGTAAAGTCATGGAGAGTATTAAAGGAGGTAATGTCTGTAAAATGCTTGGAACACCTAGCATATCATAAGCACTGTATCTATGCATTATAAATAAAATTTAAAAAATCTTCTGACACTGTTCATAAGCTCCAGAGGGTGAGACTAGTGCCCGGATGTATGTAGAAAGCACTCCATGACATACAATGAATAAAAGAATGAACAACACTGTTGAATGCTTTACCACTGTCACATATGTCATCCTACAGGCATTCCCAAGCAGAATCACACCCAAACCTATGTGTTCTGTCCTTAAGCGTCTTCTTTGATTCTATCCAGGAATCACTGGGGCTTCTTGGACCCTAGTGATGGTACCCTCTAAAGGTTTTCTTCTCTCTGTCACAAACCCCCGTCCTTGTCCTAATTGCTGCAGCTCACAGGGTCTGCACTCTGATCCTTTTCTTCACACTAAGGAGAAGTGTCATCCCCAGATCTGGGCATGCACAGAGCATGAGCCTTCTAGAAATGTTTCCCTGGCCTGTGGCAGCTAGAAGCATGTAGTGACAGGGTGGGATTTCTGTAAAACTCTCCAGGTGTTATCAGAGGGGTTGAGTCAGGAGAGTTGTCAGCAAGGACTGGTCCTGTTGGTGGGCCTTGATAGGTAAATTGTGTGTGTGTGGGGGGGGGATGGCTGTTTCATAGGTCCTAGCATAATACCTGCAATATGATGGTTCATGAAACCAGAATCATTCTAATGAGGTCCAAATTAATCCAATGTCATCTGTTCCCTGACCAATTCGCTAATCCAATAGTGATTTATAGTAGTGATGTTTGTATTCTATCATCTCCTTTTCATTGATTGGCTGGTGTAATTCAATTATTCTTTACATATCTTGTATATATTTACATAGTAAAGAAAAAGTGAGTTTTAAAACAACTCTCCTTCAAAGAGTCTCCCTAGCATATTGAATTAATAACAGAAGCCATTGAGGGAAAGTTCACAAAACGAATTTTGACCCTTAGACTCTGGTTTTAGATCTTCCTAATTGGTAAATTATCTTGATTTCTGATTACTTTCTTGAGATTAGTGCATTTAGGACTATGTAGGAGTGCAACCTCATGCCACTTGAGAAGTAGCGTTGGGACTCTAGGATGACATTTGTTTCATTTTGTGTGTGTGTGTGTGTGTGTGTGTGTGTGAATGAGAGTGTTTACTGCCTCTTGCAATGTGGGCCAGCGTATAGTCCTTTTCTTGGGAAAAATGTCCCCTAACCACTTTTTTTGAGGAAGGTTAGCCCTGAGCTAACTACTGCCAATCCTCCTCTTTTCACTGAGGAAGAGTGGCCCTGAGCTAACGTCCATGCCCATCTTCCCCTACTTTATACATGGGATGACTACCACAGCATGGCTTTTGCAGATCGGTGCCAAGTCCACACCTGGGTTCCGAACTGGTGAACCCCAGGCTGCCAAAAAGCGGAACGTGCGAACTTAACCGCTGCACCACCGGGCCGGCCCCCCTAGCCACTTTCTCTGTGCTTTATTTTCATTCATGCCTTGACCGGTGCTGTCCAATAGTAGCGTTAACACTCTATAACATAAAATCAAAACTTTCCAGTGGCCACATTTAAGAAAATAAAAACAAACAGCTGAACCTAATTTTAATAGTATATTTTAACCAATTATAACCATGATATTATCATTCATGCATGCAATCTATATAAAAATTAATAATGACAGAGTTTAGATTCTGGGCTTTGTTTTTATTGGTTCCACAAATCCAGTTTGCACCTTCCAGCTGTAGCATAATCTCCATTTGTAACTTGAATTTTTTCAGATATATATTCTATGTATTGACATATTATAACGTTCACAGTTGTAACATAAGATTCACATCTCTAAGTTGTTGCAAACATACTTAAAAGATTTCCATTTAAGGATCACGTAGGATGAATAATGAAAAGTTTCTCTTGAGTCTAGAAAGAAAGGAGTCAGTGCGGCCTTACCAAGGGAATCACCCATAGAATAGTGAGCGCAGATGGAGTGTGGGGGGTCTGAGGAGGTGGTGGGACAGAGACGCATAATATAGATGACCTTTTCTCAATGGTTCACCACTACAGAGAAGGAGTTATAGACAGCAATTTCTCTGTGAAATGTGAGGAAAGTTAAGCGACTTTGAATATGTATGAAGGAATAAGGAAAGTGGGGAATATTAAAAACAGGCTCTGTGGAAAATCAAGGAGTAAATTACTGACACATAAAAAGAAAGTAAAATTTCCAGCCTTTATGGATAATTCCCAGTTGAGGTAGGTGATATTGGATATATAGTGGTACCAACATATGTTATGTGCTTTTCTTAGCACTTAACATAAGACCAGCAGCAGGTAAGGCATGGCAGATAACCAGGATCTTCTGGGGTTTGAAGTTTTACAAGACAAATATGAGCAGGAAGAAAGTTTGGATCATTCCAAGGGAATTATTGAGATCATAGCCCATGGAATCCTGGGATGATAGGAATAGGAGAAGAGAAATGAAGATGAGGATGTGGTGATCTGGCATCACTGCCAATCTTGAGGAAAGAGTATCTATTGTATGAGCATTTGAGTAAAATCTGGAAATCAGGAATTGGTGGGGGGTGGATATGTTTTCCGAGTTATTTATTTTTGCACATGACCATTTGGGTTGACGGAAATATCTGGGATGTGGGAGTGAGTCGCTAAGAGTCAGGTAGATAATTTCACTATTAATTTAAGCTCTAAAGGAGCTCTGCATACCAAGTGATCAATGGGAGAAAACATTTGCAAAGCATATTCCTAGCAAAGCACATGTATTTATAGTATATAAAGAGTTCTTACAACCCAATAGTAAGAAGACAAACAACACTTCCTTGCTTACCAGGAGACAGCAGATCAGGCATGTGATGAGCACCATGAATCCTGCCAATCAAATGAGAACGATGGTCTAGAAGGGGAGAGGTGGGCAGACAATTGCTCCTGTGAGCCACCTCCTGTAATTCCCCCAGGGCTGCTGCTGTCCCCTCACTGTGTTGCAACACTCTTTGACATGGGTTGGCCAACTTTCATCATCACCCAAGACCCTGTTTGCATGGTTATCTTTTATGGGTCAGAGCATCAAGATATTCCCTCCCCACCCTGGGCTGGGGCTTCCTTGAGGTTGACCAGAATGCTCAGTCAAGGCACCATTTCTGTTGGGAGAATACCCTGGAAGTGAATGGAATAGAGAATACATGTGTGTTTTACTTTTTTAAATAAAACTTTTCAAACACAGAAAAGTAGAACAATATCAGAAACATCCATCACCTAGATTTAACAATGTATATTTTAGCCAATTAAACCAATATTTCTTCCAATGTGTAAATTATTAACACTTGCCACCCTTGCTTCAATGAAAATGGATATTCTCATTGAAATATTAAAGTCAAGCAGACATCGTGATGTTTCAACCCCATTTCGCACCTCTGAAAAATCAGGGAATTTTGCTACATATTCAAGGCCATTATCGCATGTCAAGAGAGTAACAAATTGAATCAAACTTATACCTCTGGGCACGGAGAACTGAAATTCGGCCTGGCCATCTTATGATGGTCATGGGGAGAATGGGTCATCATAACTGGCAAGCCCATGGGATCTCTCTAAATATGTAAATTCTCACTCAAAAGCTTTCTCCTCTGCATAGAAAAATATTCATCCCCTTCTTTACTGAGTTGTTTTATACTCATTTTTGAGGATTCTCTTATAATGTAATTTCCTCCAAGGAACCTTCTCAGTTTACCACTCCCAATCATGGATTGGTTCCCATCACATAATTTATAATTTTCAATCACCTGTCATTGTTGTTACCAACTACAACATAAACTCCAGGAGGGCTTGGACACACAGCACCTGTTGTGCATGGTGGGAGGGTTTCAGGTCCCTGTACTTGTGCAACCTCTCCCCAGCCAATGTGTCGTCCAATGTGGAGTTACAACAAGTGCCTTTTTAAGTTAAAATAAATTTTAATTATGTAAAATTAAAAACCTGGTTCCTCAGTACCATTAGAAATCGGTAACCATAAATCCTAGTCACAATAATGTAACTTAAAGTACTCGATAGCCACAGGTAGTTTGCACTGGACAGCACAGATATAGAACATTTCCATCATTGCAGAAAGCTCGAGTTCATGGTGCTGATCTAGAGCAGGACTTGGCAAACTACAGCCTGTGGGCCAAGTCAGGCTCATTCCTATTTTTATACAGCCTATGGATGTGGAAACAGGTCCACCCTGCCACACTTGTCAATGCTGGTTCACACACAGCTAGAGGCCCTCACTGACCAACTGGCCAAGTGGCTGTCAGTGCAGAGATAAGGAAACAGAGTCCAGAGAGGGGAGGTGACTAGCCTGAGCTCACAGAGCTGTCTAGGAGAAGGCATCTTATATTCCACTGGGTCTCCTTTTCTCTCCCTCAATGGTGGGTAAAGCCTGGGGGCCTATGCCACCTCCCACTAGCCTTAGAAGGTTCCATGCTCTCTCCGCTCCAGTCCTCCAGATTCCCAGGAACAACCCCAGGTATAGAAGTTGGAAGCCTACTCCTCTCGCAGTGACCAGGGAGGCTTCCCATCCACAAAGACACTGATCTTGTCCAGGGTAAGGCTCTGTAGGTGGGTACCATTCTGAGTCAGTCACAGGAATTCCTCACAGATGGCAATTCTGTCTGGTCTCCTCATCAATGGTGAGAACCTACACAGATGGTCCCCCAGTGTGGTTACTGTGGGGACAGAACTAGAAGGGCACAAAGGGTGCATAAGGATGTCTGGAATTCTACCCTGATTCTAGGTCCTGTTCAAGAGAACTTTCCGTAAGGATGTGAACATTTGTCTGCCCTACCCAATACAGTCATTATTAGTCCTATGTTGTTATTGAGCAGTTAAAATGTGCCTACTGGGCGTGAACAAGGAGCTAAATTTCCCAGGCATTTTAATTTAATGTAATTGATTTATAAATAAGTAGTCGCAGGGAAATGTTGGAGAAAGGATTTCTGAAAATACAAAAAAAAAAAGAAAAGACTGGTCAAAATGGTCAAAATCAATATTTTCAGAAGTCTAGAAATTAACCAAAGGCTTACAGCAATTTGAGGACTGTTTTTTTAAGAAAAACTTGATTCTTGGAGGAGCGAGTAAGCTCTGTGGCATTATAACTTGCACTATTCCCATCCTGCCCTCACAGTATTCTCAATAACTTTGAAAACCATCAGTCTCAGAACCATGGTAGCTCTGAAAACCAACACCTTAGCAGCCATAATGGATTTGGAACTCTCAAAAGACCCATCCCCACTGAACTGTCACTATTTGACCCGTCTGGTAGCTCCTTGTAAAAGCCTCACTCTCAGGGCTTCCCTTTAGTTGACTCAGAGCTTGCTCAGTGAGGAAAGCTTTTCCCCAGAGCACTCGAAGAAAAAACATCAGTGGTAATTGTTTTACATTTCAGAGGCCTGAGTGAGCTATACCAGTTGAGGCCGGCAAGAGGTGAGCAGAAGCATAAAAGAAAAATTGTGGGAATGAAATGTCCATGGGGGCTTTGGAAAGCTCCAGTGGATTTGTGGTTATCTAGAAGGCTGTAAGTGTGCAGGGCTCTGTGCATAACCAGAAAAGACCTGAGAAGGTCTTAATCACTCACCTTTAGCTGAAAGTTTTTTCTATCTGAAAAATTGATTAACATAATATGCCGTATTAATAGAGTAAAGGACAAATACCACATAATCTCAATACACACATGGAATATAGGTTTCACAAAATACAAATCCCTCAGGATGAAAAAAGAAATCACTCAACACATTAGGAATAGAAAGAAATTTTCTCCGCCTGATAAATATCATCCCTGAAACGCCCACAGCTAACAACATACTCAATGGTGAAAGACTGAAAATTTCCCCCTAAGACCAGGGACAAGAGAGCAATGTCTGCCCTCATCTCATGTGGTAACCACATTGTACTAGAGGTTCTAATGAGGGCAGTTAGGTAAGAAAAAGAAATAAAAGGCATCCAGGTTGGAAAGGAAGGTGTAAAACTATTTCCTTTTGCAGATGACATATCATATATAGAAAATCCTAAGAGATAAGCAGATGAACACACGGTGTGCGAACTCTATCCCAACAGGTGTATAAAGACTTAAATTGCCTCATGTGCTTAGTGGATACGCTACTGAACAGCACGGTTAGACTGCTGGATCCTAAGTCAACTGGTTCTAGGCCCCCTTCTTCCATGAATCTTGACCAAGGCATGATTCCTACACACTATATTCCATGGCTCCCAGCACTAGGTACCTCCATGACTTCCGAGTTTATGCAGGCTTCCTTGAGGTTCTAAACCTGTTGGGCTCACTGGTTTAGGAAGACGCTGGATTTTAGGTAACAGTTCTATATTCCAAGGATTCTCTTGCATAACAGCTGGAACTGAGAGACTGTGGAATGGGAATTTTTTTTACAGAAGGAGAACTTTCCAGAGTCATTAGGTCCTGAGTTGAAACTCAAGTGAATGCTAAAACTTGACAGTCAGAAAAATAGCTCCTGCCACTGCTGTTCCAGAAGAGCTGGTTGAGCTGAAAGACAGGGCAATATTTCCGAGGTCAGAATCCCAGGCTCCGTGGCCTCTGAGAGTTTTCAGCTACTGAATGAACTTCCCCATTTATTTGTTCTTGTCTCAATGAACACTAGACCAGGTATGTGTACCAAAGGATGTCTTGTTCCAGCCTATGACTTAGCTATGTGTCCCTGGGCCAGCTATTGAAACTCTCAGTGCCTATTTCTTAATTTGTAAAACAGGAATAAGGACGTGTCTTCATGAATTGTTAAGAAAATTCAAACTCTGACCACGCAGTGCCCAAAGGTCAGTCCTTCCATGAGAACAGAGTGACCAAGCAACTCCATTCTCACCGCATCCTCAATACTTCTCTTGTTCTATTGGTGTTTGGTGGTGCTTGGCTGGGTTATGTCCTGGGAATAGAGTAGGTTGGTGACAGTGAAATTCAGCTGGAAATGCTGGGGACTGGGATCGCTTCTTGGCTTGTCTGTCAGTAGATGAAATGGTGCCTCTACTCCTAGAATAAACAGAAAGTATAAAATTCCTCGATCAGGAGAAGATTTTAACAAAGACATCATTCCAACCAGGTCCACTTATTCCTGGCAACATGACCTGAGCTGGGTTTTTAAGGGTGGGCTACAGAAGACCCTTCATCTCCCTGTCCACATTGAACCCATTCATATGTCTACCCGTCCAACTCTCAACCAAGAATTATGAGAATTCACTAGGATGGGGGAAGAGGAGATTGGGCCTCTTGGGGGGCATAGTCAACAAGTGCAGTTGCTGACCACCCCAGTGGGCATCTGTCACATACCTTTTCTGACCTAGGTTCCTAATGGGGCTTTCTGCCTCTGGTCGTCTTCCCCCTCCCAATCCATTCTCCAAACATCACCTAGAAGATGAGCTTTCTAAAGCTGGACTCTGAATGTGTAGTGTCCTCCCGTGAACCATTCCAGTGCCCAAAGACCCTGCCCACATCTTTAGCCTCAACTGTCACCTCTCCTGTGTCAAACTGTATGGTTCAGCCTCACCAAACTTCTAACAGCTTCCCCAAATATGCCCTGATCTTTCTCTCTAGGTTATAGACACATGCAGGACCACTGCCCATCTCTTCCCCCTTTCTAGGTCCTGTTCCCCATCACATCTCTGTTTCCTCATCACTTCCTCAGAAATCTTTTCAAGACATGGCTGTGTGTCCCTCCTTGAGGTTCCCACAGGCTCTAGAAATTCTTTGATTATATTGATCATCAAAATGTACCATCAGTGCCTATTTCCTTCCCTTGAGTATTTATTGAATAAATGAATGAGAATGAAACCTGACTCATAACTAAGGGGTCTAAGAAGTCAACTCAGGACCCTTCACGTTTTGAGTTGGAAAAATTGATGTGTAATAATAACCATTCCCTTGGGTGCGTACTCAGGCATGTCTTGCACGTGGTGGAGGTGCGGCTGACTCGTCACTCAGGCGTGTTTCACATGTGACTTAGTTGTGCCTGACTTGTGATTCAGGCTTGGCTCGCACATTGTTCAGGTGTGCCTGATGCGTGGTTCAGGCATCGCTGGCATAGGGCTCAGGTGTGGCTGGTGCGAGGTTCTGGTGTGGCTGACGCATGGGGCAGCAATGGGTGACAGGCTGTTCAAGTGTTGGCGACACATGGCTCAGACGTGGCTGACATGTGGCTTCTGTGTGAGTCCAGTGTGGCTGACGTGTGGTTCAGGTGTGGCTGGCTTGTGGTTCAGATGAGGATGGCATGTGGCTCAAGCAAGGCTATACCACGGTTGAGAGATGCTGGCTCATTGCTCGGGGTCTGCTGGCACAAGGTAGGCACATGGCTCACACGTGGTTCATGCGTGACAGGCACGTGATTCTGGTGGGCTTACCATGTGGTTCAGGCGTGGCAGGAACTTGCTTCCAGGGTGGCTGTCACTTGATACAGGCATCACTGCCACGTGGTTCTGGTTTGGCTGACATTTGTTTCAGGGGTGGGTGATTTGTGGTTTGGGCATTGGTGACACGTGATACGGGTGTGGCTGAGAGATGGTTGTAGTGCTGTTGCCACATGGCTCAGGCGTGGCTGACATGTGCTTCACTTGTGGCTGACACGTGGTTCAGACATGGCTGACAAGTGGCTCAGGGGTGGCCACAGCGGGACTTTTGCGTGGCTGAAATGTGACTCTGGATTGTTTGGCATGTGCTTCAGCCATGGCTCACATGTGACACAGGCGTGGTTGACCTGTGGCTCAGGAATGACTGAAACGTGACTCATGCATGGCTCAAAAGTCACTCAGATGTGCCTGGCATGTGCTTCAGTTGTGGCTGACACGTAACCCAGCTGTTGCTGACACTTGACTCAGGCATGTGTCATATCTGGTGGAAGGAGTGGCTGACAGGCAGCTCACGCATGAGTCTATTGTGTGACACGTGAGCCAAGTGCCACACACACCTGAGTATGTGGGAGCCACGTGTCAGCAACGTGTGAGTCATGGGGGCGTGTGAGTCATGGGGGCCCACACATGAACGGCATGTCACCCATATGTGAAGCAAAAGTCTGCCGTTCATGGATACTGTGCGAAGAATGCCTGAATCACGTGTCAGCCATGCATGAGACATGTGTCAGCCACACCGGCGTCATGTTTCACACATGCCTGAGTCACATGTCAGGCATGCCTGAACCACCTGCCACCCATGCATGAACCATGCAGCAGCCACCCCTGAAACACGTGAAGGCCATGCATGAACCATGTGTGAACCACACCTGCGTGACCTGTCAGGCACGCCTGTGTCATGTGGCCACCTCAACTGAGTCATGTTTCAGCCACGTCTGAATAACATGTGTGCCACGCCTGACTCATGTCTCAGCCGTGCTGAAGTCACATGCCAGCAAGGCCTGAATCAAGTTCCAGTCACACCTGAACCACATGCTGCTCACACTGGAACCACAGTTCACCCTCACTGGAAGCACGTGTCAGCCACGCTTGCACTGCTTGCCTGGCATGCCTGAAAAAGTGCCAAACATGCCACAAACACATGTGAGCCATGCCTGAGCATCACCACAGCCAGGCATGAGCCACACCTGAGCCATGTGCGAGCCATGCATGACGAAGTCTGAATCATGTGCCAGCCACATGTGAGCCAGTTCTCTGTCACGCCTGCATCAGGTGTGAGCCATGGCTGATGTGAGGCAGTTCTCTGGCACGCCTGCATCACGTGTGAGCCATGGCTGAGCTATGCCTGAACCACGTGTGAGCCATGACTAAATCACGTGTGAAAGTCTCCTCTACCATATTCGACCCACACGGGTCGTGTGTTAGCTATGCCTCAATTCCACCTGAACCATGTGTGAGCCACACCTGAACCATGCATGAACCAAACGTGACACACCCTTGAACAACATCTGACCCACATGTGAAACACACGTGTTGATGCTTAAACCAGACATGAACCACAGGGGAGCCACAAATGAAACACAGCTGAGCCATGTGTGAGCCACGTGGCACCGATGACTGAGTATGTGGGAGCCACGTTTCAGCAATGTGTGAGTCACGTGGGAGACACACCTGTACAGCATGGCACATACGTCTTGCTTCCAGCTCTTTGGGAAGCTCAGAAGAACTCTCTTTCCACAGTGCTCTTACAGCCTACCGGCAACATCTCTTACAAAGGCCTGTGAAATGCAATTTCTTCCCAGCCCAAATCTCGCTGAAGTAGAACTATTCCTCTGCCGTGTGCTACTTTGCCCTAGGGGTGGAAGGGAGAAACAACTACCTCGTTTCCTCAAGGGTAGACAGGCCACAAAGCAACTTGCTTCCAGCTCTTTGGAAAGCTAAGAAAGACCTCACTCTCCACAGTGCTCTTACACCCTACCAGGATCATCTCTTACAAAGGCCTGTGAAACGCAGTTGCTTCCCAGCCCTGATCTCACTGAAGGAGAACTTCTGCTCTGCCGTGTCCTACACTGCCCTCGAGCTGCAAGGGACAAATTCCTGCATTGGTTGCTCAAGGGGACAGAGCTCCCAAAGAGTCTGGCATCCAGCTCTGTAGGAAGCTAAGAAACAATTCGCTCTACACAGTGCTCTTACGGCCTACCGGCAAGATCTCTTACAAAGGCCTGTGTAACGAAGTTGCTTCCCAGACCTGATCTCGCTGAAGTAGATATTCTGGTCTGCCGTCTCCTACATTGCTCTAGAGCTGCAAGGCACAAAGTCCTGCCTTGTTTGCTCAGCAGGAGACAGGCCCCAAACAGTTTTGCTTCCAGCTCTCTGGGAAGGTAAGAAACAACTCGCTCTGCACAGTGCTCTTCCAGCCTACCAGGAACATCTCTTACAAAGACCTGTGAAACGCAGGTGCTTCCCAGCCCTGATCTCACTGTAGTAGAACTTCTGCTCTGCCGTGAACAACATTTCCCTAGAGCTGCAACGCACAAAGTCCTGACTTGGTTGCTCAAGGGGAGACAGGCACCAAAGAGACTGGCTTCTAGCTCTCTTGGAAGCTAAGAAACAACTCGCTATCCACAGTGCTCTTAGAGCCTACTGGGAACATCTATTACAGAGGCCTGTGAAACGCAGTTGCTTCCCAGCCCTGATCTCACTGAAGTAGAACTTCTGCTCAGCCGTGTCCTACATTGCCCTAGAGGTACAAGGCACAAAGTCCTGCCTTGGTTGCTCAAGAGGAGACAGGCCCCAAGGCGTATAGCTTCCAGCTCTCTGGGAAGCTAAGAAACAACTCGCTCTCCACAGTGCTCTTACAGCCTAGGGGGAACATCTCTTACAAAGGCCTGTGAAACGCAGTTTCTTGGTAGGCCTGATCTCGCTGAAGTATAACTTCTGCTTTGCCGTGTCCTCCATTGCCCTAGAACTACAAGGCACAAAGTCCTGCCATGGTCCGCCAAGGGGAGACAGGCCCCTAGGTGTCTGGCTGTGAGCTCTCTGGGTAGCTAAGAAACAACTCGCTCTGCACAGTGCTCTTACAGCCTACCAGGAACATCTCTTACAAAGGCCTGTGAAACACAGTTGCTTCCCAGCCCTGATCTCACTGAAGAAGAAATTCTGCTCTGCCGTGTCCTACATTGCCCTAGAGCTGCAAGGCACAAAGTCCTGCCTTGGTTCATAAAGGGGAGAAGGGCCCCAAGGCTTCTGGCTTCCAGCTCTCTGGGAAGCTAAGAAACAACTCGCTCTGCACAGTGCTCTTACAGCCTACCGGGAACATCTCTTACAAAGGCCTGTGTAACGAATTTGCTTCCCAGCCCTGAACTCGCTGAAGTACAACTTCTGCTTGCCGTGTGCTACATTGCCCTAGAGCTGCAAGGCAAAAAGTCCTGCCTTGGTTGCTCAAGGGGAGACAGGCCACAAAGTGTCTTGCTTCCAGCTCTTTGGGAAGCTAAGAAACAACTGGCTCTGCACAGTGCTCGTACAGCCTACCGGGAACATCTGTTACAAAGGCCTGTGAAATGCAGTTTCTTTGCAGGCCTGATCTGGCTGAAGTAGAACTTCTGCTCTGGTGTGCTACATTGCCCTAGCGATTCAAGGCACAAAGTCCTGCCTTGTTTCCAAAGGGGCAGAGAGGCCCCAAAGCATCTTGCTTCCAGCTCTTTGGGAAGCTAAGAAACAACTCGCTCTGCACAGTGCTCTACAGCCTACCGGGAACATCTCTTACAAAGGCCAGTGACACGCAGTTTCTTGGCAGGCCTGATCTCGCTGAAGTAGAACTTCTTCTCTGCCATTTACTACATTACCCTAGAGCTGCAAGGCACAAAGTCCTGACTTGCTTGCTCAAAGGGATACAGGCCCCAAAGCGTCTGGCTTCCAACTCTGTGGAGGGTAAGAAAAAACTCACTCTGCACAGTGCTCTTACAGCCTGCCGGGAACATCTCTTACAAAGGCCTGTGAAATGCAGTTCCTTGGCAGGCCTTATCTCATTGAAGTAGAACTTCTGCTCTGCCGTGTCCTACATTGCCCTAGAGCTGCAAGGCACGAAGTGCTGCCTTGGTGCACAAGGGGAGACAGGCCACAAAGTGTCTTGCTTCCAGCTCTTTGGGAAGCTAAGAAACAACTGGCTCTGCACAGTACTTGTACAGCCTACCGGGAACATCTCTTACAAAGGCCAGTGACACGCAGTTTCTTTGCAGGCCTGATCTGGCTGAAGTAGAACTTCTGCTCTGGTGTGCTACATTGCCCTAGTGATTCAAGGCACAAAGTCCTGCCTTGTTTCCAAAGGGGCAGAGAGGCCCCAAAGCATCTGGCTTCCAGCTCGCTGGGAAGCTAAGAAACAACCCGCTCTCCATGGTGCTCTTAAAGCCTACCAGGAACATGTATTACAAAGACCTGTTAAAGGCAGTTGCTTCCCAGCCCAGATCTCGCTGAAGTAGAGTTTCTGCCCTGCCATGTCCTCCATTGTCCAAGAGCTGCAGGGCACAAAGTCCTGCCTTGCTTGCTCAAGGGGAGACAGGCTCGAAGGCGTCTGACTTCCAGCTCTCTGGGAAGCTAAGAAACAACTCGCTCTCCACTGTGCTCTTAGAGCCTACCGGGCACATCTCTTACAAAGGCCTGTGTAGCGCAGTTGCTTCCCATCCCTGTTTTTGCTGAAGTAGAACTTCTGCTCTGCCGTGTCCTCCATTGTCCTAGAGCTGCAAGGCACAAAGTCCTGCCTTGGTTGCTCAAGGGGAGACAGGCCCCAAGGCATTAACTTTCAGCTCTCTGGGAAGCCAAGAAACAACTCGCTCTCCACACTGCTCTTACAGCCTACCGGGAACATGTCTTACACAGACCTGTGAAACGCAGTTGCTTCCCAGCCCTGATCTCGCTGAAGTAGAACTTCTGCTCTGCCGTGTGCTACATTGCCCTAGAGCTGCAAAGCACAAAGTCCTGGCTTGTTTCCAAAGGGGGAGACAGTTCCCAAAGTGTCTTGCTTAGAGCTCTTTGGGAAGCTAAGAAACAACTCCCTCTGCACAGTGCTCTTACAGCCTACCGGCAACTTCTCTTACAAAGGCCTGTGAAATGCAGTTGCTTTCCAACCCTGATCTCACTGGAGTAGAACTTCTGCTCTGCCTTGTCCTACATTGCCCCAGAGCTGCAAGGCACAATGTCCTACCTTGGTACCTCAAGAAGAGACAGGCCCCAAGGGGTCTGGCTTCCTGCTCATTGGGAAGCTAAGAAACAAGTCGCTCTCCACAGTGCTCTTACCGCATACCGGGAACATCTCTTACAGAGGCCTGTGAAACACAGTTGCTTCCCAGCCCTGATCTCGCTGAAGTAGAACTTCTACTCTGCTGCATCCTCCATTGCCCTAGAGCTGCCAGGCACAACGTTCTGCCTTGATTGCTCAAGGGGAGACAGGCCCCAAGGCGTCTGGCTTCCTGATCTATGGGATGCTAAGAAACAACTCACTCACCACAATATCTTACAGCATGCCGTCAAAATCTCTAACAAAGGCCTGTGAAACGCAACTGCTTCCCAGCCATGATCTCGCTGAAGTAGCATTTCTGATCTGCCGTGTCCTACATTGCCCTAGAGCTGCAAGGCACAAAGTCCTGCCTTGGTTCCTAAAGGGTTGACAGGCCCCAAGGCGTCTGGCTTCCAGCTCTTTGGGAAGCTAAGAAACAGGTCGCTCTCCACAATACTCTTACAGTCTACCGGGAACATCTCTTACAAAGACCTGTGATATGCAGTTGCTTCCCAGCCCTGATCTCGCTTAAGTAGAACTTCTGCTCTGCCATGTCCTTCATTGCCCTAGTGCTGCAAGGCACAATGACATGCCTTGTTTCCTCAAGAAGAGACAGGCCCCAAGGCGTCTGGCTTCCAGCTCTCTGGGAAGCTAAGAAGCAACTCGCTCTCAATAGCTCTATTACAGCCTACTGGGAACATCTCTTACAATGGACTGTGAAATGCAGTTGCTTCCCATCCCTGATCTCACTGAAGTAGAACTTCAGCTCTACTGTGTTCTCCATTGCCCTAGAGCTGCAAGGCACAAAGGCCTGCCTTGGTTGCTCAAGGGGAGACAGGCCCTAATGCCTTTGGCTTCCAGCTCCCTGGGCAGCTAAGAAACAACTTACTCACCACAATATCTTACAGCCTGCCGGGAAAATCTCTTACAAAGACCTGTGAAACGCAATTGCTTACCAGCAATGATCTCTCTGAAGTAGACCTTCTGCTTTGCCGTGTCCTACATTGCCCTAGAGCTGAAAGGCACAAAGACCTGACTTGGTTGCTCAAGGGGAGACAGGCCCCAAAGCATCTGGCTTCCAGCTCTCTGGGAAGCTAAGAAACAACTCGCTCTAAAGAGTACTCTTCCATCCTACCTGGAACATCTCTTACAAAGGCCTGTGAAACACAGTTTCCTGGCAGGCCTGATCTCGCTGAAGTAGAACGTCTTCTCTGCCGTGTCCTACATTGACCTAGAGCTGCAAGGCACAAAGTCCTGAGTTGTTTCCTCAGGGCGAGACAGGCCACAAAGCGTCTTGCATCCAGCTCTTTGGGAAGCTAGGAAACCACTCGCTCTCCACAGTTCTCTTACAGCCTACCGGCATAATCTCTAACAAAGGCCTGTGAAACGCAGTTGGTTCCCAGCCCTGATCTCTCTGAAGTAGAACTTCTGCTCTGCCATGTCTTGCTTTACCCTAGAGCTGCAAGGCACAAAGTCCTGCCATGATTGCTCTGGGGCACATAGGTCCCAAAGCATCTTGCTTCCAGCTGTTTGGGAAGCTAAGAAACAACTGGGTCTACACAGTGCTGCTACAGCCTACCGGGCCATCTCGTACAAAGGCCTGTGTAACGCAGTTTTTTGGCAGGCCTGATCTGGCTGAAGTAGAACTTCTATTCTGGGTTGCTACATTTCCCAAGAGCTGCAAGGCACAGAGTCCAGGCTTGTTTGCTCAGGGGGATATTGGCCCCAAAGAATCTTGCTTCCAGCTCTTTGGGAAGCTAAGAAACAACTCGTTCTGCACAGTGCTCTTACAGCCTACCGGGAACATCTCTTACAAGGGCCTGGGAAACGCTGTTTCTTTGCAGGCCTGATCTGGCTGAAGTAGAACTACTGCTCTGGGTGTGCTACATTGCCCTAGAGCTGCAAGGCAGAAAGTCCTACCTTGTTTGCTCTGGGGTACATAGGCCCGAAAGCATGTTGCTTCCAGCTCTTTGGGAAGCTAAGAAAAAACTCTCTCTGCACAGTGCTCATACAGCCTACCGGGAACGTCTCTTACAAAGGCCTGGGAAACGAAGTTTCTTTGCACGCGTGATATGGCTGAAGTAGAACTTCTGCCCTGGGTGTGCTACATTGCCCTAGAGCTGCAAGGCACAAAGTCCTGCCTTGTTTCCAAAGGGGGAGATAGGCCTCAAAGCATCTTGCTTCCAGCTCTTTGGGAAGCTAAGAAACAACTCGCTCTGCAGAGTGCTCTTACAGAATACCGGGAACATCTCTTACAAAGGCCTGGGAACTGCTGCTTCATTGCAGGCCAGATCTGGCTGAAGTAGAACTTCTGCGCTGGGTGTGCTGCATTGCCCTAGAGCATAGCACGGCACAAAGTCCTGCCTTGTTTCCAAAGGGGGAGATAGGCCCCAAAGAATCTTGCTTCCAGCTCTTGGGGAAGAGAAGAAACACCTCGCTCTGCACAGTGCTCTTACAGCCTACCGGGAACATCTCTTACAAAGGCCTGGGAAAGGCAGTTACTTTGCAGGCCTGAGCTGGCTGAAGTAGAACTTCTGCTCTGGGTGTGCTACATTGCCCTACAGCTGCAAGGCACAAAGTCCTGCCTTGTTTGCTCTGGAGCACATACGCCTCAAAGCATCTTGCTTCCAGCTCTTTGGGGAGCTAAGAAACAACTCGGTCTGAACAGTGCTCTTACAGCCTTCCGGGAACATCTCTTACAAAGGCCTGTGAAACGCAGTTTCTTTGCAGGCCAGAACTGGCTGAAGTAGAACTTCTGCTCTGGGTGTGCTACATTGCCCTGTAGATGCAAGGCACAAAGTCCTGCCTTGTTTGCTGTAGGGCACATAGGCCCAAAAGCATCTTGCTTTCAGCTCTTTGGGAAGCTAAAAAACAACTCGCTCTGCACAGTGCTCTTACAGCCTACCGGGAATATCTCTTACAAAGGCCTGGGAAACGCAGCTTGTTTGCAGGCCTTGTCTGGCTGAAGTAGGACTTATGCTCTCAGTGTGCTACATTGCCCTAGACATGCAAGGCACCTAGTCCTGCGTTGTTTCCAAAGCGGGAGATAGGCCCCAAAAGCATCTTGCTTCCAGCTCTTTGGGAAGTTAAGAAACAACTCACTGTGCACAGTGCTCTTACATTCTACTGGGAACATCTCTTACAAAGGCCTGGGAAACACAGTTTCTTTGCAGGCCTGATCTGGCTGACGTAGAACTTCTGCTCTGGGTATGCCACATTGCCCTAGAGCAGCAAGGCACAAAGTCCTGCTTGTTTCCAAAGGGGGAGATAGGCCCCAAAGCATCTTGCTTCCAGCTCTTTGGGAAGCAAAGAAACAACTCGCTCTTCACCGTGCTCTTAGAGCCTACCGGGAAAATCTCTTACAAAGGCCTGGGAAACGCAGTTTCTTTGCAGGCCTGAGCTGGCTGAAGTAAAACTTCTGCCCTGGGTGTGCTACATTGCCCTTGAGCTGCAAGGCACAAAGTCCTGCCTTGTTTCCAAAGGGGGATATAGTCCCCAAACTATCTTGCTTCCAGCTCTTTGGGAAGCTAAGAAACAACTCTTTCTGCAGAGTGCTCTTACAGCCTACCGGGAACATCTCGTACAAAGACCTGTGAAACGCAATTTCTTTGCAGGCCTGAGCTGGCTGAAGTAGAACTTCCGCTCTGGGTGTGTTACATTGCCCTACAGCTGCAAGGCACAAAGTCCTACCTTGTTTGCTCTGGAGCACATACGCCTGAAAGCATCTTACTTCCATCTCTTTGGGAAGCTAATAAACAACTCATTCTGCACAGTGCTGTTACAGCCTAACAGGAAAATCTCTTACAAAGGCCTGGGAAACGCAGTTACTTTGCAGGCCTGAGCTGGCTGAAGTAAAACTTCTGCCCTGGGTGTGCAACATTGCCCTTTAGCTGCAAGGCACAAAGTCCTGCCTTGTTTCCAAAGGGGTAGATAGGCCCCAATTTATCTTGCTTCCAGCTCTTTGGGAAGCTAAGAAACAACTCTTTCTGCAGAGTGCTCTTACGGCCTACCGGGAACATCTCGTACAAAGACCTGTGAAACGCAGTTTCTTTGCAGGCCTGAGCTGGCTGAAATAGAACTTCTGCTCTGGGTGTGCTACATTGCCCTACAGCTGCAAGGCACAAAGTTCTACCTTGTTTGCTCTGGGGGACATACGCCTCAAAGCATCTTACTTCCATTTCTTTGGGAAGCTAATAAACAACTCGTTCTGCACAGTGCTGTTACAGCCTAACGGGAACATCTCTTACAAAGGCCTGGGAAACGCAGTTACTTTGAAGGCCAGATCTGGCTGAAGTAGAACTTCTGTTCTGGGTGTGCCACATTGCCCTAGAGCTACAAGGCACAGACTCCTGCCTTGTTTGGTCAGGGGATATAGTCCCCAAAGCATCTTGCTTCCAGCTCTTTGGGAAGCAAAGAAAGAACTCGCTCTTCACCGTGCTCTTCCAGCCTACCGGAAAATCTCTTACAATGCCTGGGAAACGCAGTTTCTTTGCACGCGTGAGCTGGCTGAAGTAACTCTTCTGCCCTGGGTGTGCTACACAGCCCAAGAGTTGCAAGGCACAAAGTCCTGCCTTGTTTCAAAAGGGGCAAATGGGCCCCAAAGCATCTTTCTTCCAGGTCTTTGGGAAGCTAAGAAACAACTCGCTCTGTACAGTGCTCTGACTGCCTACCGGGACCGTCTCTTACAACGGCCTGTGAAACGCAGTTTCTTTGCAGGCCTGATCTGGCTGAAGTAGAACTTCTGCTCTGGCTGTGCTACATTGCCCTAGAGCTGCAAGGCACAAAGTCCTGCCTTGTTTCCAAAGGGACAGATAGGCCCCAAAGCATCTTGCTTCCAGCTCTTTGGGAAGGTAAGAAATAGCATGCTCTGCACAGTGTTCTTACAGAATACCGTGAACGTCTCTTACAAAGGCCTTTGAAACGCAGTTTCTTTGCAGGCCTGATCTGACTGAAGTAGATCTTCTGCTCTGGGCGTGCTACACAGCCCAAGAGCTGCAAGGCACAAAGTCCTGCCTTGTTTCCAAAGGGGCAGATAGGCCCCAAAGCATCTTGCTTCCCGCTCTTTGGGAAGCTAAGAAACAACTCGCTCTGCACAGTGCTCTTACAGCCTACCGGGAACATCTCTTACAAAGGCCTGTGAAACGCAGTTTCTTTGCAGGCCTGATCTGGCTGAAGTAGAACTTCTGCTCTGCGTATGCTACATTGCCCGAGAGCTGAAAGGCACAACGTGCAGTCTTCTTTCCAAAGGGCGAGTTGGGCCCCAAAGCATCTTGCTTCCAGCTCTTTGGGAAGCTAAGAAACAACTCGCTCTGCACAGTGCTCTTACAGAATACCGGGAACATCTCTTACAAAGGCCTGTGAAACGCAGTTTCTTTGCAGACCTGATCTGGCTGAAGTAGAACTTCTGCTCTGCGTATGCTACATTGCCCGAGAGCTGAAAGGCACAACGTGCAGTCTTCTTTCCAAAGGGCGAGTTGGGCCCCAAAGCATCTTGCTTCCAGCTCTTTGGGAAGCTAAGAAAAAACTCGCTCTGCATAGTGCTTTTACAGCCTACCGGGAACATCTCTTACAAAGGCCTGCGAAAGGCAGTTTCTTTGCAGGCCTGATCTGGCTGAAGTAGAACTTCTGCTCTGGGTGTGCTACATTGCCCTAGAGCCGAAAGGCACAATGTGCAGTCTTCTTTCCAAAGGGCGAGTTGGGCCACAAGGCATCTTGCTTCCAGCTCTTTGGGAAGCTAAGAAACAACTCGCTCTGCACAGTGCTCTTACAGAAACGGGGAACATCTCTTACAAAGGCCTGTGAACTCGCACTGCACAGTGCTCTTACAGCCAACCGGGAACATCCCTTAGAAAGGCTTGTGACACGCAGTTTCTATGCAGGCCTGATCTGGCTGAAGTAGAATTTCTGCTCTGGGTGTGCTACATTGCCCTAGAGCTGGAAGGCACAGAGTGCTGTCTTCTTTCCAAGGGCGATTTGGGCCCCAAAGCATCTTGCTTCCAGCTCTTTGGGAAGCTAAGAAACAACTCGCTCTGCACAGTGCTCTTACAGCCTCCCGGGAACATCTCTTACAAAGGCCTTTGAAACACAGTTGCTTCCCAGCCCTGATCTCACTGAAGAAGAAATTCTGCTCTGCCGTGTCCTACATTGCCCTAGAGCTGCAAGGCACAAAGTCCTGCCTTGGTTAATAATGGGGAGAAGGGCCCCAAGGCTTCTGGCTTCCAGCTCTCTGGGAAGCTAAGAAACAACTCGCTCTGCACAGTGCTCTTACAGCCTACCGGGAACATCTCTTACAAAGGCCTGTGTAACGAATTTGCTTCCCAGCCCTGAACTCGCTGAAGTACAACTTCTGCTTGCCGTGTGCTACATTGCCCTAGAGCTGCAAGGCAAAAAGTCCTGCCTTGGTTGCTCAAGGGGAGACAGGCCACAAAGTGTCTTGCTTCCAGCTCTTTGGGAAGCTAAGAAACAACTGGCTCTGCACAGTGCTCGTACAGCCTACCGGGAACATCTGTTACAAAGGCCTGTGAAATGCAGTTTCTTTGCAGGCCTGATCTGGCTGAAGTAGAACTTCTGCTCTGGTGTGCTACATTGCCCTAGCGATTCAAGGCACAAAGTCCTGCCTTGTTTCCAAAGGGGCAGAGAGGCCCCAAAGCATCTTGCTTCCAGCTCTTTGGGAAGCTAAGAAACAACTCGCTCTGCACAGTGCTCTTACAGCCTACCGGGAACATCTCTTACAAAGGCCAGTGACACGCAGTTTCTTGGCAGGCCTGATCTCGCTGAAGTAGAACTTCTTCTCTGCCATTTACTACATTACCCTAGAGCTGCAAGGCACAAAGTCCTGACTTGCTTGCTCAAAGGGATACAGGCCCCAAAGCGTCTGGCTTCCAACTCTGTGGAGGGTAAGAAAAAACTCACTCTGCACAGTGCTCTTACAGCCTACCGGGAACATCTCTTACAAAGGCCTGTGAAATGCGGTTTCTTGGCAGGCCTTATCTCATTGAAGTAGAACTTCTGCTCCGCCGTGTCCTCCATTGCCCTAGAGCTGCAAGGCACGAAGTGCTGCCTTGGTGCACAAGGGGAGACAGGCCCTAAAGCATCTGGCTTCCAGCTCGCTGGGAAGCTAAGAAACAACCCGCTCTCCATGGTGCTCTTAAAGCCTACCAGGAACATGTATTACAAAGACCTGTGAAACGCAGTTGCTTCCCAGCCCAGATCTCGCTGAAGTAGAGTTTCTGCCCTGCCATGTCCTCCATTGTCCAAGAGCTGCAGGGCACAAAGTCCTGCCTTGCTTGCTCAAGGGGAGACAGGCTCGAAGGCGTCTGACTTCCAGCTCTCTGGGAAGCTAAGAAACAACTCGCTCTCCACTGTGCTCTTAGAGCCTACCGGGCACATCTCTTACAAAGGCCTGTGTAGCGCAGTTGCTTCCCATCCCTGTTTTTGCTGAAGTAGAACTTCTGCTCTGCCGTGTCCTCCATTGTCCTAGAGCTGCAAGGCACAAAGTCCTGCCTTGGTTGCTCAAGGGGAGACAGGCCCCAAGGCATTAACTTTCAGCTCTCTGGGAAGCCAAGAAACAACTCGCTCTCCACACTGCTCTTACAGCCTACCGGGAACATGTCTTACACAGACCTGTGAAACGCAGTTGCTTCCCAGCCCTGATCTCGCTGAAGTAGAACTTCTGCTCTGCCGTGTGCTACATTGCCCTAGAGCTGCAAGGCACAAAGTCCTGGCTTGTTTCCAAAGGGGGAGACAGTTCCCAAAGTGTCTTGCTTAGAGCTCTTTGGGAAGCTAAGAAACAACTCCCTCTGCACAGTGCTCTTACAGCCTACCGGCAACTTCTCTTACAAAGGCCTGTGAAATGCAGTTGCTTTCCAACCCTGATCTCACTGGAGTAGAACTTCTGCTCTGCCTTGTCCTACATTGCCCCAGAGCTGCAAGGCACAATGTCCTACCTTGGTACCTCAAGAAGAGACAGGCCCCAAGGGGTCTGGCTTCCTGCTCATTGGGAAGCTAAGAAACAAGTCGCTCTCCACAGTGCTCTTACCGCATACCGGGAACATCTCTTACAGAGGCCTGTGAAACACAGTTGCTTCCCAGCCCTGATCTCGCTGAAGTAGAACTTCTACTCTGCTGCATCCTCCATTGCCCTAGAGCTGCCAGGCACAACGTTCTGCCTTGATTGCTCAAGGGGAGACAGGCCCCAAGGCGTCTGGCTTCCTGATCTATGGGATGCTAAGAAACAACTCACTCACCACAATATCTTACAGCATGCCGTCAAAATCTCTAACAAAGGCCTGTGAAACGCAACTGCTTCCCAGCCATGATCTCGCTGAAGTAGCATTTCTGATCTGCCGTGTCCTACATTGCCCTAGAGCTGCAAGGCACAAAGTCCTGCCTTGGTTCCTAAAGGGTTGACAGGCCCCAAGGCGTCTGGCTTCCAGCTCTTTGGGAAGCTAAGAAACAGGTCGCTCTCCACAATACTCTTACAGTCTACCGGGAACATCTCTTACAAAGACCTGTGATATGCAGTTGCTTCCCAGCCCTGATCTCGCTTAAGTAGAACTTCTGCTCTGCCATGTCCTTCATTGCCCTAGTGCTGCAAGGCACAATGACATGCCTTGTTTCCTCAAGAAGAGACAGGCCCCAAGGCGTCTGGCTTCCAGCTCTCTGGGAAGCTAAGAAGCAACTCGCTCTCAATAGCTCTATTACAGCCTACTGGGAACATCTCTTACAATGGACTGTGAAATGCAGTTGCTTCCCATCCCTGATCTCACTGAAGTAGAACTTCAGCTCTACTGTGTTCTCCATTGCCCTAGAGCTGCAAGGCACAAAGGCCTGCCTTGGTTGCTCAAGGGGAGAAGGGCCTAATGCCTTTGGCTTCCAGCTCCCTGGGCAGCTAAGAAACAACTTACTCACCACAATATCTTACAGCCTGCCGGGAAAATCTCTTACAAAGACCTGTGAAACGCAATTGCTTACCAGCAATGATCTCTCTGAAGTAGACCTTCTGCTTTGCCGTGTCCTACATTGCCCTAGAGCTGAAAGGCACAAAGACCTGACTTGGTTGCTCAAGGGGAGACAGGCCCCAAAGCATCTGGCTTCCAGCTCTCTGGGAAGCTAAGAAACAACTCGCTCTAAAGAGTACTCTTCCATCCTACCTGGAACATCTCTTACAAAGGCCTGTGAAACACAGTTTCCTGGCAGGCCTGATCTCGCTGAAGTAGAACGTCTTCTCTGCCGTGTCCTACATTGACCTAGAGCTGCAAGGCACAAAGTCCTGAGTTGTTTCCTCAGGGCAAGACAGGCCACAAAGCGTCTTGCTTCCAGCTCTTTGGGAAGCTAGGAAACCACTCGCTCTCCACAGTTCTCTTACAGCCTACCGGCATAATCTCTAACAAAGGCCTGTGAAACGCAGTTGGTTCCCAGCCCTGATCTCTCTGAAGTAGAACTTCTGCTCTGCCATGTCTTGCTTTACCCTAGAGCTGCAAGGCACAAAGTCCTGCCATGATTGCTCTGGGGCACATAGGTCCCAAAGCATCTTGCTTCCAGCTGTTTGGGAAGCTAAGAAACAACTGGGTCTACACAGTGCTGCTACAGCCTACCGGGCCATCTCGTACAAAGGCCTGTGTAACGCAGTTTTTTGGCAGGCCTGATCTGGCTGAAGTAGAACTTCTATTCTGGGTTGCTACATTTCCCAAGAGCTGCAAGGCACAGAGTCCAGGCTTGTTTGCTCAGGGGGATATTGGCCCCAAAGAATCTTGCTTCCAGCTCTTTGGGAAGCTAAGAAACAACTCGTTCTGCACAGTGCTCTTACAGCCTACCGGGAACATCTCTTACAAGGGCCTGGGAAACACTGTTTCTTTGCAGGCCTGATCTGGCTGAAGTAGAACTTCTGCTCTGGGTGTGCTACATTGCCCTAGAGCTGCAAGGCAGAAAGTCCTACCTTGTTTGCTCTGGGGTACATAGGCCCGAAAGCATGTTGCTTCCAGCTCTTTGGGAAGCTAAGAAAAAACTCGCTCTGCACAGTGCTCTTACAGCCTACCGGGAACGTCTCTTACAAAGGCCTGGGAAACGAAGTTTCTTTGCAGGCGTGATATGGCTGAAGTAGAACTTCTGCCCTGGGTGTGCTACATTGCCCTAGAGCTGCAAGGCACAAAGTCCTGCCTTGTTTCCAAAGGGGGAGATAGGCCTCAAAGCATCTTGCTTCCAGCTCTTTGGGAAGCTAAGAAACAACTCGCTCTGCAGAGTGCTCTTACAGAATACCGGGAACATCTCTTACAAAGGCCTGGGAA
The DNA here is from genome assembly GCF_041296265.1 of Equus caballus. NCBI lineage: Eukaryota > Metazoa > Chordata > Mammalia > Perissodactyla > Equidae > Equus > Equus caballus. The sequence continues at coordinate 49,573,691 of NC_091715.1, forward strand.
CTGATGCTTCATTGCAGGCCAGATCTGGCTGAAGTAGAACTTCTGCGCTGGGTGTGCTGCATTGCCATAGAGCATAGCACGGCACAAAGTCCTGCCTTGTTTCCAAAGGGGGAGATAGGCCCCAAAGAATCTTGCTTCCAGCTCTTGGGGAAGAGAAGAAACACCTCACTCTGCACAGTGCTCTTACAGCCTACCGGGAACATCTCTTACAAAGGCCTGGGAAAGGCAGTTTCTTTGCAGGCCTGATCTGGCTGAAGTAGAACTTCTGCTCTGGGTGTGCTACATTGCCCTACAGCTGCAAGGCACAAAGTCCTGCCTTGTTTGCTCTGGAGCACATACGCCTCAAAGCATCTTGCTTCCAGCTCTTTGGGGAGCTAAGAAACAACTCGGTCTGAACAGTGCTCTTACAGCCTACCGGGAACATCTCTTACAAAGGCCTGTGAAACGCAGTTTCTTTGCAGGCCAGAACTGGCTGAAGTAGAACTTCTGCTCTGGGTGTGCTACATTGCCCTGTAGCTGCAAGGCACAAAGTCCTGCCTTGTTTGCTGTAGGGCACATAGGCCCAAAAGCATCTTGCTTTCAGCTCTTTGGGAAGCTAAAAAACAACTCGCTCTGCACAGTGCTCTTACAGCCTACCGGGAATATCTCTTACAAAGGCCTGGGAAACGCAGCTTGTTTGCAGGCCTTGTCTGGCTGAAGTAGGACTTATGCTCTCAGTGTGCTACATTGCCCTAGACATGCAAGGCACCTAGTCCTGCGTTGTTTCCAAAGCGGGAGATAGGCCCCAAAAGCATCTTGCTTCCAGCTCTTTGGGAAGTTAAGAAACAACTCACTGTGCACAGTGCTCTTACATTCTACTGGGAACATCTCTTACAAAGGCCTGGGAAACACAGTTTCTTTGCAGGCCTGATCTGGCTGACGTAGAACTTCTGCTCTGGGTATGCCACATTGCCCTAGAGCAGCAAGGCACAAAGTCCTGCTTGTTTCCAAAGGGGGAGATAGGCCCCAAAGCATCTTGCTTCCAGCTCTTTGGGAAGCAAAGAAACAACTCGCTCTTCACCGTGCTCTTAGAGCCTACCGGGAAAATCTCTTACAAAGGCCTGGGAAACGCAGTTTCTTTGCAGGCCTGAGCTGGCTGAAGTAAAACTTCTGCCCTGGGTGTGCTACATTGCCCTTGAGCTGCAAGGCACAAAGTCCTGCCTTGTTTCCAAAGGGGGATATAGTCCCCAAACTATCTTGCTTCCAGCTCTTTGGGAAGCTAAGAAACAACTCGCTCTGCACAGTGCTCTTACAGCCTACCGGGAACATCTCTTACAAAGGCCAGTGACACGCAGTTTCTTGGCAGGCCTGATCTCGCTGAAGTAGAACTTCTTCTCTGCCATTTACTACATTACCCTAGAGCTGCAAGGCACAAAGTCCTGACTTGCTTGCTCAAAGGGATACAGGCCCCAAAGCGTCTGGCTTCCAACTCTGTGGAGGGTAAGAAAAAACTCACTCTGCACAGTGCTCTTACAGCCTACCGGGAACATCTCTTACAAAGGCCTGTGAAATGCGGTTTCTTGGCAGGCCTTATCTCATTGAAGTAGAACTTCTGCTCCGCCGTGTCCTCCATTGCCCTAGAGCTGCAAGGCACGAAGTGCTGCCTTGGTGCACAAGGGGAGACAGGCCCTAAAGCATCTGGCTTCCAGCTCGCTGGGAAGCTAAGAAACAACCCGCTCTCCATGGTGCTCTTAAAGCCTACCAGGAACATGTATTACAAAGACCTGTGAAACGCAGTTGCTTCCCAGCCCAGATCTCGCTGAAGTAGAGTTTCTGCCCTGCCATGTCCTCCATTGTCCAAGAGCTGCAGGGCACAAAGTCCTGCCTTGCTTGCTCAAGGGGAGACAGGCTCGAAGGCGTCTGACTTCCAGCTCTCTGGGAAGCTAAGAAACAACTCGCTCTCCACTGTGCTCTTAGAGCCTACCGGGCACATCTCTTACAAAGGCCTGTGTAGCGCAGTTGCTTCCCATCCCTGTTTTTGCTGAAGTAGAACTTCTGCTCTGCCGTGTCCTCCATTGTCCTAGAGCTGCAAGGCACAAAGTCCTGCCTTGGTTGCTCAAGGGGAGACAGGCCCCAAGGCATTAACTTTCAGCTCTCTGGGAAGCCAAGAAACAACTCGCTCTCCACACTGCTCTTACAGCCTACCGGGAACATGTCTTACACAGACCTGTGAAACGCAGTTGCTTCCCAGCCCTGATCTCGCTGAAGTAGAACTTCTGCTCTGCCGTGTGCTACATTGCCCTAGAGCTGCAAGGCACAAAGTCCTGGCTTGTTTCCAAAGGGGGAGACAGTTCCCAAAGTGTCTTGCTTAGAGCTCTTTGGGAAGCTAAGAAACAACTCCCTCTGCACAGTGCTCTTACAGCCTACCGGCAACTTCTCTTACAAAGGCCTGTGAAATGCAGTTGCTTTCCAACCCTGATCTCACTGGAGTAGAACTTCTGCTCTGCCTTGTCCTACATTGCCCCAGAGCTGCAAGGCACAATGTCCTACCTTGGTACCTCAAGAAGAGACAGGCCCCAAGGGGTCTGGCTTCCTGCTCATTGGGAAGCTAAGAAACAAGTCGCTCTCCACAGTGCTCTTACCGCATACCGGGAACATCTCTTACAGAGGCCTGTGAAACACAGTTGCTTCCCAGCCCTGATCTCGCTGAAGTAGAACTTCTACTCTGCTGCATCCTCCATTGCCCTAGAGCTGCCAGGCACAACGTTCTGCCTTGATTGCTCAAGGGGAGACAGGCCCCAAGGCGTCTGGCTTCCTGATCTATGGGATGCTAAGAAACAACTCACTCACCACAATATCTTACAGCATGCCGTCAAAATCTCTAACAAAGGCCTGTGAAACGCAACTGCTTCCCAGCCATGATCTCGCTGAAGTAGCATTTCTGATCTGCCGTGTCCTACATTGCCCTAGAGCTGCAAGGCACAAAGTCCTGCCTTGGTTCCTAAAGGGTTGACAGGCCCCAAGGCGTCTGGCTTCCAGCTCTTTGGGAAGCTAAGAAACAGGTCGCTCTCCACAATACTCTTACAGTCTACCGGGAACATCTCTTACAAAGACCTGTGATATGCAGTTGCTTCCCAGCCCTGATCTCGCTTAAGTAGAACTTCTGCTCTGCCATGTCCTTCATTGCCCTAGTGCTGCAAGGCACAATGACATGCCTTGTTTCCTCAAGAAGAGACAGGCCCCAAGGCGTCTGGCTTCCAGCTCTCTGGGAAGCTAAGAAGCAACTCGCTCTCAATAGCTCTATTACAGCCTACTGGGAACATCTCTTACAATGGACTGTGAAATGCAGTTGCTTCCCATCCCTGATCTCACTGAAGTAGAACTTCAGCTCTACTGTGTTCTCCATTGCCCTAGAGCTGCAAGGCACAAAGGCCTGCCTTGGTTGCTCAAGGGGAGAAGGGCCTAATGCCTTTGGCTTCCAGCTCCCTGGGCAGCTAAGAAACAACTTACTCACCACAATATCTTACAGCCTGCCGGGAAAATCTCTTACAAAGACCTGTGAAACGCAATTGCTTACCAGCAATGATCTCTCTGAAGTAGACCTTCTGCTTTGCCGTGTCCTACATTGCCCTAGAGCTGAAAGGCACAAAGACCTGACTTGGTTGCTCAAGGGGAGACAGGCCCCAAAGCATCTGGCTTCCAGCTCTCTGGGAAGCTAAGAAACAACTCGCTCTAAAGAGTACTCTTCCATCCTACCTGGAACATCTCTTACAAAGGCCTGTGAAACACAGTTTCCTGGCAGGCCTGATCTCGCTGAAGTAGAACGTCTTCTCTGCCGTGTCCTACATTGACCTAGAGCTGCAAGGCACAAAGTCCTGAGTTGTTTCCTCAGGGCAAGACAGGCCACAAAGCGTCTTGCTTCCAGCTCTTTGGGAAGCTAGGAAACCACTCGCTCTCCACAGTTCTCTTACAGCCTACCGGCATAATCTCTAACAAAGGCCTGTGAAACGCAGTTGGTTCCCAGCCCTGATCTCTCTGAAGTAGAACTTCTGCTCTGCCATGTCTTGCTTTACCCTAGAGCTGCAAGGCACAAAGTCCTGCCATGATTGCTCTGGGGCACATAGGTCCCAAAGCATCTTGCTTCCAGCTGTTTGGGAAGCTAAGAAACAACTGGGTCTACACAGTGCTGCTACAGCCTACCGGGCCATCTCGTACAAAGGCCTGTGTAACGCAGTTTTTTGGCAGGCCTGATCTGGCTGAAGTAGAACTTCTATTCTGGGTTGCTACATTTCCCAAGAGCTGCAAGGCACAGAGTCCAGGCTTGTTTGCTCAGGGGGATATTGGCCCCAAAGAATCTTGCTTCCAGCTCTTTGGGAAGCTAAGAAACAACTCGTTCTGCACAGTGCTCTTACAGCCTACCGGGAACATCTCTTACAAGGGCCTGGGAAACACTGTTTCTTTGCAGGCCTGATCTGGCTGAAGTAGAACTTCTGCTCTGGGTGTGCTACATTGCCCTAGAGCTGCAAGGCAGAAAGTCCTACCTTGTTTGCTCTGGGGTACATAGGCCCGAAAGCATGTTGCTTCCAGCTCTTTGGGAAGCTAAGAAAAAACTCGCTCTGCACAGTGCTCTTACAGCCTACCGGGAACGTCTCTTACAAAGGCCTGGGAAACGAAGTTTCTTTGCAGGCGTGATATGGCTGAAGTAGAACTTCTGCCCTGGGTGTGCTACATTGCCCTAGAGCTGCAAGGCACAAAGTCCTGCCTTGTTTCCAAAGGGGGAGATAGGCCTCAAAGCATCTTGCTTCCAGCTCTTTGGGAAGCTAAGAAACAACTCGCTCTGCAGAGTGCTCTTACAGAATACCGGGAACATCTCTTACAAAGGCCTGGGAACTGCTGCTTCATTGCAGGCCAGATCTGGCTGAAGTAGAACTTCTGCGCTGGGTGTGCTGCATTGCCCTAGAGCATAGCACGGCACAAAGTCCTGCCTTGTTTCCAAAGGGGGAGATAGGCCCCAAAGAATCTTGCTTCCAGCTCTTGGGGAAGAGAAGAAACACCTCACTCTGCACAGTGCTCTTACAGCCTACCGGGAACATCTCTTACAAAGGCCTGGGAAAGGCAGTTTCTTTGCAGGCCTGATCTGGCTGAAGTAGAACTTCTGCTCTGGGTGTGCTACATTGCCCTACAGCTGCAAGGCACAAAGTCCTGCCTTGTTTGCTCTGGAGCACATACGCCTCAAAGCATCTTGCTTCCAGCTCTTTGGGGAGCTAAGAAACAACTCGGTCTGAACAGTGCTCTTACAGCCTACCGGGAACATCTCTTACAAAGGCCTGTGAAACGCAGTTTCTTTGCAGGCCAGAACTGGCTGAAGTAGAACTTCTGCTCTGGGTGTGCTACATTGCCCTGTAGCTGCAAGGCACAAAGTCCTGCCTTGTTTGCTGTAGGGCACATAGGCCCAAAAGCATCTTGCTTTCAGCTCTTTGGGAAGCTAAAAAACAACTCGCTCTGCACAGTGCTCTTACAGCCTACCGGGAATATCTCTTACAAAGGCCTGGGAAACGCAGCTTGTTTGCAGGCCTTGTCTGGCTGAAGTAGGACTTATGCTCTCAGTGTGCTACATTGCCCTAGACATGCAAGGCACCTAGTCCTGCGTTGTTTCCAAAGCGGGAGATAGGCCCCAAAAGCATCTTGCTTCCAGCTCTTTGGGAAGTTAAGAAACAACTCACTGTGCACAGTGCTCTTACATTCTACTGGGAACATCTCTTACAAAGGCCTGGGAAACACAGTTTCTTTGCAGGCCTGATCTGGCTGACGTAGAACTTCTGCTCTGGGTATGCCACATTGCCCTAGAGCAGCAAGGCACAAAGTCCTGCTTGTTTCCAAAGGGGGAGATAGGCCCCAAAGCATCTTGCTTCCAGCTCTTTGGGAAGCAAAGAAACAACTCGCTCTTCACCGTGCTCTTAGAGCCTACCGGGAAAATCTCTTACAAAGGCCTGGGAAACGCAGTTTCTTTGCAGGCCTGAGCTGGCTGAAGTAAAACTTCTGCCCTGGGTGTGCTACATTGCCCTTGAGCTGCAAGGCACAAAGTCCTGCCTTGTTTCCAAAGGGGGATATAGTCCCCAAACTATCTTGCTTCCAGCTCTTTGGGAAGCTAAGAAACAACTCTTTCTGCAGAGTGCTCTTACAGCCTACCGGGAACATCTCGTACAAAGACCTGTGAAACGCAATTTCTTTGCAGGCCTGAGCTGGCTGAAGTAGAACTTCCGCTCTGGGTGTGTTACATTGCCCTACAGCTGCAAGGCACAAAGTCCTACCTTGTTTGCTCTGGAGCACATACGCCTGAAAGCATCTTACTTCCATCTCTTTGGGAAGCTAATAAACAACTCATTCTGCACAGTGCTGTTACAGCCTAACAGGAAAATCTCTTACAAAGGCCTGGGAAACGCAGTTACTTTGCAGGCCTGAGCTGGCTGAAGTAAAACTTCTGCCCTGGGTGTGCAACATTGCCCTTTAGCTGCAAGGCACAAAGTCCTGCCTTGTTTCCAAAGGGGTAGATAGGCCCCAATTTATCTTGCTTCCAGCTCTTTGGGAAGCTAAGAAACAACTCTTTCTGCAGAGTGCTCTTACGGCCTACCGGGAACATCTCGTACAAAGACCTGTGAAACGCAGTTTCTTTGCAGGCCTGAGCTGGCTGAAATAGAACTTCTGCTCTGGGTGTGCTACATTGCCCTACAGCTGCAAGGCACAAAGTTCTACCTTGTTTGCTCTGGGGGACATACGCCTCAAAGCATCTTACTTCCATTTCTTTGGGAAGCTAATAAACAACTCGTTCTGCACAGTGCTGTTACAGCCTAACGGGAACATCTCTTACAAAGGCCTGGGAAACGCAGTTACTTTGAAGGCCAGATCTGGCTGAAGTAGAACTTCTGTTCTGGGTGTGCCACATTGCCCTAGAGCTACAAGGCACAGACTCCTGCCTTGTTTGGTCAGGGGATATAGTCCCCAAAGCATCTTGCTTCCAGCTCTTTGGGAAGCAAAGAAAGAACTCGCTCTTCACCGTGCTCTTCCAGCCTACCGGAAAATCTCTTACAATGCCTGGGAAACGCAGTTTCTTTGCACGCGTGAGCTGGCTGAAGTAACTCTTCTGCCCTGGGTGTGCTACACAGCCCAAGAGTTGCAAGGCACAAAGTCCTGCCTTGTTTCAAAAGGGGCAAATGGGCCCCAAAGCATCTTTCTTCCAGGTCTTTGGGAAGCTAAGAAACAACTCGCTCTGTACAGTGCTCTGACTGCCTACCGGGACCGTCTCTTACAACGGCCTGTGAAACGCAGTTTCTTTGCAGGCCTGATCTGGCTGAAGTAGAACTTCTGCTCTGGCTGTGCTACATTGCCCTAGAGCTGCAAGGCACAAAGTCCTGCCTTGTTTCCAAAGGGACAGATAGGCCCCAAAGCATCTTGCTTCCAGCTCTTTGGGAAGGTAAGAAATAGCATGCTCTGCACAGTGTTCTTACAGAATACCGTGAACGTCTCTTACAAAGGCCTTTGAAACGCAGTTTCTTTGCAGGCCTGATCTGACTGAAGTAGATCTTCTGCTCTGGGCGTGCTACACAGCCCAAGAGCTGCAAGGCACAAAGTCCTGCCTTGTTTCCAAAGGGGCAGATAGGCCCCAAAGCATCTTGCTTCCCGCTCTTTGGGAAGCTAAGAAACAACTCGCTCTGCACAGTGCTCTTACAGCCTACCGGGAACATCTCTTACAAAGGCCTGTGAAACGCAGTTTCTTTGCAGGCCTGATCTGGCTGAAGTAGAACTTCTGCTCTGCGTATGCTACATTGCCCGAGAGCTGAAAGGCACAACGTGCAGTCTTCTTTCCAAAGGGCGAGTTGGGCCCCAAAGCATCTTGCTTCCAGCTCTTTGGGAAGCTAAGAAACAACTCGCTCTGCACAGTGCTCTTACAGCCTACCGGGAACATCTCTTACAAAGGCCTGTGAAACGCAGTTTCTTTGCAGACCTGATCTGGCTGAAGTAGAACTTCTGCTCTGCGTATGCTACATTGCCCGAGAGCTGAAAGGCACAACGTGCAGTCTTCTTTCCAAAGGGCGAGTTGGGCCCCAAAGCATCTTGCTTCCAGCTCTTTGGGAAGCTAAGAAAAAACTCGCTCTGCATAGTGCTTTTACAGCCTACCGGGAACATCTCTTACAAAGGCCTGCGAAAGGCAGTTTCTTTGCAGGCCTGATCTGGCTGAAGTAGAACTTCTGCTCTGGGTGTGCTACATTGCCCTAGAGCCGAAAGGCACAATGTGCAGTCTTCTTTCCAAAGGGCGAGTTGGGCCACAAGGCATCTTGCTTCCAGCTCTTTGGGAAGCTAAGAAACAACTCGCTCTGCACAGTGCTCTTACAGAAACGGGGAACATCTCTTACAAAGGCCTGTGAACTCGCACTGCACAGTGCTCTTACAGCCAACCGGGAACATCCCTTAGAAAGGCTTGTGACACGCAGTTTCTATGCAGGCCTGATCTGGCTGAAGTAGAATTTCTGCTCTGGGTGTGCTACATTGCCCTAGAGCTGGAAGGCACAGAGTGCTGTCTTCTTTCCAAGGGCGATTTGGGCCCCAAAGCATCTTGCTTCCAGCTCTTTGGGAAGCTAAGAAACAACTCGCTCTGCACAGTGCTCTTACAGCCTCCCGGGAACATCTCTTACAAAGGCCTTTGAAACACAGTTGCTTCCCAGCCCTGATCTCACTGAAGAAGAAATTCTGCTCTGCCGTGTCCTACATTGCCCTAGAGCTGCAAGGCACAAAGTCCTGCCTTGGTTCATAATGGGGAGAAGGGCCCCAAGGCTTCTGGCTTCCAGCTCTCTGGGAAGCTAAGAAACAACTCGCTCTGCACAGTGCTCTTACAGCCTACCGGGAACATCTCTTACAAAGGCCTGTGTAACGAATTTGCTTCCCAGCCCTGAACTCGCTGAAGTACAACTTCTGCTTGCCGTGTGCTACATTGCCCTAGAGCTGCAAGGCAAAAAGTCCTGCCTTGGTTGCTCAAGGGGAGACAGGCCACAAAGTGTCTTGCTTCCAGCTCTTTAGGAAGCTAAGAAACAACTGGCTCTGCACAGTGCTCGTACAGCCTACCGGGAACATCTGTTACAAAGGCCTGTGAAATGCAGTTTCTTTGTAGGCCTGATCTGGCTGAAGTAGAACTTCTGCTCTGGTGTGCTACATTGCCCTAGCGATTCAAGGCACAAAGTCCTGCCTTGTTTCCAAAGGGGCAGAGAGGCCCCAAAGCATCTTGCTTCCAGCTCTTTGGGAAGCTAAGAAACAACTCGCTCTGCACAGTGCTCTACAGCCTACCGGGAACATCTCTTACAAAGGCCAGTGACACGCAGTTTCTTGGCAGGCCTGATCTCGCTGAAGTAGAACTTCTTCTCTGCCATTTACTACATTACCCTAGAGCTGCAAGGCACAAAGTCCTGACTTGCTTGCTCAAAGGGATACAGGCCCCAAAGCGTCTGGCTTCCAACTCTGTGGAGGGTAAGAAAAAACTCACTCTGCACAGTGCTCTTACAGCCTACCGGGAACATCTCTTACAAAGGCCTGTGAAATGCGGTTTCTTGGCAGGCCTTATCTCATTGAAGTAGAACTTCTGCTCTGCCGTGTCCTCCATTGCCCTAGAGCTGCAAGGCACGAAGTGCTGCCTTGGTGCACAAGGGGAGACAGGCCACAAAGTGTCTTGCTTCCAGCTCTTTGGGAAGCTAAGAAACAACTGGCTCTGCACAGTACTCGTCCAGCCTACCGGGAACATCTCTTACAAAGGCCAGTGACACGCAGTTTCTTTGCAGGCCTGATCTGGCTGAAGTAGAACTTCTGCTCTGGTGTGCTACATTGCCCTAGTGATTCAAGGCACAAAGTCCTGCCTTGTTTCCAAAGGGGCAGAGAGGCCCCAAAGCATCTTGCTTCCAGCTCTTTGGGAAGCTAAGAAACAACTCGCTCTGCACAGTGCTCTTACAGCCTACCGGGAACATCTCTTACAAAGGCCAGTGACACGCAGTTTCTTGGCAGGCCTGATCTCGCTGAAGTAGAACTTCTTCTCTGCCATTTACTACATTACCCTAGAGCTGCAAGGCACAAAGTCCTGACTTGCTTGCTCAAAGGGATACAGGCCCCAAAGCGTCTGGCTTCCAACTCTGTGGAGGGTAAGAAAAAACTCACTCTGCACAGTGCTCTTACAGCCTACCGGGAACATCTCTTACAAAGGCCTGTGAAATGCGGTTTCTTGGCAGGCCTTATCTCATTGAAGTAGAACTTCTGCTCCGCCGTGTCCTCCATTGCCCTAGAGCTGCAAGGCACGAAGTGCTGCCTTGGTGCACAAGGGGAGACAGGCCCTAAAGCATCTGGCTTCCAGCTCGCTGGGAAGCTAAGAAACAACCCGCTCTCCATGGTGCTCTTAAAGCCTACCAGGAACATGTATTACAAAGACCTGTGAAACGCAGTTGCTTCCCAGCCCAGATCTCGCTGAAGTAGAGTTTCTGCCCTGCCATGTCCTCCATTGTCCAAGAGCTGCAGGGCACAAAGTCCTGCCTTGCTTGCTCAAGGGGAGACAGGCTCGAAGGCGTCTGACTTCCAGCTCTCTGGGAAGCTAAGAAACAACTCGCTCTCCACTGTGCTCTTAGAGCCTACCGGGCACATCTCTTACAAAGGCCTGTGTAGCGCAGTTGCTTCCCATCCCTGTTTTTGCTGAAGTAGAACTTCTGCTCTGCCGTGTCCTCCATTGTCCTAGAGCTGCAAGGCACAAAGTCCTGCCTTGGTTGCTCAAGGGGAGACAGGCCCCAAGGCATTAACTTTCAGCTCTCTGGGAAGCCAAGAAACAACTCGCTCTCCACACTGCTCTTACAGCCTACCGGGAACATGTCTTACACAGACCTGTGAAACGCAGTTGCTTCCCAGCCCTGATCTCGCTGAAGTAGAACTTCTGCTCTGCCGTGTGCTACATTGCCCTAGAGCTGCAAGGCACAAAGTCCTGGCTTGTTTCCAAAGGGGGAGACAGTTCCCAAAGTGTCTTGCTTAGAGCTCTTTGGGAAGCTAAGAAACAACTCCCTCTGCACAGTGCTCTTACAGCCTACCGGCAACTTCTCTTACAAAGGCCTGTGAAATGCAGTTGCTTTCCAACCCTGATCTCACTGGAGTAGAACTTCTGCTCTGCCTTGTCCTACATTGCCCCAGAGCTGCAAGGCACAATGTCCTACCTTGGTACCTCAAGAAGAGACAGGCCCCAAGGGGTCTGGCTTCCTGCTCATTGGGAAGCTAAGAAACAAGTCGCTCTCCACAGTGCTCTTACCGCATACCGGGAACATCTCTTACAGAGGCCTGTGAAACACAGTTGCTTCCCAGCCCTGATCTCGCTGAAGTAGAACTTCTACTCTGCTGCATCCTCCATTGCCCTAGAGCTGCCAGGCACAACGTTCTGCCTTGATTGCTCAAGGGGAGACAGGCCCCAAGGCGTCTGGCTTCCTGATCTATGGGATGCTAAGAAACAACTCACTCACCACAATATCTTACAGCATGCCGTCAAAATCTCTAACAAAGGCCTGTGAAACGCAACTGCTTCCCAGCCATGATCTCGCTGAAGTAGCATTTCTGATCTGCCGTGTCCTACATTGCCCTAGAGCTGCAAGGCACAAAGTCCTGCCTTGGTTCCTAAAGGGTTGACAGGCCCCAAGGCGTCTGGCTTCCAGCTCTTTGGGAAGCTAAGAAACAGGTCGCTCTCCACAATACTCTTACAGTCTACCGGGAACATCTCTTACAAAGACCTGTGATATGCAGTTGCTTCCCAGCCCTGATCTCGCTTAAGTAGAACTTCTGCTCTGCCATGTCCTTCATTGCCCTAGTGCTGCAAGGCACAATGACATGCCTTGTTTCCTCAAGAAGAGACAGGCCCCAAGGCGTCTGGCTTCCAGCTCTCTGGGAAGCTAAGAAGCAACTCGCTCTCAATAGCTCTATTACAGCATACTGGGAACATCTCTTACAATGGACTGTGAAATGCAGTTGCTTCCCATCCCTGATCTCACTGAAGTAGAACTTCAGCTCTACTGTGTTCTCCATTGCCCTAGAGCTGCAAGGCACAAAGGCCTGCCTTGGTTGCTCAAGGGGAGACAGGCCCTAATGCCTTTGGCTTCCAGCTCCCTGGGCAGCTAAGAAACAACTTACTCACCACAATATCTTACAGCCTGCCGGGGAAATCTCTTACAAAGACCTGTGAAACGCAATTGCTTACCAGCAATGATCTCTCTGAAGTAGACCTTCTGCTTTGCCGTGTCCTACATTGCCCTAGAGCTGAAAGGCACAAAGACCTGACTTGGTTGCTCAAGGGGAGACAGGCCCCAAAGCATCTGGCTTCCAGCTCTCTGGGAAGCTAAGAAACAACTCGCTCTAAAGAGTACTCTTCCATCCTACCTGGAACATCTCTTACAAAGGCCTGTGAAACACAGTTTCCTGGCAGGCCTGATCTCGCTGAAGTAGAACGTCTTCTCTGCCGTGTCCTACATTGACCTAGAGCTGCAAGGCACAAAGTCCTGAGTTGTTTCCTCAGGGCGAAACAGGCCACAAAGCGTCTTGCTTCCAGCTCTTTGGGAAGCTAGGAAACCACTCGCTCTCCACAGTTCTCTTACAGCCTACCGGCATAATCTCTAACAAAGGCCTGTGAAACGCAGTTGGTTCCCAGCCCTGATCTCTCTGAAGTAGAACTTCTGCTCTGCCATGTCTTGCTTTACCCTAGAGCTGCAAGGCACAAAGTCCTGCCATGATTGCTCTGGGGCACATAGGTCCCAAAGCATCTTGCTTCCAGCTGTTTGGGAAGCTAAGAAACAACTGGGTCTACACAGTGCTGCTACAGCCTACCGGGCCATCTCGTACAAAGGCCTGTGTAACGCAGTTTTTTGGCAGGCCTGATCTGGCTGAAGTAGAACTTCTATTCTGGGTTGCTACATTTCCCAAGAGCTGCAAGGCACAGAGTCCAGGCTTGTTTGCTCAGGGGGATATTGGCCCCAAAGAATCTTGCTTCCAGCTCTTTGGGAAGCTAAGAAACAACTCGTTCTGCACAGTGCTCTTACAGCCTACCGGGAACATCTCTTACAAGGGCCTGGGAAACACTGTTTCTTTGCAGGCCTGATCTGGCTGAAGTAGAACTTCTGCTCTGGGTGTGCTACATTGCCCTAGAGCTGCAAGGCAGAAAGTCCTACCTTGTTTGCTCTGGGGTACATAGGCCCAAAAGCATGTTGCTTCCAGCTCTTTGGGAAGCTAAGAAAAAACTCGCTCTGCACATGCTCTTACAGCCTACCGGGAACGTCTCTTACACAGGCCTGGGAAACGAAGTTTCTTTGCAGGCGTGATATGGCTGAAGTAGAACTTCTGCCCTGGGTGTGCTACATTGCCCTAGAGCTGCAAGGCACAAAGTCCTGCCTTGTTTCCAAAGGGGGAGATAGGCCTCAAAGCATCTTGCTTCCAGCTCTTTGGGAAGCTAAGAAACAACTCGCTCTGCAGAGTGCTCTTACAGAATACCGGGAACATCTCTTACAAAGGCCTGGGAACTGCTGCTTCATTGCAGGCCAGATCTGGCTGAAGTAGAACTTCTGCGCTGGGTGTGCTGCATTGCCCTAGAGCATAGCACGGCACAAAGTCCTGCCTTGTTTCCAAAGGGGGAGATAGGCCCCAAAGAATCTTGCTTCCAGCTCTTGGGGAAGAGAAGAAACACCTCACTCTGCACAGTGCTCTTACAGCCTACCGGGAACATCTCTTACAAAGGCCTGGGAAAGGCAGTTTCTTTGCAGGCCTGATCTGGCTGAAGTAGAACTTCTGCTCTGGGTGTGCTACATTGCCCTACAGCTGCAAGGCACAAAGTCCTGCCTTGTTTGCTCTGGAGCACATACGCCTCAAAGCATCTTGCTTCCAGCTCTTTGGGGAGCTAAGAAACAACTCGGTCTGAACAGTGCTCTTACAGCCTACCGGGAACATCTCTTACAAAGGCCTGTGAAACGCAGTTTCTTTGCAGGCCAGAACTGGCTGAAGTAGAACTTCTGCTCTGGGTGTGCTACATTGCCCTGTAGCTGCAAGGCACAAAGTCCTGCCTTGTTTGCTGTAGGGCACATAGGCCCAAAAGCATCTTGCTTTCAGCTCTTTGGGAAGCTAAAAAACAACTCGCTCTGCACAGTGCTCTTACAGCCTACCGGGAATATCTCTTACAAAGGCCTGGGAAACGCAGCTTGTTTGCAGGCCTTGTCTGGCTGAAGTAGGACTTATGCTCTCAGTGTGCTACATTGCCCTAGACATGCAAGGCACCTAGTCCTGCGTTGTTTCCAAAGCGGGAGATAGGCCCCAAAAGCATCTTGCTTCCAGCTCTTTGGGAAGTTAAGAAACAACTCACTGTGCACAGTGCTCTTACATTCTACTGGGAACATCTCTTACAAAGGCCTGGGAAACACAGTTTCTTTGCAGGCCTGATCTGGCTGACGTAGAACTTCTGCTCTGGGTATGCCACATTGCCCTAGAGCAGCAAGGCACAAAGTCCTGCTTGTTTCCAAAGGGGGAGATAGGCCCCAAAGCATCTTGCTTCCAGCTCTTTGGGAAGCAAAGAAACAACTCGCTCTTCACCGTGCTCTTAGAGCCTACCGGGAAAATCTCTTACAAAGGCCTGGGAAACGCAGTTTCTTTGCAGGCCTGAGCTGGCTGAAGTAAAACTTCTGCCCTGGGTGTGCTACATTGCCCTTGAGCTGCAAGGCACAAAGTCCTGCCTTGTTTCCAAAGGGGGATATAGTCCCCAAACTATCTTGCTTCCAGCTCTTTGGGAAGCTAAGAAACAACTCTTTCTGCAGAGTGCTCTTACAGCCTACCGGGAACATCTCGTACAAAGACCTGTGAAACGCAATTTCTTTGCAGGCCTGAGCTGGCTGAAGTAGAACTTCCGCTCTGGGTGTGTTACATTGCCCTACAGCTGCAAGGCACAAAGTCCTACCTTGTTTGCTCTGGAGCACATACGCCTGAAAGCATCTTACTTCCATCTCTTTGGGAAGCTAATAAACAACTCATTCTGCACAGTGCTGTTACAGCCTAACAGGAAAATCTCTTACAAAGGCCTGGGAAACGCAGTTACTTTGCAGGCCTGAGCTGGCTGAAGTAAAACTTCTGCCCTGGGTGTGCAACATTGCCCTTTAGCTGCAAGGCACAAAGTCCTGCCTTGTTTCCAAAGGGGTAGATAGGCCCCAATTTATCTTGCTTCCAGCTCTTTGGGAAGCTAAGAAACAACTCTTTCTGCAGAGTGCTCTTACGGCCTACCGGGAACATCTCGTACAAAGACCTGTGAAACGCAGTTTCTTTGCAGGCCTGAGCTGGCTGAAATAGAACTTCTGCTCTGGGTGTGCTACATTGCCCTACAGCTGCAAGGCACAAAGTTCTACCTTGTTTGCTCTGGGGGACATACGCCTCAAAGCATCTTACTTCCATTTCTTTGGGAAGCTAATAAACAACTCGTTCTGCACAGTGCTGTTACAGCCTAACGGGAACATCTCTTACAAAGGCCTGGGAAACGCAGTTACTTTGAAGGCCAGATCTGGCTGAAGTAGAACTTCTGTTCTGGGTGTGCCACATTGCCCTAGAGCTACAAGGCACAGACTCCTGCCTTGTTTGGTCAGGGGATATAGTCCCCAAAGCATCTTGCTTCCAGCTCTTTGGGAAGCAAAGAAAGAACTCGCTCTTCACCGTGCTCTTCCAGCCTACCGGAAAATCTCTTACAATGCCTGGGAAACGCAGTTTCTTTGCACGCGTGAGCTGGCTGAAGTAACTCTTCTGCCCTGGGTGTGCTACACAGCCCAAGAGTTGCAAGGCACAAAGTCCTGCCTTGTTTCAAAAGGGGCAAATGGGCCCCAAAGCATCTTTCTTCCAGGTCTTTGGGAAGCTAAGAAACAACTCGCTCTGTACAGTGCTCTGACTGCCTACCGGGACCGTCTCTTACAACGGCCTGTGAAACGCAGTTTCTTTGCAGGCCTGATCTGGCTGAAGTAGAACTTCTGCTCTGGCTGTGCTACATTGCCCTAGAGCTGCAAGGCACAAAGTCCTGCCTTGTTTCCAAAGGGACAGATAGGCCCCAAAGCATCTTGCTTCCAGCTCTTTGGGAAGGTAAGAAATAGCATGCTCTGCACAGTGTTCTTACAGAATACCGTGAACGTCTCTTACAAAGGCCTTTGAAACGCAGTTTCTTTGCAGGCCTGATCTGACTGAAGTAGATCTTCTGCTCTGGGCGTGCTACACAGCCCAAGAGCTGCAAGGCACAAAGTCCTGCCTTGTTTCCAAAGGGGCAGATAGGCCCCAAAGCATCTTGCTTCCCGCTCTTTGGGAAGCTAAGAAACAACTCGCTCTGCACAGTGCTCTTACAGCCTACCGGGAACATCTCTTACAAAGGCCTGTGAAACGCAGTTTCTTTGCAGGCCTGATCTGGCTGAAGTAGAACTTCTGCTCTGCGTATGCTACATTGCCCGAGAGCTGAAAGGCACAACGTGCAGTCTTCTTTCCAAAGGGCGAGTTGGGCCCCAAAGCATCTTGCTTCCAGCTCTTTGGGAAGCTAAGAAACAACTCGCTCTGCACAGTGCTCTTACAGAATACCGGGAACATCTCTTACAAAGGCCTGTGAAACGCAGTTTCTTTGCAGACCTGATCTGGCTGAAGTAGAACTTCTGCTCTGCGTATGCTACATTGCCCGAGAGCTGAAAGGCACAACGTGCAGTCTTCTTTCCAAAGGGCGAGTTGGGCCCCAAAGCATCTTGCTTCCAGCTCTTTGGGAAGCTAAGAAAAAACTCGCTCTGCATAGTGCTTTTACAGCCTACCGGGAACATCTCTTACAAAGGCCTGCGAAAGGCAGTTTCTTTGCAGGCCTGATCTGGCTGAAGTAGAACTTCTGCTCTGGGTGTGCTACATTGCCCTAGAGCCGAAAGGCACAATGTGCAGTCTTCTTTCCAAAGGGCGAGTTGGGCCACAAGGCATCTTGCTTCCAGCTCTTTGGGAAGCTAAGAAACAACTCGCTCTGCACAGTGCTCTTACAGAAACGGGGAACATCTCTTACAAAGGCCTGTGAACTCGCACTGCACAGTGCTCTTACAGCCAACCGGGAACATCCCTTAGAAAGGCTTGTGACACGCAGTTTCTATGCAGGCCTGATCTGGCTGAAGTAGAATTTCTGCTCTGGGTGTGCTACATTGCCCTAGAGCTGGAAGGCACAGAGTGCTGTCTTCTTTCCAAGGGCGATTTGGGCCCCAAAGCATCTTGCTTCCAGCTCTTTGGGAAGCTAAGAAACAACTCGCTCTGCACAGTGCTCTTACAGCCTCCCGGGAACATCTCTTACAAAGGCCTTTGAAACACAGTTGCTTCCCAGCCCTGATCTCACTGAAGAAGAAATTCTGCTCTGCCGTGTCCTACATTGCCCTAGAGCTGCAAGGCACAAAGTCCTGCCTTGGTTCATAATGGGGAGAAGGGCCCCAAGGCTTCTGGCTTCCAGCTCTCTGGGAAGCTAAGAAACAACTCGCTCTGCACAGTGCTCTTACAGCCTACCGGGAACATCTCTTACAAAGGCCTGTGTAACGAATTTGCTTCCCAGCCCTGAACTCGCTGAAGTACAACTTCTGCTTGCCGTGTGCTACATTGCCCTAGAGCTGCAAGGCAAAAAGTCCTGCCTTGGTTGCTCAAGGGGAGACAGGCCACAAAGTGTCTTGCTTCCAGCTCTTTAGGAAGCTAAGAAACAACTGGCTCTGCACAGTGCTCGTACAGCCTACCGGGAACATCTGTTACAAAGGCCTGTGAAATGCAGTTTCTTTGCAGGCCTGATCTGGCTGAAGTAGAACTTCTGCTCTGGTGTGCTACATTGCCCTAGCGATTCAAGGCACAAAGTCCTGCCTTGTTTCCAAAGGGGCAGAGAGGCCCCAAAGCATCTTGCTTCCAGCTCTTTGGGAAGCTAAGAAACAACTCGCTCTGCACAGTGCTCTACAGCCTACCGGGCACATCTCTTACAAAGGCCAGTGACACGCAGTTTCTTGGCAGGCCTGATCTCGCTGAAGTAGAACTTCTTCTCTGCCATTTACTACATTACCCTAGAGCTGCAAGGCACAAAGTCCTGACTTGCTTGCTCAAAGGGATACAGGCCCCAAAGCGTCTGGCTTCCAACTCTGTGGAGGGTAAGAAAAAACTCACTCTGCACAGTGCTCTTACAGCCTACCGGGAACATCTCTTACAAAGGCCTGTGAAATGCAGTTTCTTGGCAGGCCTTATCTCATTGAAGTAGAACTTCTGCTCTGCCGTGTCCTCCATTGCCCTAGAGCTGCAAGGCACGAAGTGCTGCCTTGGTGCACAAGGGGAGACAGGCCACAAAGTGTCTTGCTTCCAGCTCTTTGGGAAGCTAAGAAACAACTGGCTCTGCACAGTACTCGTCCAGCCTACCGGGAACATCTCTTACAAAGGCCAGTGACACGCAGTTTCTTTGCAGGCCTGATCTGGCTGAAGTAGAACTTCTGCTCTGGTGTGCTACATTGCCCTAGTGATTCAAGGCACAAAGTCCTGCCTTGTTTCCAAAGGGGCAGAGAGGCCCCAAAGCATCTTGCTTCCAGCTCTTTGGGAAGCTAAGAAACAACTCGCTCTGCACAGTGCTCTTACAGCCTACCGGGAACATCTCTTACAAAGGCCAGTGACACGCAGTTTCTTGGCAGGCCTGATCTCGCTGAAGTAGAACTTCTTCTCTGCCATTTACTACATTACCCTAGAGCTGCAAGGCACAAAGTCCTGACTTGCTTGCTCAAAGGGATACAGGCCCCAAAGCGTCTGGCTTCCAACTCTGTGGAGGGTAAGAAAAAACTCACTCTGCACAGTGCTCTTACAGCCTACCGGGAACATCTCTTACAAAGGCCTGTGAAATGCAGTTTCTTGGCAGGCCTTATCTCATTGAAGTAGAACTTCTGCTCTGCCGTGTCCTCCATTGCCCTAGAGCTGCAAGGCACGAAGTGCTGCCTTGGTGCACAAGGGGAGACAGGCCACAAAGTGTCTTGCTTCCAGCTCTTTGGGAAGCTAAGAAACAACTGGCTCTGCACAGTACTCGTCCAGCCTACCGGGAACATCTCTTACAAAGGCCAGTGACACGCAGTTTCTTTGCAGGCCTGATCTGGCTGAAGTAGAACTTCTGCTCTGGTGTGCTACATTGCCCTAGTGATTCAAGGCACAAAGTCCTGCCTTGTTTCCAAAGGGGCAGAGAGGCCCCAAAGCATCTTGCTTCCAGCTCTTTGGGAAGCTAAGAAACAACTCGCTCTGCACAGTGCTCTTACAGCCTACCGGGAACATCTCTTACAAAGGCCAGTGACACGCAGTTTCTTGGCAGGCCTGATCTCGCTGAAGTAGAACTTCTTCTCTGCCATTTACTACATTACCCTAGAGCTGCAAGGCACAAAGTCCTGACTTGCTTGCTCAAAGGGATACAGGCCCCAAAGCGTCTGGCTTCCAACTCTGTGGAGGGTAAGAAAAAACTCACTCTGCACAGTGCTCTTACAGCCTACCGGGAACATCTCTTACAAAGGCCTGTGAAATGCGGTTTCTTGGCAGGCCTTATCTCATTGAAGTAGAACTTCTGCTCCGCCGTGTCCTCCATTGCCCTAGAGCTGCAAGGCACGAAGTGCTGCCTTGGTGCACAAGGGGAGACAGGCCCTAAAGCATCTGGCTTCCAGCTCGCTGGGAAGCTAAGAAACAACCCGCTCTCCATGGTGCTCTTAAAGCCTACCAGGAACATGTATTACAAAGACCTGTGAAACGCAGTTGCTTCCCAGCCCAGATCTCGCTGAAGTAGAGTTTCTGCCCTGCCATGTCCTCCATTGTCCAAGAGCTGCAGGGCACAAAGTCCTGCCTTGCTTGCTCAAGGGGAGACAGGCTCGAAGGCGTCTGACTTCCAGCTCTCTGGGAAGCTAAGAAACAACTCGCTCTCCACTGTGCTCTTAGAGCCTACCGGGCACATCTCTTACAAAGGCCTGTGTAGCGCAGTTGCTTCCCATCCCTGTTTTTGCTGAAGTAGAACTTCTGCTCTGCCGTGTCCTCCATTGTCCTAGAGCTGCAAGGCACAAAGTCCTGCCTTGGTTGCTCAAGGGGAGACAGGCCCCAAGGCATTAACTTTCAGCTCTCTGGGAAGCCAAGAAACAACTCGCTCTCCACACTGCTCTTACAGCCTACCGGGAACATGTCTTACACAGACCTGTGAAACGCAGTTGCTTCCCAGCCCTGATCTCGCTGAAGTAGAACTTCTGCTCTGCCGTGTGCTACATTGCCCTAGAGCTGCAAGGCACAAAGTCCTGGCTTGTTTCCAAAGGGGGAGACAGTTCCCAAAGTGTCTTGCTTAGAGCTCTTTGGGAAGCTAAGAAACAACTCCCTCTGCACAGTGCTCTTACAGCCTACCGGCAACTTCTCTTACAAAGGCCTGTGAAATGCAGTTGCTTTCCAACCCTGATCTCACTGGAGTAGAACTTCTGCTCTGCCTTGTCCTACATTGCCCCAGAGCTGCAAGGCACAATGTCCTACCTTGGTACCTCAAGAAGAGACAGGCCCCAAGGGGTCTGGCTTCCTGCTCATTGGGAAGCTAAGAAACAAGTCGCTCTCCACAGTGCTCTTACCGCATACCGGGAACATCTCTTACAGAGGCCTGTGAAACACAGTTGCTTCCCAGCCCTGATCTCGCTGAAGTAGAACTTCTACTCTGCTGCATCCTCCATTGCCCTAGAGCTGCCAGGCACAACGTTCTGCCTTGATTGCTCAAGGGGAGACAGGCCCCAAGGCGTCTGGCTTCCTGATCTATGGGATGCTAAGAAACAACTCACTCACCACAATATCTTACAGCATGCCGTCAAAATCTCTAACAAAGGCCTGTGAAACGCAACTGCTTCCCAGCCATGATCTCGCTGAAGTAGCATTTCTGATCTGCCGTGTCCTACATTGCCCTAGAGCTGCAAGGCACAAAGTCCTGCCTTGGTTCCTAAAGGGTTGACAGGCCCCAAGGCGTCTGGCTTCCAGCTCTTTGGGAAGCTAAGAAACAGGTCGCTCTCCACAATACTCTTACAGTCTACCGGGAACATCTCTTACAAAGACCTGTGATATGCAGTTGCTTCCCAGCCCTGATCTCGCTTAAGTAGAACTTCTGCTCTGCCATGTCCTTCATTGCCCTAGTGCTGCAAGGCACAATGACATGCCTTGTTTCCTCAAGAAGAGACAGGCCCCAAGGCGTCTGGCTTCCAGCTCTCTGGGAAGCTAAGAAGCAACTCGCTCTCAATAGCTCTATTACAGCCTACTGGGAACATCTCTTACAATGGACTGTGAAATGCAGTTGCTTCCCATCCCTGATCTCACTGAAGTAGAACTTCAGCTCTACTGTGTTCTCCATTGCCCTAGAGCTGCAAGGCACAAAGGCCTGCCTTGGTTGCTCAAGGGGAGACAGGCCCTAATGCCTTTGGCTTCCAGCTCCCTGGGCAGCTAAGAAACAACTTACTCACCACAATATCTTACAGCCTGCCGGGAAAATCTCTTACAAAGACCTGTGAAACGCAATTGCTTACCAGCAATGATCTCTCTGAAGTAGACCTTCTGCTTTGCCGTGTCCTACATTGCCCTAGAGCTGAAAGGCACAAAGACCTGACTTGGTTGCTCAAGGGGAGACAGGCCCCAAAGCATCTGGCTTCCAGCTCTCTGGGAAGCTAAGAAACAACTCGCTCTAAAGAGTACTCTTCCATCCTACCTGGAACATCTCTTACAAAGGCCTGTGAAACACAGTTTCCTGGCAGGCCTGATCTCGCTGAAGTAGAACGTCTTCTCTGCCGTGTCCTACATTGACCTAGAGCTGCAAGGCACAAAGTCCTGAGTTGTTTCCTCAGGGCGAGACAGGCCACAAAGCGTCTTGCTTCCAGCTCTTTGGGAAGCTAGGAAACCACTCGCTCTCCACAGTTCTCTTACAGCCTACCGGCATAATCTCTAACAAAGGCCTGTGAAACGCAGTTGGTTCCCAGCCCTGATCTCTCTGAAGTAGAACTTCTGCTCTGCCATGTCTTGCTTTACCCTAGAGCTGCAAGGCACAAAGTCCTGCCATGATTGCTCTGGGGCACATAGGTCCCAAAGCATCTTGCTTCCAGCTGTTTGGGAAGCTAAGAAACAACTGGGTCTACACAGTGCTGCTACAGCCTACCGGGCCATCTCGTACAAAGGCCTGTGTAACGCAGTTTTTTGGCAGGCCTGATCTGGCTGAAGTAGAACTTCTATTCTGGGTTGCTACATTTCCCAAGAGCTGCAAGGCACAGAGTCCAGGCTTGTTTGCTCAGGGGGATATTGGCCCCAAAGAATCTTGCTTCCAGCTCTTTGGGAAGCTAAGAAACAACTCGTTCTGCACAGTGCTCTTACAGCCTACCGGGAACATCTCTTACAAGGGCCTGGGAAACACTGTTTCTTTGCAGGCCTGATCTGGCTGAAGTAGAACTTCTGCTCTGGGTGTGCTACATTGCCCTAGAGCTGCAAGGCAGAAAGTCCTACCTTGTTTGCTCTGGGGTACATAGGCCCGAAAGCATGTTGCTTCCAGCTCTTTGGGAAGCTAAGAAAAAACTCGCTCTGCACAGTGCTCTTACAGCCTACCGGGAACGTCTCTTACAAAGGCCTGGGAAACGAAGTTTCTTTGCAGGCGTGATATGGCTGAAGTAGAACTTCTGCCCTGGGTGTGCTACATTGCCCTAGAGCTGCAAGGCACAAAGTCCTGCCTTGTTTCCAAAGGGGGAGATAGGCCTCAAAGCATCTTGCTTCCAGCTCTTTGGGAAGCTAAGAAACAACTCGCTCTGCAGAGTGCTCTTACAGAATACCGGGAACATCTCTTACAAAGGCCTGGGAACTGCTGCTTCATTGCAGGCCAGATCTGGCTGAAGTAGAACTTCTGCGCTGGGTGTGCTGCATTGCCATAGAGCATAGCACGGCACAAAGTCCTGCCTTGTTTCCAAAGGGGGAGATAGGCCCCAAAGAATCTTGCTTCCAGCTCTTGGGGAAGAGAAGAAACACCTCGCTCTGCACAGTGCTCTTACAGCCTACCGGGAACATCTCTTACAAAGGCCTGGGAAAGGCAGTTTCTTTGCAGGCCTGATCTGGCTGAAGTAGAACTTCTGCTCTGGGTGTGCTACATTGCCCTACAGCTGCAAGGCACAAAGTCCTGCCTTGTTTGCTCTGGAGCACATACGCCTCAAAGCATCTTGCTTCCAGCTCTTTGGGGAGCTAAAAAACAACTCGCTCTGCACAGTGCTCTTACAGCCTACCGGGAATATCTCTTACAAAGGCCTGGGAAACGCAGCTTGTTTGCAGGCCTTGTCTGGCTGAAGTAGGACTTATGCTCTCAGTGTGCTACATTGCCCTAGACATGCAAGGCACCTAGTCCTGCGTTGTTTCCAAAGCGGGAGATAGGCCCCAAAAGCATCTTGCTTCCAGCTCTTTGGGAAGTTAAGAAACAACTCACTGTGCACAGTGCTCTTACATTCTACTGGGAACATCTCTTACAAAGGCCTGGGAAACACAGTTTCTTTGCAGGCCTGATCTGGCTGACGTAGAACTTCTGCTCTGGGTATGCCACATTGCCCTAGAGCAGCAAGGCACAAAGTCCTGCTTGTTTCCAAAGGGGGAGATAGGCCCCAAAGCATCTTGCTTCCAGCTCTTTGGGAAGCAAAGAAACAACTCGCTCTTCACCGTGCTCTTAGAGCCTACCGGGAAAATCTCTTACAAAGGCCTGGGAAACGCAGTTTCTTTGCAGGCCTGAGCTGGCTGAAGTAAAACTTCTGCCCTGGGTGTGCTACATTGCCCTTGAGCTGCAAGGCACAAAGTCCTGCCTTGTTTCCAAAGGGGGATATAGTCCCCAAACTATCTTGCTTCCAGCTCTTTGGGAAGCTAAGAAACAACTCTTTCTGCAGAGTGCTCTTACAGCCTACCGGGAACATCTCGTACAAAGACCTGTGAAACGCAATTTCTTTGCAGGCCTGAGCTGGCTGAAGTAGAACTTCCGCTCTGGGTGTGTTACATTGCCCTACAGCTGCAAGGCACAAAGTCCTACCTTGTTTGCTCTGGAGCACATACGCCTGAAAGCATCTTACTTCCATCTCTTTGGGAAGCTAATAAACAACTCATTCTGCACAGTGCTGTTACAGCCTAACAGGAAAATCTCTTACAAAGGCCTGGGAAACGCAGTTACTTTGCAGGCCTGAGCTGGCTGAAGTAAAACTTCTGCCCTGGGTGTGCAACATTGCCCTTTAGCTGCAAGGCACAAAGTCCTGCCTTGTTTCCAAAGGGGTAGATAGGCCCCAATTTATCTTGCTTCCAGCTCTTTGGGAAGCTAAGAAACAACTCTTTCTGCAGAGTGCTCTTACGGCCTACCGGGAACATCTCGTACAAAGACCTGTGAAACGCAGTTTCTTTGCAGGCCTGAGCTGGCTGAAATAGAACTTCTGCTCTGGGTGTGCTACATTGCCCTACAGCTGCAAGGCACAAAGTTCTACCTTGTTTGCTCTGGGGGACATACGCCTCAAAGCATCTTACTTCCATTTCTTTGGGAAGCTAATAAACAACTCGTTCTGCACAGTGCTGTTACAGCCTAACGGGAACATCTCTTACAAAGGCCTGGGAAACGCAGTTACTTTGAAGGCCAGATCTGGCTGAAGTAGAACTTCTGTTCTGGGTGTGCCACATTGCCCTAGAGCTACAAGGCACAGACTCCTGCCTTGTTTGGTCAGGGGATATAGTCCCCAAAGCATCTTGCTTCCAGCTCTTTGGGAAGCAAAGAAAGAACTCGCTCTTCACCGTGCTCTTCCAGCCTACCGGAAAATCTCTTACAATGCCTGGGAAACGCAGTTTCTTTGCACGCGTGAGCTGGCTGAAGTAACTCTTCTGCCCTGGGTGTGCTACACAGCCCAAGAGTTGCAAGGCACAAAGTCCTGCCTTGTTTCAAAAGGGGCAAATGGGCCCCAAAGCATCTTTCTTCCAGGTCTTTGGGAAGCTAAGAAACAACTCGCTCTGTACAGTGCTCTGACTGCCTACCGGGACCGTCTCTTACAACGGCCTGTGAAACGCAGTTTCTTTGCAGGCCTGATCTGGCTGAAGTAGAACTTCTGCTCTGGCTGTGCTACATTGCCCTAGAGCTGCAAGGCACAAAGTCCTGCCTTGTTTCCAAAGGGACAGATAGGCCCCAAAGCATCTTGCTTCCAGCTCTTTGGGAAGGTAAGAAATAGCATGCTCTGCACAGTGTTCTTACAGAATACCGTGAACGTCTCTTACAAAGGCCTTTGAAACGCAGTTTCTTTGCAGGCCTGATCTGACTGAAGTAGATCTTCTGCTCTGGGCGTGCTACACAGCCCAAGAGCTGCAAGGCACAAAGTCCTGCCTTGTTTCCAAAGGGGCAGATAGGCCCCAAAGCATCTTGCTTCCCGCTCTTTGGGAAGCTAAGAAACAACTCGCTCTGCACAGTGCTCTTACAGCCTACCGGGAACATCTCTTACAAAGGCCTGTGAAACGCAGTTTCTTTGCAGACCTGATCTGGCTGAAGTAGAACTTCTGCTCTGCGTATGCTACATTGCCCGAGAGCTGAAAGGCACAACGTGCAGTCTTCTTTCCAAAGGGCGAGTTGGGCCCCAAAGCATCTTGCTTCCAGCTCTTTGGGAAGCTAAGAAAAAACTCGCTCTGCATAGTGCTTTTACAGCCTACCGGGAACATCTCTTACAAAGGCCTGCGAAAGGCAGTTTCTTTGCAGGCCTGATCTGGCTGAAGTAGAACTTCTGCTCTGGGTGTGCTACATTGCCCTAGAGCCGAAAGGCACAATGTGCAGTCTTCTTTCCAAAGGGCGAGTTGGGCCACAAGGCATCTTGCTTCCAGCTCTTTGGGAAGCTAAGAAACAACTCGCTCTGCACAGTGCTCTTACAGAAACGGGGAACATCTCTTACAAAGGCCTGTGAACTCGCACTGCACCGTGCTCTTACAGCCAACCGGGAACATCCCTTAGAAAGGCTTGTGACACGCAGTTTCTATGCAGGCCTGATCTGGCTGAAGTAGAATTTCTGCTCTGGGTGTGCTACATTGCCCTAGAGCTGGAAGGCACAGAGTGCTGTCTTCTTTCCAAGGGCGATTTGGGCCCCAAAGCATCTTGCTTCCAGCTCTTTGGGAAGCTAAGAAACAACTCGCTCTGCACAGTGCTCTTACAGCCTCCCGGGAACATCTCTTACAAAGGCCTTTGAAACACAGTTGCTTCCCAGCCCTGATCTCACTGAAGAAGAAATTCTGCTCTGCCGTGTCCTACATTGCCCTAGAGCTGCAAGGCACAAAGTCCTGCCTTGGTTCATAATGGGGAGAAGGGCCCCAAGGCTTCTGGCTTCCAGCTCTCTGGGAAGCTAAGAAACAACTCGCTCTGCACAGTGCTCTTACAGCCTACCGGGAACATCTCTTACAAAGGCCTGTGTAACGAATTTGCTTCCCAGCCCTGAACTCGCTGAAGTACAACTTCTGCTTGCCGTGTGCTACATTGCCCTAGAGCTGCAAGGCAAAAAGTCCTGCCTTGGTTGCTCAAGGGGAGACAGGCCACAAAGTGTCTTGCTTCCAGCTCTTTAGGAAGCTAAGAAACAACTGGCTCTGCACAGTGCTCGTACAGCCTACCGGGAACATCTGTTACAAAGGCCTGTGAAATGCAGTTTCTTTGTAGGCCTGATCTGGCTGAAGTAGAACTTCTGCTCTGGTGTGCTACATTGCCCTAGCGATTCAAGGCACAAAGTCCTGCCTTGTTTCCAAAGGGGCAGAGAGGCCCCAAAGCATCTTGCTTCCAGCTCTTTGGGAAGCTAAGAAACAACTCGCTCTGCACAGTGCTCTACAGCCTACCGGGAACATCTCTTACAAAGGCCAGTGACACGCAGTTTCTTGGCAGGCCTGATCTCGCTGAAGTAGAACTTCTTCTCTGCCATTTACTACATTACCCTAGAGCTGCAAGGCACAAAGTCCTGACTTGCTTGCTCAAAGGGATACAGGCCCCAAAGCGTCTGGCTTCCAACTCTGTGGAGGGTAAGAAAAAACTCACTCTGCACAGTGCTCTTACAGCCTACCGGGAACATCTCTTACAAAGGCCTGTGAAATGCGGTTTCTTGGCAGGCCTTATCTCATTGAAGTAGAACTTCTGCTCTGCCGTGTCCTCCATTGCCCTAGAGCTGCAAGGCACGAAGTGCTGCCTTGGTGCACAAGGGGAGACAGGCCACAAAGTGTCTTGCTTCCAGCTCTTTGGGAAGCTAAGAAACAACTGGCTCTGCACAGTACTCGTCCAGCCTACCGGGAACATCTCTTACAAAGGCCAGTGACACGCAGTTTCTTTGCAGGCCTGATCTGGCTGAAGTAGAACTTCTGCTCTGGTGTGCTACATTGCCCTAGTGATTCAAGGCACAAAGTCCTGCCTTGTTTCCAAAGGGGCAGAGAGGCCCCAAAGCATCTTGCTTCCAGCTCTTTGGGAAGCTAAGAAACAACTCGCTCTGCACAGTGCTCTTACAGCCTACCGGGAACATCTCTTACAAAGGCCAGTGACACGCAGTTTCTTGGCAGGCCTGATCTCGCTGAAGTAGAACTTCTTCTCTGCCATTTACTACATTACCCTAGAGCTGCAAGGCACAAAGTCCTGACTTGCTTGCTCAAAGGGATACAGGCCCCAAAGCGTCTGGCTTCCAACTCTGTGGAGGGTAAGAAAAAACTCACTCTGCACAGTGCTCTTACAGCCTACCGGGAACATCTCTTACAAAGGCCTGTGAAATGCGGTTTCTTGGCAGGCCTTATCTCATTGAAGTAGAACTTCTGCTCCGCCGTGTCCTCCATTGCCCTAGAGCTGCAAGGCACGAAGTGCTGCCTTGGTGCACAAGGGGAGACAGGCCCTAAAGCATCTGGCTTCCAGCTCGCTGGGAAGCTAAGAAACAACCCGCTCTCCATGGTGCTCTTAAAGCCTACCAGGAACATGTATTACAAAGACCTGTGAAACGCAGTTGCTTCCCAGCCCAGATCTCGCTGAAGTAGAGTTTCTGCCCTGCCATGTCCTCCATTGTCCAAGAGCTGCAGGGCACAAAGTCCTGCCTTGCTTGCTCAAGGGGAGACAGGCTCGAAGGCGTCTGACTTCCAGCTCTCTGGGAAGCTAAGAAACAACTCGCTCTCCACTGTGCTCTTAGAGCCTACCGGGCACATCTCTTACAAAGGCCTGTGTAGCGCAGTTGCTTCCCATCCCTGTTTTTGCTGAAGTAGAACTTCTGCTCTGCCGTGTCCTCCATTGTCCTAGAGCTGCAAGGCACAAAGTCCTGCCTTGGTTGCTCAAGGGGAGACAG
This sequence comes from Equus caballus, assembly GCF_041296265.1. Classification (NCBI taxonomy): domain Eukaryota; kingdom Metazoa; phylum Chordata; class Mammalia; order Perissodactyla; family Equidae; genus Equus; species Equus caballus. The sequence continues at coordinate 49,602,055 of NC_091715.1, forward strand.
GCCCCAAGGCATTAACTTTCAGCTCTCTGGGAAGCCAAGAAACAACTCGCTCTCCACACTGCTCTTACAGCCTACCGGGAACATGTCTTACACAGACCTGTGAAACGCAGTTGCTTCCCAGCCCTGATCTCGCTGAAGTAGAACTTCTGCTCTGCCGTGTGCTACATTGCCCTAGAGCTGCAAGGCACAAAGTCCTGGCTTGTTTCCAAAGGGGGAGACAGTTCCCAAAGTGTCTTGCTTAGAGCTCTTTGGGAAGCTAAGAAACAACTCCCTCTGCACAGTGCTCTTACAGCCTACCGGCAACTTCTCTTACAAAGGCCTGTGAAATGCAGTTGCTTTCCAACCCTGATCTCACTGGAGTAGAACTTCTGCTCTGCCTTGTCCTACATTGCCCCAGAGCTGCAAGGCACAATGTCCTACCTTGGTACCTCAAGAAGAGACAGGCCCCAAGGGGTCTGGCTTCCTGCTCATTGGGAAGCTAAGAAACAAGTCGCTCTCCACAGTGCTCTTACCGCATACCGGGAACATCTCTTACAGAGGCCTGTGAAACACAGTTGCTTCCCAGCCCTGATCTCGCTGAAGTAGAACTTCTACTCTGCTGCATCCTCCATTGCCCTAGAGCTGCCAGGCACAACGTTCTGCCTTGATTGCTCAAGGGGAGACAGGCCCCAAGGCGTCTGGCTTCCTGATCTATGGGATGCTAAGAAACAACTCACTCACCACAATATCTTACAGCATGCCGTCAAAATCTCTAACAAAGGCCTGTGAAACGCAACTGCTTCCCAGCCATGATCTCGCTGAAGTAGCATTTCTGATCTGCCGTGTCCTACATTGCCCTAGAGCTGCAAGGCACAAAGTCCTGCCTTGGTTCCTAAAGGGTTGACAGGCCCCAAGGCGTCTGGCTTCCAGCTCTTTGGGAAGCTAAGAAACAGGTCGCTCTCCACAATACTCTTACAGTCTACCGGGAACATCTCTTACAAAGACCTGTGATATGCAGTTGCTTCCCAGCCCTGATCTCGCTTAAGTAGAACTTCTGCTCTGCCATGTCCTTCATTGCCCTAGTGCTGCAAGGCACAATGACATGCCTTGTTTCCTCAAGAAGAGACAGGCCCCAAGGCGTCTGGCTTCCAGCTCTCTGGGAAGCTAAGAAGCAACTCGCTCTCAATAGCTCTATTACAGCATACTGGGAACATCTCTTACAATGGACTGTGAAATGCAGTTGCTTCCCATCCCTGATCTCACTGAAGTAGAACTTCAGCTCTACTGTGTTCTCCATTGCCCTAGAGCTGCAAGGCACAAAGGCCTGCCTTGGTTGCTCAAGGGGAGACAGGCCCTAATGCCTTTGGCTTCCAGCTCCCTGGGCAGCTAAGAAACAACTTACTCACCACAATATCTTACAGCCTGCCGGGGAAATCTCTTACAAAGACCTGTGAAACGCAATTGCTTACCAGCAATGATCTCTCTGAAGTAGACCTTCTGCTTTGCCGTGTCCTACATTGCCCTAGAGCTGAAAGGCACAAAGACCTGACTTGGTTGCTCAAGGGGAGACAGGCCCCAAAGCATCTGGCTTCCAGCTCTCTGGGAAGCTAAGAAACAACTCGCTCTAAAGAGTACTCTTCCATCCTACCTGGAACATCTCTTACAAAGGCCTGTGAAACACAGTTTCCTGGCAGGCCTGATCTCGCTGAAGTAGAACGTCTTCTCTGCCGTGTCCTACATTGACCTAGAGCTGCAAGGCACAAAGTCCTGAGTTGTTTCCTCAGGGCGAAACAGGCCACAAAGCGTCTTGCTTCCAGCTCTTTGGGAAGCTAGGAAACCACTCGCTCTCCACAGTTCTCTTACAGCCTACCGGCATAATCTCTAACAAAGGCCTGTGAAACGCAGTTGGTTCCCAGCCCTGATCTCTCTGAAGTAGAACTTCTGCTCTGCCATGTCTTGCTTTACCCTAGAGCTGCAAGGCACAAAGTCCTGCCATGATTGCTCTGGGGCACATAGGTCCCAAAGCATCTTGCTTCCAGCTGTTTGGGAAGCTAAGAAACAACTGGGTCTACACAGTGCTGCTACAGCCTACCGGGCCATCTCGTACAAAGGCCTGTGTAACGCAGTTTTTTGGCAGGCCTGATCTGGCTGAAGTAGAACTTCTATTCTGGGTTGCTACATTTCCCAAGAGCTGCAAGGCACAGAGTCCAGGCTTGTTTGCTCAGGGGGATATTGGCCCCAAAGAATCTTGCTTCCAGCTCTTTGGGAAGCTAAGAAACAACTCGTTCTGCACAGTGCTCTTACAGCCTACCGGGAACATCTCTTACAAGGGCCTGGGAAACACTGTTTCTTTGCAGGCCTGATCTGGCTGAAGTAGAACTTCTGCTCTGGGTGTGCTACATTGCCCTAGAGCTGCAAGGCAGAAAGTCCTACCTTGTTTGCTCTGGGGTACATAGGCCCGAAAGCATGTTGCTTCCAGCTCTTTGGGAAGCTAAGAAAAAACTCGCTCTGCACATGCTCTTACAGCCTACCGGGAACGTCTCTTACACAGGCCTGGGAAACGAAGTTTCTTTGCAGGCGTGATATGGCTGAAGTAGAACTTCTGCCCTGGGTGTGCTACATTGCCCTAGAGCTGCAAGGCACAAAGTCCTGCCTTGTTTCCAAAGGGGGAGATAGGCCTCAAAGCATCTTGCTTCCAGCTCTTTGGGAAGCTAAGAAACAACTCGCTCTGCAGAGTGCTCTTACAGAATACCGGGAACATCTCTTACAAAGGCCTGGGAACTGCTGCTTCATTGCAGGCCAGATCTGGCTGAAGTAGAACTTCTGCGCTGGGTGTGCTGCATTGCCCTAGAGCATAGCACGGCACAAAGTCCTGCCTTGTTTCCAAAGGGGGAGATAGGCCCCAAAGAATCTTGCTTCCAGCTCTTGGGGAAGAGAAGAAACACCTCACTCTGCACAGTGCTCTTACAGCCTACCGGGAACATCTCTTACAAAGGCCTGGGAAAGGCAGTTTCTTTGCAGGCCTGATCTGGCTGAAGTAGAACTTCTGCTCTGGGTGTGCTACATTGCCCTACAGCTGCAAGGCACAAAGTCCTGCCTTGTTTGCTCTGGAGCACATACGCCTCAAAGCATCTTGCTTCCAGCTCTTTGGGGAGCTAAGAAACAACTCGGTCTGAACAGTGCTCTTACAGCCTACCGGGAACATCTCTTACAAAGGCCTGTGAAACGCAGTTTCTTTGCAGGCCAGAACTGGCTGAAGTAGAACTTCTGCTCTGGGTGTGCTACATTGCCCTGTAGCTGCAAGGCACAAAGTCCTGCCTTGTTTGCTGTAGGGCACATAGGCCCAAAAGCATCTTGCTTTCAGCTCTTTGGGAAGCTAAAAAACAACTCGCTCTGCACAGTGCTCTTACAGCCTACCGGGAATATCTCTTACAAAGGCCTGGGAAACGCAGCTTGTTTGCAGGCCTTGTCTGGCTGAAGTAGGACTTATGCTCTCAGTGTGCTACATTGCCCTAGACATGCAAGGCACCTAGTCCTGCGTTGTTTCCAAAGCGGGAGATAGGCCCCAAAAGCATCTTGCTTCCAGCTCTTTGGGAAGTTAAGAAACAACTCACTGTGCACAGTGCTCTTACATTCTACTGGGAACATCTCTTACAAAGGCCTGGGAAACACAGTTTCTTTGCAGGCCTGATCTGGCTGACGTAGAACTTCTGCTCTGGGTATGCCACATTGCCCTAGAGCAGCAAGGCACAAAGTCCTGCTTGTTTCCAAAGGGGGAGATAGGCCCCAAAGCATCTTGCTTCCAGCTCTTTGGGAAGCAAAGAAACAACTCGCTCTTCACCGTGCTCTTAGAGCCTACCGGGAAAATCTCTTACAAAGGCCTGGGAAACGCAGTTTCTTTGCAGGCCTGAGCTGGCTGAAGTAAAACTTCTGCCCTGGGTGTGCTACATTGCCCTTGAGCTGCAAGGCACAAAGTCCTGCCTTGTTTCCAAAGGGGGATATAGTCCCCAAACTATCTTGCTTCCAGCTCTTTGGGAAGCTAAGAAACAACTCTTTCTGCAGAGTGCTCTTACAGCCTACCGGGAACATCTCGTACAAAGACCTGTGAAACGCAATTTCTTTGCAGGCCTGAGCTGGCTGAAGTAGAACTTCCGCTCTGGGTGTGTTACATTGCCCTACAGCTGCAAGGCACAAAGTCCTACCTTGTTTGCTCTGGAGCACATACGCCTGAAAGCATCTTACTTCCATCTCTTTGGGAAGCTAATAAACAACTCATTCTGCACAGTGCTGTTACAGCCTAACAGGAAAATCTCTTACAAAGGCCTGGGAAACGCAGTTACTTTGCAGGCCTGAGCTGGCTGAAGTAAAACTTCTGCCCTGGGTGTGCAACATTGCCCTTTAGCTGCAAGGCACAAAGTCCTGCCTTGTTTCCAAAGGGGTAGATAGGCCCCAATTTATCTTGCTTCCAGCTCTTTGGGAAGCTAAGAAACAACTCTTTCTGCAGAGTGCTCTTACGGCCTACCGGGAACATCTCGTACAAAGACCTGTGAAACGCAGTTTCTTTGCAGGCCTGAGCTGGCTGAAATAGAACTTCTGCTCTGGGTGTGCTACATTGCCCTACAGCTGCAAGGCACAAAGTTCTACCTTGTTTGCTCTGGGGGACATACGCCTCAAAGCATCTTACTTCCATTTCTTTGGGAAGCTAATAAACAACTCGTTCTGCACAGTGCTGTTACAGCCTAACGGGAACATCTCTTACAAAGGCCTGGGAAACGCAGTTACTTTGAAGGCCAGATCTGGCTGAAGTAGAACTTCTGTTCTGGGTGTGCCACATTGCCCTAGAGCTACAAGGCACAGACTCCTGCCTTGTTTGGTCAGGGGATATAGTCCCCAAAGCATCTTGCTTCCAGCTCTTTGGGAAGCAAAGAAAGAACTCGCTCTTCACCGTGCTCTTCCAGCCTACCGGAAAATCTCTTACAATGCCTGGGAAACGCAGTTTCTTTGCACGCGTGAGCTGGCTGAAGTAACTCTTCTGCCCTGGGTGTGCTACACAGCCCAAGAGTTGCAAGGCACAAAGTCCTGCCTTGTTTCAAAAGGGGCAAATGGGCCCCAAAGCATCTTTCTTCCAGGTCTTTGGGAAGCTAAGAAACAACTCGCTCTGTACAGTGCTCTGACTGCCTACCGGGACCGTCTCTTACAACGGCCTGTGAAACGCAGTTTCTTTGCAGGCCTGATCTGGCTGAAGTAGAACTTCTGCTCTGGCTGTGCTACATTGCCCTAGAGCTGCAAGGCACAAAGTCCTGCCTTGTTTCCAAAGGGACAGATAGGCCCCAAAGCATCTTGCTTCCAGCTCTTTGGGAAGGTAAGAAATAGCATGCTCTGCACAGTGTTCTTACAGAATACCGTGAACGTCTCTTACAAAGGCCTTTGAAACGCAGTTTCTTTGCAGGCCTGATCTGACTGAAGTAGATCTTCTGCTCTGGGCGTGCTACACAGCCCAAGAGCTGCAAGGCACAAAGTCCTGCCTTGTTTCCAAAGGGGCAGATAGGCCCCAAAGCATCTTGCTTCCCGCTCTTTGGGAAGCTAAGAAACAACTCGCTCTGCACAGTGCTCTTACAGCCTACCGGGAACATCTCTTACAAAGGCCTGTGAAACGCAGTTTCTTTGCAGGCCTGATCTGGCTGAAGTAGAACTTCTGCTCTGCGTATGCTACATTGCCCGAGAGCTGAAAGGCACAACGTGCAGTCTTCTTTCCAAAGGGCGAGTTGGGCCCCAAAGCATCTTGCTTCCAGCTCTTTGGGAAGCTAAGAAACAACTCGCTCTGCACAGTGCTCTTACAGAATACCGGGAACATCTCTTACAAAGGCCTGTGAAACGCAGTTTCTTTGCAGACCTGATCTGGCTGAAGTAGAACTTCTGCTCTGCGTATGCTACATTGCCCGAGAGCTGAAAGGCACAACGTGCAGTCTTCTTTCCAAAGGGCGAGTTGGGCCCCAAAGCATCTTGCTTCCAGCTCTTTGGGAAGCTAAGAAAAAACTCGCTCTGCATAGTGCTTTTACAGCCTACCGGGAACATCTCTTACAAAGGCCTGCGAAAGGCAGTTTCTTTGCAGGCCTGATCTGGCTGAAGTAGAACTTCTGCTCTGGGTGTGCTACATTGCCCTAGAGCCGAAAGGCACAATGTGCAGTCTTCTTTCCAAAGGGCGAGTTGGGCCACAAGGCATCTTGCTTCCAGCTCTTTGGGAAGCTAAGAAACAACTCGCTCTGCACAGTGCTCTTACAGAAACGGGGAACATCTCTTACAAAGGCCTGTGAACTCGCACTGCACAGTGCTCTTACAGCCAACCGGGAACATCCCTTAGAAAGGCTTGTGACACGCAGTTTCTATGCAGGCCTGATCTGGCTGAAGTAGAATTTCTGCTCTGGGTGTGCTACATTGCCCTAGAGCTGGAAGGCACAGAGTGCTGTCTTCTTTCCAAGGGCGATTTGGGCCCCAAAGCATCTTGCTTCCAGCTCTTTGGGAAGCTAAGAAACAACTCGCTCTGCACAGTGCTCTTACAGCCTCCCGGGAACATCTCTTACAAAGGCCTTTGAAACACAGTTGCTTCCCAGCCCTGATCTCACTGAAGAAGAAATTCTGCTCTGCCGTGTCCTACATTGCCCTAGAGCTGCAAGGCACAAAGTCCTGCCTTGGTTCATAATGGGGAGAAGGGCCCCAAGGCTTCTGGCTTCCAGCTCTCTGGGAAGCTAAGAAACAACTCGCTCTGCACAGTGCTCTTACAGCCTACCGGGAACATCTCTTACAAAGGCCTGTGTAACGAATTTGCTTCCCAGCCCTGAACTCGCTGAAGTACAACTTCTGCTTGCCGTGTGCTACATTGCCCTAGAGCTGCAAGGCAAAAAGTCCTGCCTTGGTTGCTCAAGGGGAGACAGGCCACAAAGTGTCTTGCTTCCAGCTCTTTAGGAAGCTAAGAAACAACTGGCTCTGCACAGTGCTCGTACAGCCTACCGGGAACATCTGTTACAAAGGCCTGTGAAATGCAGTTTCTTTGCAGGCCTGATCTGGCTGAAGTAGAACTTCTGCTCTGGTGTGCTACATTGCCCTAGCGATTCAAGGCACAAAGTCCTGCCTTGTTTCCAAAGGGGCAGAGAGGCCCCAAAGCATCTTGCTTCCAGCTCTTTGGGAAGCTAAGAAACAACTCGCTCTGCACAGTGCTCTACAGCCTACCGGGCACATCTCTTACAAAGGCCAGTGACACGCAGTTTCTTGGCAGGCCTGATCTCGCTGAAGTAGAACTTCTTCTCTGCCATTTACTACATTACCCTAGAGCTGCAAGGCACAAAGTCCTGACTTGCTTGCTCAAAGGGATACAGGCCCCAAAGCGTCTGGCTTCCAACTCTGTGGAGGGTAAGAAAAAACTCACTCTGCACAGTGCTCTTACAGCCTACCGGGAACATCTCTTACAAAGGCCTGTGAAATGCAGTTTCTTGGCAGGCCTTATCTCATTGAAGTAGAACTTCTGCTCTGCCGTGTCCTCCATTGCCCTAGAGCTGCAAGGCACGAAGTGCTGCCTTGGTGCACAAGGGGAGACAGGCCACAAAGTGTCTTGCTTCCAGCTCTTTGGGAAGCTAAGAAACAACTGGCTCTGCACAGTACTCGTCCAGCCTACCGGGAACATCTCTTACAAAGGCCAGTGACACGCAGTTTCTTTGCAGGCCTGATCTGGCTGAAGTAGAACTTCTGCTCTGGTGTGCTACATTGCCCTAGTGATTCAAGGCACAAAGTCCTGCCTTGTTTCCAAAGGGGCAGAGAGGCCCCAAAGCATCTTGCTTCCAGCTCTTTGGGAAGCTAAGAAACAACTCGCTCTGCACAGTGCTCTTACAGCCTACCGGGAACATCTCTTACAAAGGCCAGTGACACGCAGTTTCTTGGCAGGCCTGATCTCGCTGAAGTAGAACTTCTTCTCTGCCATTTACTACATTACCCTAGAGCTGCAAGGCACAAAGTCCTGACTTGCTTGCTCAAAGGGATACAGGCCCCAAAGCGTCTGGCTTCCAACTCTGTGGAGGGTAAGAAAAAACTCACTCTGCACAGTGCTCTTACAGCCTACCGGGAACATCTCTTACAAAGGCCTGTGAAATGCAGTTTCTTGGCAGGCCTTATCTCATTGAAGTAGAACTTCTGCTCTGCCGTGTCCTACATTGCCCTAGAGCTGCAAGGCACGAAGTGCTGCCTTGGTGCACAAGGGGAGACAGGCCACAAAGTGTCTTGCTTCCAGCTCTTTGGGAAGCTAAGAAACAACTGGCTCTGCACAGTACTCGTCCAGCCTACCGGGAACATCTCTTACAAAGGCCAGTGACACGCAGTTTCTTTGCAGGCCTGATCTGGCTGAAGTAGAACTTCTGCTCTGGTGTGCTACATTGCCCTAGTGATTCAAGGCACAAAGTCCTGCCTTGTTTCCAAAGGGGCAGAGAGGCCCCAAAGCATCTTGCTTCCAGCTCTTTGGGAAGCTAAGAAACAACTCGCTCTGCACAGTGCTCTTACAGCCTACCGGGAACATCTCTTACAAAGGCCAGTGACACGCAGTTTCTTGGCAGGCCTGATCTCGCTGAAGTAGAACTTCTTCTCTGCCATTTACTACATTACCCTAGAGCTGCAAGGCACAAAGTCCTGACTTGCTTGCTCAAAGGGATACAGGCCCCAAAGCGTCTGGCTTCCAACTCTGTGGAGGGTAAGAAAAAACTCACTCTGCACAGTGCTCTTACAGCCTACCGGGAACATCTCTTACAAAGGCCTGTGAAATGCGGTTTCTTGGCAGGCCTTATCTCATTGAAGTAGAACTTCTGCTCCGCCGTGTCCTCCATTGCCCTAGAGCTGCAAGGCACGAAGTGCTGCCTTGGTGCACAAGGGGAGACAGGCCCTAAAGCATCTGGCTTCCAGCTCGCTGGGAAGCTAAGAAACAACCCGCTCTCCATGGTGCTCTTAAAGCCTACCAGGAACATGTATTACAAAGACCTGTGAAACGCAGTTGCTTCCCAGCCCAGATCTCGCTGAAGTAGAGTTTCTGCCCTGCCATGTCCTCCATTGTCCAAGAGCTGCAGGGCACAAAGTCCTGCCTTGCTTGCTCAAGGGGAGACAGGCTCGAAGGCGTCTGACTTCCAGCTCTCTGGGAAGCTAAGAAACAACTCGCTCTCCACTGTGCTCTTAGAGCCTACCGGGCACATCTCTTACAAAGGCCTGTGTAGCGCAGTTGCTTCCCATCCCTGTTTTTGCTGAAGTAGAACTTCTGCTCTGCCGTGTCCTCCATTGTCCTAGAGCTGCAAGGCACAAAGTCCTGCCTTGGTTGCTCAAGGGGAGACAGGCCCCAAGGCATTAACTTTCAGCTCTCTGGGAAGCCAAGAAACAACTCGCTCTCCACACTGCTCTTACAGCCTACCGGGAACATGTCTTACACAGACCTGTGAAACGCAGTTGCTTCCCAGCCCTGATCTCGCTGAAGTAGAACTTCTGCTCTGCCGTGTGCTACATTGCCCTAGAGCTGCAAGGCACAAAGTCCTGGCTTGTTTCCAAAGGGGGAGACAGTTCCCAAAGTGTCTTGCTTAGAGCTCTTTGGGAAGCTAAGAAACAACTCCCTCTGCACAGTGCTCTTACAGCCTACCGGCAACTTCTCTTACAAAGGCCTGTGAAATGCAGTTGCTTTCCAACCCTGATCTCACTGGAGTAGAACTTCTGCTCTGCCTTGTCCTACATTGCCCCAGAGCTGCAAGGCACAATGTCCTACCTTGGTACCTCAAGAAGAGACAGGCCCCAAGGGGTCTGGCTTCCTGCTCATTGGGAAGCTAAGAAACAAGTCGCTCTCCACAGTGCTCTTACCGCATACCGGGAACATCTCTTACAGAGGCCTGTGAAACACAGTTGCTTCCCAGCCCTGATCTCGCTGAAGTAGAACTTCTACTCTGCTGCATCCTCCATTGCCCTAGAGCTGCCAGGCACAACGTTCTGCCTTGATTGCTCAAGGGGAGACAGGCCCCAAGGCGTCTGGCTTCCTGATCTATGGGATGCTAAGAAACAACTCACTCACCACAATATCTTACAGCATGCCGTCAAAATCTCTAACAAAGGCCTGTGAAACGCAACTGCTTCCCAGCCATGATCTCGCTGAAGTAGCATTTCTGATCTGCCGTGTCCTACATTGCCCTAGAGCTGCAAGGCACAAAGTCCTGCCTTGGTTCCTAAAGGGTTGACAGGCCCCAAGGCGTCTGGCTTCCAGCTCTTTGGGAAGCTAAGAAACAGGTCGCTCTCCACAATACTCTTACAGTCTACCGGGAACATCTCTTACAAAGACCTGTGATATGCAGTTGCTTCCCAGCCCTGATCTCGCTTAAGTAGAACTTCTGCTCTGCCATGTCCTTCATTGCCCTAGTGCTGCAAGGCACAATGACATGCCTTGTTTCCTCAAGAAGAGACAGGCCCCAAGGCGTCTGGCTTCCAGCTCTCTGGGAAGCTAAGAAGCAACTCGCTCTCAATAGCTCTATTACAGCCTACTGGGAACATCTCTTACAATGGACTGTGAAATGCAGTTGCTTCCCATCCCTGATCTCACTGAAGTAGAACTTCAGCTCTACTGTGTTCTCCATTGCCCTAGAGCTGCAAGGCACAAAGGCCTGCCTTGGTTGCTCAAGGGGAGACAGGCCCTAATGCCTTTGGCTTCCAGCTCCCTGGGCAGCTAAGAAACAACTTACTCACCACAATATCTTACAGCCTGCCGGGAAAATCTCTTACAAAGACCTGTGAAACGCAATTGCTTACCAGCAATGATCTCTCTGAAGTAGACCTTCTGCTTTGCCGTGTCCTACATTGCCCTAGAGCTGAAAGGCACAAAGACCTGACTTGGTTGCTCAAGGGGAGACAGGCCCCAAAGCATCTGGCTTCCAGCTCTCTGGGAAGCTAAGAAACAACTCGCTCTAAAGAGTACTCTTCCATCCTACCTGGAACATCTCTTACAAAGGCCTGTGAAACACAGTTTCCTGGCAGGCCTGATCTCGCTGAAGTAGAACGTCTTCTCTGCCGTGTCCTACATTGACCTAGAGCTGCAAGGCACAAAGTCCTGAGTTGTTTCCTCAGGGCGAGACAGGCCACAAAGCGTCTTGCTTCCAGCTCTTTGGGAAGCTAGGAAACCACTCGCTCTCCACAGTTCTCTTACAGCCTACCGGCATAATCTCTAACAAAGGCCTGTGAAACGCAGTTGGTTCCCAGCCCTGATCTCTCTGAAGTAGAACTTCTGCTCTGCCATGTCTTGCTTTACCCTAGAGCTGCAAGGCACAAAGTCCTGCCATGATTGCTCTGGGGCACATAGGTCCCAAAGCATCTTGCTTCCAGCTGTTTGGGAAGCTAAGAAACAACTGGGTCTACACAGTGCTGCTACAGCCTACCGGGCCATCTCGTACAAAGGCCTGTGTAACGCAGTTTTTTGGCAGGCCTGATCTGGCTGAAGTAGAACTTCTATTCTGGGTTGCTACATTTCCCAAGAGCTGCAAGGCACAGAGTCCAGGCTTGTTTGCTCAGGGGGATATTGGCCCCAAAGAATCTTGCTTCCAGCTCTTTGGGAAGCTAAGAAACAACTCGTTCTGCACAGTGCTCTTACAGCCTACCGGGAACATCTCTTACAAGGGCCTGGGAAACACTGTTTCTTTGCAGGCCTGATCTGGCTGAAGTAGAACTTCTGCTCTGGGTGTGCTACATTGCCCTAGAGCTGCAAGGCAGAAAGTCCTACCTTGTTTGCTCTGGGGTACATAGGCCCGAAAGCATGTTGCTTCCAGCTCTTTGGGAAGCTAAGAAAAAACTCGCTCTGCACAGTGCTCTTACAGCCTACCGGGAACGTCTCTTACAAAGGCCTGGGAAACGAAGTTTCTTTGCAGGCGTGATATGGCTGAAGTAGAACTTCTGCCCTGGGTGTGCTACATTGCCCTAGAGCTGCAAGGCACAAAGTCCTGCCTTGTTTCCAAAGGGGGAGATAGGCCTCAAAGCATCTTGCTTCCAGCTCTTTGGGAAGCTAAGAAACAACTCGCTCTGCAGAGTGCTCTTACAGAATACCGGGAACATCTCTTACAAAGGCCTGGGAACTGCTGCTTCATTGCAGGCCAGATCTGGCTGAAGTAGAACTTCTGCGCTGGGTGTGCTGCATTGCCATAGAGCATAGCACGGCACAAAGTCCTGCCTTGTTTCCAAAGGGGGAGATAGGCCCCAAAGAATCTTGCTTCCAGCTCTTGGGGAAGAGAAGAAACACCTCGCTCTGCACAGTGCTCTTACAGCCTACCGGGAACATCTCTTACAAAGGCCTGGGAAAGGCAGTTTCTTTGCAGGCCTGATCTGGCTGAAGTAGAACTTCTGCTCTGGGTGTGCTACATTGCCCTACAGCTGCAAGGCACAAAGTCCTGCCTTGTTTGCTCTGGAGCACATACGCCTCAAAGCATCTTGCTTCCAGCTCTTTGGGGAGCTAAAAAACAACTCGCTCTGCACAGTGCTCTTACAGCCTACCGGGAATATCTCTTACAAAGGCCTGGGAAACGCAGCTTGTTTGCAGGCCTTGTCTGGCTGAAGTAGGACTTATGCTCTCAGTGTGCTACATTGCCCTAGACATGCAAGGCACCTAGTCCTGCGTTTTTTCCAAAGCGGGAGATAGGCCCCAAAAGCATCTTGCTTCCAGCTCTTTGGGAAGTTAAGAAACAACTCACTGTGCACAGTGCTCTTACATTCTACTGGGAACATCTCTTACAAAGGCCTGGGAAACACAGTTTCTTTGCAGGCCTGATCTGGCTGACGTAGAACTTCTGCTCTGGGTATGCCACATTGCCCTAGAGCAGCAAGGCACAAAGTCCTGCTTGTTTCCAAAGGGGGAGATAGGCCCCAAAGCATCTTGCTTCCAGCTCTTTGGGAAGCAAAGAAACAACTCGCTCTTCACCGTGCTCTTAGAGCCTACCGGGAAAATCTCTTACAAAGGCCTGGGAAACGCAGTTTCTTTGCAGGCCTGAGCTGGCTGAAGTAAAACTTCTGCCCTGGGTGTGCTACATTGCCCTTGAGCTGCAAGGCACAAAGTCCTGCCTTGTTTCCAAAGGGGGATATAGTCCCCAAACTATCTTGCTTCCAGCTCTTTGGGAAGCTAAGAAACAACTCTTTCTGCAGAGTGCTCTTACAGCCTACCGGGAACATCTCGTACAAAGACCTGTGAAACGCAATTTCTTTGCAGGCCTGAGCTGGCTGAAGTAGAACTTCCGCTCTGGGTGTGTTACATTGCCCTACAGCTGCAAGGCACAAAGTCCTACCTTGTTTGCTCTGGAGCACATACGCCTGAAAGCATCTTACTTCCATCTCTTTGGGAAGCTAATAAACAACTCATTCTGCACAGTGCTGTTACAGCCTAACAGGAAAATCTCTTACAAAGGCCTGGGAAACGCAGTTACTTTGCAGGCCTGAGCTGGCTGAAGTAAAACTTCTGCCCTGGGTGTGCAACATTGCCCTTTAGCTGCAAGGCACAAAGTCCTGCCTTGTTTCCAAAGGGGTAGATAGGCCCCAATTTATCTTGCTTCCAGCTCTTTGGGAAGCTAAGAAACAACTCTTTCTGCAGAGTGCTCTTACGGCCTACCGGGAACATCTCGTACAAAGACCTGTGAAACGCAGTTTCTTTGCAGGCCTGAGCTGGCTGAAATAGAACTTCTGCTCTGGGTGTGCTACATTGCCCTACAGCTGCAAGGCACAAAGTTCTACCTTGTTTGCTCTGGGGGACATACGCCTCAAAGCATCTTACTTCCATTTCTTTGGGAAGCTAATAAACAACTCGTTCTGCACAGTGCTGTTACAGCCTAACGGGAACATCTCTTACAAAGGCCTGGGAAACGCAGTTACTTTGAAGGCCAGATCTGGCTGAAGTAGAACTTCTGTTCTGGGTGTGCCACATTGCCCTAGAGCTACAAGGCACAGACTCCTGCCTTGTTTGGTCAGGGGATATAGTCCCCAAAGCATCTTGCTTCCAGCTCTTTGGGAAGCAAAGAAAGAACTCGCTCTTCACCGTGCTCTTCCAGCCTACCGGAAAATCTCTTACAATGCCTGGGAAACGCAGTTTCTTTGCACGCGTGAGCTGGCTGAAGTAACTCTTCTGCCCTGGGTGTGCTACACAGCCCAAGAGTTGCAAGGCACAAAGTCCTGCCTTGTTTCAAAAGGGGCAAATGGGCCCCAAAGCATCTTTCTTCCAGGTCTTTGGGAAGCTAAGAAACAACTCGCTCTGTACAGTGCTCTGACTGCCTACCGGGACCGTCTCTTACAACGGCCTGTGAAACGCAGTTTCTTTGCAGGCCTGATCTGGCTGAAGTAGAACTTCTGCTCTGGCTGTGCTACATTGCCCTAGAGCTGCAAGGCACAAAGTCCTGCCTTGTTTCCAAAGGGACAGATAGGCCCCAAAGCATCTTGCTTCCAGCTCTTTGGGAAGGTAAGAAATAGCATGCTCTGCACAGTGTTCTTACAGAATACCGTGAACGTCTCTTACAAAGGCCTTTGAAACGCAGTTTCTTTGCAGGCCTGATCTGACTGAAGTAGATCTTCTGCTCTGGGCGTGCTACACAGCCCAAGAGCTGCAAGGCACAAAGTCCTGCCTTGTTTCCAAAGGGGCAGATAGGCCCCAAAGCATCTTGCTTCCCGCTCTTTGGGAAGCTAAGAAACAACTCGCTCTGCACAGTGCTCTTACAGCCTACCGGGAACATCTCTTACAAAGGCCTGTGAAACGCAGTTTCTTTGCAGACCTGATCTGGCTGAAGTAGAACTTCTGCTCTGCGTATGCTACATTGCCCGAGAGCTGAAAGGCACAACGTGCAGTCTTCTTTCCAAAGGGCGAGTTGGGCCCCAAAGCATCTTGCTTCCAGCTCTTTGGGAAGCTAAGAAAAAACTCGCTCTGCATAGTGCTTTTACAGCCTACCGGGAACATCTCTTACAAAGGCCTGCGAAAGGCAGTTTCTTTGCAGGCCTGATCTGGCTGAAGTAGAACTTCTGCTCTGGGTGTGCTACATTGCCCTAGAGCCGAAAGGCACAATGTGCAGTCTTCTTTCCAAAGGGCGAGTTGGGCCACAAGGCATCTTGCTTCCAGCTCTTTGGGAAGCTAAGAAACAACTCGCTCTGCACAGTGCTCTTACAGAAACGGGGAACATCTCTTACAAAGGCCTGTGAACTCGCACTGCACAGTGCTCTTACAGCCAACCGGGAACATCCCTTAGAAAGGCTTGTGACACGCAGTTTCTATGCAGGCCTGATCTGGCTGAAGTAGAATTTCTGCTCTGGGTGTGCTACATTGCCCTAGAGCTGGAAGGCACAGAGTGCTGTCTTCTTTCCAAGGGCGATTTGGGCCCCAAAGCATCTTGCTTCCAGCTCTTTGGGAAGCTAAGAAACAACTCGCTCTGCACAGTGCTCTTACAGCCTCCCGGGAACATCTCTTACAAAGGCCTTTGAAACACAGTTGCTTCCCAGCCCTGATCTCACTGAAGAAGAAATTCTGCTCTGCCGTGTCCTACATTGCCCTAGAGCTGCAAGGCACAAAGTCCTGCCTTGGTTCATAATGGGGAGAAGGGCCCCAAGGCTTCTGGCTTCCAGCTCTCTGGGAAGCTAAGAAACAACTCGCTCTGCACAGTGCTCTTACAGCCTACCGGGAACATCTCTTACAAAGGCCTGTGTAACGAATTTGCTTCCCAGCCCTGAACTCGCTGAAGTACAACTTCTGCTTGCCGTGTGCTACATTGCCCTAGAGCTGCAAGGCAAAAAGTCCTGCCTTGGTTGCTCAAGGGGAGACAGGCCACAAAGTGTCTTGCTTCCAGCTCTTTAGGAAGCTAAGAAACAACTGGCTCTGCACAGTGCTCGTACAGCCTACCGGGAACATCTGTTACAAAGGCCTGTGAAATGCAGTTTCTTTGCAGGCCTGATCTGGCTGAAGTAGAACTTCTGCTCTGGTGTGCTACATTGCCCTAGCGATTCAAGGCACAAAGTCCTGCCTTGTTTCCAAAGGGGCAGAGAGGCCCCAAAGCATCTTGCTTCCAGCTCTTTGGGAAGCTAAGAAACAACTCGCTCTGCACAGTGCTCTACAGCCTACCGGGAACATCTCTTACAAAGGCCAGTGACACGCAGTTTCTTGGCAGGCCTGATCTCGCTGAAGTAGAACTTCTTCTCTGCCATTTACTACATTACCCTAGAGCTGCAAGGCACAAAGTCCTGACTTGCTTGCTCAAAGGGATACAGGCCCCAAAGCGTCTGGCTTCCAACTCTGTGGAGGGTAAGAAAAAACTCACTCTGCACAGTGCTCTTACAGCCTACCGGGAACATCTCTTACAAAGGCCTGTGAAATGCAGTTTCTTGGCAGGCCTTATCTCATTGAAGTAGAACTTCTGCTCTGCCGTGTCCTACATTGCCCTAGAGCTGCAAGGCACGAAGTGCTGCCTTGGTGCACAAGGGGAGACAGGCCACAAAGTGTCTTGCTTCCAGCTCTTTGGGAAGCTAAGAAACAACTGGCTCTGCACAGTACTCGTCCAGCCTACCGGGAACATCTCTTACAAAGGCCAGTGACACGCAGTTTCTTTGCAGGCCTGATCTGGCTGAAGTAGAACTTCTGCTCTGGTGTGCTACATTGCCCTAGTGATTCAAGGCACAAAGTCCTGCCTTGTTTCCAAAGGGGCAGAGAGGCCCCAAAGCATCTTGCTTCCAGCTCTTTGGGAAGCTAAGAAACAACTCGCTCTGCACAGTGCTCTTACAGCCTACCGGGAACATCTCTTACAAAGGCCAGTGACACGCAGTTTCTTGGCAGGCCTGATCTCGCTGAAGTAGAACTTCTTCTCTGCCATTTACTA
This sequence comes from Equus caballus, assembly GCF_041296265.1. Classification (NCBI taxonomy): domain Eukaryota; kingdom Metazoa; phylum Chordata; class Mammalia; order Perissodactyla; family Equidae; genus Equus; species Equus caballus. Next base: position 49,618,911 of record NC_091715.1, read on the forward strand.
CATTACCCTAGAGCTGCAAGGCACAAAGTCCTGACTTGCTTGCTCAAAGGGATACAGGCCCCAAAGCGTCTGGCTTCCAACTCTGTGGAGGGTAAGAAAAAACTCACTCTGCACAGTGCTCTTACAGCCTACCGGGAACATCTCTTACAAAGGCCTGTGAAATGCGGTTTCTTGGCAGGCCTTATCTCATTGAAGTAGAACTTCTGCTCCGCCGTGTCCTCCATTGCCCTAGAGCTGCAAGGCACGAAGTGCTGCCTTGGTGCACAAGGGGAGACAGGCCCTAAAGCATCTGGCTTCCAGCTCGCTGGGAAGCTAAGAAACAACCCGCTCTCCATGGTGCTCTTAAAGCCTACCAGGAACATGTATTACAAAGACCTGTGAAACGCAGTTGCTTCCCAGCCCAGATCTCGCTGAAGTAGAGTTTCTGCCCTGCCATGTCCTCCATTGTCCAAGAGCTGCAGGGCACAAAGTCCTGCCTTGCTTGCTCAAGGGGAGACAGGCTCGAAGGCGTCTGACTTCCAGCTCTCTGGGAAGCTAAGAAACAACTCGCTCTCCACTGTGCTCTTAGAGCCTACCGGGCACATCTCTTACAAAGGCCTGTGTAGCGCAGTTGCTTCCCATCCCTGTTTTTGCTGAAGTAGAACTTCTGCTCTGCCGTGTCCTCCATTGTCCTAGAGCTGCAAGGCACAAAGTCCTGCCTTGGTTGCTCAAGGGGAGACAGGCCCCAAGGCATTAACTTTCAGCTCTCTGGGAAGCCAAGAAACAACTCGCTCTCCACACTGCTCTTACAGCCTACCGGGAACATGTCTTACACAGACCTGTGAAACGCAGTTGCTTCCCAGCCCTGATCTCGCTGAAGTAGAACTTCTGCTCTGCCGTGTGCTACATTGCCCTAGAGCTGCAAGGCACAAAGTCCTGGCTTGTTTCCAAAGGGGGAGACAGTTCCCAAAGTGTCTTGCTTAGAGCTCTTTGGGAAGCTAAGAAACAACTCCCTCTGCACAGTGCTCTTACAGCCTACCGGCAACTTCTCTTACAAAGGCCTGTGAAATGCAGTTGCTTTCCAACCCTGATCTCACTGGAGTAGAACTTCTGCTCTGCCTTGTCCTACATTGCCCCAGAGCTGCAAGGCACAATGTCCTACCTTGGTACCTCAAGAAGAGACAGGCCCCAAGGGGTCTGGCTTCCTGCTCATTGGGAAGCTAAGAAACAAGTCGCTCTCCACAGTGCTCTTACCGCATACCGGGAACATCTCTTACAGAGGCCTGTGAAACACAGTTGCTTCCCAGCCCTGATCTCGCTGAAGTAGAACTTCTACTCTGCTGCATCCTCCATTGCCCTAGAGCTGCCAGGCACAACGTTCTGCCTTGATTGCTCAAGGGGAGACAGGCCCCAAGGCGTCTGGCTTCCTGATCTATGGGATGCTAAGAAACAACTCACTCACCACAATATCTTACAGCATGCCGTCAAAATCTCTAACAAAGGCCTGTGAAACGCAACTGCTTCCCAGCCATGATCTCGCTGAAGTAGCATTTCTGATCTGCCGTGTCCTACATTGCCCTAGAGCTGCAAGGCACAAAGTCCTGCCTTGGTTCCTAAAGGGTTGACAGGCCCCAAGGCGTCTGGCTTCCAGCTCTTTGGGAAGCTAAGAAACAGGTCGCTCTCCACAATACTCTTACAGTCTACCGGGAACATCTCTTACAAAGACCTGTGATATGCAGTTGCTTCCCAGCCCTGATCTCGCTTAAGTAGAACTTCTGCTCTGCCATGTCCTTCATTGCCCTAGTGCTGCAAGGCACAATGACATGCCTTGTTTCCTCAAGAAGAGACAGGCCCCAAGGCGTCTGGCTTCCAGCTCTCTGGGAAGCTAAGAAGCAACTCGCTCTCAATAGCTCTATTACAGCCTACTGGGAACATCTCTTACAATGGACTGTGAAATGCAGTTGCTTCCCATCCCTGATCTCACTGAAGTAGAACTTCAGCTCTACTGTGTTCTCCATTGCCCTAGAGCTGCAAGGCACAAAGGCCTGCCTTGGTTGCTCAAGGGGAGACAGGCCCTAATGCCTTTGGCTTCCAGCTCCCTGGGCAGCTAAGAAACAACTTACTCACCACAATATCTTACAGCCTGCCGGGAAAATCTCTTACAAAGACCTGTGAAACGCAATTGCTTACCAGCAATGATCTCTCTGAAGTAGACCTTCTGCTTTGCCGTGTCCTACATTGCCCTAGAGCTGAAAGGCACAAAGACCTGACTTGGTTGCTCAAGGGGAGACAGGCCCCAAAGCATCTGGCTTCCAGCTCTCTGGGAAGCTAAGAAACAACTCGCTCTAAAGAGTACTCTTCCATCCTACCTGGAACATCTCTTACAAAGGCCTGTGAAACACAGTTTCCTGGCAGGCCTGATCTCGCTGAAGTAGAACGTCTTCTCTGCCGTGTCCTACATTGACCTAGAGCTGCAAGGCACAAAGTCCTGAGTTGTTTCCTCAGGGCGAGACAGGCCACAAAGCGTCTTGCTTCCAGCTCTTTGGGAAGCTAGGAAACCACTCGCTCTCCACAGTTCTCTTACAGCCTACCGGCATAATCTCTAACAAAGGCCTGTGAAACGCAGTTGGTTCCCAGCCCTGATCTCTCTGAAGTAGAACTTCTGCTCTGCCATGTCTTGCTTTACCCTAGAGCTGCAAGGCACAAAGTCCTGCCATGATTGCTCTGGGGCACATAGGTCCCAAAGCATCTTGCTTCCAGCTGTTTGGGAAGCTAAGAAACAACTGGGTCTACACAGTGCTGCTACAGCCTACCGGGCCATCTCGTACAAAGGCCTGTGTAACGCAGTTTTTTGGCAGGCCTGATCTGGCTGAAGTAGAACTTCTATTCTGGGTTGCTACATTTCCCAAGAGCTGCAAGGCACAGAGTCCAGGCTTGTTTGCTCAGGGGGATATTGGCCCCAAAGAATCTTGCTTCCAGCTCTTTGGGAAGCTAAGAAACAACTCGTTCTGCACAGTGCTCTTACAGCCTACCGGGAACATCTCTTACAAGGGCCTGGGAAACACTGTTTCTTTGCAGGCCTGATCTGGCTGAAGTAGAACTTCTGCTCTGGGTGTGCTACATTGCCCTAGAGCTGCAAGGCAGAAAGTCCTACCTTGTTTGCTCTGGGGTACATAGGCCCGAAAGCATGTTGCTTCCAGCTCTTTGGGAAGCTAAGAAAAAACTCGCTCTGCACAGTGCTCTTACAGCCTACCGGGAACGTCTCTTACAAAGGCCTGGGAAACGAAGTTTCTTTGCAGGCGTGATATGGCTGAAGTAGAACTTCTGCCCTGGGTGTGCTACATTGCCCTAGAGCTGCAAGGCACAAAGTCCTGCCTTGTTTCCAAAGGGGGAGATAGGCCTCAAAGCATCTTGCTTCCAGCTCTTTGGGAAGCTAAGAAACAACTCGCTCTGCAGAGTGCTCTTACAGAATACCGGGAACATCTCTTACAAAGGCCTGGGAACTGCTGCTTCATTGCAGGCCAGATCTGGCTGAAGTAGAACTTCTGCGCTGGGTGTGCTGCATTGCCATAGAGCATAGCACGGCACAAAGTCCTGCCTTGTTTCCAAAGGGGGAGATAGGCCCCAAAGAATCTTGCTTCCAGCTCTTGGGGAAGAGAAGAAACACCTCGCTCTGCACAGTGCTCTTACAGCCTACCGGGAACATCTCTTACAAAGGCCTGGGAAAGGCAGTTTCTTTGCAGGCCTGATCTGGCTGAAGTAGAACTTCTGCTCTGGGTGTGCTACATTGCCCTACAGCTGCAAGGCACAAAGTCCTGCCTTGTTTGCTCTGGAGCACATACGCCTCAAAGCATCTTGCTTCCAGCTCTTTGGGGAGCTAAAAAACAACTCGCTCTGCACAGTGCTCTTACAGCCTACCGGGAATATCTCTTACAAAGGCCTGGGAAACGCAGCTTGTTTGCAGGCCTTGTCTGGCTGAAGTAGGACTTATGCTCTCAGTGTGCTACATTGCCCTAGACATGCAAGGCACCTAGTCCTGCGTTGTTTCCAAAGCGGGAGATAGGCCCCAAAAGCATCTTGCTTCCAGCTCTTTGGGAAGTTAAGAAACAACTCACTGTGCACAGTGCTCTTACATTCTACTGGGAACATCTCTTACAAAGGCCTGGGAAACACAGTTTCTTTGCAGGCCTGATCTGGCTGACGTAGAACTTCTGCTCTGGGTATGCCACATTGCCCTAGAGCAGCAAGGCACAAAGTCCTGCTTGTTTCCAAAGGGGGAGATAGGCCCCAAAGCATCTTGCTTCCAGCTCTTTGGGAAGCAAAGAAACAACTCGCTCTTCACCGTGCTCTTAGAGCCTACCGGGAAAATCTCTTACAAAGGCCTGGGAAACGCAGTTTCTTTGCAGGCCTGAGCTGGCTGAAGTAAAACTTCTGCCCTGGGTGTGCTACATTGCCCTTGAGCTGCAAGGCACAAAGTCCTGCCTTGTTTCCAAAGGGGGATATAGTCCCCAAACTATCTTGCTTCCAGCTCTTTGGGAAGCTAAGAAACAACTCTTTCTGCAGAGTGCTCTTACAGCCTACCGGGAACATCTCGTACAAAGACCTGTGAAACGCAATTTCTTTGCAGGCCTGAGCTGGCTGAAGTAGAACTTCCGCTCTGGGTGTGTTACATTGCCCTACAGCTGCAAGGCACAAAGTCCTACCTTGTTTGCTCTGGAGCACATACGCCTGAAAGCATCTTACTTCCATCTCTTTGGGAAGCTAATAAACAACTCATTCTGCACAGTGCTGTTACAGCCTAACAGGAAAATCTCTTACAAAGGCCTGGGAAACGCAGTTACTTTGCAGGCCTGAGCTGGCTGAAGTAAAACTTCTGCCCTGGGTGTGCAACATTGCCCTTTAGCTGCAAGGCACAAAGTCCTGCCTTGTTTCCAAAGGGGTAGATAGGCCCCAATTTATCTTGCTTCCAGCTCTTTGGGAAGCTAAGAAACAACTCTTTCTGCAGAGTGCTCTTACGGCCTACCGGGAACATCTCGTACAAAGACCTGTGAAACGCAGTTTCTTTGCAGGCCTGAGCTGGCTGAAATAGAACTTCTGCTCTGGGTGTGCTACATTGCCCTACAGCTGCAAGGCACAAAGTTCTACCTTGTTTGCTCTGGGGGACATACGCCTCAAAGCATCTTACTTCCATTTCTTTGGGAAGCTAATAAACAACTCGTTCTGCACAGTGCTGTTACAGCCTAACGGGAACATCTCTTACAAAGGCCTGGGAAACGCAGTTACTTTGAAGGCCAGATCTGGCTGAAGTAGAACTTCTGTTCTGGGTGTGCCACATTGCCCTAGAGCTACAAGGCACAGACTCCTGCCTTGTTTGGTCAGGGGATATAGTCCCCAAAGCATCTTGCTTCCAGCTCTTTGGGAAGCAAAGAAAGAACTCGCTCTTCACCGTGCTCTTCCAGCCTACCGGAAAATCTCTTACAATGCCTGGGAAACGCAGTTTCTTTGCACGCGTGAGCTGGCTGAAGTAACTCTTCTGCCCTGGGTGTGCTACACAGCCCAAGAGTTGCAAGGCACAAAGTCCTGCCTTGTTTCAAAAGGGGCAAATGGGCCCCAAAGCATCTTTCTTCCAGGTCTTTGGGAAGCTAAGAAACAACTCGCTCTGTACAGTGCTCTGACTGCCTACCGGGACCGTCTCTTACAACGGCCTGTGAAACGCAGTTTCTTTGCAGGCCTGATCTGGCTGAAGTAGAACTTCTGCTCTGGCTGTGCTACATTGCCCTAGAGCTGCAAGGCACAAAGTCCTGCCTTGTTTCCAAAGGGACAGATAGGCCCCAAAGCATCTTGCTTCCAGCTCTTTGGGAAGGTAAGAAATAGCATGCTCTGCACAGTGTTCTTACAGAATACCGTGAACGTCTCTTACAAAGGCCTTTGAAACGCAGTTTCTTTGCAGGCCTGATCTGACTGAAGTAGATCTTCTGCTCTGGGCGTGCTACACAGCCCAAGAGCTGCAAGGCACAAAGTCCTGCCTTGTTTCCAAAGGGGCAGATAGGCCCCAAAGCATCTTGCTTCCCGCTCTTTGGGAAGCTAAGAAACAACTCGCTCTGCACAGTGCTCTTACAGCCTACCGGGCACATCTCTTACAAAGGCCAGTGACACGCAGTTTCTTGGCAGGCCTGATCTCGCTGAAGTAGAACTTCTTCTCTGCCATTTACTACATTACCCTAGAGCTGCAAGGCACAAAGTCCTGACTTGCTTGCTCAAAGGGATACAGGCCCCAAAGCGTCTGGCTTCCAACTCTGTGGAGGGTAAGAAAAAACTCACTCTGCACAGTGCTCTTACAGCCTACCGGGAACATCTCTTACAAAGGCCTGTGAAATGCAGTTTCTTGGCAGGCCTTATCTCATTGAAGTAGAACTTCTGCTCTGCCGTGTCCTACATTGCCCTAGAGCTGCAAGGCACGAAGTGCTGCCTTGGTGCACAAGGGGAGACAGGCCACAAAGTGTCTTGCTTCCAGCTCTTTGGGAAGCTAAGAAACAACTGGCTCTGCACAGTACTCGTCCAGCCTACCGGGAACATCTCTTACAAAGGCCAGTGACACGCAGTTTCTTTGCAGGCCTGATCTGGCTGAAGTAGAACTTCTGCTCTGGTGTGCTACATTGCCCTAGTGATTCAAGGCACAAAGTCCTGCCTTGTTTCCAAAGGGGCAGAGAGGCCCCAAAGCATCTTGCTTCCAGCTCTTTGGGAAGCTAAGAAACAACTCGCTCTGCACAGTGCTCTTACAGCCTACCGGGAACATCTCTTACAAAGGCCAGTGACACGCAGTTTCTTGGCAGGCCTGATCTCGCTGAAGTAGAACTTCTTCTCTGCCATTTACTACATTACCCTAGAGCTGCAAGGCACAAAGTCCTGACTTGCTTGCTCAAAGGGATACAGGCCCCAAAGCGTCTGGCTTCCAACTCTGTGGAGGGTAAGAAAAAACTCACTCTGCACAGTGCTCTTACAGCCTACCGGGAACATCTCTTACAAAGGCCTGTGAAATGCAGTTTCTTGGCAGGCCTTATCTCATTGAAGTAGAACTTCTGCTCTGCCGTGTCCTACATTGCCCTAGAGCTGCAAGGCACGAAGTGCTGCCTTGGTGCACAAGGGGAGACAGGCCACAAAGTGTCTTGCTTCCAGCTCTTTGGGAAGCTAAGAAACAACTGGCTCTGCACAGTACTCGTCCAGCCTACCGGGAACATCTCTTACAAAGGCCAGTGACACGCAGTTTCTTTGCAGGCCTGATCTGGCTGAAGTAGAACTTCTGCTCTGGTGTGCTACATTGCCCTAGTGATTCAAGGCACAAAGTCCTGCCTTGTTTCCAAAGGGGCAGAGAGGCCCCAAAGCATCTTGCTTCCAGCTCTTTGGGAAGCTAAGAAACAACTCGCTCTGCACAGTGCTCTTACAGCCTACCGGGAACATCTCTTACAAAGGCCAGTGACACGCAGTTTCTTGGCAGGCCTGATCTCGCTGAAGTAGAACTTCTTCTCTGCCATTTACTACATTACCCTAGAGCTGCAAGGCACAAAGTCCTGACTTGCTTGCTCAAAGGGATACAGGCCCCAAAGCGTCTGGCTTCCAACTCTGTGGAGGGTAAGAAAAAACTCACTCTGCACAGTGCTCTTACAGCCTACCGGGAACATCTCTTACAAAGGCCTGTGAAATGCGGTTTCTTGGCAGGCCTTATCTCATTGAAGTAGAACTTCTGCTCCGCCGTGTCCTCCATTGCCCTAGAGCTGCAAGGCACGAAGTGCTGCCTTGGTGCACAAGGGGAGACAGGCCCTAAAGCATCTGGCTTCCAGCTCGCTGGGAAGCTAAGAAACAACCCGCTCTCCATGGTGCTCTTAAAGCCTACCAGGAACATGTATTACAAAGACCTGTGAAACGCAGTTGCTTCCCAGCCCAGATCTCGCTGAAGTAGAGTTTCTGCCCTGCCATGTCCTCCATTGTCCAAGAGCTGCAGGGCACAAAGTCCTGCCTTGCTTGCTCAAGGGGAGACAGGCTCGAAGGCGTCTGACTTCCAGCTCTCTGGGAAGCTAAGAAACAACTCGCTCTCCACTGTGCTCTTAGAGCCTACCGGGCACATCTCTTACAAAGGCCTGTGTAGCGCAGTTGCTTCCCATCCCTGTTTTTGCTGAAGTAGAACTTCTGCTCTGCCGTGTCCTCCATTGTCCTAGAGCTGCAAGGCACAAAGTCCTGCCTTGGTTGCTCAAGGGGAGACAGGCCCCAAGGCATTAACTTTCAGCTCTCTGGGAAGCCAAGAAACAACTCGCTCTCCACACTGCTCTTACAGCCTACCGGGAACATGTCTTACACAGACCTGTGAAACGCAGTTGCTTCCCAGCCCTGATCTCGCTGAAGTAGAACTTCTGCTCTGCCGTGTGCTACATTGCCCTAGAGCTGCAAGGCACAAAGTCCTGGCTTGTTTCCAAAGGGGGAGACAGTTCCCAAAGTGTCTTGCTTAGAGCTCTTTGGGAAGCTAAGAAACAACTCCCTCTGCACAGTGCTCTTACAGCCTACCGGCAACTTCTCTTACAAAGGCCTGTGAAATGCAGTTGCTTTCCAACCCTGATCTCACTGGAGTAGAACTTCTGCTCTGCCTTGTCCTACATTGCCCCAGAGCTGCAAGGCACAATGTCCTACCTTGGTACCTCAAGAAGAGACAGGCCCCAAGGGGTCTGGCTTCCTGCTCATTGGGAAGCTAAGAAACAAGTCGCTCTCCACAGTGCTCTTACCGCATACCGGGAACATCTCTTACAGAGGCCTGTGAAACACAGTTGCTTCCCAGCCCTGATCTCGCTGAAGTAGAACTTCTACTCTGCTGCATCCTCCATTGCCCTAGAGCTGCCAGGCACAACGTTCTGCCTTGATTGCTCAAGGGGAGACAGGCCCCAAGGCGTCTGGCTTCCTGATCTATGGGATGCTAAGAAACAACTCACTCACCACAATATCTTACAGCATGCCGTCAAAATCTCTAACAAAGGCCTGTGAAACGCAACTGCTTCCCAGCCATGATCTCGCTGAAGTAGCATTTCTGATCTGCCGTGTCCTACATTGCCCTAGAGCTGCAAGGCACAAAGTCCTGCCTTGGTTCCTAAAGGGTTGACAGGCCCCAAGGCGTCTGGCTTCCAGCTCTTTGGGAAGCTAAGAAACAGGTCGCTCTCCACAATACTCTTACAGTCTACCGGGAACATCTCTTACAAAGACCTGTGATATGCAGTTGCTTCCCAGCCCTGATCTCGCTTAAGTAGAACTTCTGCTCTGCCATGTCCTTCATTGCCCTAGTGCTGCAAGGCACAATGACATGCCTTGTTTCCTCAAGAAGAGACAGGCCCCAAGGCGTCTGGCTTCCAGCTCTCTGGGAAGCTAAGAAGCAACTCGCTCTCAATAGCTCTATTACAGCCTACTGGGAACATCTCTTACAATGGACTGTGAAATGCAGTTGCTTCCCATCCCTGATCTCACTGAAGTAGAACTTCAGCTCTACTGTGTTCTCCATTGCCCTAGAGCTGCAAGGCACAAAGGCCTGCCTTGGTTGCTCAAGGGGAGACAGGCCCTAATGCCTTTGGCTTCCAGCTCCCTGGGCAGCTAAGAAACAACTTACTCACCACAATATCTTACAGCCTGCCGGGAAAATCTCTTACAAAGACCTGTGAAACGCAATTGCTTACCAGCAATGATCTCTCTGAAGTAGACCTTCTGCTTTGCCGTGTCCTACATTGCCCTAGAGCTGAAAGGCACAAAGACCTGACTTGGTTGCTCAAGGGGAGACAGGCCCCAAAGCATCTGGCTTCCAGCTCTCTGGGAAGCTAAGAAACAACTCGCTCTAAAGAGTACTCTTCCATCCTACCTGGAACATCTCTTACAAAGGCCTGTGAAACACAGTTTCCTGGCAGGCCTGATCTCGCTGAAGTAGAACGTCTTCTCTGCCGTGTCCTACATTGACCTAGAGCTGCAAGGCACAAAGTCCTGAGTTGTTTCCTCAGGGCAAGACAGGCCACAAAGCGTCTTGCTTCCAGCTCTTTGGGAAGCTAGGAAACCACTCGCTCTCCACAGTTCTCTTACAGCCTACCGGCATAATCTCTAACAAAGGCCTGTGAAACGCAGTTGGTTCCCAGCCCTGATCTCTCTGAAGTAGAACTTCTGCTCTGCCATGTCTTGCTTTACCCTAGAGCTGCAAGGCACAAAGTCCTGCCATGATTGCTCTGGGGCACATAGGTCCCAAAGCATCTTGCTTCCAGCTGTTTGGGAAGCTAAGAAACAACTGGGTCTACACAGTGCTGCTACAGCCTACCGGGCCATCTCGTACAAAGGCCTGTGTAACGCAGTTTTTTGGCAGGCCTGATCTGGCTGAAGTAGAACTTCTATTCTGGGTTGCTACATTTCCCAAGAGCTGCAAGGCACAGAGTCCAGGCTTGTTTGCTCAGGGGGATATTGGCCCCAAAGAATCTTGCTTCCAGCTCTTTGGGAAGCTAAGAAACAACTCGTTCTGCACAGTGCTCTTACAGCCTACCGGGAACATCTCTTACAAGGGCCTGGGAAACACTGTTTCTTTGCAGGCCTGATCTGGCTGAAGTAGAACTTCTGCTCTGGGTGTGCTACATTGCCCTAGAGCTGCAAGGCAGAAAGTCCTACCTTGTTTGCTCTGGGGTACATAGGCCCGAAAGCATGTTGCTTCCAGCTCTTTGGGAAGCTAAGAAAAAACTCGCTCTGCACAGTGCTCTTACAGCCTACCGGGAACGTCTCTTACAAAGGCCTGGGAAACGAAGTTTCTTTGCAGGCGTGATATGGCTGAAGTAGAACTTCTGCCCTGGGTGTGCTACATTGCCCTAGAGCTGCAAGGCACAAAGTCCTGCCTTGTTTCCAAAGGGGGAGATAGGCCTCAAAGCATCTTGCTTCCAGCTCTTTGGGAAGCTAAGAAACAACTCGCTCTGCAGAGTGCTCTTACAGAATACCGGGAACATCTCTTACAAAGGCCTGGGAACTGCTGCTTCATTGCAGGCCAGATCTGGCTGAAGTAGAACTTCTGCGCTGGGTGTGCTGCATTGCCATAGAGCATAGCACGGCACAAAGTCCTGCCTTGTTTCCAAAGGGGGAGATAGGCCCCAAAGAATCTTGCTTCCAGCTCTTGGGGAAGAGAAGAAACACCTCGCTCTGCACAGTGCTCTTACAGCCTACCGGGAACATCTCTTACAAAGGCCTGGGAAAGGCAGTTTCTTTGCAGGCCTGATCTGGCTGAAGTAGAACTTCTGCTCTGGGTGTGCTACATTGCCCTACAGCTGCAAGGCACAAAGTCCTGCCTTGTTTGCTCTGGAGCACATACGCCTCAAAGCATCTTGCTTCCAGCTCTTTGGGGAGCTAAAAAACAACTCGCTCTGCACAGTGCTCTTACAGCCTACCGGGAATATCTCTTACAAAGGCCTGGGAAACGCAGCTTGTTTGCAGGCCTTGTCTGGCTGAAGTAGGACTTATGCTCTCAGTGTGCTACATTGCCCTAGACATGCAAGGCACCTAGTCCTGCGTTGTTTCCAAAGCGGGAGATAGGCCCCAAAAGCATCTTGCTTCCAGCTCTTTGGGAAGTTAAGAAACAACTCACTGTGCACAGTGCTCTTACATTCTACTGGGAACATCTCTTACAAAGGCCTGGGAAACACAGTTTCTTTGCAGGCCTGATCTGGCTGACGTAGAACTTCTGCTCTGGGTATGCCACATTGCCCTAGAGCAGCAAGGCACAAAGTCCTGCTTGTTTCCAAAGGGGGAGATAGGCCCCAAAGCATCTTGCTTCCAGCTCTTTGGGAAGCAAAGAAACAACTCGCTCTTCACCGTGCTCTTAGAGCCTACCGGGAAAATCTCTTACAAAGGCCTGGGAAACGCAGTTTCTTTGCAGGCCTGAGCTGGCTGAAGTAAAACTTCTGCCCTGGGTGTGCTACATTGCCCTTGAGCTGCAAGGCACAAAGTCCTGCCTTGTTTCCAAAGGGGGATATAGTCCCCAAACTATCTTGCTTCCAGCTCTTTGGGAAGCTAAGAAACAACTCTTTCTGCAGAGTGCTCTTACAGCCTACCGGGAACATCTCGTACAAAGACCTGTGAAACGCAATTTCTTTGCAGGCCTGAGCTGGCTGAAGTAGAACTTCCGCTCTGGGTGTGTTACATTGCCCTACAGCTGCAAGGCACAAAGTCCTACCTTGTTTGCTCTGGAGCACATACGCCTGAAAGCATCTTACTTCCATCTCTTTGGGAAGCTAATAAACAACTCATTCTGCACAGTGCTGTTACAGCCTAACAGGAAAATCTCTTACAAAGGCCTGGGAAACGCAGTTACTTTGCAGGCCTGAGCTGGCTGAAGTAAAACTTCTGCCCTGGGTGTGCAACATTGCCCTTTAGCTGCAAGGCACAAAGTCCTGCCTTGTTTCCAAAGGGGTAGATAGGCCCCAATTTATCTTGCTTCCAGCTCTTTGGGAAGCTAAGAAACAACTCTTTCTGCAGAGTGCTCTTACGGCCTACCGGGAACATCTCGTACAAAGACCTGTGAAACGCAGTTTCTTTGCAGGCCTGAGCTGGCTGAAATAGAACTTCTGCTCTGGGTGTGCTACATTGCCCTACAGCTGCAAGGCACAAAGTTCTACCTTGTTTGCTCTGGGGGACATACGCCTCAAAGCATCTTACTTCCATTTCTTTGGGAAGCTAATAAACAACTCGTTCTGCACAGTGCTGTTACAGCCTAACGGGAACATCTCTTACAAAGGCCTGGGAAACGCAGTTACTTTGAAGGCCAGATCTGGCTGAAGTAGAACTTCTGTTCTGGGTGTGCCACATTGCCCTAGAGCTACAAGGCACAGACTCCTGCCTTGTTTGGTCAGGGGATATAGTCCCCAAAGCATCTTGCTTCCAGCTCTTTGGGAAGCAAAGAAAGAACTCGCTCTTCACCGTGCTCTTCCAGCCTACCGGAAAATCTCTTACAATGCCTGGGAAACGCAGTTTCTTTGCACGCGTGAGCTGGCTGAAGTAACTCTTCTGCCCTGGGTGTGCTACACAGCCCAAGAGTTGCAAGGCACAAAGTCCTGCCTTGTTTCAAAAGGGGCAAATGGGCCCCAAAGCATCTTTCTTCCAGGTCTTTGGGAAGCTAAGAAACAACTCGCTCTGTACAGTGCTCTGACTGCCTACCGGGACCGTCTCTTACAACGGCCTGTGAAACGCAGTTTCTTTGCAGGCCTGATCTGGCTGAAGTAGAACTTCTGCTCTGGCTGTGCTACATTGCCCTAGAGCTGCAAGGCACAAAGTCCTGCCTTGTTTCCAAAGGGACAGATAGGCCCCAAAGCATCTTGCTTCCAGCTCTTTGGGAAGGTAAGAAATAGCATGCTCTGCACAGTGTTCTTACAGAATACCGTGAACGTCTCTTACAAAGGCCTTTGAAACGCAGTTTCTTTGCAGGCCTGATCTGACTGAAGTAGATCTTCTGCTCTGGGCGTGCTACACAGCCCAAGAGCTGCAAGGCACAAAGTCCTGCCTTGTTTCCAAAGGGGCAGATAGGCCCCAAAGCATCTTGCTTCCCGCTCTTTGGGAAGCTAAGAAAAAACTCGCTCTGCACAGTGCTCTTACAGCCTACCGGGAACATCTCTTACAAAGGCCTGTGAAACGCAGTTTCTTTGCAGGCCTGATCTGGCTGAAGTAGAACTTCTGCTCTGCGTATGCTACATTGCCCGAGAGCTGAAAGGCACAACGTGCAGTCTTCTTTCCAAAGGGCGAGTTGGGCCCCAAAGCATCTTGCTTCCAGCTCTTTGGGAAGCTAAGAAACAACTCGCTCTGCACAGTGCTCTTACAGCCTACCGGGAACATCTCTTACAAAGGCCTGTGAAACGCAGTTTCTTTGCAGACCTGATCTGGCTGAAGTAGAACTTCTGCTCTGCGTATGCTACATTGCCCGAGAGCTGAAAGGCACAACGTGCAGTCTTCTTTCCAAAGGGCGAGTTGGGCCCCAAAGCATCTTGCTTCCAGCTCTTTGGGAAGCTAAGAAAAAACTCGCTCTGCATAGTGCTTTTACAGCCTACCGGGAACATCTCTTACAAAGGCCTGCGAAAGGCAGTTTCTTTGCAGGCCTGATCTGGCTGAAGTAGAACTTCTGCTCTGGGTGTGCTACATTGCCCTAGAGCCGAAAGGCACAATGTGCAGTCTTCTTTCCAAAGGGCGAGTTGGGCCACAAGGCATCTTGCTTCCAGCTCTTTGGGAAGCTAAGAAACAACTCGCTCTGCACAGTGCTCTTACAGAAACGGGGAACATCTCTTACAAAGGCCTGTGAACTCGCACTGCACAGTGCTCTTACAGCCAACCGGGAACATCCCTTAGAAAGGCTTGTGACACGCAGTTTCTATGCAGGCCTGATCTGGCTGAAGTAGAATTTCTGCTCTGGGTGTGCTACATTGCCCTAGAGCTGGAAGGCACAGAGTGCTGTCTTCTTTCCAAGGGCGATTTGGGCCCCAAAGCATCTTGCTTCCAGCTCTTTGGGAAGCTAAGAAACAACTCGCTCTGCACAGTGCTCTTACAGCCTCCCGGGAACATCTCTTACAAAGGCCTTTGAAACACAGTTGCTTCCCAGCCCTGATCTCACTGAAGAAGAAATTCTGCTCTGCCGTGTCCTACATTGCCCTAGAGCTGCAAGGCACAAAGTCCTGCCTTGGTTCATAATGGGGAGAAGGGCCCCAAGGCTTCTGGCTTCCAGCTCTCTGGGAAGCTAAGAAACAACTCGCTCTGCACAGTGCTCTTACAGCCTACCGGGAACATCTCTTACAAAGGCCTGTGTAACGAATTTGCTTCCCAGCCCTGAACTCGCTGAAGTACAACTTCTGCTTGCCGTGTGCTACATTGCCCTAGAGCTGCAAGGCAAAAAGTCCTGCCTTGGTTGCTCAAGGGGAGACAGGCCACAAAGTGTCTTGCTTCCAGCTCTTTAGGAAGCTAAGAAACAACTGGCTCTGCACAGTGCTCGTACAGCCTACCGGGAACATCTGTTACAAAGGCCTGTGAAATGCAGTTTCTTTGCAGGCCTGATCTGGCTGAAGTAGAACTTCTGCTCTGGTGTGCTACATTGCCCTAGCGATTCAAGGCACAAAGTCCTGCCTTGTTTCCAAAGGGGCAGAGAGGCCCCAAAGCATCTTGCTTCCAGCTCTTTGGGAAGCTAAGAAACAACTCGCTCTGCACAGTGCTCTTACAGCCTACCGGGAACATCTCTTACAAAGGCCAGTGACACGCAGTTTCTTGGCAGGCCTGATCTCGCTGAAGTAGAACTTCTTCTCTGCCATTTACTACATTACCCTAGAGCTGCAAGGCACAAAGTCCTGACTTGCTTGCTCAAAGGGATACAGGCCCCAAAGCGTCTGGCTTCCAACTCTGTGGAGGGTAAGAAAAAACTCACTCTGCACAGTGCTCTTACAGCCTACCGGGAACATCTCTTACAAAGGCCTGTGAAATGCAGTTTCTTGGCAGGCCTTATCTCATTGAAGTAGAACTTCTGCTCTGCCGTGTCCTACATTGCCCTAGAGCTGCAAGGCACGAAGTGCTGCCTTGGTGCACAAGGGGAGACAGGCCACAAAGTGTCTTGCTTCCAGCTCTTTGGGAAGCTAAGAAACAACTGGCTCTGCACAGTACTCGTCCAGCCTACCGGGAACATCTCTTACAAAGGCCAGTGACACGCAGTTTCTTTGCAGGCCTGATCTGGCTGAAGTAGAACTTCTGCTCTGGTGTGCTACATTGCCCTAGTGATTCAAGGCACAAAGTCCTGCCTTGTTTCCAAAGGGGCAGAGAGGCCCCAAAGCATCTTGCTTCCAGCTCTTTGGGAAGCTAAGAAACAACTCGCTCTGCACAGTGCTCTTACAGCCTACCGGGAACATCTCTTACAAAGGCCAGTGACACGCAGTTTCTTGGCAGGCCTGATCTCGCTGAAGTAGAACTTCTTCTCTGCCATTTACTACATTACCCTAGAGCTGCAAGGCACAAAGTCCTGACTTGCTTGCTCAAAGGGATACAGGCCCCAAAGCGTCTGGCTTCCAACTCTGTGGAGGGTAAGAAAAAACTCACTCTGCACAGTGCTCTTACAGCCTACCGGGAACATCTCTTACAAAGGCCTGTGAAATGCGGTTTCTTGGCAGGCCTTATCTCATTGAAGTAGAACTTCTGCTCCGCCGTGTCCTCCATTGCCCTAGAGCTGCAAGGCACGAAGTGCTGCCTTGGTGCACAAGGGGAGACAGGCCCTAAAGCATCTGGCTTCCAGCTCGCTGGGAAGCTAAGAAACAACCCGCTCTCCATGGTGCTCTTAAAGCCTACCAGGAACATGTATTACAAAGACCTGTGAAACGCAGTTGCTTCCCAGCCCAGATCTCGCTGAAGTAGAGTTTCTGCCCTGCCATGTCCTCCATTGTCCAAGAGCTGCAGGGCACAAAGTCCTGCCTTGCTTGCTCAAGGGGAGACAGGCTCGAAGGCGTCTGACTTCCAGCTCTCTGGGAAGCTAAGAAACAACTCGCTCTCCACTGTGCTCTTAGAGCCTACCGGGCACATCTCTTACAAAGGCCTGTGTAGCGCAGTTGCTTCCCATCCCTGTTTTTGCTGAAGTAGAACTTCTGCTCTGCCGTGTCCTCCATTGTCCTAGAGCTGCAAGGCACAAAGTCCTGCCTTGGTTGCTCAAGGGGAGACAGGCCCCAAGGCATTAACTTTCAGCTCTCTGGGAAGCCAAGAAACAACTCGCTCTCCACACTGCTCTTACAGCCTACCGGGAACATGTCTTACACAGACCTGTGAAACGCAGTTGCTTCCCAGCCCTGATCTCGCTGAAGTAGAACTTCTGCTCTGCCGTGTGCTACATTGCCCTAGAGCTGCAAGGCACAAAGTCCTGGCTTGTTTCCAAAGGGGGAGACAGTTCCCAAAGTGTCTTGCTTAGAGCTCTTTGGGAAGCTAAGAAACAACTCCCTCTGCACAGTGCTCTTACAGCCTACCGGCAACTTCTCTTACAAAGGCCTGTGAAATGCAGTTGCTTTCCAACCCTGATCTCACTGGAGTAGAACTTCTGCTCTGCCTTGTCCTACATTGCCCCAGAGCTGCAAGGCACAATGTCCTACCTTGGTACCTCAAGAAGAGACAGGCCCCAAGGGGTCTGGCTTCCTGCTCATTGGGAAGCTAAGAAACAAGTCGCTCTCCACAGTGCTCTTACCGCATACCGGGAACATCTCTTACAGAGGCCTGTGAAACACAGTTGCTTCCCAGCCCTGATCTCGCTGAAGTAGAACTTCTACTCTGCTGCATCCTCCATTGCCCTAGAGCTGCCAGGCACAACGTTCTGCCTTGATTGCTCAAGGGGAGACAGGCCCCAAGGCGTCTGGCTTCCTGATCTATGGGATGCTAAGAAACAACTCACTCACCACAATATCTTACAGCATGCCGTCAAAATCTCTAACAAAGGCCTGTGAAACGCAACTGCTTCCCAGCCATGATCTCGCTGAAGTAGCATTTCTGATCTGCCGTGTCCTACATTGCCCTAGAGCTGCAAGGCACAAAGTCCTGCCTTGGTTCCTAAAGGGTTGACAGGCCCCAAGGCGTCTGGCTTCCAGCTCTTTGGGAAGCTAAGAAACAGGTCGCTCTCCACAATACTCTTACAGTCTACCGGGAACATCTCTTACAAAGACCTGTGATATGCAGTTGCTTCCCAGCCCTGATCTCGCTTAAGTAGAACTTCTGCTCTGCCATGTCCTTCATTGCCCTAGTGCTGCAAGGCACAATGACATGCCTTGTTTCCTCAAGAAGAGACAGGCCCCAAGGCGTCTGGCTTCCAGCTCTCTGGGAAGCTAAGAAGCAACTCGCTCTCAATAGCTCTATTACAGCCTACTGGGAACATCTCTTACAATGGACTGTGAAATGCAGTTGCTTCCCATCCCTGATCTCACTGAAGTAGAACTTCAGCTCTACTGTGTTCTCCATTGCCCTAGAGCTGCAAGGCACAAAGGCCTGCCTTGGTTGCTCAAGGGGAGACAGGCCCTAATGCCTTTGGCTTCCAGCTCCCTGGGCAGCTAAGAAACAACTTACTCACCACAATATCTTACAGCCTGCCGGGAAAATCTCTTACAAAGACCTGTGAAACGCAATTGCTTACCAGCAATGATCTCTCTGAAGTAGACCTTCTGCTTTGCCGTGTCCTACATTGCCCTAGAGCTGAAAGGCACAAAGACCTGACTTGGTTGCTCAAGGGGAGACAGGCCCCAAAGCATCTGGCTTCCAGCTCTCTGGGAAGCTAAGAAACAACTCGCTCTAAAGAGTACTCTTCCATCCTACCTGGAACATCTCTTACAAAGGCCTGTGAAACACAGTTTCCTGGCAGGCCTGATCTCGCTGAAGTAGAACGTCTTCTCTGCCGTGTCCTACATTGACCTAGAGCTGCAAGGCACAAAGTCCTGAGTTGTTTCCTCAGGGCGAGACAGGCCACAAAGCGTCTTGCTTCCAGCTCTTTGGGAAGCTAGGAAACCACTCGCTCTCCACAGTTCTCTTACAGCCTACCGGCATAATCTCTAACAAAGGCCTGTGAAACGCAGTTGGTTCCCAGCCCTGATCTCTCTGAAGTAGAACTACTGCTCTGCCATGTCTTGCTTTACCCTAGAGCTGCAAGGCACAAAGTCCTGCCATGATTGCTCTGGGGCACATAGGTCCCAAAGCATCTTGCTTCCAGCTGTTTGGGAAGCTAAGAAACAACTGGGTCTACACAGTGCTGCTACAGCCTACCGGGCCATCTCGTACAAAGGCCTGTGTAACGCAGTTTTTTGGCAGGCCTGATCTGGCTGAAGTAGAACTTCTATTCTGGGTTGCTACATTTCCCAAGAGCTGCAAGGCACAGAGTCCAGGCTTGTTTGCTCAGGGGGATATTGGCCCCAAAGAATCTTGCTTCCAGCTCTTTGGGAAGCTAAGAAACAACTCGTTCTGCACAGTGCTCTTACAGCCTACCGGGAACATCTCTTACAAGGGCCTGGGAAACACTGTTTCTTTGCAGGCCTGATCTGGCTGAAGTAGAACTTCTGCTCTGGGTGTGCTACATTGCCCTAGAGCTGCAAGGCAGAAAGTCCTACCTTGTTTGCTCTGGGGTACATAGGCCCGAAAGCATGTTGCTTCCAGCTCTTTGGGAAGCTAAGAAAAAACTCGCTCTGCACAGTGCTCTTACAGCCTACCGGGAACGTCTCTTACAAAGGCCTGGGAAACGAAGTTTCTTTGCAGGCGTGATATGGCTGAAGTAGAACTTCTGCCCTGGGTGTGCTACATTGCCCTAGAGCTGCAAGGCACAAAGTCCTGCCTTGTTTCCAAAGGGGGAGATAGGCCTCAAAGCATCTTGCTTCCAGCTCTTTGGGAAGCTAAGAAACAACTCGCTCTGCAGAGTGCTCTTACAGAATACCGGGAACATCTCTTACAAAGGCCTGGGAACTGCTGCTTCATTGCAGGCCAGATCTGGCTGAAGTAGAACTTCTGCGCTGGGTGTGCTGCATTGCCCTAGAGCATAGCACGGCACAAAGTCCTGCCTTGTCTACAAAGGGGGAGATAGGCCCCAAAGAATTTTGCTTCCAGCTCTTGGGGAAGAGAAGAAACACCTCGCTCTGCACAGTGCTCTTACAGCCTACCGGGAACATCTCTTACAAAGGCCTGGGAAAGGCAGTTTCTTTGCAGGCCTGAGCTGGCTGAAGTAGAACTTCTGCTCTGGGTGTGCTACATTGCCCTACAGCTGCAAGGCACAAAGTCCTGCCTTGTTTGCTCTCGAGCACATACGCCTCAAAGCATCTTGCTTCCAGCTCTTTGGGGAGCTAAGAAACAACTCGGTCTGAACAGTGCTCTTACAGCCTACCGGGAACATCTCTCACAAAGGCCTGTGAAATGCAGTTTCTTTGCAGGCCAGAACTGGCTGAAGTAGAACTTCTGCTCTGGGTGTGCTACATTGCCCTGTAGCTGCAAGGCACAAAGTCCTGCCTTGTTTCCAAAGGGGGAGATAGGCCTCAAAGCATCTTGCTTCCAGCTCTTTGGGAAGCTAAGAAACAACTCGCTCTGCAGAGTGCTCTTACAGAATACCGGGAACATCTCTTACAAAGGCCTGGGAAACGCAGTTTCTTTGCAGGCCTGAGCTGGCTGAAGTAAAACTTCTGCCCTGGGTGTGCTACATTGCCCTTGAGCTGCAAGGCACAAAGTCCTGCCTTGTTTCCAAAGGGGGATATAGTCCCCAAACTATCTTGCTTCCAGCTCTTTGGGAAGCTAAGAAACAACTCTTTCTGCAGAGTGCTCTTACAGCCTACCGGGAACATCTCGTACAAAGACCTGTGAAACGCAATTTCTTTGCAGGCCTGAGCTGGCTGAAGTAGAACTTCCGCTCTGGGTGTGTTACATTGCCCTACAGCTGCAAGGCACAAAGTCCTACCTTGTTTGCTCTGGGGGACATACGCCTCAAAGCATCTTACTTCCATTTCTTTGGGAAGCTAATAAACAACTCGTTCTGCACAGTGCTGTTACAGCCTAACGGGAACATCTCTTACAAAGGCCTGGGAAACGCAGTTACTTTGAAGGCCAGATCTGGCTGAAGTAGAACTTCTGTTCTGGGTGTGCCACATTGCCCTAGAGCTACAAGGCACAGACTCCTGCCTTGTTTGGTCAGGGGATATAGTCCCCAAAGCATCTTGCTTCCAGCTCTTTGGGAAGCAAAGAAAGAACTCGCTCTTCACCGTGCTCTTCCAGCCTACCGGAAAATCTCTTACAATGCCTGGGAAACGCAGTTTCTTTGCACGCGTGAGCTGGCTGAAGTAACTCTTCTGCCCTGGGTGTGCTACACAGCCCAAGAGTTGCAAGGCACAAAGTCCTGCCTTGTTTCAAAAGGGGCAAATGGGCCCCAAAGCATCTTTCTTCCAGGTCTTTGGGAAGCTAAGAAACAACTCGCTCTGTACAGTGCTCTGACTGCCTACCGGGACCGTCTCTTACAACGGCCTGTGAAACGCAGTTTCTTTGCAGGCCTGATCTGGCTGAAGTAGAACTTCTGCTCTGGCTGTGCTACATTGCCCTAGAGCTGCAAGGCACAAAGTCCTGCCTTGTTTCCAAAGGGACAGATAGGCCCCAAAGCATCTTGCTTCCAGCTCTTTGGGAAGGTAAGAAATAGCATGCTCTGCACAGTGTTCTTACAGAATACCGTGAACGTCTCTTACAAAGGCCTTTGAAACGCAGTTTCTTTGCAGGCCTGATCTGACTGAAGTAGATCTTCTGCTCTGGGCGTGCTACACAGCCCAAGAGCTGCAAGGCACAAAGTCCTGCCTTGTTTCCAAAGGGGCAGATAGGCCCCAAAGCATCTTGCTTCCCGCTCTTTGGGAAGCTAAGAAACAACTCGCTCTGCACAGTGCTCTTACAGCCTACCGGGAACATCTCTTACAAAGGCC
The DNA here is from genome assembly GCF_041296265.1 of Equus caballus. Classification (NCBI taxonomy): domain Eukaryota; kingdom Metazoa; phylum Chordata; class Mammalia; order Perissodactyla; family Equidae; genus Equus; species Equus caballus. The sequence goes on from NC_091715.1 coordinate 49,640,351, forward strand.
TGTGAAACGCAGTTTCTTTGCAGGCCTGATCTGACTGAAGTAGAACTTCTGCTCTGCGTATGCTACATTGCCCGAGAGCTGAAAGGCACAACGTGCAGTCTTCTTTCCAAAGGGCGAGTTGGGCCCCAAAGCATCTTGCTTCCAGCTCTTTGGGAAGCTAAGAAACAACTCGCTCTGCACAGTTCTCTTACAGCCTACCGGGAATATCTCTTACAAAGGCATGTGAAACGCAGTTTCTTTGCAGGCCTGATCTGGCTGAAGTAGAACTTCTGCTCTGGGTGTGCTACCTTGCCCGAGAGATGAAAGGCACAACGTGCAGTCTTCTTTCCAAAGGGCAAGTTGGGCCCCAAAGCATCTTGCCTCCAGCTCTTTGGGAAGCTAAGAAACAACTCGCTCTGCACGGTGCTCATACAGCCTACGGGGAAGATCTCTTACAAAGGCCTGTGAATCGCAGTTTATTTGCAGGCCTCATCTGGCTGAAGTAGAACTTCTGCTCTGCGTGTGCTACATTGCCCGAGAGCTGAAAAGCACAACGTGCAGTCTTCTTTCCAAATGGCGAGTTGGGCCCCAAAGCATCTTGCTTCCAGCTCTTTGGGAAGACAAGAAACAACTCGCTCTGCACAGTGCTCTTACAGCCTACCGGGAACATCTCTTACAACGGCCTGTGAACGCCGTTTCTTTGCAGGCCTGATCTGGCTGAAGAAGAACTTCTGCTCTGGGTGTGCTACATTGCCCGAGAGCTGAAAGGCACAACGTGCAGTCTTCTTTCCAAAGGCAGAGTTGGGCCCCAAAGCATCTTGCTTCCAGCTCTTTGGGAAGCTAAGAAACAACTCGCTCTGCACAGTGCTCTTACAGCCTACCGGGAACATCTCTTACAAAGGCCTGTGAAACGCAGTTTCTTTGCAGGCCTGATCTGGCTGAAGAAGAACTTCTGCTCTGCGTGTGCTACCTTGCCCGAGAGCTGAAAGGCACAATGTGCAGTCTTCTTTCCTAGGGCGAGTTGGGCCCCAAATCATCTTGCTTCCAGCTCTTTGGGAAGCTAAGAAACAACTCGCTCTGCACAGTGCTCTTACAGCCTACCGGGAACATCTCTTACAAAGGCCTGTGAAATGCAGTTTCTCAGGAACGCCTGAACTACGTGTGAGCCATGGCTCAGCCATGGGTGAACCACCTGTGAGCCACGCCTGTATCACTGGTGAAACCCTCCTGTACCATAGGAGACCTCCACATGAGTCATGTGTGAGCCACTCCTGAGCTACACCTGAACCATATGTGAGCCTCCCTGAACCATGCCTGAACCCCATGTGACACACTCGAACCACATGTGAGCCACCTGGGAAGCACGCATGTTCAATGCTAGAACCACACATGAGGCACATGGGAGCCACACTTGAAACGTGGCTGAGCCATGTGGGAGACAAGTGCCAGACACGCCTGAGTATGTGGGAGCCATGTGTCAGCAACGTCTGAGGCACGGGGTGGCCAAACATGAACGACATGTCACCCATATGTGAAGGAAATATCTGCCGTGCACGGATACTGTGCGAAGAATGCCTGAGTCAGGTGTCAGCCATGTGTGAAACATGTGTCAGCAGCACCAGCGTCATGTTTCACACATGCCTGAGTCACATGTCAGGCAAGCCTGAACCACTGGCCACCCATGTGTGAACCATGCACCAGCCACTGCTGAACCACACGAAGGCCATGCATGAACCATGAACGAACCACACCTGCATGACGGGTCAGGCACGCCTGTGTCACATGGCCACCTCAACTGAGTCATGTGTCAGCCACACCTGAATAACATGTGTGCCACGCCCGACTCACGTCTCAGCCGTGCGGAAGTCACGTGCCAGCCAGGCCTGCACCATGTGCCAGCCAGGCCTGAACCACGTGCCAGTCACACTTGAAACACAGGTCAGCCTCACTTGAAGCACGTGTCAGCCACGCTGGCACTGCTTGCCTGGCATGCCTGAAAAACGTGCCATACATGCCACAAACACATGGGAGCCACGCCTGAGCATCAACACAGCCAGGCATGAGCCACACCTGAGCCATGTGTGACCAAAGCCTGAATCATGTGCCAGCCACATGTGAGCCAGTCTTCTGGCACGCCTGCATTACGTGTAAGCCATGGCAGAGCTATGCCTCAACCACGTGTGAGCCATGCCTAAATCACGTGTGAAAGTCTCCTCTACCATATGCGACCCACACGAGTCGTGGGTTAGCCACGCCTGAATTCCACCTGACCCATGTGTGAGCCACACGTGAAGCGTGCATGAAACACATGTGAGACACCCTTGAACCACATCTGACCCACATGTGAAACACACGTGTTCCATGCTTTAACCACACATGAACCACAGGGGAGCCACACATGAAACACAGCTGAGCCATGCATGAGCCACCTCACAGCCATGACTGAGTATTTGGGAGACACGTTTCACCGACATGTGAGTCACATGGGAGCCACACCTGTAGGGCATGTCACACACGCGTGACCACATGTCTGACACACATGGGTAATGTGCAATGAATGCCTGAGTCACAGGGGAGCCATGCCTGAGTAGGTTGTCAGCCACACGTGATTCACGTGCCAGCCACTCCTGAAACACCTGTCACCTATGTCTGAACCACGTCTCAGTCACGACTGAGCCGTGTGTCAACTGCGAATCACCAAGTGTCAGCCACACAGCAATCACGTGTCACTGAGGTCTGAACGAAGCATCACACACCACTTGAACACGTGTCACACACACCTGAATCACGTGTCACCCACACTACACTCATGCATGAGATGCATATCAGCCACTCCTGCACCAGGTGTTGAGGCACGCCTGAGTCAAGTGTCAGCCACAGCTGAGTAACGAGACAGCCACAACTGAAGCACACGCCAGGCACATCGGAGTGACATTTGAGCCAAGAATGAGTCACGTTTCAGTCATTCCTGAGCCACGTGTCAACCACGCCTGTGTCACATGTGAGCCATGGCTGACGCACATGCCAGACAATCCGGAGTCACATTTCAGCCATGCAAATGTCGCGCTGTGGCCACCCCTGAGCCACTTGTCAGCCACGTCTGAACCACATGTCAGCCACAAGTGTAGCACATGTCAGCCACGCCTGAGCCCTGTGGCAACCGCCCCACAGCCGTGTCTCAGCCACACCCGAATCACATGTCACCGATGCCCAAACCACGAATCACCCAGCCCTGAAACACGTGTCACACACACCTGAAACACATGTCAGCCAAACGAGAAGCACTTGGCAGTCACGCCTGTATCAAATGACAGCCACGCCGGAAGCAAGTTCCTGCCACGCCTGAACCACATGGTAGGCCCAACAGAATCACGTGCCCGTCACGCATGAACCATGTGTGAGCCCTGTGCCTACCTTGTGCCAGCGGAACGCGAGCAACGATCCAGCATCTCTCGACCTTGGTACAGCCTGGCTTGAGCCACATGCCATCCGCATCTGAACCACAAGCCAGCCACACCTGAACCACACGTCAGACACACTGGACTCATGCAGGAGCCACATGTCAGCCACTTCTGAGCCATGTGTCACCAACACTTGAACCGCCTGCCACCCATTGCTGCCCCATGTGGCAGCCACACCTGAGCCCCATGCCAGCCATGCCTGAACCACGCATCAGGCACACCTGAACAATGTGCGAACCAAGCCTGAATCACAAGTGAGGCCCAACTAAGTCACATGTGAACCACGCCTGAGCCACGAGTCAGCAGCACCTCCACCACAGGCAAGACACGCCTGAGTCACGTGTCAGCCGCAGCTTAAGCACATGCCAGGCATGCCGGAATGACCTTTGAGCCACACATGACTCACGTTTCAGCCACTCCTGAACCACATGTCAGCCATGCCTGAGTCACAGGTGAGCCAGGGCTGGAGAACATGCCAGACAAGAAGCCTGAATCACGTTTGAATGTCACGAGAGTCTCATTTCAGGCACACCTGCGCCACACGTCAGCCACGCCTGAGTCACATGTCACCAACACCCGGCATGTTTCACACATGCCTCAGGCACATGGCAGCCACACCTGAACCACCAGTCACCCATGCCTGAACCACACATCAGCCACACCTGAACAAAATGCGTGCCATGGCTCAATCACATGTCAGAAACGCCTTAGTCTCGTGTCAGCCACGCCTGAGCCACGTGCCAACAACGCCAGAGCCACGTGTGAGCTATGCCGGAGCAACACCCCAGCCACGCGTGAGCCTCACCTGAGACATGTTTTAGCCATGTGTGACAAACTCCTGAATCATGCGTCAGCCACACCTGACCCTGGTCTGAGGAACGCCTGAACTACGTGTGAGCCATGGCTCAGCCATGGCTGAACCACCTGTGAGCCACGCCTGAATCACGGGTGAAACCCTCCTGTACCATAGGAGACCTCCACATGAGTCATGTGTGAGCCACTCCTGAGCTACACCTGAACCATATGTGAGCCTCCCTGAACCATGCCTGAACCACATGTGACACACTCGAACCACATGTGAGCCACCTGGGAAGCACGCATGTTCAATGCTAGAACCACACATGAGGCACATGGGAGCCACACTTGAAACGTGGTTGAGCCATGTGGGAGACAAGTGCCAGACACGCCTGAGTATGTGGGAGCCATGTGTCAGCAACGGCTGAGGCACGGGGGGGCCAAACATGAACGACATGTCACCCATATGTGAAGGAAACGTCTGCCGTGCACGGATACTGTGCGAAGAATGCCTGAGTCAGGTGTCAGCCATGTGTGAAACATGTGTCAGCAGCACCAGCGTCATGTTTCACACATGCCTGAGTCACATGTCAGGCAAGCCTGAACCACTGGCCACCCATGTGTGAACCATGCACCAGCCACTGCTGAACCACACGAAGGCCATGCATGAACCATGAACGAACCACACCTGCATGACGGGTCAGGCACGCCTGTGTCACATGGCCACCTCAACTGAGTCATGTGTCAGCCACACCTGAATAACATGTGTGCCACGCCCGACTCACATCTCAGCCGTGCGGAAGTCACGTGCCAGCCAGGCCTGCACCATGTGCCAGCCAGGCCTGAACCACGTGCCAGTCACACTTGAAACACAGGTCAGCCTCACTTGAAGCACGTGTCAGCCACGCTGGCACTGCTTGCCTGGCATGCCTGAAAAACGTGCCATACATGCCACAAACACATGGGAGCCACGCCTGAGCATCAACACAGCCAGGCATGAGCCACACCTGAGCCATTTGTGAGGCATGTGTGACCAAAGCCTGAATCATGTGCCAGCCACATGTGAGCCAGTCTTCTGGCACGCCTGCATTATGTGTAAGCCATGGCAGAGCTATGCCTCAACCACGTGTGAGCCATGCCTAAATCATGTGTGAAAGTCTCCTCTACCATATGCGACCCACACGAGTCGTGCATTACCCATGCCTGAATTCCACTGACCCATGTGTGAGCCACACGTGAAGCGTGCATGAAACACATGTGAGACACCCTTGAACCACATCTGACGCACATGTGAAACACCCGTGTTCCATGCTTTAACCACACATGAACCACAGGGGAGCCACACATGAAACACAGCTGAGCCATGCATGAGCCACCTCACAGCCATGACTGAGTATTTGGGAGAAACGTTTCACCGACATGTGAGTCACATGGGAGCCACACCTGTAGGGCATGTCACACACGCGTGACCACATGTCTGACACACATGAAAAATGTGCAATGAATGCCTGAGTCACAGGGGAGCCATGCCTGAGTAGTGTGTCAGCCACACGTGATTCACGTGCCAGCCACTCCTGAAACACCTGTCACCTATGTCTGAACCACGTCTCAGTCACGACTGAGCCATGTGTCAACTGCGAATCACCAAGTGTCAGCCACACAGCAATCACGTGTCACTGAGGTCTGAACGAAGCATCACACACCACTTGAACACGTGTCACACACACCTGAATCACGTGTCACCCACACTACACTCATGCATGAGATGCATATCAGCCACTCCTGCACCAGGTGTTGAGGCACCCCTGAGTCAAGTGTCACCCACAGCTGAGTCACGTGTCAGCAACAACTGAAGCACACGCCAGGCACATCGGAGTGACTTTTGAGCCAAGCATGAGTCACGTTTCAGTCATTCCCGAGCCACGTGTCAACCACGCCTGTGTCACATGTGAGCCATGGCTGAAGCACATGCCAGACAATCCGGAGTCACATTTCAGCCACGCAAATGTCGCGCTGTGGCCACCCCTGAGCCACTTGTCAGCCACGTCTGAACCACATGTCAGCCACAAGTGTAGCACATGGCAGCCACGCCTGAGCCATGTGGCAACCGCCCCACAACCGTGTCTCAGCCACACCCGAATCACATGTCACCGATGCCCAAACCACGAATCACCCAGCCCTGAAACACGTGTCACACACACCTGAAACACATGTCAGCCAAACGAGGAGCACTTGGCAGTCACGCCTGTATCAAATGACAGCCACGCCGGAAGCAAGTTCCTGCCACGCCTGAACCACATGGTAGGCCCAACAGAATCACGTGCCCGTCAGGCATGAACCATGTGTGAGCCCTGTGCCTACCTTGTGCCAGCGGAACGCGAGCAACGATCCAGCATCTCTCGACCTTGGTACAGCCTGGCTTGAGCCACATGCCATCCGCATCTGAACCACAAGCCAGCCACACCTGAACCACACGTCAGACACACTGGACTCATGCAGGAGCCACATGTCAGCCACCTCTGAGCCATGTGTCACCAACACTGGAACCGCCTGCCACCCATTGCTGCCCCATGTGCCAGCCACACCTGAGCCCCATGCCAGCCATGCCTGAACCACGCATCAGGCACACCTGAACAATGTGCCAGCCAAGCCTGAATCACAAGTGAGGCCCAACTAAGTCACATGTGAACCACGCCTGAGCCACGAGTCAGCAGCTCCTCCACCACAGTCAAGACACGCCTGAGTCACGTGTCAGCCGCAGCTGAGTCACGCGTCAACCACGCCTGCGTCATGTGTCAGCCGCAACTGAAGCACATGCCAGGCACACCGGAATGACCTTTGAGCCACACATGACTCACGTTTCAGCCACTCCTGAACCACATGTCAGCCATGCCTGAGTCACAGGTGAGCCAGGGCTGGAGAACATGCCAGACAAGAAGCCTGAATCAGGTTTGAATGTCACGAGAGTCTCATTGTAGCCACACCTGCGCCACACGTCAGCCACGCCTGAGTCACATGTCACCAACACCCGGCATGTTTCACACATGCCTCAGGCACATGTCAGCCACGCCTGAACCACCAGTCACCCATGCCTGAACCACACATCAGCCACACCTGAACAAAATGCGTGCCATGGCTCAATCACATGTCAGAAACGCCTTAGTCTCGTGTCAGCCACGCCTGAGCCACGTGCCAACAACGCCAGAGCCACGTGTGAGCTATGCCGGAGCAACACCCCAGTCATGCGTGAGCCTCACCTGAGACATCTTTTAGCCATGTGTGTCAAACTCCTGAATCACGCGTCAGCCACACCTGACCCCAGTCTCAGGAACGCCTGAACTACGTGTGAGCCATGGCTCAGCCATGGCTGAACCACCTGTGAGCCACGCCTGAATCACGGGTGAAACCCTCCTGTACCATAGGAGACCTCCACAGGAGTCATGTGTGAGCCACTCCTGAGCTACACCTGAACCATATGTGAGCCTCCCTGAACCATGCCTGAACCCCATGTGACACACTCGAACCACATGTGAGCCACCTGTGAAGCACGCATGTTCAATGCTAGAACCACACATGAGGCACGTGGGAGCCATACTTGAAACGTGGCTGAGCCATGTGGGAGACAAGTGCCAGACACGCCTGAGTATGTGGGAGCCATGTGACAGCAACGTCTGAGGCACGGGGGGGCCAAACATGAACGACATGTCACCCATATGTGAAGGAAACGTCTGCCGTGCACGGATACTGTGCGAAGAATGCCTGAGTCACGTGTCAGCCATGTGTGAAACATGTGTCAGCAGCACCAGCGTCATGTTTCACACATGCCTGAGTCACATGTCAGGCAAGCCTGAACCACTGGCCACCCATGTGTGAACCATGCACCAGCCACTGCTGAACCACACGAAGGCCATGCATGAACCATGAACGAACCACACCTGCATGACGGGTCAGGCACGCCTGTGTCACATGGCCACCTCAACTGAGTCATGTGTCAGCCACACCTGAATAACATGTGTGCCACGCCTGACTCACGTCTCAGCCGTGCGGAAGTCACGTGCCAGCCAGGCCTGCACCATGTGCCAGCCAGGCCTGAACCACGTGCCAGTCACACTTGAAACACAGGTCAGCCTCACTTGAAGCACGTGTCAGCCACGCTGGCACTGCTTGCCTGGCATGCCTGAAAAACGTGCCATACATGCCACAAACACATGGGAGCCACGCCTGAGCATCAACACAGCCAGGCATGAGCCACACCAGAGCCATTTGTGAGGCATGTGAGACCAAAGCCTGAATCATGTGCCAGCCACATGTGAGCCAGTCTTCTGGCACGCCTGCATTATGTGTAATCCATGGCAGAGCTATGCCTCAACCACGTGTGAGCCATGCCTAAATCATGTGTGAAAGTCTCCTCTACCATATGCGACCCACACGAGTCGTGCATTAGCCATGCCTGAATTCCACTGACCCATGTGTGAGCCACACATGAAGCGTGCATGAAACACATGTGAGACACCCTTGAACCACATCTGACCCACATGTGAAACACACGTGTTCCATGCTTTAACCACACATGAACCACAGGGGAGCCACACATGAAACACAGCTGAGCCATGCATGAGCCACCTCACAGCCATGACTGAGTATTTGGGAGACACGTTTCACCGACATGTGAGTCACATGGGAGCCACACCTGTAGGGCATGTCACACACGCGTGACCACATGTCTGACACACATGGATAATGTGCAATGAATGCCTGAGTCACAGGGGAGCCATGCCTGAGTAGTGTGTCAGCCACACGTGATTCACGTGCCAGCCACTCCTGAAACACCTGTCACCTATGTCTGAACCACGTCTCAGTCACGACTGAGCCATGTGTCAACTGCGAATCACCAAGTGTCAGCCACACAGCAATCACGTGTCACTGAGGTCTGAACGAAGCATCACACACCACTTGAACACGTGTCACACACACCTGAATCACGTGTCACCCACACTACACTCATGCATGAGATGCATATCAGCCAATCCTGCACCAGGTGTTGAGGCGCGCCTGAGTCAAGTGTCAGCCACAGCTGAGTCACGTGTCAGCCACAACTGAAGCACACGCCAGGCACATCTGAGTGACTTTTGAGCCAAGCATGAGTCACGTTTCAGTCATTCCCGAGCCACGTGTCAACCACGCCTGGGTCACATGTGAGCCATGGCTGAAGCACATGCCAGACAATCCGGAGTCACATTTCAGCCACGCAAATGTCGCGCTGTGGCCACCCCTGAGCCACTTGTCAGCCACGTCTGAACCACATGTCAGCCACAAGTGTAGCACATGTCACTCACGCCTGAGTCATGTGGCAACCGCCCCACAACCGTGTCTCAGCCACACCCGAATCACATGTCACTGATGCCCAAACCACGAATCACCCAGCCCTGAAACACGTGTCACACACACCTGAAACACATGTCAGCCAAACGAGGAGCACTTGGCAGTCACGCCTGTATCAAATGACAGCCACGCCGGAAGCAAGTTCCTGCCACGCCTGAACCACATGGTAGGCCCAACAGAATCACGTGCCCGTCACGCATGAACCATGTGTGAGCCCTGTGCCTACCTTGTGCCAGCGGAACGCGAGCAACGATCCAGCATCTCTCGACCTTGGTACAGCCTGGCTTGAGCCACATGCCATCCGCATCTGAACCACAAGCCAGCCACACCTGAACCACACGTCAGACACACTGGACTCATGCAGGAGCCACATGTCAGCCACTTCTGAGCCATGTGTCACCAACACTTGAACCGCCTGCCACCCATTGCTGCCCCATGTGCCAGCCACACCTGAGCCCCATGCCAGCCATGCCTGAACCACGCATCAGGCACACCTGAACAATGTGCGAGCCAAGCCTGAATCACAAGTGAGGCCCAACTAAGTCACATGTGAACCACGCCTGAGCCACGAGTCAGCAGCACCTCCACCACAGGCAAGGCACGCCTGAGTCACGTGTCAGCCGCAGCTGAGTCACGCGTCAACCACGCCTGCGTCATGTGTCAGCCGCAACTGAAGCACATGCCAGGCACGCCGGAATGACCTTTGAGCCACACATGACTCACGTTTCAGCCACTCCTGAACCACATGTCAGCCATGCCTGAGTCACAGGTGAGCCAGGGCTGGAGAACATGCCAGACAAGAAGCCTGAATCAGGTTTGAATGTCACGAGAGTCTCATTGTAGCCACACCTGCGCCACACGTCAGCCACGCCTGAGTCACATGTCACCAACACCCGGCATGTTTCACACATGCCTCAGGCACATGTCAGCCACGCCTGAACCACCAGTCACCCATGCCTGAACCACACATCAGCCACACCTGAACAAAATGCGTGCCATGGCTCAATCACATGTCAGAAACGCCTTAGTCTCGTGTCAGCCACGCCTGAGCCACGTGCCAACAACGCCAGAGCCACGTGTGAGCTATGCCGGAGCAACACCCCAGCCATGCGTGAGCCTCACCTGAGACATGTTTTAGCCATGTGTGACAAACTCCTGAATCATGCGTCAGCCACACCTGACCCTGGTCTCAGGAACGCCTGAACTACGTGTGAGCCATGGCTCAGCCATGTCTGAACCACCTGTGAGCCACGCCTGAATCACGGGTGAAACCCTCCTGTACCATAGGAGACCTCCACATGAGTCATGTGTGAGCCACTCCTGAGCTACACCTGAACCATATGTGAGCCTCCCTGAACCATGCCTGAACCCCATGTGACACACTCGAACCACATGTGAGCCACCTGTGAAGCACGCATGTTCAATGCTAGAACCACACATGAGGCACGTGGGAGCCATACTTGAAACGTGGCTGAGCCATGTGGGAGACAAGTGCCAGACACGCCTGAGTATGTCGGAGCCATGTGTCAGCAACGTCTGAGGCACGGGGGGGCCAAACATGAACGACATGTCACCCATATGTGAAGGAAACGTCTGCCCTGCACGGATACTGTGCAAAGAATGCCTGAGTCACGTGTCAGCCATGTGTGAAACATGTGTCAACAGCACCAGCGTCATGTTTCACACATGCCTGAGTCACATGTCAGGCAAGCCTGAACCACTGGCCACCCATGTGTGAACCATGCACCAGCCACTGCTGAACCACACGAAGGCCATGCATGAACCATGAACGAACCACACCTGCATGACGGGTCAGGCACGCCTGTGTCACATGGTCGTCTCACCTGACTCATGTGTCAGCCACGCCTAACTCACGTCTCAGCGGTGCCAAAGTCATGTGCCAGCCAGGCCTGAAGAAAGTGCCAGTCACACCTGAACCAGGTGCTTCTCACACTGGACCCACAGGTCAGCCTCACTTCAAGCACGTGTCAGCCACGCGGGCACAACTTGCCTGCCATGCCTGAACCACGTGCCAACCATGCCACATACACATTTGAGCCACACCTGAGCAACACCACAGCCATGCATGAGCCACACCTGAGCCATGTGTCAGCCATGTGTGAGCCATGCATGACCAAAGCCTGAATCATGTGCCTGCCACATGTGAGCCAGTTCCCTGCCATGCCTGCATCACGTGTGAGCCATGGCTGAGCTATGCCTGAACCATGTGTGAGCCATGCCTAAATCACGTGTGAAAGTCTCCTCCAACATATGGGACCCAGACGAGTCGTGGGGTAGCCACACCTGAATTCTGCCTGAACCATGTGTGAGCCACACCTGAACCATGCATGACCCACACGTGAGACACCCTTGAACCACATGTGACCCGCAGGTGAAACACACGTGTTCGATGCTTTAACCACACATGAACCACAGGGGAGCCATACATGAATCACAGCTGAGCCATGCATGAACCACGTTGGCGCCATGACTATGTGGGAGCCACGTTTCAGCAACGTGTGAGCCACACCTGTACAGCATCTCACACACACGTGACCACATGTCTGCCACACACGCATAATGTGCCATGTATGCCTGAGTCACGTGGGAGTCATGCCTGAGTAGTGTGTCAGCCACACGTGATTCACGTGCCAGCCACACCTGAAACACCTGTCACCCACGTCTGAACCACGTCCCAGCCACGACTGAGCCATGTGTCAAATACGAAACACCAAGTGTCAGAAACACAGCAATCACGTGTCACTGAGGTCTGAACGAAGCATCACACACCACTGGAACACGTGTTACACACACCTGCATCACGTGACACCCACACTACACTCATGCATGAGCTGCCTGTCAGCCATTCCTGCACCAGGTGGGAGACACGCCTGAGTCAAGTGTCAGCCACAGATTAGTTATGGATTCTTTTCATCAACAGTTCTTGGTGTAGTAGTGGCAGGATTTCATAGAAACTCACTGGAGGCCACCTGTAATCTACACTGAACTGGCAGTAAAGTGATGATAATCTTTCTTAGTTGGTATTATGTGGGTAAATGTTATTGATATAAGTGTTTTGAAAATGATATAACATTCCTAAAATTCTGATCTGTCCTGGTTATCAGTCATAATTCTAATTATTATTTTAAGGTTTTGTATATCACAGGAATAATAAGTTTCTTTATCAATTGCCATTTTTAAGTCTTTGTTGTTTACACAGTTGTTTTACTCTGATGCTTTTTGCTTTTGCAAATATGTCTCATCTTCAGAGGGATTCATGGAAAGGACTCTGACGCTTACTCTGGAATACAGGTTTCTGAAAAACTTTCAGATCATAGAACTGAACTGGGTAAGAAATTACAGAAATCTAATGGAAAAACTGATGACCTCATAAAACTGCTAACAGAAGATTAAGACCAAGAACCGGTTATACAGGACTGAATGAATTGAGGATGATTATAATTTGTTTTTTTACAACTTTTGTTTGAAATATTGTTTTTGATGTTTTGCTTTGTTTTCTCAGATTCAAGAAAATCTATTTCCTCTTTTCTCTTGTGCTAACTATGACTTAGCAATTTGGTGAAGTTATACCTTTGTGAGCAAAACTGAAATATTTATCTTTTTCTCCCTACCTGATCCCTCCAGAATTTGGAAACTCTTTGTGAGTGAGTATGGTTATTTCATGGCTATATAGTTATTTGCATAAGTTCAATAAGAATCTGTTCTCCTTATAACAGGACATTTGTTATCTTACCAAAGCTTTGACTGGAATGTCATGTTTGACAGAAACATACGGACTCAGATATGACAATACTGCCTTTGAGGAATAAGGTTGACTTTCTGGGAATAAATCCACTTGGAAATATGGGCCTGGTACCTTGCTTTACAGAGTGATTCCAGCAATGTTACCTGGTAAATAAAGAAGCTTGCTTATGTGGCAGGAGCAGTGAACCTCGAAATATTTTGGGGAATCTCAAGAAAGGAGAGAAATTCACCCAAATCTAAGGTATGGCAGGCAAGGCCTGATGGCACAAATCCTTGGCTTGGCTTTTCTGGCCTTGAGAAGTCTTTAAAGTTCAATCTGAGATTCCTCATAAAAAAATTTCCAGCAAAAGGAGATTTAAGAGCCTATATGATCAATTGCTGTTCTTGCTGCACTTATGTAAATAATGGGCCAAGTTTCTTGAAACTAAACTTATTTTGGCAAACCAATTAGTCTTAACTTGACTATCTTTGGTAAAAATGAGGGTGATTTTAGAGAGAAGAATTACGTTTCAGGAAAAAACTATAATGCACATTTGTAAATATCAGATCCTAGTTCTGTTAATTGTCTTTGAGGCTTTTTCTACCTGTGAGCTGGATTGGATCCTGAATTCTTCTACTGAAATATCTGGTTACCAACCTCCAAACTAATGTTTTCAATTTTTACCTCATTTTCATCTGGAATCATTGAGAATTGAACATGCTCTTTTTCCTGAAACCTTGCAAACTGAAGCCGAACGACTTGATAGTAACTTAAGAGAGATTCCTATCTGTTGCTGGGTAAGCTGTAAGCCACTCAAAAAGATACCTGAATGCCCGATGACATCATCAGAGACCTTTCAAGCTGCAAAAAGATGCTTTGACTCTGACATCTAGAAGTCTTCTTGACTGTCTGCCCGCTGGACGCAGGAACTAATTTATAATTTTCTCCAACCATTAACCTTGTTACCTTGTTTCCAACATCACAAGCGAGAGAAGACCACGACTGCATTCTATTGTTTAATTTGGTTTACAAATGAGTCTTACTTAAATGATAAGTGAGGATGTTACACTGTCTAGCCTCAAGAATGCCTGCTACTTTCTGTTAACTCTGCTAACCCAGTAAAAGATTTCCTTCTACAGGCTCAAGAAATTGCCACAGAACAAGAGAAACAAGTATGGCAGTCAAAAGGGGGAATTTTTGACACCCCCTCTCAGATGTGGTTCGAGCCCAATAAGAAACCCACTCCATGGGTCACAAGGCCACTTTCCCTTCCTAAGGGACCCTTTGAGGTATGACAATTGGACATTGTCCAAATGCCACCATCTCAAGGATAAATATGTCTTGTAGTGATCTGCATGTTCTCACATTGTTTTGAGGCCTTTCCTTGCAAAAGAGCAACGGCTTTAACAGTAGGTAAATTACTGAGAGAGAGAATAATTCCTGTTTTGGGAATTCCTACTGAGTTACATAGTGACTGGGGATCTCAAGTCTGTTTGTAATGTTTGGCCAATATTGCAGCATTTCCACCACGCTTACCATCCTTGATCCTCGGGACTGGTAAAACTAATGGCACAACTAGAACTTAATTGGCAAGCTTTCAGAAGCATTTACTCTCTCACGGCCAAAAGCTCTTGTGCTAGTGCTCCTTAATCTTAGATCTATACTTTTTGTAAACATCGGCTGTCTCATTTTGAAATAATAATAAAACAGCCTATGCAATTGGATGAAGAAATATATGAACCAGCTTTGCTTAAGGGATGTATTACATTGTTTTCATGGTCTTATTATGGTGCTTAAAAGAAATGAAAGATTTGTAGCTGATTCTTTCACAGAGAAGTCCCAGAACTTAAGGATCATGGACTGTAACCTGAAGAATTTATTTATTGAAAGAGACATCAAATGAGACTCTTTGCAGCCCTGTTGAAAAGGACCAAACCAGGAGGAGAAGACGACAACATCTGTTGTAGACAGCTGTCCCAGACTCCGGACGAGGCCTATATTCCCAAACTTATATCTCCTCATTTAAACATTTGTTATGCTTAAACTGTATACCTATTTTATAATTTGTTTGAAATGCTATCATACTTAAAGTGATTAATTTGGAATAGACTGGTCTTGAAGGCCAGGAATTTATCGAGTGACTCCTAATGGAACTCAATGGTTATGTGGAACAAAGCTTTGACCTTGGCTACTGCCTGGATGGCTAAAACACTTCACCCTGAGTTTCCTTTAGAAGCAGGGAAGGAGTCAGGCTGAGTTAAAACCTGTTGCCGATCTACCTCTCTTTAAGGCCAGATGGGCCTGTTCAGTGTTCCACTGGTATGGCTATATTTGCAGGTATATTTGCTCCTTCTTTGGAGCTAAAAGATGGCATTATTTCATATGGAATCTCTGACTAAATTTACTCAAGAAGCCCTTAATGATAGTCAAGCAGGAATAGCCTTATTAAATACTGGAATGTCTTTAATGAGAAGGGCTGTCCTTCAAAACAGAATAGCTTTAGATATTCTTACTGCATCCCAAGGTGGTACATATACAATCATTCAGACTGGATGCTGTGCTTTTATACGTGATGAGTCTTCCAATGTGTCATCTCTGCTAAAGCACATGAAGAAGCAGGTGGATGCCTTATGTGATCCGACACCCAGTTTTGAGTTGTTCGGTTGGCTCCCTTCCGGTATCAGTTCCCTTTTCCGACCCAGATTGGAATTCCTATTTCTGCTACTTCTTGGAATTCTTGTACTAGCCATAATATTCAGACTAATTGATGTCTTCTTTACTCAGTGTTGTAAGAGTAGCATACAAACTAGAGTAATGATTGCTCGACGGCTTGAGATGGTTGATCTGTCTTATAACCCTGGACAAATTTCCTTTTCTGATATGGACTATGACTAAGAATTCATTTCAGACTAATCCTTTTAAAAATTCTGAGTTATTATCATTACTGTACTTGTTCTATAATCATATACAATGTAAATGTGAAGTGTCATAAAAAGCACATATACAATGTTTGCGCAACAATCTAAAATTAATTGGAAATTACATGACATATGAAAAGCTTCCTCTGTTAATATATATATAACTCTATGCTTGTCCACTATTTCCCCCAACGTGGACGACTAGGCAAATAAATGAAATAAAAGCCTAGCACCGAGGAACATGATGGACCCAGGGCAGGCAGCAACCACCCTGGAACTGAGGGACAATATTTTGATCATCAATGCTTTCTATCGAAAGATTAGAGATCAAAAGGGGAAAATGACAAATAAAAATGGCAAGCAATAGGATATATTGGAGTATACGAGGAAGCCATTTGGTATAAACCTAATTCGGCCTGACTTTGTTTTTTCCAAAAGGGCCTGACTGTGGCTATTGAGCACGCATTGCATATCTGCTTAGACATTTCTTATGGCCAGAACAAAGGCCCTTGAGATAAAGGTGCAACTTCCCCCCACATTGGCATTTCCTTAGGGATAAGCATCTTTCCTTAGGCTAGGAACTGATTGCTGCACTCACCTTTGACCACCCAGCTCACCTGTGACCACTCAGCTGAAGACAACAGACTGCCACCCTGCTGTGTTCACTGAGACGGCCGACCTACCTGCTGTGTCCATTAATCACTGTGCTGACAGAGCAGTCTCGCGACTATTGTAAAAGGGACATTTCAATCCTATGTGAAACATCCTCTCTGGAGGTATATAACCAGCCTGTGCACCCCACTTCTTTGGTGCCCTTTCTTCCTTTGGGAAGAAAGGCCCCAGGTTATAATCCTCAGATTTAAGCTCAGAATAAACTCACCCAAATTTTCATTATAGATTGGTTATGGATTATTTTCGTCAACACTGCAAACATGAGATATTCTACAGAGAGGGCTCTCCTACAATGGATGATATATTCTGTCCCAGCTGGAGAGCAAAGATTTACAAATCTGAAAAGAAGACTGGCCTTAACAGCTATGGCAAACTGAGTTAGACAATATCTCCTCTCTTTGCGTGAGACACCCTCTCATTATGTGAAGCACAAAGTTTGAAAAGTCACTTTTCAGCATGATCTTTACCAGATGAAGGCAAGAGATTTTCTACACAGAGGAGTCTGCTGCCATGATTGTAGAGATATTCTGTGCTAGGTGTAGAGAATAGATTGAAAAAGGAAGACTGGCCTTAAGAGCTGTGGCAAACAACTTTCAATAATGGCTCCTTCCTGTCTCTGTGGAAGAGAACCTATCAGTATGCCCTGAACTGAAAAGAAGTTTGAAAAGTCAATTTCAAAATGATATACACTAGCTGCAAACAAGAGATTTTGAACCCAGACCTTTCTCCTGCCTCGGATGGTGCAGATAGTCTGTCCTAGCTGTAGAGAAAAGATTGGAAAATTTGAAAGGAAGGCTTTCCTTAAGAACTATAGCAAACTGCATTCAGTAAGGCCTCCTCTCACTCTAAGTTGGAAATATACTCTCAGTACGCCTGACCTTCAAAGTTTGTAAAGTCACTTTTCAAAATATCCTTAGTAGCTGCAAACCAGAGGTCTCTTCTGCAATGGATGATGTAGATATTCTGTCTTAGCTGGGGAGTAAAGATTTAAAAATCAGAAAAGAACACTGGCCTCAAGAGCTATGGCAAACTGGGTTAAGTAAGGCCTCCTTCTCATTCTTTGCCACAGATGCCCTGTCATTAGCCCTGAACTGCAAAGTTTGAAAAGTCAATTTTAAGATGATATACACCAGCTGCAAGCAAGGCACTTTCAACCCACAGGTCTCTCCTGCCATGGATTTTGTATATATTCTGTCCTAGCTGCTGAGCACAGAGTTAAAAATCTGAGAATACTGGTTTTAACAGCTATGGCAAACTGTGTTCAGTAACACCTCCTCTCTTTCTCTGCATGAGATACCCTCTTGGTGTGTGAACTGCAAAGTTAGGTGATCCTAAGCTGCTTGAAGCAGGTGTTTTAGTCTTGTTTCTTTCATGGACTAGATTTCATACACGCTTGTCTCTGTCGTAAACTCTAGAAACGATTCAAGGAAGAAGTTCCTTACTGATGTGGATTAAGGCTGCCCCAGGTAGAGAAGCCCGAGGTGACCTGGCCTACATGCCAAACTATATGACCCGGTGGATTTTTATGGTATGAATTAGGGTTGCCCCAGGGAGAAAAGCCCAGGGCATCCTCACCTACATACTGATCTATATGACCAGATTCGTATCCAAAGTTATATGACCGCACAATAACCAGACCCCATCTGCACTGAAATCATTTAATGACTTTTTACATCATCTTTTCTTTTTCCAGTAAAAATAAGTCACATACCCATGTCTTATAAGTTTAGCCCTAACCCTCAACTCGGGGCAGCAGCAGGAGCTCTGACTGCCCACGCGTCCTGTCCCCATGCAGCAGCGGCAGCAGCTCTTCAATGCACATGGGTCCTGTCCCCATGCCTGCAGCTCTTCACTGCCCATGGGTCGTCCTGTACCCATGCAGCAGCTCTTTACTACCCATGGGTCCTGTCCCCATGCTATTCCATATTATTCTCTAAATAAAAGAGCACTACTGCCAGACCTTGAGAGTCCAAGAAATCTTTCTTTCGACTCTTCGACTCACCATCCCCACATCACTTACCACCTCATGTCAAACTGCATTCAGCAGGGGCATATTGCTTTCTATGCTAAAGAGACCCTGTCAGTAAACTGTGACCTGCAAAGTTTGAAAAGTTGGTTTTCAAGATGATCTTTACCAGCTGCAAGAAAGAGATTTTCCACAGAGAGATCTCTCTTGCCAGGGATGGTATAGATATTCTGTCCTAGCTGAAGAGAAAAGATTTTAACATTTGAAAGGAAGTCTTTCCTTAACATCTATGGCAAACTGCTTTCAGTAATGCCTCATCTCTTCCTATGCGGGAGGGTCCCTGTCAGTATGACGTGAACTGCAAGTTTGAAAAGTCATCTTTCTAGATGATCCTAAGGAGCTCAAAGCAAGAACTTTACCCTCTTCTTTCATGGACTGGATATCACAGATGTTCTGTCTCTGCTATAAAATGTAAAAACTGAAGCAAGGAGGATGTTCCTTACCACCTACTGTCAAATTGCATTCATCAGGGACTTATTTCTTTTTATGACAGAGAGACTCTGTCAGTATGCCCTGAACTGCCAAGCTAGAAAAGTCCAATTCAAGAGATCCTTGGGAGCTGTAAGCAAGCGTTTTAGGTCACACTCTTCTCTCATGCATTGGATGTCATAGATATTTTGACCCTGTTTTAAGTCTGAAAATGCTTCAAAGAAGATCTTCCTTATTTCCAAAGGTTAAGCTGGGTTCAACGAGACCTTTCTTTCTATGAGACAGAGTCTGTGTCAGTAAGCTGTGAACTGCCCTTTTGAAAAGGCAATTTCAAGATTATCTTTACCATCTGCAAGCAGGAGTTATTCTACACAGAGGTCTCTCCTGTCACGGATGGTACAGACATCCTGTCCTAGCTAGACAGGAAAGATTTAAAAATATGAAAGGAAATCTTTCCATTAGAGGAATGGCAAACTGTGTTCAGTAATGCCTTCTCTCTTTCTATGTGGGAGAGACCCTTTCAGTATGCCGTGAACTGCAAAGTTAGAAAAGTCACTTTTCTAGATGATCTTAAGCTGCTAAAAGTGAGAGTTTTAGTCCACCCTCTTCTTTCAAGGACTGGATGTCATAGATATCTTGTCACTGCTGTAAAGTCCAATGTCGCTGCATGGAAGATGTTCCTTTCCACCTAATGCGATGCTGCATTCAGTGAGGCCACCTTTCTATGTGAAAGAGACCCTGTCTGGGCGAAGTGAACTGCAAAGTTTGGAAACTCACTTTTCAAGATGGTCCTAAAGAGCTACAAGCAAGAGTTTTTGACTGCAGTGTTTTCTCATTGAATGGATGTTACAGATAGTCTGTCCTGGCTGTAGGGAAAAGGTTTTAAAACTCAAAAGGAAGATGTTCCTCACCTGCTGTTGGCAAGCTGTGTTCAGCAAAGCCTTCTTTCTTTCTCTGTGAGTCAGAGACTGTCAGTTTGCCATGACCTGCAAAAATTGAAGTCACTTTTCAGGATGATCTTAAAAATCTACCAACATCACATGTTCTCCACACTCTTCTTTCCTTGAACAGATATCATAGATATTCTGTCCCGGCTATAGGGAAAAGTTTTAAAAGTCTGAACAGATGATGTTCCTTAATGGCCACTGGCACACTGAGTTCTGCCTGAGTGTTCTTTCCTTATATGTAAATAAAAGCCTCTATGATACCATGAATTGTAATATTTGAGAAGTCACTCACCAAGATGATCCTAAAGAACTAGAAACAATAGTTTTTCTCCAGTGTCCTTTCATTGGAAGGATGTTGTAGATATTCTGTCCTAGCTGTAAAGTTTTAAAAATCTGAAAGGAATAGCTTCCTTAACAGCTATAGGCAAGCCGTGTTCAGTGAGATCCTCTTTCTTTCTATGTGAGAGAGACCCTGTCAGTATGCCAGGAACTGCAAAGAATTAAAAGTAACTTCAAGAGGACCTCAAATAGCTAGAAGCAAGACTTTTTCTCTATGCTCTTCCTTTATTGAATGGATTTCATAGCTATTTTGTCAGTGCTGTAAAGTCTTAAAAGGCTGAAAGGATCATGTACTTAAGAGCTACTGGTAAGCTGCATTCAGCAATGCCTTGATTTCTTCTAGGTGAGAGAGACTCTGTCAGGCTGTGAACTGCAAAATTTGAAAAGTCACTTTTCAAGATAATGCTAATGGCAATTAGCAAACATTTTTCTCGAGTTCTCTCACTGAATGGATGTTATAGATATTCTCTCATGGCTGTAGGGAAAACTTTTAAATTTCAGACAGGAAGTCATTCCATGACAGTTACTGGCAAGCTGAGTTCAGCCTGAGTATTTGTTCCTTATTTGTGAGTGAAAACCTGCCTCATGCCATGAACTGTAAAGTTGGAAAGGTCACTTCTGAAGATCCTAAACAACTGGAAGCAAGCATTTTTCCCCACATTGTTTTTTAATTGATAGTATATTATAGCTACTCTGTCCTAGCTTTAGAGAAATGTTTATAAGGGATGAAACAATAAAGAATATGTAGTATATGCTCACAATGGAATACTACTTGGCCATAAAAAAGGATAAACTCTGGCCATTTGTGACAAGATGACTGGATCATGATGGTATTATGCTAAGTGAAGTAAGTTGTAGTGAGAAAGTCAAATAACATATGATCTCATTCACAAATAGAAGATGAAAAACACGACAAATGAATACAAAGAGACAGATTGGATTGGTGGTTACCAGAGGGGATGGAGGGAGGGAACAGAGTGAAAAGTTTGATTAGGGACATGTGTATGGTGATGGATTGTAGTTAGTCTTTCGGTGGTGAAAATGATGTTATCCACACAGAAATAAAAAAATAACAATGTAGACCTGAAGTTTATATAATGTCGTAAACCGTTACCCTAGTAAATATATATAAATGAATAAATAAACAAAAAGGAAATGAATACAGTAAAGTTGCAAGGGAGGAAACCAACATACAGAAACCTGCAGTGTCTCTATACACTAACAAGGAAGTAGCAGAAAGAGATATTAAGAATTGAATCACATATACAATTGCAATGAAAAGAATCAAATACCTGGGAAAAAAACTTAACCAAAGAAGTGAAAGACCTTGGCACTGAAAATGATAAAATATTGTTCAAAGAAATAGAAGAAGACATAAAAAAATGGAAAGCTATTCTATGCTCTAGAATTGGAAGAATTAACATAGTTAAAACATCCTTATATCCTAAAGCAATCTACAGATTCAATGCAATCCCCATCAAAGTTCTAATGACACTACTCACAGAAATAGAACAAAGAATACTAAAATTTTCATGGCACAACAAAAGACCCCAGGGAGCCAAAGGGATCCTGAGAGAAAAGAACAAAGCTGGAGGTATCACACTCCCTGAATTCAAAGTATACTACAAAGTTATAGTAAACCATACAGCATGGTACTGACACAAAAGCAGACACACAGACCAAAGAAATAGAATTGAGAACCCAGAAATAAACCCACATATCTATGGACAGCTAGTTTTTGACAAGGGAGCAAAGAACATACAACAGACAAGGGAAAGTCTCTTCAACAAATGGTGTTGGGAAAACTGGACAGCCACATACAAGAGAATGAAAGCAGACCAGTATCTTACACCACACCCAAAAATTAACTCAACATGTATTAAAGACTTGAATCTAATACCAATCAGCCCTAGACCATTAACCTACAAGAGGAAAACATTGACACTATGCTCTTCGACATGGGTCTTAGCAGTATATTTTCAAGTACCATGCCTGACTGGGCAAGGGAAGCAATAGAAAAAAATCAATAAATGGGACTATATCAAACTAAAACCTTCTGCACAGCAAAGGGAACCATCAATAAAATGAAAAGACAACATAACAATGGGGAGAATATATTTGCAAATAATATATCTGATAAGCAGTTACTATCCAAAATATATAAAGAACTCAAATATGATAAGCAAAAAATTAAAGACCCGATGTAAAAAAATTGGCAAAAGAGGGGCAGGCCCAGTGCCACAGTGGTTAAGTTGGCACATTTCGCCTCAGTCGCCTGGGGTTTGCCAGCTAGGATCCTGGGTGCAGACATATGCACCACTCGTCAAGCCACGCTGTGGCAGGCGTCTCACATATAAAGTAGAGGAAGATGGGAACAGATGCTTGCTCAGGGCCAGTATCTCTCAGCAAAAAGAGGAGGATTGGCAGTAGATGTTAGCTCAGGGCTAATCTTCCTCAAAAACAAAAATAAAAATGGGCAAAAGACAGTTCTCCACAGAAGGCCAATGGGCACATCAAAAGATGTCCAACATTGCCAATTGTCAGAGAAATGAAAATGAAAACAATAATGAGATATCACCTCACACCCATCAGAATGGCTATAATTAAGAAGAAATGAAATAAGTGTTGGAGAGGATGTGGAGAAAAGGGAACTCTCATACACAGCTGCTGGGATTGCAAACTGGAGAAGCCATTATGGGAAACAGTATGGAGATTCCTAAAAAAATTAAGCATAGTACTACAGTACGATCCAGCAATTGCACTGCTAGGTATTTATGCAAAGAACATGAAAACATTAATATGTAAATATATATGCACCCCTATGTTCATGATAGCATCATTGAGCATAGCCAAAACTTGGAAGCAAACTGGGTGCCCATGAAGGAATGAATGGATAAAGAAGATGTGGTGTATATACACAATGGAATACCACCTAAGAAAATTTATCATTGTTTATTTGACAGTACTTCCCATGTAGTTTGACATACCAAATAAGCCCAATTAGTTTAGAATCTTCCACCTTATAGGAAGATAGAGCAAATATCTCTGTGAAGTCCCAGGGGCTCTCTGAATATCCCCAGAGAAATTCTCTTCCTTCATCCAGGTCAAAGGAAAGCCTTTATTCAGTATTTGAATATTTTTGATGAGAAGCTTGTCAAAAAAACCAAAAGACTTTAAAACACTTGTTCAAACAATGCTCACTGTCAGACAATGCTCAGGTATCCATTTAAAGTGACAACAGAAACAATCAAAAATCTTAAAAGTGACCTCAGTCATTATTTTAACAAAAACAGATTTGTCTTACTCAAAGGAACACCTTTTATAACCTCTTTATCAAAAGCAGACCAAAAGTTCAAGAAAATTATCCTTTGAGAAAACCAAATTTTAATTTCTGTACCAGTTTACTTTTTCATATTAAAACTCATTCACTTAATTGGATTTACGTTAATCTTAGCCAACTTGACCAGGCATAAAACTCCTTTCAGAATTTCTCCTTCACAAACCTTCTACAACTTTCTTTTTGCCTTCAGAATATGTCCCAAAGTCTTTCTTTTTTCCTTTCTAGTGCATTAGGACAAATTTATCTTTCTTAACCCATCAAACAAAAATACTTCCATTCTTTATACCCTCTTTACTGAAAACATACATTTTAAATTTCCTTGAATATAGAGCTGTTTTCCTTATTAATTTCCAGTAGCTTTAATTATATAGGTTAATAACTTTTAACCCTTAACAGACCATAGTAAACACTAAAAGGTAAGCAATTACGAATTGTCTTTTATACTGGCATTCTAAACACTTCGTAATTTCTAGAAACATGTAACTTCACAATAAAACACAAGGCATACTTTTTAATAGACCCAAATGCTTTTAGCCTCTTTACAATAAGAAGCCAAAAGTAAATAACTTAGGTACGTTTAGCAATAATGTTTCAGTGTTCTATTCAATCCAAAAAATGACCCAGATTCTCAGATTTTTATCATTGAACTTAACTTGGCAAAACTGAAGATTGCTACCAAAAAGAATTTCGAAGGTGATTTTTTTTCAAGTATACAGACCATAAAACAGTTATTGTACCCACTTTTATCTATTTAAACCATTTGTTTCCAACACTTATGTTCAGATTACCTACGAAAACCTCATGAGACATTAGACAAAACTGGTCATCATTTAAACCTATTATTTTGCTGACAAATTTAACAGACAACATGAACTTATTTGACTAGTAAACCCAGGCTGCATGCCTGCATTCATATGCAAATACAGACAACTCTGACAAGACTATTTTCAATCAAGCCAACAAACTTAATCAAGCTTTCATTTACCAAAGGTTAATTCACATCACGTTAATTTGAAAGACATTGGATTAATTTCTACTACATTTAGAATTTATGTAAGCACTTACTTTAAGCCAATTAAACAGAGCTCTTGATTTCTCAGAAACGGGGTTGTAGCTCAAATTACATTCCAGGTTGATCTACCTGTCCAACTGCATCACAAAGGCACAGAGAAACCCCTCAAATTTTCTCCCAGATGGAGTTAGAATGCATCCACAGGGTGGGTCTCTGGGGATGCTTAGGGGCCTTCCCCGTGGCAGTAAAGCCAGTGTGTCTGACTGACAGCAGCTGGAGAAAGGGTGCAGACGCCAATTGCGGGTGTTGACACAGTTATAAGATTTAGTCAAGTCTCGCTCAGCCTGGACACTTTGTCTCCAAGCCAGCACAGTTGAGGTAGGGAAGCAGGAGACAAAGGCCTGGAACTGGCTGGAGGCCGGGGCTCCCAGCGCCATGGTTGAGAGTTAAATCCCTGGCAAAAGACTTAGTTTTTCAATTTTACAGAAAGTCAAGGTTCTGCTCAGGTCCAGCGTGAACTTAAACTTGACCTGGTGACAACAAAGGAGGTGATGAACGAAACAGACAAAGAAAGGAAAAGAAAAGATCAGACCTCGCCCTCATGGCCTCTTCCAGAGGGTTATCAAGATAAGAGTCACACAACAGTTCCCGTGCTGGGGCACACTACCCTAGCACGACAGTTCACAGAATAAATCACAGGTGTATACCCTCATAACTGACTCAGTAGGTGACTAAAATACTCAATCAGTCAACCGTCAAGAGAGTGCACCTCACTTAGGCTTGCTGGGGTGATCAGGCCCAAAAACCCAAAGTTGGGGCTCCCAGGGGTGGAGCCTTTGACTCTTTAAAGATTTCTTTGTTTCCTGGTTGCAAAGCTCAAAAGGAGGCGAAAATGGCCATTGTAACTCCAAGAGAGATGAAAGAAATGGGTCCATTACCTTGAAAAATCCCCCCTCCATCCTCGAAAAAGAGAAAGGCACAAGGAAAAAGGGCACTTACCAGAACTCGAGCTCACAAGCCGATGAAGCAAGTTCCCCGTATGGGCCACCAGAAATGATGTGGGGTTGGTGAGCCAGGAGTCGAAAGAAAGATTTCTTGGATTCTTAAGATCTGGCAGTAGTGCTCTTTTATTTAGAGAATAGAATAGCATGGGGACAGGACCCATGGGCAGTCAGAGCTTCTGCTGCCCCAAGTTGAGGGTTAGAGCTAAATTTGAGGCATATGTATGTGAGTTATCTCTTTACAAGACAAAGAATATGCAAAAAAGTTAAAATGGTATCAGTGCCCGTAGGGTCCGGCCATTTGGCGGTCCCACAACTTTTAGATAAGAATCAAACCGGATTGAGTAAATGGCAGAAGTCACCACTTGAATATTATCCTCAGCTAAAGACAAAGGAGGATTTGGGGGGTGTCAGTTACATAAGGTTGTCAGACAGTAAACTACTTAAGTCCTTGCCTCTGGCATTGATTAGGAGTTTCTAGAGATAAGGCCATCCCCCTTCTTCCTGGCACAGAGAGGGAGGCATCTTTACAGATAGAGGTTTCCCTTAGAAATGTAAATGTTTCCCAACACAGGGACAAGAAAATTCTACTCCTCAGAGTCCGCTTCTCATCTGTAGTTTTAAAATTAACCAGGCTAAAAATCCTCATCATAAACCATTTTAAAATTAACCAGCCTAAAAATCCTCATCACTACCACACCCACAGGACTAAATCCCCATGTTCCCAGGTCTGGATTTGAGACCACAGACGTTACTGGGGAACACTCCTCTTGATGTGGATTAAGGCTGCCCCAGGTAGAGAAGCCAGAGGTGACCTGGCCTACATGCCGAACTATATGACCTGGTGGATTTTTATGGTATGAATTAGGGCTTCCCCAGGGAGAGAAGCCCAAGGCATCCTCACCTACATGCCGATCTATATGACCATATTCATATCTAAAGTTATACAACCGCACAGTAGCAGGAGCTCTGCCTGCCCATGGGTCCTGCCCCCATGCAGCAGCGGCAGCAGCTCTTCACTGCCCATGGGTCCTGTCCCCAGGCAGCAGCTCTTTACTGCCCATGGGTCCTGTCCCCATGCTATTCCGTACTATTCTCTAAATCAAAGAGCACCACTGCCAGACCTTGAGAGTCCAAGAAATCTTTGTTTCGACTCTTCAGCTCGCCATCCCCACATCAACAAGGCCATAGGGCTCCCCAGTTGGCTCTAGGAGCCTTGGGTGACCTTGGCAGTAGGAGGAGAACATGTTAAAATTTTTGCTCGATACTGGAGCCACATTCTTGGTGCTGAATACCAAAAAGAGAAACCTTTCAAAAAGAAAAAGATGTAGCATCAAAGGAGTATCAGGCAAAGGAGATGATGTGGATTAAGTCTGCCCCAGGTAGCGAAGCCCAAGGTGACCTGGCCTACATGCCAAACTATATGACCCGGTGGATTTTTTTTATGGTATGAATTAGGGCTGCCCCAGGGAGAGATGCCCAGGGCATCCTCACCTACATGCCGATCTATATGGCCAGATTCGTATCTAAAGTTATATGACCGCACAATAACCAGACCCCATCTGCACTGAAATCATTTAATGACTTTTCACATCATCTTTCCTTTTTCCAGTAAAAATAAGTCATGTACCCATGCCTTATAAAATTAGCCTCAACCCTCAACTCAGGGCAGCAGCAGCTCCTCCTGCCCGTGGGCCCTGTCCCCACGCAGCAGCTCC
Source organism: Equus caballus (assembly GCF_041296265.1). Lineage (NCBI taxonomy): Eukaryota > Metazoa > Chordata > Mammalia > Perissodactyla > Equidae > Equus > Equus caballus. The sequence goes on from NC_091715.1 coordinate 49,668,115, forward strand.
GACTGCCCATAGGTCCTGTCCCCATGCTGGCAGCAGCAGCTCTGACTGCCCATGGATCCTGTCCCCATGCTATTCCACACTATTCTCTAAATAAAAGAGCACTACTGCCAGATCTTGAGAGTCCAATAAATCTTTCTTTCGACTCCTCGGCTCACCAACCCCGCATCAGAGAGACCAAAAGTTTTCTGGAGCCCCTTGACCTATGAAACAGGATACAAAATACTTAAGTGTTTCTTTCTGTATGTACCAGAATGCCCTGTTCCCCCTCTAGGGAGGGACAGGCTAGCTAAGTTAGGGGCCTCAATAAGCTGGGAAAAAGATAAAGTAGAGATCCAAGACCCAAAAAGGGGGAGTTGAGCTTATGTCCCTATTACAGGATACACCAGCACCTGAGAAGGAAGAGATTCCCCTAAATGTTTTAAGTTGAGCTAACTCAGAATTATAGGCACAAGGACAGGTGGAGTGAGCAGCCAGTGCCATGTCAGTAAAGGTAAAACTGAAGCAGGTGGATTGCTGGCCCCGGGTCAAACAATACCCCTCGAAGCCAGAAGCCATAAAGATGAATCTTTCTTATAATCAATACGTTTTTAGAATTGGGGAATGTAGATTTGTTCAAGACTGTAGTGCTGTCAATGCTGTACAGTACTGGATTTATAATAATAAACATCTTCATTTTGTTTCTGGCACAGAACTCCAAAAACTTTTGTAATTTCCCATATAAGAGCCATAGAGGCATATTTTGTTATAATAATTACTTTAGTCCTCAGTTCCTGAAATAACTCCAGAGCAATAAAGGGGAAAGAGGTGTTTTTTGTTATTCCTAACAAGGCCCTTTCAACCACACCTGCATTTATGCTAATAAGATGACATTTGGAAAACCCCTAAGGGTGAGGACTGGTGTGTGGGAAAATAGGGAAACCTATTGTGTGATTCTGGGTTGGAATTTTCAGCCCAATCCCCCTCTCCACAAGTCCAGGGTGAGGAGAGAGGCTGAAGATTGAGTTCCATTGCCAAAGGCCAATGACGTAATCAACTGTGCCTATGTTGGGGGGGGGTTTCCATTAAAATGCAAAGGGATGGGCTTCAGAGAACTACTGGGTTGGTAAACACCCAGGGAGATTTGGGGAGAGTGGCATGCCCAGAGAGGGTCTGGGAGCTCCACATTCCTGCCCCATGTATTTTACGCTATGCATCTCTTCTATCTGGCTGCTAAATAAAATGTTTTTGTGAGCTCTGTGAGCTGCTCTATCAAAGTAATCAAACCCAACGAGGGGTCTGTGGGAACATCTGCTCTGTGGCTGGTTGGTCAGAAGCACAGGTGACAACCTGAACTTGCAATTGGCATCTAAAATGGGAGGCAAAGGGTAATCCTGTGAGACTGAACTCTTAACCTGTGGAATCTGATTCTATCCCCAGGTAGTGTCAAGATTGAGTTAAATGTTAAACTTCTTAGCCAGTAAGGGATATAAAGTGTCTAAAGGGAAGGCACAAATATCTAAAGAGACTGTAAAGTACTCGGGGTTCATTATTTCAAGGGGACAACACAGCCTTCCCCTAGAGAGGAAAATGGTAATATGTCAACTTGCTTCACCAAAAACTTATAGGCAGCTCTGAGGATTTTGGGGATGGCTGGCTTTTGCTGCATTTAGATCCCTAACTTTGGATTAATTGCTGAGCCTCTCTAGGATAAACTACCAGGGCCAGAAATAGACCCCTTTGAATGGGATAAGCTATGTCACCAAACTTTCAATAAGCTTAAAACTTGCTAATGGAAGCACCTACACTGGCCTTACCAGACCTGAGCAAAACATTTGACCTATGTATCTGTGACGGATAGGGAGAAGCTACAGGAGTGCTAACCCAAATGCTGAGAACCCCTAAAAGGGTGGTAGCCTATTACTGTGGTAAAATGATGACTCCCATGCTTGAGAATTGTAGCTGCCACCTGCCTATTAATCAAGAATGCAGAAAAAGTGATGATGGGGCAAACTTTGACTGATGTGGAACCCCCATCAAGTCTCTAGCCTACTAGTGTCCATGAAAATAATCCATAACCAATCTGTAAATGAAAATTTGGGTGAGTTTATTCTGAGCTTAAATCTGGGGATTATAACCCGGGAGAGTCTTTCCACAAAGGAACAGAGCACTCCAAAGAAGTGGGGGTATACAGCGTGGTTATATACCCTCAAAGAGTATGTTTTGTATATGATTGAAATGTCCCTTTTACAATAGCCACGAGGCTGCTCTGTCAGCACAGCGACTGATGGAAGCAGCAGATAGGCCTGCTGTCTCAGTGAACCCCGCAGGGTGGCAGGTCCATTGCCTGGAGCTGGGCAGTCACAGATGAGTGCTGCAATCAGTTCCCAGCCTAAAGAAAGATGCTTAATCTTTAAGCAGATGCCAACATTGGGAGGGGGAGGGAAGTTGCACCTTTATCTCAAAATGTCTAAGCAGATATACAATGCATGCTCAATGGCCACAGTCAGGCCCTTCTGGAAAAACAAAGTCAGGCCGAATTAGGTTTATACCAAATGGTGTCAAATAAAAATGGCAAGCAATAGGATATATTGGAGAATATGAGGAAGCCATTTGATATAAACCTAATTCGGCCTGACCTTGTCTTTCCAAAAGGGCCTGACTGGGGCCGTTGAGCATGCATTGTATATCTGCTTTAGAGATTCCCTATGGCAAGAACAAAGGCCCTTCAGGTAAAGGTGCAACTTCCCTCCCCCTCCCAATGTTGGCATCTCCTTAAGGACTAAGTATCTTTCCTTAGGCTAGAAGCTGATTGCTGCGCTCACCTGTGACCACCCAGCTGGAGACAATAGACTTGCCTCCTGCTATGCCCACCAAGATAGCAGACCCACTACCTGCTGTGTCCATCAAGTGCTATGCCGACTGGGCAATCTTGTGACTATTGTGGGAGGGACATTTCAATCATATGTGAAACACCCTCTTTGAGGGTATATAACCGCCCTATGTACCCCCACTTCTTTGGAGTGCTCTGTTCCTTTGTGGAAAGACTCTCCCGGGTTATAATCCTCAGATTTCAGCTCAGAATAAACTCACCCAAATTTTCATTTGCAGATTGGTTATGGATTATTTTCGTCGACAATGGCTTCCTCATATACTCCAATATATCCTATTGCTTGCCATTTTTCTTTGTCACTAGAGACTAAAGGACATCTCTGGCTATCCAAGAATAGAATACTACAATATCAAGCTATGCTGTTAGGTTTCCCTCGGATTTCTTAAAACCTTGTCATACCTTAAACCAAGCTACCCTGCTCCCTGATTCCAAGGGGCCTATTACCCATGCTTGCCCAGAAGTGATTGATCAGGTTTACTCTAGCCACAGAGATCTCCAGGGTGAACCATCGCCTAATGCAGAGGAAGTATGATTTGTAGATGGGAGCACCTTCATGGGTAACAGACAAGGAAGAGCAGGTTATGCAGTAGTGTCTCTGCATGCAACCATAGAAGCCAAAGGGCTGACACCGGTCACCTGGGCCCAAAAGGCAGAAATAATTGCATCAATCAGAGCTTTGGAATTGGGAATAGAAAAAACAATAACAATATACACAGGCCCTAAATATGCTTTCTGTGTAATTCATTCTCATGGAGCCATTTGGAAAGAAAGAGGACTTTGTAATGGCAGCAGTAAAAGATATCAGACGTGAGCCAGAGATCCTCTGGTGCACAGCCCCAAAGAACTAGTGGTGGCCATTGTAAAGGCCATCAAATTAGGGAATCAGAGCATATAAAAGAATGATTTGGCAGATGCAGCTGCAAAAAGGGGTGCTATATCAGAAGAGCTTCTCCAATTATAATTAATTCCCACTCTACCCTTCTATGAATTTACACCAGTGTAAATTCCCCTGACGAAGTAAGGGAAACCACTACACAGGGTTACCAGTGGTCCCCAATAGTCATGAGCTGGATGATGAACCCATGAGGGGAGATTTGGGTGCCCAAACAGCTTGGGGGCTCCTTAAGAGTGCTCATGATTCTAGCCATCATGGAAAAGAAACCTTATATACCTATGGCTGACAAAGATCATAAGCACCCCAGGTATGAAAGAACTTATTGAAAACAATAACTGGACAGTGCATTTATTGCCAGAAGAATAATGCATAGACCAGACCTCCTGTACCTCCCCTGGCCAAAGCAATGCAAATTCAGGGAACTTTAGTGGAGGAAGACTGGCAGGTTGATTTTACTGTTATGTCCATGGCCCCTGGAGGGTACAAATTCCTCTTGGTGTTTGTGGATAAATTTACTGGATGCATTGAAGCCCCTCCTTGTAGGTAAAAAAGTGTGAATGTGGTAATAAAAGTGTTAAAAGAAATTATTGTCCATTTGGTGTCACCTAGATCAATTCAGAGTGACAGCAGGCCAACTTTTATATCAAAAATAACCTCCAAAGTAGCCAGAGTTTTAAAAATTAAATGCAGGGCTACATGCTGCAAAGAGACCACAACTTCTGGAAAAACTGAGTGGGCCAATCAAACTTTTAAGAAAACATTAGAAAAACTGGGCCAAGAGATGCAGGATAATAGGCTAAATTACTGCTAATAGCCCTCACTCAGATAAGGGCAGTTTCAAAAGGCAAACTGAAGCTTAGCTCCTTGGAAATCACCCATGGGAGGCTGTTCCCTAAAGACTCAGATTCGCTACAAACCCAGACAAAGAGGTTTCCATGGCAATCAAACACATAACCAAACTGAAGCAGGTGGTAGAAGTACTCAATAAATATGGAAACTTCTGACTTCCCTTGTCCATGGAGGTCAAACTCCACCCATATGAGCCAGGAGATTGGGTCTTCCTTAAAACAGTGGGTTGTCCCAAGATGAACTAAATCTTATTTGGGTAGAGTCTTGCTTGGTGTTACTAACCACACACTCTTCCCCAAACTAAGGAGTCGCCCCTTGGATCCACCACACAGGAGTTAAAAAGGCGCCCACGCCTGAACACCAAGAGAGGTCATCACAGACACTTGATGACTCGGAGTTTTCCTGGAAACCCCTCTCTGTTTTGAAACTCTCGTTTTGGTGACACTATACAGATTAGTAATGACTCCCTATTCACCCCAGGCTCTTCCCTGGATCCTAACCAACCACACACCAATTAGGGATGTATGCTTCTAAGGGGGTGGCATGTTCCTGGGAAGCAAGACTAGGTCCATCAGAGAAGGATAGACAACCCAATAACCAGACTATAAAGAGCTGGTGGAATTGGGGGCAAGTATGCCCAGATCCTAAACATATACTAAACACATTGAGGGTATAAAATTACAGATGGTTGTTATGAACAGCTCGGGTCCATACCTGTGGTGAACCACAAACCTATTTGAGAGTAGCTGGAAATTCAGCTCCTCTTCTGGTCCCTATGACAATGCCCATGCTCAGCAGTCACAGAACATGGACCTTCGACCTGTGCCCCTCAAGAACAAGGCGCAGGATAAAACCAGAGGAGGGATTTTTGTCACCGACTAGTTACCCTGAGAAACTCAAGGGTGGGTATGGATATTTTAACTGTTTCTCCAAGTTGTTACTTTTCCTTATGTTTAGGAGATGCAATCACCAAGCTCCCTGAATCAGACCAAGCCTCATCACAAGAGCAATGCCTATGACTTTTGCCTTATTTTTAACGCTAAAATCTCTCCAGGAGGAGCTTAGGCCTTATTACCATAACCTACAGTGTGTGTGGAAGCATGTTTTCAAACTGAGCCTGTGCAAGGAAATACCCATCTCTCCCTTTTAACTATTCATTCCTTATCTGAAATAAATGTCCCTTCTTCCCTTTGTTCAGGGAGACCATGACTTGGGAGATGATTCCTCATAGTCTCCTATTTGCTGCAAATGTACCTTATTTTGTGAGATAACTACTTCTGATGGAGAGCCTGATTTAACTCACCAGGAACAAACCCACATTGGTTTGGTAAAACAGGGAATCCTGAGAATAAAATAACAAAGCTGGAGGTACCACACTCCCTGATTTCAAAATATACTACAAAGCTATAGTAATCAAAACAGCACTGTAGTGGCACAAAAACAGACACACAGATCAATGGAGCAGAATTGAGAGCAAGGTAAATAAACCCACATATCTATGGACAGCTAATTCTTAACTAAGGAGCTAAGAACAGACAATGGACAAAGGAAAGCCTCTTCAATCAATGGTATGGGGAAAACTGGACAGCCAGCTGCAAAAGGATGAAAGGCCATTATCTTACATCATACACAAAAATTAACTCAAAACTGATTAAAGGACTTGAATGTAAGACCTGAAACCATAACACTTCCAGAGGAAAACATAGGCACTATCCTCTTCAACATCGGTCTTAGCAGTGTATTTTCAAATACCATGTCTGACCGGGCAAGGGAAATAAAAGAAAAAATAAACAAATGAGAGTACATCAAATGAAAAAGCTTCTGTACAGCAAAGGAAACCATCAACAAAATGAAAAGTCAACCTGAAAATTGGGAGAAGATATTTTCAAACTCATGCTTATCACATATACGGTATGAGCAGTTAATATCCAAAATATATAAAGAAATCATACATCTCAACAGCAAATAAACTAAAAACCCAACTCAAGCATGGGTAAAAGACATTTCCCCAATGAAGATATACAGATGGCCAGCAAGCACAAGAAAAGATGTTCAACATCACTAATTATCAGCGAAATGCAAATGAAAACTATCATGAGGTATCAACCTACTCCCATCAGAATGGCTATAATTAACAAAAAAGGAAATAAGAAGTATTGGGGAGGATCTGGAGAAAAGGGAACTCTCATATCCAGCTGGTGGGAGTGCAGCCACTATGGAAAACACTATAGAGATTCCTCAAAATTTAAGTATAGTAGTTCAGTATGATCCAGCTAGTCCACTGCTGGGTATTTTTGCAAAGAACATGAAAACATGAGTAGGTAAAGACATATTCACCCTTATGTTCATGGCAGCTTCATTCAGAGTAGCCAAAACTTGGAAACATTTAGGTGCTCATTAAGAGATGAATGGGGAACAGCCCAGTGGCACAGCACTTAAGTTCACAAGTTCTGTTTTGGTGGCCTGGGGTTCACCCGATAGGATCCCAGGTGTTGACATGGCACTGCTTGGCAAGCCATGCTATGGTATGCATCCCACATACAAAGTAGAGGAAGATGTGGATGGATGTTAGTTCAGGGCAAGTCTTCCTAGCAAAAAGAGGAGGATTGGTGGCAGATGTTAGCTCAGGGCTAATCTTCCTCAAAAGAAAAAAAGAGATGAATGGATAAAGAAGATGTGGTATATATACACAATGGAATACTACTCAGCCATGAAAGAGAATAAAATCTGGCAATTTGTGACAACATGGATGGAACGTGAGGGTATTATGCTAAGTGAAATAAGTCACAGTGAGAAAGTCAAATACCGTATGATCTCATTCCTATATAGAAGATAAAAATGAGAACAAAGACATAGAGACAGAGATTGGATTGGTGGTTACCAGAGGTTAGGAGGGAGGCAGGAGGGTAAATGGGGTAATTACACACATGGGTATAGTGATTCATTGCAATTAGCCTTTGGGTGGTGAATATGATGTAACCTACACCAAAATTGAAGGATAATCATGTACACTTGAAATTTACATAATGTTATAAACCAATGTTACTGCAACAAATAAATAAATAAATAATAAAGGAATGAATATGATAAAGTTGCAGGATACAAATCAACATGAAGACATATGTTCGGTTTCTATCCAATAACAAGGAATTTGCTGAAAGAGAAATTGCAAATGCAGCCCCATTTACAATTGCAGCAAAAAGAATAAGCCACCTGGGAAGAAACTTCTCCGATGAGGTGAAAGAACTTTGCACTCAAAATGGTAAAACATTGTTGAAACAAATGGAAGACGCAAAGAAATGGAATGATATTCCACGCTCGTGGATTGGAAGAATTAACATAGTTAAAATGTCCATACTTCTTAAAGCCATCTACAGGTTCAATGCAATCCCTACCAAAGTTCCAATGACATTTGTCACGGAAATAGAACAAAGAGTCCTAAAATTTATATGGCACAACAAGAGACCCCAAAGAGCCAAAGGAATCCTGAGAAAAAAGAACAAAGCTGGAGATATCACACTCCCTGATTACAAAATATACTACAGAGCTATAGTAATCAAAACAGCACTGTGCTGGCACAAAAACAGACACACAGATCAATGGAGCAGAATCACGAGGGCAGAAATAAACCCACACATCTATGGACAGCTAGTTTTTGACAAGGGAGCAAAGAACATACAATGGACAAAGGAAAGCCTCTTCAATAAATGGTGTGGGAAAACTGGACAGCCACACGCAAAAGAATGAAAGTAGACCATTGTCTCACACCGTACACAAAAATTAACTTAAAATGGATTATAGACTTGAATGTAAGACCTGAAATCATGAAAATTCTAGGAGAAAATAAAAGCAGTACCGTATTTGACATCGGACTTAGTAGTATATTTTCAAGTACCATGTCTGACCGGGTAAGAGAAACAATAAAAGAAAAAATAAACAGATGGGACTACATCAAACTAAAAAGCTTCTGCACAGCAAAGGAAACCACCAACAAAACAAAAAGACCACCTAACAATCTGTAGAATATATTGGCAAGCCATATATCCAATAAGAGGTTAATATCCAAAATCTATAAAGAGCTCATACATATCAACTAGAAAAAATTGAAAAGCCCAATAAAACAATGGGCAAAAGACATTTCTCCAAAGAAGATATACTCATGGCCAACAGGCACATGAAAAGATGTTCAACATGACTAATTATCAGGGAAATGCAAATGAAAACTACAATGAGATATCACCTCATGCCCGTCAGAATGGCTATAATTAGCAAGACAGGAAATAAGTGTTGGAGAAGATGTGGAGAATAGAGAACTCTCATACACAGCTGGTGGGAGTGCAAATCGGTGCAGCCACTATGGAAAAACTTTGGAGATTCCTCAAAATAATTATGAGTAGAACTACCATACAATCCAGCTATTCCAATGAAGGGTATTTACCCAAAGAAGCTGAAAACATGAACATGTAAATATATATGCGCCCCTATGTTCATGGTAGCATCATTCACAATAGCCAAGACTTTGAAGCAAACAAGGTTCCCATCAAGGGCCAATTGGTAAAGAAGATGTGGTATACAACTAGACGGACACACAACTAAAAATGCACAACTATGTACCTGGGGGCTTTGGGGAGAAAAAGGAAAAATAAAATCTTTAAAATAGAAAAAAGGAGATGTGGTGTATATACACAATGGAATACTGTTCACCATAAAAAAGGATGAAATCTGGTCATTTGTGACAACATGGATGGAACTTGAGGGTCCACTGTGCTAAGTGAAATAAGTCATAGTGTGGAAGCCAAATATTGTATGATCTCATTCATAAGTAAAAAACAACAATAAACAAACACATAGAGACAGAGATTGGATTGGTGGTCACCAGAGGGTAAGGAGGGAGGGAGGATGATGAAGGGAGTGATGAGGCACATGTGTATGGCAATGGATTGTAATTGGCCTTTGGGTGGTGAGCATGATATACTCTACACAGAAATCGAAATATACTGGTTTACACCTCCAATTTACATAACGGTGTAAACCAATGTTACCACAATAATGAATGAATGAATGAATAAAACAAATAAATAAATAAATAAATAAGAAATGAATATGGTAAAGTTGTAGGATATAAAGTTAACATGCAGAAATCAGTTGCGTTTTTATACACTAACAGGGAAGTAGCAGAAAGAGAAATTAAGAAATAAATCCCATTTACAATTGAAGCAGAAAGAATAAAATACCTGGGAGGAAACTGAACCAAAGAGGTAAAAGACTTTTATACTGAAAATGATAAAACATTGTTCAAAGAAATAGAAGAAGACACAAAGAAATGGAATGGTATTCCGTGCTCTTGGATTGGGAGAATTAACACAGCTAGAATGTCCATACTCCCTAAAGCAATCTACAGATTCAATGCCATCTCCATCATAGTTCCAATGACACTTGTCACAGAAATAGAACAAACAATCCTAAAATTTATATGGCACAACAAGACTCCAAACAGCCAAGGGAATCCTGAGAACAAAAAGCAAAGCTGGAAGTATCACACTCCCTGACTTGATGTAAGTTGAAGACATTGGAAACATTGGCTGAGCCGGTGGCTGGTGTCTCTGATGAGCTCCTGTGGCTCATCCTTGATCTGGAAGTCACTGACATGCTTCCCATTCTCCCCTACATCCCTAATCCTGCCATCTCCTTCCATGGGTCTCAGGGAAGGGAAAAGCATAAAGCCCCAACATCCACCTCCTCCAACTCTTCCTGGCACTTTTGGCAAATATCAGCCCAATAATGACATTGACCATGGCCAAGCTCCCTGCTGAACACTTTCATTCATGATCACCTCATTTAAATCCCGTAGAAGCCTCCATGAGGTGGATAAAATGATCATTCCTGTTGTTCAGATGGGGCAACTGAGGCTCAGAGAAGTGAAGCAAACAGGCCAAGAAGTGCACATGGGTTTGAATCCAGGTCTCTGAGGGATGGGTGGAGAAACTAGGACATCCACACAGGGGAAGAGGGGGATCATGGGACACAGTGCTATCTTTGCATCTTTCTAAACTTCAGTTCCTTTGTCTTTAACATGGGGATAATTATAATAATACTTTCCACCACGGTAATGGTGAGGGAATGTGTAAGTCACTTCGCAGAAGTGCTCAGTAGGTGTTCATTATTGTCACTGTTATTGCTTCTATTCCCAACTCCAGGAAGCCTTTTCTTTCTGGTCAGGGTCTCTTTCCTAGCCTGGGAGAAGAGACAGCCAGATAACCCCGCACTGCTTGTCCCTAGGTCTCTGGCTGTATAAAGCAGGATCTCAGGAGTTCCCTTGGTCTCTGTCTCTAGTTTGGACTACATGTTGGCCACCATCCAGGCACTGTTGTCCTCCAATCTGGACCACCTCATGGTGAAGCAAGTGCTTTTAGACAACATCCTGAATGCCTCATCCCACTTCCTGGGTGCAACTTAACTGGTGGTTGATGTGAATGTGACAGGTGCAAGATGGGGTCTGGTTTCATGGCTTGAAGAGATAGGGCTGTGAGGAAGGATGGGTTTTCTCAGTAGCAATGTAAAGGGATGGAGGCTCTGGAGGTGAAAGGGAGTCTGTCTAGATACCCATGGAAGTGTGCCATCCAACAGGAGCCAGGAAGACGACATCAAGCAACTGCACCCAAGGGAATGGTTATTATTACACATCAATTTTTCCAACTCAAAACGTGAAGGGTCCTGAGTTGACTTCTTAGACCCCTTAGTTATGAGTCAGGTTTCATTCTCATTCATTTATTCAATAAATACTTAAGGGAAGGAAATAGGCACTGATGGTACATTTTGATGATCAATATAATCAAAGAATTTCTAGAGCCTGTGGGAACCTCAAGGAGGGACACACAGCCATGTCTTGAAAAGATTTCTGAGGAAGTGATGAGGAAACAGAGATGTGATGGGGAACAGGACCTAGAAAGGGGGAAGAGATGGGCAGTGGTCCTGCATGTGTCTATAACCTAGAGAGAAAGATCAGGGCATATTTGGGGAAGCTGTTAGAAGTTTGGTGAGGCTGAACCATACAGTTTGACACAGGAGAGGTGACAGTTGAGGCTAAAGATGTGGGCAGGGTCTTTGGGCACTGGAATGGTTCACGGGAGGACACTACACATTCAGAGTCCAGCTTTAGAAAGCTCATCTTCTAGGTGATGTTTGGAGAATGGATTGGGAGGGGGAAGACGACCAGAGGCAGAAAGCCCCATTAGGAACCTAGGTCAGAAAAGGTATGTGACAGATGCCCACTGGGGTGGTCAGCAACTGCACTTGTTGACTATGCCCCCCAAGAGGCCCAATCTCCTCTTCCCCCATCCTAGTGAATTCTCATAATTCTTGGTTGAGAGTTGGACGGGTAGACATATGAATGGGTTCAATGTGGACAGGGAGATGAAGGGTCTTCTGTAGCCCACCCTTAAAAACCCAGCTCAGGTCATGTTGCCAGGAATAAGTGGACCTGGTTGGAATGATGTCTTTGTTAAAATCTTCTCCTGATCGAGGAATTTTATACTTTCTGTTTATTCTAGGAGTAGAGGCACCATTTCATCTACTGACAGACAAGCCAAGAAGCGATCCCAGTCCCCAGCATTTCCAGCTGAATTTCACTGTCACCAACCTACTCTATTCCCAGGACATAACCCAGCCAAGCACCACCAAACACCAATAGAACAAGAGAAGTATTGAGGATGCGGTGAGAATGGAGTTGCTTGGTCACTCTGTTCTCATGGAAGGACTGACCTTTGGGCACTGCGTGGTCAGAGTTTGAATTTTCTTAACAATTCATGAAGACACGTCCTTATTCCTGTTTTACAAATTAAGAAATAGGCACTGAGAGTTTCAATAGCTGGCCCAGGGACACATAGCTAAGTCATAGGCTGGAACAAGACATCCTTTGGTACACATACCTGGTCTAGTGTTCATTGAGACAAGAACAAATAAATGGGGAAGTTCATTCAGTAGCTGAAAACTCTCAGAGGCCACGGAGCCTGGGATTCTGACCTCGGAAATATTGCCCTGTCTTTCAGCTCAACCAGCTCTTCTGGAACAGCAGTGGCAGGAGCTATTTTTCTGACTGTCAAGTTTTAGCATTCACTTGAGTTTCAACTCAGGACCTAATGACTCTGGAAAGTTCTCCTTCTGTAAAAAAAATTCCCATTCCACAGTCTCTCAGTTCCAGCTGTTATGCAAGAGAATCCTTGGAATATAGAACTGTTACCTAAAATCCAGCGTCTTCCTAAACCAGTGAGCCCAACAGGTTTAGAACCTCAAGGAAGCCTGCATAAACTCGGAAGTCATGGAGGTACCTAGTGCTGGGAGCCATGGAATATAGTGTGTAGGAATCATGCCTTGGTCAAGATTCATGGAAGAAGGGGGCCTAGAACCAGTTGACTTAGGATCCAGCAGTCTAACCGTGCTGTTCAGTAGCGTATCCACTAAGCACATGAGGCAATTTAAGTCTTTATACACCTGTTGGGATAGAGTTCGCACACCGTGTGTTCATCTGCTTATCTCTTAGGATTTTCTATATATGATATGTCATCTGCAAAAGGAAATAGTTTTACACCTTCCTTTCCAACCTGGATGCCTTTTATTTCTTTTTCTTACCTAACTGCCCTCATTAGAACCTCTAGTACAATGTGGTTACCACATGAGATGAGGGCAGACATTGCTCTCTTGTCCCTGGTCTTAGGGGGAAATTTTCAGTCTTTCACCATTGAGTATGTTGTTAGCTGTGGGCGTTTCAGGGATGATATTTATCAGGCGGAGAAAATTTCTTTCTATTCCTAATGTGTTGAGTGATTTCTTTTTTCATCCTGAGGGATTTGTATTTTGTGAAACCTATATTCCATGTGTGTATTGAGATTATGTGGTATTTGTCCTTTACTCTATTAATACGGCATATTATGTTAATCAATTTTTCAGATAGAAAAAACTTTCAGCTAAAGGTGAGTGATTAAGACCTTCTCAGGTCTTTTCTGGTTATGCACAGAGCCCTGCACACTTACAGCCTTCTAGATAACCACAAATCCACTGGAGCTTTCCAAAGCCCCCATGGACATTTCATTCCCACAATTTTTCTTTTATGCTTCTGCTCACCTCTTGCCGGCCTCAACTGGTATAGCTCACTCAGGCCTCTGAAATGTAAAACAATTACCACTGATGTTTTTTCTTCGAGTGCTCTGGGGAAAAGCTTTCCTCACTGAGCAAGCTCTGAGTCAACTAAAGGGAAGCCCTGAGAGTGAGGCTTTTACAAGGAGCTACCAGACGGGTCAAATAGTGACAGTTCAGTGGGGATGGGTCTTTTGAGAGTTCCAAATCCATTATGGCTGCTAAGGTGTTGGTTTTCAGAGCTACCATGGTTCTGAGACTGATGGTTTTCAAAGTTATTGAGAATACTGTGAGGGCAGGATGGGAATAGTGCAAGTTATAATGCCACAGAGCTTACTCGCTCCTCCAAGAATCAAGTTTTTCTTAAAAAAACAGTCCTCAAATTGCTGTAAGCCTTTGGTTAATTTCTAGACTTCTGAAAATATTGATTTTGACCATTTTGACCAGTCTTTTCTTTTTTTTTTTGTATTTTCAGAAATCCTTTCTCCAACATTTCCCTGCGACTACTTATTTATAAATCAATTACATTAAATTAAAATGCCTGGGAAATTTAGCTCCTTGTTCACGCCCAGTAGGCACATTTTAACTGCTCAATAACAACATAGGACTAATAATGACTGTATTGGGTAGGGCAGACAAATGTTCACATCCTTACGGAAAGTTCTCTTGAACAGGACCTAGAATCAGGGTAGAATTCCAGACATCCTTATGCACCCTTTGTGCCCTTCTAGTTCTGTCCCCACAGTAACCACACTGGGGGACCATCTGTGTAGGTTCTCACCATTGATGAGGAGACCAGACAGAATTGCCATCTGTGAGGAATTCCTGTGACTGACTCAGAATGGTACCCACCTACAGAGCCTTACCCTGGACAAGATCAGTGTCTTTGTGGATGGGAAGCCTCCCTGGTCACTGCGAGAGGAGTAGGCTTCCAACTTCTATACCTGGGGTTGTTCCTGGGAATCTGGAGGACTGGAGCGGAGAGAGCATGGAACCTTCTAAGGCTAGTGGGAGGTGGCATAGGCCCCCAGGCTTTACCCACCATTGAGGGAGAGAAAAGGAGACCCAGTGGAATATAAGATGCCTTCTCCTAGACAGCTCTGTGAGCTCAGGCTAGTCACCTCCCCTCTCTGGACTCTGTTTCCTTATCTCTGCACTGACAGCCACTTGGCCAGTTGGTCAGTGAGGGCCTCTAGCTGTGTGTGAACCAGCATTGACAAGTGTGGCAGGGTGGACCTGTTTCCACATCCATAGGCTGTATAAAAATAGGAATGAGCCTGACTTGGCCCACAGGCTGTAGTTTGCCAAGTCCTGCTCTAGATCAGCACCATGAACTCGAGCTTTCTGCAATGATGGAAATGTTCTATATCTGTGCTGTCCAGTGCAAACTACCTGTGGCTATCGAGTACTTTAAGTTACATTATTGTGACTAGGATTTATGGTTACCGATTTCTAATGGTACTGAGGAACCAGGTTTTTAATTTTACATAATTAAAATTTATTTTAACTTAAAAAGGCACTTGTTGTAACTCCACATTGGACGACACATTGGCTGGGGAGAGGTTGCACAAGTACAGGGACCTGAAACCCTCCCACCATGCACAACAGGTGCTGTGTGTCCAAGCCCTCCTGGAGTTTATGTTGTAGTTGGTAACAACAATGACAGGTGATTGAAAATTATAAATTATGTGATGGGAACCAATCCATGATTGGGAGTGGTAATCTGAGAAGGTTCCTTGGAGGAAATTACATTATAAGAGAATCCTCAAAAATGAGTATAAAACAACTCAGTAAAGAAGGGGATGAATATTTTTCTATGCAGAGGAGAAAGCTTTTGAGTGAGAATTTACATATTTAGAGAGATCCCATGGGCTTGCCAGTTATGATGACCCATTCTCCCCATGACCATCATAAGATGGCCAGGCCGAATTTCAGTTCTCCGTGCCCAGAGGTATAAGTTTGATTCAATTTGTTACTCTCTTGACATGCGATAATGGCCTTGAATATGTAGCAAAATTCCCTGATTTTTCAGAGGTGCGAAATGGGGTTGAAACATCACGATGTCTGCTTGACTTTAATATTTCAATGAGAATATCCATTTTCATTGAAGCAAGGGTGGCAAGTGTTAATAATTTACACATTGGAAGAAATATTGGTTTAATTGGCTAAAATATACATTGTTAAATCTAGGTGATGGATGTTTCTGATATTGTTCTACTTTTCTGTGTTTGAAAAGTTTTATTTAAAAAAGTAAAACACACATGTATTCTCTATTCCATTCACTTCCAGGGTATTCTCCCAGCAGAAATGGTGCCTTGACTGAGCATTCTGGTCAACCTCAAGGAAGCCCCAGCCCAGGGTGGGGAGGGAATATCTTGATGCTCTGACCCATAAAAGATAACCATGCAAACAGGGTCTTGGGTGATGATGAAAGTTGGCCAACCCATGTCAAAGAGTGTTGCAACACAGTGAGGGGACAGCAGCAGCCCTGGGGGAATTACAGGAGGTGGCTCACAGGAGCAATTGTCTGCCCACCTCTCCCCTTCTAGACCATCGTTCTCATTTGATTGGCAGGATTCATGGTGCTCATCACATGCCTGATCTGCTGTCTCCTGGTAAGCAAGGAAGTGTTGTTTGTCTTCTTACTATTGGGTTGTAAGAACTCTTTATATACTATAAATACATGTGCTTTGCTAGGAATATGCTTTGCAAATGTTTTCTCCCATTGATCACTTGGTATGCAGAGCTCCTTTAGAGCTTAAATTAATAGTGAAATTATCTACCTGACTCTTAGCGACTCACTCCCACATCCCAGATATTTCCGTCAACCCAAATGGTCATGTGCAAAAATAAATAACTCGGAAAACATATCCACCCCCCACCAATTCCTGATTTCCAGATTTTACTCAAATGCTCATACAATAGATACTCTTTCCTCAAGATTGGCAGTGATGCCAGATCACCACATCCTCATCTTCATTTCTCTTCTCCTATTCCTATCATCCCAGGATTCCATGGGCTATGATCTCAATAATTCCCTTGGAATGATCCAAACTTTCTTCCTGCTCATATTTGTCTTGTAAAACTTCAAACCCCAGAAGATCCTGGTTATCTGCCATGCCTTACCTGCTGCTGGTCTTATGTTAAGTGCTAAGAAAAGCACATAACATATGTTGGTACCACTATATATCCAATATCACCTACCTCAACTGGGAATTATCCATAAAGGCTGGAAATTTTACTTTCTTTTTATGTGTCAGTAATTTACTCCTTGATTTTCCACAGAGCCTGTTTTTAATATTCCCCACTTTCCTTATTCCTTCATACATATTCAAAGTCGCTTAACTTTCCTCACATTTCACAGAGAAATTGCTGTCTATAACTCCTTCTCTGTAGTGGTGAACCATTGAGAAAAGGTCATCTATATTATGCGTCTCTGTCCCACCACCTCCTCAGACCCCCCACACTCCATCTGCCCTCACTATTCTATGGGTGATTCCCTTGGTAAGGCCGCACTGACTCCTTTCTTTCTAGACTCAAGAGAAACTTTTCATTATTCATCCTACGTGATCCTTAAATGGAAATCTTTTAAGTATGTTTGCAACAACTTAGAGATGTGAATCTTATGTTACAACTGTGAACGTTATAATATGTCAATACATAGAATATATATCTGAAAAAATTCAAGTTACAAATGGAGATTATGCTACAGCTGGAAGGTGCAAACTGGATTTGTGGAACCAATAAAAACAAAGCCCAGAATCTAAACTCTGTCATTATTAATTTTTATATAGATTGCATGCATGAATGATAATATCATGGTTATAATTGGTTAAAATATACTATTAAAATTAGGTTCAGCTGTTTGTTTTTATTTTCTTAAATGTGGCCACTGGAAAGTTTTGATTTTATGTTATAGAGTGTTAACGCTACTATTGGACAGCACCGGTCAAGGCATGAATGAAAATAAAGCACAGAGAAAGTGGCTAGGGGGGCCGGCCCGGTGGTGCAGCGGTTAAGTTCGCACGTTCCGCTTTTTGGCAGCCTGGGGTTCACCAGTTCGGAACCCAGGTGTGGACTTGGCACCGATCTGCAAAAGCCATGCTGTGGTAGTCATCCCATGTATAAAGTAGGGGAAGATGGGCATGGATGTTAGCTCAGGGCCACTCTTCCTCAGTGAAAAGAGGAGGATTGGCAGTAGTTAGCTCAGGGCTAACCTTCCTCAAAAAAAGTGGTTAGGGGACATTTTTCCCAAGAAAAGGACTATACGCTGGCCCACATTGCAAGAGGCAGTAAACACTCTCATTCACACACACACACACACACACACACAAAATGAAACAAATGTCATCCTAGAGTCCCACCACTACTTCTCAAGTGGCATGAGGTTGCACTCCTACATAGTCCTAAATGCACTAATCTCAAGAAAGTAATCAGAAATCAAGATAATTTACCAATTAGGAAGATCTAAAACCAGAGTCTAAGGGTCAAAATTCGTTTTGTGAACTTTCCCTCAATGGCTTCTGTTATTAATTCAATATGCTAGGGAGACTCTTTGAAGGAGAGTTGTTTTAAAACTCACTTTTTCTTTACTATGTAAATATATACAAGATATGTAAAGAATAATTGAGTTACACCAGCCAATCAATGAAAAGGAGATGATAGAATACAAACATCACTACTATAAATCACTATTGGATTAGCGAATTGGTCAGGGAACAGATGACATTGGATTAATTTGGACCTCATTAGAATGATTCTGGTTTCATGAACCATCATATTGCAGGTATTATGCTAGGACCTATGAAACAGCCATCCCCCCCCACACACACACAATTTACCTATCAAGGCCCACCAACAGGACCAGTCCTTGCTGACAACTCTCCTGACTCAACCCCTCTGATAACACCTGGAGAGTTTTACAAAAATCCCACCCTGTCACTACATGCTTCTAGCTGCCACAGGCCAGGGAAACATTTCTAGAAGGCTCATGCTCTGTGCATGCCCAGATCTGGGGATGACACTTCTCCTTAGTGTGAAGAAAAGGATCAGAGTGCAGACCCTGTGAGCTGCAGCAATTAGGACAAGGACGGGGGTTTGTGACAGAGAGAAGAAAACCTTTAGAGGGTACCATCACTAGGGTCCAAGAAGCCCCAGTGATTCCTGGATAGAATCAAAGAAGACGCTTAAGGACAGAACACATAGGTTTGGGTGTGATTCTGCTTGGGAATGCCTGTAGGATGACATATGTGACAGTGGTAAAGCATTCAACAGTGTTGTTCATTCTTTTATTCATTGTATGTCATGGAGTGCTTTCTACATACATCCGGGCTCTAGTCTCACCCTCTGGAGCTTATGAACAGTGTCAGAAGATTTTTTAAATTTTATTTATAATGCATAGATACAGTGCTTATGATATGCTAGGTGTTCCAAGCATTTTACAGACATTACCTCCTTTAATACTCTCCATGACTTTACAAAGTGGGTACACTTATCATTATTGCCAACTGACAGATGAAGAAACTGAGGCACCAATGACATAGTAATTTGCCCAATACACATATCTAGTAAGTGACTGTGCTGAAATTTGAGCAGGAGATGTTTGCTCCATTTTCTATGCTGCTAATAATGATATTTGCTCTCCAAAGACTTTGCACATTGAAAATATTTGATCAACTTATCCGTTTTCTTGGTATATTCAATAGCCTAGTTTATCTGTTTGAAAAATATAATACCTGCATAGAAACTATTGCACATACACGCCCAAATTACTTCTAACAATATCCCTCGTCCTTGAAAATTAATACAGAGAACACTTCAAAACATTTCTTGCCCAGGCTGGGCGGGCTCTGAGGAAATCCCAGTGTTACTCTAATAAGCCAAGGGCAGGCTAGGAGTTGGGTCTCAGGGGAAAGGTGACCTCAGAAGTTACCACTCAATTACAAAATAGATGGGAAGGTCTCAGCAGTAACTGAATTCAGGGTCTGGTGGAGTTTCAACCTGGTGCTCATTTTCTGGCTTGGGTTTAGGGGCTGGTGCTGCATTACAGGGAGAAGGGATGAGTCACTGTGTTCTTGGGGAAACCAGACCCATGAAAGAGAAGAAATGATGGTTTTCTTTCACAATGGACTCGTAGTGAGAAAAATTGGGCCTGGAAGAGATAATTGTGTGCTTAGTGTGACCAGAAGGAATTGCACCTGCTTCAGCCAAAGCAGACAGCCCTTCCACATGAACACATCTTATCTAAATAAGACCAAGAAGGAGGAAATAATTTAATGCTCTTCTGGAGGTGAGATGTGTGGTGGTAGAGATCTGCCTAGAAGGTTCCAAAAATCCTCACTAAGGTGACATTTGCTGTGGCCAGAATGACAAGGGTAAGCCAGCCCTGCCTTTGCTGGGAAGAGTTAGTGTGTCAGGGCGAAGGCACCTCTGGTGAAGAAACTCACAGGAAGAAGTGAGTTTAACCAGAAGAGGTCAGAAAGGCAGCAGTGTGGCTGGAGGGATCCTGAGAAGAGAGAGCAGGGGAGAAAGGAGGATGACAGGGCCGGATCCTGGGACCTGGTAGACTATTTCCTTTTCCTCTTTGACAACATTGCTCTAAAATCTTGCACCTATAAAGCACAAATATTTAACATCTTATAACTTCTGTGTCCCAGGCTTCAGGCATGGCTTAGCTGGGTGCCTCTGCCTCAAGGTCTCTCTGAAGTAGGGGAAGCAGTTACTATCGAGGCTCAACTGGGGGAGAATTTGCTCCCAAGCTCAACACTCACATGAGTGTTGTCAGAATTCATTTGGACTGACAGTCTGAGTTCCTATCCTTCTGTTGGCTGGGCACTCCCTCAGGTCTCTCCTATGGAGCCTCTACATAGGGCAACTGAAAACATGGGCATTTGCTTTTCCATTTGCAGAGATATGACAGAGAGAGAGAGAGAGATGGAAACAGGGAGAAGGAAAGAGGGAGGGAACTCAAGAAAGCGAGTAAGAAGGAAGTGAGAGAGTCGAAAACTTGGACATGGTGGCCAGCCCCATGGCTGAGTAAGTTCACACACTCCATTTTGGGCCCAGGGTTTTACCAGTTTGGATCCTGGGCACAGACATGGCACCACCCATCAAACGATGCTGAGGCAGCATCCCACATAGCACAACCAGAATGACCTACAACTACAATATACAACTATGTACCAGGAGACTTTTGGAGAATAAGCAAAAAAAAATAAAAGATTGGCAAGAAATGTCAGCTCAGGTGCCAATCTGAAAAAAACAAAAAACTTGGACATGATCCCATCACCTTGGCTGTATTAAGTTGTTCAGAAGCCAGTAACCAACCACATCATGGTTACACGAGGATATGCACACCAGGAGGCAGGGAGCATTGGGAGCCATTGTGGAGGCTACCCAACACATAGGCCAAAATGAGGCACTTGGGTCCATAAAACAGGGGACCCTGGAAGGTTTAATGCCAGTGGATGAGGTTAGATGAATATCTGAATTTCATCTAATTTCAACACTTTAAAGATGCAGGCCTGAATATGAGGCCTGGAGGGGCAATGAATTTCCCAAGATCACACAGCTGAAACCCAGGCCAGCTTTGAGAGATAGTCCATGGTATATCCCACGCTTTCTTGTAATTAGTTCATCTGTAAGTTTGTGCATCAGACACATGTGACGCTAGCCCACAGGTGTTGTAGATGTCAACTCATATACACCTGACCATGTGCTTAGGTAGTAGTTTTGAGCATCATCACCATTGTGCAGGTTGGGAGAGTGGGGAAGCCCTGAGAGGCACAATGGCTTTTCCAGGACATAGAACTGGTAGAAAAAAAGAGGTCTGAATTCAGTTCTGCCTCCTCAAAGCTGGAGCCCTGGCTTCATCCCCAAGGAGCTGTGGGCAGGGTTGTGATGGAGGTTTGTGTACAGTTATGGAGATGACATGGGCAAGGAGGTTGAGCAGTCAAGAGCCCAGAAGGCTCAATGCCTAAGCACAATGCCTTGGGAGCACAACACAATGTCTGCCTGTTTAGCACTCAGCAGAGTGCTGTCCATTCGAGCATTCAGCACAGTGGCTGGTGAGCACTCAGCATAATGCCTGCATGTTGAGCACTCAGCACTGTGCCTGCCTGTGACAAACAGAAATGGCAAGCAATAGGATATATTGGAGTATATGAGGAAGCCATTTGGTGTAAACCTAATTTGGCCTGACTTTGTTTTTTTTCCAAAAGGGCCTGACCGTGGCTGTTGAGCATGCATTGTATATCTGCTTTAAAACATTTACTATGGCAAGAACAAATGGCCTTAAGATAAAGGTGCAACTCCCCCCCGCATTGGCATTTCCTTAAGGATAAGCATCTTTCCTTAGGCTAGGAACTGATTGCTGTGCTCATCTTTGACCACCCAGCTCACCTGTGACCACCCAGCTCAAGACAGCAGACCTGCCACCCTGCTGTGTTCACCGAGACAGCAGACCTACCTGCTGTTTCCATCAATCGCCGTGCCGACAGAGCAGTCTCACGACTATTGTAAAAGGACATTTCAATTCTATGTGAAATATCCTGTTTGGGGGTATATAACCACTCTGCGCACCCCACTTCTTTGGTGCCCTTTCTTCCTTTGGGAAGAAAGGCCCTATGCCATGGTCCTCACATTTTAGCTCAGAATGAACTCACCCAAATTTTCATTTATAGATTGGTTATGGATTATTTTCGTTGACACCTGTGAGAACTCAGCACTCTGCATGGTGCTCACTCAGCCTAGTGCCTTCCTGGTGAGCACTCAGCGCAATGCCTGCGTGGTGAGCTCTCAGCACAGTGCCTGGTGAACATTCACAAAGCTCACACCAGGTGAGTGATAAGCACAGTGTCTGCCTGGTGAGCGTTCAGCACAGTAACAACAGGTGAGTACTCAGCATAGTGCCTACATTGTGAGCATTCAGCAGAGAGGCTGGTGAGCAGTCAGCACAATTCCTATCTGGTGAGGACTCAGCATATTGCCTGTCAGGTGAGCACTCAGCACAGTACCTGGTCAGCACTCAGCAGACTACCTGCCTGTGGAGCACTCAGCAAAGTGCTTGGGGAGCACTCAACACAGTGCTTCATGAACACGCAGCACTTCCCATATTTGCATTCCTAGCCCTGGCACCTCCATTCCCAGGTCTCTTTCTCTGAGGCCACCAACGGAGTTCTTCCTCAGGCATCTCTGCTAGACATTTCCTATGAAGGGAAGAGGGAAAGACTTGAAGACACTTTTTCCCTCTCTGACTCAGTACCCCACACTTCTCCACTCCTATCCTATCCCTCCTAGCCCCCAGCATCTAGAGAAAAAAAATTAACCCTTTTGTCTGGGGCTCTCCAAACAGTGAGATGACCCACATATCTGTGCTGATCCACATGACCCTCAACCAGTGAGCCATTCCATGGGAGAAAATTAAATAGAAGGAGACTAAAATTCCAGTTCTAGTTTCTTGCTTATACCATCACAGTAAGTGATTAAAGGCTTAACTCCTTCATTTTGGGTTTGTTTTTTTAATCAGTCACTCTGTCACCTGGCAGTTCAGCTGTCTCTCTCTCAGCCCAGCTGATCTCCTGACACTAGCTTTATATAATTGTGTTACAAGATTCAGGAGGATAAAAGACAAGTTTAAATGCTCTGGTGGAGGGGCTGGCCCCGTGGCCGAGTGGTTAAGTTCATGCGCTCCACTGCAGGCAGCCCAGTGTTTCGCTGGTTCGTAATCCTGGGTGCAGACATGGCACTGCTCATCAAACCACACTGAGGCAGCATTCCACATGCCACAACTGGAAGGACCCACAGTGAAGAATATACAACTATGTACCGGGGAGCTTAGGGGAGAAAAAGGAAAAAAATAAAATCTTTAAAATAAATTCTGGTGGAGAAGTGGAACATATCTTTAAAAAAGACAAAGTAAATTTGGAGAAATGAAAATAAAAATTCTAAAACTGACAAGTAAAATAATATTAAGAAGTCAATTGATGTGTTCGAAAGTGCACATCTTAGAGACAGCTAAGGAAAAATTAATAAGCAGGATAGATTGTTGGAAAGAAATCCAGAATAAAGTCCAAAGAGGCAAAATTTTGAAGAAGAGAGAGAGAGAGACCATGAGAATGAAATAGAAATAATTCTAAAATGCATTCAGCGATTACCACAGGTTAAAGGGACAAATGGGCAGCAGCAATATTGAACTGAAAATGACTAAACATTTTTTAAACTGATGAATGACTACTCCATAGAGACAATAAGCTCAGTGGATGACAAGCACAACAAAAAACAAATTCCACATCTACAGTGATTATAATAAAATCACAAAAAGGAGAGGAATGAAAAGACAAAGAGAAAACCTGAAAGCAGTCAGGAGGGGGCAAAAACAGGAAGGAGAGGAGGAAATAAGGAAAGAGAGAAAGAACAAATTCAACTGATATCTCATTTTTCAACAGCAAAAATGGGAGCTGGATCACAGTGGGAAAAATAGCTTTAATGTGCTGAAACAATACAATGACAAACCCAAGAACTGTAAACAAAACGAAAATATCTTTTGAAAAAACTAGAAAACAAAAAACATTTCTGGAAAAACAAAAACTGAAATTTATCATTAACGTATTGCGGGAGAGCACAATTTGCTACCTCAAAATGTGTATTTTTGGCTTGATTATTTTTAAGAACTAAAGACCAAGAAGATCCTTTGACTTTCCCCCTAACTTCCTAAAGGAATTTAAGATAGAAGGCCTGTTCCAGGAAGGAGCTCTCACCATAGATAACTATAGTGTAATATGTATTAGGTGTGGTAGACAGGGAGGAGCCTAGCAAGGCTCATTTGATCAAAACCCTCCTCATGTCCCACAGTCTCCGCCAAACATGGCAAACATTTCTTGACCAAATATGTGCTTTTCCTTCTCTTAGTGAATTGCCTCCCTCCCCTTTGAAGTCTCAAAGCACTACCCACAAAACCCTCGTTTGTCTTTAGCTGTAGTATTTAAGGTATTTAAGATGGTGGCTCCAGACATTTTGGTGAATTACTCAGTTTTCCTGGGCTTCTCCCACGTATACATGTTCTTAACTTTCTTTGATTTTCTCCTGTTGTTCTTTCTCATGTCAATTTAATTCTTAGACCAGCAAAGAAGAACCAAGAAGGAAGAGGAAAATTTCTTGCTCCCCTAAAATATCAAATTAAAAGACAATAGTGAAGGGTATTTTTTGAGAGAAAGGGAGAAAATCTCAGGATGGAGAAGTAGGAACAACTTAGGAACAGCAAAATTAATAAATATGTGGGTAGCTCCAAATAAATAATCTATAAAACAAAGATAATACGTGATAGGCTTCAAATATATATTTTCATATATTACGTTTGTAGTTTTATAGCTATATGATAATTTAAGTACACAACAATAATAATCGAGAAGTCAGAAAGAGGTATATGGGATTCTTGCACTCTCTGGGAAGAAGGTATAAATACTAATTAATGTTAGACCTTGATAAACTAGGGTAGCCACTAAGGTAATAGGAAAAATATTTACTCCTCTGAGAAGAGAGAGCACACAGGAACGATAAGGGAGTATTACTAGAGATGCGGTGGAGGAGCAGGAGCAGGAGGAGGGAGAGATAGGGGGAGGGAATCCAGGAGAGAAGGGGTGTCTGGAAATCCAGAGGAAAGTGTTTCAAGAAGGAGGGAGTGTTCAATTGTATAATCTGTGTCAAATGCTGCTGAAAGTTGAGTGAGATGAAAGCAAAAACTTAGCCTTGAATTTAGCAAAATGGAAATCATTGGTGACCTGGAAAAAGCCATTTCAGTGAAGTGGTGTGAAGAAAACTCCTGAATTGGTTCAGGAGAGAACCTGAGGAGAGTCAGCTTGAACGGAGCAGAGAAACAGAATGGGAAATGGAGAGGAATCTGGGGTCAAAGGAGGTCTGCCTGTTTAACACACATTAGGGCATGTTTGTACATGGATGTTGGCAAGGAATCATCCCGGATACAGGAGTATAGCACTCTGAGATGCAGCCTAAAAGGACTTCCCAGCCCAACTTTACTCAAAGTTACCACTTTAGGTCAAGATGGTGGCATAGGCAGACTCTGAACACACCTCCTCCCGTGGACACAACAAATCTACAACTACCCTTGGAAAAATTACTCCTAAGAGAGAACTGAAAACTGGATAAAAAGAACCCCCACAAAAAGGGACAGGGCTGACTGAGGTGGAAGAGGCAGAAATTCCTTTCTGGAGAGAAAAAGACCACCTTCTAGCAGAGATGCTTCACGGCCAACTGGGAGCAGCCTTAACCCTAGCCTCCCCAGGCACCTGCAGCAAGAGCAACACGAACAGAAGGGCGCATATAGCCCACAGAGGGGACACTCCCGGAACATTTGGAACTGGTGATGAGAGGGAAGCAAACTGCTGGACCTCATAAGGCATCTCTTATATAAGCCCACCTCTCCAAGATCAGGAGATGTAGCTGACATACCTGATACATAGATATAAGCACAGAGAAAGAGGCAAAATGAGGAGATAAAGGAATACATTCCAAGTAAGGAAACATGATAAAACCCCAGAAAAAGAACTAAATGAAGCAGAAATAAACTATCTACCTGACAAAGAGTTCAAACAAAGAGTCATAAGGATGCTCATTGATCTTGGGAGAAGAACCCAGTGAGAACATCAACAAAGAATTGGAAAAGATAAAAAAGGATCAATCAGAAATGAAGAATGCAATACCACAAATGAAACCTTCACTAGAGGTACTCAATAGCAGAGTAGATACAGAAGAATGGATCAGCAAGCTGGATGAAAGACTAGAGGAAATCACACAAGCTGAACAGATAAAAGTATAAAAATTCAAAAAGAGTGAGGGCAGCCTAAGGGACCTCTGGGACAACATCTAGCATACTAATATCTGTGTTATACGTGTCCCAGGAGGAGAAGAGAGAGACAAAGGTGCAGAGAATCTGTTTGAAGAAATCATAGCTGAAAACTTTCCTAGCCTAAGGAAGGAAACAGACATCCAAGTACAGGAAGCACAGACAGCACCAAATAAGAGAAACCCAAGGAGGCCCACACCAAGACACGTTATAATTGAAAGGTCAAGAATTAAAGATGAGAGAGAATCCTAAAAGCCACAAGAGAAGGGCAACAAGTTACATACAGAGGAAACCCCATAATGTTATCTGCTGACTTCTCAGCAGAAACTTTACAGGCTAGAAGGGAGCGGCACGATATATTTAAAGTGCTGAAAGGAAAAAAACCTACAGCCAAGAATGTTCTACCCAGCAAGCTGATCACTCAGAATGGAAGGAGAGATAGTTTCCCAGACAAGCAAAAACTAAAGGAGTTTATCACCAAGAAACTAGCTTTACAAGAAATGCTAAAGGGACTTGCTCAAGTGGAAAAGATAAGACCACAAATAGGAATAAGAAAATTAATTTTTAAAACAACAATAAAATCACTGGTAAAGGCAAATATACAATAAATGTAGCAGCTAATATGAAGGTCAAAAGACAAAAGTATTTAAAATTATCTATTTCCATGATAAGAGGGTAATGGATACACATGCAGAAAAAAAGAGGTTAGATATGATATCAAAAACAGAAAATGTGGGATGAGGGGAGTAAAAGAGTAGAGCTTTTAGGGCCAGCCCAGTGGTGCAGTGGTTAAGTTCACGTGTTCTGCTTCAGTGGCCCGGGCTTTGCCAGTTCAGATCCCAGGTGTGGACCCATGCACCGCTTGTCAAGCCATGTTGTGGCAGGCGTCCCACATATAAAGTAGAGGAAGATGGGCATGGATGTTAGCTCAGGGCCAGTCTTCCTCAGAAAAAGAGAGGAGGATTGGCAGAAGATGTTAGCTCAGGGCTAATCTTCCTCACACACACACACACACACACACACACACACACAAAAGAGTAGAGCTTTCAGCAAGAGGTCAAATTAAAGAGACCAGCAACTCAATATTGATTTACGATACATGTAGGCTATAATATATGAACCTTGTGGTAATGACAAACCAGAAACCTATAATACACGAATAATTAATAGAAAGGAACCCAAACATAATACTAAAGAAAGCCGTCAAACTATAAGGGAAGAGAGCAAGAGAAGAAAGGAACTGAGAAGAATTACTAAAACACCCAGAAAAAAAAAGCAACAAAATGGCAATAAGTACATTCTTATCAATAGCTACTTTAAATGTCAATGGACTAAATGCTCCAATCGAAAGGCATAGGGTGGCTGATTGGATAAAAACGTCAGTGGATACAGAGGAAATTATTAATAAATGCTATTTTGTATCAAGAAAGAAAACGTACCAGCTCTAAGAGAGAACACTAACACCTTCCCCGTTAGCTCTTTCAAGAACGTGCTTAAGATAAAAGCAGTGCCCATGCCCACAAGTTCCTTTAGCTCATTATCAGAGCACTGCACACTATTTGTTGACCTTCACTGGAAGAATGGCTGCAGTGGACTTGCCGGGATGAGTTCTCTTACATATGAAGGGGGATCAGAACAAAAAGTCTTAGTTGCAAAACGATATATTCTCCTGGTAAGAAAATAGATTCTTCATCATAGTAAATGTGGTGGCCACAAGAACATACCAGCTACAGGGAGCAGAACTGACCAATGGCCCCAGCTGCTGCTCTGAAATCCATCACTTCTTTGTGCTGAGGCCACGCCTTCCACAA
The DNA here is from genome assembly GCF_041296265.1 of Equus caballus. Lineage (NCBI taxonomy): Eukaryota > Metazoa > Chordata > Mammalia > Perissodactyla > Equidae > Equus > Equus caballus. The sequence goes on from NC_091715.1 coordinate 49,696,530, forward strand.
GCTCTTCCCAGCCCATTACTGAGCTCAGCAGGGATAGCTTGGCTGCCCTCTTCCTGAAAGATGTGAGCTGCAGGATTCCTCTATTGGTTGACTTTGGTTCAAGGTTTGTACCCCGTTGCCAAACTTTCCTTTCCTCAAGTCAGACCTCCATCACAGTCTGACAGCCCTGCCAGCTTCTCTAACTTCCACCACAATTTCTCTCTGAAATATTTCCCCGCCAAAATCCTTGTCATCTCTTGGAGGATCCAGATTAACATTGTAAGCAAAACAAGAAAATACTCAGTTTTCAAAAAATTTTTGCATCTATAATAGCATCTATTCCTTATAAATATCCAATACATTACCCAAAAGGGAAATTGTAACCCCCACAGTTTGGATGACGAAACGAGTTAAGTGATTTAGCCAAGGTCAATTACCTTATGTTTTTCAGTAGCTTCTCCATTTCCTAGTCTTCCATGATCAGTGTTCAGAAAAGAACTTTGAGTCTGCTTTCCCTTTTGATTACTATTTCCCTACTATGAACAACAATAACATCTATAATTTACTAAGCAGGCACTGTGTAAGCGCTTTGCATATATTCAACTTTTCATTTAATCCTCACAACAACTCAGGGAGGTAGATACTTCCCCCTTTATATATATGTGAGGAAATGGCTCCCAGAAATTAAGTGACCTGCTCAAGGTCACTCACCTACTAAGCAGAAGGCCTAGGACCAGCTCCTGACTCTAAATCTAGTGCCATTAGCACTTATCCTAACACGTCATATCTGTCAGCATTTTACTAAGTACACCCACATTCATTAGGAAGTGGGATGGGCACCTACCAGCAACTCCCCCTGCAGAGGTCTGGAGATGACAAGAGCCAGGGAAAGGAGCAGGCGGTGATAGGAGGTGACAAGGTACAGGCAAAGGTGAAGATGACTAACCTTCTCCCAACTTCTCCATCTCAGGTTGCAGAAGAGTTGCTCATGGCCACCTGTACTCCAAGGGGCCTTATTTCAAAGAAAGTATGGGGGGAAGTAAGCTTTTATTTAAGAGGTTGCAGCAATTATTTTCGCAAATAATTCTCATAAAAATGTTAGGAGATGGGACCCAGCTCCCTCCCACCTGCCAGCCATGGAATGGGGAAGAAAGTATTAGACACTCAAGGTTCTCCATGGTCCAATCTTTAGCCTCCTCTCCAGCTTCATCTCCCCTCACACTCTGTTTTACTTGATGCTTAAATACAACAGCATCCTTACCGTGCTGTCACATATCTCTGTACATTCAGTCATGTAGCTCATTGTCTAGTTCACCCTTCCTTCCCTTCCCTTGGCGAACTCTTACTCATTTCTCCACATCTCAGCTCAGCTACCATATACTTCAGGAAGTCTTGCTCAACAACCAAATTGAGAACTCCCAGAGGACGCCTCCTCTGTGTTCCCCTATCCTAACCTCAGTGCTTACCTCGCCTCAACATTTCCCTTATTACGTGAGATTATCTCACACTAGAGATACAAACAAAATTATCTCCTTAAAACCTCACTCATACCACGTCACTCTGGCCCATAAAGTGCTTCAAGAGGCATCCTATGGAAGGTAAGAGAACATACAGGCCCCATGCTCTGGCCTTTAAGGCCCTAAATGGCCTGGTCCCTGACCTTCTCTCCAAACTCCTCCTTTGTCCTTGCTTACTGTCATGCCACTGTCTGTTTTCAGATCCATCACGCTGCCAAACCCTCTCATGCCTTAAGACTTATTTCCTCAGCTCTTAGCACAGTTGTTCCTTTTTATTCTCCAGGGCTTTGCTTGAAAGTTGCCTTCTTACAGGCACCTTCCATCTCCACCTCTAGAACTATCATCCTTTCCCACTGTTCCCTATTTCTTTTCTTCACTGCAACCACAGAATTTTATAAGTAAGATATTTATTTACTTATTCATTTATTGTTTTCTTGTTATTTAAATCTCTAATTTAGTGGAAAACACACCCTCAACTCTTCATGCTACTGGAAAGCACAATCCAGGCTTTTTAATCTGTATCCTTCCAGGGTGTTTGGTGCACTGTTACATCCTCAAATTTGCCAAGTAAATGAATGAGCAAGCAAAGTTCAGGAATGACATAAAAAGAGAGGGAATTACAAAATAGCAGAGATTTAAAGAAATTAAATATTAGTGTTAGTTTCCATAATGACTTGCATTGAGGGAACTCTGAGTGCTTTAAAAATATTAATTTACACTCTCTTCACACGAAGAACTCATTATCTCTAACTTACAAGCAAAGAAAGTCAGCCAAATGAAGCGACTTTTCCAAAAGGAATATAATGTGTTAAATAGGGAGCTTGGTCTAAACTCTGAATAGCTTTATTTTATACCCTGCCTTGTTCCCAAAGGATTTTAGATGGCTTTGAAAGACACACACAGTTACACAATTTAACGTGTTCACAAAAACAAAACAAGCCAGTTGCTCAGGAGAAGCACGGCTATTCCTGGTACAAGGTCTGAAAGAAACTACTTTCTTGGGTCCACACAAAGGGCAGCAAACCCCATCCTCAATCACATCCTCCAGGCAATGAAGCAGTGGGGCTCACGGGGTTGTTTGCGGCACTCCTCAGTGTGGGCTGCGGGCCGATGGCGCGGGGCCAAGGCTCAGATCCACAGAGCAATTCTCCAAGGAACCAGATCAAGACAGCCCAGGTGTGCAATTCTCTGATGGCCTGTCTTAACCCAAAAGGAACATCTGGAGATTCTGGAGGAATCATTTAACAGCACACTCTTCATACGCTGGGCTCTGTGAATTTTACTTTTCACCCAAAAACCTCTAATAAGTACTACCTAACAGTGAAATTGAAAGTGACAAGCATCTGGAACACGGTCAATGTTGTGTAACAATGAAGAGTTCCATCTGATTTATCAGTCAGATGACCTGGGGAAGGGTATATTAGCTAAGGTGTAGGTTAAGCTGTTCTAACAAAGAGACCCCAAAATACAGTGGCCCAGATAAAACCACACTAACATTTTGGGAAAAAACACTGGGAACTTCTGGTCCTGTTGCCTGTGTTAACTAGGCCAAGAGGCCCATGGTGGGTAAGGAGGTCCTGTGGACCCACTGAGTGGGGCCTCAGAGAAGGGGCTTAGGGGGTCACTTACTGGGCTTCTGCGTTTCCTGTCTATAGTGCAGGAATTAGAGCTGTCTGCTGTGATGTTTCCTCCTTTTAATACTATGGCTGGGGCTGTTCTTCTATGAGGCATGACCAAAGTGTAGACCACTCAGCTGGGAGTTCTCCACTGTGAGGGTTCCAGCAGCCCGACCAGATGGAAGGGATGGAGGGAAAGGTGGCTTTGAAAACGCAAGTTCCACCTACCCGGATCCCAGTATTTCCATCTTAGCCCCTGAACTTTTATCAGCCAGGGAGCTTTTGCTGGGTTTCAAGCTGCCTCAGGAGCCCTCAGGAGCTGGCCTCAGGCGCCATTAATTAAACCCACTTTAGCCTGGCAGCATGCCTGCAGGGTCAGAGCGTGGAGGACGCCGGGAGGAAGGGGAGGGGCGTGGAGGAATGCAGAGCGTGGTGGGCGTGGGGAGGGGCGTGAGGGGAGGGGCGTGGAGGGACGCACAGCGTGATGTGCGTGTGCGTGGCGACGGGCACGATAGAGGAAAGGGTTGATACACCGGTGTTCTCCTAAGCACTACAAGCAGCAGTGACTGCGACTCCTTTCAGCCCTCAGGCCATGGAGCAGCGGGCCTGCCGCTGCAATTTGCTCTTGCCCTGAATCTTTGGGGCGGGGTCTTCAGCCTGCGTGAGGCCTGAAGAGGGTGTTCCTGCCACTGAAGGCATCCAAGTCTTATGGCAGGCACTGCTGTCACGGTCAGACTTCTCAGACTTGGTCTCAGGCTCGGCTGCTGTCTCTATGGGGCAGCTGTGGACTCTTCAGGTGGGGCAGACTCACTTTGGGGGGGTCGGAGCTGGGGTGGGGTGAGCACAGCTCAGCAGGCAGGGGATGAGGGGCGGGGTGGGGGATGGGGTGGAGGGTTCTGTGGCCATCTGGGGGCTCCTGGAGTGACCATATACAATTGAGAGGCTTCTGTTACCTGTTATCAGATGCATAGGACTAAACTACAATGATAACAGATGCTTGGAGGTCCCAGAGAAAATTGACAATGGAAACCTCACTGTAGGTGGGGCAGGCTAGGGCCATCCTTCTGTACAGAATTATCAGGGACCCTTGGGTTGTGTTTCTGGACCATCTGTCCTTCTACCTTCTAGTGAACACAGGGAATGTGTAGAGATAAGAGACAGAGGCTGCACCTGCCGATCCGTGTTCTCTAAGTCTGTTCCATTCTGCAGAATGGTCAGCATGGCTCCATTCAAATAACATACTTATTACTTATGTGTATTGAGTGTTTGATATAAAGGAAGTGCTTTGCAAATTAGCTCATTGGATCTGTCAACATTTGTAAGAGGTTGTTAAACCATTTCACAAAGGAGAAAGGTAAGGTTCCTATAGGGGAAGTGTTTACACATAATCACAGTTGTATGTCACAGGCGATTGATATTGCCTGATATGTGATGAGTCTGTGATTTACTTTAAATTGGTGAGGAGAGTCTATTCTTAAGTTGACAACCAATAAACTATATTAAACGCGCCAGTCTGTAAATGAGATTTGCCATATTTTTGGGAAATGTCCAGTTTATTTCACATTGCACATCATGTGATATTCCCTTATAATGAAGCTAGTATGTATTAAGGCTGTGTACAGACTGTATATACGTTTGTAGTTATGCATGAATAACACATTCCAGATCAGCACAGGGAAGCATTTGGCTAGAACCCCAAAGAGGACTTGAGCTTTCTATACCTACAGCCTCATTTCCCCAACTCTATCATGTCAACTTTCTGCCCCTGGACTCTGGTAGAGATGTCCCTGTCTGAACCAGAATGTCCACAATGTTTTAGGAATCAGCGACCTTCATGGATGTGGTTGTGGACTTCACCCAGGAAGAATAGGCCTTGGTGGGCGCATCCCAGAGAAAGCTATACAGAGGTGTGATGCTGGAGAACATCATTCATCTTCTCTCTGTTGTTGAGTCTGTCAATAAGGACTTATTTACTCAACGAGTATCCAGAGAAGTTTCCACATATCATGCTCCCCTCTCAGCTCTCATTTTTATTCTTTCATAACACAACTACGAGAAGGTAATCTGTTTATTTATTGATTTAGTGACATGTAATTTGTCCCTTCACTAGAATATAGTCTTCTTGACCACAATTTCATGTCTTTGTTGCTGCTCTATTGCCAGCACCCAGAACAGTGCTGAAAACTCAATGGATTTTTTTAAATAACTAAACAATAAGATTAAACAATTCCTAAGTAATTATTCTGTTCTAATCAGCAAACTCAGAGTTTGAGACCACAGTAGAAAAAATAGCAGGCAACATAAACTTAGGTTACTCTGGATTAACTAGAAATATTTAATTCCTCCCTTGTTGAAAACACTGGGAATCTTTACTCTGTGAGCTTGCTCGTGCACATCCACGAGTTCCTCAATGCTTTTGGCTTGGTGTCACGGTGTTCCTCCTGCTCTGCTCAAGGATTTACAAGGTTTTCTTCAATGCTCACTTAGTTGTTCATTGAGATACTGTGCTTGACTTGAGGAATATGTATGGTTCTTAAAACACAGTTCAAAATTCAAGTGGCTTTTTGCCATGAACAGGGTGGCAGCTCTGCAAATAAGACACAATTTCCCATTGGAGCAAGGAAAGGAGTTGTGGAGGGAAGAAAGGGGATTCCCATAAGGCCTGAGGCTGGGTAAGCTCCAGGCATGTGTGTTCACTATGAGGAGAAGCCTAGTCAGTGAGGGATCAGGACCTTGGTAATGCCAACTACAGATTTCCTTAAGTCAACGGTCTTTTCAGGAAAGTATGGGAATCCAGTGGGGAAAAATTCTCAATGTTGTCATTATTCCTAGCATTTATCAATGTCTTTTATGTATAGTTTATGTCCTCTTTGGATCGAAAGTTTCATATTGTGAACTTTGCCTTCATCCCTTCCCCTTGATGATTTCTTCTCTCTTAACCTTACCAAAATCCGTCTTAGTTTTCTCTTCAATCTTGAAAACATTTTGTAATTGACAGTGCCCTAAAACATGTTTCTAGACACTAGTGCATAGCTCCATTTCACATTCTTGCCCTGTGTAAGGGTCAATATTTGGTTTGCATACTGTACAACATTTTGGTTCCCTAATGCGTCTTGAGAAATTTATTTTTTAATTTAGGCAGAAGAAGTAACCTTTCAAACCAAGAAATGGTACCTATACCAGATATCTGCAGGAAGAATCCATCTAACTGCACAGTGATGGTAAGTTTCTTGGGTTGAACCCTGGTCCCCTACATTAGAGGCCTGGGAATGGGGTGATTATTAGCAAAGCACAATAATGGAACTATAATTTGAGTTGGGAGTAATTGCCACCCCAGCAGAAAGTTTTGCATAATTTTAATTTAGGAAAGACATTGACCTGAGCTCAGAGCTATAACCTGAGTTCTTATAAAAGGACAATTGTATAAACATGGCTCAAACACCTAGTCTATGAAACACAATGAAGTTACAAAATTAACCAACTGTACAGTTGAGGTGGTATAAAGAAGAAATCTCTGGGCTGGTCCAGTGGCACAACAGTTAAGTTCACATGTTCTGCTTCAGTGGCCCAGGGTTTGAGAGTTTGGATCCCGGTTGCAGACATGGGACCACATGGCAGGCCATTCTGTGGCAGACGTCCCACATATAAAGGAGAGGATGATGGGCAGAGATGTTAGCTCAAGGTGAGTCTTCCTTAGCAAAAAGAGGAGGATTGGGAGCAGATGTTATCTCACGGCTAATCTTCCTCAAAAAAAAAAAAGAAGAAGAAATCTCAGTGCATGCAAGAGAGTAACACACCGAGCAAATGTAACTTACATGGGGAAGGTTTTTAACCAGGAACTATGACTGACTGATTAGCGTAGAATTCATACATAGAGAAAAGAACGAATGAACGTCTGTGGGCAGTGTTTTAAATGCCTCTTATCTCCTCCAATAAGCAGAAATCTCACATTGGGGAAGAACCCATTGAATAGAACTAGAGTGAGATGTTTTCACTCATAGGTTAGCAGTGATTTAACATATGTGAAGTCACATGGGCCCAGGAGGCCCACCTCCATAAGCTGTTGGACCAACTGAGGCAGCAAAGCCATGAGGAAACACTGAAGTTTCACCTGGAAAATGCCCAAGATATTCTGCAGAACATGAAACATTGGTAGGCAGACCAGATTCAAAAAGACAGAAGGGGATGGCCTTAAATCCATAATTAAGGTCAGGTGAAGCCTGCTTAGGAGCCCAGGGGTGTGCCCAGGAAGTTGAAGATGAAAATCTTGCTTCTAACTTCGGAGAATGTTGTGGACTTTGCTGCTCTGTTCTCAGCCAACTCAGGAGGTTCCAGGGAGAATTTTGATCTGAATAGCTTATGGAGGGAGGTTTCAAGGCCGTGTAATTTAAACAAGTGCAGTCAAAGAGATGGCTGCAAGTCAAGAAAGCAGGGCTTCTGGAGTGGTGAGAGTCACTAGGACAGATAGGAGAGATGGGGGGCTGGGGAGGGTGTGGGTGCACCAACAATGCACTCCTCGGGTCCCCAAGATGCCAGATGTCTGGGAAGCAGCTGCCACAATGGCCTTTACCACTGCAGCCAACGCCAATGCCATTTCCCCAACCACCAAGAACACCACCGCAGTAGGCTGGACAGGGAAGTTAGAAGTAGGTTCCAAGTTCACCACTGTGGTCTCAAATCTGGACCTGGGCATGTTGGGATTTGGTCTGATAGGAGTGGCGGGGCAAGAGGAATTACCCTGAGGCAGGGGCATGAAGATCCCTGAGCTCCTCTCCAAGTGCCATTTGTTGCATTTGCATCTGTTGAGCTGAGGTGGATCCCTGCCCCAGAGGTGAGCAGAGGCAGCCCACTACACATGCCACACCACAGGGGGGCCCCACCCCACACAATGCATCCCAGGAGGCTGTCGGACACCACCCCCACTGCTGGTGCCCCTGCACCGGCTGCTGCCAAATTCGTCATCCTCCCTCGGGAGCCCGGCCTGGGCTGGAAGGGGACCGAATGTGGAGGGGCTGAGACACAGTTTGGGCACACTAGCTGCCTGTCAGCCTCCTGCTCCAACCAGGCTGATGACAACTGCCAGGGTACTTTCAGGTCTCAGGGCCCTTTTCCCCATGTAGACCCCGGACAGAGAGTCATCCCAGGGAGCTGGAATGGCCGGCCTCCTTCAGACACAGCAGGCTCCTCCAGAGGATACACCTCTCCCTGTGCCCTGCCACAGTGCACCCAGGGAGAGGGCCAGGGGAAGGCCTGCCTTGGACCTTAGTCATGGATTTCTCTCAAGAGTAGAGCTCTGGGCAGCAGGAGGGCATGGCTTTCGTGAGTCCAGAGTGAACGGAGGTGCCTGCCCATGGAAGGGCAGGCCTGCCAATTTCGCCACTATTTCCACAGGGGGCGTGGCATGCCTAGTGTGGCCACACTCCTTTGGCTAGCGTTCCTGAGCCCTGTTGACTTGTCAAACATTTACTGCTCCCTGTGTTGAAAAGTTGCTTCCTGATGGGAGGCCTTGTTGTTTCAAACAATAAAGGAGGCCCCGGATGATCAGCATGCAGGAGGGATAGCCTTACCCTGCCCCCTGGTCCCTGATGGGCAAAGAGGGGCAGAAAGCTATTTTCAAAGGATGGGAGTGGGACCTGAGCAGAAGGGGAGAAGGGGATGTGAGACACAGTTGTAGAAGTTGGGAACCCCAGTTCATCTGCAGCTGCACCTGGCCACCTCCAGTGGGCTCCCCCACACTTTCAGTGCCACAAGGAACTGTCCCTCAGCAAGCCCGAGGGCCTTTATGAGTCCAGTCACCTTTGCTGTGCATGCGTAGATAGAAAGAACGGTTTTCCCTCCATGGAGTGGGGCTTCCAGAGTGCTAACAGTCAATAGGACCCATGGGATTTGTCAGTCAGTTGGGGAGGGGCGGGTGCACCCACCATCCTCTCTTCATTTCCCTGAGATCCTAGATCTGGTGAGAGTCACTTGAGGTTTCCGTGAGATTAGTGGAGTTCTCCCTGTGTTGTAGGGGGTCTTGTTGAGGTAATGGTTGCCCTCTGTGATATCAGGTCTCGGTGAGGTCAGTGGGGGGGTCTCTATAATGTCACTGGAGGTTTCTTGGAGGTCATGGGAGTTCTTTGTGTGTTCAGGGAGTTCTCTGTGAAGTCAGGAGACCTCGCTTTGAGGGCAGAGGGTGTCACTATGAGGTCAGTGGAGGTCTCTGGGTGATCAGACAGGTCTCTGTGTGGGCATGGGATGTCTCTGAGTGGTCAGGGGGAGTGTCTAAAGTGTCAGGGAATGTCTCTGTTAGGTCAGCTGAGATCTCTATGTGTCCATGAGGGCAGAAGGGGCGTCTATGAGGTCAGAGGTGGTCTCTGTGAGGTCATGGTGTTATCAAAATCAAAGTGTGTTGAATACTTGCGAGTTAAGTTGGCATGAGCACACTAAAGCTATTTGGGGACATAAATCTTGCCTCATTTGTTTGTCATCCAGCCCTTGACTATTGGGGACCACTGATAATGTTGTGCAGTAGCTTCCCTCACTTCGTCCGTAGTAAGTTCACAGAAGGTGTCAGTTCACACAAGGGCAGTGTGGAAATTATTGGTAACTGGAGAAGCTCTCCTGATGGAGTGGCCATTTTTGCAGATGCAGCTGCCACGTTATGTCCTTTTGTGGAATCTGATTCCTCACTATGATGGGCTTTACCCTGGATCCCAGCTACTTTCTTGGGGACCTGTACCGCATCTAGCAGTTTAAGCATCTCCGGCCCATGTCCATGGTTCACTCTGGGGCCCTCTGTGGCTGGAGCTCACTTCTGGGCAAGCATGGCTTAAAGACACATTGGAATCAAGGAGAAGGGCAGCAGGGTTTAAGATATGACAGGATTTTAAAGAAATCTGAGGGGAATCTAGCATCATATCTTGATAGTGCAGTATTGTATTTTGGGATAGCTGGAGGCGTCCTCAGTAAATGGTAGACTAGAGAATTGATGTAGGGGTCCAAACGCTCATAGGTAGGCCCATAGCCAATTTTTTGGCTTTCTTGATTAACAGGCAGGTGGCAGCTACAGATCTCAAGCATGGGGACTATCCTTTCACCGCGGTGTCTAGCTTACCCCCATTCAAAAGGGTCCGCTTATGGTCCCTGTAGTTTATCAGAGAGGCTAATAGCCATGTATCCAATGTTAGGAATCCAAAGAAGGAAAAACCTAGCCATCCCTTTAGACACGTTATACACCTTACTGGCTAAGAAGTTGAACATACTTAAGTCAATTCTGGCTCTACCAGGGGACAGAATCAGATCTGACAGGATTACCATTCACCCTGAACACAATCTAGATGCCAAGTTTAAGTTCAGGTTGTCACCTGTGTTCCTGACCAACCAGCCAGAAGAGCACACGTTCCCACAAAACCCTCCTTGGGTTTGAATGCTTTGATAGGGAGGCTCACAAACTCAGGAAACCTTTCACATATTAAGAGCAGGATGGAAGAGGTGCATAGAGCAAAACATGTGTGGCAGGGAGGAGGAGCTCCCAGAGCCTCTCTGGGTGTGTCACTCTCCCTGAACCTCCTCGTGTTCAACAACGCAAAAGCTGTTTAACTTCCATCCTTTTGGGGTTGAATGGAGACTTCATCACCCAGGCATAGTCGATTCAAACATTGGCTATGGGCAATTCAACAAGAACTTCAGCAAATCTCCCCCACCTCCACAGCTCAAACCAACCACAGGTGTGGGGTGGAGGCGGGGATGGGCGAGAAACTTTGCACCTCCAAATCGCACAATTGGTTTCCCCGGCACCCAGCCCCCACCCTTAGGGCCTTTCCAAGGCTCACCTCGTTAGCATCAACTCAGGTGGCGTTGAAAGGGGCTTGTTAGGAGTAACACCAGACAAACCACTTCACCTTTCTGGCTCTGGACTTATTTGAGGAACTGAGCTCTAAAGTAATTCTCGTAACCAAAGATGCCCCATGTGGCGCTCATATGGGCAATTACAGGAGTTTTAGGTGCTCTGTGCCAGAAACGAAGGGAAGACGTTTACTGTTATAGCCCCAGGAGCGCACAGCGTTGACAGCACTAAGGTCTCGAGCAAATCTAGATTCCCCTGTTCTGAAAACTTACTGATCCCGGGAAAGATTCCTCCTTATGGCTTCTGGCTTCCAGGGGTATATGTTTTACCCAGGGCCAGCCACCTACCTGCTTCCATTTTACCTTTCCTGGCGTGGCACCGCCTGCTCACTCCACCTGTCCTTGGGCCCATAGTTCCGAGTTAGCCCTGCTTGAAACGTGTAGGGGAATCTCTTCCTTCTCAGGGGCTGCTGTATCCTGTGAGAGGGCCATCGGCTCACCTCCCCCACTTTTTGGCCCTTGGATCTCGATTTTCTCTTGTTCCCGGCCTGTGGACGCCCCTAACTTACATAGCATGTCCCTCCCTAGAAGGGGGAGGGGAACGGGGCCTTCTGGTACACACAGCGAGGAATCCTTCAGCGGTTTGGACCCTGTTTCACAGGTCCAGGGCTCCAGAAATCTTTTGGTCTCTCTCTTTCCCTATACCTCCTTCAGTTCACACTTTCCTTCAGAAAGGTTTCCCTTGTGGGCATTCAACACCAAGAACATGGCTCCACTAGGGAGCAAAGATTCAGCCTGCTCTCCTCCTTCCTGCCAAGGTCACCAGGGCCTCCCGGAGCCAACCAGGGGTGGGGGGCGGGGGTGTTCGCTCAGCCCCATCACATCCCACCTGTAGTCAAGGGAAACTGCCACAGCTCGGTCTTCTTTGATCCCTTCCCTCCGTGGGGATAGTTCGGACAATCCTGCCACCAACACCCTTCCTGTTGGCAGCCCCACAATGGTTAGCCCCAGCAGTTGTTGGTGGCCTCCTGGCCCCTCGGTGGGGGCCGGGGTTACTCACCCATGGCATATGCCTCCTTTCCCTCAGGTTACCTTGAGGAGACTGGCGGGCCACAGCGAGCAGGGCGGCCTGCCTTTTCATCTTCTTGTCTTCCTTTTCATCCTCAGCTTCAACCTGGTTATTGAGCACCCTCCACGCAGGCCCTCGTAGCTGTGCAGGACTGGGTAGCAGGACCGATGGCCAACTTTTGGAGTTTCCCACGGGTGTCTGGAGCACTTCTGAGATCTGAAATACGGATTCAGGATCACTGTACTGCCCCGGGCCTCCAGGTCCCAATTTGTGTATCGCCTGAGGCAGTCCTGCGGCCTCTGGAATGAAGGGGTGGGGAGCGCCCTCCTCAGGGTCCTATTGGACCTCTCTTAATTTAGGCCACGTAATGGGTGGCTGGCTTACTCTTTGCATGGCTTTCAAAAGCAGACCCCAAAAATATCCTCCCTTTCCTCGATGCTCAGGATCATTGGGATTCCACCCTGGCTCAGTCTCTGGCACAGCCTGTCCACCAGGCCTGCAGATGTCCAATCCCGGGTCATCTTCCTTCCCTGCTTGTTCTTCTGGCTTCAAACAGAACGGATGACTTTTCCTCAGGCATGAGGATTGTAGTCGTCAACAGGCTTGGACTATCTGCCCAGGTTGGATCACGAGTGTGAAAGATTCCCTTCGTCGGGCTTATGGACTCCTCTGGGTCAGCGCTCAGTCCTTTCGTGTGTGCCTTCCAATCACACAGGTCAGAGGTGGAAAAGGGGACGTGCACATCAATAAGCGTCCCCTCCCCGTCAGGCACCTGTCTCAGGGGTGGTATCCCAGGTGTGTCACTCGTTCCTAATCTGGCTGTACACTCTGGAAGAGGAGGGGGAAGGCTCTCTGCCTGTGGCAGCGTCCAGGTCCCCGTAGGGGGATGGGGGGGTGGGGGAGAACAGCAAGGGTTTTGGCCCTGTGCCGGCCTCTGGCTCAAGCAGGGGTGAGGTAGGGGGATGAGGTGGAGGTGCCCCAGGGCTCACCAGCTTGCTGGCCTAATGGTGGGGCCGAAGAAGCTGGAGTACGTGAGTGAGGCGGACTCCTAGATGGGCTTTCCTTAGTATTTGCACCCTCCCTCCAGATTCCACCAGCCCTGTGACAGTCTGCACATTGGGTTGCCCATCCATCTCTGATGGACCTACTCCTGCTGCCCACAAACGTACAACCACCCTGGACGCCTGTCGTGCTGAAGTGGCACGCGGCTGGTTAGGATCCAGGGTGGAGCCTCGGGTGGAGAGGCAGTCACTACTTGTCTGGATAGTGTTGCTGAAGCCAGAGGTTCCAATCGGAGAGTGGTTTTCAAGGAAAACTCGGAGTCCTCAATTGTCTGTGACGATCTCTATGGATGTTCGGGGCTGGGCACATTTCTATTCCTCTCTTTATTCTTTGGACCCTTGCGTGGTGGATTCAAGGCATGACTCCTTGTGATTTTAGGGAACAGTGTGTGGTTAGGGACACTGAAACACGCTTTGATTTTGGTAACACCGTGACCTCACAGAGACCACCTCTGACCTCATAGACGCCCCTTCTGCCCTCATGGACACATAGAGATCTCAGCTGACCTAACAGAGACATTCCCTGACACTTTAGACACTCCCCCTGACCACTCAGAGACATCCCATGCCCACACAGAGACCTGTCTGATCACCCAGAGACCTCCACTGACCTCATAGTGACACCCTCTGCCCTCAAAGCGAGGTCTCCTGACTTCACAGAGAACTCCCTGAACACACAAAGAACTCCCATGACCTCCAAGAAACCTCCAGTGACATTATAGAGACCCCCCCACTGACCTCACCGAGACCTGATATCACAGAGGGCAACCATTACCTCAACAAGACCCCCTACAACACAGGGAGAACTCCACTAATCTCACGGAAACCTCAAGTGACTCTCACCAGATCTAGGATCTCAGGGAAATGAAGAGAGGATGGTGGGTGCACCCGCCCCTCCCCAACTGACTGACAAATCCCATGGGTCCTATTGACTGTTAGCACTCTGGAAGCCCCACTCCATGGAGGGAAAACCGTTCTTTCTATCTACGCATGCACAGCAAAGGTGACTGGACTCATAAAGGCCCTCGGGCTTGCTGAGGGACAGTTCCTTGTGGCACTGAAAGTGTGGGGGAGCCCACTGGAGGTGGCCAGGTGCAGCTGCAGATGAACTGGGGTTCCCAACTTCTACAACTGTGTCTCACATCCCCTTCTCCCCTTCTGCTCAGGTCCCACTCCCATCCTTTGAAAATAGCTTTCTGCCCCTCTTTGCCCATCAGGGACCAGGGGGCAGGGTAAGGCTATCCCTCCTGCATGCTGATCATCCGGGGCCTCCTTTATTGTTTGAAACAACAAGGCCTCCCATCAGGAAGCAACTTTTCAACACAGGGAGCAGTAAATGTTTGACAAGTCAACAGGGCTCAGGAACGCTAGCCAAAGGAGTGTGGCCACACTAGGCATGCCACGCCCCCTGTGGAAATAGTGGCGAAATTGGCAGGCCTGCCCTTCCATGGGCAGGCACCTCCGTTCACTCTGGACTCACGAAAGCCATGCCCTCCTGCTGCCCAGAGCTCTACTCTTGAGAGAAATCCATGACTAAGGTCCAAGGCAGGCCTTCCCCTGGCCCTCTCCCTGGGTGCACTGTGGCAGGGCACAGGGAGAGGTGTATCCTCTGGAGGAGCCTGCTGTGTCTGAAGGAGGCCGGCCATTCCAGCTCCCTGGGATGACTCTCTGTCCGGGGTCTACATGGGGAAAAGGGCCCTGAGACCTGAAAGTACCCTGGCAGTTGTCATCAGCCTGGTTGGAGCAGGAGGCTGACAGGCAGCTAGTGTGCCCAAACTGTGTCTCAGCCCCTCCACATTCGGTCCCCTTCCAGCCCAGGCCGGGCTCCCGAGGGAGGATGACGAATTTGGCAGCAGCCGGTGCAAGGGCACCAGCAGTGGGGGTGGTGTCCGACAGCCTCCTGGGATGCATTGTGTGGGGTGGGGCCCCCCTGTGGTGTGGCATGTGTAGTGGGCTGCCTCTACTCACCTCTGGGGCAGGGATCCACCTCAGCTCAACAGATGCAAATGCAACAAATGGCACTTGGAGAGGAGCTCAGGGATCTTCATGCCCCTGCCTCAGGGTAATTCCTCTTGCCCCGCCACTCCTATCAGACCAAATCCCAACATGCCCAGGTCCAGATTTGAGACCACAGTGGTGAACTTGGAACCTACTTCTAACTTCCCTGTCCAGCCTACTGCGGTGGTGTTCTTGGTGGTTGGGGAAATGGCATTGGCGTTGGCTGCAGTGGTAAAGGCCATTGTGGCAGCTGCTTCCCAGACATCTGGCATCTTGGGGACCCGAGGAGTGCATTGTTGGTGCACCCACACCCTCCCCAGCCCCCCATCTCTCCTATCTGTCCTAGTGACTCTCACCACTCCAGAAGCCCTGCTTTCTTGACTTGCAGCCATCTCTTTGACTGCACTTGTTTAAATTACACGGCCTTGAAACCTCCCTCCATAAGCTATTCAGATCAAAATTCTCCCTGGAACCTCCTGAGTTGGCTGAGAACAGAGCAGCAAAGTCCACAACATTCTCCGAAGTTAGAAGCAAGATTTTCATCTTCAACTTCCTGGGCACACCCCTGGGCTCCTAAGCAGGCTTCACCTGACCTTAATTATGGATTTAAGGCCATCCCCTTCTGTCTTTTTGAATCTGGTCTGCCTACCAATGTTTCATGTTCTGCAGAATATCTTGGGCATTTTCCAGGTGAAACTTCAGTGTTTCCTCATGGCTTTGCTGCCTCAGTTGGTCCAACAGCTTATGGAGGTGGGCCTCCTGGGCCCATGTGACTTCACATATGTTAAATCACTGCTAACCTATGAGTGAAAACATCTCACTCTAGTTCTATTCAATGGGTTCTTCCCCAATGTGAGATTTCTGCTTATTGGAGGAGATAAGAGGCATTTAAAACACTGCCCACAGACGTTCATTCGTTCTTTTCTCTATGTATGAATTCTACGCTAATCAGTCAGTCATAGTTCCTGGTTAAAAACCTTCCCCATGTAAGTTACATTTGCTCGGTGTGTTACTCTCTTGCATGCACTGAGATTTCTTCTTCTTTTTTTTTTTTGAGGAAGATTAGCCGTGAGATAACATCTGCTCCCAATCCTCCTCTTTTTGCTAAGGAAGACTCACCTTGAGCTAACATCTCTGCCCATCATCCTCTCCTTTATATGTGGGACGTCTGCCACAGAATGGCCTGCCATGTGGTCCCATGTCTGCAACCGGGATCCAAACTCTCAAACCCTGGGCCACTGAAGCAGAACATGTGAACTTAACTGTTGTGCCACTGGACCAGCCCAGAGATTTCTTCTTTATACCACCTCAACTGTACAGTTGGTTAATTTTGTAACTTCATTGTGTTTCATAGACTAGGTGTTTGAGCCATGTTTATACAATTGTCCTTTTATAAGAACTCAGGTTATAGCTCTGAGCTCAGGTCAATGTCTTTCCTAAATTAAAATTATGCAAAACTTTCTGCTGGGGTGGCAATTACTCCCAACTCAAATTATAGTTCCATTATTGTGCTTTGCTAATAATCACCCCATTCCCAGGCCTCTAATGTAGGGGACCAGGGTTCAACCCAAGAAACTTACCATCACTGTGCAGTTAGATGGATTCTTCCTGCAGATATCTGGTATAGGTACCATTTCTTGGTTTGAAAGGTTACTTCTTCTGCCTAAATTAAAAAATAAATTTCTCAAGACGCATTAGGGAACCAAAATGTTGTACAGTATGCAAACCAAATATTGACCCTTACACAGGGCAAGAATGTGAAATGGAGCTATGCACTAGTGTCTAGAAACATGTTTTAGGGCACTGTCAATTACAAAATGTTTTCAAGATTGAAGAGAAAACTAAGACGGATTTTGGTAAGGTTAAGAGAGAAGAAATCATCAAGGGGAAGGGATGAAGGCAAAGTTCACAATATGAAACTTTCGATCCAAAGAGGACATAAACTATACATAAAAGACATTGATAAATGCTAGGAATAATGACAACATTGAGAATTTTTCCCCACTGGATTCCCATACTTTCCTGAAAAGACCGTTGACTTAAGGAAATCTGTAGTTGGCATTACCAAGGTCCTGATCCCTCACTGACTAGGCTTCTCCTCATAGTGAACACACATGCCTGGAGCTTACCCAGCCTCAGGCCTTATGGGAATCCCCTTTCTTCCCTCCACAACTCCTTTCCTTGCTCCAATGGGAAATTGTGTCTTATTTGCAGAGCTGCCACCCTGTTCATGGCAAAAAGCCACTTGAATTTTGAACTGTGTTTTAAGAACCATACATATTCCTCAAGTCAAGCACAGTATCTCAATGAACAACTAAGTGAGCATTGAAGAAAACCTTGTAAATCCTTGAGCAGAGCAGGAGGAACACCGTGACACCAAGCCAAAAGCATTGAGGAACTCGTGGATGTGCACGAGCAAGCTCACAGAGTAAAGATTCCCAGTGTTTTCAACAAGGGAGGAATTAAATATTTCTAGTTAATCCAGAGTAACCTAAGTTTATGTTGCCTGCTATTTTTTCTACTGTGGTCTCAAACTCTGAGTTTGCTGATTAGAACAGAATAATTACTTAGGAATTGTTTAATCTTATTGTTTAGTTATTTAAAAAAATCCATTGAGTTTTCAGCACTGTTCTGGGTGCTGGCAATAGAGCAGCAACAAAGACATGAAATTGTGGTCAAGAAGACTATATTCTAGTGAAGGGACAAATTACATGTCACTAAATCAATAAATAAACAGATTACCTTCTCGTAGTTGTGTTATGAAAGAATAAAAATGAGAGCTGAGAGGGGAGCATGATATGTGGAAACTTCTCTGGATACTCGTTGAGTAAATAAGTCCTTATTGACAGACTCAACAACAGAGAGAAGATGAATGATGTTCTCCAGCATCACACCTCTGTATAGCTTTCTCTGGGATGCGCCCACCAAGGCCTATTCTTCCTGGGTGAAGTCCACAACCACATCCATGAAGGTCGCTGATTCCTAAAACATTGTGGACATTCTGGTTCAGACAGGGACATCTCTACCAGAGTCCAGGGGCAGAAAGTTGACATGATAGAGTTGGGGAAATGAGGCTGTAGGTATAGAAAGCTCAAGTCCTCTTTGGGGTTCTAGCCAAATGCTTCCCTGTGCTGATCTGGAATGTGTTATTCATGCATAACTACAAACGTATATACAGTCTGTACACAGCCTTAATACATACTAGCTTCATTATAAGGGAATATCACATGATGTGCAATGTGAAATAAACTGGACATTTCCCAAAAATATGGCAAATCTCATTTACAGACTGGCGCGTTTAATATAGTTTATTGGTTGTCAACTTAAGAATAGACTCTCCTCACCAATTTAAAGTAAATCACAGACTCATCACATATCAGGCAATATCAATCGCCTGTGACATACAACTGTGATTATGTGTAAACACTTCCCCTATAGGAACCTTACCTTTCTCCTTTGTGAAATGGTTTAACAACCTCTTACAAATGTTGACAGATCCAATGAGCTAATTTGCAAAGCACTTCCTTTATATCAAACACTCAATACACATAAGTAATAAGTATGTTATTTGAATGGAGCCATGCTGACCATTCTGCAGAATGGAACAGACTTAGAGAACACGGATCGGCAGGTGCAGCCTCTGTCTCTTATCTCTACACATTCCCTGTGTTCACTAGAAGGTAGAAGGACAGATGGTCCAGAAACACAACCCAAGGGTCCCTGATAATTCTGTACAGAAGGATGGCCCTAGCCTGCCCCACCTACAGTGAGGTTTCCATTGTCAATTTTCTCTGGGACCTCCAAGCATCTGTTATCATTGTAGTTTAGTCCTATGCATCTGATAACAGGTAACAGAAGCCTCTCAATTGTATATGGTCACTCCAGGAGCCCCCAGATGGCCACAGAACCCTCCACCCCATCCCCCACCCCGCCCCTCATCCCCTGCCTGCTGAGCTGTGCTCACCCCACCCCAGCTCCGACCCCCCCAAAGTGAGTCTGCCCCACCTGAAGAGTCCACAGCTGCCCCATAGAGACAGCAGCCGAGCCTGAGACCAAGTCTGAGAAGTCTGACCGTGACAGCAGTGCCTGCCATAAGACTTGGATGCCTTCAGTGGCAGGAACACCCTCTTCAGGCCTCACGCAGGCTGAAGACCCCGCCCCAAAGATTCAGGGCAAGAGCAAATTGCAGCGGCAGGCCCGCTGCTCCATGGCCTGAGGGCTGAAAGGAGTCGCAGTCACTGCTGCTTGTAGTGCTTAGGAGAACACCGGTGTATCAACCCTTTCCTCTATCGTGCCCGTCGCCACGCACACGCACATCACGCTGTGCGTCCCTCCACGCCCCTCCCCTCACGCCCCTCCCCACGCCCACCACGCTCTGCATTCCTCCACGCCCCTCCCCTTCCTCCCGGCGTCCTCCACGCTCTGACCCTGCAGGCATGCTGCCAGGCTAAAGTGGGTTTAATTAATGGCGCCTGAGGCCAGCTCCTGAGGGCTCCTGAGGCAGCTTGAAACCCAGCAAAAGCTCCCTGGCTGATAAAAGTTCAGGGGCTAAGATGGAAATACTGGGATCCGGGTAGGTGGAACTTGCGTTTTCAAAGCCACCTTTCCCTCCATCCCTTCCATCTGGTCGGGCTGCTGGAACCCTCACAGTGGAGAACTCCCAGCTGAGTGGTCTACACTTTGGTCATGCCTCATAGAAGAACAGCCCCAGCCATAGTATTAAAAGGAGGAAACATCACAGCAGACAGCTCTAATTCCTGCACTATAGACAGGAAACGCAGAAGCCCAGTAAGTGACCCCCTAAGCCCCTTCTCTGAGGCCCCACTCAGTGGGTCCACAGGACCTCCTTACCCACCATGGGCCTCTTGGCCTAGTTAACACAGGCAACAGGACCAGAAGTTCCCAGTGTTTTTTCCCAAAATGTTAGTGTGGTTTTATCTGGGCCACTGTATTTTGGGGTCTCTTTGTTAGAACAGCTTAACCTACACCTTAGCTAATATACCCTTCCCCAGGTCATCTGACTGATAAATCAGATGGAACTCTTCATTGTTACACAACATTGACCGTGTTCCAGATGCTTGTCACTTTCAATTTCACTGTTAGGTAGTACTTATTAGAGGTTTTTGGGTGAAAAGTAAAATTCACAGAGCCCAGCGTATGAAGAGTGTGCTGTTAAATGATTCCTCCAGAATCTCCAGATGTTCCTTTTGGGTTAAGACAGGCCATCAGAGAATTGCACACCTGGGCTGTCTTGATCTGGTTCCTTGGAGAATTGCTCTGTGGATCTGAGCCTTGGCCCCGCGCCATCGGCCCGCAGCCCACACTGAGGAGTGCCGCAAACAACCCCGTGAGCCCCACTGCTTCATTGCCTGGAGGATGTGATTGAGGATGGGGTTTGCTGCCCTTTGTGTGGACCCAAGAAAGTAGTTTCTTTCAGACCTTGTACCAGGAATAGCCGTGCTTCTCCTGAGCAACTGGCTTGTTTTGTTTTTGTGAACACGTTAAATTGTGTAACTGTGTGTGTCTTTCAAAGCCATCTAAAATCCTTTGGGAACAAGGCAGGGTATAAAATAAAGCTATTCAGAGTTTAGACCAAGCTCCCTATTTAACACATTATATTCCTTTTGGAAAAGTCGCTTCATTTGGCTGACTTTCTTTGCTTGTAAGTTAGAGATAATGAGTTCTTCGTGTGAAGAGAGTGTAAATTAATATTTTTAAAGCACTCAGAGTTCCCTCAATGCAAGTCATTATGGAAACTAACACTAATATTTAATTTCTTTAAATCTCTGCTATTTTGTAATTCCCTCTCTTTTTATGTCATTCCTGAACTTTGCTTGCTCATTCATTTACTTGGCAAATTTGAGGATGTAACAGTGCACCAAACACCCTGGAAGGATACAGATTAAAAAGCCTGGATTGTGCTTTCCAGTAGCATGAAGAGTTGAGGGTGTGTTTTCCACTAAATTAGAGATTTAAATAACAAGAAAACAATAAATGAATAAGTAAATAAATATCTTACTTATAAAATTCTGTGGTTGCAGTGAAGAAAAGAAATAGGGAACAGTGGGAAAGGATGATAGTTCTAGAGGTGGAGATGGAAGGTGCCTGTAAGAAGGCAACTTTCAAGCAAAGCCCTGGAGAATAAAAAGGAACAACTGTGCTAAGAGCTGAGGAAATAAGTCTTAAGGCATGAGAGGGTTTGGCAGCGTGATGGATCTGAAAACAGACAGTGGCATGACAGTAAGCAAGGACAAAGGAGGAGTTTGGAGAGAAGGTCAGGGACCAGGCCATTTAGGGCCTTAAAGGCCAGAGCATGGGGCCTGTATGTTCTCTTACCTTCCATAGGATGCCTCTTGAAGCACTTTATGGGCCAGAGTGACGTGGTATGAGTGAGGTTTTAAGGAGATAATTTTGTTTGTATCTCTAGTGTGAGATAATCTCACGTAATAAGGGAAATGTTGAGGCGAGGTAAGCACTGAGGTTAGGATAGGGGAACACAGAGGAGGCGTCCTCTGGGAGTTCTCAATTTGGTTGTTGAGCAAGACTTCCTGAAGTATATGGTAGCTGAGCTGAGATGTGGAGAAATGAGTAAGAGTTCGCCAAGGGAAGGGAAGGAAGGGTGAACTAGACAATGAGCTACATGACTGAATGTACAGAGATATGTGACAGCACGGTAAGGATGCTGTTGTATTTAAGCATCAAGTAAAACAGAGTGTGAGGGGAGATGAAGCTGGAGAGGAGGCTAAAGATTGGACCATGGAGAACCTTGAGTGTCTAATACTTTCTTCCCCATTCCATGGCTGGCAGGTGGGAGGGAGCTGGGTCCCATCTCCTAACATTTTTATGAGAATTATTTGCGAAAATAATTGCTGCAACCTCTTAAATAAAAGCTTACTTCCCCCCATACTTTCTTTGAAATAAGGCCCCTTGGAGTACAGGTGGCCATGAGCAACTCTTCTGCAACCTGAGATGGAGAAGTTGGGAGAAGGTTAGTCATCTTCACCTTTGCCTGTACCTTGTCACCTCCTATCACCGCCTGCTCCTTTCCCTGGCTCTTGTCATCTCCAGACCTCTGCAGGGGGAGTTGCTGGTAGGTGCCCATCCCACTTCCTAATGAATGTGGGTGTACTTAGTAAAATGCTGACAGATATGACGTGTTAGGATAAGTGCTAATGGCACTAGATTTAGAGTCAGGAGCTGGTCCTAGGCCTTCTGCTTAGTAGGTGAGTGACCTTGAGCAGGTCACTTAATTTCTGGGAGCCATTTCCTCACATATATATAAAGGGGGAAGTATCTACCTCCCTGAGTTGTTGTGAGGATTAAATGAAAAGTTGAATATATGCAAAGCGCTTACACAGTGCCTGCTTAGTAAATTATAGATGTTATTGTTGTTCATAGTAGGGAAATAGTAATCAAAAGGGAAAGCAGACTCAAAGTTCTTTTCTGAACACTGATCATGGAAGACTAGGAAATGGAGAAGCTACTGAAAAACATAAGGTAATTGACCTTGGCTAAATCACTTAACTCGTTTCGTCATCCAAACTGTGGGGGTTACAATTTCCCTTTTGGGTAATGTATTGGATATTTATAAGGAATAGATGCTATTATAGATGCAAAAATTTTTTGAAAACTGAGTATTTTCTTGTTTTGCTTACAATGTTAATCTGGATCCTCCAAGAGATGACAAGGATTTTGGCGGGGAAATATTTCAGAGAGAAATTGTGGTGGAAGTTAGAGAAGCTGGCAGGGCTGTCAGACTGTGATGGAGGTCTGACTTGAGGAAAGGAAAGTTTGGCAACGGGGTACAAACCTTGAACCAAAGTCAACCAATAGAGGAATCCTGCAGCTCACATCTTTCAGGAAGAGGGCAGCCAAGCTATCCCTGCTGAGCTCAGTAATGGGCTGGGAAGAGCTTGTGGAAGGCGTGGCCTCAGCACAAAGAAGTGATGGATTTCAGAGCAGCAGCTGGGGCCATTGGTCAGTTCTGCTCCCTGTAGCTGGTATGTTCTTGTGGCCACCACATTTACTATGATGAAGAATCTATTTTCTTACCAGGAGAATATATCGTTTTGCAACTAAGACTTTTTGTTCTGATCCCCCTTCATATGTAAGAGAACTCATCCCGGCAAGTCCACTGCAGCCATTCTTCCAGTGAAGGTCAACAAATAGTGTGCAGTGCTCTGATAATGAGCTAAAGGAACTTGTGGGCATGGGCACTGCTTTTATCTTAAGCACGTTCTTGAAAGAGCTAACGGGGAAGGTGTTAGTGTTCTCTCTTAGAGCTGGTATGTTTTCTTTCTTGATACAAAATAGCATTTATTAATAATTTCCTCTGTATCCACTGACGTTTTTATCCAATCAGCCACCCTATGCCTTTCGATTGGAGCATTTAGTCCATTGACATTTAAAGTAGCTATTGATAAGAATGTACTTATTGCCATTTTGTTGCTTTTTTTTTCTGGGTGTTTTAGTAATTCTTCTCAGTTCCTTTCTTCTCTTGCTCTCTTCCCTTATAGTTTGACGGCTTTCTTTAGTATTATGTTTGGGTTCCTTTCTATTAATTATTCGTGTATTATAGGTTTCTGGTTTGTCATTACCACAAGGTTCATATATTATAGCCTACATGTATCGTAAATCAATATTGAGTTGCTGGTCTCTTTAATTTGACCTCTTGCTGAAAGCTCTACTCTTTTGTGTGTGTGTGTGTGTGTGTGTGTGTGTGTGTGTGTGTGAGGAAGATTAGCCCTGAGCTAACATCTTCTGCCAATCCTCCTCTCTTTTTCTGAGGAAGACTGGCCCTGAGCTAACATCCATGCCCATCTTCCTCTACTTTATATGTGGGACGCCTGCCACAACATGGCTTGACAAGCGGTGCATGGGTCCACACCTGGGATCTGAACTGGCAAAGCCCGGGCCACTGAAGCAGAACACGTGAACTTAACCACTGCACCACTGGGCTGGCCCTAAAAGCTCTACTCTTTTACTCCCCTCATCCCACATTTTCTGTTTTTGATATCATATCTAACCTCTTTTTTTCTGCATGTGTATCCATTACCCTCTTATCATGGAAATAGATAATTTTAAATACTTTTGTCTTTTGACCTTCATATTAGCTGCTACATTTATTGTATATTTGCCTTTACCAGTGATTTTATTGTTGTTTTAAAAATTAATTTTCTTATTCCTATTTGTGGTCTTATCTTTTCCACTTGAGCAAGTCCCTTTAGCATTTCTTGTAAAGCTAGTTTCTTGGTGATAAACTCCTTTAGTTTTTGCTTGTCTGGGAAACTATCTCTCCTTCCATTCTGAGTGATCAGCTTGCTGGGTAGAACATTCTTGGCTGTAGGTTTTTTTCCTTTCAGCACTTTAAATATATCGTGCCGCTCCCTTCTAGCCTGTAAAGTTTCTGCTGAGAAGTCAGCAGATAACATTATGGGGTTTCCTCTGTATGTAACTTGTTGCCCTTCTCTTGTGGCTTTTAGGATTCTCTCTCATCTTTAATTCTTGACCTTTCAATTATAACGTGTCTTGGTGTGGGCCTCCTTGGGTTTCTCTTATTTGGTGCTGTCTGTGCTTCCTGTACTTGGATGTCTGTTTCCTTCCTTAGGCTAGGAAAGTTTTCAGCTATGATTTCTTCAAACAGATTCTCTGCACCTTTGTCTCTCTCTTCTCCTCCTGGGACACGTATAACACAGATATTAGTATGCTAGATGTTGTCCCAGAGGTCCCTTAGGCTGCCCTCACTCTTTTTGAATTTTTATACTTTTATCTGTTCAGCTTGTGTGATTTCCTCTAGTCTTTCATCCAGCTTGCTGATCCATTCTTCTGTATCTACTCTGCTATTGAGTACCTCTAGTGAAGGTTTCATTTGTGGTATTGCATTCTTCATTTCTGATTGATCCTTTTTTATCTTTTCCAATTCTTTGTTGATGTTCTCACTGGGTTCTTCTCCCAAGATCAATGAGCATCCTTATGACTCTTTGTTTGAACTCTTTGTCAGGTAGATAGTTTATTTCTGCTTCATTTAGTTCTTTTTCTGGGGTTTTATCATGTTTCCTTACTTGGAATGTATTCCTTTATCTCCTCATTTTGCCTCTTTCTCTGTGCTTATATCTATGTATCAGGTATGTCAGCTACATCTCCTGATCTTGGAGAGGTGGGCTTATATAAGAGATGCCTTATGAGGTCCAGCAGTTTGCTTCCCTCTCATCACCAGTTCCAAATGTTCCGGGAGTGTCCCCTCTGTGGGCTATATGCGCCCTTCTGTTCGTGTTGCTCTTGCTGCAGGTGCCTGGGGAGGCTAGGGTTAAGGCTGCTCCCAGTTGGCCGTGAAGCATCTCTGCTAGAAGGTGGTCTTTTTCTCTCCAGAAAGGAATTTCTGCCTCTTCCACCTCAGTCAGCCCTGTCCCTTTTTGTGGGGGTTCTTTTTATCCAGTTTTCAGTTCTCTCTTAGGAGTAATTTTTCCAAGGGTAGTTGTAGATTTGTTGTGTCCACGGGAGGAGGTGTGTTCAGAGTCTGCCTATGCCACCATCTTGACCTAAAGTGGTAACTTTGAGTAAAGTTGGGCTGGGAAGTCCTTTTAGGCTGCATCTCAGAGTGCTATACTCCTGTATCCGGGATGATTCCTTGCCAACATCCATGTACAAACATGCCCTAATGTGTGTTAAACAGGCAGACCTCCTTTGACCCCAGATTCCTCTCCATTTCCCATTCTGTTTCTCTGCTCCGTTCAAGCTGACTCTCCTCAGGTTCTCTCCTGAACCAATTCAGGAGTTTTCTTCACACCACTTCACTGAAATGGCTTTTTCCAGGTCACCAATGATTTCCATTTTGCTAAATTCAAGGCTAAGTTTTTGCTTTCATCTCACTCAACTTTCAGCAGCATTTGACACAGATTATACAATTGAACACTCCCTCCTTCTTGAAACACTTTCCTCTGGATTTCCAGACACCCCTTCTCTCCTGGATTCCCTCCCCCTATCTCTCCCTCCTCCTGCTCCTGCTCCTCCACCGCATCTCTAGTAATACTCCCTTATCGTTCCTGTGTGCTCTCTCTTCTCAGAGGAGTAAATATTTTTCCTATTACCTTAGTGGCTACCCTAGTTTATCAAGGTCTAACATTAATTAGTATTTATACCTTCTTCCCAGAGAGTGCAAGAATCCCATATACCTCTTTCTGACTTCTCGATTATTATTGTTGTGTACTTAAATTATCATATAGCTATAAAACTACAAACGTAATATATGAAAATATATATTTGAAGCCTATCACGTATTATCTTTGTTTTATAGATTATTTATTTGGAGCTACCCACATATTTATTAATTTTGCTGTTCCTAAGTTGTTCCTACTTCTCCATCCTGAGATTTTCTCCCTTTCTCTCAAAAAATACCCTTCACTATTGTCTTTTAATTTGATATTTTAGGGGAGCAAGAAATTTTCCTCTTCCTTCTTGGTTCTTCTTTGCTGGTCTAAGAATTAAATTGACATGAGAAAGAACAACAGGAGAAAATCAAAGAAAGTTAAGAACATGTATACGTGGGAGAAGCCCAGGAAAACTGAGTAATTCACCAAAATGTCTGGAGCCACCATCTTAAATACCTTAAATACTACAGCTAAAGACAAACGAGGGTTTTGTGGGTAGTGCTTTGAGACTTCAAAGGGGAGGGAGGCAATTCACTAAGAGAAGGAAAAGCACATATTTGGTCAAGAAATGTTTGCCATGTTTGGCGGAGACTGTGGGACATGAGGAGGGTTTTGATCAAATGAGCCTTGCTAGGCTCCTCCCTGTCTACCACACCTAATACATATTACACTATAGTTATCTATGGTGAGAGCTCCTTCCTGGAACAGGCCTTCTATCTTAAATTCCTTTAGGAAGTTAGGGGGAAAGTCAAAGGATCTTCTTGGTCTTTAGTTCTTAAAAATAATCAAGCCAAAAATACACATTTTGAGGTAGCAAATTGTGCTCTCCCGCAATACGTTAATGATAAATTTCAGTTTTTGTTTTTCCAGAAATGTTTTTTGTTTTCTAGTTTTTTCAAAAGATATTTTCGTTTTGTTTACAGTTCTTGGGTTTGTCATTGTATTGTTTCAGCACATTAAAGCTATTTTTCCCACTGTGATCCAGCTCCCATTTTTGCTGTTGAAAAATGAGATATCAGTTGAATTTGTTCTTTCTCTCTTTCCTTATTTCCTCCTCTCCTTCCTGTTTTTGCCCCCTCCTGACTGCTTTCAGGTTTTCTCTTTGTCTTTTCATTCCTCTCCTTTTTGTGATTTTATTATAATCACTGTAGATGTGGAATTTGTTTTTTGTTGTGCTTGTCATCCACTGAGCTTATTGTCTCTATGGAGTAGTCATTCATCAGTTTAAAAAATGTTTAGTCATTTTCAGTTCAATATTGCTGCTGCCCATTTGTCCCTTTAACCTGTGGTAATCGCTGAATGCATTTTAGAATTATTTCTATTTCATTCTCATGGTCTCTCTCTCTCTCTTCTTCAAAATTTTGCCTCTTTGGACTTTATTCTGGATTTCTTTCCAACAATCTATCCTGCTTATTAATTTTTCCTTAGCTGTCTCTAAGATGTGCACTTTCGAACACATCAATTGACTTCTTAATATTATTTTACTTGTCAGTTTTAGAATTTTTATTTTCATTTCTCCAAATTTACTTTGTCTTTTTTAAAGATATGTTCCACTTCTCCACCAGAATTTATTTTAAAGATTTTATTTTTTTCCTTTTTCTCCCCTAAGCTCCCCGGTACATAGTTGTATATTCTTCACTGTGGGTCCTTCCAGTTGTGGCATGTGGAATGCTGCCTCAGTGTGGTTTGATGAGCAGTGCCATGTCTGCACCCAGGATTACGAACCAGCGAAACACTGGGCTGCCTGCAGTGGAGCGCATGAACTTAACCACTCGGCCACGGGGCCAGCCCCTCCACCAGAGCATTTAAACTTGTCTTTTATCCTCCTGAATCTTGTAACACAATTATATAAAGCTAGTGTCAGGAGATCAGCTGGGCTGAGAGAGAGACAGCTGAACTGCCAGGTGACAGAGTGACTGATTAAAAAAACAAACCCAAAATGAAGGAGTTAAGCCTTTAATCACTTACTGTGATGGTATAAGCAAGAAACTAGAACTGGAATTTTAGTCTCCTTCTATTTAATTTTCTCCCATGGAATGGCTCACTGGTTGAGGGTCATGTGGATCAGCACAGATATGTGGGTCATCTCACTGTTTGGAGAGCCCCAGACAAAAGGGTTAATTTTTTTTCTCTAGATGCTGGGGGCTAGGAGGGATAGGATAGGAGTGGAGAAGTGTGGGGTACTGAGTCAGAGAGGGAAAAAGTGTCTTCAAGTCTTTCCCTCTTCCCTTCATAGGAAATGTCTAGCAGAGATGCCTGAGGAAGAACTCCGTTGGTGGCCTCAGAGAAAGAGACCTGGGAATGGAGGTGCCAGGGCTAGGAATGCAAATATGGGAAGTGCTGCGTGTTCATGAAGCACTGTGTTGAGTGCTCCCCAAGCACTTTGCTGAGTGCTCCACAGGCAGGTAGTCTGCTGAGTGCTGACCAGGTACTGTGCTGAGTGCTCACCTGACAGGCAATATGCTGAGTCCTCACCAGATAGGAATTGTGCTGACTGCTCACCAGCCTCTCTGCTGAATGCTCACAATGTAGGCACTATGCTGAGTACTCACCTGTTGTTACTGTGCTGAACGCTCACCAGGCAGACACTGTGCTTATCACTCACCTGGTGTGAGCTTTGTGAATGTTCACCAGGCACTGTGCTGAGAGCTCACCACGCAGGCATTGCGCTGAGTGCTCACCAGGAAGGCACTAGGCTGAGTGAGCACCATGCAGAGTGCTGAGTTCTCACAGGTGTCAACGAAAATAATCCATAACCAATCTATAAATGAAAATTTGGGTGAGTTCATTCTGAGCTAAAATGTGAGGACCATGGCATAGGGCCTTTCTTCCCAAAGGAAGAAAGGGCACCAAAGAAGTGGGGTGCGCAGAGTGGTTATATACCCCCAAACAGGATATTTCACATAGAATTGAAATGTCCTTTTACAATAGTCGTGAGACTGCTCTGTCGGCACGGCGATTGATGGAAACAGCAGGTAGGTCTGCTGTCTCGGTGAACACAGCAGGGTGGCAGGTCTGCTGTCTTGAGCTGGGTGGTCACAGGTGAGCTGGGTGGTCAAAGATGAGCACAGCAATCAGTTCCTAGCCTAAGGAAAGATGCTTATCCTTAAGGAAATGCCAATGCGGGGGGGAGTTGCACCTTTATCTTAAGGCCATTTGTTCTTGCCATAGTAAATGTTTTAAAGCAGATATACAATGCATGCTCAACAGCCACGGTCAGGCCCTTTTGGAAAAAAAACAAAGTCAGGCCAAATTAGGTTTACACCAAATGGCTTCCTCATATACTCCAATATATCCTATTGCTTGCCATTTCTGTTTGTCACAGGCAGGCACAGTGCTGAGTGCTCAACATGCAGGCATTATGCTGAGTGCTCACCAGCCACTGTGCTGAATGCTCGAATGGACAGCACTCTGCTGAGTGCTAAACAGGCAGACATTGTGTTGTGCTCCCAAGGCATTGTGCTTAGGCATTGAGCCTTCTGGGCTCTTGACTGCTCAACCTCCTTGCCCATGTCATCTCCATAACTGTACACAAACCTCCATCACAACCCTGCCCACAGCTCCTTGGGGATGAAGCCAGGGCTCCAGCTTTGAGGAGGCAGAACTGAATTCAGACCTCTTTTTTTCTACCAGTTCTATGTCCTGGAAAAGCCATTGTGCCTCTCAGGGCTTCCCCACTCTCCCAACCTGCACAATGGTGATGATGCTCAAAACTACTACCTAAGCACATGGTCAGGTGTATATGAGTTGACATCTACAACACCTGTGGGCTAGCGTCACATGTGTCTGATGCACAAACTTACAGATGAACTAATTACAAGAAAGCGTGGGATATACCATGGACTATCTCTCAAAGCTGGCCTGGGTTTCAGCTGTGTGATCTTGGGAAATTCATTGCCCCTCCAGGCCTCATATTCAGGCCTGCATCTTTAAAGTGTTGAAATTAGATGAAATTCAGATATTCATCTAACCTCATCCACTGGCATTAAACCTTCCAGGGTCCCCTGTTTTATGGACCCAAGTGCCTCATTTTGGCCTATGTGTTGGGTAGCCTCCACAATGGCTCCCAATGCTCCCTGCCTCCTGGTGTGCATATCCTCGTGTAACCATGATGTGGTTGGTTACTGGCTTCTGAACAACTTAATACAGCCAAGGTGATGGGATCATGTCCAAGTTTTTTGTTTTTTTCAGATTGGCACCTGAGCTGACATTTCTTGCCAATCTTTTATTTTTTTTTGCTTATTCTCCAAAAGTCTCCTGGTACATAGTTGTATATTGTAGTTGTAGGTCATTCTGGTTGTGCTATGTGGGATGCTGCCTCAGCATCGTTTGATGGGTGGTGCCATGTCTGTGCCCAGGATCCAAACTGGTAAAACCCTGGGCCCAAAATGGAGTGTGTGAACTTACTCAGCCATGGGGCTGGCCACCATGTCCAAGTTTTCGACTCTCTCACTTCCTTCTTACTCGCTTTCTTGAGTTCCCTCCCTCTTTCCTTCTCCCTGTTTCCATCTCTCTCTCTCTCTCTGTCATATCTCTGCAAATGGAAAAGCAAATGCCCATGTTTTCAGTTGCCCTATGTAGAGGCTCCATAGGAGAGACCTGAGGGAGTGCCCAGCCAACAGAAGGATAGGAACTCAGACTGTCAGTCCAAATGAATTCTGACAACACTCATGTGAGTGTTGAGCTTGGGAGCAAATTCTCCCCCAGTTGAGCCTCGATAGTAACTGCTTCCCCTACTTCAGAGAGACCTTGAGGCAGAGGCACCCAGCTAAGCCATGCCTGAAGCCTGGGACACAGAAGTTATAAGATGTTAAATATTTGTGCTTTATAGGTGCAAGATTTTAGAGCAATGTTGTCAAAGAGGAAAAGGAAATAGTCTACCAGGTCCCAGGATCCGGCCCTGTCATCCTCCTTTCTCCCCTGCTCTCTCTTCTCAGGATCCCTCCAGCCACACTGCTGCCTTTCTGACCTCTTCTGGTTAAACTCACTTCTTCCTGTGAGTTTCTTCACCAGAGGTGCCTTCGCCCTGACACACTAACTCTTCCCAGCAAAGGCAGGGCTGGCTTACCCTTGTCATTCTGGCCACAGCAAATGTCACCTTAGTGAGGATTTTTGGAACCTTCTAGGCAGATCTCTACCACCACACATCTCACCTCCAGAAGAGCATTAAATTATTTCCTCCTTCTTGGTCTTATTTAGATAAGATGTGTTCATGTGGAAGGGCTGTCTGCTTTGGCTGAAGCAGGTGCAATTCCTTCTGGTCACACTAAGCACACAATTATCTCTTCCAGGCCCAATTTTTCTCACTACGAGTCCATTGTGAAAGAAAACCATCATTTCTTCTCTTTCATGGGTCTGGTTTCCCCAAGAACACAGTGACTCATCCCTTCTCCCTGTAATGCAGCACCAGCCCCTAAACCCAAGCCAGAAAATGAGCACCAGGTTGAAACTCCACCAGACCCTGAATTCAGTTACTGCTGAGACCTTCCCATCTATTTTGTAATTGAGTGGTAACTTCTGAGGTCACCTTTCCCCTGAGACCCAACTCCTAGCCTGCCCTTGGCTTATTAGAGTAACACTGGGATTTCCTCAGAGCCCGCCCAGCCTGGGCAAGAAATGTTTTGAAGTGTTCTCTGTATTAATTTTCAAGGACGAGGGATATTGTTAGAAGTAATTTGGGCGTGTATGTGCAATAGTTTCTATGCAGGTATTATATTTTTCAAACAGATAAACTAGGCTATTGAATATACCAAGAAAACGGATAAGTTGATCAAATATTTTCAATGTGCAAAGTCTTTGGAGAGCAAATATCATTATTAGCAGCATAGAAAATGGAGCAAACATCTCCTGCTCAAATTTCAGCACAGTCACTTACTAGATATGTGTATTGGG
Organism: Equus caballus; assembly: GCF_041296265.1. Classification (NCBI taxonomy): domain Eukaryota; kingdom Metazoa; phylum Chordata; class Mammalia; order Perissodactyla; family Equidae; genus Equus; species Equus caballus. The sequence goes on from NC_091715.1 coordinate 49,728,636, forward strand.
CAAATTACTATGTCATTGGTGCCTCAGTTTCTTCATCTGTCAGTTGGCAATAATGATAAGTGTACCCACTTTGTAAAGTCATGGAGAGTATTAAAGGAGGTAATGTCTGTAAAATGCTTGGAACACCTAGCATATCATAAGCACTGTATCTATGCATTATAAATAAAATTTAAAAAATCTTCTGACACTGTTCATAAGCTCCAGAGGGTGAGACTAGAGCCCGGATGTATGTAGAAAGCACTCCATGACATACAATGAATAAAAGAATGAACAACACTGTTGAATGCTTTACCACTGTCACATATGTCATCCTACAGGCATTCCCAAGCAGAATCACACCCAAACCTATGTGTTCTGTCCTTAAGCGTCTTCTTTGATTCTATCCAGGAATCACTGGGGCTTCTTGGACCCTAGTGATGGTACCCTCTAAAGGTTTTCTTCTCTCTGTCACAAACCCCCGTCCTTGTCCTAATTGCTGCAGCTCACAGGGTCTGCACTCTGATCCTTTTCTTCACACTAAGGAGAAGTGTCATCCCCAGATCTGGGCATGCACAGAGCATGAGCCTTCTAGAAATGTTTCCCTGGCCTGTGGCAGCTAGAAGCATGTAGTGACAGGGTGGGATTTTTGTAAAACTCTCCAGGTGTTATCAGAGGGGTTGAGTCAGGAGAGTTGTCAGCAAGGACTGGTCCTGTTGGTGGGCCTTGATAGGTAAATTGTGTGTGTGTGGGGGGGGATGGCTGTTTCATAGGTCCTAGCATAATACCTGCAATATGATGGTTCATGAAACCAGAATCATTCTAATGAGGTCCAAATTAATCCAATGTCATCTGTTCCCTGACCAATTCGCTAATCCAATAGTGATTTATAGTAGTGATGTTTGTATTCTATCATCTCCTTTTCATTGATTGGCTGGTGTAACTCAATTATTCTTTACATATCTTGTATATATTTACATAGTAAAGAAAAAATGAGTTTTAAAACAACTCTCCTTCAAAGAGTCTCCCTAGCATATTGAATTAATAACAGAAGCCATTGAGGGAAAGTTCACAAAACGAATTTTGACCCTTAGACTCTGGTTTTAGATCTTCCTAATTGGTAAATTATCTTGATTTCTGATTACTTTCTTGAGATTAGTGCATTTAGGACTATGTAGGAGTGCAACCTCATGCCACTTGAGAAGTAGTGGTGGGACTCTAGGATGACATTTGTTTCATTTTGTGTGTGTGTGTGTGTGTGTGTGAATGAGAGTGTTTACTGCCTCTTGCAATGTGGGCCAGCGTATAGTCCTTTTCTTGGGAAAAATGTCCCCTAACCACTTTTTTTGAGGAAGGTTAGCCCTGAGCTAACTACTGCCAATCCTCCTCTTTTCACTGAGGAAGAGTGGCCCTGAGCTAACATCCATGCCCATCTTCCCCTACTTTATACATGGGATGACTACCACAGCATGGCTTTTGCAGATCGGTGCCAAGTCCACACCTGGGTTCCGAACTGGTGAACCCCAGGCTGCCAAAAAGCGGAACGTGCGAACTTAACCGCTGCACCACCGGGCCGGCCCCCCTAGCCACTTTCTCTGTGCTTTATTTTCATTCATGCCTTGACCGGTGCTGTCCAATAGTAGCGTTAACACTCTATAACATAAAATCAAAACTTTCCAGTGGCCACATTTAAGAAAATAAAAACAAACAGCTGAACCTAATTTTAATAGTATATTTTAACCAATTATAACCATGATATTATCATTCATGCATGCAATCTATATAAAAATTAATAATGACAGAGTTTAGATTCTGGGCTTTGTTTTTATTGGTTCCACAAATCCAGTTTGCACCTTCCAGCTGTAGCATAATCTCCATTTGTAACTTGAATTTTTTCAGATATATATTCTATGTATTGACATATTATAACGTTCACAGTTGTAACATAAGATTCACATCTCTAAGTTGTTGCAAACATACTTAAAAGATTTCCATTTAAGGATCACGTAGGATGAATAATGAAAAGTTTCTCTTGAGTCTAGAAAGAAAGGAGTCAGTGCGGCCTTACCAAGGGAATCACCCATAGAATAGTGAGGGCAGATGGAGTGTGGGGGGTCTGAGGAGGTGGTGGGACAGAGACGCATAATATAGATGACCTTTTCTCAATGGTTCACCACTACAGAGAAGGAGTTATAGACAGCAATTTCTCTGTGAAATGTGAGGAAAGTTAAGCGACTTTGAATATGTATGAAGGAATAAGGAAAGTGGGGAATATTAAAAACAGGCTCTGTGGAAAATCAAGGAGTAAATTACTGACACATAAAAAGAAAGTAAAATTTCCAGCCTTTATGGATAATTCCCAGTTGAGGTAGGTGATATTGGATATATAGTGGTACCAACATATGTTATGTGCTTTTCTTAGCACTTAACATAAGACCAGCAGCAGGTAAGGCATGGCAGATAACCAGGATCTTCTGGGGTTTGAAGTTTTACAAGACAAATATGAGCAGGAAGAAAGTTTGGATCATTCCAAGGGAATTATTGAGATCATAGCCCATGGAATCCTGGGATGATAGGAATAGGAGAAGAGAAATGAAGATGAGGATGTGGTGATCTGGCATCACTGCCAATCTTGAGGAAAGAGTATCTATTGTATGAGCATTTGAGTAAAATCTGGAAATCAGGAATTGGTGGGGGGTGGATATGTTTTCCGAGTTATTTATTTTTGCACATGACCATTTGGGTTGACGGAAATATCTGGGATGTGGGAGTGAGTCGCTAAGAGTCAGGTAGATAATTTCACTATTAATTTAAGCTCTAAAGGAGCTCTGCATACCAAGTGATCAATGGGAGAAAACATTTGCAAAGCATATTCCTAGCAAAGCACATGTATTTATAGTATATAAAGAGTTCTTACAACCCAATAGTAAGAAGACAAACAACACTTCCTTGCTTACCAGGAGACAGCAGATCAGGCATGTGATGAGCACCATGAATCCTGCCAATCAAATGAGAACGATGGTCTAGAAGGGGAGAGGTGGGCAGACAATTGCTCCTGTGAGCCACCTCCTGTAATTCCCCCAGGGCTGCTGCTGTCCCCTCACTGTGTTGCAACACTCTTTGACATGGGTTGGCCAACTTTCATCATCACCCAAGACCCTGTTTGCATGGTTATCTTTTATGGGTCAGAGCATCAAGATATTCCCTCCCCACCCTGGGCTGGGGCTTCCTTGAGGTTGACCAGAATGCTCAGTCAAGGCACCATTTCTGCTGGGAGAATACCCTGGAAGTGAATGGAATAGAGAATACATGTGTGTTTTACTTTTTTAAATAAAACTTTTCAAACACAGAAAAGTAGAACAATATCAGAAACATCCATCACCTAGATTTAACAATGTATATTTTAGCCAATTAAACCAATATTTCTTCCAATGTGTAAATTATTAACACTTGCCACCCTTGCTTCAATGAAAATGGATATTCTCATTGAAATATTAAAGTCAAGCAGACATCGTGATGTTTCAACCCCATTTCGCACCTCTGAAAAATCAGGGAATTTTGCTACATATTCAAGGCCATTATCGCATGTCAAGAGAGTAACAAATTGAATCAAACTTATACCTCTGGGCACGGAGAACTGAAATTCGGCCTGGCCATCTTATGATGGTCATGGGGAGAATGGGTCATCATAACTGGCAAGCCCATGGGATCTCTCTAAATATGTAAATTCTCACTCAAAAGCTTTCTCCTCTGCATAGAAAAATATTCATCCCCTTCTTTACTGAGTTGTTTTATACTCATTTTTGAGGATTCTCTTATAATGTAATTTCCTCCAAGGAACCTTCTCAGATTACCACTCCCAATCATGGATTGGTTCCCATCACATAATTTATAATTTTCAATCACCTGTCATTGTTGTTACCAACTACAACATAAACTCCAGGAGGGCTTGGACACACAGCACCTGTTGTGCATGGTGGGAGGGTTTCAGGTCCCTGTACTTGTGCAACCTCTCCCCAGCCAATGTGTCGTCCAATGTGGAGTTACAACAAGTGCCTTTTTAAGTTAAAATAAATTTTAATTATGTAAAATTAAAAACCTGGTTCCTCAGTACCATTAGAAATCGGTAACCATAAATCCTAGTCACAATAATGTAACTTAAAGTACTCGATAGCCACAGGTAGTTTGCACTGGACAGCACAGATATAGAACATTTCCATCATTGCAGAAAGCTCGAGTTCATGGTGCTGATCTAGAGCAGGACTTGGCAAACTACAGCCTGTGGGCCAAGTCAGGCTCATTCCTATTTTTATACAGCCTATGGATGTGGAAACAGGTCCACCCTGCCACACTTGTCAATGCTGGTTCACACACAGCTAGAGGCCCTCACTGACCAACTGGCCAAGTGGCTGTCAGTGCAGAGATAAGGAAACAGAGTCCAGAGAGGGGAGGTGACTAGCCTGAGCTCACAGAGCTGTCTAGGAGAAGGCATCTTATATTCCACTGGGTCTCCTTTTCTCTCCCTCAATGGTGGGTAAAGCCTGGGGGCCTATGCCACCTCCCACTAGCCTTAGAAGGTTCCATGCTCTCTCCGCTCCAGTCCTCCAGATTCCCAGGAACAACCCCAGGTATAGAAGTTGGAAGCCTACTCCTCTCGCAGTGACCAGGGAGGCTTCCCATCCACAAAGACACTGATCTTGTCCAGGGTAAGGCTCTGTAGGTGGGTACCATTCTGAGTCAGTCACAGGAATTCCTCACAGATGGCAATTCTGTCTGGTCTCCTCATCAATGGTGAGAACCTACACAGATGGTCCCCCAGTGTGGTTACTGTGGGGACAGAACTAGAAGGGCACAAAGGGTGCATAAGGATGTCTGGAATTCTACCCTGATTCTAGGTCCTGTTCAAGAGAACTTTCCGTAAGGATGTGAACATTTGTCTGCCCTACCCAATACAGTCATTATTAGTCCTATGTTGTTATTGAGCAGTTAAAATGTGCCTACTGGGCGTGAACAAGGAGCTAAATTTCCCAGGCATTTTAATTTAATGTAATTGATTTATAAATAAGTAGTCACAGGGAAATGTTGGAGAAAGGATTTCTGAAAATACAAAAAAAAAAAGAAAAGACTGGTCAAAATGGTCAAAATCAATATTTTCAGAAGTCTAGAAATTAACCAAAGGCTTACAGCAATTTGAGGACTGTTTTTTTAAGAAAAACTTGATTCTTGGAGGAGCGAGTAAGCTCTGTGGCATTATAACTTGCACTATTCCCATCCTGCCCTCACAGTATTCTCAATAACTTTGAAAACCATCAGTCTCAGAACCATGGTAGCTCTGAAAACCAACACCTTAGCAGCCATAATGGATTTGGAACTCTCAAAAGACCCATCCCCACTGAACTGTCACTATTTGACCCGTCTGGTAGCTCCTTGTAAAAGCCTCACTCTCAGGGCTTCCCTTTAGTTGACTCAGAGCTTGCTCAGTGAGGAAAGCTTTTCCCCAGAGCACTCGAAGAAAAAACATCAGTGGTAATTGTTTTACATTTCAGAGGCCTGAGTGAGCTATACCAGTTGAGGCCGGCAAGAGGTGAGCAGAAGCATAAAAGAAAAATTGTGGGAATGAAATGTCCATGGGGGCTTTGGAAAGCTCCAGTGGATTTGTGGTTATCTAGAAGGCTGTAAGTGTGCAGGGCTCTGTGCATAACCAGAAAAGACCTGAGAAGGTCTTAATCACTCACCTTTAGCTGAAAGTTTTTTCTATCTGAAAAATTGATTAACATAATATGCCGTATTAATAGAGTAAAGGACAAATACCACATAATCTCAATACACACATGGAATATAGGTTTCACAAAATACAAATCCCTCAGGATGAAAAAAGAAATCACTCAACACATTAGGAATAGAAAGAAATTTTCTCCGCCTGATAAATATCATCCCTGAAACGCCCACAGCTAACAACATACTCAATGGTGAAAGACTGAAAATTTCCCCCTAAGACCAGGGACAAGAGAGCAATGTCTGCCCTCATCTCATGTGGTAACCACATTGTACTAGAGGTTCTAATGAGGGCAGTTAGGTAAGAAAAAGAAATAAAAGGCATCCAGGTTGGAAAGGAAGGTGTAAAACTATTTCCTTTTGCAGATGACATATCATATATAGAAAATCCTAAGAGATAAGCAGATGAACACACGGTGTGCGAACTCTATCCCAACAGGTGTATAAAGACTTAAATTGCCTCATGTGCTTAGTGGATACGCTACTGAACAGCACGGTTAGACTGCTGGATCCTAAGTCAACTGGTTCTAGGCCCCCTTCTTCCATGAATCTTGACCAAGGCATGATTCCTACACACTATATTCCATGGCTCCCAGCACTAGGTACCTCCATGACTTCCGAGTTTATGCAGGCTTCCTTGAGGTTCTAAACCTGTTGGGCTCACTGGTTTAGGAAGACGCTGGATTTTAGGTAACAGTTCTATATTCCAAGGATTCTCTTGCATAACAGCTGGAACTGAGAGACTGTGGAATGGGAATTTTTTTTACAGAAGGAGAACTTTCCAGAGTCATTAGGTCCTGAGTTGAAACTCAAGTGAATGCTAAAACTTGACAGTCAGAAAAATAGCTCCTGCCACTGCTGTTTCAGAAGAGCTGGTTGAGCTGAAAGACAGGGCAATATTTCCGAGGTCAGAATCCCAGGCTCCGTGGCCTCTGAGAGTTTTCAGCTACTGAATGAACTTCCCCATTTATTTGTTCTTGTCTCAATGAACACTAGACCAGGTATGTGTACCAAAGGATGTCTTGTTCCAGCCTATGACTTAGCTATGTGTCCCTGGGCCAGCTATTGAAACTCTCAGTGCCTATTTCTTAATTTGTAAAACAGGAATAAGGACGTGTCTTCATGAATTGTTAAGAAAATTCAAACTCTGACCACGCAGTGCCCAAAGGTCAGTCCTTCCATGAGAACAGAGTGACCAAGCAACTCCATTCTCACCGCATCCTCAATACTTCTCTTGTTCTATTGGTGTTTGGTGGTGCTTGGCTGGGTTATGTCCTGGGAATAGAGTAGGTTGGTGACAGTGAAATTCAGCTGGAAATGCTGGGGACTGGGATCGCTTCTTGGCTTGTCTGTCAGTAGATGAAATGGTGCCTCTACTCCTAGAATAAACAGAAAGTATAAAATTCCTCGATCAGGAGAAGATTTTAACAAAGACATCATTCCAACCAGGTCCACTTATTCCTGGCAACATGACCTGAGCTGGGTTTTTAAGGGTGGGCTACAGAAGACCCTTCATCTCCCTGTCCACATTGAACCCATTCATATGTCTACCCGTCCAACTCTCAACCAAGAATTATGAGAATTCACTAGGATGGGGGAAGAGGAGATTGGGCCTCTTGGGGGGCATAGTCAACAAGTGCAGTTGCTGACCACCCCAGTGGGCATCTGTCACATACCTTTTCTGACCTAGGTTCCTAATGGGGCTTTCTGCCTCTGGTCGTCTTCCCCCTCCCAATCCATTCTCCAAACATCACCTAGAAGATGAGCTTTCTAAAGCTGGACTCTGAATGTGTAGTGTCCTCCCGTGAACCATTCCAGTGCCCAAAGACCCTGCCCACATCTTTAGCCTCAACTGTCACCTCTCCTGTGTCAAACTGTATGGTTCAGCCTCACCAAACTTCTAACAGCTTCCCCAAATATGCCCTGATCTTTCTCTCTAGGTTATAGACACATGCAGGACCACTGCCCATCTCTTCCCCCTTTCTAGGTCCTGTTCCCCATCACATCTCTGTTTCCTCATCACTTCCTCAGAAATCTTTTCAAGACATGGCTGTGTGTCCCTCCTTGAGGTTCCCACAGGCTCTAGAAATTCTTTGATTATATTGATCATCAAAATGTACCATCAGTGCCTATTTCCTTCCCTTGAGTATTTATTGAATAAATGAATGAGAATGAAACCTGACTCATAACTAAGGGGTCTAAGAAGTCAACTCAGGACCCTTCACGTTTTGAGTTGGAAAAATTGATGTGTAATAATAACCATTCCCTTGGGTGCGTACTCAGGCATGTCTTGCACGTGGTGGAGGTGCGGCTGACTCGTCACTCAGGCGTGTTTCACATGTGACTTAGTTGTGCCTGACTTGTGATTCAGGCTTGGCTCGCACATTGTTCAGGTGTGCCTGATGCGTGGTTCAGGCATCGCTGGCATAGGGCTCAGGTGTGGCTGGTGCGAGGTTCTGGTGTGGCTGACGCATGGGGCAGCAATGGGTGACAGGCTGTTCAAGTGTTGGCGACACATGGCTCAGACGTGGCTGACATGTGGCTTCTGTGTGAGTCCAGTGTGGCTGACGTGTGGTTCAGGTGTGGCTGGCTTGTGGTTCAGATGAGGATGGCATGTGGCTCAAGCAAGGCTATACCACGGTTGAGAGATGCTGGCTCATTGCTCGGGGTCTGCTGGCACAAGGTAGGCACATGGCTCACACGTGGTTCATGCGTGACAGGCACGTGATTCTGGTGGGCTTACCATGTGGTTCAGGCGTGGCAGGAACTTGCTTCCAGGGTGGCTGTCACTTGATACAGGCATCACTGCCACGTGGTTCTGGTTTGGCTGACATGTGTTTCAGGGGTGGGTGATTTGTGGTTTGGGCATTGGTGACACGTGATACGGGTGTGGCTGAGAGATGGTTGTAGTGCTGTTGCCACATGGCTCAGGCGTGGCTGACATGTGCTTCACTTGTGGCTGACACGTGGTTCAGACATGGCTGACAAGTGGCTCAGGGGTGGCCACAGCGGGACTTTTGCGTGGCTGAAATGTGACTCTGGATTGTTTGGCATGTGCTTCAGCCATGGCTCACATGTGACACAGGCATGGTTGACACGTGGCTCAGGAATGACTGAAACGTGACTCATGCATGGCTCAAAAGTCACTCAGATGTGCCTGGCATGTGCTTCAGTTGTGGCTGACACGTAACCCAGCTGTTGCTGACACTTGACTCAGGCATGCGTCATATCTGGTGGAAGGAGTGGCTGACAGGCAGCTCACGCATGAGTCTATTGTGTGACACGTGAGCCAAGTGCCACACACACCTGAGTATGTGGGAGCCACGTGTCAGCAACGTGTGAGTCATGGGGGCGTGTGAGTCATGGGGGCCCACACATGAACGGCATGTCACCCATATGTGAAGCAAAAGTCTGCCGTTCATGGATACTGTGCGAAGAATGCCTGAGTCACGTGTCAGCCATGCATGAGACATGTGTCAGCCACACCAGCGTCATGTTTCACACATGCCTGAGTCACATGTCAGGCATGCCTGTACCACCTGCCACCCATGCATGAACCATGCAGCAGCCACCCCTGAACCACGTGAAGGCCATGCATGAACCATATGCGAACCACACCTGCGTGACCTGTCAGGCATGCCTGTGTCATGTGGCCGCCTCATCTGAGTCATGTATCAGCCACGTCTGAATAACATGTGTGCCACGCCTGACTCACGTCTCAGCCATGCTGAAGTCACATGCCAGCAAGGCCTGAATCAAGTTCCAGTCACACCTGAACCACATGCTGCTCACACTGGAACCACAGTTCACCCTCACTGGAAGCACGTGTCAGCCACGCTTGCACTGCTTGCCTGGCATGCCTGAAAAAGTGCCAAACATGCCACAAACACATGTGAGCCACACCTGAGCATCACCACAGCCAGGCATGAGCCACACCTGAGCCATGTGCGAGCCATGCATGACGAAGTCTGAATCATGTGCCAGCCACATGTGAGCCAGTTCTCTGTCACGCCTGCATCAGGTGTGAGTCATGGCTGATGTGAGGCAGTTCTCTGGCACGCCTGCATCACGTGTGAGCCATGGCTGAGCTATGCCTGAACCACGTGTGAGCCATGACTAAATCACGTGTGAAAGTCTCCTCTACCATATTCGACGCACACGGGTCGTGTGTTAGCTACGCCTCAATTCCACCTGAACCATGTGTGAGCCACACCTGAACCATGCATGAACCAAATGTGACACAACCTTGAACAACATCTGACCCACATGTGAAACACACGTGTTGATGCTTAAACCAGACATGAACCACAGGGTAGCCACAAATGAAACACAGCTGAGCCATGTGTGAGCCACGTGGCACCGATGACTGAGTATGTGGGAGCCACGTTTCAGCAATGTGTGAGTCACGTGGGAGACACACCTGTACAGCATGGCACATACGTCTTGCTTCCAGCTCTTTGGGAAGCTCAGAAGAACTCGCTTTCCACAGTGCTCTTACAGCCTACCGGCAACATCTCTTACAAAGGCCTGTGAAATGCAATTTCTTCCCAGCCAAAATCTCGCTGAAGTAGAACTATTCCTCTGCCGTGTGCTACTTTGCCATAGGGGTGTAAGGAGAAAGAACTACCTCGTTTCCACAAGCGGAGACAAGCCACAAAGCGTCTTGCTTCCAGGTCTTTGGAAAGCTAAGAAACAACTCGCTCTCCACAGTGCTCTTACAGCTTACTGGGAACATCTATTTCAAAGGCCTCTGAAATGCAGTTTCTTCCCAGCCCAAATCTCGCTGAAGTAGAATTTCTGCTCTGCCATGTCCCACATTGCCCTAGAGGTGCAAGGCACACAGTCCAGCCTGGTTTCCTCAAGGGGAGACAGGCCACAAAGCGTTTTCCTTTCAGCTCTTTGTGAAGCTAAGAAACACCTCGCTCTATACAGTGCTCTTACAGCCTACCAGGAATATCTCTTACAAAGGCCTGTGAAACACAGGTTCTTCCCTGCCCTCATCTTGCTGATGTAGAATTTCGGCTCTGCCATGTCCTACTTTGCCCTAGGGGTGGGAGGGAGAAAGAACTACCTCGTTTACTCAAGGGGAGGCAGGCCACAAAGCGCATTGCTTCCAGCTCTTTGGGAAGCTAAGAAATAACTCACTCTCTACAGGACTCTTACAGCCTACTGGGAACATCACTTACAAAGGCCAGAGAAACGCAATTACTTCCCTGCCCTGATCTCGCTCAAGTAGAATTTCTGCTCTGCCATGTCCTACTTTGCCCTAGGGGTGGAAGGGAGAAACAACAACCTCGTTTCCTCAAGGGTAGACAGGCCACAAAGCAACTTGCTTCCAGCTCTTTGGAAAGCTAAGAAAGACCTCACTCTCCACAGTGCTCTTACACCCTACCGGGATCATCTCTTATAAAGGCCTGTGAAACGCAGTTGCTTCCCAGCCCTGATCTCACTGAAGGAGAACTTCTGCTCTGCCGTGTCCTACATTGCCCTCGAGCTGCAAGGGACAAATTCCTGCATTGCTTGCTCAAGGGGACAGAGGTCCAAAAGAGTCTGGCATCCAGCTCTGTAGGAAGCTAAGAAACAATTCGCTCTCCACAGTGCTCTTACGGCCTACCGGCAAGATCTCTTACAAAGGCCTGTGTAATGAAGTTGCTTCCCAGACCTGATCTCGCTGAAGTAGATATTCTGGTCTGTCGTGTCCTACATTGCCCTAGAGCTGCAAGGCACAAAGTCCTGCCTTGTTTGCTCAGCAGGAGACAGGCCCCAAACCGTTTTGCTTCCAGCTCTCTGGGAAGGTAAGAAACAACTCGCTCTGCACAGTGCTCTTCCAGCCTACCGGGAACATCTCTTACAAAGACCTGTGAAACGCAGGTGCTTCCCAGCCCTGATCTCACTGTAGTAGAACTTCTGCTCTGCCGTGAACTACATTTCCCTAGAGCTGCAACGCACAAAGTCCTGACTTGGTTGCTCAAGGGGAGACAGGCACCAAAGAGACTGGCTTCTAGCTCTCTTGGAAGCTAAGAAACAACTCGCTATCCACAGTGCTCTTACAGCCTACCGGGAACATCTCTTACAGAGGCCTGTGAAACGCAGTTGCTTCCCAGCCCTGATCTCGCTGAAGTAGAACTTCTGATCAGCCGTGTCCTACATTGCCCTAGAGGTACAAGGCACAAAGTCCTGCCTTGGTTGCTCAAGAGGAGACAGGCCCCAAGGCATATAGCTTCCAGCTCTCTGGGAAGCTAAGAAACAACTCGCTCTCCACAGTGCTCTTACAGCCTAGGGGGAACATCTCTTACAAAGGCTTGTGAAACGCAGTTTCTTGGTAGGCCTGATCTCGCTGAAGTATAACTTCTGCTTTGCCGTGTCCTCCATTGCCCTAGAACTACAAGGCACAAAGTCCTGCCATGGTCCGCCAAGGGGAGACAGGCCCCTAGGTGTCTGGCTGTGAGCTCTCTGGGTAGCTAAGAAACAACTCGCTCTGCACAGTGCTCTTACAGCCTACCAGGAACATCTCTTACAAAGGCCTGTGAAACACAGTTGCTTCCCAGCCCTGATCTCACTGAAGAAGAAATTCTGCTCTGCCGTGTCCTACATTGCCCTAGAGCTGCAAGGCACAAAGTCCTGCCTTGGTTCATAAAGGGGAGAAGGGCCCCAAGGCTTCTGGCTTCCAGCTCTCTGGGAAGCTAACAAACAACTCGCTCTGCACAGTGCTCTTACAGCCTACCGGGAACATCTCTTACAAAGGCCTGTGTAACGAATTTGCTTCCCAGCCCTGAACTCGCTGAAGTACAACTTCTGCTCTGCCATGGCCTCCATTGCCCTAGAGCTGGAAGGCAGAAAGTCCTGCCTTGCTTGCTCAAGGGGAGACAGGCCCTGAAGCGTCAGGATTCCAGCACTCTGGGAATGTAACAAACAACTCGCTCTCCACAGTGCTCTTACAGCCTGGAGCGAAAATCTGTTACAAACGCCTGTGAAATGCAGGTGCTTCCCAGCCGTGATCTCGCTGAAGTAGAACTTCTGCTCTGCCGTGTCCTACATTGCCCTAGAGCTGAAAGGCACAAAATCCTGACTTGGTTTCTCAAGGGGAGACAGGCCAAAAAGAGTCTGGCTTGTAGCTATCCTGGAAGCTACCAAACAACTCGCTCTCCACAGTACTCTTAGAGCCGACCGGGAAAATCTCTTACAAAGGCCTGTGAAATGCAGGTGCTTCCCAGCCCAGATCTCGCTGAAGTAGAACATCTGCTCTGCCGTGTCCTCCATTGCCCTAGAGATGCAAGGCACAAAGTCCTGCCCTGGTTGCTCAAGGGGAGACAGGCCCCAAAGCGTCTTGCTTCCAGCTCTCTGGGAAGCTAGGAAACCACTAGCTCTCAAGAGTTCTCTTACAGCTTACCAGGAACATCTCTTTCAAAGGCCTGTGAAACGCAGTTTTTTGGCAGGCCTGATCTAGCTGAAGTACAACTTCTGCTTGCCGTGTGCTACATTGCCCTAGAGCTGCAAGGCACAAAGTCCTGCCTTGGTTGCTCAAGGGGAGACAGGCCACAAAGCGTCTTGCATCCAGCTCTTTGGGAAGCTAAGAAACAACTGGCTCTGCACAGTGCTCGTACAGCCTACCGGGAACATCTGTTACAAAGGCCTGTGAAATGCAGTTTCTTTGCAGGCCTGATCTGGCTGAAGTAGAACTTCTGCTCTGGGTGTGCTACATTGCCCTAGCGATTCAAGGCACAAAGTCCTGCCTTGTTTCCAAAGGGGCAGAGAGGCCCCAAAGCATCTTGCTTCCAGCTCTTTGGGAAGCTAAGAAACAACTGGCTCTGCACAGTGCTCTTACAGCCTACCGGGAACATCTCTTACAAAGGCCAGTGACACGCAGTTTTTTGGCAGGCCTGATCTCGCTGTAGTAGAACTTCTTCTCTGCCATTTACTACTTTACCCTAGAGCTGCAAGGCACAAAGTCCTGACTTGCTTGCTCAAAGGGATACAGGCCCCAAAGCGTCTGGCTTCCAACTCTGTGGAGGGTAAGAAAAAACTCACTCTGCACAGTGCTCTTACAGCCTACCGGGAACATCTCTTACAAAGGCCTGTGAAATGCAGTTTCTTGGCAGGCCTTATCTCATTGAAGTAGAACTTCTGCTCTGCCGTGTCCTACATTGCCCTAGAGATGAAAGGCACGAAGTGCTGCCTTGGTGCACAAGGGAAGACAGGCCCTAAAGCATCTGGCTTCCAGCTCGCTGGGAAGCTAAGAAACAACCCGCTCTCCATGGTGCTCTTAAAGCCTACCAGGAACATGTATTACAAAGACCTGTGAAACGCAGCTGCTTCCAAGCCCAGATCTCGCTGAAGTAGAGTTTCTGCCCTGCCATGTCCTCCATTGTCCAAGAGCTGCAGGGCACAAAGTCCTGCCTTGCTTGCTCAAGGGGAGACAGGCTCGAAGGCGTCTGACTTCCAGCTCTCTGGGAAGCTAAGAAACAACTCGCTCTCCACTGTGCTCTTAGAGCCTACCGGGCACATCTCTTTCAAAGGCCTGTGTAACGCAGTTGCTTCCCATCCCTGATTTTGCTGAAGTAGAACTTCTGCTCTGCCGTGTCCTCCATTGTCCTAGAGCTGCAAGGCACAAAGTCCTGCCTTGGTTGCTCAAGGGGAGACAGGCCCCAAGGCATTAACTTTCAGCTCTCTGGGAAGCCAAGAAACAACTCGCTCTCCACACTGCTCTTACAGCCTACCGGGAACATGTCTTACACAGACCTGTGAAACGCAGTTACTTCCCAGCCCTGATCTCGCTGAAGTAGAACTTCTGCTCTGCCGTGTGCTACATTGCCCTAGAGCTGCAAGGCACAAAGTCCTGGCTTGTTTCCAAAGGGTGAGACAGTTCCCGAAGTGTCTTGCTTAGAGCTCTTTGGGAAGCTAAGAAACAACTCCCTCTGCACAGTGCTCTTACAGCCTACCGGCAACTTCTCTTACAAAGGCCTGTGAAATGCAGTTGCTTTCCAACCCTGATCTCACTGGAGTAGAACTTCTGCTCTGCCTTGTCCTACATTGCCCCAGAGCTGCAAGGCACAATGTCCTACCTTGGTACCTCAAGAAGAGACAGGCCCCAAGGGGTCTGGCTTCCTGCTCATTGGGAAGCTAAGAAACAAGTCGCTCTCCACAGTGCTCTTACCGCATACCGGGAATATCTCTTTTCAGAGGCCTGTGAAACACAGTTGCTTCCCAGCCCTGATCTCGCTGAAGTAGAACTTCTACTCTGCTGCATCCTCCATTGCCCTAGAGCTGCCAGGCACAACGTTCTGCCTTGATTGCTCAAGGGGAGACAGGCTCCAAGGCGTCTGGCTTCCTGATCTATGGGGTGCTAAGAAACAACTCACTCACCACAATATCTTACAGCATGCCGGCAAAATCTCTAACAAAGGCCTGTGAAACGCAACTGCTTCCCAGCCATGATCTCGCTGAAGTAGCATTTCTGATCTGCCGTGTCCTACATTGCCCTAGAGCTGCAAGGCACAAAGTCCTGCCTTGGTTCCTAAAGGGTTGACAGGCCCCAAGGCGTCTGGCTTCCAGCTCTTTGGGAAGCTAAGAAACAGGTCGCTCTCCACAATACTCTTACAGTCTACCGGGAACATCTCTTACAAAGACCTGTGATATGCAGTTGCTTCCCAGCCCTGATCTCGCTTAAGTAGAACTTCTGCTCTGCCATGTCCTTCATTGCCCTAGTGCTGCAAGGCACAATGACATGCCTTATTTCCTCAAGAAGAGACAGGCCCCAAGGCGTCTGGCTTCCAGCTCTCTGGCAAGCTAAGAAGCAACTCGCTCTCAATAGCTCTATTACAGCCTACTGGGAACATCTCTTACAATGGACTGTGAAATGCAGTTGCTTCCCATCCCTGATCTCACTGAAGTAGAACTTCAGCTCTACTGTGTTCTCCATTGCCCTAGAGCTGCAAGGCACAAAGGCCTGCCTTGGTTGCTCAAGGGGAGACAGGCCCTAATGCCTTTGGCTTCCAGCTCCCTGGGCAGCTAAGAAACAACTTACTCACCACAATATCTTACAGCCTGCCGGGAAAATCTCTTACAAAGACCTGTGAAACGCAATTGCTTACCAGCAATGATCTCTCTGAAGTAGACCTTCTGCTTTGCCATGTCCTACATTGCCCTAGAGCTGAAAGGCACAAAGACCTGACTTGGTTGCTCAAGAGGAGACAGGCCCCAAAGCATCTGGCTTCCAGCTCTCTGGGAAGCTAAGAAACAACTCGCTCTAAACAGTGCTCTTCCATCCTACCTGGAACATCTCTTACAAAGGCCTGTGAAACACAGTTTCCTGGCAGGGCTGATCTCGCTGAAGTAGAATGTCTTCTCTGCCGTGTCCTACATTGCCCTAGAGCTGCAAGGCACAAAGTCCTGAGTTGTTTCCTCAGGGCGAGACAGGCCACAAAGCGTCTTGCTTCCAACTCTTTGGGAAGCTAGGAAACCACTCGCTCTCCACAGTTCTCTTACACCCTACCGGCATAATCTCTAACAAAGGCCTGTGAAACGCAGTTGGTTCCCAGCCCTGATCTCTCTGAATTAGAACTTCTGCTCTGCCATGTCTTGCTTTACCCTAGAGCTGCAAGGAACAAAGTCTGGCCTTGGTTCCTCAAGGGGAGACAGTCCCCAAAGCGTCTGGATTCCAGCTCTCTGGGAAGCTAAGAAACAAGTCGCTCTGCACAGTGCTCTTACAGCCTACTGGGAACATCTCTTTCAATGGCCTGCGAAACACAGCTGCTTCCCAGCCCTGATCTCGCTGAAGTAGAACTTATGCTCTGCCATGTCCTACAATGACCTACAGATGGAAGGCAAGGAGTCTGGCCTTGGTTGCTGAAGGGGAGACAGGCCCCAAAGTGTCTGGCTTCCGGCTCTCTGGGAAGCTAAGAAACAACTCACTCTCCACAGTGCTCTTAAACCCTACCAGGTACATTCTTACAAAGGCCTGTGAAACGCAGTTGCTTCCCAGCCATGAGCTCGCTGAAATAGAACTTCTGAACTGCCGTGTGCTACATTGCCCTAGAGCTGCTAGTCACAAAGTCCTGCCTTGTTTCCAAAGAGGGAGACAGGTCCCAAAGCATCTTACTTCCAGCTCTCTGGGAAGCTAAGTAACAACTAGTTCTGCACAGTGCTCTTACTGCAGACCTGGCGCATCTCTTACAAAGGCCTGTGAAACGCAGTTTCTTGGCAAGCCTGATCTGGCAGAAGTAGAACTTCTGCTCTGCCGTGTGCTACATTGCCCTAGAGATGCAAGGCACAACGTCCTGCCTTGGTTGCTCAAGGGAGACAGGCCCCAAGGCATCTTGCTTCCAGCTCTCTGTGAAGCTAAGAAACAACTCACTATCCACAGTGCTCTTACAGCCTACCGGGATCTTCTCTTACAAAGGCAGGTGAAACACAGTCGCTTCACAGCCCTGATCTCGCTGAAGTAGAACTTCTGCTCTGCCATGTCCTACATTGACCTAGAGCTGCAAGGCACAAAGTCCTGCCTTCGTTCCTCGGGAGGAGACAGGACCTAAGGCGTCTGGCTTCCAGCTCTCTGGCAACCTAAGAAACAACTCGTTCTCCACAGTGCTCTTACAGCCTACCGGGAACATCTCTTACAAAGCCCTGTGAAACGCAGTTACTTCCCATCCGTGATCTCGCTGAAGTAGAATTTCTTCTCTGCCGTGTCCTACATTGCCTTAGAGCTACAAGGAACAAAGTCCTGCACTGGTTCCTCAAGGGTAGACAGGACCTAAGGCGTCCTGCTTCCACCTCTCTGGGATTTGAGATACAACTCGCTCTCCAAAGTGCTCTTACAGCCTACCGGGATCACCTCTGACAAAGGCCTGTGAATCGCAGTTGGTTGCGAACCCTGATCTCGCTGAAGTAGAACTTCTGCTCTGCCATTTGCTACATTGCCCTGGAGCTGCAATGCACAAGGTTGGCCTAGGTTCCTCAAGGACAGACAGGCTACAAAGTGTCAGGATTGCAGCTCTGTGGGGACCTAAGAAACAACTTGCTCCCCACAGTGCTCTTACAGCCTACCGGGAACAT
Source organism: Equus caballus (assembly GCF_041296265.1). Lineage (NCBI taxonomy): Eukaryota > Metazoa > Chordata > Mammalia > Perissodactyla > Equidae > Equus > Equus caballus. The sequence continues at coordinate 49,746,438 of NC_091715.1, forward strand.
CTCTCACAATGGCCTGTGAAATGCAGTTTCTTGGCAGTCCTTATCTGGGTGAAATGGAACTTCTGCTCTGCCATGTGCTACATTGCAATAGATCTGCAAGGCACAAAGACCTGCCTGGTTTGCTCAGGCAGAGACAGGCCCCAAAGCGTCTTGCTTCCAACTCTTTGGGAAGGTAAGAAACAACTCGCTCTGCACAGTGCTCTTACAGCCTACCGGGAACCTCTGTTACAAAGGCCTGTCAAACACAGTTTCTTGGCAGGCCTGATCTGGCTGAAGTAGAACTTCTCCTCTGCCGTGTGCTACATTGATCTAGAGCTGCAAGGCACAAAGTCATGCCTTGTTTCGAAACGGGTAGACAGGCCACAATGCGTCTTAGTTCCAGATCTTTGGGAAGCTCAGAAACAACTCCCTCTGCACAGCGCATATAGAGCCTACTGGGAACATCTCGCACTAAGGCCTGTGAAACGGAATTTCGTGGCAGGCCTGATCTCGCTGAAGTAGAACTTCTGTTCTGCCATGTGCTAAATTGCCCTAGAGCTGCAAGGCACAAAGTCCTGCCTTGTTTCATCAGGTGGAGACAGTCCCCAAAGTGTCTTGCTCCAGCTATATGGGAAGATAAGAAACAACACGCTCTGCATAGTGCTCTTCCAGCCTACAGGGAACATCTCTTACAAAGGCCTGTGAAACGCAGTCCCTTGGCAGGCCTGATCTTGCTGAAGGAGAAGTTCTGCTCTGCCGTGTGGTACATTGCCCTTGAGCTGCAAGTCACAAAGTCGTGGCTTGGTCAAAAGGGGGAGACAGGCAAAAAAAGTCCATGCTTCCAGAACTTTGGGAAGCTAAGAAACAACTCGCTCTGCACAGTGCTCTTACACCCTTCCAAGAACATCTCTTTCAAAGGCTTGTGAAACGCAGTTTCTTGGCAGGCCTGATCTTGCTGAAGTAGATCTGCTTTTCTGCCAAGTGCTATATTGCCCTAGAGCTGCAAGGCACAATTCCAGGCTTGTATGCTCATGGGGAGACAGCCCCCAAAGCGTCTTGCTTCCAGCACTTTGGGAAGCTAAGAAACAACTCGCTCTGCACAGTGCTCTTACAGCCTACCAGCAACATCTCTTTCAGATGCCTGGGAAACGCAGTTTCTTTGCAGGCCGGATCTGTCTAAAGTAGAACTTCTGCTCTGCCATGTGCTACATTGCCCTAGAGCTGCAAGGCACAAAGTCCTGCCTTGTTTGCTCTGGGGCACATACGCCTCAAAGAATCTTGCTTCCAGCTCTTTGGGAAGCTAAGAAACATCTCGGTCAGCACAGTGTTCTTGCAGCCTACCGGGAACATCTCTTACAAAGGCCTGTGAAACGCAGTTTCTTTGCAGGCATGATCTGGCTGAAGTAGAACATCTGCTCAGGGTGTGCTACATTGCCCTAGAGCTGAAAGGCACAACGCAAAGTCTCCTGACCTAAGGGCAAGTTGGGCCACAGAGCATCTTGCTTCCAGCTCTTTGGGAAGCTAAGAAACAACACGCTCTGCACAGTGCTCTTACGGCCTACCGGGAACATCTCTTACACAGGCCTGTGAAACGCAATTTCTTTGCAGGCCTGATCTGGCTGAAGCAGATCTTCTGCTCTGGGTGGGTTACATTGCCCTAGAGCTTCAGCGCACAATGCCCTGCCTTGTAACCAAATGGGAAGAGCGGCCCCAAAGCATCTTGCTTCCAGCTCTTTGGGAAGCTAAGAAACAACTCGCTCTGCACAGTGCTCTTACAGCCTACCGGCAACATCTCTTACAAAGGACTGTGAAACACAGTTTCTCTGAAGGGCTGAATTGGCTAGAGTAGAACTTCTGCTCTGGGTGTGCTACATTGCCCTAGAGCTCCAAGGCACAAAGTGCTGATTTATTTCCAAAGTGGAGATAGGCTCCAAAGCATCTTGCTTCCAGCTCTTTGGGAAGCTAAGAAACAACTCGCACTGTACAGTGCTCTTACAGCAACGGGGAACATCTCTTACAAAGGCCTGTGAACTCGCACTGCACAGTGCTCTTACAGCCTACCGGGAACATCCCTTAGATAGTCTTGTGACACGCAGTTTCTTTGCAGGCCTGATCTGACTGAAGTACAACTTCTGCTCTGGGTGTGCTACATTGCCCTAGAGCTGAAAGGCACAACGTGCAGGCTTCTTTCCAAAGGGCGAGTTGGGCCCCAAAGCATCTGGCTTCCAGCTCTTTGGGAAGCTAAGAAACAACTCGCTCTGCACCGTGCTCTTACAGCCTACCGGGAACATCTCTTACAAAGGCCTGTGAAACGCAGTTTCTTTGCAGGCCTGATCTGGCTGAAGTAGAACTTCTGCTCTGGGTGTGCTACGTTGCCCTAGAGCTGAAAGGCACAACGTGCAGTATCCTTGCCAAAGGGCGAGTTGGGCCCCAGAGCATCTTGCTTCTAGCTCTTTGGGAAGCTAAGAATTAACTCGCTCTGCACAGTGCACTTAGAGCCTACCGGGAACATCTCTTACAAAGGCCTTTGAAACGCAGTTTCTTTGCAGGCCTGATCTGGCTGAAGTAGGACTTCTGCTCTGGGTGTGCTACATTGCCCTAGAGCTGAAAGGCCCATCGTGCAGTCTCCTTTCCAAAGGGCGAGTTGGGTCCCAGAGCATCTTGCTTCCAGCACTTTGGGAAGCTAAGAAACAACTCGCTCTGCACAGTGCTCTTACAGCAATGGGGAACATCTCTTACAAAGGCCTGTGAACTCGCACTGCACAGTGCTCTTACAGCCTACCGGGAACATCCCTTAGAAAGGCTTGTGACACGCAGTTTCTATGCAGGGCTGATCTGGCTGAAGTAGAATTTCTGCTCTGGGTGTGCTACATTGCCCTAGAGCTGGAAGGCACAACGTGCAGTCTTGTTTCCAAAGGGCGATTTGGGCCCCAAAGCATCTTGCTTCCAGCTCTTTGGGAAGCTAAGAAACAACTCGCTCTGCACAGTGCTCTTACAGCCTACCGGCAACATCTCTTACAAAGGACTCTGAAACACAGTTTCTCTGAAGGGCTGAATTGGCTAGAGTAGAACTTCTGCTCTGGGTGTGCTACATTGCCCTAGAGCTCCAAGGCACAAAGTGCTGATTTATTTCCAAAGTGGAGATAGGCTCCAAAGCATCTTGCTTCCAGCTCTTTGGGAAGCTAAGAAACAACTCGCACTGTACAGTGCTCTTACAGCAACGGGGAACATCTCTTACAAAGGCCTGTGAACTCGCACTGCACAGTGCTCTTACAGCCTACCGGGAACATCCCTTAGATAGTCTTGTGACACGCAGTTTCTTTGCAGGCCTGATCTGACTGAAGTACAACTTCTGCTCTGGGTGTGCTACATTGCCCTAGAGCTGAAAGGCACAACGTGCAGGCTTCTTTCCAAAGGGCGAGTTGGGCCCCAAAGCATCTGGCTTCCAGCTCTTTGGGAAGCTAAGAAACAACTCGCTCTGCACCGTGCTCTTACAGCCTACCGGGAACATCTCTTACAAAGGCCTGTGAAACGCAGTTTCTTTGCAGGCCTGATCTGGCTGAAGTAGAACTTCTGCTCTGGGTGTGCTACGTTGCCCTAGAGCTGAAAGGCACAACGTGCAGTATCCTTGCCAAAGGGCGAGTTGGGCCCCAGAGCATCTTGCTTCTAGCTCTTTGGGAAGCTAAGAATTAACTCGCTCTGCACAGTGCTCTTAGAGCCTACCGGGAACATCTCTTACAAAGGCCTTTGAAACGCAGTTTCTTTGCAGGCCTGATCTGGCTGAAGTAGGACTTCTGCTCTGGGTGTGCTACATTGCCCTAGAGCTGAAAGGCCCATCGTGCAGTCTCCTTTCCAAAGGGCGAGTTGGGTCCCAGAGCATCTTGCTTCCAGCACTTTGGGAAGCTAAGAAACAACTCGCTCTGCACAGTGCTCTTACAGCAACGGGGAACATCTCTTACAAAGGCCTGTGAACTCGCACTGCACAGTGCTCTTACAGCCTACCGGGAACATCCCTTAGAAAGGCTTGTGACACGCAGTTTCTATGCAGGGCTGATCTGGCTGAAGTAGAATTTCTGCTCTGGGTGTGCTACATTGCCCTAGAGCTGGAAGGCACAACGTGCAGTCTTGTTTCCAAAGGGCGATTTGGGCCCCAAAGCATCTTGCTTCCAGCTCTTTGGGAAGCTAAGAAACAACTCGCTCTGCACAGTGCTCTTACAGCCTACCGGCAACATCTCTTACAAAGGACTGTGAAACACAGTTTCTCTGAAGGGCTGAATTGGCTAGAGTAGAACTTCTGCTCTGGGTGTGCTACATTGCCCTAGAGCTCCAAGGCACAAAGTGCTGATTTATTTCCAAAGTGGAGATAGGCTCCAAAGCATCTTGCTTCCAGCTCTTTGGGAAGCTAAGAAACAACTCGCACTGTACAGTGCTCTTACAGCAACGGGGAACATCTCTTACAAAGGCCTGTGAACTCGCACTGCACAGTGCTCTTACAGCCTACCGGGAACATCCCTTAGATAGTCTTGTGACACGCAGTTTCTTTGCAGGCCTGATCTGACTGAAGTACAACTTCTGCTCTGGGTGTGCTACATTGCCCTAGAGCTGAAAGGCACAACGTGCAGGCTTCTTTCCAAAGGGCGAGTTGGGCCCCAAAGCATCTGGCTTCCAGCTCTTTGGGAAGCTAAGAAACAACTCGCTCTGCACCGTGCTCTTACAGCCTACCGGGAACATCTCTTACAAAGGCCTGTGAAACGCAGTTTCTTTGCAGGCCTGATCTGGCTGAAGTAGAACTTCTGCTCTGGGTGTGCTACGTTGCCCTAGAGCTGAAAGGCACAACGTGCAGTATCCTTGCCAAAGGGCGAGTTGGGCCCCAGAGCATCTTGCTTCTAGCTCTTTGGGAAGCTAAGAATTAACTCGCTCTGCACAGTGCTCTTAGAGCCTACCGGGAACATCTCTTACAAAGGCCTTTGAAACGCAGTTTCTTTGCAGGCCTGATCTGGCTGAAGTAGGACTTCTGCTCTGGGTGTGCTACATTGCCCTAGAGCTGAAAGGCCCATCGTGCAGTCTCCTTTCCAAAGGGCGAGTTGGGTCCCAGAGCATCTTGCTTCCAGCACTTTGGGAAGCTAAGAAACAACTCGCTCTGCACAGTGCTCTTACAGCAACGGGGAACATCTCTTACAAAGGCCTGTGAACTCGCACTGCACAGTGCTCTTACAGCCTACCGGGAACATCCCTTAGAAAGGCTTGTGACACGCAGTTTCTATGCAGGGCTGATCTGGCTGAAGTAGAATTTCTGCTCTGGGTGTGCTACATTGCCCTAGAGCTGGAAGGCACAACGTGCAGTCTTGTTTCCAAAGGGCGATTTGGGCCCCAAAGCATCTGTCTTCCAGCTCTTTGGGAAGCTAGGAAACAACTCGCTCTGCACCGTGCTCTTACAGCCTACCGGGAACATCTCTTACAAAGGCCTGTGAAACGCAGTTTCTTTGCAGGCCTGATCTGGCTGAAGTAGAACTTCTGCTCTGGGTGTGCTACGTTGCCCTAGAGCTGAAAGGCACAACGTGCAGTATCCTTGCCAAAGGGCGAGTTGGGCCCCAGAGCATCTTGCTTCTAGCTCTTTGGGAAGCTAAGAATTAACTCGCTCTGCACAGTGCTCTTAGAGCCTACCGGGAACATCTCTTACAAAGGCCTTTGAAACGCAGTTTCTTTGCAGGCCTGATCTGGCTGAAGTAGAACTTCTGCTCTGGGTGTGCTACATTGCCCTAGAGCTGAAAGGCCCATCGTGCAGTCTCCTTTCCAAAGGGCGAGTTAGGCCCCAGAGCATCTTGCTTCCAGCTCTTTGGGAAGCTAAGAAACAACTCGCTCTGCCCAGTGCTCTTACTGCAACGGGGAACATCTCTTACAAAGGCCTGTGAACTCGCACTGCACAGTGCTCTTACAGAGTACCGGGAACATCTCTTACAAAGACCTGTGAAACGCAGTTTCTTGCAGGTCTGATCGGGCTGAAGTAGAACTTCTGCTCTGCGTGTGCTACATTGCCCTAGAGCTGAAATGCACAACGTGCAGGCTTCTTAACAAAGGGCGAGTTGGGCCCAAAAGCACCTTGCTTCCAGCTATTTGGGAAGCTAAGAAACAACTCGCTCTGCACTGTGCTCTTACAGCCTACCGGGAACATCTCTTACAAAGGCCTGTGAAACGCATTTTGTTTGCAGGCCTGATCTGGCTGAAGTAGAACTTCTGCTCTGCGTGTGCTACATTGCCCGAGAGCTGAAAGGCACAATATGCAGTCTTCTTTCCAAAGGGCGAGTTGGGCCCCAAAGCATCTTGCTTCCAGCTGTTTGGGAAGCTAAGAAACAACTCGCTCTGCACAGTGCTCTTACAGCCTACCGGGGACATCTCTTACAAAGGCCTGTGAAACGCAGTTTCTTTGCAGGCCTGATCTGGCTGAAGTAGAACTTCTGCTCTGGGTGTGCAACATTGCCCTAGAGCTGAAAGGCACAACGTGCAGTCTTCTTCCCAAAGGGCGAGTTGGGCCCAAACGCATCTTGCTTCCAGCTCTTTGGGAAGCTAAGAAACAACTCGCTCTGCACAGTGCTCTTACAGCCTACCGGGAACCGCTCTTACAAAGGCCTGCGAAACGCATTTTCTTTTCATGCCTGATCTGGCTGAAGTAGAACTTCTGCTCTGGGTGTGCTACATTGCCCGAGAGCTGAAAGGCACAACGTGCAGACTTCTTTCCAAAGCGAGAGTTGATCCCCAAAGCATCTTGCTTCCAGCTCTTTGGGAAGCTAAGAAACAACTCGCTCTGCACAGTGATCTTACAGCCTACCGGAAACATCTCTTACAAAGGCCTGTGAAACGCAGTTTCTTGCAGGTCTGATCGGGCTGTAGTAGAACTTCTGCTCTGCGTGTGCTACATTGCCCTAGAGCTGAAATGCACAACATGCAGGCTTCTTAACAAAGGGCGAGTTGGGCCCCAAAGCATCTTGCTTCATGCTCTTTGGGAAGCTAAGAAACAACTCGCTCTGCACAGTGCTCTTACAGCCTACCGGGAACATCTCTTACAAAGGCCTGTGAAACGCAGTTTCTTTGCAGGCCTGATGTGGCTGAAGTAGAACTTCTGCTCTGCGTGTGAAACATTGCCCGAGAGCTGACATGCACAACGTGCAGTCTTCTTTCCAAAGGGCAAATTGGGCCCCAAAGCATCTTGCTTCATGCTCTTTGGGAAGCTAAGAAACAACTCGCTCTGCACAGTGCTCTTACAGCAACGGGGAATATCTCTTACAATGGCCTGTTGAACTTGCACTGCACAGTGCTCTTACAACCTACCGGGAACATCCCTTAGAAAGGCTTGTGACATGCAGTTTCTTTGCAGGCCTGATCTGGCTGAAGTAGAACTTCTGCTCTGGGTGTGCTACATTGCCCGAGAGCTGAAAGGCACAACGTGCAGACTTCTTTCCAAAGCGAGAGTTGATCCCCAAAGCATCTTCCTTCCAGCTCTTTGGGAAGCTAAGAAACAACTCGCTCTGCACAGTGCTCTTACAGCCTACCGGGAACATCTCTTACAAAGGCCTGTGAAACGCAGTTTCTTGCAGGTCTGATCGGGCTGAAGTAGAACTTCTGCTCTGCGTGTGCTACATTGCCCTAGAGCTGAAATGCACAACATGCAGGCTTCTTAACAAAGGGCGAGTTGGGCCCAAAAGCATCTTGCTTCCAGCTCTTTGGGAAGCTAAGAAACAACTCGCTCTGCACAGTGCTCTTACAGCCTACCGGGAACATCTCTTACAAAGGCCTGTGAAACGCATTTTCTTTGCAGGCCTGATCTGGCTGAAGTAGAACTTCTGCTCTGCGTGTGCTACATTGCCCGAGAGCTGAAAGGCACAACATGCAGTCTTCTTTCCAAAGGGCGAGTTGGGCCCCAAAGCATCTTGCTTCCAGTTCTTTGGGAAGCTAAGAAACAATTTGCTCTGCACAGTGCTCTTACAGCCTACCGGGGACATCTCTTACAAAGCCCTGTGAAACGCAGTTTCTTTGCAGGACTGATCTGGCTGAAGTAGAACTTCTGCTCTGGGTGTGCTACATTGCCCTAGAGCTGAAAGGCACAACGTGCAATGTTCTTCCCAAAGGGCGATTTGGGCCCCAGAGCATCTTGCTTCCAGCCCTTTGGGAAGCTAAGAAACAACTCGCTCTGCACAGTGCTCTTACAGCAATGGGGAACATCTCTTACAAAGGCCTGTGAACTCGCACTGCCCAGTGCTCTTACAGCCTACCGGGAACATCCCTTAGAAAGGCTTGTGACACGCAGTTTCTATGCAGGCCTGATCTGGCTGAAGTAGAATTTCTTCTCTGGGTGTGCTACATTGCCCTAGAGCTGGAAGGCACAGAGTGCTGTCTTCTTTCCAAAGGGCGATTTGGGCCCCAAAGCATCTTGCTTCCAGCTCTTTGGGAAGCTAAGAAACAACTCGCTCTGCACAGTGCTCTTACAGCCTACCGGGAACATCCCTTAGAAAGACTTGTGACACGCAGTTTCTATGCAGGCCTCATCTGGCTGAAGTAGAATTTCTGCTCTGGGTGTGCTACATTGTCCGAGAGTTGAAAGACACAACGTGCAGTCTTCTTTCCAAAGGGCATGTTGGGCCCCAAAGCATCTTGCTTCCAGCTCTTTGGGAAGCTAAGAAACAACACCCTCTGGACACTGCTCTTGAAGCCTACCGGTAACATCTCTAACAGAGGCCTGGGAAATGTAGTTTCTTTGCTGGCTTGATCTGGCTGAGGTAGAACTTCTGCTCTGGGTGTGCTACATTGCCCAAAGCTGAAAGGCACAATGTGCAGTCTTCTTTCCAAAGGGCGAGTTGGGCCCCAAAGCATCTTGCTTCCAGCTCTTTGGGAAGCTAAGAAACAAGTCGATCTGCACAGTGCTCTTACAGCCTACCGGGAACATCTCTTACAAAGGCCTGTGAAACGCAGTGTGTTTGCACACCTGATCTGGCTGAAGTAGAACTACTGCTCTGCGTGTGCTACATTGCCCAAAGCTGAAAGGCACAACCTGCAGTCTTCTTTCCAAAGGGCGAGTTGGGCCCCAAAGCATCTTGCTTCCAGCTCTTTGGGAAGCTAAGAAACAACACCCTCGGCACACTGCTCTTACAGCCTACCGGGAACATCTCTTACAAAGGCCTGTGAAACGCAGTTTCTTGCAGGTCTGATCGGGCTGAAGTAGAACTTCTGCTCTGCGTGTGCTACATTGCCCTAGAGCTGAAATGCACAACGTGCAGGCTTCTTAACAAAGGGCGAGTTGGGCGCAAAAGCACCTTGCTTCCAGCTATTTGGGAAGCTAAGAAACAACTCGCTCTGCACTGTGCTCTTACAGCCTACCGGGAACATCTCTTACAAAGGCCTGTGAAACGCATTTTGTTTGCAGGCCTGATCTGGCTGAAGTAGAACTTCTGCTCTGCGTGTGCTACATTGCCCGAGAGCTGAAGGCACAACATGCAGTCTTCTTTCCAAAGGGCGAGTTGGGCCCCAAAGCATCTTGCTTCCAGCTCTTTGGGAAGCTAAGAAACAACTCGCTCTGCACAGTGCTCTTACAGCCTACCGGGGACATCTCTTACAAAGGCCTGTGAAACGCAGTTTTTTTACAGGCCTGATCTGGCTGAAGTAGAACTTCTGCTCTGGGTGTGCAACATTGCCCTAGAGCTGAAAGGCACAACGTGCAGTCTTCTTCCCAAAGGGCGAGTTGGGCCCAAACGCATCTTGCTTCCAGCTCTTTGGGAAGCTAAGAAACAACTCGCTCTGCACAGTGCTCTTACAGCCTACCGGGAACATCTCTTACAAAGGCCTGTGAAACGCAGTTTCTTTGCAGGTCTGATCTGGCTGAAGTAGAACTTCTGCTCTGCGGGTGCTACATTGCCCTAGAGCTGAAATGCACAACGTGCAGGCTTCTTTCCAAAGGGCTAGTTGGGCCCCAAAGCATCTTGCTTCCAGCTCTTTGGGAAGCTAAGAAACAACTCGCTCTGCACAGTGCTCTTACAGCCTACCGGGAACATCTCTTACAAAGGCCTGTGAAACGCAGTTTCTCTGCAGGTCTTATCTGGCTGAAGCAGAACTTCTGCTCTGCGTGTGCTACATTGCCCGAGAGCTGAAAGGCACAACGTGCAGTCTTCTTTCCAAAGGGCGAGTTGGGCCCCAAAGCATCTTGCTTCCAGCTCTTTGGGAAGCTAAGAAACAACTCGCTCTGCACAGTGCTCTTACAGCCTACCGGGAACATCTCTTACAATGGCCTGTGAAACGGAGTTTCTTTGCAGGCCTGCTCTGGCTGAAGTAGAACTTCTGCTGTGCATGTGCTACATTGCCCGAGAGCTGAAAAGCACAACGTGCAGTCTTCTTTACAAAGGGCGACTTGGACCCCAGAGCATCTTGCTTCCAGCTCTTTGGGAAGCTAAGAAACAACTCGCTCTGCACAGTGCTCTTACAGCAACGGGGAACATCTCTTACAAAGGCCTGTGAACTCGCACTGCCCAGTGCTCTTACAGCCTACCGGCAACATCCCTTAGAAAGGCTTGTGACACGCAGTTTCTATGCAGGCCTGATCTGGCTGAAGTAGAATTTCTGCTCTGGGTGTGCTACATTGCCCTAGAGCTGGAAGGCACAGAGTGCTGTCTTCTTTCCAAAGGGCGATTTGGGCCCCAGAGCATCTTGCTTCCAGCTCTTTGGGAAGCTAAGAAACAACTCGCTCTGCACAGTGCTCTTACAGCCTACCGGGAACATCTCTTACAAAGGCCTGTGAAACGCAGTTTCTCTGCAGGTCTTATCTGGCTGAAGCAGAACTTCTGCTCTGCGTGTGCTACATTGCCCGAGAGCTGAAAGGCACAACGTGCAGTCTTCTTTCCAAAGGGCGAGTTGGGCCCCAAAGCATCTTGCTTCCAGCTCTTTGGGAAGCTAAGAAACAACTCGCTCTGCACAGTGCTCTTATAGCCTACCGGGAACATCTCTTACAAAGGCCTGTGAAACGCAGTTTCTTTGCAGGCCTGCCCTGGCTGAAGTAGAACTTCTGCTCTGCATGTGCTACATTGCCCGAGAGCTGAAAAGCACAACGTGCAGTCTTCTTTACAAAGGGCGACTTGGACCCCAGAGCATCTTGCTTCCAGCTCTTTGGGAAGCTAAGAAACAACTCGCTCTGCACAGTGCTCTTACAGCAACGGGGAACATCTCTTACAAAGGCCTGTGAACTCGCACTGCCCAGTGCTCTTACAGCCTACCGGCAACATCCCTTAGAAAGGCTTGTGACACGCAGTTTCTATGCAGGCCTGATCTGGCTGAAGTAGAATTTCTGCTCTGGGTGTGCTACATTGCCCTAGAGCTGGAAGGCACAGAGTGCTGTCTTCTTTCCAAAGGGCGATTTGGGCCCCAGAGCATCTTGCTTCCAGCTCTTTGGGAAGCTAAGAAACAACTCGCTCTGCACAGTGCTCTTACAGCCTACCGGAAACATCTCTTACAAAGGCCTGTGAAACGCAGTTTCTCTGCAGGTCTTATCTGGCTGAAGCAGAACTTCTGCTCTGCGTGTGCTACATTGCCCGAGAGCTGAAAGGCACAACGTGCAGTCTTCTTTCCAAAGGGCGAGTTGGGCCCCAAAGCTTCTTGCTTCCAGCTCTTTGGGAAGCTAAGAAACAACTCGCTCTGCACAGTGCTCTTATAGCCTACCGGGAACATCTCTTACAAAGGCCTGTGAAACGCAGTTTCTTTGCAGGCCTGCCCTGGCTGAAGTAGAACTTCTGCTCTGCATGTGCTACATTGCCCGAGAGCTGAAAAGCACAACGTGCAGTCTTCTTTACAAAGGGCGACTTGGACCCCAGAGCATCTTGCTTCCAGCTCTTTGGGAAGCTAAGAAACAACTCGCTCTGCACAGTGCTCTTACAGCAACGGGGAACATCTCTTACAAAGGCCTGTGAACTCGCACTGCCCAGTGCTCTTACAGCCTACCGGGAACATCCCTTAGAAAGGCTTGTGACACGCAGTTTCTATGCAGGCCTGATCTGGCTGAAGTAGAATTTCTGCTCTGGGTGTGCTACATTGCCCTAGAGCTGGAAGGCACAGAGTGCTGTCTTCTTTCCAAAGGGCGATTTGGGCCCCAAAGCATCTTGCTTCCAGCTCTTTGGGAAGCTAAGAAACAACTCGCTCTGCACAGTGCTCTTGCAGCCTACCGGGAACATCTCTTACAAAGGCCTGTGAAACGCAGTTTCTTTTCATGCCTGATCTGGCTGAAGTGGAACTTCTGCTCTGCGTGTGCTACATTGCCCAAAGCTGAAAGGCACAACGTGCAGTCTTCTTTCCAAAGGGCGAGTTGGGCCCCAAAGCATCTTGCTTCCAGCTCTTTGGGAAGCTAAGAAACAACTCGCTCTGCACAGTGCTCTTACAGCAACGGGGAACATCTCTTAATAAGGCCTGTGAACTCGCACTGCACAGTGCTCTTACAGCTTACCGGGAACATCCCTTAGAAAGGCTTGTGACACGCAGTTTCTTTTCAGGCCTGATCTGGCTGAAGTATAACTTCTGCTCTGGGTGTGCTACATTGCCCTAGAGCTGGAAGGCACAGAGTGCTGTCTTCTTTCCAAAGGGCGATTTGGGCCCGAAAGCTCTTGCTTCCACCTCTTTGGGAAGCTAAGAAACAACTCGCTCTGCACAGTGCTCTTACAGCCTACCGGGAACCGCTCTTACAAAGGCCTGCGAAACGCATTTTCTTTTCATGCCTGATCTGGCTGAAGTAGAACTTCTGCTCTGCGTGTGCTACATTGCCGGAGAGCAGAAAGGCACAACGTGCAGGCTTCTTTCCAAAGGGCGTGTTGGGTTCCAAAGCATCTTGCTTCCAGCTCTTTGGGAAGCTAAGAAACAACTCGCTCTGCACAGTGCTCTTACAGCCTACCTGGAACATCTCTTACAGAGGCCTGTGAAACGCAGTTTCTTTGCAGGCCTGATCTGGCTGAAGTAGAACTTCTGCTCTGGGTGTGCTACATTGCTCAAGAGCTGAAAGGCACAACGTGCAGACTTCTTTCCAAAGCGAGAGTTGATCCCCAAAGCATCTTGCTTCCAGCTCTTTGGGAAGCTAAGAAACAACTCGCTCTGCACAGTGCTCTTACAGCCTACCGGGAACATCTCTTACAAAGGCCTGCGAAACGCAGTTTCTTTTCATGCCTGATCTGGCTGAAGTGGAACTTCTGCTCTGCGTGTGCTACATTGCCCAAAGCTGAAAGGCACAACGTGCAGTCTTCTTTCCAAAGGGCGAGTTGGGCCCCAAAGCATCTTGCTTCCAGCTCTTTGGGAAGCTAAGAAACAACTCGCTCTGCACAGTGCTCTTACAGCAACGGGGAACATCTCTTAATAAGGCCTGTGAACTCGCAGTGCACAGTGCTCTTACAGCCTACTGGGAACATCCCTTAGAAAGGCTTGTGACACGCAGTTTCTATGCAGGCCTGATCTGACTGAAGTAGAATTTCTTCTCTGGGTGTGCTACATTGCCCTAGAGCTAGAAGGCACAGAGTGCTGTCTTCTTTCCAAAGGGCGATTTGGGCCCCAAAGCATCTTGCTTCCAGCTCTTTGGGAAGCTAAGAAACAACACCCTCTGGACACTGCTCTTGAAGCCTACTGGTAACATCTCTAACAAAGGCCTGGGAAATGTAGTTTCTTTGCTGGCTTGATCTGGCTGAGGTAGACCTTCTGCTCTGGGTGTGCTACATTGCCCAAAGCTGAAAGGCAAAACGTGCAGTCTTCTTTCCAAAGGGCGAGTTGGGCCCCAAAGCATCTTGCTTCCAGCTCTTTGGGAAGCTAAGAAACAACTCGCTCTGCACAGTGCTCTTACAGCCTACCGGGAACATCTCTTACAAAGGCCTGTGAAACGCAGTGTGTTTGCACACCTGATCTGGCTGAAGTAGAACTACTGCTCTGCGTGTGCTACATTGCCCAAAGCTGAAAGGCACAACCTGCAGTCTTCTTTCCAAAGGGCGAGTTGGGCCCCAAAGCATCTTGCTTCCAGCTCTTTGGGAAGCTAAGAAACAACTCGCTATGCACAGTGCTCTTATAGCCTACCGGGAACATCTCTTACAAAGGCCTGCGAAACGCAGTTTCTTTTCATGCCTGATCTGGCTGAAGTGGAACTTCTGCTCTGCGTGTGCTACATTGCCCAAAGCTGAAAGGCACAACCTGCAGTCTTCTTTCCAAAGGGCGAGTTGGGCCCCAAAGCATCTTGCTTCCAGTTCTTTGGGAAGCTAAGAAACAACTCGCTCTGCACAGTGCTCTTACAGCCTACCGGGAACATCTCTTACAAAGGCCTGTGAAACGCAGTTTCGCTGCAGGTCTTATCTGGCTGAAGCAGAACTTCTGCTCTGCGTGTGCTACATTGCCCGAGAGCTGAAAGGCACAACGTGCAGTCTTCTTTCCTAAGGGCGAGTTGGGCCCCAAAGCATCTTGATTCCAGCTCTTTGGAAAGCTAAGAAACAACTCGCTCTGCACAGTGCTCTTACAGCAACGGGGAACATCTCTTACAAAGGCCTGTGAACTCGCACTGCCCAGTGCTCTTACAGCCTACCGGGAACATCCCTTAGAAAGGCTTGTGACACGCAGTTTCTATGCAGGCCTGATCTGGCTGAAGTAGAATTTCTGCTCTGGGTGTGCTACATTGCCCTTGAGCTGGAAGGCACAGAGTGCTGTCTTCTTTCCAAAGGGCGATTTGGGCCCCAAAGCATCTTGCTTCCAGCTCTTTGGGAAGCTAAGAAACAACTCGCTCTGCACAATGCTCTTACAGCCTACCGGGAACATCCCTTAGAAAGGCTTGTGACACGCAGTTTCTATGCAGGCCTCATCTGGCTGAAGTAGAATTTCTGCTCTGGGTGTGCTACATTGTCCGAGAGTTGAAAGACACAACGTGCAGTCTTCTTTCCAAAGGGCATGTTGGGCCCCAAAGCATCTTGCTTCCAGCTCTTTGGGAAGCTAAGAAACAACACCCTCTGGACACTGCTCTAAAAGCCTACCGGTAACATCTCTAACAAAGGCCTGGGAAATGTAGTTTCTTTGCTGGCTTGATCTGGCTGAGGTAGAACTTCTGCTCTGGGTGTGCTACATTGCCCAAAGCTGAAAGGCACAACATGCAGTCTTCTTTCCAAAGGGCGAGTTGGGCCCCAAAGCATCTTGCTTCCAGCTCTTTGGGAAGCTAAGAAACAACTCGCTCTGCACAGTGCTCTTACAGCCTACCGGGAACATCTCTTACAAAGGCCTGTGAAACGCAGTGTGTTTGCACACCTGATCTGGCTGAAGTAGAACTACTGCTCTGCGTGTGCTACATTGCCCAAAGCTGAAAGGCACAACGTGCAGTCTTCTTTCCAAAGGGCGAGTTGGGCCCCAAAGCATCTTGCTTCCAGCTCTTTTGGAAGCTAAGAAACAACTCGCTCTGCACAGTGCTCTTACAGCCTACCGGGAACATCTCTTACAAAGGCCTGTGAAACGCAGTGTGTTTGCACACCTGATCTGGCTGAAGTAGAACTACTGCTCTGCGTGTGCTACATTGCCCAAAGCTGAAAGGCACAACCTGCAGTCTTCTTTCCAAAGGGCGAGTTGGGCCCCAAAGCATCTTGCTTCCAGCTCTTTGGGAAGCTAAGAAACAACTCGCTCTGCACAGTGCTCTTACAGCCTACCGGGAACATCTCTTACAAAGGCCTGCGAAACGCAGTTTCTTTTCATGCCTGATCTGGCTGAAGTGGAACTTCTGCTCTGCGTGTGCTACATTGCCCAAAGCTGAAAGGCACAACGTGCAGTCTTCTTTCCAAAGGGCGAGTTGGGCCCCAAAGCATCTTGCTTCCAGCTCTTTGGGAAGCTAAGAAACAACTCGCTCTGCACAGTGCTCTTACAGCAACGGGGAACATCTCTTAATAAGGCCTGTGAACTCGCACTGCACAGTGCTCTTACAGCCTACTGGGAACATCCCTTAGAAAGGCTTGTGACACGCAGTTTCTATGCAGGCCTGATCTGACTGAAGTAGAATTTCTTCTCTGGGTGTGCTACATTGCCCTAGAGCTAGAAGGCACAGAGTGCTGTCTTCTTTCCAAAGGGCGATTTGGGCCCCAAAGCATCTTGCTTCCAGCTCTTTGGGAAGCTAAGAAACAACACCCTCTGGACACTGCTCTTGAAGCCTACCGGTAACATCTCTAACAAAGGCCTGGGAAATGTAGTTTCTTTGCTGGCTTGATCTGGCTGAGGTAGACCTTCTGCTCTGGGTGTGCTACATTGCCCAAAGCTGAAAGGCAAAACGTGCAGTCTTCTTTCCAAAGGGCGAGTTGGGCCCCAAAGCATCTTGCTTCCAGCTCTTTGGGAAGCTAAGAAACAACTCGCTCTGCACAGTGCTCTTACAGCCTACCGGGAACATCTCTTACAAAGGCCTGTGAAACGCAGTGTGTTTGCACACCTGATCTGGCTGAAGTAGAACTACTGCTCTGCGTGTGCTACATTGCCCAAAGCTGAAAGGCACAACCTGCAGTCTTCTTTCCAAAGGGCGAGTTGGGCCCCAAAGCATCTTGCTTCCAGCTCTTTGGGAAGCTAAGAAACAACTCGCTATGCACAGTGCTCTTATAGCCTACCGGGAACATCTCTTACAAAGGCCTGCGAAACGCAGTTTCTTTTCATGCCTGATCTGGCTGAAGTGGAACTTCTGCTCTGCGTGTGCTACATTGCCCAAAGCTGAAAGGCACAACGTGCAGTCTTCTTTCCAAAGGGCGAGTTAGGCCCCAAAGCATCTTGCTTCCAGCTCTTTGGGAAGCTAAGAAACAACTCGCTCTGCACAGTGCTCTTACAGCAACGGGGAACATCTCTTACAAAGGCCTGTGAACTCGCACTGCACAGTGCTCCTACAGCCTACCGGGAACATCCCTTAGAAAGGCTTGTGACACGCAGTTTCTATGCAGGCCTGATCTGGCTGAAGTAGAATTTCTTCTCTGGGTGTGCTACATTGCCCTAGAGCTGGAAGGCACAGAGTGCTGTCTTCTTTCCAAAGGGCGATTTGGGCCCCAAAGCATCTTGCTTCCAGCTCTTTGGGAAGCTAAGAAACAACTCGCTCTGCACAATGCTCTTACAGCCTACCGGGAACATCCCTTAGAAAGGCTTGTGACACGCAGTTTCTATGCAGGCCTCATCTGGCTGAAGTAGAATTTCTGCTCTGGGTGTGCTACATTGTCCGAGAGTTGAAAGACACAACGTGCAGTCTTCTTTCCAAAGGGCATGTTGGGCCCCAAAGCATCTTGCTTCCAGCTCTTTGGGAAGCTAAGAAACAACACCCTCTGGACACTGCTCTTGAAGCCTACCGGTAACATCTCTAACAAAGGCCTGGGAAATGTAGTTTCTTTGCTGGCTTGATCTGGCTGAGGTAGAACTTCTGCTCTGGGTGTGCTACATTGCCCAAAGCTGAAAGGCGCAACGTGCAGTCTTCTTTCCAAAGGGCATGTTGGGCCCCAAAGCATCTTGCTTCCAGCTCTTTGGGAAGCTAAGAAACAACACCCTCTGGACACTGCTCTTGAAGCCTACCGGTAACATCTCTAACAAAGGCCTGGGAAATGTAGTTTCTTTGCTGGCTTGATCTGGCTGAGGTAGAACTTCTGCTCTGGGTGTGCTACATTGCCCAAAGCTGAAAGGCACAACGTGCAGTCTTCTTTCCAAAGGGCGAGTTGGGCCCCAAAGCATCTTGCTTCCAGCTCTTTGGGAAGCTAAGAAACAACTCGCTCTGCACAGTGCTCTTACAGCCTACCGGGAACATCTCTTACAAAGGCCTGTGAAACGCAGTGTGTTTGCACACCTGATCTGGCTGAAGTAGAACTACTGCTCTGCGTGTGCTACATTGCCCAAAGCTGAAAGGCACAACGTGCAGTCTTCTTTCCAAAGGGCGAGTTGGGCCCCAAAGCATCTTGCTTCCAGCTCTTTTGGAAGCTAAGAAACAACTCGCTCTGCACAGTGCTCTTACAGCCTACCGGGAACATCTCTTACAAAGGCCTGTGAAACGCAGTGTGTTTGCACACCTGATCTGGCTGAAGTAGAACTACTGCTCTGCGTGTGCTACATTGCCCAAAGCTGAAAGGCACAACCTGCAGTCTTCTTTCCAAAGGGCGAGTTGGGCCCCAAAGCATCTTGCTTCCAGCTCTTTGGGAAGCTAAGAAACAACTCGCTCTGCACAGTGCTCTTACAGCCTACCGGGAACATCTCTTACAAAGGCCTGTGAAACGCAGTTTCTCTGCAGGTCTTATCTGGCTGAAGCAGAACTTCTGCTCTGCGTGTGCTACATTGCCTGAGAGCTGAAAGGCACAACGTGCAGTCTTCTTTCCAAAGGGCGAGTTGGGCCCCAAAGCATCTTGCTTCCAGCTCTTTGGGAAGCTAAGAAACAACTCGCTCTGCACAGTTCTCTTACAGCAACGGGGAACATCTCTTACAAAGGCCTGTGAACTCGCACTGCACAGTGCTCTTACAGCCTACCGGGAACATCCCTTAGAAAGGCTTGTGACACGCAGTTTCTATGCAGGCCTGATCTGGCTGAAGTAGAATTTCTGCTCTGGGTGTGCTACATTGCCCTTGAGCTGGAAGGCACAGAGTGCTGTCTTCTTTCCAAAGGGCGATTTGGGCCCCAAAGCATCTTGCTTCCAGCTCTTTGGGAAGCTAAGAAACAACTCGCTCTGCACAGTGCTCTTACAGCCTACCGGGAACATCTCTTACAAAGGCCTGCGAAACGCAGTTTCTTTTCATGCCTGATCTGGCTGAAGTGGAACTTCTGCTCTGCGTGTGCTACATTGCCCAAAGCTGAAAGGCACAACGTGCAGTCTTCTTTCCAAAGGGCGAGTTGGGCCCCAAAGCATCTTGCTTCCAGCTCTTTGGGAAGCTAAGAAACAACTCGCTCTGCACAGTGCTCTTACAGCAACGGGGAACATCTCTTAATAAGGCCTGTGAACTCGCACTGCACAGTGCTCTTACAGCCTACTGGGAACATCCCTTAGAAAGGCTTGTGACACGCAGTTTCTATGCAGGCCTGATCTGACTGAAGTAGAATTTCTTCTCTGGGTGTGCTACATTGCCCTAGAGCTAGAAGGCAGAGAGTGCTGTCTTCTTTCCAAAGGGCGATTTGGGCCCCAAAGCATCTTGCTTCCAGCTCTTTGAGAAGCTAAGAAACAACACCCTCTGGACACTGCTCTTGAAGCCTACCGGTAACATCTCTAACAAAGGCCTGGGAAATGTAGTTTCTTTGCTGGCTTGATCTGGCTGAGGTAGACCTTCTGCTCTGGGTGTGCTACATTGCCCAAAGCTGAAAGGCAAAACGTGCAGTCTTCTTTCCAAAGGGCGAGTTGGGCCCCAAAGCATCTTGCTTCCAGCTCTTTGGGAAGCTAAGAAACAACTCGCTCTGCACAGTGCTCTTACAGCCTACCGGGAACATCTCTTACAAAGGCCTGTGAAACGCAGTGTGTTTGCACACCTGATCTGGCTGAAGTAGAACTACTGCTCTGCGTGTGCTACATTGCCCAAAGCTGAAAGGCACAACCTGCAGTCTTCTTTCCAAAGGGCGAGTTGGGCCCAAAAGCATCTTGCTTCCAGCTCTTTGGGAAGCTAAGAAACAACTCGCTATGCACAGTGCTCTTACAGCCTACCGGGAACATCTCTTACAAAGGCCTGCGAAACGCAGTTTCTTTTCATGCCTGATCTGGCTGAAGTGGAACTTCTGCTCTGCGTGTGCTACATTGCCCAAAGCTGAAAGGCACAACGTGCAGTCTTCTTTCCAAAGGGCGAGTTAGGCCCCAAAGCATCTTGCTTCCAGCTCTTTGGGAAGCTAAGAAACAACTCGCTCTGCACAGTGCTCTTACAGCAACGGGGAACATCTCTTACAAAGGCCTGTGAACTCGCACTGCACAGTGCTCCTACAGCCTACCGGGAACATCCCTTAGAAAGGCTTGTGACACGCAGTTTCTATGCAGGCCTGATCTGGCTGAAGTAGAATTTCTTCTCTGGGTGTGCTACATTGCCCTAGAGCTGGAAGGCACAGAGTGCTGTCTTCTTTCCAAAGGGCGATTTGGGCCCCAAAGCATCTTGCTTCCAGCTCTTTGGGAAGCTAAGAAACAACTCGCTCTGCACAATGCTCTTACAGCCTACCGGGAACATCCCTTAGAAAGGCTTGTGACACGCAGTTTCTATGCAGGCCTCATCTGGCTGAAGTAGAATTTCTGCTCTGGGTGTGCTACATTGTCCGAGAGTTGAAAGACACAACGTGCAGTCTTCTTTCCAAAGGGCATGTTGGGCCCCAAAGCATCTTGCTTCCAGCTCTTTGGGAAGCTAAGAAACAACACCCTCTGGACACTGCTCTTGAAGCCTACCGGTAACATCTCTAACAAAGGCCTGGGAAATGTAGTTTCTTTGCTGGCTTGATCTGGCTGAGGTAGAACTTCTGCTCTGGGTGTGCTACATTGCCCAAAGCTGAAAGGCGCAACGTGCAGTCTTCTTTCCAAAGGGCATGTTGGGCCCCAAAGCATCTTGCTTCCAGCTCTTTGGGAAGCTAAGAAACAACACCCTCTGGACACTGCTCTTGAAGCCTACCGGTAACATCTCTAACAAAGGCCTGGGAAACGTAGTTTCTTTGCTGTCTTGATCTGGCTGAGGTAGAACTTCTGCTCTGGGTGTGCTACATTGCCCAAAGCTGAAAGGCACAACGTGCAGTCTTCTTTCCAAAGGGCGAGTTGGGCCCCAAAGCATCTTGCTTCCAGCTCTTTGGGAAGCTAAGAAACAACTCGCTCTGCACAGTGCTCTTACAGCCTACCGGGAACATCTCTTACAAAGGCCTGTGAAACGCAGTGTGTTTGCACACCTGATCTGGCTGAAGTAGAACTACTGCTCTGCGTGTGCTACATTGCCCAAAGCTGAAAGGCACAACGTGCAGTCTTCTTTCCAAAGGGCGAGTTGGGCCCCAAAGCATCTTGCTTCCAGCTCTTTGGGAAGCTAAGAAACAACACCCTCGGCACACTGCTCTTACAGCCTACCGGGAACATCTCTTACAAAGGCCTGTGAAACGCAGTTTCTTGCAGGTCTGATCGGGCTGAAGTACAACTTCTGCTCTGCGGGTGCTACATTGCCCTAGAGCTGAAATGCACAACGTGCAGGCTTCTTAAAAAAGGGCGAGTTGGGCCCAAAAGCACCTTGCTTCCAGCTATTTGGGAAGCTAAGAAACAACTCGCTCTGCACAGTGCTCTTACAGCCTACCGGGAACATCTCTTACAAAGGCCTGCGAAACGCAGTTTCTTTTCATGCCTGATCTGGCTGAAGTGGAACTTCTGCTCTGCGTGTGCTACATTGCCCAAAGCTGAAAGGCACAACGTGCAGTCTTCTTTCCAAAGGGCGAGTTGGGCCCCAAAGCATCTTGCTTCCAGCTCTTTGGGAAGCTAAGAAACAACTCGCTCTGCACAGTGCTCTTACAGCAACGGGGAACATCTCTTAATAAGACCTGTCAACTCGCACTGCACAGTGCTCTTACAGCCTACTGGGAACATCCCTTAGAAAGGCTTGTGACACGCAGTTTCTATGCAGGCCTGATCTGGCTGAAGTAGAATTTCTTCTCTGGGTGTGCTACATTGCCCTAGAGCTAGAAGGCACAGAGTGCTGTCTTCTTTCCAAAGGGCGATTTGGGCCCCAAAGCATCTTGCTTCCAGCTCTTTGGGAAGCTAAGAAACAACACCCTCTGGACACTGCTCTTGAAGCCTACCGGTAACATCTCTAACAAAGGCCTGGGAAATGTAGTTTCTTTGCTGGCTTGATCTGGCTGAGGTAGACCTTCTGCTCTGGGTGTGCTACATTGCCCAAAGCTGAAAGGCAAAACGTGCAGTCTTCTTTCCAAAGGGCGAGTTGGGCCCCAAAGCATCTTGCTTCCAGCTCTTTGGGAAGCTAAGAAACAACTCGCTCTGCACAGTGCTCTTACAGCAACGGGGAACATCTCTTACAAAGGCCTGTGAACTCGCACTGCACAGTGCTCCTACAGCCTACCAGGAACATCCCTTAGAAAGGCTTGTGACACGCAGTTTCTATGCAGGCCTGATCTGGCTGAAGTAGAATTTCTTCTCTGGGTGTGCTACATTGCCCTAGAGCTGGAAGGCACAGAGTGCTGTCTTCTTTCCAAAGGGCGATTTGGGCCCCAAAGCATCTTGCTTCCAGCTCTTTGGGAAGCTAAGAAACAACTCGCTCTGCACAATGCTCTTACAGCCTACCGGGAACATCCCTTAGAAAGGCTTGTGACACGCAGTTTCTATGCAGGCCTCATCTGGCTGAAGTAGAATTTCTGCTCTGGGTGTGCTACATTGTCCGAGAGTTGAAAGACACAACGTGCAGTCTTCTTTCCAAAGGGCATGTTGGGCCCCAAAGCATCTTGCTTCCAGCTCTTTGGGAAGCTAAGAAACAACACCCTCTGGACACTGCTCTTGAAGCCTACCGGTAACATCTCTAACAAAGGCCTGGGAAATGTAGTTTCTTTGCTGGCTTGATCTGGCTGAGGTAGAACTTCTGCTCTGGGTGTGCTACATTGCCCAAAGCTGAAAGGCGCAACGTGCAGTCTTCTTTCCAAAGGGCATGTTGGGCCCCAAAGCATCTTGTTTCCAGCTCTTTGGGAAGCTAAGAAACAACACCCTCTGGACACTGCTCTTGAAGCCTACCGGTAACATCTCTAACAAAGGCCTGGGAAATGTAGTTTCTTTGCTGGCTTGATCTGGCTGAGGTAGAACTTCTGCTCTGGGTGTGCTACATTGCCCAAAGCTGAAAGGCACAACGTGCAGTCTGCTTTCCAAAGGGCGAGTTGGGCCCCAAAGCATCTTGCTTCCAGCTCTTTGGGAAGCTAAGAAACAACTCGCTCTGCACAGTGCTCTTACAGCAACGGGGAATATCTCTTACAATGGCCTGTTGAACTCGCACTGCACAGTGCTCTTACAACCTACCGGGAACATCCCTTAGAAAGGCTTGTGACATGCAGTTTCTTTGCAGGCCTGATCTGGCTGAAGTAGAACTTCTGCTCTGGGTGTGCTACATTGCCCGAGAGCTGAAAGGCACAACGTGCAGACTTCTTTCCAAAGCGAGAGTTGATCCCCAAAGCATCTTGCTTCCAGCTCTTTGGGAAGCTAAGAAACAACTCGCTCTGCACAGTGCTCTTACAGCCTACCGGGAACATCTCTTACAAAGGCCTGTGAAACGCAGTGTGTTTGCACACCTGATCTGGCTGAAGTAGAACTACTGCTCTGCGTGTGCTACATTGCCCAAAGCTGAAAGGCACAACCTGCAGTCTTCTTTCCAAAGGGCGAGTTGGGCCCCAAAGCATCTTGCTTCCAGCTCTTTGGGAAGCTAAGAAACAACACCCTCGGCACACTGCTCTTACAGCCTACCGGGAACATCTCTTACAAAGGCCTGTGAAACGCAGTTTCTTTGCAGGTCTGATCTGGCTGAAGTACAACTTCTGCTCTGCGGGTGCTACATTGCCCTAGAGCTGAAATGCACAACGTGCAGTCTTCTTTCCAAAGGGCGAGTTGGGCCCCAAAGCATCTTGCTTCCAGCTCTTTGGGAAGCTAAGAAACAACTCGCTCTGCACAGTGCTCTTACAGCAACGGGGAACATCTCTTACAAAGGCCTGTGAAACGCAGTTTCTTTGCAGGCCTGCTCTGGCTGAAGTAGAACTTCTGCTCTGCATGTGCTACATTGCCCGAGAGCTGAAAAGCACAACGTGCAGTCTTCTTTACAAAGGGCGACTTGGACCCCAGAGCATCTTGCTTCCAGCTCTTTGGGAAGCTAAGAAACAACTCGCTCTGCACAGTGCTCTTACAGCAACGGGGAACATCTCTTACAAAGGCCTGTGAACTCGCACTGCCCAGTGCTCTTACAGCCTACCGGGAACATCCCTTAGAAAGGCTTGTGACACGCAGTTTCTATGCAGGCCTGATCTGGCTGAAGTAGAATTTCTGCTCTGGGTGTGCTACATTGCCCTTGAGCTGGAAGGCACAGAGTGCTGTCTTCTTTCCAAAGGGCGATTTGGGCCCCAAAGCATCTTGCTTCCAGCTCTTTGGGAAGCTAAGAAACAACTCGCTCTGCACAGTGCTCTTACAGCCTACCGGGAACATCTCTTACAAAGGCCTGCGAAACGCAGTTTCTTTTCATGCCTGATCTGGCTGAAGTGGAACTTCTGCTCTGCGTGTGCTACATTGCCCAAAGCTGAAAGGCACAACGTGCAGTCTTCTTTCCAAAGGGCGAATTGGGCCCCAAAGCATCTTGCTTCCAGCTCTTTGGGAAGCTAAGAAACAACTCGCTCTGCACAGTGCTCTTACAGCAACGGGGAACATCTCTTAATAAGGCCTGTGAACTCGCACTGCACAGTGCTCTTACAGCCTACCGGGAACATCCCTTCGAAAGGCTTGTGACACGCAGTTTCTTTTCAGGCCTGATCTGGCTGAAGTATAACTTCTGCTCTGGGTGTGCTACATTGCCCTAGAGCTGGAAGGCACAGAGTGCTGTCTTCTTTCCAAAGGGCGATTTGGGCCCCAAAGCTCTTGCTTCCACCTCTTTGGGAAGCTAAGAAACAACTCGCTCTGCACAGTGCTCTTACAGCCTACCGGGAACCGCTCTTACAAAGGCCTGCGAAACGCATTTTCTTTTCATGCCTGATCTGGCTGAAGTAGAACTTCTGCTCTGCGTGTGCTACATTGCCGGAGAGCAGAAAGGCACAACGTGCAGGCTTCTTTCCAAAGGGCGTGTTGGGCTCCAAAGCATCTTGCTTCCAGCTCTTTGGGAAGCTAAGAAACAACTCGCTCTGCACAGTGCTCTTACAGCCTACCTGGAACATCTCTTACAGAGGCCTGTGAAACGCAGTTTCTTTGCAGGCCTGATCTGGCTGAAGTAGAACTTCTGCTCTGCGTGTGAAACATTGCCCGAGAGCTGACATGCACAACGTGCAGTCTTCTTTCCAAAGGGCAAATTGGGCCCCAAAGCATCTTGCTTCAAGCTCTTTGGGAAGCTAAGAAACAACTCGCTCTGCACAGTGCTCTTACAGCAACGGGGAATATCTCTTACAATGGCCTGTTGAACTCGCACTGCACAGTGCTCTTACAACCTACCGGGAACATCCCTTAGAAAGGATTGTGACATGCAGTTTCTTTGCAGGCCTGATCTGGCTGAAGTAGAACTTCTGCTCTGGGTGCGCTACATTGCCCGAGAGCTGAAAGGCACAACGTGCAGACTTCTTTCCATAGCGAGAGTTGATCCCCAAAGCATCTTGCTTCCAGCTCTTTGGGAAGCTAAGAAACAACTCGCTCTGCACAGTGCTCTTAAGCCTACCGGGAACATCTCTTACAAAGGCCTGTGAAACGCAGTTTCTTGCAGGTCTGATCGGGCTGAAGTAGAACTTCTGCTCTGCGTGTGCTACATTGCCCTCGAGCTGAAATGCACAACATGCAGGCTTCTTAACAAAGGGCGAGTTGGGCCCAAAAGCATCTTGCTTCCAGCTCTTTGGGAAGCTAAGAAACAACTTGCTCTGCACAGTGCTCTTACAGCCTATCGGGGACATCTCTTACAAAGCCCTGTGAAACGCAGTTTCTTTGCAGGACTGATCTTGCTGAAGTAGAACTTCTGCTCTGGGTGTGCTACATTGCCCTAGAGCTGAAAGGCACAACGTGCAGTCTTCTTCCCAAAGGGCGAGTTGGGCCCCAGAGCATCTTGCTTCCAGCTCTTTGGGAAGCTAAGAAACAACTCGCTCTGCACAGTGCTCTTACAGCAACGGGGAACATCTCTTACAAAGGCCTGTGAACTCGCACTGCCCAGTGCTCTTACAGCCTACCGGGAACATCCCTTAGAAAGGCTTGTGACACGCAGTTTCTATGCAGGCCTGATCTGGCTGAAGTAGAATTTCTTCTCTGGGTGTGCTACATTGCCCTAGAGCTGGAAGGCACAGAGTGCTGTCTTCTTTCCAAAGGGCGATTTGGGCCCCAAAGCATCTTGCTTCCAGCTCTTTGGGAAGCTAAGAAACAACTCGCTCTGCACAATGCTCTTACAGCCTACCGGGAACATCCCTTAGAAAGGCTTGTGACACGCAGTTTCTATGCAGGCCTCATCTGGCTGAAGTAGAATTTCTGCTCTGGGTGTGCTACATTGTCCGAGAGTTGAAAGACACAACGTGCAGTCTTCTTTCCAAAGGGCATGTTGGGCCCCAAAGCATCTTGCTTCCAGCTCTTTGGGAAGCTAAGAAACAACACCCTCTGGACACTGCTCTTGAAGCCTACCGGTAACATCTCTAACAAAGGCCTGGGAAATGTAGTTTCTTTGCTGGCTTGATCTGTCTGAGGTAGAACTTCTGCTCTGGGTGTGCTACATTGCCCAAAGCTGAAAGGCAAAACGTGCAGTCTTCTTTCCAAAGGGCGAGTTGGGCCCCAAAGCATCTTGCTTCCAGCTCTTTGGGAAGCTAAGAAACAACTCGCTCTGCACAGTGCTCTTACAGCCTACCGGGCACATCTCTTACAAAGGCCTGTGAAAAGCAGTGTGTTTGCACACCTGATCTGGCTGAAGTAGAACTACTGCTCTGCGTGTGCTACATTGCCCAAAGCTGAAAGGCACAACCTGCAGTCTTCTTTCCAAAGGGCGATTTGGGCCCCAAAGCATCTTGCTTCCAGCTCTTTGGGAAGCTAAGAAACAACACCCTCGGCACACTGCTCTTACAGCCTACCGGGAACATCTCTTACAAAGGCCTGTGAAACGCAGTTTCTTGCAGGTCTGATCGGGCTGAAGTAGAACTTCTGCTCTGCGTGTGCTACATTGCCCTAGAGCTGAAAGGCGCAACGTGCAGGCTTCTTAACAAAGGGCGAGTTGGGCCCAAAAGCACCTTGCTTCCAGCTATTTGGGAAGCTAAGAAACAACTCGCTCTGCACAGTGCTCTTACAGCCTACCGGGAACATCTCTTACAAAGGCCTGTGAAACGCATTTTGTTTGCAGGCCTGATCTGGCTGAAGTGGAACTTCTGCTCTGCGTGTGCTACATTGCCCGAGAGCTGAAAAGCACAACGTGCAGTCTTCTTTACAAAGGGCGACTTGGACCCCAGAGCATCTTGCTTCCAGCTCTTTGGGAAGCTAAGAAACAACTCGCTCTGCACAGTGCTCTTACAGCAACGGGGAACATCTCTTACAAAGGCCTGTGAACTCACACTGCCCAGTGCTCTTACAGCCTACCGGGAACATCCCTTAGAAAGGCTTGTGACACGCAGTTTCTATGCAGGCCTGATCTGGCTGAAGTAGAATTTCTGCTCTGGGTGTGCTACATTGCCCTAGAGCTGGAAGGCACAGAGTGCTGTCTTCTTTCCAAAGGGCGATTTGGGCCCCAAAGCATATTGCTTCCAGCTCTTTGGGAAGCTAAGAAACAACTCGCTATGCACAGTGCTCTTACAGCCTACCGGGAACATCTCTTACAAAGGCCTGCGAAACGCAGTTTCTTTTCATGCCTGATCAGGCTGAAGTGGAACTTCTGCTCTGCGTGTGCTACATTGCCCAAAGCTGAAAGGCACAACGTGCAGTCTTCTTTCCAAAGGGCGAGTTAGGCCCCAAAGCATCTTTCTTCCAGCTCTTTGGGAAGCTAAGAAACAACTCGCTCTGCACAGTGCTCTTACAGCAACGGGGAACATCTCTTACAAAGGCCTGTGAACTCGCACTGCACAGTGCTCTTACAGCCTACCGGGAACATCCCTTAGAAAGGCTTGTGACACGCAGTTTCTATGCAGGCCTGATCTGGCTGAGGTAGAATTTCTTCTCTGGGTGTGCTACACTGCCCTAGAGCTGGAAGGCACAGAGTGCTGTCTTCTTTCCAAAGGGCGATTTGGGCCCCAAAGCATCTTGCTTCCAGCTCTTTGGGAAGCTAAGAAACAACTCGCTCTGCACAGTGCTCTTAAGCCTACCGGGAACATCTCTTACAAAGGCCTGTGAAACGCAGTTTCTTGCAGTCTGATCGGGCTGAAGTAGAACTTCTGCTCTGCGTGTGCTACATTGCCCTAGAGCTGAAATGCACAACATGCAGGCTTCTTAACAAAGGGCGAGTTGGGCCCAAAAGCATCTTGCTTCCAGCTCTTTGGGAAGCTAAGAAACAACTTGCTCTGCACAGTGCTCTTACAGCCTATCGGGGACATCTCTTACAAAGCCCTGTGAAACGCAGTTTCTTTGCAGGACTGATCTTGCTGAAGTAGAACTTCTGCTCTGGGTGTGCTACATTGCCCTAGAGCTGAAAGGCACAACGTGCAGTCTTCTTCCCAAAGGGCGAGTTGGGCCCCAGAGCATCTTGCTTCCAGCTCTTTGGGAAGCTAAGAAACAACTCGCTCTGCACAGTGCTCTTACAGCAACGGGGAACATCTCTTACAAAGGCCTGTGAACTCGCACTGCCCAGTGCTCTTACAGCCTACCGGGAACATCCCTTAGAAAGGCTTGTGACACGCAGTTTCTATGCAGGCCTGATCTGGCTGAAGTAGAATTTCTTCTCTGGGTGTGCTACATTGCCCTAGAGCTGGAAGGCACAGAGTGCTGTCTTCTTTCCAAAGGGCGATTTGGGCCCCAAAGCATCTTGCTTCCAGCTCTTTGGGAAGCTAAGAAACAACTCGCTCTGCACAATGCTCTTACAGCCTACCGGGAACATCCCTTAGAAAGGCTTGTGACACGCAGTTTCTATGCAGGCCTCATCTGGCTGAAGTAGAATTTCTGCTCTGGGTGTGCTACATTGTCCGAGAGTTGAAAGACACAACGTGCAGTCTTCTTTCCAAAGGGCATGTTGGGCCCCAAAGCATCTTGCTTCCAGCTCTTTGGGAAGCTAAGAAACAACACCCTCTGGACACTGCTCTTGAAGCCTACCGGTAACATCTCTAACAAAGGCCTGGGAAATGTAGTTTCTTTGCTGGCTTGATCTGTCTGAGGTAGAACTTCTGCTCTGGGTGTGCTACATTGCCCAAAGCTGAAAGGCAAAACGTGCAGTCTTCTTTCCAAAGGGCGAGTTGGGCCCCAAAGCATCTTGCTTCCAGCTCTTTGGGAAGCTAAGAAACAACTCGCTCTGCACAGTGCTCTTACAGCCTACCGGGCACATCTCTTACAAAGGCCTGTGAAACGCAGTGTGTTTGCACACCTGATCTGGCTGAAGTAGAACTACTGCTCTGCGTGTGCTACATTGCCCAAAGCTGAAAGGCACAACCTGCAGTCTTCTTTCCAAAGGGCGATTTGGGCCCCAAAGCATCTTGCATCCAGCTCTTTGGGAAGCTAAGAAACAACACCCTCGGCACACTGCTCTTACAGCCTACCGGGAACATCTCTTACAAAGGCCTGTGAAACGCAGTTTCTTGCAGGTCTGATCGGGCTGAAGTAGAACTTCTGCTCTGCGTGTGCTACATTGCCCTAGAGCTGAAAGGCGCAACGTGCAGGCTTCTTAACAAAGGGCGAGTTGGGCCCAAAAGCACCTTGCTTCCAGCTATTTGGGAAGCTAAGAAACAACTCGCTCTGCACAGTGCTCTTACAGCCTACCGGGAACATCTCTTACAAAGGCCTGTGAAACGCATTTTGTTTGCAGGCCTGATCTGGCTGAAGTGGAACTTCTGCTCTGCGTGTGCTACATTGCCCGAGAGCTGAAAAGCACAACGTGCAGTCTTCTTTACAAAGGGCGACTTGGACCCCAGAGCATCTTGCTTCCAGCTCTTTGGGAAGCTAAGAAACAACTCGCTCTGCACAGTGCTCTTACAGCAACGGGGAACATCTCTTACAAAGGCCTGTGAACTCACACTGCCCAGTGCTCTTACAGCCTACCGGGAACATCCCTTAGAAAGGCTTGTGACACGCAGTTTCTATGCAGGCCTGATCTGGCTGAAGTAGAATTTCTGCTCTGGGTGTGCTACATTGCCCTAGAGCTGGAAGGCACAGAGTGCTGTCTTCTTTCCAAAGGGCGATTTGGGCCCCAAAGCATATTGCTTCCAGCTCTTTGGGAAGCTAAGAAACAACTCGCTATGCACAGTGCTCTTACAGCCTACCGGGAACATCTCTTACAAAGGCCTGCGAAACGCAGTTTCTTTTCATGCCTGATCTGGCTGAAGTGGAACTTCTGCTCTGCGTGTGCTACATTGCCCAAAGCTGAAAGGCACAACGTGCAGTCTTCTTTCCAAAGGGCGAGTTAGGCCCCAAAGCATCTTGCTTCCAGCTCTTTGGGAAGCTAAGAAACAACTCGCTCTGCACAGTGCTCTTACAGCAACGGGGAACATCTCTTACAAAGGCCTGTGAACTCGCACTGCACAGTGCTCTTACAGCCTACCGGGAACATCCCTTAGAAAGGCTTGTGACATGCAGTTTCTATGCAGGCCTGATCTGGCTGAGGTAGAATTTCTTCTCTGGGTGTGCTACATTGCCCTAGAGCTGGAAGGCACAGAGTGCTGTCTTCTTTCCAAAGGGCGATTTGGGCCCCAAAGCATCTTGCTTCCAGCTCTTTGGGAAGCTAAGAAACAACTCGCTCTGCACAATGCTCTTACAGCCTACCGGGAACATCCCTTAGAAAGGCTTGTGACACGCAGTTTCTATGCAGGCCTCATCTGGCTGAAGTAGAATTTCTGCTCTGGGTGTGCTACATTGTCCGAGAGTTGAAAGACACAACGTGCAGTCTTCTTTCCAAAGGGCATGTTGGGCCCCAAAGCATCTTGCTTCCAGCTCTTTGGGAAGCTAAGAAACAACACCCTCTGGACACTGCTCTTGAAGCCTACCGGTAACATCTCTAACAAAGGCCTGGGAAATGTAGTTTCCTTGCTGGCTTGATCTGGCTGAGGTAGAACTTCTGCTCTGGGTGTGCTACATTGCCCAAAGCTGAAAGGCACAACGTGCAGTCTTCTTTCCAAAGGGCATGTTGGGCCCCAAAGCATCTTGCTTCCAGCTCTTTGGGAAGCTAAGAAACAACACCCTCTGGACACTGCTCTTGAAGCCTACCGGTAACATCTCTAACAAAGGCCTGGGAAATGTAGTTTCTTTGCTGGCTTGATCTGGCTGAGGTAGAACTTCTGCTCTGGGTGTGCTACATTGCCCAAAGCTGAAAGGCAAAACGTGCAGTCTTCTTTCCAAAGGGCGAGTTGGGCCCCAAAGCATCTTGCTTCCAGCTCTTTGGGAAGCTAAGAAACAACTCGCTCTGCACAGTGCTCTTACAGCCTACCGGGAACATCTCTTACAAAGGCCTGTGAAACGCAGTGTGTTTGCACACCTGATCTGGCTGAAGTAGAACTACTGTTCTGCGTGTGCTACATTGCCCAAAGCTGAAAGGCACAACCTGCAGTCTTCTTTCCAAAGGGCGAGTTGGGGCCCAAAGCATCTTGCTTCCAGCTCTTTGGGAAGCTAAGAAACAACACCCTCGGCACACTGCTCTTACAGCCTACCGGGAACATCTCTTCCAAAGGCCTGTGAAACGCAGTTTCTTGCAGGTCTGATCGGGCTGAAGTAGAACTTCTGCTCTGCGTGTGCTACATTGCCCTAGAGCTGAAATGCACAACGTGCAGGCTTCTTAACAAAGGGTGAGTTGGGCCCAAAAGCATCTTGCTTCCAGCTCTTTGGGAAGCTAAGAAACAACTCGCTCTGCACTGTGCTCTTACAGCCTACCGGGAACATCTCTTACAAAGGCCTGTGAAACGCATTTTGTTTGCAGGCCTGATCTGGCTGAAGTAGAACTTCTGCTCTGCGTGTGCTACATTGCCCGAGAGCTGAAAGGCACAACATGCAGTCTTCTTTCCAAAGGGCGAGTTGGGCCCCAAAGCATCTTGCTTCCAGCTCTTTGGGAAGCTAAGAAACAACTCGCTCTGCACAGTGCTCTTACAGCCTAACGGGGACATCTCTTACAAAGGCCTGTGAAACGCAGTTTCTTTGCAGGCCTGATCTGGCTGAAGTAGGACTTCTGCTCTGGGTGTGCAACATTGCCCTAGAGCTGAAAGGCACAACGTGCAGTCTTCTTCCCAAAGGGCGAGTTGGGCCCCAGAGCATCCTGCTTCCAGCTCTTTGGGAAGCTAAGAAACAACTCGCTCTGCACAGTGCTCTTACAGCAACGGGGAACATCTCTTACAAAGGCCTGTGAACTCGCACTGCACAGTGCTCTTACAGCCTACCGGGAACATCCCTTAGAAAGGCTTGTGACACGCAGTTTCTATGCAGGCCTGATCTGGCTGAAGTAGAATTTCTTCTCTGGGTGTGCTACATTGCCCTAGAGCTGGAAGGCACAGAGTGCTGTCTTCTTTCCAAAGGGCGATTTGGGCCCCAAAGCATCTTGCTTCCAGCTCTTTGGGAAGCTAAGAAACAACTCGCTCTGCACAATGCTCTTACAGCCTACCGGGAACATCCCTTAGAAAGGCTTGTGACACGCAGTTTCTATGCAGGCCTCATCTGGCTGAAGTAGAATTTCTGCTCTGGGTGTGCTGCATTGTCCGAGAGTTGAAAGACACAACGTGCAGTCTTCTTTCCAAAGGGCATGTTGGGCCCCAAAGCATCTTGCTTCCAGCTCTTTGGGAAGCTAAGAAACAACACCCTCTGGACACTGCTCTTGAAGCCTACCGGTAACATCTCTAACAAAGGCCTGGGAAATGTAGTTTCTTTGCTGGCTTGATCTGGCTGAGGTAGAACTTCTGCTCTGGGTGTGCTACATTGCCCAAAGCTGAAAGGCACAACATGCAGTCTTCTTTCCAAAGGGCGAGTTGGGCCCCAAAGCATCTTGCTTCCAGCTCTTTGGGAAGCTAAGAAACAACGCGCTCTGCACAGTGCTCTTACAGCCTACCGGGAACATCTCTTACAAAGGCCTGTGAAATGCAGTGTGTTTGCACACCTGATCTGGCTGAATTAGAACTTCTGCTCTGCGTGTGCTACATTGCCCGAGAGCTGAAAAGCACAACGTGCAGTCTTCTTTACAAAGGGCGACTTGGGCCCCAGAGCATCTTGCTTCCAGCTCTTTGGGAAGCTAAGAAACAACTCGCTCTGCACAGTGCTCTTACAGCCTACCGGGAACATCTCTTACAAAAGCCTGTGAAACGCAGTTTCTTTGCTGGCTTGATCTGGGTGAGGTAGAACTTCTGCTCTGGGTGTGCTACATTGCCCGATAGCTGAAAGGCACAACGTTCAGTCTTCTTTCCAAAGGGCGAGTTGGGCCCCAAAGAATCTTGCTTCCAGCTCTTTGGGAAGCTAAGGAACAACTCGCTCTGCAGACTGCTCTTACAGCCTACCGGGAACATCTCTTACAAAAGCCTGTGAAACGCAGTGTGTTTGCACACATGATCTGGCTGAAGTAGAACTTCTGCTCTGCGTGTGCTACATTGCCCGAGAGCTGAAAAGCACAACGTGCATTCTTCTTTCCAAAGGGCGTGTTGGGCCCCAAAGCATCTTGCTTCCAGCTCTTTGGGAAGCTAAGAAACAACACCCTCTGGGCAGTGCTCTTGCAGCCTACCGGGAACATCTCTTACAAAGGCCTGTGAAACGCAGTTTCTTTGCTGGCTTGATCTGGCTGTGGTAGAACTTCTGCTCTGGGTGTGCTACATTGCCCGAAAGCTGAAAGGCACAACGTTCAGTCTTCTTTCCAAAGGGCGAGTTGGGCCCCAAAGAATGTTGCTTCCAGCCCTTTGGGAAGCTAAGAAACAACTCGCTCTGCACAGTGTTCTTACAGCCTAACGGAAACATATCTTACAAAGGCCTGTGAAACGCAGTTTCTTTGCAGGCCTGATCTGGCTGAAGTAGAACTTCTGCTCTGGGTGTGCTGCATTGCCCTAGAGCTGAAAGGCACAACGTGCAGTCTTCTCTCCAAAGGGCGAGTTGGGCCCCAAAGCATCTTAGTTCCAGATCTTTGGGAAGCTAAGAAACAACTCGCTCTGCACAGTGCTCTTACAGCCTACCGGGAACATCTCTTACAAAGGCCTGTGAAACGCATTTTCTTTGCAGTCCTGATCTGGCTGAAGTAGAACTTCTGCTCTGGGTGTGCTACATTGCCCTAGGGCTGAAAGGCACAACGTGCAGTCTTCTTCCCAAAGGGCGAGTTGGGCCAAAACACATCTTGATTCCAGCTCTTTGGGAAGCTAAGAAACAACTCGCTCTGCACAGTGCTCCTACAGCCTACCGGGGACATCTCTTACAAATGCCTGTGAAACGCAGTTTCTTTGCAGGCCTGATCTGGCTGAAGTAGAACTTCTGCTCTGTGTGTGCTACATTGCCCGAGAGCTGAAAGGCACAACGTGCAGTCTTCTTTCCAAAGGGCGATTTGGGCCCGAAAGCATCTTGCTTCCAGCTCTTTGGGAAGCTAAGAAACAACTCGCTCTGCACAGTGCTCTTACAGCCTACCGGGAACATCTCTTACAAAGGCCTGTGAAACGCAGTTTCTTTGCAGGCCTGATCTGGCTGAAGTAGAACTTCTGATCTGGGTGTGCTACATTGCCATAGAGCTGAAAGGCACAACGTGCAGTCTTGTTTCCAAAGGGCGAGTTGGGCCCCAAAGCATCTTGCTTCCAGCTCTTTGGTAAGCTAAGAAACAACTCGCTCTGCACAATTCTCTTACTGCAACGGGGAACATCTCTTACAAAGGCCTGTGAACTCGCACTGCACAGTGCTCTTACAGCCTACCGGGAACATCCCTTAGAAAGGCTTTTGACACGCAGTTTCTATGCAGGCCTCATCTGGCTGAAGTAGAATTTCTGCTCTTGTTGTGCTACATTGCCCTAGAGCTGGAAGGCACAGAGTGCTGTCTTCTTTCCAAAGGGCGATTTGGGCCCCAAAGCATCTTGCTTCCAGCTCTTTGGGAAGCTAAGAAACAACTCGCTCTGCACAGTGCTCTTACAGCCTACCGGGAACATGTCTTACAAAGGCCTGCGAAACGCAGTTTCTTTGCAGGCCTGATCTGGTTTAAGTAGAACTTCTGCTCTGCGTGTGCTACATTGCCCGAGAGCTGAAAGGCACAACGTGCAGTCTTCTTTCGAACTGGCATGTTGGGCCCCAAAGCCTCTTGCTTCCAGCTCTTTGGGAAGCTAAGAAACAACTCGCTCTGCACAGTGCTCTTACCGCCTACCGGGAGCATCTCTTTCAAAGGCCTGTGAAACGCAGTTTCTTTGCAGGCCTGATCTGGCTGAAGTAGAACTTCTGCTCTGGGTTTGCTACATTGCCCTAGAGCTGAAAGGCACAACTTGCAGTCTCCTTTCCAAAGGGCGAGTTGGGCCCAAGAGCATCTTGCTTGCAGCTCTTGGGAAGCTAAGAAACAACTCGCTCTGCACAGTGCTCTTACAGCCTACCGGGAACATCACTTACAAAGGCCTGTGAAACGCAGTTTCTTTGCAGGCCTGATGTGGCTGCAGTAGAACTTCTGCTCTGGGTGTGCTACATTGCCCTAGAGCTGAAAGGCACAACGTGCAGTGTTCTTCCAAAGGGGGAGTTAGGACCCAAAGCATCTTGCTTCCAGCTCCTTGGGAAGCTAAGAAACAACTCGCTCTGCACAGTGCTCTTACAGCCTACTGGGAACATCTCTTACAAAGGCCTGTGCAACGCAGTTTCTTTGCAGGCCTGATCTGGCTGCAGTAGAACTTCTGCTCTGGGTGTGCTACATTGCCCGAGAGCTGAAAGGCACAACGTGCAGTTTTCATTCCAAAGGGCAAGTTGCGCCCCACAACATGTTGCTTCCAGCACTTTGGGAAGCTAAGAAACAACTCGCTCTGCACAGTGCTCTTACAGCCTACCTGGAACATCTCTTACAAAGGCCTGTGAAACGCAGTTTCTTTGCAGGCCTGATCTGGATGAAGTAGAACTTCTGCTCTGGGTGTGCTACATTGAACTAGAGCTGAAAGGCCCATCGTCCAGTCTCCTTTCCAAAGGGCGAGTTGGGCAACAGAGCATCTTGCTTCCAGCTCTTTGGGAAGCTCAGAAACAACTCGCTCTGCACAGTGCTCTTACAGCCTACCGGGAACATCTCTTACAAAGGCCTGTGAAACGCAGTTTCTTTGCTGGCTTGATCTGGGTGAGGTAGAACTTCTGCTCTGGGTGTGCTACATTGCCCGAGAGCTGAAAGGCACAACGTTCAGTCTTCTTTCCAAAGGGCGAGTTGGGCCCCAAAGAATCTTGCTTCCAGCTCTTTGGGAAGCTAAGAAACAACTGGCTCTGCACAGTGCTCTTACAGCCTAACGGGAACATCTCTTACAAAAGCCTGTGAAACGCAGTGTGTTTGCACACATGATCTGGCTGAAGTAGAACTTCTGCTCTGCGTGTGCTACATTGCCCGAGAGCTGAAAAGCACAACGTGCATTCTTCTTTCCAAAGGGCGTGTTGGGCCCCAAAGCATCTTGTTTCCAGCTCT
Source organism: Equus caballus (assembly GCF_041296265.1). Lineage (NCBI taxonomy): Eukaryota > Metazoa > Chordata > Mammalia > Perissodactyla > Equidae > Equus > Equus caballus. The sequence goes on from NC_091715.1 coordinate 49,782,771, forward strand.
TTGGGAAGCTAAGAAACAACTCCCTCTGGGCAGTGCTCTTGCAGCCTACCGGGAACATCTCTTACAAAGGCCTGTGAAACGCAGTTTCTTTGCTGGCTTGATCTGGCTGTGGTAGAACTTCTGCTCTGGGTGTGCTACATTGCCCGAAAGCTGAAAGGCACAACGTTCAGTCTTCTTTCCAAAGGGCGAGTTGGGCCCCAAAGAATGTTGCTTCCAGCCCTTTGGGAAGCTAAGAAACAACTCGCTCTGCACAGTGTTCTTACAGCCTAACGGAAACATCTCTTACAAAGGCCTGTGAAACGCAGTTTCTTTGCAGGCCTGATCTGGCTGAAGTAGAACTTCTGCTCTGGGTGTGCTACATTGCCCGAGAGCTGAAAGGCACAACGTGCAGACTTCTTTCCAAAGCGAGAGTTGATCCCCAAAGCATCTTGCTTCCAGCTCTTTGGGAAGCTAAGAAACAACTCGCTCTGCACAGTGCTCTTACAGCCTACCGGGAACATCTCTTACAAAGGCCTGTGAAACGCAGTTTCTTGCAGGTCTGATCGGGCTGAAGTAGAACTTCTGATCTGCGTGTGCTACATTGCCCTAGAGCTGAAATGCACAACATGCAGGCTTCTTAACAAAGGGCGAGTTGGGCCCAAAAGCATCTTGCTTCCAGCTCTTTGGGAAGCTAAGAAACAACTTGCTCTGCACAGTGCTCTTACAGCCTATCGGGGACATCTCTTACAAAGCCCTGTGAAACGCAGTTTCTTTGCAGGACTGATCTGGCTGAAGTAGAACTTCGGCTCTGGGTGTGCTACATTGCCCTAGAGCTGAAAGGCACAACGTGCAGTCTTCTTAACAAAGGGCGACTTGGACCCCAGAGCATCTTGCTTCCAGCTCTTTGGGAAGCTAAGAAACAACTCGCTCTGCACAGTGCTCTTACAGCAACGGGGAACATCTCTTACAAAGGCCTGTGAACTCACACTGCCCAGTGCTCTTACAGCCTACCGGGAACATCCCTTAGAAAGGCTTGTGACACGCAGTTTCTATGCAGGCCTGATCTGGCTGAAGTAGAATTTCTGCTCTGGGTGTGCTACATTGCCCTAGAGCTGGAAGGCACAGAGTGCTGTCTTCTTTCCAAAGGGCGATTTGGGCCCCAAAGCATATTGCTTCCAGCTCTTTGGGAAGCTAAGAAACAACTCGCTATGCACAGTGCTCTTACAGCCTACCGGGAACATCTCTTACAAAGGCCTGCGAAACGCAGTTTCTTTTCATGCCTGATCTGGCTGAAGTGGAACTTCTGCTCTGCGTGTGCTACATTGCCCAAAGCTGAAAGGCACAACGTGCAGTCTTCTTTCCAAAGGGCGAGTTAGGCCCCAAAGCATCTTGCTTCCAGCTCTTTGGGAAGCTAAGAAACAACTCGCTCTGCACAGTGCTCTTACAGCAACGGGGAACATCTCTTACAAAGGCCTGTGAACTCGCACTGCACAGTGCTCTTACAGCCTACCGGGAACATCCCTTAGAAAGGCTTGTGACACGCAGTTTCTATGCAGGCCTGATCTGGCTGAGGTAGAATTTCTTCTCTGGGTGTGCTACATTGCCCTAGAGCTGGAAGGCACAGAGTGCTGTCTTCTTTCCAAAGGGCGATTTGGGCCCCAAAGCATCTTGCTTCCAGCTCTTTGGGAAGCTAAGAAACAACTCGCTCTGCACAATGCTCTTACAGCCTACCGGGAACATCCCTTAGAAAGGCTTGTGACACGCAGTTTCTATGCAGGCCTCATCTGGCTGAAGTAGAATTTCTGCTCTGGGTGTGCTACATTGTCCGAGAGTTGAAAGACACAACGTGCAGTCTTCTTTCCAAAGGGCATGTTGGGCCCCAAAGCATCTTGCTTCCAGCTCTTTGGGAAGCTAAGAAACAACACCCTCTGGACACTGCTCTTGAAGCCTACCGGTAACATCTCTAACAAAGGCCTGGGAAATGTAGTTTCCTTGCTGGCTTGATCTGGCTGAGGTAGAACTTCTGCTCTGGGTGTGCTACATTGCCCAAAGCTGAAAGGCACAACGTGCAGTCTTCTTTCCAAAGGGCATGTTGGGCCCCAAAGCATCTTGCTTCCAGCTCTTTGGGAAGCTAAGAAACAACACCCTCTGGACACTGCTCTTGAAGCCTACCGGTAACATCTCTAACAAAGGCCTGGGAAATGTAGTTTCTTTGCTGGCTTGATCTGGCTGAGGTAGAACTTCTGCTCTGGGTGTGCTACATTGCCCAAAGCTGAAAGGCACAACGTGCAGTCTTCTTTCCAAAGGGCGAGTTGGGCCCCAAAGCATCTTGCTTCCAGCTCTTTGGGAAGCTAAGAAACAACGCGCTCTGCACAGTGCTCTTACAGCCTACCGGGAACATCTCTTACAAAGGCCTGTGAAATGCAGTGTGTTTGCACACCTGATCTGGCTGAATTAGAACTTCTGCTCTGCGTGTGCTACATTGCCCGAGAGCTGAAAAGCACAACGTGCAGTCTTCTTTACAAAGGGCGACTTGGGCCCCAGAGCATCTTGCTTCCAGCTCTTTGGGAAGCTAAGAAACAACTCGCTCTGCACAGTGCTCTTACAGCCTACCGGGAACATCTCTTACAAAAGCCTGTGAAACGCAGTTTCTTTGCTGGCTTGATCTGGGTGAGGTAGAACTTCTGCTCTGGGTGTGCTACATTGCCCGATAGCTGAAAGGCACAACGTTCAGTCTTCTTTCCAAAGGGCGAGTTGGGCCCCAAAGAATCTTGCTTCCAGCTCTTTGGGAAGCTAAGGAACAACTCGCTCTGCAGACTGCTCTTACAGCCTACCGGGAACATCTCTTACAAAAGCCTGTGAAACGCAGTGTGTTTGCACACATGATCTGGCTGAAGTAGAACTTCTGCTCTGCGTGTGCTACATTGCCCGAGAGCTGAAAAGCACAACGTGCATTCTTCTTTCCAAAGGGCGTGTTGGGCCCCAAAGCATCTTGCTTCCAGCTCTTTGGGAAGCTAAGAAACAACACCCTCTGGGCAGTGCTCTTGCAGCCTACCGGGAACATCTCTTACAAAGGCCTGTGAAACGCAGTTTCTTTGCTGGCTTGATCTGGCTGTGGTAGAACTTCTGCTCTGGGTGTGCTACATTGCCCGAAAGCTGAAAGGCACAACGTTCAGTCTTCTTTCCAAAGGGCGAGTTGGGCCCCAAAGAATGTTGCTTCCAGCCCTTTGGGAAGCTAAGAAACAACTCGCTCTGCACAGTGTTCTTACAGCCTAACGGAAACATATCTTACAAAGGCCTGTGAAACGCAGTTTCTTTGCAGGCCTGATCTGGCTGAAGTAGAACTTCTGCTCTGGGTGTGCTGCATTGCCCTAGAGCTGAAAGGCACAACGTGCAGTCTTCTCTCCAAAGGGCGAGTTGGGCCCCAAAGCATCTTAGTTCCAGATCTTTGGGAAGCTAAGAAACAACTCGCTCTGCACAGTGCTCTTACAGCCTACCGGGAACATCTCTTACAAAGGCCTGTGAAACGCATTTTCTTTGCAGTCCTGATCTGGCTGAAGTAGAACTTCTGCTCTGGGTGTGCTACATTGCCCTAGGGCTGAAAGGCACAACGTGCAGTCTTCTTCCCAAAGGGCGAGTTGGGCCAAAACACATCTTGATTCCAGCTCTTTGGGAAGCTAAGAAACAACTCGCTCTGCACAGTGCTCCTACAGCCTACCGGGGACATCTCTTACAAATGCCTGTGAAACGCAGTTTCTTTGCAGGCCTGATCTGGCTGAAGTAGAACTTCTGCTCTGTGTGTGCTACATTGCCCGAGAGCTGAAAGGCACAACGTGCAGTCTTCTTTCCAAAGGGCGATTTGGGCCCGAAAGCATCTTGCTTCCAGCTCTTTGGGAAGCTAAGAAACAACTCGCTCTGCACAGTGCTCTTACAGCCTACCGGGAACATCTCTTACAAAGGCCTGTGAAACGCAGTTTCTTTGCAGGCCTGATCTGGCTGAAGTAGAACTTCTGATCTGGGTGTGCTACATTGCCATAGAGCTGAAAGGCACAACGTGCAGTCTTGTTTCCAAAGGGCGAGTTGGGCCCCAAAGCATCTTGCTTCCAGCTCTTTGGTAAGCTAAGAAACAACTCGCTCTGCACAATTCTCTTACTGCAACGGGGAACATCTCTTACAAAGGCCTGTGAACTCGCACTGCACAGTGCTCTTACAGCCTACCGGGAACATCCCTTAGAAAGGCTTTTGACACGCAGTTTCTATGCAGGCCTCATCTGGCTGAAGTAGAATTTCTGCTCTTGTTGTGCTACATTGCCCTAGAGCTGGAAGGCACAGAGTGCTGTCTTCTTTCCAAAGGGCGATTTGGGCCCCAAAGCATCTTGCTTCCAGCTCTTTGGGAAGCTAAGAAACAACTCGCTCTGCACAGTGCTCTTACAGCCTACCGGGAACATGTCTTACAAAGGCCTGCGAAACGCAGTTTCTTTGCAGGCCTGATCTGGTTTAAGTAGAACTTCTGCTCTGCGTGTGCTACATTGCCCGAGAGCTGAAAGGCACAACGTGCAGTCTTCTTTCCAACTGGCATGTTGGGCCCCAAAGCCTCTTGCTTCCAGCTCTTTGGGAAGCTAAGAAACAACTCGCTCTGCACAGTGCTCTTACCGCCTACCGGGAGCATCTCTTTCAAAGGCCTGTGAAACGCAGTTTCTTTGCAGGCCTGATCTGGCTGAAGTAGAACTTCTGCTCTGGGTTTGCTACATTGCCCTAGAGCTGAAAGGCACAACTTGCAGTCTCCTTTCCAAAGGGCGAGTTGGGCCCAAGAGCATCTTGCTTGCAGCTCTTGGGAAGCTAAGAAACAACTCGCTCTGCACAGTGCTCTTACAGCCTACCGGGAACATCACTTACAAAGGCCTGTGAAACGCAGTTTCTTTGCAGGCCTGATGTGGCTGCAGTAGAACTTCTGCTCTGGGTGTGCTACATTGCCCTAGAGCTGAAAGGCACAACGTGCAGTGTTCTTCCAAAGGGGGAGTTAGGACCCAAAGCATCTTGCTTCCAGCTCCTTGGGAAGCTAAGAAACAACTCGCTCTGCACAGTGCTCTTACAGCCTACTGGGAACATCTCTTACAAAGGCCTGTGCAACGCAGTTTCTTTGCAGGCCTGATCTGGCTGCAGTAGAACTTCTGCTCTGGGTGTGCTACATTGCCCGAGAGCTGAAAGGCACAACGTGCAGTTTTCATTCCAAAGGGCAAGTTGCGCCCCACAACATGTTGCTTCCAGCACTTTGGGAAGCTAAGAAACAACTCGCTCTGCACAGTGCTCTTACAGCCTACCTGGAACATCTCTTACAAAGGCCTGTGAAACGCAGTTTCTTTGCAGGCCTGATCTGGATGAAGTAGAACTTCTGCTCTGGGTGTGCTACATTGAACTAGAGCTGAAAGGCCCATCGTCCAGTCTCCTTTCCAAAGGGCGAGTTGGGCAACAGAGCATCTTGCTTCCAGCTCTTTGGGAAGCTAAGAAACAACTCGCTCTGCACAGTGCTCTTACAGCCTACCGGGAACATCTCTTACAAAGGCCTGTGAAACGCAGTTTCTTTGCTGGCTTGATCTGGGTGAGGTAGAACTTCTGCTCTGGGTGTGCTACATTGCCCGAGAGCTGAAAGGCACAACGTTCAGTCTTCTTTCCAAAGGGCGAGTTGGGCCCCAAAGAATCTTGCTTCCAGCTCTTTGGGAAGCTAAGAAACAACTGGCTCTGCACAGTGCTCTTACAGCCTAACGGGAACATCTCTTACAAAAGCCTGTGAAACGCAGTGTGTTTGCACACATGATCTGGCTGAAGTAGAACTTCTGCTCTGCGTGTGCTACATTGCCCGAGAGCTGAAAAGCACAACGTGCATTCTTCTTTCCAAAGGGCGTGTTGGGCCCCAAAGCATCTTGTTTCCAGCTCTTTGGGAAGCTAAGAAACAACTCCCTCTGGGCAGTGCTCTTGCAGCCTACCGGGAACATCTCTTACAAAGGCCTGTGAAACGCAGTTTCTTTGCTGGCTTGATCTGGCTGTGGTAGAACTTCTGCTCTGGGTGTGCTACATTGCCCGAAAGCTGAAAGGCACAACGTTCAGTCTTCTTTCCAAAGGGCGAGTTGGGCCCCAAAGAATGTTGCTTCCAGCCCTTTGGGAAGCTAAGAAACAACTCGCTCTGCACAGTGTTCTTACAGCCTAACGGAAACATCTCTTACAAAGGCCTGTGAAACGCAGTTTCTTTGCAGGCCTGATCTGGCTGAAGTAGAACTTCTGCTCTGGGTGTGCTACATTGCCCGAGAGCTGAAAGGCACAACGTGCAGACTTCTTTCCAAAGCGAGAGTTGATCCCCAAAGCATCTTGCTTCCAGCTCTTTGGGAAGCTAAGAAACAACTCGCTCTGCACAGTGCTCTTACAGCCTACCGGGAACATCTCTTACAAAGGCCTGTGAAACGCAGTTTCTTGCAGGTCTGATCGGGCTGAAGTAGAACTTCTGATCTGCGTGTGCTACATTGCCCTAGAGCTGAAATGCACAACATGCAGGCTTCTTAACAAAGGGCGAGTTGGGCCCAAAAGCATCTTGCTTCCAGCTCTTTGGGAAGCTAAGAAACAACTTGCTCTGCACAGTGCTCTTACAGCCTATCGGGGACATCTCTTACAAAGCCCTGTGAAACGCAGTTTCTTTGCAGGACTGATCTGGCTGAAGTAGAACTTCGGCTCTGGGTGTGCTACATTGCCCTAGAGCTGAAAGGCACAACGTGCAGTCTTCTTTACAAAGGGCGACTTGGACCCCAGAGCATCTTGCTTCCAGCTCTTTGGGAAGCTAAGAAACAACTCGCTCTGCACAGTGCTCTTACAGCAACGGGGAACATCTCTTACAAAGGCCTGTGAACTCACACTGCCCAGTGCTCTTACAGCCTACCGGGAACATCCCTTAGAAAGGCTTGTGACACGCAGTTTCTATGCAGGCCTGATCTGGCTGAAGTAGAATTTCTGCTCTGGGTGTGCTACATTGCCCTAGAGCTGGAAGGCACAGAGTGCTGTCTTCTTTCCAAAGGGCGATTTGGGCCCCAAAGCATATTGCTTCCAGCTCTTTGGGAAGCTAAGAAACAACTCGCTATGCACAGTGCTCTTACAGCCTACCGGGAACATCTCTTACAAAGGCCTGCGAAACGCAGTTTCTTTTCATGCCTGATCTGGCTGAAGTGGAACTTCTGCTCTGCGTGTGCTACATTGCCCAAAGCTGAAAGGCACAACGTGCAGTCTTCTTTCCAAAGGGCGAGTTAGGCCCCAAAGCATCTTGCTTCCAGCTCTTTGGGAAGCTAAGAAACAACTCGCTCTGCACAGTGCTCTTACAGCAACGGGGAACATCTCTTACAAAGGCCTGTGAACTCGCACTGCACAGTGCTCTTACAGCCTACCGGGAACATCCCTTAGAAAGGCTTGTGACACGCAGTTTCTATGCAGGCCTGATCTGGCTGAGGTAGAATTTCTTCTCTGGGTGTGCTACATTGCCCTAGAGCTGGAAGGCACAGAGTGCTGTCTTCTTTCCAAAGGGCGATTTGGGCCCCAAAGCATCTTGCTTCCAGCTCTTTGGGAAGCTAAGAAACAACTCGCTCTGCACAATGCTCTTACAGCCTACCGGGAACATCCCTTAGAAAGGCTTGTGACACGCAGTTTCTATGCAGGCCTCATCTGGCTGAAGTAGAATTTCTGCTCTGGGTGTGCTACATTGTCCGAGAGTTGAAAGACACAACGTGCAGTCTTCTTTCCAAAGGGCATGTTGGGCCCCAAAGCATCTTGCTTCCAGCTCTTTGGGAAGCTAAGAAACAACACCCTCTGGACACTGCTCTTGAAGCCTACCGGTAACATCTCTAACAAAGGCCTGGGAAATGTAGTTTCCTTGCTGGCTTGATCTGGCTGAGGTAGAACTTCTGCTCTGGGTGTGCTACATTGCCCAAAGCTGAAAGGCACAACGTGCAGTCTTCTTTCCAAAGGGCATGTTGGGCCCCAAAGCATCTTGCTTCCAGCTCTTTGGGAAGCTAAGAAACAACACCCTCTGGACACTGCTCTTGAAGCCTACCGGTAACATCTCTAACAAAGGCCTGGGAAATGTAGTTTCTTTGCTGGCTTGATCTGGCTGAGGTAGAACTTCTGCTCTGGGTGTGCTACATTGCCCAAAGCTGAAAGGCACAACGTGCAGTCTTCTTTCCAAAGGGCGAGTTGGGCCCCAAAGCATCTTGCTTCCAGCTCTTTGGGAAGCTAAGAAACAACTCGCTCTGCACAGTGCTCTTACAGCCTACCGGGAACATCTCTTCCAAAGGCCTGTGAAACGCAGTTTCTTGCAGGTCTGATCGGGCTGAAGTAGAACTTCTGCTCTGCGTGTGCTACATTGCCCTAGAGCTGAAATGCACAACGTGCAGGCTTCTTAACAAAGGGCGAGTTGGGCCCAAAAGCACCTAGCTTCCAGCTATTTGGGAAGCTAAGAAACAACTCGCTCTGCACAGTGCTCTTACAGCCTAACGGGGACATCTCTTACAAAGGCCTGTGAAACGCAGTTTCTTTGAAGGCCTGATCTGGCTGAAGTAGAACTTCTGCTCTGGGTGTGCAACATTGCCCTAGAGCTGAAAGGCACAACGTGCAGTCTTCTTCCCAAAGGGCGAGTTGGGCCCAAACGCATCTTGCTTCCAGCTCTTGGGGAAGCTAAGATACAACTCGCTCTGCACAGTGGTCTTACAGCCTACCGGGAACATCTCTTACAAAGGCCTGTGAAACGCAGTTTCTTTGCAGGTCTGATCTGGCTGAAGTACAACTTCTGCTCTCCGGGTGCTACATTGCCCTGGAGCTGAAATGCACAACGTGCAGGCTTCTTTCCAAAGGGCTAGTTGGGCCCCAAAGCATCTTGCTTCCAGCTCTTTGGGAAGCTAAGAAACAACTCGCTCTGCACAGTGCTCTTACAGCCTACCGGGAACATCTCTTACAAAGGCCTGTGAAACGCAGTTTCTTTGCAGGCCTGCTCTGGCTGAAGTAGAACTTCTGCTCTGCATGTGCTACATTGCCCGAGAGCTGAAAAGCACAACGTGCAGTCTTCTTTACAAAGGGCGACTTGGACCCCAGAGCATCTTGCTTCCAGCTCTTTGGGAAGCTAAGAAACAACTCGCTCTGCACAGTGCTTTTACAGCAACGGGGAATATCTCTTACAATGGCCTGTTGAACTCGCACTGCACAGTGCTCTTACAACCTACCGGGAACATCCCTTAGAAAGGCTTGTGACATGCAGTTTCTTTGCAGGCCTGATCTGGCTGAAGTAGAACTTCTGCTCTGGGTGTGCTACATTGCCCGAGAGCTGAAAGGCGCAACGTGCAGACTTCTTTCCAAAGCGAGAGTTGATCCCCAAAGCATCTTGCTTCCAGCTCTTTGGGAAGCTAAGAAACAACTCGCTCTGCACAGTGCTCTTACAGCCTACCAGGAACATCTCTTACAAAGGCCTGTGAAACGCAGTTTATTGCAGGTCTGATCGGGCTGAAGTAGAACTTCTGCTCTGCGTGTGCTACATTGCCCTAGAGCTGAAATGCACAACATGCAGGCTTCTTAACAAAGGGTGAGTTGGGCCCAAAAGCATCTTGCTTCCAGCTCTTTGGGAAGCTAAGAAACAACTCGCTCTGCACTGTGCTCTTACAGCCTACCGGGAACATCTCTTACAAAGGCCTGTGAAACGCATTTTGTTTGCAGGCCTGATCTGGCTGAAGTAGAACTTCTGCTCTGCGTGTGCTACATTGCCCGAGACCTGAAAGGCACAACATGCAGTCTTCTTTCCAAAGGGCGAGTTGGGCCCCAAAGCATCTTGCTTCCAGCTCTTTGGGAAGCTAAGAAACAACTCGCTCTGCACAGTGCTCTTACAGCCTAACGGGGACATCTCTTACAAAGGCCTGTGAAACGCAGTTTCTTTGCAGGCCTGATCTGGCTGAAGTAGAACTTCTGCTCTGGGTGTGCAACATTGCCCTAGAGCTGAAAGGCACAACGTGCAGTCTTCTTCCCAAAGGGCGAGTTGGGCCCCAGAGCATCTTGCTTCCAGCTCTTTGGGAAGCTAAGAAACAACTCGCTCTGCACAGTGCTCTTACAGCAACGGGGAACATCTCTTACAAAGGCCTGTGAACTCGCACTGCACAGTGCTCTTACAGCCTACCGGGAACATCCCTTAGAAAGGCTTGTGACACGCAGTTTCTATGCAGGCCTGATCTGGCTGAAGTAGAATTTCTTCTCTGGGTGTGCTACATTGCCCTAGAGCTGGAAGGCACAGAGTGCTGTCTTCTTTCCAAAGGGCGATTTGGGCCCCAAAGCATCTTGCTTCCAGCTCTTTGGGAAGCTAAGAAACAACTCGCTCTGCACAATGCTCTTACAGCCTACCGGGAACATCCCTTAGAAAGGCTTGTGACACGCAGTTTCTATGCAGGCCTCATCTGGCTGAAGTAGAATTTCTGCTCTGGGTGTGCTGCATTGTCCGAGAGTTGAAAGACACAACGTGCAGTCTTCTTTCCAAAGGGCATGTTGGGCCCCAAAGCATCTTGCTTCCAGCTCTTTGGGAAGCTAAGAAACAACACCCTCTGGACACTGCTCTTGAAGCCTACCGGTAACATCTCTAACAAAGGCCTGGGAAATGTAGTTTCTTTGCTGGCTTGATCTGGCTGAGGTAGAACTTCTGCTCTGGGTGTGCTACATTGCCCAAAGCTGAAAGGCACAACATGCAGTCTTCTTTCCAAAGGGCGAGTTGGGCCCCAAAGCATCTTGCTTCCAGCTCTTTGGGAAGCTAAGAAACAACGCGCTCTGCACAGTGCTCTTACAGCCTACCGGGAACATCTCTTACAAAGGCCTGTGAAATGCAGTGTGTTTGCACACCTGATCTGGCTGAATTAGAACTTCTGCTCTGCGTGTGCTACATTGCCCGAGAGCTGAAAAGCACAACGTGCAGTCTTCTTTACAAAGGGCGACTTGGGCCCCAGAGCATCTTGCTTCCAGCTCTTTGGGAAGCTAAGAAACAACTCGCTCTGCAGAGTGCTCTTACAGCCTACCGGGAACATCACTTACAAAGGCCTGTGAAACGCAGTTTCTTTGCAGGCCTGATCTGGCTGAAGTAGAACTTCTCCTATGGGTGTGCTACATTGCCCTAGAGCTGGAAGGCACAGAGTGCTGTCTTCTTTCCAAAGGGCGATTTGGGCCCCAAAGCATCTTGCTTCCAGCTCTTTGGGAAGCTAAGAACCAACTCGCTCTGCACAGTGCTCTTACAGCCTACCGGGAACATCTCTTACAAAAGCCTGTGAAACGCAGTTTCTTTGCTGGCTTGATCTGGGTGAGGTAGAACTTCTGCTCTGGGTGTGCTACATTGCCCGAGAGCTGAAAGGCACAACGTTCAGTCTTCTTTCCAAAGGGCGAGTTGGGCCCCAAAGAATCTTGCTTCCAGCTCTTTGGGAAGCTAAGGAACAACTGGCTCTGCACACTGCTCTTACAGCCTACCGGGAACATCTCTTACAAAAGCCTGTGAAACGCAGTGTGTTTGCACACATGATCTGGCTGAAGTAGAACTTCTGCTCTGCGTGTGCTACATTGCCCGAGAGCTGAAAAGCACAACGTGCATTCTTCTTTCCAAAGGGCGTGTTGGGCCCCAAAGCATCTTGCTTCCAGCTCTTTGGGAAGCTAAGAAACAACACCCTCTGGGCAGTGCTCTTGCAGCCTACCGGGAACATCTCTTACAAAGGCCTGTGAAACGCAGTTTCTTTGCTGGCTTGATCTGGCTGTGGTAGAACTTCTGCTCTGGGTGTGCTACATTGCCCGAAAGCTGAAAGGCACAACGTTCAGTCTTCTTTCCAAAGGGCGAGTTGGGCCCCAAAGAATGTTGCTTCCAGCCCTTTGGGAAGCTAAGAAACAACTCGCTCTGCACAGTGTTCTTACAGCCTAACGGAAACATATCTTACAAAGGCCTGTGAAACGCAGTTTCTTTGCAGGCCTGATCTGGCTGAAGTAGAACTTCTGCTCTGGGTGTGCTGCATTGCCCTAGAGCTGAAAGGCACAACGTGCAGTCTTCTCTCCAAAGGGCGAGTTGGGCCCCAAAGCATCTTAGTTCCAGCTCTTTGGGAAGCTAAGAAACAACTCGCTCTGCACAGTGCTCTTACAGCCTACCGTTAACATCTCTTACAAAGGCCTGTGAAACGCAGTTTCTTTGAAGGCCTGATCTGGCTGAAGTAGAACTTCTGCTCTGGGTGTGCAACATTGCCCTAGAGCTGAAAGGCACAACGTGCAGTCTTCTTCCCAAAGGGCGAGTTGGGCCCAAACGCATCTTGCTTCCAGCTCTTGGGGAAGCTAAGATACAACTCGCTCTGCACAGTGCTCTTACAGCCTACCGGGAACATCTCTTACAAAGGCCTGTGAAACGCAGTTTCTTTGCAGGTCTGATCTGGCTGAAGTACAACTTCTGCTCTCCGGGTGCTACATTGCCCTGGAGCTGAAATGCACAACGTGCAGGCTTCTTTCCAAAGGGCTAGTTGGGCCCCAAAGCATCTTGCTTCCAGCTCTTTGGGAAGCTAAGAAACAACTCGCTCTGCACAGTGCTCTTACAGCCTACCAGGAACATCTCTTACAAAGGCCTGTGAAACGCAGTTTCTTTGCAGGCCTGCTCTGGCTGAAGTAGAACTTCTGCTCTGCATGTGCTACATTGCCCGAGAGCTGAAAAGCACAACGTGCAGTCTTCTTTACAAAGGGCGACTTGGACCCCAGAGCATCTTGCTTCCAGCTCTTTGGGAAGCTAAGAAACAACTCGCTCTGCACAGTGCTTTTACAGCAACGGGGAATATCTCTTACAATGGCCTGTTGAACTCGCACTGCACAGTGCTCTTACAACCTACCGGGAACATCCCTTAGAAAGGCTTGTGACATGCAGTTTCTTTGCAGGCCTGATCTGGCTGAAGTAGAACTTCTGCTCTGGGTGTGCTACATTGCCCGAGAGCTGAAAGGCGCAACGTGCAGACTTCTTTCCAAAGCGAGAGTTGATCCCCAAAGCATCTTGCTTCCAGCTCTTTGGGAAGCTAAGAAACAACTCGCTCTGCACAGTGCTCTTACAGCCTACCAGGAACATCTCTTACAAAGGCCTGTGAAACGCAGTTTATTGCAGGTCTGATCGGGCTGAAGTAGAACTTCTGCTCTGCGTGTGCTACATTGCCCTAGAGCTGAAATGCACAACATGCAGGCTTCTTAACAAAGGGTGAGTTGGGCCCAAAAGCATCTTGCTTCCAGCTCTTTGGGAAGCTAAGAAACAACTCGCTCTGCACTGTGCTCTTACAGCCTACCGGGAACATCTCTTACAAAGGCCTGTGAAACGCATTTTGTTTGCAGGCCTGATCTGGCTGAAGTAGAACTTCTGCTCTGCGTGTGCTACATTGCCCGAGAGCTGAAAGGCACAACATGCAGTCTTCTTTCCAAAGGGCGAGTTGGGCCCCAAAGCATCTTGCTTCCAGCTCTTTGGGAAGCTAAGAAACAACTCGCTCTGCACAGTGCTCTTACAGCCTAACGGGGACATCTCTTACAAAGGCCTGTGAAACGCAGTTTCTTTGCAGGCCTGATCTGGCTGAAGTAGAACTTCTGCTCTGGGTGTGCAACATTGCCCTAGAGCTGAAAGGCACAACGTGCAGTCTTCTTCCCAAAGGGCGAGTTGGGCCCCAGAGCATCTTGCTTCCAGCTCTTTGGGAAGCTAAGAAACAACTCGCTCTGCACAGTGCTCTTACAGCAACGGGGAACATCTCTTACAAAGGCCTGTGAACTCGCACTGCACAGTGCTCTTACAGCCTACCGGGAACATCCCTTAGAAAGGCTTGTGACACGCAGTTTCTATGCAGGCCTGATCTGGCTGAAGTAGAATTTCTTCTCTGGGTGTGCTACATTGCCCTAGAGCTGGAAGGCACAGAGTGCTGTCTTCTTTCCAAAGGGCGATTTGGGCCCCAAAGCATCTTGCTTCCAGCTCTTTGGGAAGCTAAGAAACAACTCGCTCTGCACAATGCTCTTACAGCCTACCGGGAACATCCCTTAGAAAGGCTTGTGACACGCAGTTTCTATGCAGGCCTCATCTGGCTGAAGTAGAATTTCTGCTCTGGGTATGCTGCATTGTCCGAGAGTTGAAAGACACAACGTGCAGTCTTCTTTCCAAAGGGCGAGTTGGGCCCCAAAGAATCTTGCTTCCAGCTCTTTGGGAAGCTAAGGAACAACTGGCTCTGCACACTGCTCTTACAGCCTACCGGGAACATCTCTTACAAAAGCCTGTGAAACGCAGTGTGTTTGCACACATGATCTGGCTGAAGTAGAACTTCTGCTCTGCGTGTGCTACATTGCCCGAGAGCTGAAAAGCACAACGTGCATTCTTCTTTCCAAAGGGCGTGTTGGGCCCCAAAGCATCTTGCTTCCAGCTCTTTGGGAAGCTAAGAAACAACACCCTCTGGGCAGTGCTCTTGCAGCCTACCGGGAACATCTCTTACAAAGGCCTGTGAAACGCAGTTTCTTTGCTGGCTTGATCTGGCTGTGGTAGAACTTCTGCTCTGGGTGTGCTACATTGCCCGAAAGCTGAAAGGCACAACGTTCAGTCTTCTTTCCAAAGGGCGAGTTGGGCCCCAAAGAATGTTGCTTCCAGCCCTTTGGGAAGCTAAGAAACAACTCGCTCTGCACAGTGTTCTTACAGCCTAACGGAAACATATCTTACAAAGGCCTGTGAAACGCAGTTTCTTTGCAGGTCTGATCTGGCTGAAGTACAACTTCTGCTCTCCGGGTGCTACATAGCCCTGGAGCTGAAATGCACAACGTGCAGGCTTCTTTCCAAAGGGCTAGTTGGGCCCCAAAGCATCTTGCTTCCAGCTCTTTGGGAAGCTAAGAAACAACTCGCTCTGCACAGTGCTCTTACAGCCTACCGGGAACATCTCTTACAAAGGCCTGTGAAACGCAGTTTCTTTGCAGGCCTGCTCTGGCTGAAGTAGAACTTCTGCTCTGCATGTGCTACATTGGCCGAGAGCTGAAAAGCACAACGTGCAGTCTTCTTTACAAAGGGCGACTTGGACCCCAGAGCATCTTGCTTCCAGCTCTTTGGGAAGCTAAGAAACAACTCGCTCTGCACAGTGCTTTTACAGCAACGGGGAATATCTCTTACAATGGCCTGTTGAACTCGCACTGCACAGTGCTCTTACAACCTACCGGGAACATCCCTTAGAAAGGCTTGTGACATGCAGTTTCTTTGCAGGCCTGATCTGGCTGAAGTAGAACTTCTGCTCTGGGTGTGCTACATTGCCCGAGAGCTGAAAGGCGCAACGTGCAGACTTCTTTCCAAAGCAAGAGTTGATCCCCAAAGCATCTTGCTTCCAGCTCTTTGGGAAGCTAAGAAACAACTCGCTCTGCACAGTGCTCTTACAGCCTACCAGGAACATCTCTTACAAAGGCCTGTGAAACGCAGTTTATTGCAGGTCTGATCGGGCTGAAGTAGAACTTCTGCTCTGCGTGTGCTACATTGCCCTAGAGCTGAAATGCACAACATGCAGGCTTCTTAACAAAGGGTGAGTTGGGCCCAAAAGCATCTTGCTTCCAGCTCTTTGGGAAGCTAAGAAACAACTCGCTCTGCACTGTGCTCTTACAGCCTACCGGGAACATCTCTTACAAAGGCCTGTGAAACGCATTTTGTTTGCAGGCCTGATCTGGCTGAAGTAGAACTTCTGCTCTGCGTGTGCTACATTGCCCGAGAGCTGAAAGGCACAACATGCAGTCTTCTTTCCAAAGGGCGAGTTGGGCCCCAAAGCATCTTGCTTCCAGCTCTTTGGGAAGCTAAGAAACAACTCGCTCTGCACAGTGCTCTTACAGCCTAACGGGGACATCTCTTACAAAGGCCTGTGAAACGCAGTTTCTTTGCAGGCCTGATCTGGCTGAAGTAGAACTTCTGCTCTGGGTGTGCAACATTGCCCTAGAGCTGAAAGGCACAACGTGCAGTCTTCTTCCCAAAGGGCGAGTTGGGCCCCAGAGCATCTTGCTTCCAGCTCTTTGGGAAGCTAAGAAACAACTCGCTCTGCACAGTGCTCTTACAGCAACGGGGAACATCTCTTACAAAGGCCTGTGAACTCGCACTGCACAGTGCTCTTACAGCCTACCGGGAACATCCCTTAGAAAGGCTTGTGACACGCAGTTTCTATGCAGGCCTGATCTGGCTGAAGTAGAATTTCTTCTCTGGGTGTGCTACATTGCCCTAGAGCTGGAAGGCACAGAGTGCTGTCTTCTTTCCAAAGGGCGATTTGGGCCCCAAAGCATCTTGCTTCCAGCTCTTTGGGAAGCTAAGAAACAACTCGCTCTGCACAATGCTCTTACAGCCTACCGGGAACATCCCTTAGAAAGGCTTGTGACACGCAGTTTCTATGCAGGCCTCATCTGGCTGAAGTAGAATTTCTGCTCTGGGTGTGCTGCATTGTCCGAGAGTTGAAAGACACAACGTGCAGTCTTCTTTCCAAAGGGCATGTTGGGCCCCAAAGCATCTTGCTTCCAGCTCTTTGGGAAGCTAAGAAACAACACCCTCTGGACACTGCTCTTGAAGCCTACCGGTAACATCTCTAACAAAGGCCTGGCAAATGTAGTTTCTTTGCTGGCTTGATCTGGCTGAGGTAGAACTTCTGCTCTGGGTGTGCTACATTGCCCAAAGCTGAAAGGCACAACATGCAGTCTTCTTTCCAAAGGGCGAGTTGGGCCCCAAAGCATCTTGCTTCCAGCTCTTTGGGAAGCTAAGAAACAACGCGCTCTGCACAGTGCTCTTACAGCCTACCGGGAACATCTCTTACAAAGGCCTGTGAAATGCAGTGTGTTTGCACACCTGATCTGGCTGAATTAGAACTTCTGCTCTGCGTGTGCTACATTGCCCGAGAGCTGAAAAGCACAACGTGCAGTCTTCTTTACAAAGGGCGACTTGGGCCCCAGAGCATCTTGCTTCCAGCTCTTTGGGAAGCTAAGAAACAACTCGCTCTGCAGAGTGCTCTTACAGCCTACCGGGAACATCACTTACAAAGGCCTGTGAAACGCAGTTTCTTTGCAGGCCTGATCTGGCTGAAGTAGAACTTCTCCTATGGGTGTGCTACATTGCCCTAGAGCTGGAAGGCACAGAGTGCTGTCTTCTTTCCAAAGGGCGATTTGGGCCCCAAAGCATCTTGCTTCCAGCTCTTTGGGAAGCTAAGAACCAACTCGCTCTGCACAGTGCTCTTACAGCCTACCGGGAACATCTCTTACAAAAGCCTGTGAAACGCAGTTTCTTTGCTGGCTTGATCTGGGTGAGGTAGAACTTCTGCACTGGGTGTGCTACATTGCCCGAGAGCTGAAAGGCACAACGTTCAGTCTTCTTTCCAAAGGGCGAGTTGGGCCCCAAAGAATCTTGCTTCCAGCTCTTTGGGAAGCTAAGGAACAACTGGCTCTGCACACTGCTCTTACAGCCTACCGGGAACATCTCTTACAAAAGCCTGTGAAACGCAGTGTGTTTGCACACATGATCTGGCTGAAGTAGAACTTCTGCTCTGCGTGTGCTACATTGCCCGAGAGCTGAAAAGCACAACGTGCATTCTTCTTTCCAAAGGGCGTGTTGGGCCCCAAAGCATCTTGCTTCCAGCTCTTTGGGAAGCTAAGAAACAACACCCTCTGGGCAGTGCTCTTGCAGCCTACCGGGAACATCTCTTACAAAGGCCTGTGAAACGCAGTTTCTTTGCTGGCTTGATCTGGCTGTGGTAGAACTTCTGCTCTGGGTGTGCTACATTGCCCGAAAGCTGAAAGGCACAACGTTCAGTCTTCTTTCCAAAGGGCGAGTTGGGCCCCAAAGAATGTTGCTTCCAGCCCTTTGGGAAGCTAAGAAACAACTCGCTCTGCACAGTGTTCTTACAGCCTAACGGAAACATATCTTACAAAGGCCTGTGAAACGCAGTTTCTTTGCAGGCCTGATCTGGCTGAAGTAGAACTTCTGCTCTGGGTGTGCTGCATTGCCCTAGAGCTGAAAGGCACAACGTGCAGTCTTCTCTCCAAAGGGCGAGTTGGGCCCCAAAGCATCTTAGTTCCAGCTCTTTGGGAAGCTAAGAAACAACTCGCTCTGCACAGTGCTCTTACAGCCTACCGGGAACATCTCTTACAAAGGCCTGTGAAACGCATTTTCTTTGCAGTCCTGATCTGGCTGAAGTAGAACTTCTGCTCTGGGTGTGCTACATTGCCCTAGGGCTGAAAGGCACAACGTGCAGTCTTCTTCCCAAAGGGCGAGTTGGGCCCAAACACATCTTGATTCCAGCTCTTTGGGAAGCTAAGAAACAACTCGCTCTGCACAGTGCTCCTACAGCCTACCGGGGACATCTCTTACAAATGCCTGTGAAACGCAGTTTCTTTGCAGGCCTGATCTGGCTGAAGTAGAACTTCTGCTCTGTGTGTGCTACATTGCCCGAGAGCTGAAAGGCACAACGTGCAGTCTTCTTTCCAAAGGGCGATTTGTGCCCGAAAGCATCTTGCTTCCAGCTCTTTGGGAAGCTAAGAAACAACTCGCTCTGCACAGTGCTCTTACAGCCTACCGGGAACATCTCTTACAAAGGCCTGTGAAACGCAGTTTCTTTGCAGGCCTGATCTGGCTGAAGTAGAACTTCTGCTCTGGGTGTGCTACATTGCCCGAAAGCTGAAAGGCACAACGTTCAGTCTTCTTTCCAAAGGGCGAGTTGGGCCCCAAAGAATGTTGCTTCCAGCCCTTTGGGAAGCTAAGAAACAACTCGCTCTGCACAGTGTTCTTACAGCCTAACGGAAACATATCTTACAAAGGCCTGTGAAACGCAGTTTCTTTGCAGGCCTGATCTGGCTGAAGTAGAACTTCTGCTCTGGGTGTGCTGCATTGCCCTAGAGCTGAAGGGCACAACGTGCGGTCTTCTCTCCAAAGGGCGAGTTGGGCCCCAAAGCATCTTGCTTCAAGCTCTTTGGGAAGCTAAGAAACAACTCGCTCTGCACAGTGCTCTTACAGCAACGGGGAATATCTCTTACAATGGCCTGTTGAACTCGCACTGCACAGTGCTCTTACAACCTACCGGGAACATCCCTTAGAAAGGATTGTGACATGCAGTTTCTTTGCAGGCCTGATCTGGCTGAAGTAGAACTTCTGCTCTGGGTGTGCTACATTGCCCGAGAGCTGAAAGGCACAACGTGCAGACTACTTTCCAAAGCGAGAGTTGATCCCCAAAGCATCTTGCTTCCAGCTCTTTGGGAAGCTAAGAAACAACTCGCTCTGCACAGTGCTCTTACAGCCTACCGGGAACATCTCTTACAAAGGCCTGTGAAACGCAGTTTCTTGCAGGTCTGATCGGGCTGAAGTAGAACTTCTGCTCTGCGTGTGCTACATTGCCCTAGAGCTGAAATGCACAACATGCAGGCTTCTTAACAAAGGGCGAGTTGGGCCCAAAAGCATCTTGCTTCCAGCTCTTTGGGAAGCTAAGAAACAACTTGCTCTGCACAGTGCTCTTACAGCCTATCGGGGACATCTCTTACAAAGCCCTGTAAAACGCAGTTTCTTTGCAGGACTGATCTGGCTGAAGTAGAACTTCGGCTCTGGGTGTGCTACATTGCCCTAGAGCTGAAAGGCACAACGTGCAGTCTTCTTCCCAAAGGGCGAGTTGGGCCCCAGAGCATCTTGCTTCCAGCTCTTTGGGAAGCTAAGAAACAACTCGCTCTGCACAGTGCTCTTACAGCAACGGGGAACATCTCTTACAAAGGCCTGTGAACTCGCACTGCAGAGTGCTCTTACATCCTACCGGGAACATCCCTTAGAAAGGCTTGTGACACGCAGTTTCTATGCAGGCCTGATCTGGCTGAAGTAGAATTTCTTCTCTGGGTGTGCTACATTGCCCTAGAGCTGGAAGGCACAGAGTGCTGTCTTCTTTCCAAAGGGCGATTTGGGCCCCAAAGCATCTTGCTTCCAGCTCTTTGGGAAGCTAAGAAACAACTCGCTCTGCACAATGCTCTTACAGCCTACCGGGAACATCCCTTAGAAAGGCTTGTGACACGCAGTTTCTATGCAGGCCTGATCTGGCTGAAGTAGAATTTCTGCTCTGGGTGTGCTACATTGCCCTTGACCTGGAAGGCACAGAGTGCTGTCTTCTTTCCAAAGGGCGATTTGGGCCCCAAAGCATCTTGCTACCAGCTCTTTGGGAAGCTAAGAAACAACACCCTCTGGACACTGCTCTTGAAGCCTACCGGTAACATCTCTAACAAAGGCCTGGGAAATGTAGTTTCTTTGCTGGCTTGATCTGTCTGAGGTAGAACTTCTGCTCTGGGTGTGCTACATTGCCCAAAGCTGAAAGGCAAAACGTGCAGTCTTCTTTCCAAAGGGCGAGTTGGGCCCCAAAGCATCTTGCTTCCAGCTCTTTTGGAAGCTAAGAAACAACTCGCTCTGCACAGTGCTCTTACAGCCTACCGGGCACATCTCTTACAAAGGCCTGTGAAACGCAGTGTGTTTGCACACCTGATCTGGCTGAAGTAGAACTACTGATCTGCGTGTGCTACATTGCCCAAAGCTGAAAGGCACAACCTGCAGTCTTCTTTCCAAAGGGCGAGTTGAGCCCCAAAGCATCTTGCTTCCAGCTCTTTGGGAAGCTAAGAAACAACACCCTCGGCACACTGCTCTTACAGCCTACCGGGAACATCTCTTACAAAGGCCTGTGAAATGCAGTTTCTTGCAGGTCTGATCGGGCTGAAGTAGAACTTCTGCTCTGCGTGTGCTACATTGCCCTAGAGCTGAAATGCACAACGTGCAGGCTTCTTAACAAAGGGCGAGTTGGGCCCAAAAGCACCTTGCTTCCAGCTATTTGGGAAGCTAAGAAACAACTCGCTCTGCACAGTGCTCTTACAGCCTACCGGGAACATCTCTTACAAAGGCCTGTGAAACGCACTTTGTTTGCAGGCCTGATCTGGATGAAGTAGAACTTCTGCTCTGCGTGTGCTACATTGCCCGAGAGCTGAAAAGCACAACGTGCAGTCTTCTTTACAAAGGGCGACTTGGACCCCAGAGCATCTTGCTTCCAGCTCTTTGGGAAGCTAAGAAACAACTCGCTCTGCACAGTGCTCTTACAGCAACGGGGAACATCTCTTACAAAGGCCTGCGAAACGCAGTTTCTTTTCATGCCTGATCTGGCTGAAGTGGAACTTCTGCTCTGCGTGTGCTACATTGCCCAAAGCTGAAAGGCACAACGTGCAGTCTTCTTTCCAAAGGGCGAGTTAGGCCCCAAAGCATCTTGCTTCCAGCTCTTTGGGAAGCTAAGAAACAACTCGCTCTGCACAGTGCTCTTACAGCAACGGGGAACATCTCTTACAAAGGCCTGTGAACTCGCACTGCACAGTGCTCTTACAGCCTACCGGGAACATCCCTTAGAAAGGCTTGTGACACGCAGTTTCTATGCAGGCCTGATCTGGCTGAGGTAGAATTTCTTCTCTGGGTGTGCTACATTGCCCTAGAGCTGGAAGGCACAGAGTGCTGTCTTCTTTCCAAATGCGATTTGGGCCACAAATCATCTTGCTTCCAGCTCTTTGGGAAGCTAAGAAACAACTCGCTCTGCACAATGCTCTTACAGCCTACCGGGAACATCCCTTAGAAAGCCTTGTGACACGCAGTTTCTATGCAGGCCTCATCTGGCTGAAGTAGAATTTCTGCTCTGGGTGTGCTACATTGTCCGAGAGTTGAAAGACACAACGTGCAGTCTTCTTTCCAAAGGGCATGTTGGGCCCCAAAGCATCTTGCTTCCAGCTCTTTGGGAAGCTAAGAAACAACACCCTCTGGACACTGCTCTTGAAGCCTACCGGTAACATCTCTAACAAAGGCCTGGGAAATGTAGTTTCTTTGCTGGCTTGATCTGGCTGAGGTAGAACTTCTGCTCTGGGTGTGCTACATTGCCCAAAGCTGAAAGGCACAACGTGCAGTCTTCTTTCCAAAGGGCATGTTGGGCCCCAAAGCATCTTGCTTCCAGCTCTTTGGGAAGCTAAAAAACAACACCCTCTGGACACTGCTCTTGAAGCCTACCGGTAACATCTCTAACAAAGGCCTGGGAAATGTAGTTTCTTTGCTGGCTTGAACTGGCTGAGGTAGAACTTCTGCTCTGGGTGTGCTACATTGCCCAAAGCTGAAAGGCACAACGTGCAGTCTTCTTTCCAAAGGGCGAGTTGGGCCCCAAAGCATCTTGCTTCCAGCTCTTTGGGAAGCTAAGAAACAACTCGCTCTGCACAGTGCTCTTACAGCCTACCGGGAACATCTCTTACAAAGGCCTGTGAAACGCAGTGTGTTTGCACACCTGATCTGGCTGAAGTAGAACTACTGCTCTGCGTGTGCTACATTGCCCAAAGCTGAAAGGCACAACCTGCAGTCTTCTTTCCAAAGGGCGAGTTGGGCCCCAAAGCATCTTGCTTCCAGCTCTTTGGGAAGCTAAGAAACAACACCCTCGGCACACTGCTCTTACAGCCTACCGGGAACATCTCTTCCAAAGGCCTGTGAAACGCAGTTTCTTGCAGGTCTGATCGGGCTGAAGTAGAACTTCTGCTCTGCGTGTGCTACATTGCCCTAGAGCTGAAATGCACAACGTGCAGGGTTCTTAACAAATGGCGAGTTGGGCCCAAAAGCACCTTGCTTCCAGCTATTTGGGAAGCTAAGAAACAACTCGCTCTGCACAGTGCTCTTACAGCCTACCGGGGACATCTCTTCCAAAGGCCTGTGAAACGCAGTTTCTTTGCAGGCCTGATCTGGCTGAAGTAGAACTTCTGCTCTGGGTGTGCAACATTGCCCTAGAGCTGAAAGGCACAACGTGCAGTCTTCTTCCCAAAGGGCGAGTTGGGCCCAAACGCATCTTGCTTCCAGCTCTTGGGGAAGCTAAGATACAACTCGCTCTGCACAGTGCTCTTACAGCCTACCGGGAACATCTCTTACAAAGGCCTGTGAAACGCAGTTTCTTTGCAGGTCTGATCTGGCTGAAGTACAACTTCTGCTCTGCGGGTGCTACATTGCCCTGGAGCTGAAATGCACAACGTGCAGGCTTCTTTCCAAAGGGCTAGTTGGGCCCCAAAGCATCTTGCTTCCAGCTCTTTGGGAAGCTAAGAAACAACTCGCTCTGCACAGTGCTCTTACAGCCTACCGGGAACATCTCTTACAAAGGCCTGTGAAACGCAGTTTCTCTGCAGGCCTTATCTGGCTGAAGCAGAACTTCTGCTCTGCGTGTGCTACATTGCCCGAGAGCTGAAAGGCACAACGTGCAGTCTTCTTTACAAAGGGCGAGTTGGGCCCCAAAGCATCTTGCTTCCAGCTCTTTGGGAAGCTAAGAAACAACTCGCTCTGCACAGTGCTCTTACAGCCTACCGGGAACATCTCTTACAAAGGCCTGTGAAACGCAGTTTCTTTGCAGGCCTGCTCTGGCTGAAGTAGAACTTCTGCTCTGCATGTGCTACATTGCCCGAGAGCTGAAAAGCACAACGTGCAGTCTTCTTTACAAAGGGCGACTTGGACCCCAGAGCATCTTGCTTCCAGCTCTTTGGGAAGCTAAGAAACAACTCGCTCTGCACAGTGCTCTTACAGCAACGGGGAATATCTCTTACAATGGCCTGTTGAACTCGCACTGCACAGTGCTCTTACAACCTACCGGGAACATCCCTTAGAAAGGCTTGTGACATGCAGTTTCTTTGCAGGCCTGATCTGGCTGAAGTAGAACTTCTGCTCTGGGTGTGCTACCTTGCCCGAGAGCTGAAAGGCGCAACGTGCAGACTTCTTTCCAAAGCGAGAGTTGATCCCCAAAGCATCTTGCTTCCAGCTCTTTGGGAAGCTAAGAAACAACTCACTCTGCACAGTGCTCTTACAGCCTACCAGGAACATCTCTTACAAAGGCCTGTGAAACGCAGTTTATTGCAGGTCTGATCGGGCTGAAGTAGAACTTCTGCTCTGCGTGTGCTACATTGCCCTAGAGCTGAAATGCACAACATGCAGGCTTCTTAACAAAGGGTGAGTTGGGCCCAAAAGCATCTTGCTTCCAGCTCTTTGGGAAGCTAAGAAACAACTTGCTCTGCACTGTGCTCTTACAGCCTACCGGGAACATCTCTTACAAAGGCCTGTGAAACGCATTTTGTTTGCAGGCCTGATCTGGCTGAAGTAGAACTTCTGCTCTGCGTGTGCTACATTGCCCGAGAGCTGAAAGGCACAACATGCAGTCTTCTTTCCAAAGGGCGAGTTGGGCCCCAAAGCATCTTGCTTCCAGCTCTTTGGGAAGCTAAGAAACAACTCGCTCTGCACAGTGATCTTACAGCCTAACGGGGACATCTCTTACAAAGGCCTGTGAAACGCAGTTTCTTTGCAGGCCTGATCTGGCTGAAGTAGAACTTCTGCTCTGGGTGTGCAACATTGCCCTAGAGCTGAAAGGCACAACGTGCAGTCTTCTTCCCAAAGGGCGAGTTGGGCCCCAGAGCATCTTGCTTCCAGCTCTTTGGGAAGCTAAGAAACAACTCGCTCTGCACAGTGCTCTTACAGCTACGGGGAACATCTCTTACAAAGGCCTGTGAACTCGCACTGCACAGTGCTCTTACAGCCTACCGGGAACATCCCTTAGAAAGGCTTGTGACACGCAGTTTCTATGCAGGCCTGATCTGGCTGAAGTAGAATTTCTTCTCTGGGTGTGCTACATTGCCCTAGAGCTGGAAGGCACAGAGTGCTGTCTTCTTTCCAAAGGGCGATTTGGGCCCCAAAGCATCTTGCTTCCAGCTCTTTGGGAAGCTAAGAAACAACTCACTCTGCACAATGCTCTTACAGCCTACCGGGAACATCCCTTAGAAAGGCTTGTGACACGCAGTTTCTATGCAGGCCTCATCTGGCTGAAGTAGAATTTCTGCTCTGGGTGTGCTACATTGTCCGAGAGTTGAAAGACACAACGTGCAGTCTTCTTTCCAAAGGGCATGTTGGGCCCCAAAGCATCTTGCTTCCAGCTCTTTGGGAAGCTAAGAAACAACACCCTCTGGACACTGCTCTTGAAGCCTACCGGTAACATCTCTAACAAAGGCCTGGGAAATGTAGTTTCTTTGCTGGCTTGATCTGGCTGAGGTAGAACTTCTGCTCTGGGTGTGCTACATTGCCCAAAGCTGAAAGGCACAACATGCAGTCTTCTTTCCAAAGGGCGAGTTGGGCCCCAAAGCATCTTGCTTCCAGCTCTTTGGGAAGCTAAGAAACAACGCGCTCTGCACAGTGCTCTTACAGCCTACCGGGAACATCTCTTACAAAGGCCTGTGAAACGCAGTGTGTTTGCACACCTGATCTGGCTGAATTAGAACTTCTGCTCTGCGTGTGCTACATTGCCCGAGAGCTGAAAAGCACAACGTGCAGTCTTCTTTACAAAGGGCGACTTGGGCCCCAGAGCATCTTGCTTCCAGCTCTTTGGGAAGCTAAGAAACAACTCGCTCTGCAGAGTGCTCTTACAGCCTACCGGGAACATCTCCTACAAAGGCCTGTGAAACGCAGTTTCTTTGCAGGCCTGATCTGGCTGAAGTAGAACTTCGGCTATGGGTGTGCTACATTGCCCTAGAGCTGGAAGGCACAGAGTGCTGTCTTCTTTCCAAAGGGCGATTTGGGCCCCAAAGCATCTTGCTTCCAGCTCTTTGGGAAGCTAAGAAACAACTCGCTCTGCACAGTGCTCTTACAGCCTACCGGGAACATCTCTTACAAAGGCCTGTGAAACGCAGTTTCTTTGCTGGCTTGATCTGGGTGAGGTAGAACTTCTGCTCTGGGTGTGCTACATTGCCCGAGAGCTGAAAGGCACAACGTTCAGTCTTCTTTCCAAAGGGCGAGTTGGGCCCCAAAGAATCTTGCTTCCAGCTCTTTGGGAAGCTAAGGAACAACTGGCTCTGCACACTGCTCTTACAGCCTACCGGGAACATCTCTTACAAAAGCCTGTGAAACGCAGTGTGTTTGCACACATGATCTGGCTGAAGTAGAACTTCTGCTCCGCGTGTGCTACATTGCCCGAGAGCTGAAAAGCACAACGTGCATTCTTCTTTCCAAAGGGCGTGTTGGGCCCCAAAGCATCTTGCTTCCAGCTCTTTGGGAAGCTAAGAAACAACACCCTCTGGGCAGTGCTCTTGCAGCCTACCGGGAACATCTCTTACAAAGGCCTGTGAAACGCAGTTTCTTTGCTGGCTTGATCTGGCTGTGGTAGAACTTCTGCTCTGGGTGTGCTACATTGCCCGAAAGCTGAAAGGCACAACGTTCAGTCTTCTTTCCAAAGGGCGAGTTGGGCCCCAAAGAATGTTGCTTCCAGCCCTTTGGGAAGCTAAGAAACAACTCGCTCTGCACAGTGTTCTTACAGCCTAATGGAAACATATCTTACAAAGGCCTGTGAAACGCAGTTTCTTTGCAGGCCTGATCTGGCTGAAGTAGAACTTCTGCTCTGGGTGTGCTGCATTGCCCTAGAGCTGAAAGGCACAAAGTGCAGTCTTCTCTCCAAAGGGCGAGTTGGGCCCCAAAGCATCTTAGTTCCAGCTCTTTGGGAAGCTAAGAAACAACTCGCTCTGCACAGTGCTCTTACAGCCTACCGGGAACATCTCTTACAAAGGCCTGTGAAACGCATTTTCTTTGCAGTCCTGATCTGGCTGAAGTAGAACTTCTGCTCTGGGTGTGCTACATTGCCCTAGGGCTGAAAGGCACAACGTGCAGTCTTCTTCCCAAAGGGCGAGTTGGGCCCAAACACATCTTGATTCCAGCTCTTTGGGAAGCTAAGAAACAACTCGCTCTGCACAGTGCTCCTACAGCCTACCGGGGACATCTCTTACAAATGCCTGTGAAACGCAGTTTCTTTGCAGGCCTGATCTGGCTGAAGTAGAACTTCTGCTCTGTGTGTGCTACATTGCCCGAGAGCTGAAAGGCACAACATGCAGTCTTCTTTCCAAAGGGCGAGTTGGGCCCCAAAGCATCTTGCTTCCAGCTCTTTGGGAAGCTAAGAAACAACTCGCTCTGCACAGTGATCTTACAGCCTAACGGGGACATCTCTTACAAAGGCCTGTGAAACGCAGTTTCTTTGCAGGCCTGATCTGGCTGAAGTAGAACTTCTGCTCTGGGTGTGCAACATTGCCCTAGAGCTGAAAGGCACAACGTGCAGTCTTCTTCCCAAAGGGCGAGTTGGGCCCCAGAGCATCTTGCTTCCAGCTCTTTGGGAAGCTAAGAAACAACTCGCTCTGCACAGTGCTCTTACAGCTACGGGGAACATCTCTTACAAAGGCCTGTGAACTCGCACTGCACAGTGCTCTTACAGCCTACCGGGAACATCCCTTAGAAAGGCTTGTGACACGCAGTTTCTATGCAGGCCTGATCTGGCTGAAGTAGAATTTCTTCTCTGGGTGTGCTACATTGCCCTAGAGCTGGAAGGCACAGAGTGCTGTCTTCTTTCCAAAGGGCGATTTGGGCCCCAAAGCATCTTGCTTCCAGCTCTTTGGGAAGCTAAGAAACAACTCACTCTGCACAATGCTCTTACAGCCTACCGGGAACATCCCTTAGAAAGGCTTGTGACACGCAGTTTCCATGCAGGCCTCATCTGGCTGAAGTAGAATTTCTGCTCTGGGTGTGCTACATTGTCCGAGAGTTGAAAGACACAACGTGCAGTCTTCTTTCCAAAGGGCATGTTGGGCCCCAAAGCATCTTGCTTCCAGCTCTTTGGGAAGCTAAGAAACAACACCCTCTGGACACTGCTCTTGAAGCCTACCGGTAACATCTCTAACAAAGGCCTGGGAAATGTAGTTTCTTTGCTGGCTTGATCTGGCTGAGGTAGAACTTCTGCTCTGGGTGTGCTACATTGCCCAAAGCTGAAAGGCACAACATGCAGTCTTCTTTCCAAAGGGCGAGTTGGGCCCCAAAGCATCTTGCTTCCAGCTCTTTGGGAAGCTAAGAAACAACGCGCTCTGCACAGTGCTCTTACAGCCTACCGGGAACATCTCTTACAAAGGCCTGTGAAACGCAGTGTGTTTGCACACCTGATCTGGCTGAATTAGAACTTCTGCTCTGCGTGTGCTACATTGCCCGAGAGCTGAAAAGCACAACGTGCAGTCTTCTTTACAAAGGGCGACTTGGGCCCCAGAGCATCTTGCTTCCAGCTCTTTGGGAAGCTAAGAAACAACTCGCTCTGCAGAGTGCTCTTACAGCCTACCGGGAACATCTCCTACAAAGGCCTGTGAAACGCAGTTTCTTTGCAGGCCTGATCTGGCTGAAGTAGAACTTCTGCTATGGGTGTGCTACATTGCCCTAGAGCTGGAAGGCACAGAGTGCTGTCTTCTTTCCAAAGGGCGATTTGGGCCCCAAAGCATCTTGCTTCCAGCTCTTTGGGAAGCTAAGAAACAACTCACTCTGCACAATGCTCTTACAGCCTACCGGGAACATCCCTTAGAAAGGCTTGTGACACGCAGTTTCTATGCAGGCCTGATCTGGCTGAAGTAGAATTTCTTCTCTGGGTGTGCTACATTGCCCTAGAGCTGGAAGGCACAGAGTGCTGTCTTCTTTCCAAAGGGCGATTTGGGCCCCAAAGCATCTTGCTTCCAGCTCTTTGGGAAGCTAAGAAACAACTCACTCTGCACAATGCTCTTACAGCCTACCGGGAACATCCCTTAGAAAGGCTTGTGACACGCAGTTTCTATGCAGGCCTCATCTGGCTGAAGTAGAATTTCTGCTCTGGGTGTGCTACATTGTCCGAGAGTTGAAAGACACAACGTGCAGTCTTCTTTCCAAAGGGCATGTTGGGCCCCAAAGCATCTTGCTTCCAGCTCTTTGGGAAGCTAAGAAACAACACCCTCTGGACACTGCTCTTGAAGCCTACCGGTAACATCTCTAACAAAGGCCTGGGAAATTTAGTTTCTTTGCTGGCTTGATCTGGCTGAGGTAGAACTTCTGCTCTGGGTGTGCTACATTGCCCAAAGCTGAAAGGCACAACATGCAGTCTTCTTTCCAAAGGGCGAGTTGGGCCCCAAAGCATCTTGCTTCCAGCTCTTTGGGAAGCTAAGAAACAACGCGCTCTGCACAGTGCTCTTACAGCCTACCGGGAACATCTCTTACAAAGGCCTGTGAAACGCAGTGTGTTTGCACACCTGATCTGGCTGAATTAGAACTTCTGCTCTGCGTGTGCTACATTGCCCGAGAGCTGAAAAGCACAACGTGCAGTCTTCTTTACAAAGGGAGACTTGGGCCCCAGAGCATCTTGCTTCCAGCTCTTTGGGAAGCTAAGAAACAACTCGCTCTGCAGAGTGCTCTTACAGCCTACCGGGAACATCTCCTACAAAGGCCTGTGAAACGCAGTTTCTTTGCAGGCCTGATCTGGCTGAAGTAGAACTTCTGCTATGGGTGTTCTACATTGCCCTAGAGCTGGAAGGCACAGAGTGCTGTCTTCTTTCCAAAGGGCGATTTGGGCCCCAAAGCATCTTGCTTCCTGCTCTTTGGGAAGCTAAGAAACAACTCGCTCTGCACAGTGCTCTTACAGCCTACCGGGAACATCTCTTACAAAGGCCTGTGAAACGCAGTTTCTTTGCTGGCTTGATCTGGGTGAGGTAGAACTTCTGCTCTGGGTGTGCTACATTGCCCGAGAGCTGAAAGGCACAACGTTCAGTCTTCTTTCCAAAGGGCGAGTTGGGCCCCAAAGAATCTTGCTTCCAGCTCTTTGGGAAGCTAAGGAACAACTGGCTCTGCACACTGCTCTTACAGCCTACCGGGAACATCTCTTACAAAAGCCTGTGAAACGCAGTGTGTTTGCACACATGATCTGGCTGAAGCAGAACTTCTGCTCTGCGTGTGCTACATTGCCCGAGAGCTGAAAAGCACAACGTGCATTCTTCTTTCCAAAGGGCGAGTTGGGCCCCAAAGCATCTTGCTTCCAGCTCTTTGGGAAGCTAAGAAACAACTCCCTCTGGGCAGTGCTCTTGCAGCCTACCGGGAACATCTCTTACAAAGGCCTGTGAAACGCAGTTTCTTTGCTGGCTTGATCTGGCTGTGGTAGAACTTCTGCTCTGGGTGTGCTACATTGCCCGAAAGCTGAAAGGCACAACGTTCAGTCTTCTTTCCAAAGGGCGAGTTGGGCCCCAAAGAATGTTGCTTCCAGCCCTTTGGGAAGCTAAGAAACAACTCGCTCTGCACAGTGTTCTTACAGCCTAACGGAAACATATCTTACAAAGGCCTGTGGAACGCAGTTTCTTTGCAGGCCTGATCTGGCTGAAGTAGAACTTCTGCTCTGGGTGTGCTGCATTGCCCTAGAGCTGAAAGGCACAACGTGCAGTCTTCTCTCCAAAGGGCTAGTTGGGCCCCAGAGCATCTTGCTTCCAGCTCTTTGGGAAGCTAAGAAACAACTCGCTCTGCACAGTGCTCTTACAGCCTACCGGGAACATCTCTTACAAAGGCCTGTGAAACGCATTTTCTTTGCAGTCCTGATCTGGCTGAAGTAGAACTTCTGCTCTGGGTGTGCTACATTGCCCTAGGGCTGAAAGGCACAACGTGCAGTCTTCTTCCCAAAGGGCGAGTTGGGCCCAAACACATCTTGATTCCAGCTCTTTGGGAAGCTAAGAAACAACTCGCTCTGCACAGTGCTCTTACAGCAACGGGGAACATCTCTTACAAAGGCCTGTGAACTCGCACTGCACAGTGCTCTTACAGCCTACCGGGAACATCCCTTAGAAAGGCTTGTGACACGCAGTTTCTATGCAGGCCTGATCTGGCTGAAGTAGAATTTCTTCTCTAGGTGTGCTACATTGCCCTAGAGCTGGAAGGCACAGAGTGCTGTCTTCTTTCCAAAGGGCGATTTGGGCCCCAAAGCATCTTGCTTCCAGCTCTTTGGGAAGCTAAGAAACAACTCGCTCTGCACAATGCTCTTACAGCCTACCGGGAACATCCCTTAGAAAGGCTTGTGACACGCAATTTCTATGCAGGCCTCATCTGGCTGAAGTAGAATTTCTGCTCTGCGTGTGCTGCATTGTCCGAGAGTTGAAAGACACAACGTGCAGTCTTCTTTCCAAAGGGCATGTTGGGCCCCAAAGCATCTTGCTTCCAGCTCTTTGGGAAGCTAAGAAACAACACCCTCTGGACACTGCTCTTGAAGCCTACCGGTAACATCTGTAACAAAGGCCTGGGAAATGTAGTTTCTTTGCTGGCTTGATCTGGCTGAGGTAGAACTTCTGCTCTGGGTGTGCTACATTGCCCAAAGCTGAAAGGCACAACATGCAGTCTTCTTTCCAAAGGGCGAGTTGGGCCCCAAAGCATCTTGCTTCCAGCTCTTTGGGAAGCTAAGAAACAACACGCTCTGCACAGTGCTCTTACAGCCTACCGGGAACATCTCTTACAAAGGCCTGTGAAACGCAGTGTGTTTGCACACCTGATCTGGCTGAATTAGAACTTCTGCTCTGCGTGTGCTACATTGCCCGAGAGCTGAAAAGCACAACGTGCAGTCTTCTTTACAAAGGGCGACTTGGGCCCCAGAGCATCTTGCTTCCAGCTCTTTGGGAAGCTAAGAAACAACTCGCTCTGCAGAGTGCTCTTACAGCCTACCGGGAACATCTCCTACAAAGGCCTGTGAAACGCAGTTTCTTTGCAGGCCTGATCTGGCTGAAGTAGAACTTCTGCTATGGGTGTGCTACATTGCCCTAGAGCTGGAAGGCACAGAGTGCTGTCTTCTTTCCAAAGGGCGATTTGGGCCCCAAAGCATCTTGCTTCCAGCTCTTTGGGAAGCTAAGAAACAACTCGCTCTGCACAGTGCTCTTACAGCCTACCGGGAACATCTCTTACAAAGGCCTGTGAAACGCAGTTTCTTTGCTGGCTTGATCTGGGTGAGGTAGAACTTCTGCTCTGGGTGTGCTACATTGCCCGAGAGCTGAAAGGCACAACGTTCAGTCTTCTTTCCAAAGGGCGAGTTGGGCCCCAAAGAATCTTGCTTCCAGCTCTTTGGGAAGCTAAGGAACAACTGGCTCTGCACACTGCTCTTACAGCCTACCGGGAACATCTCTTACAAAAGCCTGTGAAACGCAGTGTGTTTGCACACATGATCTGGCTGAAGTAGAACTTCTGCTCCGCGTGTGCTACATTGCCCGAGAGCTGAAAAGCACAACGTGCATTCTTCTTTCCAAAGGGCGTGTTGGGCCCCAAAGCATCTTGCTTCCAGCTCTTTGGGAAGCTAAGAAACAACACCCTCTGGGCAGTGCTCTTGCAGCCTACCGGGAACATCTCTTACAAAGGCCTGTGAAACGCAGTTTCTTTGCTGGCTTGATCTGGCTGTGGTAGAACTTCTGCTCTGGGTGTGCTACATTGCCCGAAAGCTGAAAGGCACAACGTTCAGTCTTCTTTCCAAAGGGCGAGTTGGGCCCCAAAGAATGTTGCTTCCAGCCCTTTGGGAAGCTAAGAAACAACTCGCTCTGCACAGTGTTCTTACAGCCTAACGGAAACATATCTTACAAAGGCCTGTGAAACGCAGTTTCTTTGCAGGCCTGATCTGGCTGAAGTAGAACTTCTGCTCTGGGTGTGCTGCATTGCCCTAGAGCTGAAAGGCACAACGTGCAGTCTTCTCTCCAAAGGGCGAGTTGGGCCCCAAGGCATCTTAGTTCCAGCTCTTTGGGAAGCTAAGAAACAACTCGCTCTGCACAGTGCTCTTACAGCCTACCGGGAACATCTCTTACAAAGGCCTGTGAAACGCATTTTCTTTGCAGTCCTGATCTGGCTGAAGTAGAACTTCTGCTCTGGGTGTGCTACATTGCCCTAGGGCTGAAAGGCACAACGTGCAGTCTTCTTCCCAAAGGGCGAGTTGGGCCCAAACACATCTTGATTCCAGCTCTTTGGGAAGCTAAGAAACAACTCGCTCTGCACAGTGCTCCTACAGCCTACCGGGGACATCTCTTACAAATGCCTGTGAAACGCAGTTTCTTTGCAGGCCTGATCTGGCTGAAGTAGAACTTCTGCTCTGTGTGTGCTACATTGCCCGAGAGCTGAAAGGCACAACGTGCAGTCTTCTTTCCAAAGGGCGATTTGGGCCCGAAAGCATCTTGCTTCCAGCTCTTTGGGAAGCTAAGAAACAACTCGCTCTGCACAGTGCTCTTACAGCCTACCGGGAACATCTCTTACAAAGGCCTGTGAAACGCAGTTTCTTTGCAGGCCTGATCTGGCTGAAGTAGAACTTCTGATCTGGGTGTGCTACATTGCCATAGAGCTGAAAGGCACAACGTGCAGTCTTGTTTCCAAAGGGCGAGTTGGGCCCCAAAGCATCTTGCTTCCAGCTCTTTGGTAAGCTAAGAAACAACTCGCTCTGCACAATTCTCTTACAGCAACGGGGAACATCTCTTACAAAGGCCTGTGAACTCGCACTGCACAGTGCTCTTACAGCCTACCGGGAACATCCCTTAGAAAGGCTTTTGACACGCAGTTTCTATGCAGGCCTCATCTGGCTGAAGTAGAATTTCTGCTCTTGTTGTGCTACATTGCCCTAGAGCTGGAAGGCACAGAGTGCTGTCTTCTTTCCAAAGGGCGATTTGTGCCCCAAAGCATCTTGCTTCCAGCTCTTTGGGAAGCTAAGAAACAACTCGCTCTGCACAGTGCTCTTACAGCCTACCGGGAACATGTCTTACAAAGGCCTGCGAAACGCAGTTTCTTTGCAGGCCTGATCTGGTTTAAGTAGAACTTCTGCTCTGCGTGTGCTACATTGCCCGAGAGCTGAAAGGCACAACGTGCAGTCTTCTTTCCAACTGGCGTGTTGGGCCCCAAAGCATCTTGCTTCCAGCTCTTTGGGAAGCTAAGAAACAACTCGCTCTGCACAGTGCTCTTACCGCCTACCAGGAGCATCTCTTTCAAAGGCCTGTGAAACGCAGTTTCTTTGCAGGCCTGATCTGGCTGAAGTAGAACTTCTGCTCTGGGTTTGCTACATTGCCCTAGAGCTGAAAGGCGCAACTTGCAGTCTCCTTTCCAAAGGGCGAGTTGGGCCCAAGAGCATCTTGCTTGCAGCTC
Source organism: Equus caballus (assembly GCF_041296265.1). Lineage (NCBI taxonomy): Eukaryota > Metazoa > Chordata > Mammalia > Perissodactyla > Equidae > Equus > Equus caballus. The sequence goes on from NC_091715.1 coordinate 49,816,774, forward strand.
TTGGGAAGCTAAGAAACAACTCGCTCTGCACAGTGCTCTTACAGCCTACCGGGAACATCACTTACAAAGGCCTGTGAAACGCAGTTTCTTTGCAGGCCTGATCTGGCTGCAGTAGAACTTCTGCTCTGGGTGTGCTACATTGCCCTAGAGCTGAAAGGCACAACGTGCAGTGTTCTTCCAAAGGGGGAGTTGGGACCCAAAGCATCTTGCTTCCAGCTCCTTGGGAAGCTAAGAAACAACTCGCTCTGCACAGTGCTCTTACAGCCTACTGGGAACATCTCTTACAAAGGCCTGTGAAACGCAGTTTCTTTCCAGGCCTGATGTGGCTGAAGTAGAACTTCTGCTCTGCGTGTGCTACATTGCCCGAGAGCTGAAAGGCACAACGTGCAGTTTTCATTCCAAAGGGCAAGTTGCGCCCCACAACATGTTGCTTCCAGCTCTTTGGGAAGCTAAGAAACAACTCGCTCTGCACAGTGCTCTTACAGCCTACCTGGAACATCTCTTACAAAGGCCTGTGAAACGCAGTTTCTTTGCAGGCCTGATCTGGATGAAGTAGAACTTCTGCTCTGGGTGTGCTACATTGAACTAGAGCTGAAAGGCCCATCGTCCAGTCTCCTTTCCAAAGTGCGAGTTGGGCAACAGAGCATCTTGCTTCCAGCTCTTTGGGAAGCTAAGAAACAACTCACTCTGCACTGTGCTCTTACAGCAACGGGGAACATCTCTTACAAAGGCCTGTGAACTCGCACTGCACAGTGCTCTTACAGCTTACCGGGAACATCTCTTACAAAGGCCTGTGAAACGCAGTTTCTTGCAGGTCTGATCTGGCTGAAGTAGAACTTCTGCTCTGCGTGTGCTACATTGCCCGAGAGCTGAAAGTCACAACATGCAGTCTTCTTTCCAAAGTGCATGTTGGGCCCCAAAGCATCTTGCTTCCAGCTCTTTGGTAAGCTAAGAAACAACACCCTCTGGACACTGCTCTTGAAGCCTACCGGTAACATCTCTAACAAAGGCCTGGGAAATGTAGTTTCTTTGCTGGCTTGATCTGGCTGAGGTAGAACTTCTGCTATGGGTGTGCTACATTGCCCAAAGCTGAAAGGCACAACGTGCAGTCTCTTTCCAAAGGGCGAGTTGGGCCCCAAGGCATCTTGCTTCCAGCTCTTTGGGAAGCAAAGAAACAACTCGCTCTGCACAGTGCTCTTACAGCTTCCCGGGAACATCTCTTACAAAGGCCTGTGAAAGGCAGTTTCTTGCACGTCTGATCTGGCTGAAGTAGAACTTCTGCTCTGCGTGTGCTACATTGCCCTAGAGCTGAAATGCACAACGTGCAGGCTTCTTAACAAAGGGCGAGTTGGGCCCAAAAGCATCTTGCTTCCAGCTCTTTGGGAAGCTAAGAAACAACTCGCTCTGCAGTGTTCTCTTACAGCCTACCGGGTACATCTCTTACAAAGGCCTGTGAAACGCATTTTCTTTGCAGGCCTGATCTGGCTGAAGTAGAACTTCTGCTCTGCGTGTGCTACATTGCCCGAGAGCTGAAAGGCACAACATGCAGTCTTCATTCCAAAGGGCGAGTTGGGCCCCAAGGCATCTTGCTTCCAGCTCTTTGGGAAGCTAAGAAACAACTCGCTCTGCACAGTGCTCTTACAGCCTACTGGGGACATCTCTTACAAAGGCCTGTGAAACGCAGTTTCTTTGCAGGCCTGATCTGGCTGAAGTAGAACTTCTGCTCTGGGGGTGCTACATTGCCCTAGAGCTGAAAGGCAAAACGTGCACTCTTCTTCCCAAAGGGCGAGTTGGGCCCAAACGCATCTTGCTTCCAGTTCTTTCGGAAGCTAAGAAACAACTCGCTCTGCACAGTGCTCTTACAGCCTACCGGGAACATCTCTTACAAAGGCCTGTGAAACGCAGTTTCTCTGCAGGTCTTATCTGGCTGAAGCAGAACTTCTGCTCTGCGTGTGCTACATTGCCCGAGAGCTGAAAGGCACAACGTGCAGGCTTCTTTCCAAAGGGCGAGTTGGGCCCCAAAGCATCTTGCTTCCAGCTCTTTGGGAAGCTAAGAAACAACTCGCTCTTCACAGTGCTCTTACAGCCTACCGGGAACATCTCTTACAAAGGCCTGTGAAACGCAGTTTCTTTGCAGGCCTGCTCTGGCTGAAGTATAACTTCTGCTCTGCATGTGCTACATTGCCCGAGAGCTGAAAAGCACAACGTGCAGTCTTCTTTACAAAGGGCGACTTGGACCCCAGAGCATCTTGCTTCCAGCTCTTTGGGAAGCTAAGAAACAACTCGCTCTGCACAGTGCTCTTACAGCCTAATGGGAACATCTCTTACAAAGGCCTGTGAAACGCAGTTTCTTTCCAGGCCTGATGTGGCTGAAGTAGAACTTCTGCTCTGCCTGTGCTACATTGCCCGAGAGCTGAAAGGCACAACGTGCAGTTTTCATTCCAAAGGGCAAGTTGCGCCCCACAACATGTTGCTTCCAGCTCTTTGGGAAGCTAAGAAACAACTCGCTCTGCACAGTGCTCTTACAGCCTACCTGGAACATCTCTTACAAAGGCCTGTGAAACGCAGTTTCTTTGCAGGCCTGATCTGGATGAAGTAGAACTTCTGCTCTGGGTGTGCTACATTGAACTAGAGCTGAAAGGCCCATCGTCCAGTCTCCTTTCCAAAGGGCGAGTTGGGCAACAGAGCATCTTGCTTCCAGCTCTTTGGGAAGCTAAGAAACAACTCGCTCTGCACTGTGCTCTTACAGCAACGGGGAACATCTCTTACAAAGGCCTGTGAACTCGCACTGCACAGTGCTCTTACAGCTTACCGGGAACATCTCTTACAAAGGCCTGTGAAACGCAGTTTCTTGCAGGTCTGATCTGGCTGAAGTAGAACTTCTGCTCTGCGTGTGCTACATTGCCCGAGAGCTGAAAGTCACAACATGCAGTCTTCATTCCAAAGGGCGAGTTGGGCCCCAAGGCATCTTGCTTCCATCTCTTTGGGAAGCAAAGAAACAACTCGCTCTGCACAGTGCTCTTACAGCTTCCCGGGAACATCTCTTACAAAGGCCTGTGAAAGGCAGTTTCTTGCACGTCTGATCTGGCTGAAGTAGAACTTCTGCTCTGCGTGTGCTACATTGCCCTAGAGCTGAAATGCACAACGTGCAGGCTTCTTAACAAAGGGCGAGTTGGGCCCAAAAGCATCTTGCTTCCAGCTCTTTGGGAAGCTAAGAAACAACTCGCTCTGCAGTGTTCTCTTACAGCCTACCGGGTACATCTCTTACAAAGGCCTGTGAAACGCATTTTCTTTGCAGGCCTGATCTGGCTGAAGTAGAACTTCTGCTCTGCGTGTGCTACATTGCCCGAGAGCTGAAAGGCACAACATGCAGTCTTCATTCCAAAGGGCGAGTTGGGCCCCAAGGCATCTTGCTTCCAGCTCTTTGGGAAGCTAAGAAACAACTCGCTCTGCACAGTGCTCTTACAGCCTACTGGGGACATCTCTTACAAAGGCCTGTGAAACGCAGTTTCTTTGCAGGCCTGATCTGGCTGAAGTAGAACTTCTGCTCTGGGGGTGCTACATTGCCCTAGGGCTGAAAGGCACAACATGCAGTCTTCTTCCCAAAGGGCGAGTTGGGCCCAAACGCATCTTGCTTCCAGTTCTTTCGGAAGCTAAGAAACAACTCGCTCTGCACAGTGCTCTTACAGCCTACCGGGAACATCTCTTACAAAGGCCTGTGAAACGCAGTTTCTCTGCAGGTCTTATCTGGCTGAAGCAGAACTTCTGCTCTGCGTGTGCTACATTGCCCGAGAGCTGAAAGGCACAACGTGCAGGCTTCTTTCCAAAGGGCGAGTTGGGCCCCAAAGCATCTTGCTTCCAGCTCTTTGGGAAGCTAAGAAACAACTCGCTCTGCACAGGGCTCTTACAGCCTACCGGGAACATCTCTTACAAAGGCCTGTGAAACGCAGTTTCTTTGCAGGCCTGCTCTGGCTGAAGTAGAACTTCTGCTCTGCATGTGCTACATTGCCCGAGAGCTGAAAAGCACAACGTGCAGTCTTCTTTACAAAGGGCGACTTGGACCCCAGAGCATCTTGCTTCCAGCTCTTTGGGAAGCTAAGAAACAACTCGCTCTGCACAGTGCTCTTACAGCCTAATGGGAACATCTCTTACAAAGGGCTGTGAAACGCAGTTTCTTTCCAGGCCTGATGTGGCTGAAGTAGAACTTCTGCTCTGCCTGTGCTACATTGCCCGAGAGCTGAAAGGCACAACGTGCAGTTTTCATTCCAAAGGGCAAGTTGCGCCCAACAACATGTTGCTTCCAGCTCTTTGGGAAGCTAAGAAACAACTCGCTCTGCACAGTGCTCTTACAGCCTACCTGGAACATCTCTTACAAAGGCCTGTGAAACGCAGTTTCTTTGCAGGCCTGATCTGGATGAAGTAGAACTTCTGCTCTGGGTGTGCTACATTGAACTAGAGCTGAAAGGCCCATCGTCCAGTCTCCTTTCCAAAGGGCGAGTTGGGCAACAGAGCATCTTGCTTCCAGCTCTTTGGGAAGCTAAGAAACAACTCGCTCTGCACTGTGCTCTTACAGCAACGGGGAACATCTCTTACAAAGGCCTGTGAACTCGCACTGCACAGTGCTCTTACAGCTTACCGGGAACATCTCTTACAAAGGCCTGTGAAACGCAGTTTCTTGCAGGTCTGATCTGGCTGAAGTAGAACTTCTGCTCTGCGTGTGCTACATTGCCCGAGAGCTGAAAGTCACAACATGCAGTCTTCATTCCAAAGGGCGAGTTGGGCCCCAAGGCATCTTGCTTCCATCTCTTTGGGAAGCAAAGAAACAACTCGCTCTGCACAGTGCTCTTACAGCTTCCCGGGAACATCTCTTACAAAGGCCTGTGAAAGGCAGTTTCTTGCACGTCTGATCTGGCTGAAGTAGAACTTCTGCTCTGCGTGTGCTACATTGCCCTAGAGCTGAAATGCACAACGTGCAGGCTTCTTAACAAAGGGCGAGTTGGGCCCAAAAGCATCTTGCTTCCAGCTCTTTGGGAAGCTAAGAAACAACTCGCTCTGCAGTGTTCTCTTACAGCCTACCGGGTACATCTCTTACAAAGGCCTGTGAAACGCATTTTCTTTGCAGGCCTGATCTGGCTGAAGTAGAACTTCTGCTCTGCGTGTGCTACATTGCCCGAGAGCTGAAAGGCACAACATGCAGTCTTCATTCCAAAGGGCGAGTTGGGCCCCAAGGCATCTTGCTTCCAGCTCTTTGGGAAGCTAAGAAACAACTCGCTCTGCACAGTGCTCTTACAGCCTACTGGGGACATCTCTTACAAAGGCCTGTGAAACGCAGTTTCTTTGCAGGCCTGATCTGGCTGAAGTAGAACTTCTGCTCTGGGGGTGCTACATTGCCCTAGAGCTGAAAGGCACAACGTGCAGTCTTCTTCCCAAAGGGCGAGTTGGGCCCAAACGCATCTTGCTTCCAGTTCTTTCGGAAGCTAAGAAACAACTCGCTCTGCACAGTGCTCTTACAGCCTACCGGGAACATCTCTTACAAAGACCTGTGAACTCGCACTGCCCAGTGCTCTTACAGCCTACCGGGAACATCCCTTAGAAAGGCTTGTGACACGCAGTTTCTATGCAGGCCTGATCTGGCTGAAGTAGAATTTCTGCTCTGGGTGTGCTACATTGCCCTAGAGCTGGAAGGCACAGAGTGGTGTCTTCTTTCGAAAGGGCGATTTGGGCCCCAAAGCATCTTGCTTCCAGCTCTTTGGGAAGCTAAGAAACAACTCGCTCTGCACTGTGCTCTTACAGCCTACCGGGAACATCTCTTACAAAGGCCTGTGAAACGCAGTTTCTTTGCTGGCTTGATCTGGGTGAGGTAGAACTTCTGCTCTGGGTGTGCTACATTGCCCGAGAGCTGAAAGGCACAACGTGCAGGCTTCTTTCCAAAGGGCGAGTTGGGCCCCAAAGCATCTTGCTTCCAGCTCTTTGGGAAGCTAAGAAACAACTGGCTCTGCACACTGCTCTTACAGCCTACCGGGAACATCTCTTACAAAAGCCTGTGAAACGCAGTGTGTTTGCACACCTGATCTGGCTGAAGTAGAACTTCTGCTCTGCGTGTGCTACATTGCCCGAGAGCTGAAAAGCACAACGTGCATTCTTCTTTCCAAAGGCGTGTTGGGCCCCAAAGCATCTTGCTTCCAGCTCTTTGGGAAGCTAAGAAACAACTCCCTCTGGGCAGTGCTCTTGCAGCCTACCGGGAACATCTGTTACAAAGGCCTGTGAAACGCAGTTTCTTTGCTGGCTTGATCTGGCTGAAGTAGAACTTCTGCTCTGCGTGTGCTACATTGCCCGAGAGCTGAAAGGCACAACGTGCAGTCTTCTTTCCAAAGGGCGATTTGGGCCCGAAAGCATCTTGCTTCCAGCTCTTTGGGAAGCTAAGAAACAACTCGCTCTGCACAGTGCTCTTACAGCCTACCGGGAACATCTCTTACAAAGGCCTGTGAAACGCATTTTCTTTGCAGTCCTGATCTGGCTGAAGTAGAACTTCTGCTCTGGGTGTGCTACATTGCCCTAGGGCTGAAAGGCACAACGTGAAGTCTTCTTCCCAAAGGGCGAGTTGGGACCAAACACATTTTGCTTCCAGCTCTTTGGGAAGCTAAGAAACAACTCGCTCTGCACAGTGCTCCTACAGCCTACCGGGGACATCTCTTACAAAGGCCTGTGAAACGCAGTTTCTTTGCAGGCCTGATCTGGCTGAAGTAGAATTTCTGCTCTGGGTGTGCTACATTGTCCGAGAGTTGAAAGACACAACGTGCAGTCTTCTTTCCAAAGGGCATGTTGGGCCCCAAAGCATCTTGCTTCCAGCTCTTTGGGAAGCTAAGAAACAACACCCTCTGGACCTTGCTCTTGAAGCCTACCGGTAACATCTCTAACAAAGGCCTGGGAAATGTAGTTTCTTTGCTGGCTTGATCTGGCTGAGGTAGAACTTCTGCACTGGGTGTGATACATTGCCAAAAGCTGTAAGGCACAACGTGCAGTCTTCTTTCAAAAGGGCATGTTGGGCCCCAAAGCATCTTGCTTCCAGCTCTTTGGGAAGCTAAGAAACAACACCCTCTGGACACTGCTCTTGAAGCCTACCGGTAACATCTCTAACAAAGGCCTGTGAAACGCAGTGTGTTTGCACACCTGATCTGGCTGAAGTAGAACTACTGATCTGCGTGTGCTACATTGCCCAAAGCTGAAAGGCACAACCTGCAGTCTTCTTTCCAAAGGGCGAGTTGGGCCCCAAAGCATCTTGCTTCCAGCTCTTTGGGAAGCTAAGAAACAACACCCTCGGCACACTGCTCTTACAGCCTACCGGGAACATCTCTTCCAAAGGCCTGTGAAACGCAGTTTCTTGCAGGTCTGATCGGGCTGAAGTAGAACTTCTGCTCTGCGTGTCCTACATTGCCCTAGAGCTGAAATGCACAACGTGCAGGCTTCTTAACAAAGGGCGAGTTGGGCCCAAAACCACCTTGCTTCCAGCTATATGGGAAGCTAAGAAACAACTCGCTCTGCACAGTGCTCTTACAGCCTACCGGGGACATCTCTTACAAAGGCCTGTGAAACGCAGTTTCTTTGCAGGCCTGATCTGGCTGAAGTAGAACTTCTGCTCTGGGTGTGCAACATTGCCCTAGAGCTGAAAGGCACAACATGCAGGCTTCTTCCCAAAGGGCGAGTTGGGCCCAAACGCATCTTTCTTCCAGCTCTTGGGGAAGCTAAGAAACAACTCGCTCTGCACAGTGCTCTTACAGCCTACCGGGAACATCTCTTACAAAGGCCTGTGAAACGCAGTTTCTTTGCAGGTCTGATCTGGCTGAAGTACAACTTCTGCTCTGCGGGTGCTACATTGCCCTAGAGCTGAAATGCACAACGTGCAGGCTTCTTTCCAAAGGGCTAGTTGGGCCCCAAAGCATCTTGCTTCCAGCTCTTTGGGAAGCTAAGAAACAACTCGCTCTGCACAGTGCTCTTACAGCCTACCGGGAACATCTCTTACAAAGGCCTGTGAAACGCAGTTTCTCTGCAGGCCTTATCTGGCTGAAGCAGAACTTCTGCTCTGGGTGTGCTACATTGAACTAGAGCTGAAAGGCCCATCGTTCCGTCTCCTTTCCAAAGGGAGAGTTGGGCCCCAGAGCATATTGCTTCCAGCTCTTTGGGAAGCTAAGAAACAACTCGCTCTGCACAGTGCTCTTACAGCCTACCT